>NC_052155.1:95037551-96237551 GCF_902713615.1 Scyliorhinus canicula | reverse complement strand
CAGTTTCATTTACAAGTTAATCCATCATGGACTTAATTTAAATGTTCTTGCCTTTCAACAAAACAGAAATTGGTATGCCAAGTAAATAGCTCAGATCATCTGATGCTGACCGTAGCATTCTAAATCGATCTTGAGGCAATAAAAGATACTTGTGTGGTGATGTGCAGTCAGTGCACTGATGTTCTTGTGTACCTCCAGTTAGTAGACTTCAGTGCTTTGTATTCTGCAGCAGGAATTGAAGATTGATATTGCATTCATATGACTGAGCCATTTTGTGACTATGCCTTTAATATAATTGGGCTTGCACAGATCTTGTCATTCACAGAAGTGCAAGGTTACTTTTTTGACTTTGCCATTTTGGCCAGATGCTTCCTAATATTAATGGAAAGTCTATTTTCCAACAAGAATAGGAGTGCGTTTCTGGCTTGAATGTACAGGTAGCAAGAGAGGCTTCAGCAGAGGAAAACAATTCAAGGTGGTGGACCTGGCATAAGTGCTTCTGCCAGCAACGATTTATTTTACTATCAAAGGTATCCAGTAAAGTTACAGCTCCCTGCTGAAATTAACACTGGCTGTATATATTGGAGTTCCTTTGCTAGCTTATTACAGTTTGAAGCAACCATATAAACATCGGAGCAGAATTAGGCCATTTGGTCCATCAAGTCTGCTCCGCCATTCAATCATGGCTAATACGTTTATCATCCCCATTCTCCTGCCTTCTCCCCATAACCCAAGTCACACCATTAATGAGATATAAACTAGCACAATTGTGTTGCTGTTTTTTTTACTTCTCTTTGCCAACATTCTTCACACCAACTTACTCACTGCTGAATTACAACAAAATAAACATGTTTTGTCTACTGAGGACCTATTGCTGTACAACTTTTTTTTTCAACTTTGGCAAAAGAAAAGCACAAGATTTTCAGAGCTTGGGTTCCAAAGTTAAGTCAGAAAAGCCAATACTATCTGAGCTTCATTTTGATTCAAATTTAGGGGTATCGTAAATGCTGGGTGGGTGTGACTGTGATCTTTGTGTTTGCTGGTCCTAAAGGGTCTGATTATGTGATTTCACAACACTGTCTTCTGTTGCATGCAGTTTTATTATTCATTGCCAAAAGTCTTCTGCAGTGACATACTGAAGTCCTATGATCAATCTCACTAATGTGAATATAACTGCACAAACTATTTTGTTAATAAAACTGTCAGTCAGATCTTTTATATTGATGTTCAGAAATGTTTTAGTTTATGATTAAGCACATGATTAACAATTTTAATTGGAAAATTCATTTGATCATAAAATACAGCTTATTTTGCCGTTTTTAAAATTGTGTTTTTACTTGAACATTCCAATAAACAATTTGCTTTTAGCTGTCAATTCTTTGTGATTACTGAAAATATCATTCCACTTGTTACACTTATGTTGATTTTTTTTTTTGCTTGTTCATGGCATGTTAAACTTTTACTGTAACAATTATAACAAATAAACATGCTTCAAACATTAATTAGCAAACAACTAATACTTCAAACAAAAAAGGTAAACTTCACTTAAAACAGTTGATGCAACAATGATACGCCTTATGTAGTTAAGCCACATAAATGTGACACCATGTATAATTTGACGGTCATTTCAACTCGACCTCTGGTATCTAGGATCTCTTGATGGATTTGACACTCGAGTGCTTTCACCAACAGCCACATTCTATCCAAGGTCCCTGGATGTAGTTAACATGACCAGGTGCATGTCTGCAAATCTGTTCTCACTTGGGCGACAACAGTCCTGATGGTGTAGCTTTCCAGAGTTCCATTTCAACTGAACAATCAATGCACCCAGTTCACAGTCTGATACAAACACTGAGCTCTTCAGTGTTCTTGAGCTATTCGCACTGCTTTTAGGATTCATTCCCTTTCGGCTTGCTCATGTGTTGTTTCACCAAGAAGGTCTGGAGTTGTATTTTCTTACTGCCAAACAATAAACCTATCTTTATTTTTTTTAGAAAATATTATATTGAAACATTTGTAATTTTCACAATTTAACATATTGTCATTTCTATAACAACCGCACGGGCCTACGCACAGAAAAAACCCCCCGAGAAGAGCAACAAACAACCATGTCCCCCTCTTCTCCCGCCCTGTCCCCAATTACCCGTATACGAAGTTCCTTGTCCTTATCTAACATCGCCATGCCTCCTGTTTTCCTCCCCCCCCCCCCCCCCCCCGCCCCCGCCTTATCCCTTTACCCCCTTACTGCTGACGTTCAATTTTTGTTGAAGAAGTCAATGAACGGCTGCCAACTCCGGGCGAATCCCTGTATTGATCCACTCCGAGCAAACGTGATTTTCTCCAGACTGAGAAACATGACCATATCGCTAACCCACACTCCTGAATTTGGGGGCTTCGTGTCCCTCCATTTCAGCAAGATCCAGTATATCCCCACCCCCCCCCCCCCCCCCCCCCTCCCCTTGCCCCCAGATCTTCCGACACCCCAAATATTGCTAATTCTGGACTCGGAGTTACCCTACCTTCCAGGACTTCTGACATAACATCCGCAAAACCTTGCAAGAATTCCCTCTGTTTCGGACATTCCCAAAACATGAACATGGTTGGCCGAGCTACCCCCACACCGTCCACATCTGTACGCCACCTCCTCGAAGAGCCTACTCATCCGGGCTACCGTTATGTTGACCCTGTGGACTACCTTGAACTGAATCAAATTAAGTCTAGCACAAGACAAGGATGTATTTATCCTTTTCAAGGCTTTTTCCCACAGTTCAGTTTCTAGCTCCTCCTCCCACTTCTTCTTTGCCTCTCTGATAGGGGCCCCTTCCCACTCTAACAATTCCCTGTTGTAATGAACTCCAATTGGCTTTATTGGTTGGCCAATTGGAGTAAGAGCTCCCTCAATGATAGCTCATTGAGGGGGCCCATATAATCACCTGTGTAGGCTTTGTGAGCAGTCTTAAGTTGACTGGACTGCTAGCAGCATTTTTTGTAGCTGCTCCTGTAATATCGTTATTGTAAATAAATATTAGTGTTGTGACGGAATTCCTGCCTCCTTTGGATTACTACAGTGGCGACGAGGTAAACTACGAATTTTGCGGAGACCAGCTGCCGCACTCGGAGTAAGCCTTGCCATTTTTAAAATGCCGTTTTTTGGGAGGTTAGAGGCATTCGACCCGGCTATTGAGGACTGGTCCCAGTATGTGGAGAGAATGTGTTACTTCTTCCGGGCAAATGATATACTGATGGATGAAAGGAGACGGCTTATCCTGCTGTCGGCGTGCGGACCCTCCACTTTCGCCATTATACGTAGTCTGACTTATCCTGATGCGCCAGACACGAAAACTTTGCAAGAAGTAACTGAATTGGTGAAAGAGCACTGCGACCCAAAACCACCCCTCATTTTTGCGTAGGTACAGATTCTACATAGCGAAGCAGGAAGACAGGGAGTCAGTCACGAATTTCTTGACCCGCCTGAGAAGGCTGGCAGAAAAATGTGAGTTCGGCCCGACACTAAATGAAATGCTTCGGGACCGGTTAGTGTGTGGTATAAACGACCTCACAATACAGAAACGCCTGTTGGCGGAAACGGAGCTGGACTGCAGGCAGGCGTTACAGCTCGCACTGTCCCTAGAAAAGGCAGCAAGTGGGGCGCAGGAACTACAGGGCACGCCAATGGAGGTAGATACCTGTGAGAGGGACTACCACAACGGGTCCTGCTACCAGATAGCCGCTCTCAGGAAAAACCTGAGGAATAGAGGGAAAAAGGAAAACCCCAGAACTGCCCCCAAGTCTGCCAGGACTAACTGGAGACAGAGGGAAGTACCGGCTGAGGCTCCCCCAATAGAGAAGGACCGTTTCTGGCACCAGACAGAGTGGGGTAACAACGACAGAAACCCTAGAAGGAGGTGGCAAAAGAGGAATAGCAGGTGGGGATGCAGGGAAGTACACAACCTCCTCCGAAGGGGAACAATTATATATTACAACGAAGAAAGCAGAACCCATTAGGATTACCCCACGGGTGAACGGGCGGCCGACAATAATGGAAATAGACACGGGTGCGGCCGTATCATTAATGGGAGTGGCAGCATTTAGAAAAATCAAAGATGGACTCCAGCCACTAACCCTAGCAAAAACATCGACGAAACTTAAAACCTACACGGGGGAACCCCTGGAAGTTCTAGGCACGACTCATGTACCTGTGGAATATGAGAAACAATTGCTCAGATTACCGTTGATGATAGTAGAGGGCTCCGGACCGAGCTTAATTGGACGGAACTGGTTGAAAGACCTGAAATTAGATTGGATGAAAATTTTCCAGAGTGGAAGCGGGCAGTTGAGTGGAGTACTCCAAAAATACCCGGAGGTCTTCCAGGAAGGTTTGGGGGAAATCATATACGCCAAAGCAACTTTGCACGTGGACCCAGAAGCCCTTCCGAAATTTTGTAAGGCCAGGCCGGTACCTTTTGCATTAAGGAAGAAAGTAGATGACGAAATAGAAAGGTTACGGCGCGACGGCATTATCAGACCAGTACAATTCTCGGAATGGGCAGCGCCAGTGGTACCAATTTTGAAGCCAGACGGCTCGATACGTCTCTGTGGAGATTTCAAACAGACAGTAAACAAATACGCACTGCTGGACAAATACCCAATCCCGAAAATAGACGACCTATATGCCAAATTGGCAGGTGGGCTTTTGTTCACGAAACTGGACATGAGCCACGCCTACCTGCAGTTAAAACTGGACAAGGGCTCCCAGAAGTTTGCTACAATCAACACCCTGAAGGGCCTTTTTCGTTATACTAGGTAACCTTTTGGAGTGTCATCAGCCTGCGCTATATTCCAGCGTACGATGGAAAATATTTTGCAGGGACTACCGCAGGTGGCGATTTATTTGGACGATGTCTTAATCACGGGTAGGACAAACAGGGAACACTTAAGGAACCTGGAGGAAGTGCTCAGGCGTTTCGCAAAGGCAGGCGTACGGCTAAAAAGGGAAAAATGTGTTTTTCTGGCCCCACAAGTGACGTGCCTGGGATATAAAGTAGACGAGTCAGCCTTACATCCATTAGAAGACCAAGTAAGGGCAATAAAAGAAGCCTCAGCTCCCACCATGGTCTAGGAGTTACGATCATTTCTAGGGTTGGTAACCTATTATGGAAAATTTATTGAAAATAGGGCGTCCATCCTAGAACCCCTCCACCAGCTACTAAAAAAGGGGCAAGAATGGAAATGGTCCACCCGCCAAAACCGAGCATTTAGGGACATTAAGGAACAGCTGTCATCCGAAAATGTCCTAGAGCATTATGACCAAGGAAGGAGTTGGTGGTCACTTGTGATGCATCCCCCTACGGGGTAGGAGCCATCTTAGCCCATAGAGGAAGGAATGGGGAAGAACGGCCAATACCCTATGCTTCGAGGACCTTGGCGATGGCTGAGAGGAAGCACGCCCAAATCGAGAAGGAAGGACTGGCGGTGATATTCACAGTAAAAAAATTTCACCAGCATCTGTACGGGCGGAAATTCACTATAGTGACGGACCATAAGCCGTTATTAGGGTTATTAAAAGAAGACATGTCAATACCCCCGATTGCATCAGCTAGAATCCAATGCTGGGCGTTGCTACTGGCGGCATATAGATACGTTCTGGAGCACAGACCGGGAACGCGAGTAGCACATGCAGATGCTTTGAGCAGACTTCCCCTCCCGGACACTCCGCCGCAAATACCAAAAGTAGAGGAGACAGTAATGACTCTAAATTTTTTGGACACCCTACCAGTAGACGCACATCATATTCGGTTGTGGACGCAAAAAGACCCAGTTTTAGCCAAGATGAAGCATTTACTGCTAACAGGGGAACTGGAAAGACCAGTGGAGCCCCAGATGCACCCATACTGGAGCAGAAGGGACCAAATAACCGTAGAAGACGGTACCCTATTATGGGGAGCCCGGTTAATCGTCCCAGCTCAGGGCCGTCAGGCAATCTTAACTGAGTTACATCACGGACACCCAGGGGTATCTAAAATGAAGATGCTAGCTCGAAGCTATGTTTGGTGGCCAGGTTTGGATACAGACATAGCAGCCTTGGTACATTGGTGCCAGGAGTGCCAACGGGCAAAGAGTGCCACCAGCGGCGCCATTGCACCCGTGGGAATGGCCAGGCAGACCGTGGTCCCGCCTGCATATTGACCACACCGGCCCTTTCATGGGCTCAATGTTTTTGGTGATAGTGGACGTCCACTCCAAATGGTTGGACGTCCACCGGGTAAACACGGCAAGCACAGCATTGACAATTGAAAAGCTCAGGGCCTCGTTTGCAACACATGGACTGCCAGAGGTATTGGTGTCGGACAACGGAACGGCATTCACAAGTGGGGAATTTGGAAAATTCCTGAAGGAAAACGGAGTCCGTCACATCAAAACGGCCCCTTACCATCCAGCGACCAATGGCCTGGCAGAGAGAGCGGTCCAGACACTTAAAGCGGGACTCGAGAAGCAGCCGGCAGCGTCAATAGACACAAAGCGCTCCCGCTGGCTGCTTGATTACAGGACCACACCGCATTCCACAACGGGCATACCACCAGCTGAACTCTTAATGGGAAAGCGGCTACGAACGAGGCTGAGTCTCTTTTTCCCAAATTTAACGGGGAAAGTGGAGAAACAACAGGAGGCCCAACGCGGGGGAATGATAATAGTCGGCAGCAGAGACATTTCCAGGTGGGGGCACCGGTTTGGGTCAAGAATTATGGGAATGGACCAATGTGGGTCAAAGGCACGGTAGAGTCCCAAACAGGGCCCATATCCTATGAGGTTTCAATAGGAGGTAAGGTGCTGAAGAAACACCTAGACCAAATAAGGGCAGCGGAACCACACCTGGAAGCAGGCGAAACAGGACCGCCTCAAGCTGGGATAGCCCAGACGGAAAGGATACCCACACCCCAGCCCCGAGCAATTTCTCCAGATCCAGTCATCAGAGTCAGAGATGGACACACTCGACGAGGCCGCCGCGACACCTCTCCCCGAGGAGGAGGACGAACAACTTCCAAGGAGGTCGTCAAGGAAACGACGGGCACCTATAAGGTAAACCCCGCCCACTTCAGAGAACGACCCGGCGGACGACACAGAGGTGACAGACCCAGACATGAGGAGCAGGAAGAAGCTCAGAGGAATGCCAGCTGGCAGGAATTCCTCGGACCTTCGGGGGGAGGAGTGTAATGAACTCCAATTGGCTTTATTGGTTTTCCAATTGGAGAATGAGCTCCCTCAATGATAGCTCATTGAGGGGGCCCTTATAATCACCTGTGTAGGTTTTGTGAGCAGTCTTAAGTTGACTGGACTGCTAGCAGCACTGTTTGTAGCTGCTCCTGTAATATCGTTATTGTAAATAAATATTGGTGTGGTGACTGAACTCCTGCCTCCCGTGGATTACTACACCTGTATATCTCCAAAACCTTCCCACCTCCAACCTCTGTTTTTGATAGCACTTTTATCTTGTAGTCCCTTCAGGGGGATGCGAGGAAAGCTTGGTACCTGCCTCTGTCCATGCTGGAGTATAATGTGGGTAAATGTGAACTTGTATCTGGGTGTCCTCGTACATGAATCACAAAAAGTTACTATACACGTACAGCAAGTGACTAGGAAATCAAATGGCATGTTGTCACTTTTTGTAAGGGGAATAGAATATCAAAGTAAAGATGTTTTGCTGCAATTAGTTACACCACCTCTAGAGAAATGTGTACAATTTTGGTCTCCTTACTTAAGAAAGGATATAAATGTGTTAAAACCAGTTCAGAGAAGGTTCACTTTACTGATACTTGGGATTGGTGTATTTTGGGTGGTGGGGGTATTATTTTGTGAGGAAAGGTTGAACAGACTGGACCTGCATCCATTGGAGTTGAGAAAAATGAGAAGGAATCTTATTGAACATATAAGATCCTTTGGGGACTTGAGATGGGCAGCTCGGTAGCACAGTGATTAGCACTGTTGCTTCAGGGTCCCAGGTTCGATTCCCGGCTTGGGTCACTGTCTGTGTGGAGTCTGCATGTTCTCCCCATGTCTGTGTGGGTTTCCTCCGAACGCTCCGGTTTCCTCCCACAAGTCCCGAAAGACGTGCGGTTAGGTAATTTGGACATTCTGAATTCTCCCTCATTATACCCAAACAGGCGCCGGAATGTGGTGACTGGGGGTTTTTCCACAGTAACTTCATTGCAGTGTTAATGTAAGCCTACTTGTGACAAAAAAGATTACTTTGAAAAAAACTTTACAAGGTGGATGCTAAAAGGACGTTTCCCCTTGTAGGAGAGAAGAGGACCAGCGAGCACAGTTTAAAAATAAAGCGTTTCCCATTGAAGATGGATTTGAGAATATTTTCCCCTTGTAGGAGAGAAGAGGACCAACAAACAGTTCAAAAGTAAAGCTTTTCCCATTTAAGATGGAGTTGAGAATTTTTATTTCATAAGATTGAGTCTTTGGAACACTCTGCTCCAGAGAGTGGTGGAGGCAGGACGTTTTTTATGGCTGAGTTAGATAGATTCTTAATTGACAAGTCAAAGGCTATAGAGGGTAGACAGAACAGTGGTGTTGAGGCCACAATCAGATCAGCCATCTTATTGAATTGTGGAGCTGGCTGGAGGGGCTGAATGGACGACTCCTAATTTGTATGTTTGTATATGCTGCACTATATGCTGAACAATAATAACTTACACTTATAGAGCATCTCTAACTAAGTAAAATATCCAAAAGGGCTTCGCAATAAAATTTGACACCAAGCCAGGTAAGGAGCTATTGCAACAGATGACCAAAAACATAATCAAAGAGATGGACTAGAGAACGGTGGTGGGCCAAGAGAGGTGGGTGTGTCAGTTTAACGTCAGTCATGGGGAAGTTAATGGAATGTATCATCACAGACAGCGGGCAGAATCTTAACTGAATAGACCTGTGCGCAGTGGGGAGGCTGACAGGTCATGAACCTGTCGACTGTATCAGCCAGCAAGGCATTAGCATCCCACCCGTGGGTTTTCTGACCACTTGCACACCGGAGGAGTGGTGATGCCTCGCACTCTATCAACAGAGTCTCTCGAAAGGTGCACCTGCAAGAGTCAATGGGTGCAGGAGACTTTGTTGGTGAACGGCACTGGGGGCAAGAAAATGAAAGCAAGAGTGCCCCTCCCCCGCCCCCACTAGTTCTGTCACTGGAGATCATGCTGGAAACAGGTCCAGAAGGGAGGTGTTCTTTCCTGTGCATGGAAGAGGCCAGCAACACAAAAGTAAAAGGTGTGAACCACAGGATTGTGATGCCTAGACCTGGATTCATGTGAGATAAGGTTAGGTCAGAAAAGATCATACCACTTTCAAGCCGTATCCATTTGACTCCCCTAGCATTCGTCTGACAGCATTCCTTTGTCACACCTTGTATTTTACACATTCCTTTTTCTGCAGATACATCTTAAATATCTGCCTGAACAGCCAGCACTCTCATTTACTCACATCCTATTGTTTCCCCACACCCATATCGCACAAACACTCTCCTCACTCCTCACTTCTCCTTCCATACTCGGCACACATTTCACGTCTCCCACTTGGAAAACTACTTTCATTGTGGGAGAAAGTGCAAAAGTCCACATGGAGGCAGAAAACCAAGGGTGGATCTGCAGCTACAGTTACTGTCGCAAATATATAATTATGCTATTACAGATTTTAAGGACAAAGGTTTTAAAGGTGCATTTCTGTTTTCAAACCTTGACATTGAGCTTAAAAGCTTTTTTCAAATTGGAATTATGAACCAACAACACAATGCCTTTCTGTGTTGATCCAAACCTTGTCAGACTCTAGAGCTGACTACGGAGAATCGTTCAGATGCAGAAGATGCCTCTAGCGATGTCCATTGTATCCTCTAAAATGGTGTGAAAATCAACTGACTTCTGAAAGAACAGGAGACAGGAAGGGACTTGAAAGGACCACAGCGTAATTAACTTCCTTACCTGGTGAAACAATGACTCCTAGAAAATTGTAAGAAGTTTTGCAACACCAGGTTAAAGTCCAACAGGTTTGGAAGTAGGCCATTCGCTCCATCGAGATTGCTCTGCTCTGCCATTCAATGAGATCATGACTAATCTCAAATGATGATCCTCAACTCCACTTTCCCACCTTATCCCAATAACCCTTGATTCCCTTACTGATTAAAAATCTGCCGATCTCAGCCTTGAATGTAACCAATGGCCCAGCCTCTAGAGCTTTCTGTGGTAAAGTATTCCATAGATTTATTACCCTCTGAGAGAATAAATTCGACCTAATCCCAGGGCGTGATTTAGCCACTGTGTTGCGCCTAACGCGGATTGGGCGAGCCGGCTAAATAACGAGGAAGGCCAAAATCGTGATTTGCACGGGCATAAATCAGTTTGCTATCTTACTGGCCTGCTCCCAATGGCGAGTTCCGGATTGCACCCAAATGTAGCAAGCATATAATTGACCCTCATTTGCATTAATTTCCATCTCATTAGTGAGATTGAAGTCGAAATCAACGGCCTCCCGGGAACTAATCGGCACCCCAGCAAAAAATCACATGGGCTTCATTTAGTACTCCTTTTTTAAAAATTGAAGCTGGCGCAATGGCTGTTGAGGGGATCTGAGGAGGCGCGTACCCAATTCCATTTTACCATTTCCATTTACTGGACTCATAAGCGACCCTCTTATGGACTGACCTGATTAATACTATATTCCTGTCTGCTTCACCCGATGCCGGTGTCTATGTATTTACATTGTGTACCTTGTGTTGTCCTATTATGTATTTTCGTTTCATGAACTAAATGATCTGATTGAGCTGCACACAGAAAAATACTTTTCACTGTACCTCGATATACGGTACACTAAACAAATCCAATCCAATTTTCTGCATGCAGCTGAAAGGCACTGAAACTGCATCTACAGTGCTCAGAGGATGGGGAGAGGTTGCAGACGGGGGGGTTCAGCTTAGTCAGGGGGCTGAAGCTTTCCAGGTTGGGGATCAACCCTGGCTCTGGGAGAGGGGTTGAGGGGCTTTTCATCTGGGACGCCTTAAAGCCACCTTTGAATATTGTGTATACCCATGACATGGGCATCGACAGCTGCTGCCTGTCTGTCCTACTGGACACTTCCAGGGCAGAGCCCAGCTCTTAGTTCTATGCTGAAGGTCAATTTAACTCCCTCTGACTGTGAGCAGCCTCTAGCTTCACAGCTGAAGGATATTTCTAAAGAAGAATTGGCGTTGTAAGAGCACTTCATAGCTGCAGGTTGTATTTGCTGCTTGTTCCTGCTGGTGGCTGCAAATGCCTGGAAGCTGCTTTTGCTGTATCCTTCCTGTTCTGTCGCCGGAAAGAAGGACAATTCTTTCTAAGATGCCTAGGTCCTGAAACGCTGAATTCGGGAGGACAAATGAGTCCAGAAGGCAATCGGTTTGAAGCAAGAAGATTCTGCGGGGCCTGGTGTGTGTTATTGATCCAAATGGGCCATGTGGTGACTGTGTAACCACTATAATTCACACTGTACACTACTGTGTCCCTGTGGGCTCCATCTGTGAGCCGCTGCCCTGCTCTGCCCACAGGAGGAGATGAGAAGCATGTACAGGGCTCTGCCCTTGGCTCCGCCCCCATCAGGAAGTATAAGCGCTGCGGTCCTGCGAGTCCTCCCTCAGTTCAGCACAGTCGCAGGCAGGCTCAGTTGTAAGCCGATTAAAGCCACAGTTTACTCGTGTCTCTGAGTGAATTGACGGTCGCATCAATTTAATCGACTTAAAGGACGACTATGGAATCAGCCCTCAAACCTGACCGACTGGAACTCTTCCACAGGCCGCAGAGGCAAAGGAAATTTTTTTGGCATTGGCTTCGGTGCTTCAAGGCCTGCCTGGCTGCGTCGACTACCTCCTCTGTTACAGATCAACAGAAACTAAGTCTTCTTCATGCACGGGTGAGCCATTGTATTTCTACTCAACTTGATGAAACTGACTCTTATACTGAAGCCCTCACGATACTCGACCGTCTGTACGTGCGGCCCATGAATGAAGTCTACGCGCAGCACATTTTCACAACTCGCCGCCAGCGCCCTGGGGAGTCGCTAGAAGACTATCTGCGCGACCTTAAAGCCCTAGCACGCGAATGTAACTTCCAGGCCATAACAGCCTCCCAGCACATGGAATTTGCCGTCCAAGACGTGTATGTTGCAGGGGTCCAATCAAATTATGTGCGGCAGCGTCTTCTCGAGAAAGGGGCCCAGGACCTGGAGGACACGGTAAAACTAGCGACCTCTAATGAGGTCGCTTTCCAAAGCCTAACTGCGTTCCCGGCCGATCACGCGATCCCATCGTGGACCCCCGACCAAAGGCTGCCCCAGGCCTGGGCCGCGCGGCCACCCGCCCACCACGGAGGACTATCGTGCTATTTTTGCGGCCAGCCCCAACACCCCCGACAGCAATGCCCGGCCTGCAATGCGACCTGCAGCAGCTGCGGGCGAAAAGGGCACTTTGCTAAGGTCTGCCTGGCCAAATCTAAAAACTCGAACCCTAACCCGAACACTCGCTCCTCCGACTCCCAGGCCCGCAGACCCCGCTATGTGGCAGCGTGTGTGCCGCCTCCGCCTCCGCATATGTGCGACTCACGGGGGTCCTTGGCAGTCCTCCCCCACGCGGCCGGCCATGTGCGATCCATGGGGGCCGCCATCTTGGGCGCCATCTTCCTCGCTGCCCGCCATGTGCGATCAACGGGGGCTGCCATCTTGGCCATCACCCGCTACGCCACTCGAAGGTTACGACCTCCGCGACTGTCATCACGGGGCCGTTCCAGCACCGCCGACCACGCCACCGACTACCCGCAGCTCAGTGCAGTCACTTTGGATCACTCGCGGCCAAAGCACCTCAAGAGCTCCATGATGTCCGTCCAGATCACCGGATACGAGACACAGTGCCTGTTTGACTCCGGGAGCACTGAGAGATTCGTTCACCCAGATCTGGTAAGGCGCTGCTCGTTCCCGATATTCCCAACACAGCAAACAATCTCCCTCGCCTCGGGTCGCACTCAGTTCAGATACAAGGTAGCACTACTGCGACGCTAACAATACAGGGCGCCAACTACACCAAGTTCCAATTGTTGTGCTCCCAGACCTCTGCGCCCCCCTCCTCCAAGGACTGGATTTCCAGTGCAACCTCAGGAGCCTAACACTCAGCTTTGGCGGACCCCTTCCCCCACTCACTATATGTAGTCTAGCAACTTTGAAAATCGACCCCCCTCCACTCTTCGCTAATCTCACCGCCAACTGCAAACCAGTGGCCACTCGCAGCAGGAGGTATAGTCTACAGGACAGGGTGTTTATCAGATCTGAAGTCCGGCGTCTTTTGCGTGAAGGAGTCATAGAGGCCAGTAATAGCCACTGGAGAGCTCAGGTGGTGGTCGTCAAAACCGGGGAAAAGCTCCGGTGGTGGTTGATTACAGCCAGACCATTAACCGTTCACGCACCTTGATGCGTACCCCCTCCCCCGGATTGCAGACATGGTAAATCAGATTGCCCAGTACCGCATATTCTCCACGGTGGATCTGAAGTCTGCATACCACCAGCTCCCAATCCGCCCGGAGGACCGCCACTACACGGCGTTCGAGGCAGACGGCCGCCTTTTCCATTTCCTCCAGGTTCCCTTTGGCGTCACGAACGGAGTTTCGGTGTTCCAACGAGCAATGGACCGAATGGTGGACCAGTACGGGCTGCGGGCCACTTTTCCGTACTTGGATAACGTTACTATCTGCGGCCATGACCAGCAGGACCATGACGCCAACCTCCACCGATTTCTCCAAACCGCCCAAAAACTCAATCTCACCGATAATAAGGAGAAATGCATTTTCCGCACTACCAGGCTAGCCATCCTCGGCTACGTCGTGGAAAACGGGGTCCTATGACCCGACCCTGACCGTATGCACCCCCTCTTCCAACTACCTCTCCCTCACTGTCCCAAGGCCCTCAAGAGGTGCCTCGGATTTGTTTCATACTACGCCCAGTGGGTCCCCCAGTATGCGGACAAAGCCCGCCCACTATTTAAGGCCCCACTCTTCCCGCTGTCAGCCGAGGCTCGCCAGGCCTTCAACTGCATTAAGGCGGACATCGCCAAAGCCGCCATGCGGGCGGTAGTTGAGTCCGTCCCATTCCAGGTGGAGAGCGACGCCTCAGAAGTCGCTCTTGCTGCCACTCTGAACCAGGCAGGCAGGCCAGTAGCGTTCTTTTCCCGAACCCTCTCCACTTCGGAACTTCGACACTCCTCAGTCGAAAAGGAAGCCCAAGCCATTGTGGAAGCCGTACTGCACTGGAGGCACTACCTCGCTGGTGGGAGGTTTACCCTCATCACCGACCAAAGATCGGTTGCCTTTATGTTTGACAACTCGCAGTGGGGCAAAAGCAAGAATGACCAAATCTTGCGGTGGAGGATTGAACTCTCCACCTACAATTACGATATAGTATATCGTCCTGGGAAGCTCAATGAGCCCCCAGATGCCCTGTCCCGCGGCACATGCACCAGTGTGCAAGATGACCGACTACAGGCTATCCACAATGACCTCTGCCATCCGGGGGTCACACGGCTCGCCCATTACATCAAGGCCCGTAATCTGCCTTTCTCCACCGAGGAGGTTAAAGCCGTCACCAGGAATTGCCCGATCTGCGCGGAGTGTAAACCGCACTTCTATAGACCAGACAAGGCCCACCTGGTAAAGGCATCCAGGCCCTTTGAACGCCTGAGTATTGATTTCAAAGGGCCCCTCCCTTCGAACAACCGTAACATCTACTTTCTCAATATTATAGACAATATTCTCCCGTTTCCCTTTTGCCATCCCATGCCCCGATATGACCACCCCCGCGGTTATCAGAGCCCTGCACAACGTCTTCACCCTGTTCGGTTTCCCCAGCTATGTCCACAGTGACAGGGGTTCGTCCTTCATGAGCGACGAACTGCGTCAGTACCTGGTCGGCAAGGGCATCGCCTCGAGCAGGACTACCAGATATAACCCCAGGGGGAATGGGCAGGTGGAGAGGGAGAACGTGACGGTCTGGAAGACCGTCCTACTGACCCTACGGACCAGGAATCTCCCGACCTCCCACTGGCAGGAGGTCCTCCCCGATGCGCTCCATGCAATTAGGTCTCTCCTTTGTACGGCCACAAACCAGACTCCTCATGATCGCTTATTTGTCTTCCCTAGGGGCACTACCACGGGGGCCTCGCTTCCATCCTGGTTGAGGACACCGGCCCCTGTCCTCCTTCGGAAGCACGTCCGGACGCATAAGACAGACCCCCTGGTAGCGAGGGTCCAGCTCCTGCACTCGAACCCCCACTACGCGTTTGTCGAACACCCCGATGGCCGACAGGACACCGTTTCCCTCCGGGACCAGGCACCCGTAGGATCTACTACCACTACCGCCAATGTACCTCCCACACTACACCCCACCCGACCTCCCATGCCCTGCGCCCCTGCACCTATTTGCTTCCCGTGCTCCCTTCCACCCGACACACCGGTCCGCAGGAACGAAGCTCAGGAAGAACCATCCCCGGAGTCCACCCTCGGACTCGCACCGAACATCCTTCCACAGCAATCCGAAACGACTGCAACATCAGTGCTTCGTCGGTCGCAACGCACGATTCGGGCGCCGGACCGACTGAACCTGTAGACCCGTCACCCCCGCCGGACTTGATTTTTAACAGGGGGTGAATGTGGTGAATGAAATAAAATGAAAATGAAATGAAAATCGCTTATTGTCACGAGTAGGCTTCAAATGAAGTTACTGTGAAATGCCCCTAGTCGACACATTCCGGCGCCTCTTCGGGGAGGCTGTTACAGGAATCGAACCGTGCTGCTGGCCTGCTTGGTCTGCTTTCAAAGCCAGCAATTTAGCCCTGTGCTAAACAGCCCCTGTCTGTGTAACCACTATAATCCACACTGTACATTACTGTGTCCCTGTGGGCTCCATCTGTGAGCCATTGCGTGGCTCGGCCCACAGGGGGAGATGAGGAGCATGTATAGGGCTCCGCCCCCATCAGGAAGTATAAGTGCTGCGGTCCTGCGAGTCTGCCCTCAGTTCAGCACAGTCGCAGGCAGGCTCAGTTGTAAGCCGATTAAAGCCACAGTTTACTGCAACTCGTGTCTCTGAGTGAATTGATGGTCGCATCAAGCCACTTGATCATGCCGTTGAAGACACCATGGGCTAAACACATTGGAAGTCAAGGATGTTCAACTGCACCTTGAGCGCCAGTGGAATATGTGGATGCCAGGGTTTGGTACCAGTGAGATTGTGCTGTGAGGTAGAGCCTGCACACTCGTGGCTCCTGGAAGGAGAATGCCACAGACACGTGGAACAAGTCACAGATTGATGGACAGATATATATTTTTTTCAATTTAGAGTACTCAATTCTTTTTTTTTCCAATTAAGGGGCAATTTAGCGTGGCCAGTCCACCTACCCAGCACATGGTTTTGGGTTGTGAGCGTGAGACTCACACAGACTTGGGGAGAATGTGCACACTCTACATGGACAGTGACCTGGGGCCGGGTTCGAACCCGGGTCCTCGGTGCCATGAGCAGCAGTGCGCACCACTGTGCTACCATGCCGCCCAGATAATTCATACGACAAACTTCTGGACATGATAACACACTCTCAGGTTTCTCCTCCACTTCTCTAGAGGTACCAGCAAGAGATGATACCGTGTATTTTTCTTTTGTGAAAATGATCTGATGTAGCTTTGTATTGGTACCAATATTGAACAGTGACATTTCCTTGTTGATTAATTGTTAGTGTTGTGTGTGGAATGTTACGTAGTTCATTTTCAAATCTTTGTTACTGTTGACCATTTAATAAACAAAATATTCTCGTGGGTACACGGCCCATGTCTCAGACAATGATTATTGCATCATATTTCAATCAAACATTGAACAGTTTGCCTGAACAGTTTAAATGAACTCTAGAAGTGTCAGCACCATATTGAAAGCAGCAGCCAACAATCGAACACTGAAGACCAGGGCTTCAGCACTGAGGATATCCTTGCGACAAGGGTAAGCGTGTGCATCGGGGAGGGCATCTGAACACACCTCCCTAATGTTCCGAGCAGGGGTCTGGCATCTAGGGGCTCCTGCTGTGGCGGGGGGTAAGTGTGTAGAGAGAGGTATTCCAGCACAATTGGCTCAGTGGATAGCTCTCTGAGAGAGGGTGGGGCGAGTAAGAGTGGGAGAGAATTGGGGGATTTGAGGGTCCCATAATGGAAGCCCGAATTGATATACAAATATGTACAGATATCCAAATTATGGCAGGTTATGTTGATCCCATAGATGCTGCCAGGCGACCAGACACTGGAGAAGATGGCAGCAGTGTCGACGCAGGTTGGAGGCAGCACCCCATGTGCACAGGGCCACTCATCAACTACATATAGCCCACCCTGTCCCACCCACTCCAGTGCCCACTCAGTAACCCTTCCTCTTCTTCATCTTCTGTGGTCTCGTGCTATATCTAGGTATATCCCCAAGATGCACAGCAGAGTTGGAGGTAGCCTGCTGCTATCCATGCACTGTGGCCTATGATGCCCTTGGCAGGTGCCCTCTGAAAGGCCTGGAGCCGAGGAGCCCCAGCTGACTTACCGATGTCACTGGCATTTCTGTGCCACCCACCATCCTTGAAATCCGCTGGTGTTAGGAGGGGGCAATTCGGAAGAACAGGAGACTGCCGTTGTCTCCTTGGTGACAGGCCTGGTTTGGCCTCCAGACTTCCTCCTCCATGATAGTACCCATAGGACCCGAGGAGTCTTCATGAGATGGAGGAACTGCTAGAATGAGCTCCAGAGGCCACTGTGTCATCCGACTCTGATAGTCCTGGCAGCTCCCTATTGTCTCCACTGTGGTGTCAACGCCCTCAGCGATGCTCCCCTTTGTTGGTGATAGAACGCTGCAGCAAAGGTCTTCGCGAATCAGACAGCGAGACAGCCAGTAATGGCCAAGAAGCTCATGGGGCTCGTTACTAGCACTAAGTGCTGTTACATATGCACTAAGATCTCACCAATGTGGCAGTTGAGAAACACCCCACCAATCGTGCCCAAAATGACACTTAGAAATGTTTCCGTCAAATCACGACTGGTGTCTTAAATGGATGACGCTTTACTCTGTGATTATGCCCTCTGGTCCTAGACTCTCTCACAAGGGAAGACAACCTCTCAGCATGTACCCTGTCAAGCCCCCTGAGAATCCTATATGTCTCAATAAGGTCTCCTCTCATTCTTATAAACTCCAAGGTATACAGGCCCAACCTACTCAATGTCTACTCAAAAGGAAATCCTTCCATTCCTCGGAACAACCTAGTGAACCTTCTCTGGACTGACTCCAATGGCAGTATATCTACTCTGAGAGACAATAGAGGGTTTTTTTTCTCTGCCATTGGAAGTCAAAGAAGGAGGCATTAAGAAATCAACTGCTGTTCTGCCAATGGAGACCAAGCAATCGGCATGTGCCATGATCATAGAATCACTGAGGAGTAGGAAACTTGTCTCTCCCAAAACCTGCATGACCTGCTGAGATAACCTGGAAAGGTAAGCACCAACTGGTCGACTGCAGAAGCCATCTAGCTGTTAAACTGAACCCTAAGGTGCAATTCCTTCAATGCAGAAAGAAGGAACTCAAGCAATGGGCCCAGAACGATATCTCACAGAGGCTGATTTGGAATTTCATCTTTAAGTTTTTTTAAATTTTTCAACTTTTCATCTTTATACCTATATTTTAGTTAATAACTTTATCCCCTCTATCTGAATAACTTTCAGCATTAGTTTTTGTAATAAACAAATATTTTATCTTGTTTAAGACTAAAGCTTGTCTGAAACAAGCTTGTCTTATTTTCTCATAAATTAAAGGGGAACCACATACACCATCATTGTTTTTGCTCATGAACTACTGTGAGGAAACACCTTTTACGTGGACCTGACACTACTCCATCTACATTGGAGGGGGATTCCTTGGTGATTGACAAGGTGGCACTTTTCAGCAACCCTGGCCAGCCCTCAACAAAGGTTAAGATACTGAACCAGACGTGTAACATTTTAAAGTTTTAAGACAAGGCAGCACTTTCATTTAGGAAGCAATATTTTAAAAAAGTTTTCTCTCTGTGTGGCAGTTTCCATGCCCTGTTCCATGGCTGTTTACATCTTTAAGGTAAAAGCAAATTACTGCGGATGCTGGAATCTGAAACTAAAGACAAAATGCTGGAAAATCTCAGCAGGTCTTGCAGCATCTGTAGGGAGAGAAAAGAGCTAACGTTTCGAGTCCAGATGGCCCTACGACAGGTATTTGCTTGCTCTTGCAGTTTCTTTCATTACCATTTGCTGCCTTGTGAGTGACTCTCTCCCTTGTTGGGGTTGCCCCTCTTCAATCTCAGGAAGATGATTGCTGGTCTGCTGCAGTTCCTTTGCACTCTGATGCTGCATCTTAGCTTTCTTCTGAATCTGCCTTTCCAGGCTTTCTTTCTTTTCTGTGTCATAAGACCATGAGACAAAGAAGCAGAATTAGGCCACTTGGCCCATCGGGTCTGCTCCGCTGTTCTATCATGACTGATATTTTTCTCATCCTCATTCTCCTGCTTTCTCCCTATAACCTCTGATCTCCTTATTTATCAAGAACCTATCTATCTCTGTCTTAAAGAAACTCAGTGATTTTGCCCCCACAGCCTTCTGTGGCAAAGAGTTCCACAGATTCACCACCCTCTAGCTGCAGAAATTCCTCCTCATCTCTGTTTTAACGGATCGTCCCTTTAGTCTAAGATTCTGCCATCTGGTTCTAGTTTTTCCTACAAGTGGAAACATCCTCTCTATATCTACTCCATCCAGGCCTCACGGTATCCTGTAAGTTTCAATAAGAGCCCCGCTCATCCTTCTAAACTCCAACAATTACAGACCCAGAGTTCTCAACCATTCTTCATACGACAATCTCTTCATTCCAGGGATCATTCTTGTGAACCTCCTCTGGATCCTTTCCAAGGCCAGCACATCCTTCCTTAGAAACGGGGCCCAAAACTGCTCACAATACTCCAAATGGGATCTGACCAGAGCCTAATACAGCCTCAGTAGTACATCCCTGCTCTTGTATTCTAGCCCTCTCAACATGAATGCTATCATCATCACTGATACCCCCTGCTTAGCGATGTTCCCATGCCAGGTGCTTCTTAGGCTTTTTTCCTTCATTAACTTTGTCAAGGCGTTCTGTTTTGCATTTACTTATATCAGCCATACCTGTGCTGTTGTTAGTGGATAGATATCGCATGGGTGTTGTTTAATGGAAACAGCATTTCCAATAGCTACATCTTGCTAAATTACTTTTGGGCATCGCAAGTTATCCCCTCACTCAGCTCTATGTGACTGTATTGACTCTTTCATGTCATTTTGATTTTCCTCTGGAAGATAACTCAATGAATTATCCCAATTTGTGAATAGTTCTTCATTGCACAATTTAATTTGAGGAATCTCAAATTCAGAATTATCTGAATTTATCTCTTCTCCCTGAGTTACAACATCCAACACTTCCTCCTTATTCTCCATCAAAATTATATTTTAGCTTTTTAACCTGGCACACTCTGAGTGTCTTTCTTCTGCCTGGCATTCTTATCAAATGATTTGCTTCACTCAATTTCCCTCTGTTCCAGTAAACCCACTAAATTGTGCTTTTAATGGTTCCTCAAATGTGGAAATGGGTATTTTCTTTTATTTTTTTAAATAAATTTAGATTAGCCAATTATTTTTTCCAATTAAGGGGCAATTTAGCGTGGCCAATCCACCTACTCTGCACATTTTTGGGTTGTGGGGGCGAAACCCATGCAGACACGGGGAGAACGTGCAAACTCCACACGGACAGTGACCCAGAGCCGGGATCGAACCTGGGATCTCAGCGCCGTGAGGCGGTTGTGCTAACCACTAGGCCACCGTGCTGCCCTAGGAAATGGGTATTAAAGGTGCTGGTTGGATTACCGCTTGAGGTTTCCCGATTACCTGACATGTATGGCAAAATTCAACTACATCCTGACGCAGTCCAGGCCAATAAACATTTCTTTGCCTTTTTGCTTGAACCTTCCTAAATGAACCCCTACTGGAATCTCGTGCACTACCCGCAAAACCTCCTTTCTAATACCGCTTGATGAACCTCTGCCCCTTTCTCCTCTGCTTGAATAGTTAAAGGTCTCCATTTTCTCATTACTACATTATTTCTCCTCTAATACAATTCTGGTATACATTCAGATTCAATTTCTGGATTGCTTTCCAGTATAACTTCTTTATCTCTTAATCTTTTTGTTGTAATTCAGCCAACTTGCCTGAACTGCAGACATCAGCTTCTTTCACCACCTGCTCTGGTGCTGCATTAACCATTTAATCAAGTATGGTTCCTAATAATTCATCCACCACCTGCTCTTTTGTCTTGGCTAACTATCTGAGCAAACAGGGTTCCTGACAATTCACTCTCAGCCTCCCTATCAGCACTCGTAAAGTTCTCTTCCTCCTGTCTCAGCCTATTATGTCTTTGTGATCGGGTTACCCCAAAATCAGGAATATATTTCTTGCAACATCTCTGTTGTTTGACTTTCCACTGGCTGTTCAACTACAGTAGGTTGCACTCCCACCTGTGATCCAGCTATATCATTACCCAGGATAAATTGAACCCCTAAAATGGTATATGTTCTATTGTTCCTACTAACACTTATCACTTCTCATTGGACTCTCTAACCTTATCTTAGTGGCACACAGTGGCACACTGAGGCTCTCACCAGTAATGGGACACATTACCACCATTTCTAGCAACACTTCTTCCAAACTGCATATCTTCTTATCTCTCAACATTAAAGATTAACTTTTTTCCTATCCCTTAAGATCTTAATTGCCTTACCTACTTCATTTTATACACACGAGTAAACTTTGCCCTCACAAAAGATCTGGCATCTGCATATCCCCCAGCCTCTGAGCTGGTTGTACATTCTGTGGCATCCCTTCCACTGAGGCAATGGTTTGCTCTGCCGCTTTAATAAACCCTACTGGCTTATCCATCAGCTTCTGAACAGTTTGTACACTCTGTGGCACCTCTTCCACTGGGAAACTTCCACTTTACTAAACCCTACTGGCTCATCCTGTTTTGCCGAGTCTGTCTTCCCAGCCCTTTTCGCAAGCCACCAACACTGCGACTACTTACATCCAGCTTTATTACAATGAATTTTAGTTTTCTTGTCCCTCTACCACTATGATTGGTTCCCCTTTTACTCGGAGGGACATCAACAATTACCACCTCCTCTGCATGGACCCTCTGTGAACTCCTTGTGTCCCCAGTTTGCATGGTAGCAGAGTGGTTAGCACTGTCGCTTCACAGCGCAGAAGGGGACCCGGGTTCGCAGCGCCACGGACCCGGTTTGGGTCCGTCTGTGCGGAGTCTGCACGTTTTCCCCTGTGTCTGCATGGGTTCCTCCGGGCGCTCCGGTTTCCTCTCACAAGTCCTGAAAGACGTGCTTGTAAGGTGAATTGGACATTCTGAATTCTCCCTCGGTGAACCCGAACAGGCGAAGGAGGGTGGCGATTGGGGAATTTTCACAGTAACGTCATTGTAGTGTTAATGTAAGCCTACTTGTGACAATAATAAAGATGATCATTATTCTATCCTTCGCAGTTTAAATTGATGTCGGACATTAAAATTTGCTTTATGAACAAATTCAAAATTGTCAGGCATGTCTGCGGCCGGTTCAGCTATTTTAACTCTCTGCCCTTCCACATGAGTTCTCACTACTGCGTGAAGTGAATCTTTGAATTCCTCCAAAATAATGATTTCCCTACTAAGCTTTTGATTAGCAAGCATTTCTTCTTCCTCTGGAACTTCCTCAACTCCGGCCTTTAACTTCAACCTTTTAAGTTATTGTTCTCTTTGCCGTGCCCGTTTCCGAAGTTCAAATTCTTTATTTTTTCCTTTGCTTCTGCCAATGCCAATTTCCTCTTCTGTCTCTTCTGCTAATTTTTTCTTTCCACCTCAAACTTCCCATTTCCCTGGAAAACCCCTCTCTCTTTCTTTTCTCTCCTGCTATTTTTTCCTTTCCATTTCTCTTGCCATTTCCATTTTCCTCAGTTTTTGCTGCATTTCCAATTCTCTATTTATAATTGCATTCAAACAATTTCTAATGGGTGAGATTGTGCTACTGGTAAGTTTACATATTCAGCTACGGCTTGTATTATCTCTGCTTTCTTTGCCCCATTTGGCTTGGCTAACTGCAGTTTCTCTACCAAACCCAAAGCCTTTTCTTTAGATTCCATTTTTAGATCCTCCCAAGTGATTTCCTCCAACCCCAGAACATCTGCTAAAATTGTAAGGGCACTGTCCATGTGGAGTTTGCACATTCTCTCCATGTCTGCCTGGATCTCACCTGCATAAACCCAAAGATGTGCCTGGTAGGCAGACTGGCCACACTAAAATTGCCCCTTAATTGGAAAAGATAATTGGATACTCTAATTTTTTTTTTAAACTGTAAGGGCCATTTCTAGTCACTCCCAATGAAATATTTTAAACCTGGAAAGAATGCAATCAATCCACACACACTCCCTGACTTTAAATTCAAAGATCCCAGGTGAGCCCCCAATTTGTTACGGACGTCTAGTCAGCCCTCAACAAAGGTTAAGATACTGAACCAGATGCGGAACATTGTCAAGTTTTAAGACTGTGCAGAAACGTTGGATTTGTTCCAGGTGTGATAAGAAATTGTTGTTGTTATTTTATAAACAAAACTTTATTTAAAAAAATGGAAAGAAAACAATATTTATAATTTCAAACTTCACAGGTTGAACACTAACCGATTATATGCAGTTTATTAACTTTAACACACACGGTTCTATTAAACAACACTTGGCATTAAAATGCAGCTCTCATTCCACTTACACATCCAGGCAAAGGCAGCACTTTCATTTTGGAAGCAATCTTTCATCTGTTAAGACATCTCTTTCCAAATCCTTTTTCAAAGCTTCCTCTCTCTCTGCAAGTTTTCATAACCTGTTCCATGGCTGCTTACATCGTTAAGCTAGCAGGCTTCATGACCTGATTGGCTGCTCCCCACAGCCTTCCGCTTCCAGGTTTCCTGACCTGTCTTCTTGGTTGCCCATCTGTTTCTGCCTTTGTTCCAAAAGGATTTCTCTCTCTCAGCTCCTCCTAGCCCTTCAAACAAATATTCTGCCTCGAGGTGGTCAAATGTGAATCTATTCTCATTATTTGGATGATCGCCCATTCTCATTTGCACAAATGGCCAGAGCTATGCCATTCATATGCAACTACCTTCCACCGATAGACCATTGGGTCATCAGACTCTGTTCTTGGGATAATGGTTGATCATATAGGAGTGTCCCGAAAGACAATGGGTAATGAGATTTCTCTCTCTTTCTCTAAGCTCAGCCCAGCCCTTCAAACAAAGCTTCTCCCTCGAGGTGGTCAATCGTCCATCTGTTCTTGTCATTTGGTTGATTCCTCATTCCCATTTACACAAAAGGCCAGAGCTATGCCATTCATATGCTACTACCTTCCATTGTTAGACCATTAGGTCATCAGACTCTGTTAAGCGGATAATGGCTGTTCATGCACGAGTGTCCCAAAAAATAATGGGTCTTTGGTGAATCACATAATGTATTCACTATTGAGTTTAAGTCTGAATGGGAGCACGTGACCCAGCCAAGTATGAGCATATCCCTTTGAATCAGGGCTAACAGCATTTTCCTTCAAACTGTTTAAAACTTTAAATTGTCTGCTTCATTTTTGGACCCCACTTCTGAACCCAAATTTGTAATATCTCCCTATCATGATAGGCACACACAATATACATCAGCAATGCAGAGATGCAGAGACCTGGTGATAGCATTAGAGAATACACTGTCACTCAGTACTTAACAGTCACTCAATGATTTGATGTCACAACTAACTGAAATGTCATGATACGCTTTATGTTGAGTTGGTACACTTTCCCATATCAGCACTAATTTGTATCTTTGAAATTTCACAAATCCTTCAAGTGTGAGGGAACAGCCGATGAAGGATTGGGCCAAGGAATCCTCAAAAAAGGGTAAGCAAACCAACTGCGGCAGCAATTTGGCCTGACCAAAATGTCGGACTGCAACAACCGTAGGTTCACACCAGCACTGACTGATGCCACCTTCAAAAGGTGGAGGCAGGACGGAGGGACACTGACAGTCAGGGACCTATACACGGACGGCAGGATCGCAACACTGGACGCACTGACAGAGAAATTTCGGCTAGCCAGGGGGAACAAGCTACGGTATCTGCAGCTTAAAAACTTCTTATGAAAGGAGACAAGGACGTACCCACAACCGCCACGACAGACACTGCTGGAAGACCTACTGGACGCAAGCATCCTAGATAAAGGGAACTGTAGCGACATGTATGACCGACTGGTAGAAAGGGCCGACACCGTACTGGACGCAACAAGAAGGAAATGGGAGGATGACCTGGGGATTGAGATAGGGTGGGGACTCTGGAGCGAAGCACTGCATAGGGTCAACTCCACCTCCACTTGCGCAAGGCTCAACCTGACGCAACTAAAAGTGGTACATAGAGCCCACTTAACAAGAACCCGTATGAGTAAGTTCTTCCTGGAGGTGGAGGACAGATGTGAACGGTGCCAAAGAGGCCCAGCCAACCACGCCCACATGTTGTGGTTTTGCCCCAGACTTGTGGAGTACTGGACAGCCTTCTTCGAGGCTATGTCCAAAGTGATGGGGGTGAGGGTGGAGCCATGCCCGATAGTGGCGGTCTTCAGGGTTTCAGACCAGCCAGATCTATTCCTGGGGAGGAGGGCGGACGCCCTTGCCTTTGCCTCCCTGATCGCCCGCCGTAGAATCCTGTTTGGCTGGCGGTCAGCGGCACCGCCCAGAGCTGCAGACTGGCTGTCCGACCTCTCGGAATCTCTCCAAATGGAGAAAATCAAATTCGCCATCCGAGTGTCAGACGACGGCTTCCACAGAACGTGGGAGCCATTCATGCAACTGTTGCGGGACCTGTTTGTGGCCAACGAACAAGTGGAAGAATAGCCAGGTGGCCAAGGATCAGGGGAAAATGGTCGGGAGTAGGGGGAAGGTAGCCGGGGAATGGAGGGGTGAGATAGAGTGGGAGGGAGGCGGGGGGGGGGGGGAATGGCCAAACCTGAGGAGGGAGGGGCGAACCACAGGGGGGGGGGGGCAGGGAAGCGGGAGCCGGAGGGAGGACACAGGATGCCAAAACGTGCGTGACATCTCCAGGAGCGGGGAACGAGGAAACTGGATATGGAGGACGGGAGGAGCGGCAGAAGTGGGGGTGAGCATGGGACGACAGTGAGACCCGTCCGGGAAGGGCGGGTGACAGCAACTCACAGCACAGCCAAATATCGCACACTGTGATTTTCTCCCCGGCACCCAAAGGTGTGCTTGCCCCCCCAGTCCCCCCCCCCCCCCCGCAGGCAGTCGCCTACTTATGTGGGGTGGGTAATTTTGCCAGATGTACAGAGATGCCGCTGTCGAGCTGGTGCACAATACCCCACCAGTTATTCCATTTCATATGTTAATGTATTTTTTTTAATGTTGGGTGTGACCTTCTCCTCTAAATGTGTGTATATATATATATATATATATACGTGTTTCTTATTCTGTGTACATAACAGTAATTATACCTTGTTCAAAAAAAAACAATAAAAACATTTATTAAAAAAAAGGGTAAGCACTCTAAAGATACACTGTTGCATGACTCATGCACACCCTCCACCAGCGCAGCTACATATACCTCAGTCGTGCGGTAGAGAGAGCTAGGGTTGTCACATGGTGAGGCGCACATCACATAAGAACAAGAGAAACAAGGACATTATTGGAGATTCCCTATCTAAGGGTGAAGGATACTCTGAGCTATGCTCTGCTTAATGTAGATGCTGAGCCTTGGGGGTTAGCCATGAAAAGGGAACTTGTGATGCAGTGATGGGAAATGTGTGTATGTGTCTGTTGGCATTTCCAGATAATGCACTTTCTTCGAGAGACATGAGAGGAGTTCATTCTCCAGCATGAATGCCATGATGTCTCAGATATTTAAGCTGTTGTCCAACTCCATGGACAGAGTGGCAGCTGCATGCAGAATTAGATATGGTTATCAACAAGTGCATGCTGACCTAAACCAATACAGAATGGAGTAATGCCTAACCTTACTGGAGCAACACCACATCGACATGCAGCCAAGTACTCTCAATTCACAGGAAAGTACAGCTGTGGCCCTCACAGGGTCCAAAGCCCAGAAGATATCTGGCACAGGCATGTCATCTGTCAAAGCACAGAAATGAGCAGCATGTCTCCAGCTCCACCGAAGATGCGATGTTCACACAAGGTAAGATTGAGAAGAAGTGGATGAGAAAAATTTAAATTACGCAAGGATGTTGTAGTCTCAATGTTCGGCAAAGAGAAAAAGTATGGAGGTGCCACGCACTTATGTTTCTTGCAAACACGATGCAAGGTTTATTCAGGAGATGTCGCTCATACAATACTAATATGGAGAACTAAAGCCTGTGCAACCACTCTGCTGATGTTACTACAGATTAGGTGACATTCCATCAGCAGGGATGTATTGCTTAAAGACCTAACAAAGGGGGATTCAATTGGCTATGTATAATAATGTAGTGATGTTATGCTGATATTTATTTTAATTAATAAAATATTTTGGGTGGAATCTAATGGACGCAAAGGGGGACCTTGACCCTGGCATGACCCATGCATTGCCTCTTTTGATAGGCCAATGGTGGGCCTTCCACTCTTGGGGTTCTTCATCCCTGTGAAGTCCCAATCGCCTGAGAGCTACTGGCCAATCAGAGGACAATAGCTTTTCTGTACTTGGTAGCGCTACCCACCTGAAGCCTTAATCGAGGAGGGGTCCATGTGCAGGTGAATGATGGTTGGTGGTTGGTAGGGGTGGGGGGGTCACAGGGTGGGGTCTGCAGGTGAGAGGAGGCACTAGCAGGGGCAGGTGTATGATATAGCAAATGGCTATGATAGAAACAAAGATTACCAGACTTTCATTGTGTTCTTGATTCAATACCTTAGTACTGGCTTGTTTTAAGTTTTGTGCAGGTTAGTTACACTTGTCATTCTCTAAACAATTGCTTTCATGCGTGTAAATTATCTTGGCATTTTCAGAAAAGGTCAAAGAATGAATAGCATTTAATAGTGGTGAGGCCAAACTGACCCATGAAATGATCAAATAAATCTCTGACCAAAAATGCAAGACAAAGTAGATGAACAAGTCAGAATCGGGGACAGTTTATTTTTCTGTTTTCTTGTTTAATGAGGAAGTATTGGCCTGAGCTTTGCACTCAACAGCGAATGATCAGCACTCGCTATTGCTCACATATTTTCTGTGGGCTTTAAACAGCAACATAGTATAATTGGAGAGGCAGTTCAGTGCGTCACTCTCGACAGGGAACAGCGTAGGTCATTTGGCTCTTCGGGTCTGTCTACCCACCATTCACTGACATTAAGGCTGGTCTGTCATCTAAATCCATATAATTGCCTTTACCCCATACTCCTTAATACTTTGTGCTAAAAAAAATCTATTAATCGCACATTCAAAATGAACAATTAATCTATCATTACTGCCATTTGCAGATCCAGGGCCAAAGAACATAAGCCACATCTTGTCACTTCAACCAATCCGATTGAAAAATTGTTTTTGAGACAGAATGCATGTAATTCCTTTGCGTTGCACCACTTCTAGTAATACTACAGAGGCCTACTGGAATACACTATGTGCACGGTCCCCTACTGTCTGTTTCCTGTGTGTCTCGCCGAGCGTTAACAAGGTGCAGGTGCATCCCCAGCTTTAATGGATGCTGTCCTGAGATTAGTAACATTTAAAAAAAAAAATTTTGAGTATCCAATTCTTTTTTTCCAATTAAGGGGCAATTTAGCGTGGCCAATCAATCTACCCTGCACATCTTTGCACATCACAGGGGTTGGTTTAGCACAGTGGGCTAAACAGCTGGCTTGTAATGCAGAACAAGGCCAGCAGTGCGGGCTCAATTCCCGTACCGGCCTCCTCGAACAGGCGCCGGAATGTGGCGACTAGAGGCTTTTCACAGTACCTTTATTGAAGCCTACTGTTGACAATGTGGTAGCCTGTGTAGAAGTATTATGGTACCTAGTAATGCTGGAACACCATTGGTAGATAATGGATGTTTGGTAGCTGTATGGTAGCTCCGCCCTGCAAGGCGGGGTATAAGAGCCCGTGCTGCCCCAGCAGCTTCCGTTCTGTACCTGAGCTGCTGGGAGAAACATCTAGCTTATTAAAGCCTTCAGTTATACTACAACCTCGCTTTAGTAGTCATTGATTGTGTATCAGACAATAAGCGATTATTATTTGGGTTTGTGGGGGTGCAACCCACACAGACACGGGAGAATGTGCAAACTCCATTGAGGTTGGCAACTTGAACAGGCTGTTGCAATGTCAGGATATCAATGTTTGTCCATGCATGTGAAGGCAGCAACTTTGTCAATCAGTCTTGAAAACACAAGTGGCTATGAAGGAAAATGAGCCCTGTCCTGGGACTATTTAAGCAGTGGTTGAACTCTTATTGAGTGGTTATATTTTAAACTGTTTCCTTTAATTCAAGGTAAAATGGAATAGTTTGGAGAGAGGGATGTGAGGGCCCAAGAAATCGATTTGGTAAAGTAGACCCACAACTGGTACTTCTATGCCAGGCAGAAGGGGCTATTGTGGGGTTAACCAACAAGCAGAGTGCTGGCGAGGATGCATTCTGGTTTGAATAACCAAGATTTGCGCAGCATAGTTGCCAGATATTGGATTGTAACGGGAATTCTATTTAGTTATGTTCAGAAGACTGAGTGAAGGAATATTCTTTTCAAGGACATTGAAAGATTCACCCTTTTTGGGCAGGAAGAAGAGATCCCTGGGTTAAAGCCAGAAGGAGTTTGCGATTTTAAGCACACGACTACGGGCGGGATTCTCCGCAATTGGCGTGATGGACCAACGCCGGCGCCAAGAACGGCGCGAACCACTCTGATGTCGGGCTACCCGGAACATAAGGAAACCTCCGACCCGGAAGGGCTAGCAGCGGCATGACGCCAATTGTGATGGCGTCACCCGCTACAGACCCGCGCGTCGTCGCAGCACAAAAGACACCACCGGCGGAGACCCAGCAAAATGGCCGCCCACAGGGCAACGGCGAGGTTCCAGGAGTGGGATATCGAGGCACTCCTGGATGCAGTGGAGCAGAGGAGGGAGGCCCGGACACGGCCGCACCACACGTCAGCCGGCGCCTATGGCAGAGGCCGTCAGCGCCGTGGCCAGTAACAGCCAGGACAGGCACACAGTGCCACAAGATGGTCAATGATCTAATCAGGGCAGCAGGGTGAATACCCTCCCACCCCCATTCTCTCTCCCCTCCCCCCTCCCCGCCCCCCCAACCAGGATGGGCAGCACAGCTGTAGCTGAAACCAACATAGCTGCATCCACCCATGCAGGCTGCATTGGCAGAGTGAGTGTGAACCTATGCCAATATACACACAACCGCTGGTCCATATGTCCGCCTAACACTGTTGCCCTTTATCTCTGTCACCCTCACCCTCCCCACAGGAGAAGTGCACTCATAACAACCGGGAGCGTGAGAGGACCGGAGGGGGTCCACCTGAATTGCGCCCCCTCACCGTTCATGAGGAGAGGGCCCTGGACCTTGCAGAGGGACCCGAGGACCGGGAGGTTGCGGAAGCAGAGGTCGGTGGCGCAGCACCAAGTGAAACCCCCCATTGCCTTCCCCCCTTTCCCCCATCCCCCTTCCCCCCATCCCCCCACCCCCCGTACCGTCAGGTATATGATACCTCCACCCAATGCCAGGGCACCCAAGAGCCAGGGATAGACCCGGAGTATCAGGCGTACCCCGCCCCCATCTAGTGCCAGTGCAGCGACGTCGGAGGGCCACACCCAGCGACAGGGAGGGCAGCCACACCAACAGTCGACCCAGGCCACTGACACACAGGACACAAGCACCCAGGAGACCTACATATAGGACACACCCACCCAGAACACTGACAAACAGGACACTGACACACAGGACACAGACAAACAGGACACTGACACACAGGACACTGACAAACAGGACACTGACACACAGGACACTGACAAACAGGACACTGACACACAGGACACTGACACACAGGACACCCACACACAGGACACCCACACGCAGGACACCCACACACAAGGGACGGACGGACAGGAAACACCACTCCAGGGGACCCCAGACTTCGGATCAGATGAGGAGCATGACACTACGCCACTGCTATCTCCCACACCCTCCACCATCGCAGAGACTCTCACCTCGGTTAGGCACTTTAGCCATCGCTACATGGTACATTCATTGGTGCGTACCACACTGTTGTACAGGTACAACAGGTGTAGGGAGGAGCAACCATGGGGCCGGAGAGTCGGAGGGCAGCCCGGTCCCAGCAACCATCTGCCGCCCATACGGGTCCTGGGTTCCTGGAGTTACCACACCCACACATAGACCCGACACAGTCACGGACTCAGGGACGAAGGAAGAGGGTGATGGCTGGCTTGCAGCAGCTGCAGACGCAGGTGGAGGCGTCCACCCGTGTCCAGGAGCAGGAAGTGGTGCCGGTCATGCATGCCACCCAGGCTGACACCACACAGGTGGCTTCCATGGTGGAGGCAATGGGTGCGACGGTGTCAGACATGGGGAGCAGTTTGCAAGGCCTGGGGCTTTCCGTGCAGGCGGCGTCTGTGGCCCTGAACATGGCTGCCCTCTCACAGGAAGCCATGAGCCAGAGCCAGCGGCAGATCGCAGAATCGCTCAATGCCGTGGCCCAGTCTCAGCAGGCCATGGCGCAGTCCCAGCAGGCCATGGCCCAGTCTCAACAGGCCATGGCCCAGTCTCAGCAGGCCATGGCGCAGTCTCAACAGGCCATGGCCCAGTCTCAACAGGCCATGGCCCAGTCTCAGCAGGCCATGGCCCAGTCTCAGCAGGCCATGACCCAGTCTCAGCAGGCAATGGCCCAGTCTCAACAGGCCATGGCCCAGTCTCAGCAGGCAATGGCCCAGTCTCAACAGGCCATAGCCCAGTCTCAGCAGGCCATGGCCCAGTCTCAGCAGGTAATGGCCCAGTCTCAGCAGGCCATGGCCCAGTCTCAACAGGCCATGGCCCAGTCTCAGCAGGCCATGACCCAGTCTCAGCAGGCAATGGCCCAGTCTCAACAGGCCATGGCCCAGTCTCAGCAGGCCATGACCCAGTCTCAACAGGCCGTGGCCCAGTCTCAACAGGCCATGGCCCAGTCTCAACAGGCCATGGCCCAGTCTCAGCAGGCCATGACCCAGTCTCAGCAGGCAATGGCCCAGTCTCAACAGGCCATGGCCCAGTCTCAGCAGGCAATGGCCCAGTCTCAACAGGCCATGGCCCAGTCTCAGCAGGCAATGGCCCAGTCTCAACAGGCCATCGCTGAGAGCATTGGCGCCATCGCCCAGCTGCTGGCTGGCGTCGCCCAGACACAGACAGGGATGGCCAACTCCCTGGAGCTCCATAGCAGCAAATCTGCAGACCCTTGTTGATACCAGGACAGGCCTCCGGGACTGGCAGTGCCAGGTGCCGGGGGGGTGTTGGGTGCTGGGTCCATTCGCACCCCCGACCCATGGAGCGACTCGGGGGCCATCGGGCACTCCGAGGGAGGAGGAGGTGCTGGGGCCCGTTCCCGGTCCCCCTGCAGGGGTGGTCCCAGAACACCACAACACCTCGGACACCAACCCCCCCCCTTCCGTTACAGGTGCATCTGGTGGGCAAAGAGCAGGACAGGCTGGCAGCCCACCATCCCAGTCACCTGAGCCGCAGCCTGGCCCATCCAGGCTGGGCCGCCCCACGTAACAGCCGCCAAAGAGATCCCTAGTCACAGGGCAGGCATCACAGGAGTCCACCTCCAGTTCTGCTGTACCGTCTGGGGAACCACCTTGATGTAGTCATGGGGCCCGTAAGGCCAAAAAATTAAACACTGAGTAAATTGGCACGGGTGCAGGGCACAGACTAGTTATAGGGGCTAGGGTAAATGTATGAACTGTTTGTCATTAAAATCACTTTCACACCTACAGAAGCTGCCTCTGTGCTCTGTCCGATGTGTGCGGGGGTGAAGTGTGAGGTGAGCGCCAGTGTGTGTGTGAGGGGTGATAGGACATCGCGGTCAGGTGAGTGCCCCCCCCCCCCCCATGGGTCGCCCTCGTCACCCCCCCCCCCCCCCCCCTCAGGCAGTCGACGGGACCGTGCGCTGTAGAGTCAAGGCTGCATGCAGGGACGGTCCAGGTGGAGGGTGTTACTATGGCCATGAGTCAGACATTGTCTAATGATGTAGAGCCCGGAGCTCATCACAGAGCGGGTTGTCATCATCCTCCATGACATGCAATAGACCCTCTTTCACTGGCATGCGTGTGAGCCCTGCCCCTCGTACCGCAGGTGGATGTGCAATGGAGGGGTGGTGTGCATACGGGTGATGCGGTGGTGGGTGGGGTGAGGGCGGTTGGAGGTGGGTGGGTGAGGGTGGTAGGCTGGTGCCATACTGTGCTACCGTGCCCATACTCGGCGATTCCTACACCCCCTAGTCTGTGAACCATGCGGCTCGCAACCTGTCCCGTGCCTGCTGGCCCGGCCGGTAACGGTGAGCAGCCTCCCATCCATGTCCAGCCCGTCTGTCCTGTACATTGCCCCCATCCTCCTCATCTGGGGAGCCCTGCCCTTCATCGTGTTGCTCCTCCCCCTCCCCTTCCTCTGCCTCCAGCACATCGCCGCTCTGCTGGGCTATGTTGTGCAGGACAGAGCAGACCACAACAATGCGGCTGACCCTCTCCGATGGGTACTGGAGGTCCAGGCACCTGAAGCGAATCTTCAGGAGCCCAAAGAACCTCTAGATCACACCGCTGGTCGTTGCATGGGCATCATTGTAGCGATTCTCCGCGTTGGTCTGTGGCCTCCGTATAGGCGTCATCAGCCACGACCGCAGCGGGTAACCTTGTCACCCAGCAACCAGATCCTCAGCTGGGGGAGGGGGTGCCCTCGAACATGGCGGGGATGAAGGATTGGGCCAATACGAACGAGTCATGCACACTACCCGGTTCTGGGCGCAGACGTGCAGGATCCTCATGCGATGGTCACAGACCACCTCAATGTTCATGGATTAGGTCCCCTTCCTGGTCGTGGTGGTCACATGGCGACGTGAATGCCATCGATAGCCCCCTATATCATAGGCATCCTGGCCACAGCAGCAAAGCCCGCTGCCCGGGCATCCTGGTGGGTGCGGTCCGCAGGGAACTGGATGTAGCGGTCCGCAATGTCATACAGGGCGTCTGTCACTGCACGGATGCATCGGTGCACCGATGCCTGGGAGATGCCGGACAGGTCCCCACTCGATGACTGGAACGACCCCATGGCGTAAACGTTCAGGGCCACCATAACCTTGACGGCCACCAGGAGAGGGTGTCCTCCCCCAATCCCACGCGGTGCCAGGTGTGCCATCAGGTGACAGATATAGGAGACGGTTTCCCGACTCATACTGAGTCTCCTCCTGCATGTCCGGTCTGTGAGATCCTGGTACGACAAGCGGTGCTGGTACACACGGGGCCTCATCATGCATCTCCGTCGCTATGGCACCATCACCTCCTCCTCCTCCTCTTCCTCCTCGTCCTGTCGGGCGGGCGGCCCTCCAGCCTGGGTCCCTCTGCGGCACGCTCCTCTACGGCAGCCTCCACCGCCTCCTGGGACGCTCCTCCTCCTGCTCCCCTCGGGGAAACATGTAGAAGAGCGGCTCACGCCACGGCGGCCAACATTGCTGGGTGGTGCCCAAACATAACGGTCTGTAGGGAGACTTCGGCCCATTCGGGCCGGAGATTTGGAGCAGCCCCGGGGCTCATTGCGTTGCTCCGAGTCTCGCCATTCTCCACGCCCTCCCCGGCACCACCCCTCCCCGGCAGCCCCCCTCCCCGGCATCCCCCTCCCCGGCATCTCCCTCCCCGGCACACCCTCCCCACCACCCCCCTCCCCGGCACCACCCCTCCCCGGCACCCCCCTCCCCGGCACTCCCTTCCCCGGCACTCCCCTCCCCGGCACCCCCCTCCCCGGCAATCCCTTCCACGGCAATCCCCTCCCCAGCACGCCCCCTCCCCGGCACTCCGATCCCTGGCATCCCGAGCCACGGCATCCCCCCCATCCCCTCCCCACCCCAATCCCAGCCCCCCCCCAACCCCGGCACCGACCCCGATCACCGGCACGTACCCTCCTATGGCCGTGCTGTCTCCTCTCTGGCGGCCGCCCCACGCCGCCCCCTACCTCTGCGCTCGCCGGCGTCAGCCAGCACGACTGGTTGACGCCGTTAAAAAGCTTGTTTGATTTACACCGGCGTGACCCCATTCGGGCCGGAGATTTGGAGCAGCCCATTGCGTTGCTCCGAGTCTCGCCATTCTGTGAGGCGCGTGGCGCGATTCCCATCAGCGCAATTTTTCGTCTGCCAGTGAATATGGCGGCCGGCGGGGGGTCGGAGAATCCCGCCCTACATTTCAGCTGAGAATGTGGTGTAATGTATAAAAGTGCAGTGGGGATTTTGGTTGTGTTGCGAAGTTAACATGAATAATTTTTCTGTAGTTTAGTGTATTAGTTGTCTACTGAGTAATGTTTAGTCGCTGTTGATTTTAGCTTATTTGTTACAATAAAAGTCTCAAAGTGTGAAATCGTGTCGTGCCCTTCTTTGTATTAGTCTCTGGGAAATTCAGATCTTTCTAAAAGTTATCAGTCTCTACAGGGATTGTAACAGTCCTACTCAACAAATTTCAGCTGAGATGTTTTTGACTAACTTTTGCTGAAGCAACAGTTTGTAGAAGCAGTGTGGTGAGTTGCTGGAGAAAGTCAGGAAAGAACAGTGACTTAGTGTATGGGGGCGGATGTTGCAGTAACAATTGCTCTGCAACATTAACAAAATATGAGAGAAGGATTCAGAGAGGGGAACCTCAGAGGAGGGAGGAGAAGGAGAGCTCTCCAGAGAAGGCCTGCCCTCAAAGGGTCTTCTGGGAGCAACATTCTAAGCCAGCAGTAGTGCTGAATGAGACTCCTTCTTCACACTGATTTCTTGTTAACATATCTTCTTTCCTTAATGTTGATGTGGGCGTGAAGCTCCAGTTTTAAAACTGAGTGATCCCACCAGCCGAGAATTGGGATTGTGTCCTGTTGGCATTCACCAAGATGGAATTCTCATACCTTTACTATGCTAAATTATGTATAGCGGAGAGCACGATGGCTCCTTGCTCATATTGGTCTCGGGCCACCATTTGAACAGGTGTCCTGATCCCAATGTCCAAAGACAGCCTCCCCCCCCCCACCCCTCCCCACAAGGCAAATGTTGATGCCCCCCATGCTGAAAAGGGGAACATCCTGAGAGGCATCCTTCCTGCACCACAGTAATAATGGGCCACTCCTCACATCACGCACGTATGAGGGTGACCCGACATCCCCCACCTGCAGCCCGGCCCCCTAAGTCATCTTCCCTTAGCCACCCGGCCATGCCCCTTCAGCCACCATCGTTCTCAAGGCCCCGTCCCTGGCATTGCCAACAGTGCACTGCACCCAGCACCATGGCACTGATACCCTGGAAGTCACACCTTATATTGACCTGTTGGACCATGATGGAGTCAACGAGTTAAATCCATTGCTTATGTGCTTCTGTCAGACTGCAGAGGGTGGGTACCCAATTGTCCAGGATGTTTTGGGGGGGGTTCCATGTCTGAACTGGCCATTCTAGCCATGGACGACCTGAAGATCACCCATAGGCAAGGTGATGTAATTTTTCTTTGTTCTTTGCGACAGTTTTAGATAGAGGATCTGGATCAGCGCAGACTTAGAGGGCCGAAGGGCCTGGTCCTGTGCTGTAATTTTTCTTTGTTCTTTGATCTCAGGTAACCCTCTGTTCAAAATTAGCAGCCTTGCTCCTGAACTGTTTAAACTTTGAAGTGGCCTTCTCACTTTGAACTGCTCTGCCTGACAGCCGATGAGCAGATTGACAATTCAATGAACATTCATAGAACATAGAACATTACAGCGCAGTACAGGCCCTTCGGCCCATGATGTTGCACCGTCCTGTGAAACCCTTCTAAAGTCCCTCTACACTATTCCCTTATCGTCCATATGCCTATCCAATGACCATTTGAATGCGTTTAGTGTTGGCGAGTCCACTACTGTTGCAGGCAGGGCGTTCCACGCCCTTACTACTCTCTGAGTAAAGAACCTACCTCTGACATCTGTCCTATATCTATCTCCCCTCAATTTAAAGCTATGTCCCCTCGTGCTGGACATCACCATCCGAGGAAAAAGGCTCTCGATGTCCACCCTATCTAATCTTCTGATCATCTTGTATGCCTCAATTTTTTTTTTTTTAAATAATTTTTATTGAAAGAGTTTTTCCATACAGACATTTACCCCTACTAATTTTTAACTTATTTACAACACAATCCCTCTAGGCAAATGTCCCTCCCTCGCCCGCCCTCTCGCGCGCACCAGCCCTCCCCCCCCCCCCCCCCAGGCCACCTTAACAAACAAGGCAGCCTACAGTTTCAGACATGAGCAGCGAGCAGACTTGCCCGCGTTACAGTCGTGCATGTCCCCCCACGACCCTTGCTGCCCCCCCCCTCCCCCCCCCCCCCCCCCCCCCCCCCCGGGTTGCTGCTGCCACGACCCCGAACGTCTATCTCTGATCTAAAAAGTCAAGGAAAGGTTGCCACCGCCTGGCGAATCCCTGTACCGACCCTCTCAGGGCAAATTTGATCCTTTCTAGCTGAATATAGCTAGCCATATCGTTAATCCAAGTTTCAACGCTTGGAGGCCTCGCGTCCTTCCATTGAATTAATATCCTTCGTCGAGCCACTAGGGACGCAAAGGCCAGTATTCCGGCCTCCCTAGCCTCCTGTACCCCCGGTTCTACCCCGACCCCAAAGATCGCAAGCCCCCATCCTGGTTTGACCCTGGACCCCACCACCTTCGACACCGTCCTTGCCACCCCCTTCCAGAACCCTTCCAGCACCGGACATGCCCAGAACATATGCACATGGTTCGCTGGGCTTCCCAGACATCTGACACACCTGTCCTCACCCCCAAAGAACCGGCTCATCCTTGTCCCCGTCATGTGAGCTCTATGCAGCACCTTAAATTGAATGAGGCTCAGTCTCGCACACGAGGAGGAAGAGTTGACCTTCTCCAGTGCATCCGCCCACGTCCCGTCTTCTATCTGCTCTCCCAGCTCCCCTTCCCACTTGGCTTTCAGCTCCTCCCCTGATGCTGCTTCCGCCTCCTGCATTATCTTGTAGATGTCTGATATCTTCCCCCCTCCGACCCAGACCCCCGAGAGCACCCTATCACTCGCCCCCTTACTGGGGAGCAGGGGAAACCCCTCCACCTGCCGCCTAGCAAATGCCTTCACTTGTAAATATCTGAACATGTTTCCCGGGGGGAGCTCAAACTTCTCCTCCAGCCCTCCCAGGCTCGCAAACCTCCCCTCTATAAACAGGTCCTTCAGCTGCCGTATGCCCACCCTATACCAGCTCTGAAATCCCCCGTCGATGTTCCCCGGGATGAATCTATGGTTCCCTCTTATTGGCGCCGCCAACAGACCTCCCATTTCCCCCCTATGTCGCCTCCACTGCCCCCATATCTTGAGGGTGGCCGCCACCACCGGGCTCGTGGTGTACCTCGTGGGGGGGAGCGGCCATGGTGCCGTTACTAGGGCCCCCAGGCTTGTGTTGCCACAGGACGCCCTCTCCATTCGTTTCCAAGCTGCCCCCTCCCCTTCCATCATCCACTTGCGCACCATTGACACATTTGCCGCCCAGTAGTACCCCGAGAGATTGGGCAGTGCCAGCCCTCCACTGTCCCTACTCCGCTCCAAAAAGACCCTCCTCACCCTTGGGGTGCCATGCGCCCACACGTAGCTCATGATGCTACTCGTCACCTTTTTGAAGAAGGCCCTAGGGAGGAAGATGGGCAAGCACTGAAATAAAAACAAGAACCTTGGGAGGACCGTCATTTTGATTGACTGCACCCTCCCCGCCAGCGACAGCGGTACCATGTCCCACCTCTTAAATTCCTCCTCCATCTGTTCCACCAGCCTGGAAAAGTTCAACTTGTGGAGGGTCCCCCAGTTCCTTGCCACCTGCACCCCTAAGTACCTAAAGCTCTTTCCTGCTCGCTTGAAGGGGAGTCTCCCAATACCCTCTCCCTGGTCCCCCGGGTGTATCACAAAAACCTCGCTTTTGCCCAAATTTAGTTTGTACCCCGAAAAGTCCCCAAACTCTGCTAATAGTTCCATTATCTCCGGCATTCCCCCTTCTGGGTCTGCCACGTACAGCAGTAGATCATCCGCATACAGCGATACTCGATGTTCCTCCCCTCCCCTAGTCAGTCCTCTCCACCCCCCTGAACCCCTCAGTGCCATCGCCAACGGTTCAATCGCCAGTGCGAAAAGTAGGGGGGATAGGGGACATCCCTGCCTGGTCCCTCGGTGGAGCCCGAAATACTCCGACCTCCTCCCGTTTGTCACTACACTCGCCGTCGGGGCCGAGTAGAGCAACTTCACCCACTTAATAAACCCTTCCCCAAACCCAAACCGTTCCAACGTCTCCCACAGGTACTCCCACTCCACCCTATCGAATGCCTTCTCCGCGTCCAGCGCTACCACTATCTCAGCCTCCCCCTCCACTGCCGGCATCATAATTACATTCAGCAATCTCCGCACGTTCGTGTTGAGCTGCCGCCCCTTCACGAACCCCGTCTGGTCCTCATGGATTACCCCTGGCACACAATCCTCTATTCTAGCTGCCAGGATCTTTGCCAGCAACTTGGCATCCACGTTCAGAAGCGAGATAGGCCTGTAGGACCCGCACTGCACGGGGTCTTTATCCCGCTTCAATATCAGGGAGATCAGAGCCTGCGACATTGTCGGGGGCAGAACCCCCCCCTCTCGCGCCTCATTAAAGGCTCGTACCAGTACCGGTCCCACCAAGTCCACATTTTTCTTATAGAATTCCACCGGGAACCCATCTGGCCCCGGCGCCTTCCCCGCTTGCATCTGACCTATTCCCTTGACTAGCTCCTCTAGCCCTATTGGCGCCCCCAGCCCTTCTACCAGCCCCTCCTGGACCCTTGGGAACCTCAATTTGTTTAGGAAGTCCTCCATTCCCCCTCTCCTCGTCGGCGGCTCAGACCGATACAACTCCTTGTAAAAATCCCTGAAGACCCCGTTCACTTCCTGCCCCTTCTGCACTACCTTCCCGCCCCTCTCCTTCACTCCCCCAATCTCCCTAGCCGCATCTCGTTTGCGAAGCTGGTGTGCCAGCATCCTGCTCGCCTTTTCCCCATACTCATAGACCGCGCCCTGTGCCCTTCTCCACTGCATCTCTGCCTTCCTGGTGGTCAGCAGGTCGAACTTGACCTGCAGGCTGCGCCGTTCTCCCAGCAGCCCCTCCTCTGGTGCCTCCGCATATCTCCTATCCACTTCCAATAGCTCCCCCACCAGCCTCTCCCTCTCCTGCCTCTCCTTTCTTTCTCTGTGCGCCCTTATGGAGATCAGCTCTCCCCTGATCACTGCCTTCAGGGCCTCCCAGACCATCCCCACCTGCACCTCACCCGTGTCATTCAAGTCCAGATAGCTCTCAATGCTCTTCCGGACCCTTTTACACACCTCGTCGTCCGCTAACAGCCCCACATCCAACCGCCACAGCGGGCGCTGGTCCCGCGCCTCCCCCATTTCCACATCCACCCAATGCGGTGCATGATCAGAGATCGCAATGGCCGAGTACTCAGCTTCCCGTACCCTCGGGATCAGCCCCCTGCTCAACACGAAGAAATCGATTCTGGAGTACACTCTATGGACGTGGGAGAAAAAGGAATACTCCCTCGCCCTCGGCCTACCAAACCTCCATGGGTCTACTCCTCCCATCTGCTCCATGTACCCCCTCAGCACTTCTGCCGCTGCCGGCCTCCTATTGGTCCTTGAGCTCGATCTGTCTAGCCCGTGGTCCAGCACTGTGTTAAAGTCCCCCCCCATGATCAAGCCCCCTGCCTCCAGTCCCGGAATGAGGCCCAATAGGCGCCTCATAAAACCCGCGTCATCCCAGTTCGGGGCATATACGTTGACCATCACCACTTTCTCCCCCTGCAGCTTACCCTTCACCATCACATACCTACCCTCCTTATCCGCCACCACCTCCTCCGCCACGAACGACACCCTCTTTCCCACCAGAATCGCCACCCCCCCGGTTCTTTGCGTCCAATCCAGAGTGGAACACCTGTCCCACCCACCCCCTTCTCAGGCGAACCTGGTCCACTACCTTCAAATGGGTCTCCTGTAACATTGCTACATCAGCCTTCAGTCCCTTCAGGTGTGAGAATACATTTGATCTCTTGACCGGCCCATTCAACCCCCTCACGTTCCAAGTGATCAGCCGGGTCGCGGGACGACCCGCCCCCTTCCCCTGCCGATTAGCCATGTCCTGTTCCCTGCTCGCCCCGGGTCGACCCTCCCCTTCTGACCCGCTCCCCATGGCGATGCCCCCCTCCCCCCACCTCTCCAGTCCTCCACTTCCCGTTTCTGGTCTTTTCAGCAGCAACCCGGTGTCCCTCCCTAACCCCCCTCCCCCCCCCCCCCCCCAGGCTAGGACCCCTCCTAGCCGCGATGTACCCTCCATCGTACTCCCGTAAGTCAGCTGGTTCACGCTGACCCGGCTGCTCCTGCCACACTCCGACTCCCCCCGGCTCGGGGGGGGGGGCCTCCCCCCCCTTGCCACTCCTCCCTGGCCCCGCTCCAGCGCGGGAAAGGTCGCCATTGCTAGCCACGCCCCGCACTCCTCCCCTCCCCCCTCCTCTGCCCCGCGCGCGGGAAAACAGAGGAAAGCCCGCGCTTTCGCCCTGCCACACCCCACCCCGCCATCTTCAGTTCCACCCCCGTCCCCGTCCATGCCTGTAAGAGAACCCCCCCTAGGGGCCCATATCCCCGATCTGCTCTCCCCCCCGTCCCACCTCCCCAACTTAACATTATAAATAACAGATAAATAACAAATAACAATGTACTTAACAGTCGCCCTCTACCAAACAGCATAAATAACCATAAATAACCATGAATAACCACAATAACAATAACTAAGGGAAGTTGGCAAAGGGGGAAAAACCATCAGAAGAAAAACCACAGCAAGAGTTCAAAATCCAAACAAAGAATTCAGCTGAAAGTACCCGAGCGGCTACGGCCGCCAACTATCCCCTGGGTCTAATTCGAGTCCAGTTTCTCTTCCTGTACAAAGGCCCACGCCTCCTCTGGGGACTCAAAATAGTGGTGTTGGTTCCTGTAGGTGACCCACAAGCGCGCTGGCTGCAGCATTCCGAACCTGATCTGTTTTGCATGTAGCACCGCCTTCGTCCGGTTGTACCGGGCCCGCCGCTTTGCCACCTCCGCACTCCAGTCCTGGTAGACCCTCACCGTCGAATTCTCCCACTTGCTGCTCCTTTCCCTCTTGGCCCACTCCAGCACTCTCTCACGGTCGCTGAGTCGCTGGAACCGCACCAGCACCGCCCTCGGGGGCTCATTTGCTCTTGGCCTCCTAGCCATGACCCTGTAGGCCTCTTCCAGCTCCAGGGGCGAAGGGACGGCCCCTGCCCCCATCAGGGAGCTCAGCATTTCTGCTACATATCCCGGGAGGTCTGACCCCTCCAGGCCTTCTGCCAGGCCCAAGATCCTCGGGTTCTTCCGCCTCATTCGGGTATCCAGCTCCTCAAAACGGCTCTGCCATTTCAGGTGGAGTGCCTCGTGCACCTCTACCTTTCCCACGAGGACCGTGGCCTCCTCCTCCCTCACAGTCATCTCCTGTTGCAGCTCCCGAATCGACGCCTCTTGGGTCGCCTGGGCTCCCATCAGCCTGGTGGTCGTCGCATTCATTGACTCCAAGAGCTCCATTTTCAGCTCCGTAAAGAAGCGCAGGAGAGCGGCCTGCTGCTCCTCCGCCCATTTCCTCCATTCCTCGGGTGCGCCACCGGCCGCCATTTTGGTCTTCTTCCCCCGCTTTTTTTTGGGAGCTGCTGTTGCTTTCTTTACCACCCCACTCCGGGTACCGACCATAAAGTTGGTCTGGTTCTCTTCAGGGAGCCTTCCCCCACCGGGATTTGTCCTTACAGCGCCGTTGGGGCCCTCCAATCGGCCCGAAAACACCTTTGTAGCAGGAGCAGCCAAACGTGCGACTTAGCTGGTCATAGCCGCAACCGGAAGTCGTATGCCTCAATTAAGTCACCTCTTAGCCTTCTTCTCTCTAACGAAAACAGCCTCAAGTCCTTCAGCCTTTCCTCATATGATTTTCCCTCCATACCAGGCAACATTCTTGTAAATCTCCTCTGTCCCCTTTCCAATGCTTCCACATCCTTCCTATAATGTGGCGACCAGAACTGCACACAATACTCCAAATGCGGCCGCACCAGAGTTTTGTACAACTGCACCATGACCTCATGGCTCCGAAACTCACTTCCTCTACCAATAAAAGCTAACACACCGTACGCCTTCTTAACAACCCTCTCAACCTGGGTGCAACTTTCAGGGATCTATGGAGATGGACACCGAGATCTCTCTGCTCGTCCACACTACCAAGAATCTTACCATTAGCCCAGTACTCTGCCTTCCTGTTATTCCTTCCAAAATGAATCACCTCACACTTTTCTGCATTAAACTCCATTTGCCACCTGTCAGCACAGCTCTGCAGCTTATCTATGTCCCTCTGTAACTTGTCCTTCTGCACTGTCCACAACTCCACCGACTTTAGTGTCATCTGCAAATTTACTCACCCATCCTTCTACGCCCTCCTCCAGGTCATTTATAAAAATGACAAACAGCAACGGTCCCAAAACAGATCCTTGTGGCACACCACTAGTAACTGGACACCAGTCAGAGCATTTCCCATCAACCACCACTCTTTGTTTTCTATCAGCTAGCCAATTTCTGATCCAAACTGCTAAATCACCCTGAATCCCATGCCTCTGTATTTTCTGCAATAGCCTACCATGGGGAACCTTATCAAACGCTTTACTGAAATCCATATACACCACATCAACTGCTTTACCCTCATCCACCTGTTTGGTCACCTTCTCGAAGAACTCAATGAGGTTTGTGAGGCACGACCTACCCTTCACAAAACCATGTTGACCATCTCTAATCAAATTATTTCTTTCCAGATGATTATACATCCTATCTCTTATAAACTTTTCAAGACTTTGCCCACAACAGAAGTAAGGCTCACTGGTCTATAGTTACCGGGGTTATCTCTACCCCCTTCTTGTACAAGGGGATAACATTTGCTATTCTTCAGTCCTCTGGCACTATTCCTGTAGACAACGATGACTTAAAGATCAAAGCCAAAGGCTCAGCAATCTCCTCCCTAGCTTCCCAGAGAATCCTGGGATAATCCCATCCGGCCCAGGGGACTTATCTATTTTCACATTTTCCAGAATCGCTAACACCTCCTCCTTATGAACCTCAAGCCCTTCTAATCTAGTAGCCTGTATCTCAGTATTCTCTTCGACAACTTTGTCTTTTTCCTCTGTGAATACTGACGAAAAATACTCATTTAGTACCTCTCCTATCTCCTCGGACTCAACGCACAACTTTCCACTACTGTCCTTGACTGGCCCGACTCTTACCTTAGTCATTCTTTTATTCCTGACATACCTATAGAAAGCTTTAGGGTTATCCTTGCTCCTACCTGCCAAAGGCTTCTCATGTCCTCGCTTGGCTCTTCTTAGATCTCTCTTTAGAGCCTTCCTAGCTAACTTGTAACTCTCAAGCGACCCAACTGAACCATCATGCCTCATCTTCACATAAGCCTCCTTCTTCCTCTTGACAGGTGTTTCAACTGCTTTAGTAACCCATGGTTCCCTCACTCGACCACTTCCTCCCTGTCTAACAGGTACATACTTATCAAGGACACGCAGTAGCTGTTCCTTGAACATGCTCCACATTTCCATTGTGTCCATCCCCTGCAGTTTTCCTCTCCAGGCGATGCATCCTAAGTCTTGCCTCATCGCATCATAATTGCCTTTCCCCCAGCAATAACTCTTGCCCTGCGGTTTATACCTATCCCTTTCCATCGCTAAAGTAAACGTAATCGAATTGTGGTCACTATCACCAAAATGCTCACCTACCTCCAAATCTAACACCTGTCCTGGTTCATTACCGAGTACCAAATCCAATACGGCCTCGCCTCTTGTTGGCCTATCTACATACTGCATCAGGAAACCCTCCTGCACACATTGGACAAAAACGGATCCATCTAAAGTACTCGAACTATAGTGTTTCCAGTCAATATTTGGAAAGTTAAAGCCCCCCATAACAACTACCCTGTTATTTTCGCTCCTATCCAGAATAATCTTTGCAAACCAGGAAGTCACAAGGACTGTCCTTTTCCTCACATCTGCTCCTTCAGCCCTATGCTTTTAAAACTGCTGCTTCTGACTTGCCTGAATCTTCCTATAAAGTCCCCAACTCTTGAAAAGCTTGGCAAATGACTGAGATACTTTGAAATGCTTTGTATTCATTCAATTTCATGAACAGTACCTTTAACTAGCCTTTGATTGGCAGCTGAATAACAATCTTTATTGCCATAAACAGGCTTACATTAACACTGTAATGAAGTTACTGTAAAAAGCCCCTAGTCGCCACATTCCGGTGCCAGTTGGGGTACACAGTGCGAGAATTCAGAAAGTCCCAATTACCAAAAAGCACCTCTTTCGGGACTTGTGGGAGGAAACCGGAACACCCGTTTAATGGTTTAAACACAGCAGGCGGGAGGTTTGTTTATTTATCTTTCCTTTCTATCTTGAATTCATCTGAAGTACCCTCAACTGATTGTAACCATAATGTTTATAACCACCCTTTTCCTGATTGACAGCTGCTAGCCACTTCAAAAACACCAAGTGCTTTCACTTCCTCTTTTCCGACCTCAGAAAGCACTTAGCATTGTTGAAATGGCCAATTGCTGCCAATCAGAACAAGGATGGTTATAAACATTGCAGGATCCCAATTGGGATTCCTAATTTTAGTGGACAGGGACAGAGTTCTGCACACAGTTCTGCAAAATATTTGAATCTTATGATGGTGTTCAATGCATATGTGTGTCATGACAGTTGGGGCTGTGGTAACTTTTTCTCTTTGATTGGTTAACCACTGGTATATCTGAGTACTAATTGACCTGATTCATTAAGTTGAGACATTGTGAAGGATTGCTAGTGCTTTCACTACCTAGTAAACCTAATGAGGCAAAAGCTTTTTATCCTCCAGCATGAGTGCAGTAATCCCTTTAGTGGAAGGACATCCACTAAGTGTAATTTGTGAGGTTGCCATAATTTGAAATTACTTTCATGCACTGCTACCTGAGCACTAAGTGTTGGGCAGATTCATTGGCACCAGACTACTCCTGGTTGCATGTGTGTCATCGATAATAGAATCTTTGTAAAATGGTATCAACTCACAAAGCACGCAACATGTTGTGAAGCCTTTCTTGATTTTGTGCAATCTTTTTATTGCCATTTCTCCATATTTATAAACAATTGTTTATATACATCACATTTTTCTTACTTTACTATATTGTACAGAGAGGTTCTGTATGACATTGTGTCTATCATACTGTAGCCACCGAAGCTGGCCATTCCCTCAATACAAAATGGAGGAACGCAAAGCTTGCAGGTTAAAATGGACAATGTTTACAGCACAAGCAGGCTGCACCAAACCAATGTGTATCCTGTCTGCTAAGAGAGCAGACAGCACCGAAACGAACATTCCGCATACTAATGAGGCTATCTCCGGGACAGTTAACATGGTAATGGAACGATCCCAGGGACAATGGACACAAATAGGGAAGTTGCAACATTGTATAGGATACCAGACACCCCGGCACCAGCGGGGTTCGAAGACAAAGCACCCGAAGGCCCGCCCAGTAGCCGAGGGACAGCCTCAGTATTGGGGGGATTCAAACAAGTCAATTGGGAAGAGACCCAATCGATCCCCAGCAGATCGAGGGTCCGCCCAAAAGGGCGCGAAGCCCTAGGACCTATAAAAGACAGGTCCCAAACTTAGTTTGTTCTTCTTGACCAGCCCTCCTCTCTTGACCAGCCCTCTCGACCAGCTTTTACCAAAGAAGACCTTGACCGAGAGAGAGGAGAGGTTTGGGACAGCAGCCACCAGCAAGTAAGTGTCTCACAACAATCGCTACCAGAGATAGACACTCCTGACCCCTTTTTAACCCGTACCAACCTGAAGTCTGCGGACTCCGTACAGAGCAAGAGGCCTTGTCCCCTGATCCGGCAGTTTATTTTAAGATAAGTATTGGTTTATCTAGTGGTAGGAATAGTTTAGTCATCTTAGCGTGTGCATGAGTAGATTATAATTGTATTATAATAAACTCATTTGTTTGAACTTACTAATTGGTGTATGGTTTTATTGCTTTGAACTTGACCTTGAAACTTGTGGCGGTATCTTAATGATACCTGGCGACTCCAGAGCTAAGTAACGAAACAGAGACAAATCGAGTGTTAAGCACACTCACCCAGAACGAGCAACAATATACATTTATACATTTTGCTGTCCTCTGGATCGGCCTATGGTCCCTCCCCACTCCCGCCCCCATTACTCCTCCCCTTTCTTCCTCTCCCGCCTCCCCACCCCCCTCCCCGCTTTGGCTTCAGCTGTGTTTTGCTTGTATTTTCAGGTAAAGAAAAGGGGGTTACCCCTCACACTCCTCCTGTCTTCTGTTGTGGTTTCCCCACCTTCTTTCTGTCCAGTACGGACAACGCCAGTGTCAACCGGCCTCCAGGCCCACGCATTCACCCCTTCCTCGGGGGCTAGAATGGCGGTGGAGTGCTGTGCACTGCTCCAGCGCCGAAAGCCAGCCCGCTACGGCCGGCGCAGGTCCGCACATGCACGCCACGGCTCGCACTGGTCTGCACATGCGCGCCACTGCTGTCTTCGCGCCAGCCCCCGGGAAATATGGCAGAGCCCTACAGGGGCCCGGAATCGAGGAATATAGCCACCCCCCCGGAATGAGCCCACCTGCCAATCGGTTGCCCCCGATCGCGGGCCTGGCCAGCGTAGAGAACCCCCTGGAGTCAACTCCCCACGCCCCCCCCCACCAGGACAGCCCCTCCAGCAAGAACGCCAAGGTCCCGCCAGGTAGGACCATACACAAACGACAATGGCGGGACTTGGTGGGCACTCGGCCTGCCGAGCACGGAGAATCGGCGAGGGGGGGGGTGTGCTTTCAACGGCCCCCAACTGGTGCCACGGCGACCTTGTCGGCGCGATTGGCACCGATTCTCTGGTCGCCGGAGATTCAACGGCCCGGCATCAGAGTAGCGTGACGGGATCCCCCCCCCGCCTCACCCCCCCCCCCCCCCCCCCCCCCCCCCACCCCCACCGATTCTCTGGCCCGGCGCAGGATCAGAGAATCCTGGCCTTTAAATTGATGTATAATCAAGAGTGCCTAACTTTTGGTTTGAAACATATATTACGGAGCTGAGCATAAAGTCTTGCCTGACACTTCCGGAAAGTATGGGGAAAATCCTGTCTGTTATGCTTGTTGTGGGTCTAAGTCCTTGGTTAGGATCATAGAATGCAGTAGTGCAGAAGGAGGCCATTCAGCCCATCGAGTCTGCACAGACCCTCTGAAAGAGCACCTTACCTAGGCCCACTCCCCTGCCTTATCCTCGTAACCTGATTACTCCACAAAACCTGCACATCTTTGGACGCTAAGGGGCAATTTTTAGCATGGCTAATCCACCTGACCTGCAAATCTTTGGATTGTTGGAGGAAACTGGAGCACCTGGAGGAAACCCATACAGACATGGGGAGAAACTGCAAACTCCACACAGACAGTCACCCAAGGTTGGTATTGAACCCAGGTCCCTGGCACTGTGAACCAGCAGTGATAACCACTGCGCCATCGTGCTGATTGATAGAAACTGGTGGAGACAAGGCTGTTGACAAACTTTAACCTTTATGTGTTCTAAAGAAAAATAATCATTTATGGGATGTGGGCATCGCCGAATATGCCAGCATTTCTTGCCCATCCCTAGTGACGTTCAGAAAGTGGTGATGAGTTGCCTTCTTGAACTGCTGCAATACCTGAGGTATAGGTACACCCTCAGTGCTGTTAGGGAAGAAGTTCCAGGATTTTGCCCCAGCGACAGTGAAGGAACAGCGATATATTTCCAAGTCCGGTTGGTGAGTGACTTGGAGGGGAATTTCCAGGTGGTGGGGTTCCCAAGTATCTGCTGCTCTTGCCCTTCTAGATAGTAATGATCATGGGTTTGGAAAGTGCTGCCTAAGCAACTTTGATGAGTTACTGCAGTGCAACTTGTAGATTGTATATGTGGCTGCCACTGTTCGTTGTTGGTGGAGGGCTTGAATGTTTGTGGAAGGGACAGCAATCAAGCAGGCTGCTTTGTCCTGGATGGTATTGAACTTGTTGAGTGTTGTTGAAGCTGCATTCATCCAGTCAAGTGGAGAGTATTTAATTACTTATGCCTTGTAGGTGGTGGACAGGCTTTGAGGGTCAGGAGGTGAGTTAATCACCGTAGGATTCGCGAATGGTGCTGAACATCGTGCAGTCATCTGTGAATATCCCCACTTCTGACCTTATGATGGGAGGTCATTGATGAAGCAGCTGAAGAAGATTGGGCCTAGGACACTACCCTGAGGAACTCCTGCAGTCATGTCCTGGAGTGGGGATGATTAACTGCCAACCATCACAACCATCTTCGTTTGTGCCAGGTATGAGTTCAACCAGCAGAGTTTTCTCCCTGATTCCTATTTCCTCCAGTTTAGGTAGGGCTCTTTGATGCCATACTCAGTCAAATGCTGCCTTGATGTCAAGAGCAGTCACTCTCACGTCAACTCAGGCATTCAGCTCTTTTGTCCATGTTTGAATCAAGGCTGTAATGAAGTCAGGAGTTGAGTGACCCTAGCGGAACCCAAACTGAGTATCCGTGAGTAGGTTATTGTTAAGTAAGTGATGCTTGATAGCACTGTTGATGGCTCCTTCCATCACTTTGCTGTTGGAGAATAGACTGATAGCGTGGTAATTGGATGGGTTGGATTTGTCCTATTTCTTGTGTAGAGGACAGATCTGGAAAAATTTCCACATTGCTGGGTAGATGTCAGTGTTGTAGCTGTATTGGAACAGCTTGGCTAAGGGTTTGGCAAGCGCTGGAACACAAGTCTTCAATACTGTTGCCGGAATATTGTCAGGGCCCATAGCCTTTGCAGAATCCAGTGCCTTCAGCCCTTTCTTGATATCATGTGGAGTGAATCATATTGGCTGAAGACTGACATCTATGGGGACCTCTGGAGGAGACGGAGATGGATTATCCACTCAGCACTTCAGGCTGAAGATTATTGCGAATGCCTCAGCCTTGTCTTTCGCACAAATGTGCTGTGCTCCTCCATCATTGAGGAGGGGGATATTTGTGGAGCATCCTCCTCCAGTGAGTTGTTTAATTGTCCACCACGATTCACGGCTGAATGGGGCAGGACTGCAGAGCTTAGATCTGACGCGTGACATTTTTTGGTATGCTTGATTTTTCTTCTGGCATGCTCTCCTGCCCTCTACATTGAACCCGGGTTAATCCCCTGGCTTGATGGTAATGGTAGAGTGGGGGAAATGAGGTTGCAGATTGTGGTTGAATACAATTCTGCTGTTGCTGATGGCCGACAGCGCCTCATGGATGCCCAGCCTTGAGCTGCTAGATCTGTTCAAAGCCCATTTAGTACATTGGTAGTGCCACACAACATGATGGAGGGAATTCTCAATGTGAAGACGAGAATTGTGTGGTGGTCACTTCTGCTAATACTGCCATGGACAGATGCATCTGCAGCAGGTAGGTTGGTCAGGATGTTTTTCCTTCTTGTTGGCTCTCTCACCACTTGCTGGAGTCCCAGCCCAGCATGTATGTCCTTTAGGACCCGGCCAGCTCAGTCTGTTGGTGGTTCTACCAAGCTACACTTGGTGATACACATTGAAGTCCCCCACCCAGATCATGTTCTGTGCCCTTGCCACCCTCTCAGTGCTTCCTCCGAGTTGTGTTCAACATGGAGGAGTATGGATTCATCAGCTGAAGGTGGCCGGTACGTGGTAATTAGCAGGAGGTTTCCTTGCCCATGTTAAACCTGAAGCCATGAAACAGGACATACTCTGGAATGGTGACAGTGGTGACTGGCATATTGTTGTAAGGTATGATTGAGTACAACTGAGTGGCTTGCTGGGCCATTTCAGAGGGCATTTAAGAGTCAACATATTGCTATGGGCCTGGAGCCACATGTAGGTCAGACAAGGTAAGGGTGGCCAATTTCCTTCCCTAAAAGACATTACTGAACCAAATAGGTTCTTACAACAATCAATAATAGTTTCATGGTCATCATTGGACTTTTAATTCCAGATATATTATTGAGTTTAAATCCCACCACCTGCCATGGAGGGATTCGAACCAGGTCCCCAGATCATTATCCTGCGTCTCTGGATTACTAGACCGGCGACAATACCACTATGCCACCGCTTCACTCTCACGAAGAGGCTTGGCTTGAGGCTTCATATGGTACTCTCTCTCAGCATTTTCTGTTTTCATGTGATGTTACGTCACTGATGATGTAGTCTGTCCATTAATATTAACCCTTTGCACTCCATGCTGCACTGCCTTTTTCAGATGAGATGTTAAACAGAGGCCCAGTCTGTCATCTCAGCTGCGCAGAAAATTACGTATGGCAATTTTCAAAGAAGAGCAGGGAATTCCCCAGATTTTCTGGTTATCATCGCATCTCTACGTGAGCTTGCTGTGCACAAATTGACTGTTGTGTTTTTCACATTAGGGGGGGGTGATTCTCCGAGCCCTGCGCCAGGCCGGAGAATCGCTGCAACCGCCCCACGAGCCCTGACGCCAGCGGGCGACTCGCTGAGGTGCGGAGAATCGGCGCAATTTGCACTGGCGCGTTTGGCGCAGCGCCGGCCACGGGCCGCTGGAATTGGCAGGGCCGCCGATTCTCTGGCCCGTATGGGCCGAGCGGCTTCCCCGATACAACAGATTCCCGCCGGCGCTGTTCACCCCTGGCAGGATGGCGCGGCCCAGCTGCGCATGCACAGGATTGAGCTGGGGCGCCGCGTAAGGAGGCTGGAGCAGCGTGAACTGCTCCAGCATTGTGCTGGCCCCCTGTAGGGCCAGAATAGGTCATGCCCGGGCCCTGTTCGCGCCGTCGTGAAACGTGACAACAGCGCAAACACTTGGCCTCAATATCGGAGAATCGCCCCCTATAACTGTGAATACACTTCAATAGGACTGAATTACCTGTATAGCGCTTTGGGTCAAGCTGAGTAAATGAAAATTGCTTATTAATGCAAGTCTTCATTTTATTTTTTGTTCATTTTATGAGCAATACCCTGCATATCGAAATCAAGACGAGTGCGACATAAAGTCCAGACAGTGAAGTCAACATTTCCTGGATTGTGTAACTGGTTTACTTCGAAATAGGAAGTGTTTGGTGTAGGTGGGCTGATGATGACACAATGTCCTGAAGCTTGTCTTGAATGTATCTTAAAAAATATAATCAGTAGAAAGCAAAACCATGGGAAAGCAAAAGGCTAAAAGTTGTGACTATCCATATCAAACAAGGCAGTCTGCCAGAAACTAAAAAAGCGTAGGACATCAAGGCTACAGGCATTTGGTAGTAAAAAAAAGTATAAAAGAGCCTATTGTTAAGAGATTGAAGGTCAAGGGAGTGAAATTGCTACTTGGTATGTCTGGGTACTGATGCATGGTTATCCGAAGATCATTAAGGTAGAGAGAAAACAAATGGAGGTTTGGTTGTGTGAGGTGATTTATACCAGAAAGCAATGAACTCCCCCAAGACATGCCACTCTGATTGATTGTGCATTTCAGTTGTGGAGGTTTCTTTGAAAATCAAGTGTACATATAAGGGTTGAGTTCTGGCTTTAATTCACATAATTTCAGTCTTTATCAAGTGTATATAAGTAAGAGATTTCTGTAAAAGTCAATAAGTCCTTCACAAACAGAGAGAAAGAGCAGAAGATTACAGCTGCACCTATATGTTTATTGAGCCAAATATAGGCAGCATTTACTCTAAGACATAAGCTGGCAGCGAATTCTCCGTTATAAGTGTTGACGCCGGGGTAGGATTCGTAGAACTCCACAACAGTAAAACTGCCGCTGCACCTGGACCGATTCATTGACTGTTAAGTGGCTGGCACTGGCGCCATGTGTAACACAATTGGTTAGAATGAGAAATGGTGCAGGATTCGTCAGGTTTGCGATTGATACTCAGGATGCTGACAAGCTGCAGCCACATATACACACTTCACACCCCACTCACACTCATCCCAGCCAACAAGGTGGCAGCAAGATGCACAGCCCCACGTTTTACGGATGCCAAGCTTGAGACCCTCCTGGATGCCATGGAGAGAGGCATGCCATCCTGTACCCCATTGATGCACGATCAATTACACAAAGACAAGAACAGAGAGTACTGTATTTAGCTTTCAAATTTATAGTAGAAATCTAGTGCAAGGAAACATATAGTTAACAGTCATTTAAAAAAAAAAATTTTTTTTAAATGTAATTCACAAATTAATTAACGCAATGTCAATTAGAGGGGTGCAGTGCTCTGACTGTGAGATGTGGAGGTCCGGGAGGCTTCCAGCATTCCGGATGGCTTCATCTGCAGAAAGTGCACCCAACTGGAGCTCCTCACAGACCGCATGGTTCGGTTGGAGCAGCAGTTGGATGCACTTAGGAGCATGCAGGTGGTGGAAAGCGTAATAGATAGCAGTTATATAAATGTGGTCACACCCAAAGTGCAGGCAGAGAAATGGGTGACCACCAGAAGGGGCAGGCAGTCAGTGCAGGAATCCCCTGTGGTTGTCCCTCTCTCGAACATTGTACCCTTTGGATACTGTCGGGGGGAATAGCCTATCAGGAGAAAACAGCAGCAGCCAGAGCAGTGGCACCACAGCTGGCTCTGATGTTCAGCAGGGAGGGTCAAAGTGCAGAAGCGCAATAGTCATAGGGGATTCTATAGTCAGGGGCACAGATATGCGCTTCTGTGGACGTGAAAGAGACTCCAGGATGGTATGTTGCCTCCCTGGTGCCAGGGTCCAGGATTTCTCCGAACAGGTAGCCGGCATCCTGAAGGGGGAGGGCAAACAGGCAGAGGTCGTTGTACATATTGGTACTAACGACATAGGCAGGAAGGGGCATGAGGTCCTGCAGCAGGAGTTCAGGGAGCTAGGCAGAAAGTTAATAGGACCTCTAGGGTTGTAATCTTGGGATTACTCCCTGTGCCACGTGCCAGTGAGGCTAGAAATAGGAAGATAGAGCAGCTAAACACGTGGCTAAACAGCTGGTGTAGGAGGGAGGGTTTCCATTATCTGGACCACTGGGAGCTCTTCGGGGTAGGTGTGAGCTGTATAAGAAGGATGGGTTGCATCTAAACTGGAGAGGCATAAATATCCTGGCCGCGAGGTTTGCTAGTATCACACGGGAGGGTTTAAGCTAGTATGGCAGGGGGGTGGGTACCGGAGCAATAGGTCAGAAGGTGAAAGCATTGAGGGAGAACTAGGGAATAGGGCCAGTATGGCTCTGAGGAAGAGCAGACAGGGAGATGTTGCTGAAAACAGCGGGTCTGGTGACCTGAAGTGCATATGTTTTAATGCAAGAAGTATTACGGGTAAGGCAGATGAACTTAGAGCTTGGATTAGTACTTGGAACTACGATGTTGTTGCCATTACAGAGACCCGGTTGAGGGAAGGACAGGATTGGCAGCTAAACGTTCCAGGATTTAGATGTTTCAGACAGGATAGAGGGGGAGGTAAAAGGGGTGGCGGAGTTGTGCTACTGGTTAGGGAGAATATCACAGTTGTACAACGGGAGGATACCTCAGAGGACAGCGAGGCTATATGGGTAGAGATCAGGAATAAGAAGGGTGCAGTCACATGTTGGGGATTTACTACAGTCCTCCCAACAGCCAGCGGGAGATAGAGGAGTAGATGGGTAGACAGATTTTGGAAACAAGTAAAAATAACAGGGTTGTTGTGATGGGAGACTTCAGCTTCCCCAATATTGACTGGGACTCACTTAGTGCTAGGGGCTGAGACGGGGCGGAGTTTGTAAGGAGCATCCAGGAGGGCTTCTTAAAACAATATGTAGACAGTCCAACTAGGGAAGGGGCTGTACTAGACCTGGTATTAGGGAATGAGCCTGGCCAGGTGGCAGACGTTTCAGTAGGGGAGCATTTCGGGAACAGTGACCACAATTCAGAAAGTTTTAAAGTGCTGGTGGACAAGGATAAGAGTGGTCCTAGGGTGAATGTGCTAAATTGGGGGAAGGCTAATTATAACAATATTAGATGGGAACTGAAGAACATAGATCGGGGGCGGATGTTTGAGCACAAATCAACATCTGACATGTGGGAGGCTTTCAACTGTCAGTTGAAAGGAATTAAGGACCGGCATGTTCCTGTGCGGAAGAAGGATAAATACGGCAAATTTCGGGAACCTTGGATAACAAGAGATATTGTAGGCCTTGTCAAAATAAAAAAGGAGGCATTTGTCAGGGCTAGAAGACTGGGAACAGACGTAGCCTGTGTGGAATATAAGGAAAGTAGGAAGGAACTTAAGCAAGGAGTCAGGAGGGCTTGAAGGGGTCCCAAAAAGTCATTGGCAAATAGGGTTGCAGCACCAGGTTAAAGTCCAACAGGTTTGTTTCAAACACGAGCTTTCGGAGCACTGCTCCTGAAGGTGCAGTGCTCCAAAAGCTCGTGTTTGAAACAAACCTGTTGGACTTTAACCTGATGTTGCAAGACTTCTCACTGTGCTCACCGCAGTCCAACGCCGGCAACTCCACACCATTGGCAAATAGGGTTAAGGAAAATCCCAAGGCTTTTTACACGCACATAAAAAGCAAGAGTGTAGCCATGGAAAAGGTTGGCCCACTGAAGGATAGGCAAGGAAATCTCTGTGTGGAGCCTGAGGAAATGGGTAAGGTACTAAATGAATACTTTGCATCAGTATTCACCAAAGGAAAGGAATTGGTGAATGTTGAGTCTGCAGAAGGGTGTGTAGATGGCCTGGGACACATTGAGATCCAAAACGACGAGGTGTTGGGTGTCTTGAAAAATATTAAGGTAGATAAGTCCCCAGGGCCTGATGGGATCTACCCCAGAATACTGAAGGAGGCTAGAGAGGAAATTGCTGAGGCCTTGACAGAAATCTTTGGATCCTCACTGTCTTCAGGTTATGTTCTGGAGGACTGGAGAATAGCCAATGTTGTTCCTTTGTTTAAGAAGGGTAGCAAAGATAATTCAGGGAACTACAGGCCGATGAGCCTTACGTCAGTGGTAGGGAAATTACTGGAGAGAATTCTTTGAGACAGGATCTACTCCCATTTGGAAGCAAATGGACGTATTAGTGAGAGGCAGCATGGTTTTGTGAACGGGAGGTCATGTCTCACTGACTTGATAGAGCTTTTCGAAGAGGTCACAAAGATGATTGATGCAGGTAGGGCAGTGGGTGTTGTCTATATGGACTTCAGTAAGGCCTTTGACAAGGTCACTCATGGTAAACTGGTACAAAAGGTGAAGTCACACGGGATCAGGGGTGAGCTGGCAAGATGGATACAGAACTGGCTAGGTCATAGAAGGCAGAGAGTAGCAATGGAAGGGTGCTTTTCTAATTGGAGGGCTGTGACTAGTGGTGTTCCGCAGCGATCAGTGCTGGGACTTTGCTGCTCGTAGTATATATAAATGATTTGGAGGAAAATGTAACTGGTCTGATTAGTAAGTTTGCAGACAACACAGAGGTTGGTGGAATTGTGGATAGCGATGAGGACTGTCAGAGGATACAGCAGGATTTAAATTGTTTGGAGACTTTGGCGGAGAGATGGCAGATGGAGTTTAATCCGGACAAATGTGAGGTGATGCATTTTGGAAGGTCTAATGCAGGTAGGGAATATACAATGAATGGTAGAACCCTCAGGAGTAATGAAAGTCAGAGAGATCCAAGTGTACAGGTTCACAGGTCACTGAAAGGGGCAACACAGGTGGAGAAGGTAGTCAAGAAGGCATACGGCATGCTTGCCTTCATTGGTTGGGGCATTGAGTGTAAGAATTGGCAAGTCATGTTGCAGCTGTATAGAACCTTTGTTAGACCACACTTGGAGTATAGTGTTCAATTCTGGTCGCCACACTACCAGAAGGATGTGGGTGCTTTAGTGGGGGTGCAGAAGAGATTTACCAGGATGTTGCCTGGGATGGAGGGCATTAGCTATGAGGAGCGGTTGAGTAAACTCGGTTTGTTCTTGCTGGAACTACGGAGGTTGAGGGGGGACCTGATAGAGATCTACAAAATTATGAGGTGCATAGGCAGAATGGCTATTCAGAGACTTTTCCCCAGGGTAGAAGGGTCAACTACGAGGGGACATAGGTTTAAGGTGAGAGGGGCAATGTTTAGTGGAGATGTACGAGGCAGGTTTTTTACACAGAGAGTAGTGGGTGCCTGGAACTCGCTGCCGGAGGAGGTGGTGGAAGCAGGGACGATAGTGACATTTAAGGTGCATCTTGACAAATACATGAATAGGATGGGAATAGAGGGATATGGACCCAGGAAGTGTAGAAAATTTTAGTTTCGATGGGCAGCATGGTCGGCACAGGCTTGGAGGGCCAAAGGGCCTGTTCCTGTGCTGTACTTTTCTTTGTTCTTTGTTCTTTGAGTGTTGGATGTAATCGAGGCTTTATTACACTAAGATGTTTGGCCTCCTACAGCAGCTGGCGAAATGGCTGCTGTATGGGGAGCACACATATTTCTACTCCGCCTACTGGGCGGAGCCAGCAGGCAAGGAACTACCCCCGTACCTGTAGTACAGGGCCTTACCATAAAGCACCTACATCAACATCCTCTATATACATCAGTGGTGACTACCATATTCACCCCCTGTTAAAAAATTGAGTCCGGCGGGGGTGGTGGAGAACTATATACAGAAAGATGTGTTTTAAAAGTTCAGGTAATATTACAAATTCAGGCGGTCCGGAGCCTTGATCTGTTGTTGAGAGCGCCCCAGTGTTGGCGGCGTCTCCGGCGTCGGTTTGGGTTTCGGTGACTCCGGGAGCATATCGAAATCCTCTTCATCCCTGGGTGTGAGCGGGTGGGGGGGGATTGTCCTGGAGCGGGGGCTGTGGTGGGGTGCGCCAGGGGAGGGGAGGGTGGCGCTGGGTCGGGGGTATATGTGTGTGTGTGGAACCAGCTGGTGCCAGGTCCCTGAGGGAGACTGTGTCTTGGCGGCCGTCGGGGCGTACTGTAGGTTGGCGTGAAGTAGCTGTACCCTCTCAACCAATGGGTCCGCCTTGTGGAGTCGAACGTGTCCACGGAGGAGAATGGGTCCTGGAGCTGCCAGCCATGTCGGGAGCGAAACTCCGGAGGTGGACTTCCTGGGGAAGGCAAAGAGACATTCATGGTGTGTTTCATTAGTCGCGGTGCACAGGAATGACCGAATGGAGTGAAGGGCGTCGGGGAGGACCTCCTGCCAGTGGGAGGCCGGAGATTTCTGGACCGTCGGGCCAGTTGAACGGCCTTCCAGACTGTCCCATACTCCCGCTCCACCTGCCGTTTCTCCGGTGGTTGTAGCTGGTCGTCCTGCTCGAGGCAATGCCCCTGTTGAGCAGGAACTGGCGCAGCTCATCGCTCATGAACGAGGATCCCCTGTCGCTGTGGACGTAGGCGGGGAAGCCGAACAGAGCGAAGATGGTGTTGAGGGCTTTGATGACGATGGCAGACGTCAAATCGGGGCATGGGATGGCGAAGGGGAATCTGGAGTATTCATCGACCACACTGAAAAAATACATGTTACGGTCAGTGGAAGGGAGGGGCCCTTTGAAATCCACGCTGAGGAGTTCAAAGGAGCGGGAGGCCTTCACCAGGTGCGCACGGTCCGGCCGGTAGAAGTGCGGCTTACACTCCGTGCAGACCTGGCAGTCTCTGGTGATTGCCCTGACTTCCTCGATGGAGTAGGGCAGGTTGCGGGCCTTGATGAAATGGTAAAAACATGTGACCCCCGGGTGACAGAGGTTGTTGTGCAGTGTCCGGAGTAGGTCCACCTGTGCGCTGGCACAGGCATCTCGGGATAGGGCATCAGGGGGCTCTTTGAGCTTACCGGGGCGATACAAAAATCTCATAATTGTAGGTGGAGAGCTCGATCCTCCACCTCACAATTTTATCATTTTTGATCTTGCCCCGCTGTGTGTTATTAAACATGAAGGCAACCGACCATTGGTTAGTGAGGAGAGTGAATCTCCTGCCTCCCAGGTAATGCCTCCAATGCCGCATAGCTTCAACGATGGCTTGGGCCTCTTTTCCGACTGAGAAATGCCGAATTTCGGAGGCATGCAGGCTGCGTGAAAAGAATGCCACGGGCCTGCCTGCCTGGTTGAGGGTGAAATGAAATGAAATGAAAATCGCTTATTGTCACGAGTAGGCTTCAATGAAGTTACTGTGAAAAGCCCCTAGTCGCCACATTCCGGCGCCTGTCCGGGGAGGCTGGTACGGGAATCGAACCGTGCTGCTGGCCTGCTTGGTCTGCTTTAAAAGCCAGCGATTTAGCCTGGTGAGCTAAACCAGCCCCTGGCGTCCAGAGCGACGTCTGATGCATCACTCTTGACTTGGAATGGTAACGTCTCGTCGACAGCGTGCATCGCGGCCGTGGCGATGTTGGACTTGATGTGGTTGAAGGCCTGGTGAGCCTCGGCCGTCAGGGGAAAAACAGTGGATCGAATGAGTGGGCGGGCCTTGTCCGCGTAGTTTGGGACCCACTGGGCGTAATAAGAAAAGAACCCCAGGCATCGTTTGAGGGCCTTGGGACAGTGGGGAAGGGGGAGTTCCATAAGGGGGCGTATGCGGCCGGGATCGGGCCCCAGAACTCCGTTCTGGACCACATAGCCGAGGATGGCTAAGCGGTTCATGCTGAACACGCACTTCTCCTTGTTGTCAGGTTGAGGAGAGTGGCGGTGTGGAGAAATTTGGCAAGGTTGGCGTCATGGTCCTGCTGATCGTGGCCACAGATGGTGACATTGTCCAGGTACGGGAAGGTGGCCCGCACTCCGTACCGATCAACCATTCAGTTCATCTCTCGTTGGAAGACCGAGATCCCGGTGGTGACGCCAAAGGGAACCCTAAGAAAGTGGTAAAGGCGGCCGTCTGCTTCGAACACAGTGTATGGGCTGTCAGCCTTGTGGATGGGGAGCTGGTGGTAGGCAGATTTCAGGTCCACAGTTGAGAAGACCTGGTACTGTACAATCTGATTGGCCATATCAGATATGCGTAGGAGGCGGTACGCGTCGAGCGCCATGTACCAATTGATGGTCTGACTGTAGTCAACGACCATCCTGTGTTTCTTCCCAGTTTTCACAACTACTACTTGGGCTCTCCAGGGGCTGTTGCTGGCCTCGTTGGTGCCTTCCCAAAGCTATCGCTGGACTTCGGACCTGATGAAGGACCTGTCCTGGGCGCTGTACCGTCTGCTCCTGGCGGCAACGGGTTTGCAATCCAGGGTTAGGTTTGCAAAAAGGGAAGGTTGGTCGACCTTTAGGGTTGCGAGGCCGCACACAGTAAGGGGTGATAGGTGTCATAATATCCACTCATGTGTATCAGGAGATGCAGACAGGCAGTGATTGACACACAGGATAACCAATGAACACACAACACAGAATAACCAGTCACCAGACAGGACACCAGCATTATAAAGCCCACAGGACATTAAGGCTCTCCCTCTCTCACAGGACATGGCTAGGGAGAAAGTTGCAGTGCACAGGCCAATGAACATCATCACCATGTGATAGAGAGCTAGTCTGGTCAAGCCAGTAGGAGGTTACCAGTTAGGTTAATAGAGTGTCAACCCACAGCAGATTATGTACAGCAATCAACAGGTTAAATAAAACAGTGTTGGACCATCTCCTGTGTCGGAAGCCTGTTTCTCGTTTTACTGCATCCAGTTGCAGTCGATATTAGACCAACACAGATAACACATCATGGTACCAGAGAGCTATTGACTCTAACGAACCTACCACGAATGAATCTGCAACGACCAGCACATAGCCTTCCAGCGGCATGGAAAAGATCCAACCTCCTCCACAACTCCGGATCTCTGGCAACCTCGTCGCCAATTGGAAAGTCTTCAAACAGAAGTTCCTCCTGTGTATCGAGGCTTCCGACCTCGAGGCAGCAGCGGATGCCCGAAAGATCGCGCTGTTCCTGTCGACTGCGGGGGACCACGCCATCCACATCTATAACTCGCTCACATTAGCTGATGGCAAACACAAGATGAAGTTCAAGACGGTTCTGCTGAAATTCGACAACCACTGCGACATTGAGGTGAATGAGAGCTTTGAACGGTACATCTTCCAACGGAGGCTTTAGGGTAAGGATGAACATTTTCAGTCCTTCTGGACCCATCTTTGCATTCTAGTTCAGTCATGTAATGATGACTCGACGGCTGATTCCATGATCCGGGATCAGATCGTTTTCGGGGTCCAGTCCGACTCCCTGCGGGAGTAGTTCCTCAAAATCAAACAGTTTACCCTTTCCGTCGGCATCGAAACGTGCGTTGACCATGAGCATGCCAGGAATCGTTACTCCCGCATCAGGGCGGCAGAAAATACAAAACTGGCCTCCCACGAGGCAGAAAGGGTGCAGGCCATAGCAGAAATGCAAGGCCTGAGCATCGAGGAGAGTGGCCGTTTCACGCTTTTTCCGGGTCCCTCCGCATGCGCGCGACGAGCGGATGGACGACGAGGCCGAAGACCCCGATGCCCATGTGCGAAGGTTGGCCGACTGCACTGCACATGTGCGATAGCACACGGAACGCGCTGACGTCAGCGTCATGACGTGTCAAAATTGTGGCTCCGCCCATTTAAAGCGGCAATGTCCAGCCAAAGGAAGGCGATGTCTACAGTGTGGAAAGCCTGGGCATTACGCGGCCTTATGCAGGTCCACTCCACCGACCAACAGCCAGCGATCCCAGCTGCAGCGCAGAAGTGTCCGCTCGGTACAACAAGACATGAAGGATTCGGATCCCGACAGCCCAACGGACCCCGATGCTGACTGCCTCGAGTCTCCACACCGGGTGGGCATAATCACCATGCGTGAGCTGGCCTCCACCGTGCCTGCAAACCGCCTTTCAATCCTGAGTGTGGATCCTGACGACGAGTGGTGTGCTGTCGTCATGGTCAACCAGTCTCGCATCCGAATTAAATTGGACACTGGCGCATCGGCAAACCTCATATCACAGTCGGACCTTGAAAGCATCCGAGACCAAGCTAGCATTCTTTCACCAGCCTGCCAGCTCCTTGACTACAATGGCAATGCCATAGCTGCCAGTGGATCGTGTCAGCTAGGTGTATCGCACAAGGCTATCAAAGCTACGTTACGATTCGAGATTGTCCGGCCTGACAAGGCATCCCTGCTCGGTGCTCGCGCATGCAAACTCCTAAACCTGGTCCAGCGGGTGCATGCCATGTCCTCGACACCGGCGACTGCCTTGCCCAATGTAAATCTGGAGATAGACGACATTCTCACGCAATACCACAATGTGTTTGATGGAATGGGCACGCTCCCATATCGTTACAAGATATTGCTCAAACCGAATGCCATCCCAGTCATCCATGCACCGCGCCGGGTGCCAGCTCCTCTCAAGGATCGTCTGAAAACACCGCTACGAGAGCTCCAAGACCAGGGTATCATCTCAAAGGTAACGGAACCAACAGACTGGGTCAGCTCTATGGTCTGCGTCAAGAAGCCCTCTGGTGAACTCCGCATTTGCATTGATCCCAAAGACCTGAATCGCAACATCATGCGTGAGGACTACCCAATCCCAAAGCATGAAGAGTTAACCTGTGAGAAGGCTCATGCCAAATTCTTTACCAAGCTGGACACCTCCCGTGGGTTCTGGCAGATACAGCTGGACAAGTCCAGTCGGAAGCTGTGCATGTTTAACACTACATTCGGCAGGTATTGCGACAACCGCCTGCCTTTTGGTATCATATCAGCTTCCAAAGTATTTCATCGCATTATGGAGTAAATGATGGAGGGCATCGAGGGGTTGCTAGTCTATCTGGACGACGGGATCATCTGGTCTACTACACCCGAGGATCACATCGCTCGCCTCGAACAAGTTTTCCAGAGGATACATGAAAACGGCCGCTAGCTCAACAGGGCAAAAGGTTCATTTGGTAGGTCCGCTATCAGGTTTCTGGGTGACCACATTTCACAGCAGGGTGTACAACCTGACGCTGACAAGGTGCTGGCAATCAATGTCATGAAGACCCCAGAGGATAAAAAGGCGGTCTTCCATTTCCTCGGTATGGTGAATTTTCTCGGGAAATTCATTCCCAACATGGCATCCCACACCACAGCCCTCAGGCATCTCGTAATAATGTCGACAGTGTTCCAGTGGCTTCCTGCCCATCAAGCGGAGTGGCTTGAGCTGAAGGCAAAGCTCACCACAGCCCCAGAACTGGCATTCTTTGACCCAACCAAGGATACCAAGATATCCACAGACGCAAGCCAGGACGACATTGGGGCGGTGCTCCTCCAGCGAGACGACTCCTCGTCCTGGGCTCCAGTGGCATATGGATCCAGGGCCATGACTCCGACCGAACTACGGTGTGCCCAGATCGAAAAGGAGTGCTTGGGTCTCCTGACAGGAATAGTCAAGTTTCATGACTACGTATACGGCCTGCCAAAGTTCACGGTGGAAACAGTCCACAGGCCTTTAGTCCACATAATCCAAAAGGATTTAAATGACATGACACCTCGGGTGCGGCAAATTCTTCTTCAGCTCCACCGATATGACTTCGAACTCATCTACACACCGGGTAAGGAGCTGATCGTTGCGGACGCCCTATCCCGATCCGTCACCATGCCATGTGAACAGGGCGACTTCATTCGCCACATTGAAGCACAGGGGAAGCTATGTGCCAGCAACCTCCCAGCCACTGATGAATGAGTTGTACAAATACGCGAAGAAACTGCCAAAGATCCCCTACTGCAGCACGTGATGAAGAACCTCATCCATGGCTGGCAAAAGGGGCAGTGCCCCCAGTTCTTCAACATTAAGGACGAGCTGACGGTTGTTGAGGGGATCCTTCTTAAACTAGATAGAATCGTCATTCCCCAAAGCATGCAAACCATGGTGCTCAGATAGATCCATGAGGGTCACCTGGGGGTCGAGAAATGTCGACGCAGAGCTCGGCAGGCAGTTTACTGACCTGGTATCAGCCAGGACATTGCCAACACATTCCTCAACTGCAGCGCCGGCCCTAGGGTTGCTGGCGCCCCGGGCAGGCTGAACTTCGGCGCCCTTGGGGGGGGGGGGGGGGCCGAGGGGGGGGGGGGGGGGGGGGCGGGGCGGAGGGGGGCGGGGCCGGGGGGGGGGCGAGGGGGGGGGCGGGGGGGGGCGGAACCGAGGGGGGGCGGGGCCGGGGGGGGCGGACCCGAGGGGGGGGGCCGGGGGGCGGACCCGAGGGGGGGGCGGACCCGAGGGGGGGGCGGACCCGAGGAGTGGGCGGGGAGGGCGGACCCGAGGGGGCGGGGCCGAGGGGGGGTGGGGGGGCGGACCCGAGGGGGGGGGGGCGGACCCGAGGAGGGGGCGGGGGGGGCGGACCCGAGGAAGGGGCGGGGGGGCGGACCCGAGGAGGGGGTGGGGGGGGCGGACCCGAGGAGGGGGCGGGGGGGGCGGACCCGAGGAGGGGGGGGGGCGGACCCGAGGAGGGGGCGGGGGCGACCGAGGGGGGGGGCGGGGGGAGCGGACCAAGCGGGGAGGCGGGGCCGCCCTGGGGAGGGCGGCAACCGCGCATGCGCTGGTTGGCACCGGCCCAACTGCGCATGCGCGGGACCCGAGTCTGGCGCCCCCTAGCACATGGCGCCCCGGGCGACTGCCCGAGTTGCCGGTGCCTTGAGCCGGCCCTGCTCAACTGCACAACATGCCAGACGTTTCAACCAGCTCAGCAACAGCACGAGATTGTAACCTTTCCGTGGTCCAAGGTGAGGATAGACCTCTTTCACGCCAATGGGCGTGATTATGTGCTCCTGGTTGACTACTTCTCCAGCTACCCGGAAGTGGTGAAATTGTCGGACCTCACGTCAAAGTCTGTCATCAAAGCTTGCAATGAGACGTTTGCTAGGCATGGGATACCACTCACGGTAATGAGTGACAATGGTCCATGTTTCTACAGCCAAGAGTGGTCCGACTTTGCATGATCCTACCATTTTGTCACATCACATCCAGTCCCCATTACCCGCAATCAAACGGGAAGGCTGAGAAAGGGGTCCACATTGTCAAGCGGTTGCTGTGCAAGGCTGCAGACTCAGCCTCGGATTTCAACCTGCCGCTATTGGCATACAGGGCAACCCCTCTGCCGACTGGTTTGTCTCCGGAGCAGTTGCTCATGAACCACAACCTGAGGACGACTGTTCCAGCCATCCATAGAACATAGAACAGTACAGCCCCTTCGGCCCTCGATGTTGTGCCGAGCAAATGATCACCCTACTCAAACCCACGTACCCACCCTATACCATCCCCCCCCCCCCCCCCTCCCCCTCCACCTTACTTTTTAGGACACTACGGGCAATTTAGCATGGCCAATCCACCTAACCCGCACATCTTTGGACTGTGGGAGGAAACCGGAGTACCCGGAGGAAACGCACGCACACACCGGGAGGACGTGCAGACTCCGCACAGACAGTGACCCAGCCGGGAACCGAACCTGGGACCCTGGAGCTGTGAAGCATTTATGCTAACCACCATGCTACCGATGTTCCAGACCGTGACCACCTCACGGTGCTGCAGAAGGTGCAGCGATCCAGGGGCCAGCAGAAGATCACGTATGATGCTCATGCCACGGATCTGCCTGCGCTGGCTCCAGACGATGTTGTTCGCGTTCAGCTGCCTAAGGGTGGTTGGTCAGCCCCAGCTGTTGTCGTTAGACAGGCTGCTCCCAGGTCTTTCGTTGTCCAAATGGCTGATGGCTCCATTTTATGGCGCAACAGGAGGGCGATGCATAAAGTTCCCTGCCCATCACCCAACCCCACTTTTCCGCATGTCATCATGCCTCCTCCAGACGTCTTGCACCACGAGGCCACCGATCTGGCAGCGGTCCCACCTGTCCACAAGGCCACCAAGATGGCAGCCATCCCGCCTGTCCAGGTGCTGGCGTCCCCCCTCCACCTCTGCGGCGATCGACAAGAATTCGTCGCCCACCACAAAGACTGAATCTATAGACTTAAATCTTGTAAATTTTGTTCAGTTTGCTCTGTATCTGCATGATAGACACCTTCCCATGTACATATGTTCATTCATTCCCACTTGTACATAGTTATGCATGCATATACAGCCATGTTTCAACATTTATTTTAAAAGGGGGAGATGTCATAATATCCACTCATGTATATCATGAGATGCAGACAGGCAGTGATTGACACACAGGATAACCAATGAACACACACAACACAGAACAACCAATAACCAGAAAGGACACCACCACTATAAAGCCCACAGGGCATTAAGTGCTCTCTTTCTCTCACAGGACACGGCCAGGGAGATAGTCGCAGTGCACAGGCCAATGAACATCATCACCATGTGATAGAGAGAGCTAGTCTGGTCAAGCCAGTCGAAGGTTATCAGTTAGGTTAATAGAGTGTCAAGCCACAGCAGATTATGTACAGCAATCAACAGGTTAAATAAAACAGTGTTGGACCATCTCCTGTGTCGGAAGCCTGTTTCTTGTTTTACTGCATCCAGTTGCAGTCGATGTCAGACCAACACAAATAACACATCATTAGGGGCCTGCCGAATTTCAATGTTCGGCTCTGGAGATTGCACTGGAAGTTCAGGCCGAGTAGCAGGGCAGCTCAGAGGTTGGGAAGGACGTAGAGGTGGAAGCCGCTGAACTCCATGCCTCGGACAGTGAAAGTGGCGATGCAATACCCCTGGATCGCTACGGAGTGGGACCCGGACGCCAGGGAGATTCTCTGGTTAGCGGGGTGTACTGCGAGGGAGCAGTGCCTTACCGTATCAGGGTTAATGAAGCACTCGGTGCTCCCGGAGTCCAGCAGGCAGGAGATCTCGTGCCCATCAACCTTCACGTTGGTAGAAGCAATTGCAAGGTTGTGTGGACATGACTGGTCAATCGTGACCGAGGCGAGACACGGCTGGTCATCGGCGGTTGCAGGTGACGAGCGGCCGGGTGAGGTGCCCAGGGGGCATGGGTCCTCGGTTGGGTAAGGTGGCGGCGCCCACTGGCCGCACGTGTCGTGGGGAAAATGAGATGGCAGTGCCCATTGGTCCTGGGGGGAACAAGATAGCGGCGCCCATGGGCCACACGCGTTGCGAGTCGAGCAAGATGGCAGTGCCCACTGGCCGTGCATGTGAGGTGCCGGAACAATAGCGGCGACTGAGCGGGCCTGGCACACCGCAGCGAAGTGTACCTTCTTGCCACAGGCCTTTCAGAGGGCGCTCCAGGCTGGGCAGCGCTGTCAGGGCTGTTTGGTCTACCCACAGAAGTAACATTTGGGTCCCCTGGGGTTGGTTGGCTGCCGCGCGGCACAGGCGTGGGGCTGGCTGAGGGCGGTCGCTGATTGGGTCCACGATGGGGAGGCCGTCTGCGGAGTCCACGATGCACAGGGGGGGTTGGGCCACGCGGTTGGGGGCGTAGGCCTGGATGTTGCTTGAAGCGACCGTAAGTGAGAGTGTTAGCTTTTTGGCTTCCGCAAGGTCGAGCGTGGCCCCTTCTCAGAGGCGCTGGCGGATGTAATCGTACCCTATGCCCGTAACAAATGCGTCTCTCATGAGCAAATTCGAGTGTTCCGTGGCTGAAACGGCCTGACAGTCACAGTCTCTAACTAAGGGAACCAGGGCATGCCAGAAATCTTCCACTGACTCACCAGGAAGTTGACGACGTGTGGAGAGGAGGTGCCTGGCATAGAGTATGTTAGTCCGCTGAGCGTAGTTTTCCTTCAGTAGCGTCATGGATTCTGCGTAGGTTGGAGCATCCTGCATAAGTGGAAAGACGTTGGAGCTCAGCCGTGTGTAAAGGATCTGGAGCTTCTGTGCTTCTGCCGCAGTCTGGCGCAGATCCGATGTGCGCTTCGAAACAGGATAGCCAATGTTCAAAGTCCTTTTTGGCGTTGTCTGCTTGAGGATGCAGCTGCAGCCGATCAGGCTCGATGCGGAGGTCCATCTCTGAAAACTCAGTGTAATAAATTGATGCATTATCAATTACACAGGGGCTGTTTAGCTCACTGGGCTAAATCGCTGGCTTTGAAAGCAGACCAAGGCAAGCCAGCAGCAGGGTTCGATTCCCGTAACAGCCCCCCCCCCCCGAACAGGCACCGGAATGTGGCGACTAGGGGCTTTTCACAGTAACTTCATTGAAGCCTACTCGTGATAATAAGTGACTTTCTTCTTTTCTTTCTTTCTTACACAAAGATGAGAGTAGGATGTAATCAAGGCTTTATTACACTAAGATGTGTGGCCTCCTACAGCAGCTGGTGAAATGGCTGCTGAATGGGGAGCATACAGGCAGGGAACTACCCCCGTACCTGTAGTACAGGGCCTCACCATAAAGCACCGACATCGACATCCTCTATATACAATATATACATCAGTAGTGACTACCACACCCGGCCTGGGAAGAAGGCTGTCAGCCATCACCATTCGCTGTGCCTGGGCGCAGGTGGCGGAGGCAGTGAGCACCATCCAGACTGGCATGCAGAGCAGGAAAAAAATGCACGACCTCCTCAGGGGGGCCAGGGTGAGTAGGCAGCACTGTGGCCTGGCACCAACCCCCATCCCACACACCCGTAAACCCCTCATCCCTCCGCTAAACCCCACCCTGCACCACTTGCAGGCACCCACACCGGCCACCATGGCCACTGAAGCCACCAGACACTCCATGCATCGGACTGTGCATTTTCTGTATCCTCGCCCATGAGAAGGCCACCCATAACCGCCAGGAGCGGGAGAAAACTGGAGAGGGACCGGCGGACCTGCAAAGCCCCACTGTGGCAGAGCAACGGGCCCTGGATGTTGTAGGTGGGCCAGAGGAAAGGGAAGTCTCCAAGGTGGAGATCAGCCCCTTGGTTGCAGTTCCCGGTACCACGTGTGTCAACCACCACCCTCACCACCCCAAACACCCCCACCACCCTCACCACCACCCCTAACGTCACCCCCACCCCTAACGTCACCCCCACACCACCCTCACCTACAAAACCCAGCCCCCAGGCCGCAGTCTAATCAAGCATCTTTTCTTGTGTCTTGCCGGATCTGCTATTGATGGGGCGGATCCATCTGGTGTGCCCCAGCCGCAGCCAGTACCACAACCAGAACCCGCCGTGTACCAAGCAGTGACGATGACACCGACATGGTGTTGACTCAAATGCCAGAAACCCAGGACTCCCCGAAGCTCAATTCCGATGTTGACACCAACATCCCGTCACAGCTGTCACGGGCGAAGATTTTGGCTATGGTTCCGTTCCCATCTCCACCACCCCCGGGATTCGATGGGGCCGTGTGATGGAATGACCAGCTCACATGCAAGAATCACCCAAATGGATGGTGGGAAGTGATACCTTGGGCAGGAGTCAGATGTTGTCATACGATGCGGAGCGCCGGAGCTCACCACAGAGTGGGTTGTCACCATCCTCCACCCCATGGACCAGACCTGCTGTAACTGCCAACCAACCCGTAGTGCGGCAGGTATGTATTATGGCTGGGGTTGCAGGCTGTGGTGGGTGGCCGGGGTGGGGGGGGGGTTACAGGTGGTATGGTGGAGTGGGGTGTCTGTGCCCCTGGCCAGTTCCCCCCTAATCGGTGAACCTGGAGGCAATCAGAGCGTCCTGTGCGTGTTGGCTCTGCCGCACACGTTGTGCGGACTCCCATGCCTGCCTGAGCCCCTTGTCCTGCCATATTTGCTATCTTCCGCAGCCTCCTCATCGGAGAAGGCAAGGCATTCATCCTCCTTCTCCAGCACGTGATGTTGTGGAGGATGCAGCAGCAGGTCCCCACGATGCAGGCGACCCTTTCAGCCCCATATTGGAGGACACTTCGAGTCTCAAGCTTGAGTCCCAGGTTAGCCACATGGACCCTGCTGACTATGGCAAGGTCTGCAAGACATAACGGGCTACAAGATGAAGGCATGTAAAATCGCCGGCTCTAACGCACCCCTCCCTGATGAGCTCAACGCATTCTATGCCTGCTTTGAGCAAGAGGTCAGCAAGAGTGCGCCCTCCACCCTGGAAGCCTCGGATGAACTTTATCTGAGGTCACCATTGCAGATGTCAGAGCAACCTTCTCGAAGGTCAACCCACGGAAAGCCACTGGCCCGGATGGGGTTCCCGGACGAGCACTCGGGTCTTGCGCGGATCAGCTGGCAGAGGTATTCGCAGACATCTTCAGCCTCTCTTTACAACAATATGAGGTCTGTTTCAAGAAGACGACCACCATTCCTGTACCAAAGAAAAGCCAAGCAGCATGCCTCAATGACTATCGTCCAGTGGTTCTGACATCCATCATCATGAAGTGCTTCGAAAGGTTACTCATGGCACAAATCAACTCAGCCTCCCGGATTGCCTTGATCCACTACAGTTCGCCTACCGCTGCAACAGGTCCACAGCAGACGCCATCTCCATGGCCCTGCACTCAACACTGGAACACCTCAATAACAAAGATACCTGTGTCAGACTCCTATTTATTGACTACCGCTCAGCTCCTAATACCATTATTCCTACAAAACGCATCTCCAAACTCCGAAGCCTGGGCCTCGGCTCCTCCCTCTGCGACTGGATCCTGAACTTCCTAACCCACAGACTACAATCAGTAAGGGTCGGCAACAACACCTCCTCCACAATCATCCTCAACACTGGTGCCCCACAAGGCTGTGTCTTCAGCCCCCTACTATACTCCTTATACACCTCTGACTGCGTGGCTAAATCCCCCTTCAACCCGATTTTCAAATTTGCTGATGACACCATTAGTGGGTCGGATTTCAAACAATGACAAAACTGAGTACAGGAATGAGATAGAGAATCTGGTGAACTGGTGCAACGACAATAATCTCTCCCTCAATGTCAACAAAACAAAGAGATTGTCATCGACTTCATGAAGCGTAGAGGAGAACATCTGTCTACATCAATGGGAACAAAGTAGAAAGTGCCGAGAGCTTCAAGTCTTTAGGTGTCCAGATTACCAACAACCTGTCCTGGTGCCCCCATGCTGACACTATCGTTAAGAAAGCCCACCAAACGACTCTACTTCCCCAGAAGACTAAGGAAATTTGGCACATCAGCTGCGACTCTCAGCAAGTTTTACAGATGCACCATAGAAAGTAATCTTTCTGGTTGTATCACAGCTTGGTATGGAGCCTGCTCTGCCCAAAACCACAGGAAACTACAAAAGATCGTGAATCACACAAACCAGCCGCCCATCTATTGACTCTGTCTACAATTCCCGCTGCCTCGGAAAGGTAACCAGCATAATTAAGGACCCTACGCACCCCGGACATACTCTCTTCCATCTTCTTCCGTCAGGAAAAAGATGCGAAGGTCACGTAACAACCGACTCAAGAACAGCTTCTTCCCTGTTGCCATCAGACTTTTGAATGGACCTACCTCGTATTAAGTTGATCTTTTCTCTACACCCTAGCTATGACTGTAACATTACATTCTGTAGTCTCTCCTTCCTTCCCTATGGACGGTATAGCATGCAAGAAACAATAGTTTTCACTGTATATTAATACATGCAACAATAATAAATCAAATCAAAAACCTCCAGAGCAGTCCAGGCACATGAAGCGCATCTTTAGGATGCCAAAGCACTGCTTGATCACTCCAATGGTTGCTGCATGGACGCTGCATGGACGTCGTTGTAGTGGGTCTCAGCATTGGTCTGCGGCCTCCAGATAGGCGTCATCAGACTGCAGCGGATAACTCCTGCCACCCTGGAGCCCACGCTCCAGCCGGGGGCGGCGGCGTCTCAAAGAAGCCGTGAATCATCTAGTGTGCCAGGATGAAGGCGTCATGCACAGTGCCCGGGTATTGGACACAGATGTGCATGATGCACAGTTGATGGTCACTTACCAGCTGCACGTTCATCGAGTGGAACTCCTTTCGGTTTGTGTAGAGCGGCCTGTCATCTGCAGGTGCTCATAGGGCAACATGCATCCCATCAATCACCTCCTGGACTAAGGGTATCTCGGCAATGGCAGTGGATCCTGCTGCTTGGGCATCCTCGTGGGCTCGGTCCAGATTGAAGTGGATGTATTGTGCCGACTGGGTATATATGACCTCCATGATGGTGCGGATGCACCTGTGCAGCGAGGTCTGTGAGGTCACGGACAGGTCCACACTCAACACCTGGAAGGACCCCGTGCTGTAAACATTCAGGGCAACCGTCACCTTGATGGCCGTCGGGAGCTCCCCTGAGGCTCCAGCTGCGCTATGATCTGGCAGATATGTCGCACTGTTCCCCTGCTCAGCCAGAGTCTTCGATGGCATGCCTGGTCTGGCACGTCATCAAATAACAGGCACTGCCAGTACATGCAAGGCCCCATGCGGCGCCTCCTTTGCACCTCCTCCTCCTCGGCCTGTTGGGTAGCCGGCTCTCCACCCTGGGTGGCTGCCTCCTGTTCCTCTGGGCAGGCTCCACTGTTGCAACTTCCTCCTCCTCCTCGAGCAGCGCCAGCTCATACAACTGTAGGGCATCTCCCAGGGCTGAGGCGACTAGGAGGAATGCAACCATTGCTGGTTGAATCCCACTATCCATTGTCTGTAGGGGGTGAATCGCCGACCTGTTAAGATGGTTGTATCTCCCCCTGTGCCTAACGAGGTCCAACGGGCTACACAGTGGCCCAGGTTGACACTGCGGGCTCTGCATCCCACATGCCCCAGACTCCTGGCCCCGTCGGTGCCCTGCACCCTGGGGGCCTCTGGCCATGGCACTCATCCCTGATACCAGGGGTACCGTCGGCTGGCACTGCTCTTGCCAGCGGTACGCTCCACGAACCCTGCCCGGCACCCCCGCAGTGGCTACAGTGGCTGTTGCCCTTGAGTGTGCCGCGTGATGGCCTACAGGCAGTTGGCGGCCATTTGGGTGGTAGGGGGTGTGGTGGAGGATGCGGTGCGGGGGTGGAAACTGGGGTGCGGTGGTGTCAGTGAGGGCCAGTGTCACTCTGCAGAACCAGGGGCCAAGATGGGTGGTCAGTGGGATGCGCAGGTAGCTGGCTGCCTTACAGGCCTTGGAAATGGCAGTCTATCGCCCCAGTCCCGTGGGGGGTCACCCCGGCCTGTTTCCCCATCAGCCCCACCCCACAAGACCTGGCAGGTTCCCCCCCCACCACCCCAGCCAGCCAGCCCAGCCAGTGTCCGACCCAGCAGCCCAGTCACGCCTCTCCGTGTCCCTCATGAGCCACGGTGGCGGTTTCACGATTTTTAAAAGCAAAAGTGAATTGTGCGTCAGGAATTCGGCCCATCGGAGGCAGAGAATCACACGGCCTTAGAGAATACTGGGTCAAACCCCCTAATGACATGCAAACGATATTTACTGTACGAGCGATCCAGAACACATTGGCGCCGGTGTTGAGGTGATGGAGAATTGCAATTTGGCATCAAATCGGCTCCGGGCATAAATGTAAAGTTAAAAGCTATATATGACATGCAGATCATTTATCAATATTGAACTATACAACTACAGTGAATAAAATTGAACATGATAAATTCTCTTGATAATATTTTTTTCCTTCAATTAGCTCTCAAGGGAAATCAGCTGTCCAGAACCTTTGAATCATTGTTTTTATTCCTTGCTCTCAATCACTGCCAAAAACAATTTCCTATCTGTCTGTCCTAGAAAAGTGGCCTCAACTCTTTGAATACAATTTGAAAAATGGAGGATCCACCTATTTAAAATAAAATTGTCATCATTTTACAAACCTGTTTGCTGCAGGTTACAGGTCCTCATATTTTAAACATTTTTTGAAGTAGTTGATGTTTCACAACAGAGAAAGTTGAGTTGCAAGAGTGAATCGGTAAAAGACATTAGAGGGCCAACAGTCTTTGGAACACTCTTCCCCAGAGAACGGTAGAGGCAGGGTCATGGAATATTTTTAAGGCAGAGGTAGATAGATTCTTGACTGACAAGGGATGCAAAGGTCATCAGGGTAGGTAAGAATGTAGAGCTAGGGCCACAATCAGATCAACCATAATCTTGTTGAATGGCAGAGCAGCCTCGATGGACCGCATGGCCTACTTCTGTTCCTAATTTATATGTGTATTCATAATAGAAATTGGTGTGTAACTTTTGGTTTCCATGTTACGTTTTAAGTTAGAATTTAGCATTTCCCTCTGGCGCTTACTTGAAGGACAGTTCAAACTATCGTTTGGGTTCATTTTCAAATTAGCTTCCAAACATGCTGTTAAGGTAACTTGAGTTTTATGAAAGGTGAAAATGGGACTGTACCTTCCACTAACTTTCTACCATTTTTAGGAGTCAGTAGTTTTACTACCTCAGGCTCCGAGGCATGCCTGTTGTTTTACTCTACAATTTAAATGGCACGATAAAATTCAGTTACAGAACTGGGGTTTGTGTTTGGCAATTATAGAAATAGATGTCAGGTGGACAGACAGGCCTGTCCATGAGATGTTTCCAGGGGGCAGCTGATGTGGCAAACAAAAATATAGTGGCCTCTGTGTTGCCTGTCAAACACATGAAAAAAACAGATTAAAGAGAATCTTGCACTCGCCTGAGGAGGCTCTGAGGAGGTCTGCATTCTTAGAGAACCTTCATAGGTAAGATCCAGTATCCTCCACTGCTGACTTCTGGTTGCCACAGCTCGACAGAAGGCTTTGCACCCATTGTTCTCACAACATCCAACTCAGAAAACAGTCAAAAAGCTGTTTCCCTCATTTGATTAGAATGCACCATTTGGGCGACAGTATACATGCACAGTATTTTGGGGGACAGTAGGGTCACGGAGAGGCAACAACAGAGTCCAGCACGTCCCCGATTTCTTCTCTACTTACAGCCATCCCAGATTCAACCACAACAATCATGCCAGTGGAAAGCATGAGCAATTAAATTTTATATGAGAAATTCCAATTATTTCCAAATCTTGTTATTTGTTTCCCGATCACAATATCTTGAAAGGTTCCTTGATGTTGGGCACCATCCAAATTGAACAGTTGGAGGAAAGACAAGCTAAGTGGAATGACAATAATGAAGGACAGAAACTTTGAGGGCTTGATTTTCATCATGGAGGTGGGTCTCGGGAGTTGAGAATTTTCCCGATCCTGCGATCCTTTCTCTGTTGGTCAGATGCATTGCCTGGAGATGGGCCTGCTGCCTCTGGAGATAGGCCTGAGGCACCAATGGAAGTAGGTGGATTGCAAGGTCACCAATTTCAAAGGCCTGCCTTCATTTACTGGGACGTTGGTCAAGTGGTATTCATGGATGTATTGGTAGAGCCTGCAACCCTCATACCATCCTCATCTCCCCACTCCCCTGCATTCCCCCTCATATCTCCTAAACCTCCTCCATGCCAATTCACTAAGTGTGCACTCGGTAGGTAATCAATGAGCTATATAATAATACTGGGAACTATTTGAGATGCTCATGAAATTAAATTAAACATCCGAAAATAACTTTGAAAACACCCTATCCCTGGACGGCACGGTGGCGCAGTGGTTAGGACTGCTGCCTCATGGTGCTGAGGATCCGCGGTTCGAACCCGGCCCCGGGTCACTGTCCGTGTTGAGTTTGCACATTCTCCCTGTGTCTGCGTGGGTCTCAGCACCACAACCCAAAGATGTGCCTTGTAGGTGAATTGGCAAAAAAAAAAGAATTGGGTACTCTAGATTAAAGAAAAAGAAGAAAAAAAATCACTGCCACTCTTACCTATTCATAAAGTTGTCAATCAAACAGAGGCAATGAATGTTCCATTTAAGAAACCTTTTGTTCTGTTTGGTGTACGAAGTCGAGCAAGGAATCCACAGAACAGCTTGTGACTTGTCCAAACCAAGACCTTCATTAAATCACACATGCTAAGATAACAATCTGATACAGTAAGAAGTCTTACAATACCAGGTTAAAGTCAACAGGTTAATTTGGAATCACTAGCTTTCGGAGCGTAGCTCCTTCATCACTCACCTGATGAATGTTTTATTTGTCAGTGGGATGAGCTGGGGCTCCCAGTCTTCTCTGTTTCCTCCTTGTTTTGATAATTGGTTTGCAAATTCTTTTGTGTTGGTGTTTAATCTTGGCGGCCCCTGGTTCGGTGCTGATCTGCACCCTGTGCTTGCAGGTCTACGGAGTCTCAGGTGGATTCTGTGGCACTGATGCGTCATTACTGGATTGTGGGACCACGCCCACTTCTGCAGCCTCAACTGCATGTTGGAGCGTCTCACGTTCTGGTGCATGGGTGGAGGTTAGATCTATGACAACAGGTGCTGCCCTTTGTTGGCTCACTGGAGCAAAGCTCACTGGCTCCTTATCACTGGAAATAACAATGCTGGCACTCTCTGGTCTTGACGATTCAGGCGTTGGGTCTTCATGGCCTTATTCGAGAATATATGAGTGATCTGTTGAGCTGCATAGCGAGAGAGTCATCAGCTCCTCCGCTGTCAAGCTCTTCAACATCAGAATTGCTATCATTGTATTCATGGTCAATGTCTTCCCACTCATCCTCAGTATCCTCGAGGATCATGGAGTTGACTACAGGATATTTTGTGGACTCAGCTCCACTTTTCCGCTCGAGCACCATACCCCTTTATTCCTTTATTCTTCAAAAAACTATCAATCTTTTTCTTGAAAATATTTAATGAAGGAACCTCAATTGCTTCACTGGGAGTGAATTCCATAGATTCACAGCCCTTCGGGTGACGAAGTTCCTCCTAAGGTCAGTCCTAAATCTACTTCCCCTTATTTTAAGGCTATGCCCCCTAGTTCTCCTTTCACCCGCCAGTGGAAACAACCTCCCCACATCTATCCTATCTATTCCCTTCATAATTTTATATGTTTCTATAAGATCCCCCCCGCATCCTTCTAAATTCCAACGAGTACAGTCTCAGTCTACTCAACCTCTCCTCGTCATCCAACCCGCTCAACTCTGGTATTAACCTAGTGAATCTCCTCTGCACACCCTCCAGCGCCAGTACATCCTTTCTCAGGTAAGGAGACCAAAACTGAACACAATACTCCAGGTGTGGCCTCACTAACACCTTATACAGTTGCAGCTTAACCTCCCTAGTATTAAACTCCATCCCTCTAGCAATGAAGGACAAAACTCCATTTGCCTTCTTAATCAGCTGTTGCACCTGTAAACCAACTTTTTGCGACTCATGCACATTCACCCAAAGTCTCTTTCTTTTTTGTTCCATATTACACCGGCAGTCCTGGCTGATCAGCGACTTTCAGCTGCACGTTCATCTTGTGCAAAGCAGACCGACTGAGGAGGTTGGCTCTTGTTTTAATGTCAAAGTCACATCATAATAATGGGTTATTTAGGAACACCATTGATTTACATCTGGTTTTGGTGGTTTCCGGAGAGTTCTAACTAGCTTCTTTTTCTTTTTTGAAATTGTGTAATCAGCTTTTTTGGTTTGACTCTTCTGTTCTTGGCTGTGATGAGATCTGATGAAGAACTGTTCGTCGGTATGTATCTCATCAACCACATTTACTGATCTTTTATGGACCATTGTAGTACGCGCAAAACATTGTTTTGCAAAATGCCCAATATGGCTGCACCTGGGACAGACTTTTCCAAAGGCCAGACATTGCCATGTGCCATGTCGAGTGCACTTTTGGCACCAGATGGTGGCTCCTGTCGGCCCATTAAAATGATTGCCTACACTGAGACAACATTTCTTCATGACATGTATCACAGCACTAATGGTGCTGGTGTCTTCCTCTGAGTTGGCGCCAAAATGCTTCAAGCAGAGTGTGCTGATTTGCTGTGCAGCTACCTCGCTCGCCTGGAAAATCTTTATTGCTTGTTCCAGTACCAAATCATCTTCCCGCTGCAACCGCTCATGAAGCTTATCATTTGATACACCAAAGGCAATTTGGTGAAAAGCAAATTACTGCGGATGCTGGAATCTGAAACGAAAGGAAAAATGCTGAAAATCTCAGCAAGTCTGGCAGCATCTGTAGGGAGAGAAAAGAGCTAACGTTTCGAGTCTGATTACTCTTTTCGTTAGCTCTTTTCCCTCCCTACAGATGCTGCCAGACTTGCTGAGATTTTCCAGCATTTTCCCTTTCGTTTCAGAATCCAGCATCCGCAGTAATTTGTTTTTATCGAGTGTTTAACTCACTGCCACCTCTCTTCCAGGAATGCCTACCCTGAAGAAGTACTGCTCTTCTCTCCGGCAGGATTTCCGTAAGTCCCTCCCTCACTATCCTACTTCTTTCCATTTCTCTCTTAGTGTTGGACAAGGTATTTACCAAGACTCGCTTCCACAGCCATATTTCCTTCCTCAGTGACTGCCACATCTTTTGTCCTCTCTGGGAACTGCCATTACTCTTTCCACTTGGTATCTGTGGCCATTAGCACCCGGTTTCCCTGGGTTTCTGTGGCTATGACTCATCTTTCATTCTCACTCCACAGTATAAATATTTCCCACTTTCTCTGTCTGTTAGGTTTGACAAAGAGTCATCGGACTCGAAACGTTAGCTCTTTTCTCTCCCTACAGATACTGCCAGATTTGCTGAGATTTTCCAGCATTTTCTCAAAGGCAATTTGGTCGCGGATCAGAGAGGATTTCAGGCGACTAAAGTTGCATGACTGGGCCTTCAGCCTCAAGTCAGTGACAAAACTGTCGAACGATTCACCAGGTTTATAGGTACGTGTACTGAACATGTATCTCTCAAATGTCACATTCTTTTTGGGGAAGCAATGTCGATCAAACTACCCATTGACTTCATTGTATCTCTTGCTATCTTCCTCATTGTCAAAAGCAAAAGTATTATATTTAGTTCAATTTCTTGTGGACCTGCTAGCATTAGCAACAACGCTATTCGCCTTTCGTCAGGCTGTGCCTGCAGGCTTAGGGTCGAAACATAGAGTTTGAACCGCGACTTGAAGAACCATCAGTTTTTGTCTCCATTACTGGATACTTGAAGCTGGTGGGGTGTTTTCAGTTCTTCCATCTTGCGCTTCAGCGTCTTCTAGTGCATTGAGTCGCCAAAGGCTGCAGTTCACCAGGCTGACCCTGCTGCCGAATTCATAACTTTGTCACCGCCCACATTATCTTCAAATCTTCAGCACTCTGGTACCACGTTGTGTTCAGTGTTCGATGTGTAGCAAGGAATCCATACAACAATTTGTGACTTGTCCAAACCAGGATCTTTATTAAACCACACATGGTAAGATAATGATCAGCCACAGAGCAAGTTATCTTGGAGTTTCTTTGCACTCCCCTGGAACTGCTCCTATGCACGACTATCCTCATGTATGTCTTATAACCATCTGCGGATCACCGGATCTGCCCACACTTATATCTGAGTGCCTTGTCACATGACAATTGTCTCATGATTGCATGGTGGGTCTGTACCACCACCTGCTGGTTGGAGGGTGCAACACCAGCTAACTACAACATTGCTTACATGCATATCACCACACCTTTAGCCCACTTCTCATCTCTTAATCTTGTCTAAAGAAACATACAGGCATTTTAAAAATACCTCAAAGAAAGATCAAGTCATTACAAGGTAATAACACTGTCAATCAAACTAAGTAAGAAGTCCCTTTGCAGTATATAACAAACCCTGCTGGGCTCATTCCATTAGTCATTCTTGGCGCTCAGTTGAGCATTTATAAGGAAGTCACTTGGCAACTGTATCAAAAAATGAATGTTGATCAGATAGCCAGGCATCCAAATGATTGTTGAATACCTGATTGTTTTTTTGGTTCCTAAATCCAAATGCGAGATCCCCTATGGCTCACGATTCCTCTGAGGAGCTGTGAACCATGTCTTGTGCAAAACCCAACCTGACACCACAAGTGGCTCGCATGGTCAGGAGTTGTGTATTCAGGCTTGCTACCAGCACCATTCGCCTGCATCATCAAAAATTACCAGCAAAGGTAATGGGGGTGGGAATCCTGGAATCGTGCCCTTCCCACCATTTGTAAAACCCTTCATCTCTGTTCCAGAGGCTTAAAAATCTGTCCAAAGGGAAATAAGGCATTTCCACAGTTCAGAGGTGTTGGAAATGAATGTCTGAACAGCATTAATATTCAGCATCAAAATATGTTTTGCACAATCACAATTGATGGCAAACGTAAACAAAAATGAAGAAAAGTTAAAATAAGTGAGAAAGCTCTATTGCAGCTTTAATATGTGTGTGATCACAGATCAACCATGATTGTATTGAATGGCGGAGCAGGCATGGTAGGTCATATGGTCTACTCCTATTGCTTGTGTTCTTCTGTTCTTCTGAGTAATTACTTAGTGTGCGTTCATGTGAACATACAAATATATGAATTAGAAGCAGGAGCAGGCCATTCAGACTCCCCTCTGCTCCACCATTTGATAAGACCATGGCTCATCTGACTGCTGTGTCACCTGTACTTTCCTGTTTAGCCCCATAATCTTGGACTCTCATGTAAATTGCTCCCTTCATTGCTCATCTTATCCAATGAATCCAACATTCCAGAATTCATTCATGCCAGAGAAAATACTCCTTTAAATGGATTGCAAGATTTGATTTGAGTGCCACAGATACCCGAGGTAGGCAGTCAACTGATCATAACTAATTTTAAGATAATTTATTAAGGTTATTAAGAAGCAACAGTTTAGATATGATGCATGAATTTATTAGACCGAAAAGGCATACAAACTATGACAGCTGTGTGTTGTTTACTGATCCCAGAGGACAAATGGACAGTTGGAGAATGATCTCTGTAGCTTGTGATAGCAGCATTCTGCTTATCTCCAGTTAGGGAACTGTTCCCTTGGTCCTCCTCCTCCTTTGACAAATGTCATGGGAATGTCCCTTTAAGAAAGGTTTTTGTCTTATCACATGGCTTCAGTGATGTCATTGTGTGGGTGGAGCTGAGCTGTGGCTGTGAGTTTTTCTTAGTTTTGCTTTCACATTTGACTGCTGTGGACTCAGGGTGAAGTACTGTTTTGTTCATGACTTTCATTATTTTCATTGACGTTGTTCCAGAAAAAACAAACATTGATTATAGCCAGCTGCTTGGTAATTTAAAAGATATAGTTTACTTTCCGGCTTAAACCTGCTGGTGAGACTGGGTCAGAATCCCAGGAAAAGCCAGTCTTATTCAAATGAGAATGCAGAGTGCTAGGCCATGTCCTTGAAAAGGGGTTTTTGGTTTAAGGGATTTTGTTTTTGAACTGGAACAGTTAAGGGGGAATTCATTAAGTGTTATACACAGATTACTGTAGCTGTGTGGTGCTCTTTGTAATTGATAATAATTCTTGCTGTGTGTTTATATAAATGTTAACTAAGTTCTTAGAATAATACTTATTTCCATTAAATTGTCTAGGAAGACTGTTGAATCACACTGAAGGGAAGGCTCTTGTGCTCATCCTAGCCAAATTCAACATAAAGGTTGTAAGTCAGGTGGACTTCATAATATACTTTGGAGTTTCTAAGCCCTGGCCCATAACAAAATTGAGGGTTCATGGGATAAAAGTCTATCATGATTGGGGTTGGCTTAGTGAATTTATAGACAGCGGGGGGTGAGCATATTTGTGTTTGCTTTTCAGATGTTATATTCGAGTTTAAAAAGGGAGTGTGTTGTGGACAATGGCTCTTTCAGAGGCTCCGCAGTTTTTGGGGTTGGAGAAGGTCACACGCTTTACCTTACAACAGAGACTAAAAAAGGCTTTTAGATTTGGCAACAACATTGCAGTTAATATTGCCTGACAAAATACGGAAAGAAGGGGTAACTGCGGAGCTAGCTGAGCATTTAAAATTGCCTGAGACACGATTAGAAGAATTGGAAATGGCAAGCGTTCAATTACAGATAAAGCGGCTTGAGCATGAAAAAGAATTAAAGCAGCTTGAATGCGAAATGAGGGAAAAAGAACGAATAGCCCTAGCAGAACAAAATGCAAGAGAAAGGGAGGTACAGATCAGGAAAAAAGAGAGAGGAGAAAGAGAGAGACTTTGAACTTCAGAAACTGGCCATGAAACGTGAATGCAGAGGTAAAGAGAAACATACAGTCTGAGGATAGTGATGAGGATAGTGAGAAAGAGCAAGAGCGTCATAGTCTCCTACCGTTCTTCACCCTACTTGAGATCAGCTTTTCAGCTTACATCTTGCTGAGGATAATTTCCTGGCCCTCTCTAAACACTTGCATAATTAAGTGGAACACAAGACGCCATCCTACCAGCTTATGAATGTCAATACGGAAGCCAAAACAAATGGCCGTGATATTTCCAGGGACTGCTGTGAATTGTTGCCTGGTTAGAAATTGCCTTTCCGGAGAGTGAAAATCAATTCTGTGTTAGCTAATCTCATGAGTGCTCTATACTGTACAGAAAACACTAGTTTATTAAAGGGCCTAATTTCTTACAGATATAATCAATACATTTCTCAACCCTTTGTTGCTCAAACATTTGAAATAGCATCTTTTACATCTTTCAGGATGTAAATGCAAATGGGACACATGAAAGGCCTATGGGTGCAATCTGATGTTATATTTTCAAATTAGCAAAATTAATATAATTTAATTAAGACATTAATTTAACACCCGATACAGGGTAGTCAAATGTTAAGATTTAAGCAAATCTCAAACCTGACCCCCAACGTGCGCAGAGGCAGAAAGGACAGTGGTGGAACAAGGTAGGGTGATCTAACCTGCTGCCAGAAGGGGCAAGGGGTGGGGGAGATGACATTCTAAGTATTTTAATGAGGCTCACACTCTCCTATTTAACTGCTAGGTTTCTCTGGCCTCAGGAAATCCAACAGCTGAAGGCAGGCGACGACATATTCCGAAAGTAAGTGAAAGGGATTCTCCGTCCAGCGACGCCAGAATTGCGATTAGTTGGAGAATCGAATGTCAGCCAAAGGTCGTGGCCAGTGCTGGGTACCCAAATGAATGCCATGATCCGATGCCTCAACAGCGGTGTGAATGCATTCCACGCCACAGGCTGCGAATTGTACAGTAAAGGCCATTGGCATATCAGTAACGGGCCCAACCCGGTATTCTCCAGGCCTCCTGTGAGGCTCCGCCTCCACCAGGCAGAAGTAGAGACGTGAGGTTCACTTGTGATATTTAAAATCAGGAACCAGGAGCCATGGCTGCAGAGGGTGAGAGAGCAGGTAAGACATGTTTTGGGGCCTCACGGTAGCATGGTGGTTAGCATCAATGCTTCACAGCTCCAGGGTCCCAGGTTCGATTCCCGGCTGGGTCACTGTCTGTGTGGAGTCTGCACGTCCTCCCTGTGTGTGCGTGGGTTTCCTCCGGGTGCTCCGGTTTCCTCCCACAGTCCAAAGATGTGCGGGTTAGGTGGATTGGCCACGCTAAATTGCCCGTAGTGTAAGGTTAATGGGGGGATTGTTGGGTTACGGGTATACAGGTTACGTGGGTTTAAGTAGGGTGATCATTGCTCGGCACAACATCGAGGGCCGAAGGGCCTGTTCTGTGCTGTACTGTTCTATGTTCTATGTTCTATGTTCCCAAAGGTGCTGTGGACTGTCCATCCTTTCACTGGGTGGGAGGGAATGGATCACCATTGCCGCGGCCGACAAGACAGCACCCCACTGACTGCTCACAGTGGCCCGTGGTTGCAAAGAGCATCACCGGTCATCCCCCTGTCCCCACAACTGGGCGCAACCCTGCTGCTGAGGCATCGCCTGGCCCACCCAAGGTGGACACCCAGAGTAGACCCCACAGGAATGCGGAGGACAGGGGTTGCAGAGTGCACCGCTGGCATGGGTTGCGCCAACCACGGGTGCCAGAGGCCCCCCCTGTTTCCAGGCGCCGAAGGGGTCATGGGTATGGTGCAGTGCAGAGGGAAAAGCGTCAGGGGAATGGCCAGGGGTGGGGCTGGAAATGGCGGGGGGGGGGGGGGGGGGGGGGGTGAAATGCAGGGACAGGAGCTGCAGTGCAGGCCGGGGCCACCATGTAGCATCTGCAGTGCAGGACCTGGTTGGGCACGGAGTACCCGCCATGCTAACATATCGCCTTTCACCCCCTGCAGAAAATGAATGTGCTATTCATCAGGAATGGTTGGAATCTGCCTCACCACCACAGTCCTGGTGGGCACAATGAGGCCATACGACTGGAGCTGCTTGGGGAGACCAGGCAGCAGTGAAGCCTGTCCCAGAGGAACAGAAGCCATCTGGTGAGGATGAATAGCCGGCTGCACAACAGGCCAAGGAAGAGGTGGGAAGGCGGCACTGCATCAGGTCTTGTGTGAACTGGCAGCGCCTGTCATTTGAGGACCTGCTGGATCGGGCGTGTTGTCAAAGACTCCAGCCGACCTGGAAGACCATACGGCATATCTGGTGCACCTGAAACCGCATGGGTATTGGGGAGGACACCCGTACCCAGTAGTCATCAAGATGATTGATGCCCTGAAATTGTATACCACGGGTCCTTCCAGGCATCGAGTAGGGACCTCTTTGGGATCTCATTGTCCTCGGTGCACAGGTGCATCAGTGTCGTAACAGCGGCCCTATATGCCCCGGCGGCACAATATATCAACCTGAATATGGACTGAGCTCACCAGGTTGCCCTGGCCGCGGGGTTCGCCACCATCACCGGGTTACCCCAGGTGCAGGAGGTGATTGATGGGACGCAAGTCCCTCAATGAGCACTGTGGCATGAGGCGGTCTACTTCATGAACCACAAGGGTTTCTACTTCATGAATGTGCAATTGGTCTGGGCCACGAGATGCACATCTTGCACTTCTGCGCTCGATGTCCAGGCAGCGTGCACAACACCTTCATTCTGGCACACCTTTGAAACGCTCTCCTGGGCGAGGGGTTGGCTCCTGAGCGACAGCAGTTATCCCGATGCAGTCCTGGCTGATTACGCCTACCCAGGGACCACAGACTAATGCAGAAACTTGCTACAGTAACACCCATGCCGTGACCAGGAGTGTAATCAAGCGGTGTATTCAGCTGCCTGAACTGCTCTGGCGGGGCCCTCCAGTATAGCTCAGGAGGGTCTCCATGATAGTCCTCTATACCAGGGCCCCACAAGGCTGCTTACTTAGCCTCCTACTATACTCCCTATACACACATGACTGTGTGGCAAAATCTGGCTCCAACTCCATCTACAAGTTTCCTAACGCTCTCTCTCGGTGAGTCCCCAGGCAGAAGTGGAGGTAGCCTGATGTGATCCCCACCCTGTGACCTGTAATCTCTTTGGCGGCCATCCATTCAAGCGACCGGGCCGATCTAACAATGTGGCAGGTGGTGTGGTGCCACCCTGTGCTGCCCGGTGTCCATCGGATGTGCCAGGGACAGGTTGGGGGGGGGGGGGGTTCCGAGGCACTGAAGTGTTCCAGCACCTCCCTGGGGGTGTTACCAGCAGGGTTGCCATTACCTTCTCCTCTCTTAGGGTGCCCGATGGCCCCACCATCTGCGACGCTGCCATTTCTAGAGGCCCGACCAGTGTCTCCATGTTCGTGGACATGGAGCACAAGGACGGGGCCATGTCCCTCACTCAGTGACTGTGCCAGGTACTCCTGTGTCTGGTTCAGGTCAGCCAGCACCAGGCCATTGCTCTTGATACTGTTATGGGAGCGGCTTTTTCAGAACCCCAAAATGTATCATGGAGTTCAACCAGCCTCTCCCTTTAATGTATTGTTGCTTTTGAAGCACACGACTTGGTCTCCAGGTGTGGTATTACAATTATGGACATGTGGGTTTTTAAACACAAAACAATGTTTATTCCATGAATTCAACTTAACCGTTTTAAATAAACATTAGGTCATTTACCACCCCTTACTTCAAAGATAACTCTGAACATAATACAACACTAAATAATCCCTCAAAATGTTCCTTCAAACCTCCAAAAGACTTAACACCTTCAAACAGAAACATATCAGGTTAAAGCCATTACTATTATGAGCTTAAATCACCCAAATTATTCAGAGATAGTCTTTCCTGGCAGAGATCACAGCAGATCCAGCTCACTGCAAACACAGACACACCCAAGCTTTTTTCCTCAAAACTGGCTTTTCCTTTCAAACAACTCATAGCAAACAAGCCAGGCACTTTTCAGCTGCTCTCTCTCAAACTGAAACTAAAAGCAGAAGTGAGCTCAGCACCCCCCACCCTCTGACATCACTTCAGTAATATGAGCTGCTCCATTTCTTAAAGGTACACTGCTTAAACATCCATTTCTTAAAGGTACTCTCACATGACACCTCTCCCCAAGAAAAAAAAATAAATCATCAACTTCAAGATGATTTTTCACTTTTGCACCATCCACTAAGAAATGTACACAATAAATATACCTTTTCGTTTAAAAAAAAAACAACACCCGCAAACAGGTATAATATAGTCCATTTTTCTTTGTTCTTCCTCCAACCGAAAACCGTCATGACTGATAGTCTCTTTGAACAACAAAGTCTCTGCACGATCCATCCATTCCTCTACTCCTCGCCATTTCTCTTTAGAAACAGATACTTTAGTTCAATCTGACCACAGAGTCCCTTGCAATTCTCCAATACGGGAGCATCGGTTATCACAGCTTTCAGGCAGTCACATGCCTGTTGAAAGTCCGCTGTCCATTGAAATTTTTAACGTATCTTTTGCAAGCCCATCAGTGGACTAATCAAGCCACAAAACTTTTGCACAAAGGTTCAATCAAATCCATTCATGCTAAGAAATCGCGTTATTTCCCTTCATCTTGAGGGTATCGGAAACTCCTCAAGGAAAGTGATTTGGGCTTCTCCAAATTCACTTTCGCCTAGGTTCATCACCAAACCCGCCTCCTGAAGTCGATCAAATAACTCCATACGATGTTTTAAATGTTCTTTCCACGTCTGGAAGTTGGAAATAAAAGCAGATTGTCCCACTTGCTCAATGCCATCCTTCAAACGTGGGATAGGGTAAGAGTCCGTTCTTGTAACTGCATTCACCTTTCGATAGTCCACACACAGCCATTGGGTACCGTCTGGTTTAGGTACCATCACTATGGATGAGCTCCATTGGCTGTAACCCACTTCAATTATGCTATTTTTTTTTTAGCATACTCTCAATCTCTCTGCTAACCTGTGCCAATTTTAAAGGATTAAGTCTATATGGATGTTGTTTGATAGGAACAGCATTTCCCACATCTACATCAGGTATAGCCATTTTAGTAGTTCCCAATTTATCTCTACAAACTTGCCCATGTGATATCAATAACTCTTTCAGGTCAGTTCGTTTTTCCTCTGGAAGGTAACTTAACAATTCATCCCAATTTTTAAGAACATCCTCATTTTCCAATTTAATTTGAGGTATGTCAAATTCACAGTCATCTGGATTTGGTTTGTCACTTTGAGTTAGAATCATTAAAACTTCCTTTTTCTCTCCTTCCCTTTCAAAGTACCTTTTAAGCATATTCACATGACACACTTGGTGAGTCTTCCTTCTATCTGGTGTTTTTACCACATAATTCGCCTCACTTAATTTCCTTTCAATCTGATACGGTCCACAAAACCTAGCCTTTAAAAGGCTCACCTTCCACTGGTAACAACACTAAAACTTTATCCCCACTGACAAAACTACGAACTTTGGATTTCTTGTCCGCTACCCGTTCATTCACATTTTGTGCAACTTTCAAATGTTGTCTAGCCAATTCACCTGCTCTATTTAATCATTCCCTAAAATTTGACACGTAATCCAATAGTGTAATTTCCGATTTCTCACCCACCAATTTTTCCTTAACCAATTTAAGTGGTCCTCTTACCTCATGACCAAAACTTAGTTCAAAAGGACTAAATTTGGTAGACTCATTTGGTGCATCCCTAATTGCAAACAGTACGAATGGAATTCCTTTATCCCAATCCTCTGGATAATCTTGACAATACACCCTCAACATTGTCTTTAATGTCTGATGCCACCTTTCTAACTCTCCCTGCAATTCTGGATGGTACGCAGTTGATTTAAACTGTTTTATTCCTAAGCTATCCATAACTTCTTTGAATAACTTTGAGGTAAAATTTGATCCTTGATCCGATTGAATTTCTGTGGACAGTCTATATCTAGTAAAGAATTTAAGTAACTCCTCCACAATCCTTTTAGCTGTAATATTATGTACTGGAATGGCCTCTGGAAACCTAGTAGACACATGGGCAGCACGGTAGCATTGTGGGCAGCACGGTAGCATTGTGGGCAGCACGGTAGCATTGTGGATAACGCAATTGCTTCACAGCTCCAGGGTCCCAGGTTTGATTCTGGCTTGGGTCACTGTCTGTGTGGAGTCTGCACGTTCTCCACGTGTCTGCGCGGGTTTCCTCCGGGTGCTCTGGTTTCCTCCCACAGTCCAAAGATGTGCAGGTTAGATGGATTGGCTGTGCTAAATTGCCCTTAGTGTCCAAAATTGCTCTTAGTGTTGGGTCGGATTACTGGGTTATGGGGATAGGGTTGTTGACCTTGGGTAGGGTGCTCTTTCCAAGGGCTGGTGCAGACTCGATGGGCCGAATGGCCTCCTTCTGCACTGTAAATTCTATGATAACTCTATGATAACATCCATTATAGTCAAAAGATATTGATTCACACTTTTTGTTTTAGGAAGCGGTCCTACACAATCAATTAGGACCCTCGTAAAAGGTTCCTCAAATTCTGGAATGGGTATTAAGGCCGCTGGTTTTATCACTGCTTGAGGTTTCCCTATCACTTGACATGTGTGACATGATTTAACTGTATCTTTATGTAGTCCAGGCCAATAAAAATGTTTCTGAATTTTAGCTTGGGTTTTCCTTATTCCCAAATGACCTCCCACTGGTATCTCATGTGCAACTCACAACATCTCCTTTCTATACCCTACCTACAATACTACTTGATGAACTTCTGCCCACTTTTCATCCACCTGCATAGCAACAGATCTCCATTTTTTCATCAAGACATCACTTTTACGGTAATAACACTCTGGTATACTCTCAGATTCCTCTTCCGTATATGCTTTCTGATATATCCGTTTTATTTCTACATCTTTCTGTTGTAACTCCGCCAATTTTCCTGAACTAAAAATATCCTCCAGTTGTTCTTGTTCTTTTCAACCATCTGATCAAAAATCGTTTCTGATAATTGCACTTCAGCTTCATCTTCACTCTTTGATTTCTCCTCTTGTCTTAACCTGTGACTTTGCGACCAGGTTACTACACAATCCGGAAAAATCCCAGGATATTGGTCCATCAACCCTTCAGTTGTCTGATTTTCCACTGGCTTATCAACCACAGTAGGCATCAGTCCCACCTGTGATACCAGCTATATCATTACCCAAGATAAACTATTCCTGGACAAGATAGTTGATCTATTACTCCTACTACCACTTCACCACTCTTCACTGGACTTTCCAACCTTACCTTATATAATGGAATAGAACATAGAACATTACAGCGCAGTACAGGCCCTTCGGCCCACGATGCTGCGCCGTCCTGTGAAACCCCTCTAAAGTCCCTCTACACTATTCCCTTATCGTCCATATGCCTATCCAATGACCATTTGAATGCGTTTAGTGTTGGCGAGTCCACTACTGTTGCAGGCAGGACATTCCACGCCCTTACTACTCTCTGAGTAAAGAACCCACCTCTGACATCTGTCCTATATCTATCTCCCCTCAATTTAAAGCTATGTCCCCTCGTGCTGGACATCACCATCCGAGGAAAAAGGCTCTCACTGTCCACCCTATCTAATCCTCTGATTATCTTGTATGCCTCAATTAAGTCACCTCTTGACCTTATTCTCTCTAACGAAAACAGCCTCAAGTCCTTCAGCCTTTCCTCATCTGATCATCCCTCCATACCAGGCAACATTCTTGTCAATCTCCTCTGTACCCTTTCCAATGCTTCCACATCCTTCCTATAATGTGGCGACCAGAACTGCACACAATACTCCAAATGTGGCCGCACCAGAGTTTTGTACAATGCAACATGACCTCGTGGCTCCGAAACTCAATTCCTCTACCAATAAAAGCTAACACACCGTACGCCTTCTTAACAACCCTCTCAACCTGGGTGGCAATTTTCAGGGATCTATGGACATGGACACCGAGATCTCTCTGATCGTCCACACTATCAAGAATCTTACCATTAGCCCAGTACTCTGCCTTTCTGTTATTCCTTCCAAAATGAATCACCTCACACTTTTCTGCATTAAACTCCATTTGCCACCTGTCAGCCCAGCTCTGCAGCTTATCTATGTCCCTCTGTAACTTGTAACATCCTTCTGCACTGTCCACAACTCCACCGACTTTAGTGTCATCTGCAAATTTACTCACCCATCCTTCTACGCCCTCCTCCAGGTCATTTATAAAAATGACAAACAGCAATGGCCCCAAAACAGATCCTTGTGGCACACCACTAGTAACTGGACACCAGTCAGAGCATTTCCCATCAACCACTACTCTTTGTCTTCTATCAACTAGCCAATTTCTGATCCAAACTGCTAAATCACCCTGAATCCCATGCCTCTGTATTTTCTGCAATAGCCTACCGTGGGGAATGTTATCAAACGCTTTACTGAAATCCATATACACCACATCAACTGCTTTACCCTCATCCACCTGTTTGGTCACCTTCTCGAAGAACTCAATGAGGTTTGTGAGGCACGACCTACCCTTCACAAAACCATGTTGACTATTTCTAATCAAATTATCCAGATGATTATACATCCTATCTCTTATAAACCTTTCCAAGACTTTTCCCACAACAGAAGTAAGGCTCACTGGCCTATAGTTACCGGGGTTATCTCTACTCCCCTTCTTGTACAAGGGGACAACATTTGCTATCCTTCAGTCCTCTGGCACTATTCCTGTAGACAAAGATGATTTAAAGATCAAAGCCAAAGGCTCAGCAATCTCCTCCCTAGCTTCCCAGAGAATCCTAGGATAAATCCCATCCGGCCCAGGGGACTTATCTATTTTCACATTTTCCAGAATCGCTAACACCTCCTCCTTATGAACCTCAAGCCCTTCTAATCTAGTAGCCTGTATCTCAGTATTCTCCTCGACAACTTTGTCTTTTTCCTGTGTGAATACTGACGAAAAATACTCATTTAGCCCCTCTCCTATCTCCTCGGACTCTACGCACAACTTCCCACTACTGTCCTTGACTGGCCGTACTCTTACCTTAGTCATTCTTTTATTCCTGACATACCTATAGAAAGCTTTAGGGTTATCCTTGATCCTACCTGCCAAAGACCTCTCATGTCCTCACTTGGCTCTTCTTAGCTCTCTCTTTAGAGACTTCCTAGCTAACTTGTAACTCTCAAGCGACCCAACTGAACCATCACGTCTCATCTTCACATAAGCCTCCTTCTTTCTCTTGACAAGTGATTCAACTGCTTTAGTAACCCATGGTTCCCTCACTCGACCACTTCCTCCCTGCCTATCAGGTACATACTTATCAAGGACACGCAGTAGCTGTTCCTTGAGCATGCTCCACATTTCCATTGTGTCCATCCCCTGCAGTTTTCCTCTCCAGGCGATGCATCCTAAGTCTTGCCTCATCGCATCTTAATTGCCTTTCCCCCAGCAATAACCCTTGCCCTGCGGTTTATACCTATCCCTTTCCATCGCTAAAGTAAACGTAATCGAATTGTGGTCACTATCACCAAAATGCTCACCTACCTCCAAATCTAACACCCTGAATTCCACATATCACCACCTTTTCTGGCAACATTCTTCCCAATCTACATAAGTCCTCATCTCTTACCATTAAAGATTGACGAGCCCCTGTATCTCTTAAAATTATGACTTCTTTACCTACTCCTCCTGATACACATGAGTAAACTTTACCCACACAAGTGAATTCTTTAAAACATCTGGCACCTTTTTAACAATTACTTCTTGAACAGGCTGTCCAATTGTTTGCACCTCCTTCGCTTGCCTTGGACTTTCCTTTACCACTCTAACAAATCCCACTGTCTTATCCTGTTTTACCACATCAGCCTTCCCAGTGCTTTTCTTCAACCACCAACACTGTGACTTTACATGGCCCAGTTTATTACAGTGAAAACATTTGAAAATTTTCATTTCTTTTCCACTCTCCTGGATTTATTTTTTAATCTGAGGTACACCCTCTTTATTGTCTCCCACGAGATCACCTTTACCTTTACCACTTGAGTATTTCTCATGTCCCCATTTTCTATCCCTCACCGGCTGAAACTGATGTCGGAAACCAATCTTTGATTTATGAACTAATTCATAATCATCTGCCATTTCTGCTGCTAATCTCGCAGTTTTAACCCTCTGTTCTCCCACATGAGTTCTCACTACATCAGGAATTGAATTTTTAAACTCCTCCAAAAGTATAATTTCTCTGAGAGCTTCTTACGTTTGTTCTATTTTCAAAGCCCTTATCCACCTATCAAAATTACTCTGTTTGAGCCTTTCAAACTCCATGTATGTTTGACCAACTTCTTTCCTTAAATTTCTAAACCTTTGTCTGTAAGCTTCAGGCACTAGCTCATATGCACTTAAGATGGATTTCTTCACCTCCTCATACGTTCCAGATACCTCCTCTGGTAGTGATGCAAACACTTCACAGGCTCTACCTACCAGCTTTGTTTGAATCAGTAATACCCACATGTCCTGTGCTACCTTCATAAATGAAATGAAAAAGGCTTCCACTTCCTTATCATCAAACTTTGGCAATGCTTGGACATATTTAAATAGATTCCCATCAAGCCTTCGACTATGACGCTCTTTCTCACTATCCTCATCACTATCATCCAACTGTACATTTCCCTTTATGTCTGCCAATTTTAATTGACTTTCATGTTTCATGGCCATTTTCTGAAGTTCAAACTCCCTCACTTTATCTTTTTCCCTGATCTGTATCTCCCTTTCTTTTTCTTTTTGTTCTTCTAGGGCTATTCTTTATTTTCTCCATTCTTCTCTCTCCTTTTCTTTTTCCTCTCCCTCTCTCTCTCTTTCTTTTTCCTCTCTCTCCCTTTCGTATTCAAGCCGCTTTAATTCTTTCTCATGTTCCATTTGTTTAATTGCAATTTAATTTTTGCCATTTCCAATGAGTCGGACTCTATCTCAGGCAACTTTAAATGCTTAAACACCACCATAATTACCTCATCTTTTCGCATTTTTTCAGGTAATGTTAACTGCAACGTTTTTGCCAAATCTAACAATCTGCTTTTCGTCTCCGTCTGTAAGGTACTGTGTGTGAACCCCCAAAAACTTCTGAGCCTCTGAAAGTGCCATTGTTCACAACACTATCCCCACTTAAACTAAAATACCACACCGGAAAAGCAACAATCCTTCACTGTCTTTAAGTTCACAAAAGCCAATCCAATAGATAGACTTTTATCCCCCTCGAGACTCCAATTGTTATGGGAGCGGCGTTTTCAGAAGCCCAAAATACATCATGGAGATCAACCAACCTCTCCCTTAATGTATTGTTGCTTTTGAAGCACACGGCTTGGTCTCCAGGTGTGGTATTACAATTAGGGACACATGGGTTTTTAAACACAAAACAATGTTTATTCCATGAATTCAACTTAACCGTTTTAAATAAACATTAGGTCATTTACCCCTTACTTCAAAGATAACTCTGAACATAATACAACACTAAATAATCCCTCAGAATGTTCCTTCAAACCTCCATAAGACTTAACACCTTTAAACAGAAACACATCAGTTTGAAGACATTACTATATGAGTTTAAATCACCCAAATGGTTCAGAGATAGTCTTTCCTGGCAGAGATCACTGGAGATCTAGCTCACTGCAAACACAGTCACACCCAAGCTCTTTTCCTCAAAACTGACTTTTCCTTTCAAATAGCTCACAGCAAACCAGCCAGGCACTTTTCAGCTGCTCTCTCTCAAACTGAAACTAAAAGCAGAAGTGAGCTCAGCTCCCCCCACCCTCTGACATCACTTCAGTAGTATGAGCTGCTCCATTTCTTAAAGGTACACTGCTTAAACATCCATTTCTTAAAGGTACTCTCACATGACAATACTTGCACCCATGGCCTATTGTGATTGTACCACGCTCTGCCGTGCCGCAGCAGTGTCTATGTAGCCCCGCTATTGCCAACACGGGTTGCGGCATCCTCTGGTACACCTGTTTGCAGACATGGGTGGTGAGAATAGAGGCTGCCCACAACATAGGCCCTGGTGCGAATCACTGATGGCGACAGGGATGCACCATCTCGAATGTCCTTGGGGGGTGGGGGCACATGTTGAGGGTGGTGCAGTAGTACAGTGACCATGTAAACTGATCGCATTTGATGGTCAAGGAAATCCTCATCTTGCTGACATTCTCTGTCTTTTCCCCTCCACCTGAAGAAACATGGATTTCAGGCTATCCAGAAAAGCTAGCTATCTACCTGGCTGCTGTTGCCCTTGAAGATGCATGCCGACGAGAGTGGCAGGACCAGCCCAGGGAGGACTCTGCATGAGTGGAGTTTTCCTCAGAAGAGTAAGGGTGAGGCTTTAGTGTCTTCCATTAGGCTGAGGAGGAGGTGCAAAGGAGGTGAGGTGCCGCATCAGGCCACATTTATATTGTTGCCGCCTGCCTTTGAGGAGCTGCAGGACTGTGTGTGCCATCGATGACTCTAGACTCACCAGTGAGACCGTGTGCCACCTTGAGGGGGCATGGAGGAAAACACCCACTCTCAATTTCGGTCAAGGTGACGGTCGTCCTGAACCTTTATGCCTCTCGCTCGTACCAGGGCTCACGCAGCGACCTGTGTGGGATCCCACAAACGCACACACACTGGTGCATCCAAGCTGTCACAGATTCCCTATGTGCCTTCAACCTGGGCTGAACAGGATGCTGGCGTGCTTCAGGTCCAAGGGACTATAGGTGCCACGCATGTCACCCTCAGAGCATTGGTTCAGCAAGGGCTGCCCTTCATCATTAGGAAATGCTTCCATTCCATGAATGTGCAGTTGGTGTGTGACCACCAGATACACATCCTGCACATCTGCGCTTGATATCCAGGAAGCGTGCACGCGCTTACATCCGCGGCGCACTTTTTCCCGACATCTTCGAGGCACTCCCTCAGGCTGGGGAGGGTTTGCTCATGGCGCCTGTGCAGAGGCCCCAGACTGAAGCAGAGAACCATTATAATGGTGCTCACTCTGCAACCAATAGTGTCATCGAGCAATGCATCGGTGAGCTCAAGTTATGCTTTCGATACCTGGACCGTTCTGGTGGCGATCTCCAATATAGTCCCCAGAGGGTTTCAAGAATCTTGGTGGCCTGTTGCATCCTTCATAACATTGCGCAACAGCAGGGTGGCGGTGCTGGAGGAGGAGGAAGGACAGCACACCTCATCCCACAAGGAGGATGGGGATGATTTTCACGAAGACCCGGGCATGGAGCCAGAGCACGCTCGGCATGCTTCCCAACGTGTGATCCAGGGCCGCCACACATGGGACTACCCAATCGTTCCTGATCTACCAACTAGGTGGCCAGACCACCGGAAGCTCTGCTACCCTGTCCCACCTCTTTCCACCCCCCCCACCCCCCGTTCAACCTACCCACACCCTCACCTACTTCAACCCCCCCTCATCTGAAATCCATCTTCCCCTGAGCCTCTCAATCCTTCCCTCTCCCTTCAGCCTTCACTCCACCTTCCCCCAAGCCTTCCAGTCGTCCCCACTACCACACCTCCCCCCTCCCCCTCCAAGGGTCATCCCAGCATCACTACAGGGTGTTGGCCGTGGGTTGGAGTCAGCAGGTCTTGTCCACGGGGCGGAGGGTGATGCCGACTCTCTGTGAGATGAGCTCTGGTGCTCCTCATTGTCTGATAAATTCTGACTCCTTTCTTTCAGATAACATACCACTGTCGGGCGGGATGATCACTGCATGTTCGTGATTACTTCTCACGGGTAAAAGTACGTTTGGGGTGGTGTTGCAATTGGTGGGACATGGTGAACACTTAGAACAGACGCATGGGGGAATGTCGTACAAGGTGGGCTCACACTGCTGCCCCCATGTCCTGCTACTTCTCGGTAAGGGTGAAACCATGTTGGAAGTTCATCTAACGTGGGTGCTCCCCCCCCCCCCCCCCCCAGCTACTGCATAACATCCAGCTCCAGCCCATCCATCACACCCGTGAGACAGAGGTAAGAGGCAGAATGGACTGCTAGTGCAAAAGTGTTTAGTGGCGACTGTTTACAACATATGTTCCCTTCCCCCTTACCATCTACTCTCGACTACTCCCATGTTAACGGAAGTGTCATCTATCTACCTAATTTTTCGTGGCCTACCGCTTTTTCTGGGTGTGCAACAAGCCAGCACATCAGAAGTGGAGGTCGCCTGCTGCTTGTCTCACCCTTAGCCCAGTGATGAACTTGGTGTTCATCCTCTGGAGGGCCTGGAACTGAATTAGCCTGACTTACATTTGGGTGCGGTGATGCTATGTCAGCATGTTCTGTCCGGTGGGAATGATTTGGAAGCTTGAGGTGTTCCAGCGCCTCCCCTGTGGGAGGCACCTGTATGGATCCCATCCCTTCCTCCTCCTTTGGGTGCTCGCTGGCTCCCGGGTTACTGCATGGGATGGAGGAGATGCCAAAGTGAGCTCCAGAGTTCCCATCATCACCTGGAATTGCCAGTTCTGGAGGCCACCCTCCTCTTAACCATGGTCTCGATGCCCTCAGCCATGGCGCATTGAGACTGGGACATGTCCCTCAGTGACTGATCCATGCCCCTCACTGCTTTGGACATATCCCTCTGCGATTGTGTCATGGCTCTCAGTGCCTCAAACATGTTCCTCTGTGCCTGGTTATGGTCTCTCAGCATCTGGCCAATGCTCTTGATGCCCTCAGCCATGACCCTTTGTGAATGGCCACGCTCCGGAGCATGAAAAAAAATCCTGGAGTGGTGCTTTGGACTGTTCTGAGGGTCTGGATTGGGGACAGAGACCCTGGATGCTCTGGCCTGGTCTGATGGGGATCCTGCTAGACAAAAGACATGAGGTGAGATCTTGGGAAGGACTGGTCTGTGGGAGAGAGGGAATCACTTGCTACAAAGATACCTGTGCTGCATTGGACTCTCACTTATTTGGCGCATGCCAAAATTCCATTGCAGCCACTGCCCTCTCCTTGGCCTCCCGTGTGAGTTGCTGGGCCCTTCCCTCTGAGGAGATGTGGATCCAAGAATCTGGGATGCCCCCTCCTGTCCTCTGGTATTCCTGATGTTTATGGGCCGCTTTATCCTTGGGGACACAGAAGACCATGGCGGAACCTGTGGCAGCTTGAGACCTTCTCCGTGTTGTCAGTAAATGATCAGATGGGCAACATGGTGGCGCAGTGGTTAGCACTGCTGTCTCACGGCACCAAGGTCCCAGGTTCATTCCCGGCTCTGGGTCACTGTCCGTATGGAGCTTGCACATTCTCCCCGTGTTTGCATGGGTTTTGCCCCCACAACCCAAAGATGTGCAGGATAGGTGGATTGGCCATGCTAAATTGCCCCTTAATTGGAAAAAAAATGAATTAGGCACTCTAAATTTATTAAAAAAAAATAAAAGTAAATGATCAGACACTTTGACCAGTATATTAGTAACATGTTTTACCCAGGTGAACAACGGATAAACACAGGTTCACAATTCAACCCAGATTTCTTAATAAACACAATAAAACAGTTATCCTCTCAAAAATACCCCAAATATAGTTTGCCCGAGATTCTAATACTACCCGTGCTGATGAACTGGATCGAGCTGCTGGTCTGATACTCTGGTCCTCAGTTGTCTTAGGGCTCTCGTCTGAAGGTGGGTCTCAAACTCCTCTTCCATCCGTTCTCTGGTCTGCGCTTGAGTCTTCCCCATTGTCTTTGCACCGAGTCTTCATAGGGGAGGATCTTCAGGTGTCCTATTCTTATCCCCCTTTTCACAACTTTCCAGATGTTTCTCTGGCTCTCAGCCAATGAAGTCACTGGGCGGGGGTCGCAACACCCAATGGAGTTGCCGATTACAACTCTGCAGGTATCCAGGAACTTACCCCCCAGGGGTCCATCCTCAGGTGTATGGTCTGCACATAACCTTATCCCATATGAAGTAGGGCAGGAAATCTAGGTACCAGAAAGTCTGGTTTCATCTGGGCAATTCACAATAATCTATCCATTTGAATGGGGCCATTTATCTTCCACTGTCCTGTTTACAGGGCAGGCCCAGACCTGTCCTGGTTGTCTCTGTCCAGTGTATTTGAGCTTGGCTTTTTGACTTCCCATCAGGCCTGTCTGTGGTTCTGACTGTGGTTTTAATTTAAAGTGTCCAATTCTCAATTTAATATGTGCAATTCTGTGTCGGGCCTAAAATTCAGGTCATTGGTCATTTTACCACACCTGGCCCCTGCCGGCGAGGGGCGTGAAACTGATTACCATAAATTTAAATGGAATTAACTGTGCTTAAACAGTTTTAATGCCATTGCTTCCGGGGGCATCAGATGTTCCCCCGCCACCGGCTTTTCAATTATGCCAAAGCTGATGCCTGTATTATTTTAGATTGTTGCCAACAAGACATCAATGTTAACAATGAAAACATACAACATTCATGTAAAAAGTGCTTTCCATGCATATATACACCTAAATGGGCCATTGCAATTGTGATTGACGGCAGTAAATTGGTAAAGGCCAATTGTGGGCCAGTTATCTTGATGACAGCCATTAGGTTTTTCTTGACGACAATGATGAGGTGTGTGTACGTGTGTCTTGCTCTAATACTTGATGAATACTGCTCTCCAGCAGGTCACTCTTGGAGCCATCAGTGATTCAGCTACTGCTACTAAGTGTGTTGGTACCCAACACACATGATGAAAAGTGGAAAAATGATGAGTGATTTGAAGAGTTCTTCGCTAAAGTCACAGATGCCTTTATTTGGACCTAATAATTTGTCATGACTTCCAGAGAAAGACATATTTCATTAAGGACCCTCTAAGGGAAGTAATATTCTGGCCTGAATTTTATGTTGGGGCATGCCCGAAGTTAACATGGGTGGAAACAGATGTCAAATCCACTCCCACCCAAGTTTGTGATGTTACAGCAATAATACGTTGGCTGGGTAATTAGCGGCTATCCACCATGAAACACATTCTGGGAAAGGCTGAGCATTGCTGGATTTGCGGGAGGTGTGCAGTTGCTGAGAAAAGGGAGCGTGCGGGCTGGTTCTTTCAATGTTCTCCCTCAGGGGGACAGCTACTGACCTGTAAATAATAAATATCAGTGTAAAAACTATGCCACTAGTGTCTGGGCAGCACAATTGTACGCGGGCTCCATGCAGATTTGTTAATTTTATTTGAGTCCTGACTTTCATCACGTCCTGGATCAAGTTTCCAGCTAAAAAGTAAAGGCCGCCTTGCCAACCAGCCCACCCACCAACCCTAAAGGCAGACGGGCAATATAAAACCACAGTCGATTGCTGTTTAATTAATTTAAGTTGGCTTCTTGATGTTGATGGGCGTGTTTCCGACTTGTACCCACGCCCGCCGACCAAAATATCACATGAGGGCACAATAACATCGGGACATGAGGCCGATGTCTTCTCACACAATTTTCCACACTCCCGGGTTGGGCGCGCACCTGCCTGAGCAACTCAAAATTCTGGCCCATAACCTGTCCAGATGAAGATGAAGAGTGACAGCTCATTCAACAAGCTGTACAGCAGTTTCCATATTATTAACCACAATATTATTAGCTATATTGTATAACTATTATTGTAAAGAAAACTCACTGAACCAATTTGTATATTTTTCCTTTTTCAGAATAAGGCAGCATTTAGTAAAAAGTGCTGCAGGCAACTGGAAGTAAAGTAACCACATAAGCATGCTAACCATGCTTGAAGAGGCAATTGTCAATGTATTAGTTTCGATGATCTCAGCATCCTTCCTGCTTTACAAAGCAGACCAGCAATCAGACAGCTGCATTGCCATAAAACTCAGTTGTTTGCTCTCTTTCTCATCCATGCTTCATATACCATCTTGTGACTACTTTAGATCATTGAATTTCTTTGTGAATGTGGCTGGGATGATTCTTCAGTTGGATACATTGTGTGCCCTGTGTGGAGGAGGCTATGGCTCCCTGCCTTCTGATACCACTGGAAAAAGAAAGAATTAATTTTATGAGTTCACATGCCCTGAAAGGCTTAAGGATTGAGTGTGTTGGCAGCTGTGGGATGCCGCAGTTACCATTTAAGTGCTACCAAAGGGCCTTCCCAGCAGATTCAGACTATTACACCTGCCTCAGCTTCAGTCATATCCTCTGAGGTCTTTGAAACAAATACATTGACAATTACCCTTTCAAGCATGGTTAGCATGCTTATCTGGTTATTTTATTGCCAGTTGCCTGCAGCTTTGTTTTACTAGATGCTACCTTATTCTGAAAAAGGAAAAAATATAGAAATTGGTTCAGTGAGTTCTCTTCACAATAATATTTGCACAATGTGGCGAATAATATTGTGGTTAATAATATGGAAACTGCTGCAGTGCTAGTTGAATGAGCTGTCACTCTTCATCAGGACAAGTTATGGTGCTACTTCCTATCAAGGAATCTTTATGAAGTATGTCTTTCATGGAAATCATGACAAACCATTAGGTCCAAATAAGGGAAACTGTGACCTCAGCTAAGAACACCCAATTTGTATCGCTCTTCAGGTCGTTCATCCTGTTTTGCACTTTCCTTCAAGTGTGTTGGGTAGCAGACATTGCACCCACCATGTCAGTTATATGTTGCTATGCCTTCATGAATTTTATGAGTTGGTATACTCTCGAACAGTATTGCCTCACAATAGCTCTTCCACGAAAATAAGGAGGCCAACATTAGGGAATCTATCATTAAGGAGCTTCCATACTCACTGAAGTCACACACTGGGCGGGGTGCGGCGCGCCCCCGGGATTCACCGTCTCGCCTACCAGCCAATGGGGTTTTCCATTGTGGGCAGCCCCACGACTTCGGGAAATCCCCGGGCTGCCAGCGCAATGGAGAATCCCGACAGCGGAGCAGATCAATAACAATTACAGGTAGAATTTCCTCCTCCCAATTCTAGTTTAGGTCAAATAATGTGTTGTTGAAAACTACCCAATTAGTAGGTACACAGAGCACAGGTCCAGATAGTAATGAGAATTTAGAATCCCTACTACAAAATCCCTAAACGTGGTCGCCCACCATTCTGAAGCTGAAAGCCTCCATAGCTGCAGTCTGAACATTAATTGAGAGCTTCCCAAACGGGTTCAAGACCTCTGGCAATATGGGCTCTGCCACATGTTTTCTTCGATTTGCTGTACATTGCACCGAGGTCAGCGGAGCAATTATTCACCCACAGCTTCACAGATTCTGCTGGTGGACTCCCCCGTACTCCTAGCGAGATTTCACAGGTTGTTTGAACCCCGGTGACTCCTGCAGATGATTCTGCTCAGCCAGCAATTTCCTTTTACAGGCAGGTCATCTGAAGCTGGAATCTCCGGATACTGTAGCAAAGGCATGAAATATCAGCCACATAAAGCAAACTGCAACTGTTGTTGCAGTGCCAGTTTTAAGAGGCACATTAAAAGCAAGCTGATTTCTCTGGCAAAATGTAATGAATGTAAGTTAATTATAAAGTAAATTGATTATTTCTCCAGCAAACTGTAATGAGGATGAGGATAGTTAAGTGATTTGACATGACACTGGTATCGACCTTGAATAAAGATTATCAGTTGGACTTCAGCAAATGATTTTCATGTGCTTGGCTCATTTCAAGGCAGCAGTAATATGGTAGAGAAGTGCCCGACTGCTATGTCTCTGGAGTGCCTAGATTCTCAGTTCAAACTGAGTAGACTTCAACTCTTACCTCAGTGGTAACAGGGTGAGTTTGCCAAAATCATATGGATAAATCACAGGTTTGATTTTTTAGCTAAATTTTTAACAGGAGCACCTTGTGATCTATTTATTTTCAGATAATGTACTCATGGTATATAACTGGAGAGGTAAACTTACTGGTATTTACAGTTGATCTGAAGATAAATATTTTGTCCTTTCATTCTTAGTAAGTAAACAGTAATTGTTTCACGACATACGCCAATGATAGGCTTTAGAATTGGGTATGCATCGAGCACAGCTTAATTAAACACACATCCAACACTTTGCAGCAGAAATTTTAAGCAATGTTTTTTTCATAGGCAAATGTTCAGCCAAACATTCTCGTCCCCCTGGGCTCACAGCACTTTGGGCGCGATTCTCCGCACCCGCGGAAAATCGCAAAGTCGGCCGTGAAAATGGCCGACTTTTGCGACGGCCCGACACGGCCCAGTTCCCGACGTATTCACGTCCGGGAAATGGGCTAGGAACGGGTCCGCGTCAATCAAGTGCGCGATGACGCCGGAACGCGACAACGACACGAACACGCCCACGTGACGCCACCCGACGCCGTAAAAAGGCTCGGGCGAGCACAGAAACTGTAGGCCAGGATGTTGGAGCTCAGGAGAGCAGCCCCGCGATTCTTGGAGGCTGACGTGGAGACGCTGCTCGAATCAATCAAGCAGAGGAGGGGCATCATCTGCCTGCGTAGAAGGCATCGCCACCCTGCCAGCGCGGAGCGCCAGGCCTGGCGTGAGGTGGCTGCTGCCGTCAGTGGGTGGGCAGACCCCTCGCTCTGCAGAGCAATGTCGGAAAAAGATGCACAACCTCACCAGGGCTACCAGGGTAAGTGCCAATAGGGTGCCCCCGGGTCACAACCATCCCTCTCCCCTTTACTTAATCACCCACCTTCCCCCCCCCCCCCCCCCCCCCCCCGGCACGGGGGGTGGAGGGGAATTGGGGCAGAGTGAGTTGAGGGTGGTTCACAAAGTAGTCACAGACCCTGCGCTCTGGCCCCCGTGGAGAGATGCAATGGTCTTATTACAACTTGACCCCCAAACTGTGCCAGTATCTGAACGGACTGCTGATACCTGCCGTATTGTAATGATCTACCTATGCCCCCTCCCCCAACAGGACAAGACCGCTCACAACACCCGTGAGCGGAACAAGACTGGAGGGGGTTCGCCCATCCTGCACCCCCTCACCACGTTTGAGCAGAGGGCACTGGACCTTGTTGGGGGATCTGCCACCCGGGAGATCGCGCAATGCGAGGTTGGCGGAGCTGCAACAAGTGAGACAACCCTGCATGACAAACACACCCCCTCCCCCATCCTCTGTCCCTTCACACACCCTGCCCACTGGGACACCTCCCCCATCCTCTGTCCCTTCACACACCCTGCCCACTGGAACACCTCCCCCATCCTCTGTCCCTTCACACACCCTGCCCACTGGAACACCTCCCCCATCCTCTGTCCCTTCACACACCCTGCCCACTGGAACACCTCCCCCATCCTCTGTCCCTTCACACACCCTGCCCACTGGAACACCTCCCCCATCCTCTGTATCCTTCACACACCCTGCCCACTGGAACACCTCCCCCATCCTCTGTCCCTTCACACCCTGCCCACTGGGACCGTCCAGCGCCCGGCCGAGCGTCTCTAAATAACCCGTTTCATTCTCTTCCCTAGGACGTGATGCCGAACGACCAGGGCCGTCTGCCTCCAGGCGGACACAGGCATCTGCCCCCACCTCACCCAGGGCCGCACGACAGAGGGTGCCCGATCAGCGGGGAGTCCCATCCTCCCCAACCGAATCTGTGGAGCAGGACGCCCAGAGTGCGGCGAGAGAGCAAGAGAGAGAAATGGCCCGCGAACGCCCTGGGGCCTGTCAGCGGGCCGATGACATAGAGGAGGCGTCAACCCAAGCCGACCTCGAGCTTGCGGCACAGCTATCTCCCACACCATCCACAATCCCAGAGACACTCACCCCGGTTGGCCTATTTAGTGATGAGGCTCCTGGGTCACAGTCTGGGTCGCACATTGTAGCTGAGCAGGTACAGCAGGTGGAGGTCGGAGCAGCCGAGAGCCCGGACTGGCGGAGGCCAGGCCAGGCCCAGCATCCAGCTGGCTCCCAGACGATTTCCGAGTTCCTGGAGTTTCTCAACCCACCCGCACAGCCGATGCATCAAGAAACCCAGGGACACAATGACGGGATGAGGGCTGTCTTCCAGACTCTGCAGACGCTGTTAGAGGAGTCGAACCGCGTCCACGAGCAGGGAGTGGTGCCGCTCATGGCAGCAACCCAGGCCGACACCGCACGGGTGGCATCCGCGGTTTCGGCCATGGGTCAGGTTATGCAAGGCGTTGGGCTTAATGTGCACGCGTCATCCTCGGCCCTGGACAGGGTTGCCCTCTCACAGGCAGCAATGCGCCAGAGCCAACACGACATTGCCGGCGCGCTGCGGGCCTTGGCCGAGTCTCAGCAGGTCATGGCCCAGTCGCAGCACGCCATGGCACAGCCACAGCAGTCGATGGCACAGTCCCAGCAGTCAGTCACGGAGAGCATCAACCGCCTGACACATGTGCTGGATGGTGTCGTGCACTCACAGGTTGAGATCGCACAGTCCCTGGCGGGAATGTCTAACTCCCTGGACTCCGTGTCTGCAAACCTTTGGATCCTGGTCGATACCGTTGCAGGCCTCCAGGACTGGCAGCGCCAGGTGTCGGTGGCGCGACGGGGCACCTCCCCGCTCGCACCTCTATCCCAAAGTGAGGCCCGGGACGTCCCGGAATTCTCTGGTGCATCAGGTGGGCAGCAGGCAGAGCAGGGTGGCACAATGTCACCCGAGACGCCCACAGAGCAGCCTGGCCCATCAAGGCCGGGTCGCCCCAGGAAACGCTTGCCAAAGGAGAAACGAGTCGAAGGGGGCGATTCTCAGCAGTCCTCCTCCACTCCTGCTGTATCATCTGGAGAATCACTCAGACGTAGTGGTAGGGCCCGTAAGGCAACAAAGAGAGACACTGAGTAAGTTGGCATGGGTGAAGGGCACAGTTTAGTTGTAGGGGCTAGGGCACCTGTAAATAATTGTTAATATTAAACGCACTGTTCCACCTTACTTGTAATACCGTGTGATTGTTCCACAGCCACAGGAATCGTGATGGTGGCCGAGTGTCGCTGGTGTTGACGAGTGGTGAAACTTCGGTGCCGGGTGTGCAGTCCCTGCCCCTCCCCGCACCCCCTCCCACAGCTAGCCCATGCGGGCACGTGATGGAGTGTCCGTGACGAACTCAGCGGCCACCAAGGTGGATGGTTCAGCTATTGCCATGGGTCAGACTCTCTCTAACGATTCTGAGCTCACAGCTCATCGCAGAGCGGGCTGTCATCATTCCACATGGTACTGATCACACCCGCTGACACAGCCATCAATGTTGTGCCGTACCGTCTGGACCCAGTGGTAAGGGTGATGTCGAAGTGGAGCAGTGTACACTGAGAGGGGGTGGGGGGGGGGGGATTGTGGTGGTGGCAGTTGTGTGTTGACCCTCTGAACGACTAGCGATGCAGGTGGTGGTTTGGTGTTCAGCGGGGACGTCGCATGCGACGCGTGAACCGTGCTGCCACCAAGGCGTCGCGTGCCCGCCGTCCTCGCCGGGTCCGTCGTGCCGCCTCCTGGACATCACCAGCACCTGGGTCGTGTCTGCGTGCTGCGCCCGCCACTCCGCCAGCCTCCTCCTCCTCCTCCCTCTTCTCCTCCTTCTCTGTGCTGGCACCACTGCCACTGGCTTCTCCCTCCGCCTCCTGCAGCAGGTCATCTCCCCTCTGCATCGCGATGTTGCGCAGCGCACTGTAGACCACAACAATGCGAGCGACCCTGTCGGGCTGGTACTGCAGGGCCCCTCCGGAGCGGTCCAGGCACCTGAATCTCATCTTCAGGAGGCCAAGGCAGCGCTCCACCACACCCCTGGTTGCTGCATGGGCCTTGTTGTATCGTGTTTCCGCATTGGTCTGAGGCCTCCGTATAGGTGTCATCAGCCAAGACCTCAGCGGATAACCCCTGTCGCCTAGCAACCAGCCCATCAGCCGGGGAGGACGTCCCTCAAACATCGCAGGGATGTACGACTGCGCCAGTATGTAGGAGTCATGCACACTCCCTGGGAACCTTGCACAGACGTTCATGAACGTCATGTGGGGTCGCATACCACCTGGATATTCATGGAGTATGTCCCCCTCCTGTTTGTGAACACCTCCCTGTCCCCTGCAGGCGGGCGCATGGGGACGTGAACACAATCGATTGCCCCCTGCGCCATCGGTATCCCGGCCACGCTGGCAAATCCACGAGCTTGTGAGTCTTGAGTTGCTCGGTCCTCAGGAAAGGTGATGTAGCGGTCCGCGATGGCATAGAGGGCATCGGTCACATCCCGGATGCACCTGTGGACCGATGACTGGGAGATCCCGGAGAGGTCCCCGCTCGGAGACTGGAAGGAGCCGGTCGCATAGAAGTTAAGAGCGACCGTCACCTTGATGGCAACCGGGATCGCATGTCCTCCCCCCGTTCCACGTGGGGCGAGGTGCGCCACGAAGTGACAGATATGTATCACTGTCTGCCTACTCAGCCGGAGTCTCCTCCTGCAGGTGATGTCCGTCACTGTTAGGAAAGAGATCCGGACACGGTACACCCTCGGCCTTGGTCGTCGCCTCTGGTGCTGTGGCTGCACCCTCACTCTCTCCTCCTCCCCCTCCTCCTCCTCCCCCCCCATGCTGCTCGACGACTGGCAACTCCTCGGCCCTTCCCTCTGCTGCTGCAGCTGTCCCTGCATCCACTGCGGGTTGTGGCTGTGGATGCTGCTGCATCTCCAAATGCAGTGCAGCGGCCCCAACCACTGCACAGAACATAGCCGTTCTGTTCGCAGACATCGTGCTAACCTACAGAAGGGTGGTAGGGGGCAGAGAAACGGGACATGTTAGACGGAGGTTAGTCGACACCTCGGCAGCCGCCTGCCACGGGATACCTGTGTGTCCCGGTGGCCTGGTCGCGCTGCTGACACGCGGGCAGCCTAACCCCTGGTCACTTTCTGCATCTAACGGGCAGTTAACTACGTCCTCTTCACCGGTGCATCAGTGGCCTGTGGCCGTAAGCCACAGGGCAACCAGCGGCCGTGTCCTCGTGACCGGCACGCCATGGCATGGTGGCAGACACTTTGTAACCGGGGTTGGACGAGTCACTCGCTCACTCTCTACCTAACCCCCCCCCACTCCCTCTCCCCCACTCCCCCCTCCGTCTCCCCCACTCCCCTCTCCGTCTCCCCCACTCCCCCCTCAGTCTCCCCCACTCCCCCCCTCAGTCTCCCCCACTCCCCCCTCCGTCTCCCCCACTTCCCCCTCCGTCTCCCACACTCCCCCCTCCGTCTCCCACCCCCCCCCCCCACCCCCGCTCTGGAACCCCTCCCGTTCTCGGGGATGCCTTCCCCGTTGTGGCCAGACTCCAGCAGTGCGCTGAGCGGTGCGCTGAACGGTGCGCTTACCTACTCGGAGCTCTCGTCAGCCAGCACGACTGGTTGACGAACTTGAAAAGCAGGTGTGTTGGCCGGCGTGAAAACATGGCGTGATGACGTCGGGACTTCGGCCCATCCGGGCCGGAGAATAGCAGGGGGCCAATAATTCGGGCTTCTGGTCGTGTTGGGGGTTCTTTCGAGGCCTTTGCCGGGAATGCCGACATGTAGTTTGTGCGGGGTTCGGAGAATAGCGGGAGGGTGTCGGACCGGCGTCGCCATGAAAATATGCGCGGCCCGCTATTCTCTGAACCGGCGTGAGAGCGGAGAATCGCGCCCTTTGTTCCTCCCTTCCAGGTAGAGTGATAAATATGACGTGTTTTGCTAAGTTAAACCTTGCTCTATCAAAGAAGTGAAGGCACTTCATATTTCATGCTTACTGTTGTTTTTGAGGATATTTTTCTGTGTGTTTTCCCTTCAATTTTGTGGTGTGCTAACTCCTTGTGGTGTGTGATTCGACAAGTGCTGTAGCACACACATGCCTTTGCCACCCTTTCATATATAAGCCTGGACAGTGAATATATTTGACAGGGAAGGGCATCACACCTGAGCATTTTAGCCAACATCTGCAAACAGTGCACATTCCAATGTACACAAGAAAGCTATCAGCAATGGGAACTTGGCTACCGTTTTTTTCCTTTGCTGACCTGAGGTGCAGAGATCAAATTTAATGCCGCAATTGCTGTACTATCTGAGATTAGCTAACTCAGCACAGGCTGGAAATCAAACCTGAACCTTTTGGCCTGGATAGTTTAGTGCGATGTAGAGTGGTTTCATATGTACTATGCTATTAGTGTGATCTTTATAGTATTTCTTGTGTTATTATAATGATCACAGCTGAATTACCGTTCCACTATCATCTTTTTACCTATCTATCAAGGTAAGTGTTAGGCCGCTCCAAGCTGCTATCGTAAATGTGCTGTCGACTGTAATTACTACAGAAAAGGAGTTTGTGATCTCTGCAGGGCTATTGGGGGAGGAGGGAAGGGAAACACAGGAAAAAGAAGAAAACCATTTTGTGAGCTGACCTGTGTTATTTTCACATTTTCAGCAGTCTGCTGAGCAGTGATATCGGTGAAAATGATCTCCACTTGATGGGGGAATTGTGTGTGGTGTGCGCAGTAGGATTTAAAAGCTGGGGAGAAGAAAACTGTGCACGTTCAAAATTAGTTATGCATTTTAACATCAAATCTTCATGGCCATTGACAAGAAAGTGATAAAAGAAAACAATGAGCCGTTGTAATTAATTAGAAATAGACTCCAATTTCTGACAATAAATCATTGCCCTCTTCATTATCGGGCACGATTCTTTCAAAAGGTTTCTCAGTATATGTCTCAAGCTTCCTGGCGCTCGGCTCAGCGAGACCGTCACCGCATAAAATGTCAACAGGTCCACTTAAGGAGGCCTCACGGGCTTAATGCCACAAATGACGGTATGGTAAAAACGTATGGTGGCACGTGGTTAGCACTGTTGCTTCACTGCGCAGGGACTTGGGTTAGATTCCCGGCTTGGGTCACTGTGCGGAGTCTGCACATTCTCCCCGTGTCTGCGTGGATTTCCTCCGGGTGCTCCAGTTTCTTCCCACAAAGTCCCGAAGGTCATGCTTGTTAGGTGATTTGGACATTCTGAATTCTCCCTCAGAGTCCTCGAACAGGCGGCAGAATGTGGAGGCCGGGGGTTTTCACAGTAACACTGCAGTGTTAATGTAAGCCTACTTGTGACAATAAAGATTATTATTATAAATGAAGGCTCGCTAGTCGATCCTCCGGGAGCACGCTCACCAGCTCCCCGCTAACAAAGTAGAGCGTAAACTGCTCTTGCACAGCCAACCTCACTCAGCTCGCAGCCATGGCGCCGAGACAACAGGCCCCACGATTCTGTGATTCAGATCTGGAGAGGCTTCTAGAGGTGGTCGAGGCAGGAGGGATGTCCTTTTCCATTGAGGGTCCCAGAAAGTCACCCACAGGGCAGTCAGTGCCACCTGAGAGGAAGTGGCAGCAGCTGCCAGCCCGGGCAGCATCCCTTGGAGGACCTGCAAAAAGGTCACCCATGCAGCCCACGCCACCACGTCCCCAAACCCCTCCCTGAAAACTTTCCCCCCCCCCCACCTCAAGCCCCCTTCCCAAACACCCGCCCCTCACAGAACCTTCCCCCCTCCCCCCATGCGCTGAACCATGCATGCGGCTAATGATGCCCTCTCTGTGTCCACGCAGGAGAAGTTGTCACACAACTGTCAGGAGAGGGCACAGACTGCCGGCGCAGTACTGGACATTAGAACCTCGCCCCCTTCGAGGAAAGGGCCCTGGAGGTTACGGGAATGGCCAAGGACAGAGCAGTCACCAATGGGGAGTTTGGCGCATGGTGCAGAGGTGAGGATCCACTGGGCCCCACCCCGATGTACTGTCACACGTGAGTTATTGCCAGACAGAATGACCCATCCCTCCCACATATCCATTCTACATAGCACCTCCAGCGCATGGAGCCAACCCATCCGGTGTAGCCCCCCCCACCTCCAATGAGAACCCCTCGGAGGAGAGCTCAAGGATATCACCATCGATGCATAACAGCTTTTATTTCTCCCCTCCCCAGTACAGAGACATGTACCTTGGTGGGCAACGTTAGTGGTCAGGCTTCTGAGACACATTCTGGTGAGCACCACACAGTTACAGATGCACATCAGTTGAAGGCAGGAACGCCCAAGTGAAACAACAGTTGGAGGTCTGCTGGATCCCAGGACTCAGCTGGGTCCCAGTCAGATGTTGAACCACTGGAACAGGTTTACCTGAAGCTGTTGCAGACGTTAGAGTGCGGCTGTGAAATTCAGAGGGAGATGTCAGCAACACTCCAGCAAGGCCCATAGCCAATTGGGGAAGTCCCAGATGCTACGGCCGCAGAGGATGGCACCGGAAATGAGTGGCACTGAGACCAATACTGCTAGGGTGGCATCCGCCGTGGAGAGCCTGGCGCACAACGTCAGCAGCATGAGTGGAGGTGTCAAAGGCATGGTGCAGTTGGAGACGGCCATGGCTGAGGGCCTTGGTAGACTGTCTGACTCGCTGGGGGACGTGACCAGTACCAGGTAGGCCTTGATGAGGTGCTGTGGAACATGTCCCAGTCTCAGATGGGTATAGCCGGAGGGGGGGGGGGGGGGGGGGGGGGGGGGGTCGTTGCAGAACTTGTCCCTGTCTCAGGTGGGCATTGCTGAGGCGCTACAGAGCATATCCCAGTCACTGAGGAGCATCGCTAAGGGTGTCGACACCATGGCACAGACATTCAGGAGCCATTAAGGCAGGGCCAGATGATGCAGGGGCAACCGGGGCTTAATCCACCTGCCCTTCCATCCGAGGTGAACCCCAAGGCCCTATGGGCACTGACCATGAGGAGGGGGTACTGGGTGCCAACCCGGACCAGTCCCATGGAGTTGTGAAGTGGTCATCAGCTCCCCCGACATACAGCCCACTGACAATGCCGCATCTTACAGTCAGCATCTGGGACAGGGCGTCACGGCTGTGCATGTGTTGCCGACAAGTGCACCAGGGCCCTCCGGCCCCAGAGGATATCCACCAGGGGCATCGAAGGCCACGGGCCATGGTAAGCAGCATGCTGCCTCCACTTCTGATGTGCATCCTAGAGAAACATCTAGATGCAACACTAGAGCAAGAGAGGCCAAACACATCAAGGATCACTGAGAGGGCACTGGGGTAGGGGGGGGAGGGGGTAGGTAGGGGGTAAGTGGGGGAGTGTGCCTTGGGGAGAGGGGGTGAGGGGGTGGTGGGGAGAGTGGGGTAGTGGTGGACACTTGTTTACATATATTTATTAAAATTTTCCAATTTTAACAAGTTAACAATTAGACATAAAAACACATAAATTTTACAGAGTGAAACATTTCTTATGTACAATTGACATGTACCCCTTCCATCGGCCCTCCCCCTTTCCATGCTCCCCCTCCCCTCTCTCCCCTCCCCGCTCGTTGATAGTCGGGCTCCATCTTGGTTCCATTTTTCGCCACAGGTGTTGCATTTTATATTGTTTCTTTCATTTTGTGGCTGTTGCTGTTACCCCTATGGCTTAGCTGGAGGGGGCTCCCTGCCTCTCCCCACCCCTCGCTCCTTTCCCTTGTCCCTTCCTGATACTTCCATGAGTTCCTGCCTTGCCGCCCCCCCCTCCCCCCTTGTTCCTATCTGTTCTGTGTAATCTTGTCTGTCTTCATTGATACCCCCACCCCCCTAATCACTATTGGCTTCAAACAGGTCTTGGAACAGGCTGATGAATGGCCTCCACACTTTGTGGAAGCCCTCGGATGGTGTATTTGATCTTCTCCAGGTGGAGAAATTTCGACAGGTCTGTCAGCCAGTCCGCAGCTGTGGGTGGTGCTGTTGATTGCCAACCGAGCAGGATTCTCTGGCGAGCGATTAAGGAAGATAAAGCCAGGTCATTGACCCTCTTCCCATATGAAGTTCTGGCTGGTCCGATACCCCGAAGACTGCCACTTTCGGGCAGGGCTCCACCCTCACCCCCACAACCTTGGATCACCTCGAAGAAGACTGTTCAGAACCCGATAAGTCTGGGGCAGGCCCAGAACATGTGGGCGTGGCTGACCGGGCCTCCCTGGCACCGTTCGCAATTATCCCCCAACTCCGGGAAGAACCTGGTCAGGTGTGCTCTGTGCACCACTTTGAACTGCATTAGGCTAAGCCTTGCGCAGGAGGAGCTGGAGTTGGTCCTACTCAGTGCTTCGCTCCATAGTCTCCAAACCACTTCTTCTGCCCCCAGTTCGTCATCCCATTTTCATCCGGCTTCGTCCAGCGATGGTGGTGGACACTTATGTGTGATACATTAAAAATACTTCTCCACAACCGCGCCTCTTTCACTTTCCTCCACAATGCGGACTGACCGTAAAACCCTTGCCCCATCTCCCCCACCATGGGGGTGCTGGACCCCCCCCCTCTCCCTGGGCACACTGCGTGCAGGTAATGGGTGTGACCGAGCACTCAGCAGACGGGCAGGGGTCAGACTATCGCATAGATTGAGGAGCACCAGGGCTCACCTCTCTGCAGGTTATCATCACCCCCCTGCCCTCGACAGTGACCCGCTGACTGTGCCAACAGAGTCCCAGCACCCTGGAGTGATGTAACAGACCCTCAGAGAGTGGCATGTGGGCCGCTACCTTGAGCTACTGCTGCCATCTCCAGCGCCTGGCCGCCCGGACTGCCAGCAGCACCACTCGGGCTAATTCCGCGGTGTCCAAAATATCATCCATGTCGTTCACTATCTGTAAGGAATTGGGAGAGGGTGTAAGACTGACAAACAGCGATGTATTCCTCCCGGGATCCTCCATGCCCCATTGATCCACCCCTCTCCCACACACAGGTCGTCCTGCCCAGGCACACCTGGCTGGAGCGGGGGCTTGCTCACCGGACCCTGGACTCTGTACCCCTGTCACCCACACATAACGTTACCTGGATTGGACCCTGGTCCCCTCCCCGTTGCACTCACCCATCCTCCAGCTGTGAAAATGTCGCCGGGCCCCCTTCTGTGTGTTCAGATGTTAGCTGCTGCGTCCATGGTGTTGCCTCCTACAGTGTTCAGCCCCAGTGTCCAGGTATCACAGTCTCATTGGGATGCTAGCTAATGACTCCCACATGCTAAATGGCACGCCCACCCACAGGAATCCATTTGGGATGTTTGAAGTGCTCATTTAATATTGATTGACAATTCCCTATTACCAATAGCTTCAGATGCATGGCCAGAGGCTTCCGCAGTCAGTGGGGTTTATGGGTGGTCGATGGGGTAGAGGCAGGAACTCAGCTTGCCAACGGAACAGAGCATTTACCCCCACTCCCCACCCCGCAGCTCCGATTTCTCTCCCCCACCCTCCATGGCGGACCACCTCAGCCGAGGGTGACGCCCCCTCTCCCCTCGAGCACAGGGCAGCAATCCCGGTGACCCCAGGCTTATGGGCGGCACAGTTGCACAGTTGTTAGCACTGTTGCTTCACAGCGTCAGGGTCCCAGGTTTGAATTACTGCTCATGCGAAGTCTGTACGTTTTCGCTGTGTCTGCGTGGGTTTCCACCGGGTGCTCTGGTTTCGTCCCAGAAATCCTAAATGACGTGCTTGTTAGGTGAATTGGACATTCTGAATTCTCCCTCAGTTTTCCTGAACAGGCGCCGGAACATTAACTTCATTGCAGTGTTAATGTAAGCCTACTTGTGACACAAATAAAAAGATTCTTATTATTAAATGTATGAGTCTGGAAATCGCTGCCCGAGTTGGTGGTGGAGGCAGACATCTTAAACCCTTTTAAAAAGTACCTGGATGTGCACCTTAAATGCTGTAAGATACATTGTGTGTGGATCGGGTGCAGGAAGGTGGGATTAGAAGGTGTACCTGGGTGTCCTATGGGCTGGCATGTACAAGATGGGCTGACTGGCCTCTTTCTGTGCTGTAACTTTTCTATGATTCTAAGTAAGCCCCAACATTTAAATGTAATAGACTCCAAGCTGCTTTAGTTGCATACATCCTATTTTCTAGTTAAACCTTAATTTTCCCAGAATTACATATTGGGTGGGGTTCTTTGTTGCCCGACGCCAATATCGTAATCAGCGTTCAGGCGAAGAATCCACTCTAATGCCCAAATCGGGGCCGGCTCCGGTCAGCCATGCTCTGCCCCATGGGAAGTGGTGTATTCACTTTGCGCACCACACGCCATTGCAACGGTGTTGGTGCGTCATCGGCAGGCCCTTCTACGATGCTCGGCCCCCGATGGTCCGAGTTCCCGACTGCACATTTGACGTGTGGTCTGAGCGCTCAGGAACCTGGCGTGACGGCTGCGGAACGTGTCCAGTGATGCCTCACCCGGCCGGTATCCATGCTGCTGACCAGGGGAGCTCCTGAAATGAAAATGAAATGAAAATCGCTTATTGTCATGAGTAGGCTTCAATGAAGTTACTGTGAAAAGCCCCTAGTCGCCACATTCCGGCGCCTGTCCGGGGAGGCTGGTACGGGAATCGAACCGTGCTGCTGGCCTGCTTGGTCTGCTTTAAAAGCCAGCGATTTAGCCTTGTGAGCTAAACCAGCCCCCTGCGAGGGCTGGGGGGACTGGTGGAGGGTGGCCAGGGGTTAGCCTTGGGGTCGTGGATGTTGTACGGCGCAACCGCTGCAGGTCTTCGCCGTGCGCAGCTAGGGATCCGGCCGTTTTTGGCACGGGAGTTTCACCCGGCACCACTGCTAGCCCCTCACCGGAATTGGTGAAGATTCGTTGCCGATTTTGGTGTGGTAAACGCCCGTGAATTCTCCGTTTGAGCCGGCACATAGCCGCTGAAATGGAGAATCCAGCCTTTTACCTCTTTGGGCTGCCTGGTAGCACAGTGGTTAGCACTGTTGCTGCACAGTGCTAGGTTCGATTCGCGGCTGGGTCACTGTCTGTGCGGAGTGTCTGTGTGGGTTTCCTGCGGGTGCTCCAGTTTCCTCTCACAAGTCCCAAAAGACGTAATGTTAGGTAATTTGGACATTCTGAATTCTCTCTCTGCGTACCCGGACAGACACCAGAATGTGGCGGCCAGGGGATTTTTGTTTCACAGTAACTTCATTGCAGTGTTAATGTAAGCCTACTTGTGACAATAATGATTATTATTATTATAACCGTGATGAGAGAATAAATTACATTTTGAAGAGTTTCAAAATGAATTTAGGCAGCACGGTAGCATTGTGGATAGCACAATCGCTTCACAGCTCCAGGGTCCCAGGCTCGATTCCGGCTTTGTTCACTGTCTGTGTGGAGTCTGCACATCCTCCCCGTGTGTGCGTGGGTTTCCTCCGGGTGCTCCGGTTTCCTCCCACAGTCCAAAGATGTGCAGGTTAGGGGGATTGGCCATGATAAATTGCCCTTAGTGTGTAAAATTGCCCTTAGTGTTGGGTGGGATTACTGGGTTATGGGGATAGGGTGGAGATGTTGACCTTGGGTAGGGTGCTCTTTCCAAGAGCCGGTGCAGACTCGATGGGCCGAATGGCCTCCTTCTGCACTGTAAATTCTATGAGTTTTGCTGTCCTTGCCACCTGCTAGAGGGTGGGAGTCGCCACACTAGAAAGAAATGCTAGTGAACAGAAGTGAAGTAGGGCGGGGAAGGTTGCAGGATTGGTGAGGGGCTCCAGTGGTTAGCCGCATGTTAACCAGGATGGAGGGAGGTGTCGGAGAGGGCGGCTGGAAGGGGGGGGGGGGGGGAGGGGGGAAGCGGGGTAGTAGTTGCGGAGGGTGAGTTTGGTCATGTATGGGGTGGGGGGCCATCTTGAATGGAGATGGATGGGCGGAGCCTAAGGGTGATGATGGTGGACTCTCATGGGGTGGGGAGGCAGAAGCCTCTGGTGAGAATCATGACACCCGGTCGCCCCAGACGACAGCTGCCAACGGGACCCAGGTAGCAGGGCAGGAATCACAGCAGGCCACCTCCACTCCTGATGTACCATCTGGGGATCCACGGATTCGTAACTTAGGGCTCATAAGGCCAGAAAGTTAGACATCAGTCAAGTTGGCACAGGCGGAGGGCTCAGTTTAGTGATAGGCGCTAGGGTATGTATCTGTAAATATGTTGTCACATTAAACACCTGTTCACACTGTTGCAACCTGCCTTGGTGCTCTGTCAGATGAGTGGGCTGGTCTGGTCAGAGAGGGGTCGTGTGGGTGGGATGCTGTGTCCATGCCCCTGGCCATTTCCCCCCCCCCCCCCCCCCCCCCCCAAAGTTGGTGAACCTGGAGAGGATCAGAGCGTCCCATGCCATTGGCCCAGGTGCACATGTCCTGTCCAACCTCACCCTCCGGCGCATCCTCCTCGTTGGTCGAGACCTGGTGTTCATCCTCCTCCTTCAGCATGTCACCCCTCTGCTGCGCGATGTTGTGGAGGACGCAGCAGGCCATCACGATGCTTGCGAGCCTCTCAGCATCATACTGGAGGGCCCCTCCAGAGCGGTCCAGGCACCTGAACTGCATCTTCAGGAGGCCGAAGCACGCTCGATCACACTCCTGGCCGTGACATGGGCGTCATTGTGCTGGTCTGTGGTCTCTGGATAAGCATCATCAGCCCCAACCGCAGAAAATACACCCCTGCCACCCGGGAGTCAACCCCCCAGCGGCCATGTCAGGAATCGTCTAGTGTGCGAGGGTGAAGGCGACATGTACACTGCCCGGATATTGGGCGCAGATCTGCATGATGTGCAGCTGATGGTCACATATCAGCTGCATGTTCAACGATTTGTGTAGAGCGGCCTGTCACCTGCAGGTCGTAGGGTGATATGCATCCTGTCGATCACCACCTGGACCCTAGGCAAATCGACAATGGTGGCAAACCCAATTGCTTGGGCATCCTGGTGGGCTCAGTCCACATTGAAACGGATGTATTGTGCCAACTGGGCATATAGGACCTCCATGATGGCGCAGATGCACCTGTGCACTGAGGTCTGAGAGATTCCAGACAGGTCCCCACTCGGCGCCTGGAAGGACCCCGCCATGTAAATGTCCAGGGTGCAGTCACCTTGACGGCCACCGGGAGCGGGTATCCTTCCCCATATCCCCAGGGTGCCAGGTGCGCCATGACCTGGCAGATATGTCACACTGTCTCCCTGAGTAGCCGGAGTCTTCGACGGCATGGCAGGTCCACGAATGACTGACGGTGCCGGTACACACGAGGCCTCTTGCGGCGCCTCTTTGCACCTCCTCCACCTCCTCAGCCTATTGGGCAGCCAGCTCTTCATCCTCAGCGGCTGCCTCCCGTTCCTCTGAGGCTGGCTCTGTTGCTCCTCCTCGAGCAATTCCAGCTCGTACAGTCACAGGGCATCCCCTAGGGCTGAGGTGACTAGCAGGAAGGCCACCATTGCTGGTTGGATTCCAATGTCCATTGTCCGCAGGGGGTGAAAGGCCGACATGTTAGCATGGTGCGCACTCCCCTTGCCCAACCAAGTCAACTGGGCTACATGGTGGCTCCAGTTGGCACTGCGGGCTCTGCACCCGTATGTCCCCCTCCACCCCCAGTGCCCGGTACCATGGGGGCCTCTGGCCCTGTCTCCCATCCCTGATGCCAGGGGTACCATCGGCTGGCACTGCACTTGCATTGGAATGGAAGCTGAGACATTGGCCAGCAGATGTTGTAACACAGTGTTCTTCAAAACTTTTTGCCTATGATCCATTTTTACCTACCAGCCGACCCACGCCGGCTAACCTTCGCGACCGACCATTTTCGCTTACCTCTAATGTGACAGGTGAGCCTGCTTGTTCCTCACAATCTCACTTGCTTTGTTATTCAAAGTTACATTTCTGACAATGACTTTAGCTGATGATTTAAGTTCTCACTACATCCTTTGAAAAAAATCAAGATGTTTGTCCGTGAACTTGCCATGCCTAATCTTCAAATGTCTTTGAAGGTTTGAGGGCTTTAAACTTTCATTTGCCAGTACTTACCTCATATAACACACAGAGGATTGCATCCTGATTTGCACTGGCACAATTAATAAAGCCATACCTCAAGAAATCATCTTTATACAGTTTTGTTCACAATTCCAGCTTCTTCGTAATGGTTTGTTAATCAGAGAACTTGGAGCTCACACCAGCACTGCTTTGTCCTGCCATGGAGTCTCTCGAGGAGCTCTCTCCAGCAGATTCAGTACTGTCGCTAGTCCTCTTTTCCTTATTGCAAACTAATCCATCTTCAGTTCTTCACACACTGGTGTTACTTGCTTGCTGGTAGCTACAACATGAAGGAAGCTTTCCTCCATGATTTTGCGGTCAAAGCACGGATCGCGTGATGTCAGTGTACGTACTTGCCATGTGGCCTGCTCTCTTCCCCATTTCTGGTGGGAAGATTCTGTCGTTTTTAAAAATAAATTTTGTCCTGGGACAGTGCGCTGATGTCAGTTGGAGATGGTACTGGGACAGCGCGCTGACATCAGAGTGTGCAGTCTGCCCAGTCTGGGCACCGGGCCTGTGCACTACTGGATCTGCCTGAGGGGACATGCATGCGGACGGCATTCTCTTCTTTTTTAAACAGCACATGGACTCCTACGTGTTTTATTTGTGAAGACTGATAACTTAGAACACACCATTATAGTGGCACGATTCCAGAGGTTTCAAACATTCACACAGATTTCACATGCTGGTGTTTAAATTCCACTTACCCTGCCCCAGAGGAGAACCACACATCATTCATTTTCTGTGACTGCTGCTAGTGTCTTGTTCTTGGATCTCAATTTGAAGAACAAATTGCTGCAATCCCTGTATATGTAGCTATCACATACTTCCTCCTCCCTGTGAGGGTGTAGGTATTGAAGTACTTGTGCAAATCAGTGAACTGGTGCTGACTGCCAGCATTGTGAGCCGCCATTCTCGCCCCTCACACAAACATCATTCGGCTGCTCACTGTGTCCTTCACAGGCCCCAAGCTCCAAAATTCCCCCCGCCGGAAGTACCGCCATCGGCTTCTCCTATTGGTCAGCGGAACACTGAGGCGCCAGATGTGACATTAGGAAAGCTAATCACCCATTGAATAATCTGGGTGCCAATCATATAGAGCAAGGCAAAATGCTCCTTGACCCTCCCGACATCTGCCCGCGACCCACGCGTGGGTCGTGACCCTGAGTTTGAAAAACCATGGTGTAACATGTTGGTTCCGCAAGTTAGTTAACGGTCTTTGTCATAACTTGCGTGCTGGAAATGGCAGGCTCCAAAATGTAAAACACACCCTGTCAAGATGAAGCTGCTTAGCTTGACAATGAGGGTTGGCTTTCTGACATGCCTGCCACTGTACCAAGCGTTTCATTTTGCTTGTGCATTCGGCCTTTCCCTGTATACCATCCCATCAAAGCTCTCATCTGAACTCTCTACAATAGAACCTGTGTACGAGCTCGCTGTCACCACACTATCCTTCCCCCTCTGCTCTGTCTGCTCTTGTGTCTGGTCACTCACTGCATGCACATCCAGCAATATATGCTAGTTTCTGAGCTGGTGGCCGCAAACAAGAGATTGAGTCAGTTTCTTCTTTAGCAGTTTCTTCTTTCTCTTGGGCGTTCTTGACCAAGTTCTAATTCTTGGGAATCTGAAAGGATAAAAGCACAAGGATAAGGTTGGAGTAAGGGAAGGGAATGGGAGGGAAAACAAGATTGGTGTGCTTCCAACTTCTGCAGTTTTAAATCAGAGGACATGCGATCAAGGGAAACTGGGATGTGGGAACGCAGAGTATGTGAGGACGTATGTTGATCCTCTGCCAGTGGCTATGGCCTCAGTTGTGGCTGCACCAATGATTGCCAGCACGACTCACTCTTCGGGGCGAGTGCATGCAATTGCCCTCGCCAGTTCGGTGTTGATGTCGCCAATTATTTGTCATATTGTCGTTCAAGAGAGAAGGAATTTGGGCAGCATGGTAGCACAGGGGTTAGCACTGTGGCTTCACAGCACCAGGGCCCCAGGTTCGAATCCCCGCTGGGTCACTGTCTGGGCGCAGTCTGCACGTTCTCCCCTGTCTGCGTGGGTTTCCTCCAGGTGCTCCGGTTTCCTCCCACAGTCCAAAGACGTGCAAGTTAGGGGATTGGACATGCTAAATTGCCCTTTGTGTCCAAAAAGGTTAGGAGGGGTTATTGGGTTACGGGGGTAGGGTGGGAGTAAAGGCTTAAAGGGGGTCGGTGCAGATTGATGGGCCGAATGGCCTCCTTCTGCACTGTATGTTCTATGTTGTATGAATGTGCCAGTTAATGCGATGTAATACGTTATGGTGATGTGCCAGCCATGGCTGAATAGCTGGCAGTGTGTACAAGCTGTGAATAAGAGGCTAGCAACAGTCCTACATATCTTTCTAATCTTGATTATTGTCACAACTAGGCTTACATTAACACTACAATGACAATCCCCTCGTCGCCACACTCCGGCCCCTGTTCGGGTACACTGAGGGAGAATTCAGAATGTCCAAATTATCTAACAGCACATCTTTCGGGACTTGTGGGAGGAAACCGGAGGAAACCCACGTAGACAGGGGAGAACGTGCAGATTCCGCACAGACGGTGACCCAAGTTAGGAATCGAACCCGGGTCCCTGTGCTACGAAGCAACAGTGCTAACCACTGTGCTACCATGTCGTCCTCATGAGGATTACGGGAGGCGATGAATGTTGGACATAGATTATGCTGAATTGAGATTGTTGGCAGATGAATGAAGGTGAAGGGGTGGTGAATAGAGCAGTAAATGCTTCATTTGTTAGAATATAGCAAGGAGATACATTAATAATTTTTTTTAAAAAGCAGATTTATTAAGATTTTACATTTTAACAAAATAATTCAACAAAGCCACGAGAATGATACAGCAAGCAAAAAAAGGCTCAGCATACATGGATACAGGTGGGACCATAACACCATAAGATATAGGAGCAGAATTAGGCCGTTTGGCCCATCGAGTCTGCTCGATCATGGCTGATATGTTACTCATCCCCATTCTCCTGCCTCCTCCCCATAACCCTTGATCTCCATATTAATCAAGAAATTTCCTTATTAATCAAGAACATCAGATTTGTGCTTGAGATGGTGTTATCTACATGGCTACAGATCAAGAGCTGGATGGTGAAATCAGACAGAATAGTTCTTTCTTAGAACATTAAAACGAAGGGCAGCATGGTAACACAGTGGATAGCACATTTGCTTCACAACTCCCTGGTCCCAGGTTCGATTCCCTGCTTGTGCCACTGTCTGTGTGGAGTCTGCACCGTCTCCCTTTGTCTGCCTGGGTTTCCTCTGGGTGCTCCGGTTTCCTTTCACAAGTCCCGCAAGACGGGCTGGATTCTCCGAGGCATTGCGCCAAAATTGCGCAACACAATTACAATCGGCTCCCACGCCGAAATTGGGTTTGACGCCGGTTTTGCACCCATTCCGGATTCTCCGGACCCCCCAACCCGACGAAATTGTGGCGCCTGCCGGGCGCCCCAGAGAATCGCTTCAAGTACCCTGATGACCGATTCTCTGGGGCCTCAGCGATTCTGCGGCCCTGTTGGGCTGGTATCCTGATGGCGTGGTTCTAGAAAAAAAATCATAATACCGGCGTGTTGGTTGAGACGGCTGCGAGAAGAGGTAGGAGTTGGCGTGTGTGTGGGGTGGGGGGAGGGTGGGGGGGAACTGCAGGCTCCCGTAATGGACATTGGCTGTGCTTTCGGGGGGGGGGGGGGACAGGCCGAGCAGTCGGGGCGCCCCCGACATGACACAGCGGTGCCCACGCAACGAGCGCCATTGCGGCAGCCATCTTGTTGGCCACCCACCCTGGCCGCTGGGTGAATGCAGGGTTAACGGCAGTATGGTGGGTGCTGCCCTCCTCCCCGGCCACCCCACTCAACTGGCAACACCCACCGGGGGAAACACCCAGGGCCACATGGACAGCAGCTCCCAGTGATGGCAGTGCCAAGAAACGGTGGCCCTGGCAGCAGGGACGGGTGACAGGAGTGGGGGCACCGATTGGGCGGGGGTAGGGAGCATGCGTGGCTGAGGCGCGTGGTGCCAACCAGGATGGCCATGTAGCTCATGGTACCTGGTTGTGCACGGGTGTATGTGCCATGGTGACATGTTTTTCCCTCAACCCCTGCAGATTATCACGTTTGGCCACCAACAAGTGATGTTAGCAACCGTGGCGTGTTAGCCCTGTCCGGCCCTGCATGCCGCCCTGTGGTAGTGTTGGAGGCGGTGCAGAGAGGAGACGGAGGCTGCAGCAGAGGTGTAGACCGCAGAGGGGCAGGTGGGCAATGGCGCCAACGCTCTCAGCAATGGCCTGCTGTGACTGGGCCACACTGAGGAACGACGTTGCAATCTGCAACTGCCTCTGGCACATGGTTGCCTGTGAGTGGGCAGCCCTGTCCTGGGCCACGGCCATCGTCTGCATGGAATGCCCCAGGCCTTGCAAAACCTGACCCCTGTCCGACACCGTCACCCCCGTTGCCTCCACCGCAGATGCAATCCATGATGACAGTGATGATTATACAATACCAATTAATATCCAAAGTTCATGAATTTATATGGTCAGGGCAGCACGGTGGCCTAGTGGTTAGCACAGGGGACATACGCACAGGGGACAGGCACACAGGGGATGAACACACAGGGGATGAACACACAGGGGATGAACACACAGGGGATGAACACACAGGGGACGAACACACAGGGGACGAACACACAGGGGACGAACACACAGGGGATGAGACGGATTTGCAGGTATCAATTATTGTTTATTTTAACCAGCTAGCTGGGTGACTCACTCTATTGGGAGAGCAGAGACTGACAGGATTGCTGGTAGGTTGGTGGCCTCATGATAGGGCACTTCCGGAGGAAGCATTGTGGGTGGCGGGGCATCACGGTCAGGTGGCGGGCGTGGAACTCTGCGCAGCGCCCGTCCGTTGCGTCATAGGAAGGAGCCATCAGCCATGCGGACACGGAATGATCTCGGGGCCACTTGCTTGACCACCACAGCTGTGGCTGACCAGCTGCCATCAGGCAACTGCACACGAACACGGTCAGTTAGGACCAGCTCGGGGAGATCCGTGGCATGAGTGTTGTATGCTGATTTCTGTCGGGCCCGAGACTGCTGCATCTTTTGTATGACCGTGAGGTGGTCAAGGTCTGGAACATGGATGGCTGGAACCATGGTTCGCAGAGTGCGATTCATGAGCATCTGCGCTGCAGACAACCCAGTGGACAGCGGGGTTGCCCTGTATGCCAGCAGCGCCAGGTTGAAGTAGAGCCTGAGTCTGCAGCCTTGCATAGTAATCTCTTGATGATATGGACCCCTTTTTCGGCCTTCCTGTTTGACTGCGGGTAGTGGGGGCTGGAGGTTACTTGACGGAAGTTGTAGGACTGTGCAAAATCAGACCATTCCTGGCTGTAAAAACAGGGACCGTTGTCACTCATCACCGTGAGTGGTATCCCATGCCTGGCAAACGTTTCGTTAATCATTGCCTTCGACGTGAGGTCAGACAGTTTTACCACTTCTGAGTAACTGGAGGACATAGTCACGCCCCTTGGCATGGGAAAGGTCGACACCGACTTTGGACCATGGGGAGGTCGCTATCTCATGTTGCTGCAGAGTTTCTTTAGGTTGAGCTGGCTGAAATGTCTGACATGTAGGGCAGTTGAGGACTGTATTGGCAACATCCTGGCTGATGCCCGGCCAATAGACTGCCTCCCGAGCTCTGTGTCGACATTTCTTGACCCCCAGGTGACCCTCATGGAGTTGGCCGAGCACCATAGCTCGCATGCTCTGCGGAATCACAATCCTATCGAGCTTCATGAGGATGCCGTCCACCACCGTCAGGCAGCGCCGGCCCTAGGGTTGCTGGCGCCCCGGGCAAGCTGAACTTCGGCGCCCTTGGGGGGGGGGGGGGGGCGAGAGGGGGGGCGGGGCAGGGGGGGCGGGGCGGACCCGAGGGGGGGGCTGGGCGGACCCGAGGGGGGGGGCGGGGCGGGCGGACCCGAGGGGGGGGGCGGCGGACCCGAGGGGGGGGCGGGGCGGGCGGACCCGGGAGGGGGCGGGGAGGGCGGACCCGAGGGGGGGGCGGGGCGGGCGGACCCGAGGGGGGGCGGGGCGGGCGGACCCGAGGGGGGGGGGGGCGGGGCGGGCGGACCCGGGGGGGGGCGGGGCGGGCGGACCCGAGGCGGGGGCGGGGCGGGCGGACCCGAGGGGGGGGGGGCGGGGGGACGGACCCGAGGCGGGGGGGTGAGCGGACCGAGCGGGCGAGCGGGGGGAGCGGACCGAGCGGGCGGACGGACCGAGGGGACGGACCGGGGGGGCGGACCGAGGGGACGGACCGGGGGGGGCCGCCCTGGGGGAGTGCGGCCACACTGGGGGAGTGCGGCCACCGCGCATGCGCTGGTTGGCGCCGGCCCAACTGCGCATGCGCGGGACCCGAGTCTGGCGCCCCCTAGCACATGGCGCCCCGGGCGACAGCCCGAGTTGCCGGTGCCTTGAGCCGGCCCTGCCGTCAGGTCATCCTTGACGTTGTAAAACTGGGACACTGTCCCTTCTGCCAGCCATTCGTAAGGTGCTGCATCACTCGCTGTAGCAGAGGATCCTTGGCCGTTTCCTCACGAATTTGGATGCCCCTCTCATCTGAGGCTGGAAGGTTGGAAGCACCTGCGCGTCGATTTGGCAGACAAAGTCAGTTTATTCACACGGTGTGGTGTTAGACCTGGAAAGGGCATCTGCAACAATGAGTTATTTGTCTGGCGTGTAGACAAGTTCAAAGTCATAGCGGCGTAGCTTGAGAAGGATTCGCTGTAACCGAGGCGTCATGTCATTTAAATCCTTCTGGATGATTTGGACTAGTGGCCTGTGGTCCGTCTCAACCGTGAATTTTGGCAGGCCATAGACATAGTTGTGAAACTTGTCGATTCCCATTAGGAGTCCCAGGCATTCCTTCTCAATCTGAGCATACTGTTGCTCAGTGGGCGTCATGGTTCTGGAGGCATACGCCACTGGAGCTCAGGACGAGGAGTCATCCCGTTGGAGCAGCACCGCCCCAATGCCATCCTGGCTTGCGTCAGTGGATATCTTTGTCTCCTTGGTTGGGTCGAAGAACGCCAGAACCGGGGTTGTGGTGAGCTTCGCCCTCAGCTCAAGCCATTCCTTTTCATGCGCGGGCAGCCACTGGAATTCCGTCGACTTTTTGATGAGATGGCAGAGGGCTGTGGTGTGGGACACCATGTTGGGAATGAACTTCCCGAGGAAGTTGACCATCCCTAGAAAGTGAAGGATCGCCTTCTTGTCTTCTGGGGTCTTCATGCATTGATCGCCGAAACCTTGTCAGCATCTGGCCACACGCCTTGCTGCAAAATGTGAATTTGATTTCTGATTGACCGAACGAGCACTTGGCCCTGTTGAGTTGGAGACCATGCTCTTGGATTCTGTGGAATACCTGCTTGAGGCGATCAATGTGTTCTTGAGGAATTGTGGACCACATTATGACATCGTCAACATACACTCGCACCCCCTCGATTCCCTCCATCATCTGTTCCATGATGCGGTGAAATACCTCTGAGGCAGAGATGATGCCAAAAGGCATCCGGTTGTAGCAGTAGCGACCGAACGGGGTATTGAATGTGCACAGCTTGCGACTGGATGCGTCCAGCTGTATTTGCCAGAACCCCTTGGATGCGTACAGCTTCGTAAAGAATTTGGCATGAGCCATCTCACTGGTAACTCTTCTCATTTTGGTATCGGGTAATGTACCCTCATGATGTTGCGGTTTAGATCCTTGGGGTCGATGCAGATTCGAAGCTCCCCTGATGGCTTCTTGACGCAGACCATGGAGCTGACCCAGTCCGTGGGTTCCGTGACCTTTGATATGATGCCCTAGTCCTGGAGGTCCTGTAATTGCTGCTTGAGGCGGTCTTTGAGGGGTGCCGGCACCCGACATGGTGCGTGAATTACAGGGGTGGCGTTTGGTTTGAGCAGGATTTTGTATTGGTATGGGAGAGTGCCCATTCCGTCGAACACGCTGTGGTACTGCGTGATGATGTCATCAATTTCAGCCTGGAAGTTTTCATCAGGTGAGGCTGTCGCCTACGACGATGACATGGTGTGGACTCGCTGAACCAGGTTCAGGAGTTTGCAGGCCCGAGCACCGAGCAGGGATGCTCTGTCAGGTCCTACGATCTCGAACCGCAGCATTGCTTTAATTGACTTATTGGACACTCCGAGTTGGCACGAGCCACTGGCAGCTATGGCATTGCCATTGTAGTTAAGGAGCTGGCAGGCCGGTGGAAGAATACTTGGTCTGACGCGGATGGTGTCGAGATCGGATTTCGAGATGAGGTTCGCCGAAGCGCCGGTGTCCAGTTTGAACCGGATGCGAGCCTTGTTAACTGTGAGGACAGCACACCACTCGTCATCGGGATCCATGCTGAGGATCAGGAGGTGCTTCACTATCTTGGAGAAAGGCAGCGCATACTTCATAATGATGCCCACCCGGTATGGGGATTTAAGGCACTCAGCATCAGGATCTGTTGGGCTGTCGGGATCGGAATCTGGCATGCCTTGCTGTATTGAACGGATGCTTCTGCGCCGTGGCTGGAATCGCTGGCTGCTGGGCAGTGGAACAGATTTACAAAGGGCTGCCTGGTGGCCAAGCTTGCCACACTGTAGACACCGTCGTGATTTTGCCGGACATTGCCGCTTTAAATGGGCGGAGCCACAATTCGGACACGTCATGACGCCAACTTCAGCGCGTTCCGTGCGCCATCGCGCATGTGCAGTGCGGTCGAACAACGTACACACCTACGCAGTTGGTCGTCGGTCGCGCCGTCCCCTCAGTCGTGGCACGCAGGCGCAGGGGCCCGGGAAAAGCGCGCAAAATGGCCACTCTCGACAATACTCAGGCCCTGCATTTGTGCGGTAGCCTGCACCCGTTTCGCCTCGTGGGAGGCTAGCTTTGCCGTTTCTGTCGCCCTGATGTGGGAGTACTGATTGTTAGCATGTTCGTGGAGAACGCACGTTTCGATGGTGATGGTGAGGGTCAGCTGCATGACTTTCAGGAGCTGCTGGTGAAGGGAGTCGGAGTGGACCCCGAAAACGATCTGATCCTGGATCATGGAATCAGTTGTCAAGTCATAGTTACATGACTGCGCGAGGATGCAGAGATGGGTCAAAAACGATTGAAAAGGTCCAGTCGGGGAACACTTCAGCAGTCAAGGGCATTCAGCCTCTGATCTCCGGGTAAGCGTTCTTCAAGACAGCCTTCAGGACACGCGACAACGCAGAATTGCCGAGCAAAAACTTATAGCTAAGTTCCGCACGCATGAGTGCGGCCTCAACCCGGGATCTTGGATTCATGTCGCATTACATCCACTCCCCACCATCCCGCCTGGACTTGCAAAATCCTACCAACTGTTCTGGCTTGAGACAATTCACACCTCTTTACCTTGTGATTATCCCTCTCTCTGGATCTGTAATGATTTGATTACCTGCAAATTCTCGCATTCCAAGCATTGTCCGGCATCGCTGACTTTGTCTATATAAATGTTTCTGGATCATACCTCTCCAGTCACCTGAAGAAGGAGCTGCGCTCCGAAAGCTCGTGTTTAAAACGCACCTGTTGGACTGTAACCTGGTGTTGTAAGACTTCTTACTGTGCTCACCCCAGTGCAACGCCGGCATCTCCACATCACAACTGTGGGTTGACACTGTACTGACTTGACTGGAGACCTGGTACTAGCCTAACCAGGCTTACTAGCTACCGCATGGTGTTTGCACTGGCTAGTTCATGAACTCTGACTGTCTCAGAGGCAGGATCCCGAGAGAGCAGGAAAACTGGTGCCCTCTGGATTTATAGTGGTAGTGTCCTGTCTGGTGATTGGCTGCTCTGTTCTGTGTGCTTACTGGTCATCCTGTGTGTCAATCACTGCCTGTCTGCACTCCATTATATACATAGATGCATATTATGACACGTCTGTCCCCTGTGCGTCTGTCCCTTGCGTGTCTGTTCCCTGGGTCGTGGTCTCCTGTGTGTTCGTCCCCTGAATGTTCGTCCCCTTGGTTTCTGTCCCCTGTGCGTCTGTCCCCTGTGTCAGTCCCCTGTGTGTCTATCCCGTGTCTGTCCCCTGTGTGTCTGTCCCCTGTGTGTCTGTCCCCTGTGCGTCTGTCCCGTGTCTGTCCACTGTGTCTGTCCCCTGTGCGTCTGTCCCTTGTGTGTCTGTCCCCTGTGTCTGTCCCCTGTGCGTCTGTCCCCTGTGTGTCTGTCCCCTGTGTCTGTCCCCTGTGTGTCTGTCCCCTGTGTGTCTGTCCCCAGTGTGTCTGTCCCCTGTACATCTATCCCCAGTGCGCCTGTCCCCAGTGTTTCTGTCTCCGTGTGTCTGTCCTGTGTGTCTGTCCTCTGCGTGTCTGCCCCCCGTGTGTCTGACCCCTGTGATTCTGTCCCCTGTCCGTCTGTCCCCTGTGTGGTCGTCCCCTGTCCGTTTGTCCCCTGTGTGGTCATCCCCTGTGTGGCCGTCCTCTGTTTGGTCATCCCCTGTGTCATGGTCTCCTGGCTCGTCTCGGGCAGAGGGCTGGTGTTCCGGCTGCTCTGCCCGTCGGTGCAATAGGTCATGGGGGCACTGGCTCTGGCAATGGCTGGGGCCCCGGATGGGCAGGATCCATCGCTGGCTGGTCGTGTAAGACACAAGACAGCATGTATGGTTAGACAGGCGGACGGGGGTGAGGCGTGAGGTGGTGAGGGCTGTTGGTGTGAGGGGTGTTAGGCTTGGGGGTGAGGGGAGGAGGGGTGAAGACCCGCAACCAGGCAGGGGGTCTCACTTGGTGGCACGCCTCCGACATCCGCCTCGGCGACCTCCCTGTCCTCCGGCCCACCGACAATCTCGAGTGCCCTCTGCTCAGGCACAGTGAGGGGATGCAGGTCTTTCGGTCTCCCAACGGTCTTCTCCCGCTCCTGCCGCTTATGTGTGGACTTGTCCTGGGGGGGGGGGTAAACACAAACAGCAACAGTGCTAGCCGGCCCGGTGCATGCAGCACAGGGGTTGGGTCTCTGATGACATTAGTGCACAGGGCATTCGGTCATTGCGACTGGCTTGGTTGGGTGCAGCATGTGGGTCAGGGTGGGGGTCCGACCGTCCCCCTGGGGGTGGGGGGTGTCATAATATACACACAAGTATATGATGGTGCACAGACAGGCATTGATTGACACACAGGATGACCAATGAACACATAGAACACAGCAGCCAATCACCAGACAGGACACGACCACTATAAAGCCAGAGGGCACTAGTTTTCCTGCTCTTTTGGGATGCAGCCTCTGAGACAGTCAGAGCCTGTGAGCAACAACTAGAACATACACCATGTGTTAGTAAGATAGTCTGGCCAGGTTAGCATCAGGTCTCCAGTCAAGTCAGCATAGTGTCAACCCACAGTTAAAGTATGTATGATAGTTAAGAGTTCAATAAAATCGAGTTGCATTTCTTCAAGTGTTGGAAGCCTGTCTCGCTCACTGCTGCAGTAAACGCAGTCCTCGCAGACCCAGCTTGCCCAACACATCACACACTTCCTGCTTTGCTACGAAGGGACAAGGGTTAATTGTGCAGTGCAATCCCTGTGCCAAATTATCAGCCTACATCCAATTTTACCCCCATGGTTACATTTCATGCTTTTCATGGACTTAATATAAAAATCAGCTGCCATAGGCGAGCTCCCTCGCTCCCTACAAACTGAAGCATGACCTGGTGCACAAAGTATTATAATGTCGCATTCCCGGACAAACAATGCACTCATTTATCATTATTTTCTCTGGATTTATGCTTGGTTTTCAACTGTATATCCACATCACTTCACAAGATGATTAATATCAGTCATGCCAGGCACTTTTATATTAAATTGAATTACTGAACACATTTCTTCACCGATAGACTTTTATCCAGAAGCAATAAATACAGCCAGTTTGTCAAAGTCAGCTCAAAGAGCATGGTAGATATGAACCAGTGCATTACAGACTGGTACAATATTGAAATGTTTAGGTGAGCAGAGAGACCATGGTGTCCATACACACAAATCCTTTAATATAGCAGGGTAAGCTGATAAAGTGCTTAAAAAAGCAAATGGGTTACTTGGGTTTATAAGCAAAGAGATCATGCCAGAATTTATTTATAAATCACTGGTTGGGCTCAGCTCGAGTATGTGGACAATTCTGAGCATTACACTTCATTATGACCTTCAGAAATGGTACAGAACTGCACAAGGCTCAGCCTCATGCAGTTCAAAGTGGTGCGCAGAGCATACCTGACCAGAACCCGAATGAGTAGGTTCTTCCAGATGGTGGAGGAGAGATGTGAATGGTGCCAGAGGGGCCCGGCCAATGACACCCACATGTTTTGGGCATGTCCCAAACTTGCCAAGTTCTGGACAGCCTTCTCAGAGGCAATGTCCAAGGTTGTGGGGGTGAGAGTGAAGCCATGCCCAAATGTGGCAACCTTCAGGGTATCCGACCAGCCAGAGCTACTCATGGGGAAGAGAGCCGACGCCCTAACTTTCGCTTCCCTAATCGCACTCCGGCTGGCAGTCAGCAGCACTTCCCACAGCTACAGACTGGCTCGCTGACCTTTTGGAATTTCTCCATCTGGAGAAGATAAAATACGCCATCCGAGGGTCGGAGGAAGGCTTCCTTACTGCATGGGGGCAGTTTGTCGGCCTGTTCCACCTCCGATAGGCCGGGTTCCCGACGGCGTGGGTTACTTAAACTTTTTTAAATTGTGAAACCGACGAGGCTCCTGCTGAGGGAGAGAGAGGGGGTACGGCCATAGTTTGCTGACAGTTGTGCCACTGGTCAGGGGGCTTCTGCCAGGGCCGGGGGGAATTGTGGGGGGGTGGCCAGGAGGTGGGCTGTGGGATCGGGGTGGGCAAGCACGAAACACCATTGCTGCAAGCGGCAAGGCAGCCATGCAGCTGCGCACACCACTAACAGCCCATTTTGAACCTAATGCCACGGGTCGTGTGGGTGACCCCTCAGGGTATCACCCTGCATGTCCTCTGGCCGGAGTTGACTATCAGCTCTTTGGGCATGCTCCAGCATAACCAGTGCCATTTTGTTGGCTGAGATGAGTGTGTGTTGGGAGTGTAATGTGTATGCTTGGCTGCAGCATGTCAGCCTCTCGAGTGTCGATCACGGGCTCGGTGAATCCCGCACCGTTTTCCATTGGAATCCATTGTGTTCCATGCGGCACCAGTGCCAGTCCCTCAATAGTAGCAGAATCGGTCCAGTTGCGGTACCCGTTTTTCTGTCATAAAAGTCCACGGATTCTGCGCTGGCGTCAACACCTAGTCAAAGAAACAGAGAATGCCGCCCCTGGTATAGTTGGGATGAATAGGTATCTTTCAGAAAGCTGGATGGAGAAATAGAAGCAAATGAAAATGAGGACAGTTTCAGGCAAGATGTGGTGGGGCTGACAAAGGATGCAATTGTAGGAGGTTCACAGGAATTGCCTGGATAGAGGGGTTAAAAATCTTCTTTATTTCATGGTTCTTAATGGTTTATGCGAAAATTTTTTATTCAGTTTCCAATTAACCCACAGTACAAAAATGGTCAAATTTTCTATAGTTCCTGAATAATGGCTCAGACATTCCAGGCAGTGTCGATGCTGCATGCATTGACACTGCCTATGAACATTTCTGTGACCTCATCTATTAGAAAATTTTCAGCTGGGAATTTTGATCCCGAGTGGCAGGTGGGTGTGAGTGGATGGGTGTGAGTGAGTGGGTGGGTGTGAGTGGATGGGTGTGAGTGGGTGGGTGTGAGTGGGTGGGTGTGAGTGGGTGGGTGTGAGTGGGTGGGTGTGAGTGGGTGGGTGTGAGTGGGTGGGTGTGTGAGTGGGTGGGTGTGAGTGGGTGTGTGTGGGTGGGTGGGTGGGTGTGAGTGGGTGTGTGTGGGTGGGTGTGAGTGGGTGGGTGTGAGTGAGTGGGTGGGTGTGAGTGGGTGGGTGGGTGTGAGTGGGTGGGTGGGTGTGAGTGAGTGGGTGGGTGTGATGAGTGGGTGGGTGTGATGAGTGGGTGGGTGTGAGTGGGTGAGTGTGAGTGAGTGGGTGGGTGTGAGTGTGTGTGTGTGGGTGGGTGGGTGTGAGTGGGTGGGTGGGTGTGATGAGTGGGTGGGTGTGATGAGTGGGTGGGTGTGATGAGTGGGTGGGTGTGAGTGGGTGGGTGGGTGTGATGAGTGGGTGGGTGTGATGAGTGGGTGGGTGTGAGTGGGTGAGTGTGAGTGAGTGGGTGGGTGTGAGTGTGTGTGTGTGGGTGGGTGGGTGTGAGTGGGTGGGTGGGTGTGAGTGAGTGGGTGGGTGTGATGAGTGGGTGGGTGTGAGTGGGTGTGTGTGCATGGGTGTGAGTGGGTGGGTGTGAGTGAGTGGGTGTGAGTGGGTGGGTAGGTGTGATGAGTGGGTGGGTGTGATGAGTGGGTGGGTGTGATGAGTGGGTGGGTGTGAGTGGGTGAGTGTGAGTGAGTGGGTGGGTGTGAGTGTGTGTGTGGGTGGGTGGGTGTGAGTGTGTGTGTGTGCATGGGTGTGAGTGGGTGGGTGTGATGAGTGGGTGGGTGTGATGAGTGGGTGGGTGTGAGTGGGTGGGTGTGAGTGAGTGGGTGGGTGTGAGTGTGTGTGTGTGGGTGGGTGGGTGTGAGTGGGTGGGTGTGAGTGGGTGGGTGGTTGTGTGTGCGTGGATGGATGTGAAGGTTATTTGCTGGGATGGTAGTCGGTTTGGATCAGGCTAGCCATTGAGGTTGTAGTCAGGTTGGGTTTGGGGGGAGCATAGTTGGGTGGGGGGCTTAGATAGGTCAGGTCGGAGGTGTAGTCAGGTCAGGTCGTGGTTCAGGTGGGAGGGTTGATTGTGGGGTAGTCAGGTACAGTGGGTTCTCCCTATGACTCCGTAGGTTTCCTTCTGGTGCTCCAGTTTCCTCCCATAGTCCAAAGATGTGCAGGTTAGGTGGATTAGCCTTGATCAATATGTGGGATTACAGGGATAGGAAGGGGATGGGCCAAGGTAGGGTGCTCTTTCAGAAGGTCAGTGCAGACAGAATGGGCCGAGTGACCTCCTTCTGCACTGGAGGGACTCCATGGATTCGAGAAGCAGAAAGCTCATGTCTTAAACTGGGTAACATCTGCAGTCTGTATATCCTTAAATAGTTATGTTTATACCATCAACTAATTCTTGTTCAGATATATCTATGTGTCTGCAATTGTTCCTTAGCCACTCTGAACCTACATATAACATGGGGTGGGATTCTCCCCTACCTGGCGGGGCGGGGGCTCCCGGTGCCGAGGAGTGGCTGCACCTTCAGGGGCTAGGCCCGCCCTGGAGTGGTTTGCGCCCTATCGGCCGGCAGGGAAGTGGCTTGGCGCCACGCCAACCGGCGCCGAAGGGCCTCCGCTGGCCGGCGCGAGTTGGCGCATGCACGGGAGCGCCAGCATGTGCTGGCGTCATCCCGGCGCATGTGCAGAGGGCTTCGTCTCCGTATCGGCCATGGCGGAGGACCACAGCAGCCGATGCGAAGGAATAGAGTGCCCCCACGGCACAGGCCCGCCCGCGGATTGGTGGGCCCCGATCGTGGGCCAGACCACTGTGGGGGCACCTCTCGGGGCCAGATTCCCCCATGTCACACCGAGAAACCCGGAGGCCGCCCGTGCCACCAGGTCCCGCCGGTCAGGACCCACTCACATTTACGCCGGCGGGATTGGCAAAAAACGGGTGGTCACTCGGCCCATCGCGGGCCGGAGAATCGCCGGTAGGGTTGTTGCCAGCGGCTGCTGACCGGCGCGGCACGATTCCCACCCCGCCAAATCTCAGACGCAGGAGAATTCGGCAGCCGGCGGGGGCGGGATTCAGGCCACCCCCTGGCAATTCTCCGACCCAGCGAAGGGTCGGAGAATCCTGGCCCTGAAGGCTGAGAGGCAGAGAAAAAAATCAACTGTTCAGCTCACTAGCACATGGTGGTCTGTGAAATCCCCGATCCAGCAGCAGCGTGACAGAACCTAGCAATATTTGAGGGAGCAGGACTAAACCTTGAAAAAAGCTCAGAATCTTCAAATGAACAGTGCAGTAGGCAAACAGCACTGGGAAAATTATATTTCTAGCGACCAAGAGTTTCCATACGTCCTACAGCCTGGGTTCAAGATTCGCACCATTACATGTGTCAACTGCGAGGCAACAATTAAAAAAAATTGCTTAACCACGATTACCCAATGGGAGGAAAGCAGTAAACTGAGCTTTATGGTAACTTCCAGCAGTTAGTCTAAAGGTTCTGCAAAGACTGAAAACTGAATACAGTATAATGCTGAGGAAAGACGCTAAACTTGTGTGTCTTTTCATACCGAGGTAGATACCATACCCACTCATGAAACAGATACAACTGCAACTTGACCTCCCCGTCAATAAGGTAGCAGGATGGTGCTCAGGAATGGTCCGAGATCTTAAATCAAATGGGTCCCTTCACATCTGTCTCCACCTGGCCCAACTCAAATCCCTATCAGACCATGGGAATTGTTGAATGGATATTATTATGTACTACCAAAAGTCCCTTTGGCTGCTTTTAATACAGTGCTAAGTTACAAATCGGGAATGTTGATTCACAGTGAGGAAATCAAATTGAAACGAAAAGTATAATGTATATAACAAAATGGATGCATTCAAAATGTTGAAAAAGGTGCAATTTATTTGATGCTTTTATAATGATTTTTCTACTTTTGTCATCTCCTAACTATTGTTCCACTGGTGCCAACATTTTAATGGTCAACTGCTTTCATATTGTAAGATGTGGACAATATATTAATTTAGAATTGTATACTAATTAGCACTAACATTTTGGGATCTCATACTCACCACACTTTAAATTGACTAGCTGAAGCTCTTGCCTGCTGAGAGAAAGGTAATTAAACAGTTAAAGACTATGCTGCTAGCAATTGCAGCTGTGAGACAGTTTAAAAACAATTCAAGACTATCAGTGTTGTGAAGAACTGTCTTGCTGATAAGAGTTAGCTTGTTTAGAATGTTCACAGCACCCCTTTGTTTTACAGACACAATCAAGGTCTCATAATAAATCTCAGCATGAATCCCTCCCTGTGGTTGTAAAGGTTAGTTCCAACACATAGATATTTCAATTAGAATGGTTCCCTAACTTTTTTTGTTTTTAATTTAATTATTTTCACAGAGTTATGAAGCAAATGTGCAAAGCGGACAGGGCAAGCCCTTAACCGATCTCGTTCCTTGTTCAAAAAACAATTCAAATTGCCATTGAATTTATGGTCCCCACGAAAGAGACATACGTGATCCAAGCTGACAACAACAGGCATTACAGCTGGGGCGAGATTCTCCCATCCCGCGGCAGTGTCCACACCGTCGTAAATGTCGTCGCGTTTTATGACGGCGTGAACGGGCCGCTGTCATAAGTAATTCTGGCCCCTAGTGGGGACCAACACAGCGCTGGAGTGGTTAACGCCGGAACTGTGCGCCACGGGATCCGTGCATGCACAGTGGCCTCCTTCAAAGCGCCGGCCCCGCGCAACATGGCGCAGGGCTACAGGGGCCGGCGCATAGGAAAGGAGACCCCAGCCAGAGAGGCTGGCCTGCTGAACGGTGGTCCCCGATTGCGGGCCAAGCCACACGGATGCCCGCCCACGGGGTCGTACCCCCACTACCTCCCCACAGGCCACCACCCGACCCTTCAATGGCGACATCCCACCGGCTCAGAGCAGGTTAGAACGGTGCCGGCAGGACTCAGTTCTTTTCTTACGGCCGCTCGGCCCATGCGGGCCGGAGAATCGGCAGGCCGGCCACGTAGACCGGCCCTCAAATGGCGCCACGCTAACCACGCCGACGCCAATGGCACTGCGGAGAATCGCGTGCCGGCGTCAGGGTGGCGTGGCCTGGTCACGGGGATTCTGCGGCATGGCCCAGGGCTGGGAGTGATGTGTTGGGTAAGCTGGGTCTACGTGGACTGTGTTTGATGCAGTGTAGAGAGAGACAGGCTTCCAACACTTGAAGAAATGCAACACAATTTTATTGAACAACTAACTATAATACATGCTTAACTGTGGGTTGACACTATGCTGACTTGACTGAAGACCTGAGGATAACCTGACCAGACTATTTTACTACCACATGGTGGATGTTCTAGTTGTTTCTCACAGGCTCTGACTGTCTCAGAGGCTGGATCCCAAGAGAGAGGGCAAACTGGTGCCCTCTGGCTTTATAGTGGTCGTGTCCTGTCTGGTGATTGGCTGCTGTGTTCTGTGTGCTCACTGGTCATCCTGTGTGTCAATCACTGCCTGTCTGCACACCATCATATACCTGGATGTATATTATGACAGGGAGAATTCTGCCTCTGGTTTTAAAGTGTAAAACATTGAAGACGTTGGACAGTTTCTCTGTCCCGGGACGCCCAGATCGCGTTCACCGATGGGACAATGCTCTGACTGGTGGCAGGAATGAAGTCCACATCACACGCCAATGGGAGCATGTAAATAAATGCAAATGGATCATAATGAGGAAGCCCCTATGTTCCAGCCCTCCCTGATTCTCTGGTCCCTGCGGTTGGCAATCACATGGGTGTGGATCACTTGGGGTCTCTACCAGCGTGGCCCTGGCATGGTGGACTTTGAGGGGGCACCCCTGCACTGCCTGCCCACACCCTCTCTACCAAGCACCCCCCACCACACACCCCCAGGCCCTTCCACATGAACCACTGTAATAGGGGACCCGTCTCCCAGGGACCCCTGCAATAGGGCCGATTTGCAGTTCGGAGATGGTTGATCAGCCGCAGGACCAAGTTGGCAGCTCGATATCGGGATTCCTTGGGAATCCCTCGTATTACATGACATGCAAATGTGCATGGCATGGAGTACTGAACTGCTTGTCAGTTTGTGCTCCCAGGGGGATCGTAAGCTGTTTGCAATTCAACTCCGGCGGGAATACATAGCCAACCCTAAACAAAATTCCATTAGCCAGCTATCTGTAAACAAGTAAATGGTTCTCAAGATCTATTAGCTGAATACTTCACTTTTAAAACAATGATTACCCTGCTTTAATGACACATTAATCACCATTCTAGTAGTCATACTGACTGTATGCATCTTAACCCACATTTTAATAACATTGCTGCAAAAAAGATATAAAATATGACAATTTCTTATATTCATCACTGACAGTATCAAACTTTAAAAAAAGCATATGAGTACTGGTCAGTAGAATATAAAGAACAGCAAAGAATGACAAAAAGTTAATAAAGAGGGAAAAATTCGGGAGGGAGTATGGAGGAAAGCTAGTGAGTGAAATAAAATAAGTGAGAAGGACAGTAAGAGATTCTATTGTTAACAAAGTGAACATTTGTCCTACAGAAAGTGTGTCTTGGGAATTGATAAAGTAGGGAGATGGCAGATGAATTAAACAAGTATTTAGCATTGGTCTTCTCCATAGAGAACACAAGTAACATTCCAGATATAGCTGTAAATCAGGAAATGGAGGGGAGGGAGGAACACATGAAAATTACAATCACTATGGAAGTAGCATTGAGCAAATTGTTGGGGTGGATGGCTGACAAATCTCTGGGTCAGGATGGGCTTCACCCTGAAGTCTTAAAAGAGATGGCTAGTGAGATAGTTGATGCATTGGTTTTAATTTTCATAAGATTCCCTAGATTCGGGGAAGGTTCCATTAGATTGGAAATAACAAAAGGGAGGGAGAAAGGAAGCAGGAAAGCAGGAAACTACAAACCAGTTAACTTCACATCTTTCATAGGGAATAAAATAATGTAGAAGGTAACATATTGGCATGGGTAGAATCACAGAATCACACAGTACAGTGCAGAAGAGGCCCTTTGGCCCATCAAGTCTGCACGGACATGTGAAAAAACATCTGACCTATCTATCGAATCGCATTTGCCAGCACTTGTTCTACAGCCTTGAATGTTATGACATGCTGAGTGCACATCTAGGTACATTTTAAAGGATGTGAGGCAACATCCAGGTAGTGCATTCCAGACATCACCACCCACTGGATGGAAATGTTTTTCCTCACATTCCCCCTAAACCTCCTGCCCCACAATGTGAGCTAGTGTCTCCTCGCGACTGACACTTCAACTAAGGGAATAGTTGGTCTCTATCCATCCTGTCTCTTCATAATCTGGTACACCTCGATCAGGTGACCCCTCAGTCTTCTCTACTCCAGTGAAAACAACCCAAGCCTATCCAACCTTTCCTCATAACTTAACTCTTCCATGCCAGGCAACATCCTGCGGAATCTACTCTGCACCCCCGCCAGTGCAGTGAAATATCTATCATTAGGACTCATTTGACCAAGGGCAGCATGGTAGCACAGTGGTTAGCATAGTTTTTTCATAGCGCCAGGGTCCCAGGTTTGATTCCCGGCTTGGGTCACTGTCTGTGTGGAGTCTGCACGTTCTCCCCATGTGTGTGTGGGTTTCCTCTGAGTGCTCCGGTTTCCTCCCACAAGTTCAAAGATGTGTGGGTTAGGTGGATTGGCCATGCTAAATTGCCCATCGTGTCCAAAAAGGTTAATTGTGGATACTGGGTTAACGGGATGGGGTGGAGGAGGCATGGGCTTGATCAAGCCTGATCGCCTGCAGCTGCACCCTCAAGCAGACAACGCCAAGTTGGCCTTCACACATTGTCTAGTTTGCTTTGAAGCCTACATCGGATCTGCGACAAAACCACCCTCAGAGGCACAGAAGCTCCAGATCCTGTATATGCAGCTGAGCTCCGATATCTTTCCCCTCATCCGGGACGCGCCTACCTACGTTGAGGCCATGGCGCTACTGAAGGAGAACTACACTCAGCAGACCAACAAACTCTATGCCAGGCATCTCCTGTCCACGTGGCATCAACCTCCCAGTGAGTCTGTGGAAGATTTCTGGCATGCCCTGTACGCCCTGGCGAGGGACTGCGATTGCCAGGCTGTTTTGGCCGTTGAACATTCTGAACTCCTAATTAGGGATGCTTTCGTTACGGGCATAGGGTTGGCGTACATCCGTTAGCGCCTCTCAGAAGGGGCTACCCTCGACCTTGTGGCGACCAAGAAACCCGCGATCTCACTAACAGTCGCCTCCCATAATGTACAAGCGTAGTCCCCAGACCGCATGGTGCCCCCCCCTTCCTGGACATCATGGATCCCACCAGCGAACACCCCATCGTGGACCCCACCAGCGACCGCTCCAGCCAACCCCAAGCCTGCGCCACGTGGCAGCCAGCCAACCCCGGGGGACCCAATTGCTACTTCTGCCGACAGACAAAGCACCCGCGGCAGCGCTGCCCGGCGCGGAGTGCACTCTGCAAGGCCTGCGGGAAGAAAGGACATTTCACTGCTGTGTGCCAGGCCCGCTTGATCACCGCTGTAACCAGGCCCATTGTTCCTGCATCCCCCACATGCGACCCATGGGCGCCGCCATTTTCGCCCATGCAACCCACGTGCGGCCCGTGGGCACCGCCATCTTCCTCGCCTCCGACCACGTGCAGCCATGGGCGCCGCCATCGTCCCTGCCTCAGGTCCCCTGCTCTTCGGGCACCTCATCGGGCCCCTCATCGCCTGCCAACCAGCCAGGGGCCTTCCAACACCAGCAACAGCTCGCCTCCATCACGATCGACCAGTCCCGGCCGCACAACCTCGCAACCGTGTCGACAACAGTAAAGGTCGATGGGCACAAGACATCATGCCTTCTTGACTCCGGGAGAACAGAGAGCTTCATCCACCCCAATACGGTAAGGCGCTGCTCCCTCGCGGTACACCCCAGTAACCAGAGAATCTCCCTGGCCTCCGGATCCCACTCCGTGGAGATCTGGGGGTACTGCACCGCCACCCTCACCATCCAGGGCGTAGAGTTCAGCGACTTCCGGCTCTACATCTTCCCCAACCTCTGCGCTGCCTTGCTACTCGGCCTGGACTTCCAGTGCAACCTCCAAAGTCTAACCCTGAAATTCGGCCGGCCCCTACCACCCCTTACTGTCTGCGGTCTCACGACCCTTAAGGTCGACCCGCCTTCTCTGTTTGCAAACCTCACCCCGGATTGCAAACCTGTCGCAACCATGAGCAGACGGTACAGCGCCCAGGTCCAGCGGCTGCTAAAGGAAGGCATTATCAAGGCCAGCAACAGCCCCTGGAGAGACCAAGTGGTAGTTGTGAAAACTGGGGAGTAAAACAGGATGGTCATTGACTACAGTCAGACCATCAATCGGTACAAGCAGCTCGACACGTACCTCTCCCACGCATATCTGACATGGTCAATCAGATTGCACAGTACCTGGTCTTCTCGACAGTGGACCTGAAATCTGCCTACACCAGCTCCCCATTCGCAAGGCGGACCGGCCGTAAACCGCATTTGGAGCAAACAGCCACCTTCACCATTTCCTTAGGGTTATCTTCAGCGTCACTAAGGGGGTCTCGGTCTTCCAACGGAAGATGGACCGAATGGTTGACTGGTATGGACTGCGGGCCACCTTCCCGTACCTGGACAACATCACCATCTGCGGCCACGACCAGCAGGACTACGACGCTAACCTTTCCAAATTCCTCCACGCCGCCAAACTCCTCAACCTAACTGACAACAAGGTGAAGTGCGTGTTCAGCACCAACCGCTTAGCCATCCTCGGCTATGTGGCGCAAAATGGAGTTCTAGGGCCCAACCCCGATCGCATGCGCCCCCTCATGGAACTCCCCCTCCCCCACTGCCCCAAGGCCTGGGATTATTCTCATACGACACGAGTGGGTCCCTAACTATGCGGACAAGGCCCGCCCACTCATTCACTCCACTGTCTTCCCTTTGATGGGCGACGCACACCAGGCCTTCAGCCATATCAAGGCCAACATCACCAAGGCCGCGATGCACAAGGTCGTCGAGATGCTCCCCTTCCAAGCTGAGAGCGATGCATCAGACGTCGCTCTGCCCGCCACTCTCTTTTCACGCACCCTACATCCCTCCGGAATTGGGCATTCTTCCATTGAAAAAGAGGCCCAAGCCATCGTTGAAGCTGAGCGGCATTGGAGGCATTACCTGGCCGGCAGGAGATTCACTCTTCTCACTGACCAGCGGTCGCTGGCCTTCATGTTCAATAACACACAGCGGGGCAAGATCAAAAACGACAAGGTCTTGAGGTGGAAGATCGAGCCCTCCACCTACAATTACAAGATTTTGTATCGCCCTGGTAAGCTCAACGAGCCTCCCGATGCCCTATCCCGAGGTACATGTGCCAGCGCACAAGTGGACCGACTCTCGACCCGACACAACGCTCTCTGTCACCCAGGGGTCACCCGGTTCTTTCACTTCATAAAGGCCCGCAATCTGCCCTACTCCGTCGAAGAAGTCAGGGTTATCACCAGAGACTGCCAGGTATGCGCGGAGTGCAAACCGCACTTCTACCGGCCAGACCGAGCGCTCCTAGTGAAGGTCTCCTGCCCCTTTGAACGCCTCAGCGTGAATTTTTGAAAGGGCTCCTCCCCTCCACCGACTGAAACACGTATTTTCTTAATGTGGTCGACGAATACTCCAGATTCCCCTTCACTGTCCCATGCCCCAATATGACATCAGCCACCGTCATCAAAGCCCTCAACACCATCTTCGCCCTGTTCGTTTTCTCCGCCTACATCCACAGCGACTGGGGATCCTCATTTATGAGCGATGAGCTGCGCCCGTACCTACTCAGCAAGGGCATCGCCTCGAGCAGGACGACCAGCTACAACCCCCGGGGAAACGGGCAGGTGGAGCGGGAGAATGGGACGGTCTGCAAGGCCGTCCAGCTGGCCCTACGGTCCAGGAATCTCCCGGCCTCCCGCTGGCAAGATGTCCTCCCTGACGCCCTTCACTCCTTTCAATCGCTACTTTGCACTGTGACTAATGAAACCCCCCATGAACGTCTCTTTGCCTTCCCCAGGAAGTCCACCTCTGGGGTTTCGCTCCCAACGTGGCTAGCAGCTCCAGGGTCCATTCTCCTCCACAAGCTCATGCGGCTCCACAAGGCGGACCCTTTGGTCGAGAGGGTACAGCTATTCCATGCAAACCCACAGTATGTCTATGTGGCATACCCCGACAGCCGCCAGGACACAGTCTCCCTCAGGGACCTGCCACCAGTTGGGTCCCCACTCCCCCACCCCTCCACGCCCCGGCGCCACCCTTCCTCCCCCCCAGCGCGGGATATGGGAGAGGGGGGGACATGGGGGAAGGGGGTATAGGGGGAAGGGGGATATGGGGGAAGGGGAATATTCGGGAAGAGGGGATATGGGGAAGGGGGGTATGGGGGGGGAATGGGGGAAGGGATATGGGGGTTGGGGGATATGGGGGAATGGGGAAGGGGATATGGGGGAATGGGGATATGGGGGAAATGGGAGATGGGGATATGGGGGAAGGGGGATATGGGGATATTGGGGAAGAGAGGATATGGGGAAGGGGATTTGGAGGAGGGGGGATATGGGGAAGGGGATATGGAGGAGGGGGGATATGGGGGGATGGGAGATATGGGGGAAGGGGATATGGGGAAGAGGGATATGGGGTAAGGGGGATAGGGGAAGGGGATATATGGGGGAAGGGGATATCGGGGAAGGGAGGATATGGGAGAAGGGGGGACATGTGGGAAGGGTGTATAGGGGAAGGGGATATGGGGAAGGGGGGATATGGGGGAAGGAGGGATATGGGGGACGGGGATATATGGGGGAAGAGGGATATCGGGGAAGGGGGGATATGGGGTGAGGGGGACATGGGGAAATGGGGGAAGAGGATATTGGGGTAGGGGGATATGGGGAAGGGGGATATGGGGGAAGGGGAGATATTGGGGAAGGGGGATATGGGAGAAGGGGGTATAGAAGAAGGGGGGAAATGGGGGAAGGGGAATATGGGGAAAGGAGATATGGGGAAGGGGTTATGGGGGAAGGGGTATAGGGGGAAGGGGATATGGGGAAGGGGATATGGGGGAAGGGGGATATGGGGGAAAGGGAATATGGGGGAAGGGGGTTATGGGGAAGGGGAATATGTGGGAAGGGGGAAATGGGGAAGGGGGTTATGGGGGAAGGGGGGTTATGGGGGAAGAAGGGATATGGGGGAAGGGGATATATGGGGGAAGGGGGATATCGGGGAAGGGGGGATATGGGGGAAATGGGGGAAAAGAGATATGGGAAAGGGGATATGGGGGAAGGGGGATATGGGGGAAGGAGGTTATGGGGGAAGGGGTATATGGGGGAAGGGGAATATGGGGAAGGGGAATATGGGGGAAGGGGAATATGGGGGAAGGGGGATATGGGGAAGGAGGTTATGGGGAAGGGGGTTATGGGGGAAGGGGAATATTGGGAAGGGGATATGGGGGAAGGGGGATATGGGGAAGGGGACATGGGGGAAGGGGAGATATGGGGGAAGGGGAGATATGGGGGAAGGGGAGATATGGGGAAGGGGGATATGAGGGAACGAGGTATGGGGAAGGGGGGATATGGGGAAGGGGGAAGGGGGAAAGGGGGGCAGGCAGTGGGGGGTCTCACAGGGCACTGCGCGGCGGGCTGCCATTTTGCTGGGTCTCCGGGGGGGGGGACCTTTTGTTCAGTTACACCGCGCGGCGTCACTGACGGTGCTCGCGTCTGTGACGGGTGATGCCGTTGCAAATGGTGTCACGTCGCTACTAGCCCATTTCCAGGTGGAGAATTCACAATGTTTCGGGGGGCCCGACGCCGGAGTGATTCGTGCCATTTTTGGCGCCAGGTTCGGGCCATCGCACCGATTCACGGAGACTCCCACCCCTCATATCCCCAGAGGCACCCAACACGAAAACCTTTGACCAGATAGTGAAGTTGGTTAAAGAACATTACAACCCCAGGCCCTCGATTATCCTCCAATGTTATATGTTTAACTCTGCAATGAGGGAACATGAAAGTCTGTCTCAGCCTTCATAGCCAGGCTTTGTCAGCTTGCTGGGCACTGTGAGTTTGGGACCAAACTCAGCGACATGTTGTTCGACTGGCTAGTTTGTGGTATTCAAACCTTAATATCGAGAAGAACCTTTTGGCGGAGACCTCAATCATATTGGAAAATGCAATTGAGATAGCTCAGACAATGGAGTGTGCTGAAAAAGGTGCCACTGAACTGCAAAGCATGGCTGAAGGGGAAGCTTCACCAAGTATGAGGTGGAATAGCCGCGAGGTCAGCGGCAGGAGCAACATGCACAGCTCAGAGCCAGAACTGGTCCTCGGGACGGGCTTTGACAAAGCGTCATCAGACTCGAAACGCTAGCTCTTTTCTCACCCTACAGATGCTGCCAGACTTGCTGAGATTTTCCAGCATTTTCTCTTTCCTTTCAGATTCCAGCATCCACAGTAGTTTGCGTTTATCCTGCTCCTAATTAGTATTTTTGTATAATATAACCATTATCTTCAACCTTAATTGAGTTGCTCTTTTCATGAAAACTAACCATTGCATTCCCTCTCATGCTAACATTCCCTTGTGCTGAATAATGTAAAAGCATCTCCTCACTCATTAGCACCATGTTAAAGTGCCTTTACAAATACCTTTATCAGCTACTACGAGTAATTTTCACCCTGACAGCCACCGGGTGGAAAAACTGACCATCTCCAACACATTCCTCATTGTTCGAAGCCACGAAGACCCACTCCCCTTCTAGACCCTTTCTGGGCATTCTACGTCGCCTTCACCTCCAAATAAAACATATCGGGCTTGATTCAACCGACTGGGAACAAAGCCCCATTGCAAGTGTGTTTAGCCGCGCGTTTCTCGGCATTCGCAGTGCAGAGAAACGCTTAACTATTCAACTATTGTATAAGGGGCCTCAACAGGGAACATGCGGCCTCGGCCACACATAGCCCGTTTTGTACAGTGGGGAGCTCTGCTCGCCGGAAGACCCCAGTGTAGCGAGAAATCGGTTCAAAATGCCATCCCGATCTCCGAGTCCCCAAAGCCGGCTCATTTAAATATATGTTCAACAGATTCACCCGCTACCCGGGACTCACCAGCCATGCCTGGGAAACCTAGTCAGGGTGCACCAGTCATAATGGCACCGGGATGGGGTGGTCTCCTAGGCCATTAGACACCCCTGGGCGGTTCGGCACAAGGCAGAGTGGCACCCTGGATCTCCCTCTGACACTTTGGCACTGCCAGTCTTGCATCAAATGTCACCTGGCACTGCCAGAAATTGGTCTGGGGGGCCTTACCAGGTTTGGGGGGGGGGGGGGGGGGGGGGGGGTCGGGGCCTCTGGGTTGGCGGGTGAGGGGTGCTGAAAAACCAGGGGAGGGCAGGGGAAAAGATCAGGTCAGCCTTCCAAAACGGTGCTCTTATCTGCGAGGAGCCTTTCCTGCTGCCGAGCCAGTAGGAAATCCCGCTATATGTGGCCTCGGTGGAGAGAATCTCCCTGAGGCCAGAAGAAACGGCAAAGTTTCGTTGAATAGCGGGATGTGTCTCGATACCCAAATCGCACACAGTAACTCTGTTTCTCTCTCCACAGATGTTGCCAGCCCTGCTGAAGTATTCCAGCACTTTCTGTTTTTATAAACTAATGTTAGTCTAATAAATGTTGTTGCTTGGGAGAAATCTTGTATGTATGGTTTTCGGGCGGGGCAGGGATTGCGCCGCGCCGGCCGGGGGCCATTGGCAGCGGCCCTCCCCCTGACAATTCTCTGGGCCCCGATGGGCCGAGCGGCCACTCGTCCCTGGCCAGTCCCGCCAGCGTGAATGGATATGGCCTATCCCGGTGGGACCTGGCTTGTCAGCCGTCTAGTGGGGTCCTCGGGGGGGCGCGGAGGGAGTTGGCCCCAGGGGGGGCCCCCTCGGTGGCCTGGCCCATGATCAGGGGCCCACCGATCAGCTGGCGGGTCTGCGCCTTGGGGGTACTCTTTCCCTCCACACCGGTCTCTGTAAGGCTCTGCCATGGCCGGCGTAGAGACGAAACTCCCTGCGCACGCACAGTAAATACACCAGCGGTTCTGCAGATGCGCCAGAACACGCTGGCGGTCCTGCGCATGCGCCAACTCATGCCGGCCAGCAGAGGCCCTTCGGCGCTGGTTGGTGCGCACCAACCTCTCCAGCGCCGGCCTAGCGCCTTGAAGTGAGGAGGATTCCGCAACTTCCGGGCGACCCGACGCCGGAGTGGTTGACGCCGGTATGGGCCACCCCGCCAATTCCGGGAGAAACCCGGCCATGAAGTAGGAGCTGAAGTAGGTCACTTGGACTCTTTGGCCTGCTCCGCCATTCAATGAGATCATAGCTGATCCATTTGTGTTCTTAATTCCACATTCCCATCTACTCCCAATAACCTTTGATTCTCTTGCCTAACAAGAATCTATCTACTTTCGCTTTAAAAATACTCAATGACCCCGCTTCCCTGACTTTTGCTGCAGAGAGTCCCAAAGTCGCAATATCCCCTGAGAGAAACAAAATCCTCCTCACCTCTGTCCTAAAAGGGTGACTTCTAATTTCAAAACAGTGCCCCTTAGTTCTGGACTGTCTCACAGAGGAAACATCCTTTCCACATCCGCCTTGTCAAGACCATTCAGGATCTTATTTACTTCAAGTTCCCCTTCACTCTTCTAAACTCCAGTGAAAACAAGCCAGTCTGTCCAACCTTTCCTCATAAGACAACCCACTCCTTCCGAGTATCAATTAGGTATGTGTACCTCTCTGCTGTGTACAGCTACAGGAGAACATTCAAGCCAGGAAGGCAGTGGCATAGTGGTATTGTCACTGGACTAGTAAACCAGAGACCCAGAGTAATGCACGCATGTTGTTCTCTGGGGAACCAGGTTCTAATCCCGCCACTGCAGATGGTGAAATTTGACTTTAATAAAAATCTGGAATTAAAAAGATGACCATGAAATCATTGTCAATTGTCGTAAAAACCCATCTGGTTCTTTAGGGAATCTTCCATCCTTGGTCTGGCCTACATGTGACTCCAGACCACAGTAATATGGTTGACTCTTAACTGCCCCCTCAAGGGCAATTAGGGATAAGCCTGCGACATCAACGTCCTATGAGCGAAAATGGTAGTGGCATGTGCTAGATTTCCCACCATAGGTCCAGCATTCAGATTTGAACCATCAATAGTACCTCTATGGGCTTCTGCTGAACAACTCTTCTTTCCAGCGTGTAGTAGGTTGGGGCCTCTTTCTAAACCATATTCTGGTCCCCATTTGTCCCCCAGCTCAATCCCATGCCAATTTTTATATCCCTCTTTGTAGTTTCAGATAGGTTCCTGTAGCCAATTGGATACAATATTTCTCACCACGTCTGGAACTCCTCCATCAGAATCTGGAGGTGTTGGTTGCTAAAGTGGGGCACAGTCCCTTCCAATCTTTCTCCACCCTCTCCTTGGTGAGACATTCCGGCATGGGAAATGTAAAATGGTCCGGCTGCCAATGCTCTCGCACATATATGTCCACTTACACACACGCACCATGTTCTCTATCCCACCAGTGACTAATGTTGCAGGATTGGAGAACTTGGATGAGTGTATGGTAGCCTAGATTTCCCAGGTGGCAAAGCTCCTGACTACTAATTTCCTTGCTGGCCGCTCTCTTTGAGTCACACTGGACTGCCATGACAGTGTACAGTTGTGAGGCATCTGGTCAAGGTTCAATTGAATGGTTTAGAACGTTTAGAAAGAAGGTAGATGGATGAATCATAGAATTTACAGTGCAGAAGGAGACCATTCGGTCCATCGAGTCTGCACTGGCCCTTGGAAAGAGCACCCTACCTCAGCTCATATCGCCACCCTATCCCCGTAACCCAGTAATCCCACCTAATTTTTTTTTGGACACTAAGGGCAATTTATCATGGCCAATCCACCTAAGCTGCACATCTTTGGACTGTGGGAAGAAACCGGAGCACCCGGAGGAAACCCACGCAGACACAGGGCGAACGTGCAGACTCCGCACAGGGAGGGACCCAAGGCGGAAATCTAACCTGGACCCTGGAGCTGTGAAGCAACTGTGCTAACCACTGTGCTACTGTGCAGACCGTGTTATGAGAAATTGTAGAATTGCCATCTGCAATGGCTGTCAAAAAGAACACAAACTCCCAAATTCAGCTGCTAAAATGACCACAGTGTATTTATTCAATGATTTTGGTACCTTTGTGCTGCAGTAAAATAAAAAGTGTACAAAAACTTTGAGATACAATATACAAAACTTCAAGTATTCCAATTCTTTGCTTTAACAAGAAAAAAGTGAACGAATATTTATTTGAAATATTACCTTAAACTTCCATCACTGTAATTATGAACTCACTTCACAATTAAGATAGCAAATACACAATGCATTTTCTGATACTTTTGTGTTCACTACAGCTTGTTCTATTACCGAAAAGCATTACATTAGCAGTCACTACCCAATACATCTTTGCAATCTGTATTATTAATGGAATGTTTGACAGAAAGGGATCATGTTATATTCAATCAGATTTTGATTATCCACAGTAAGATCTTTTCTTCCCATATTATTCCAGGTATATTATAAGAGATTACTAAAAGCACATTTGTTTTTCTACTGCATGTTTCACTGCTGTACTTGAACTAATCTAAATGTTCATCCTATTATTGGCTAACCAGAAGCATATTTTTAAAAATTTTATCACCAGGTATTTTAGATTGATCAGCTGATATATTACCTGAAAAATGGAAAAAGCACTTTCAGAATCAAGTATTGTAAGCACACTTTAGACCAATAAAGAACTCACTGAGATCAGACCGTTAATATTTGGCAAGTGACACAACATATTTTGAGTTCTAAACCCCTTCCATACAGTTGATATTATTACGATTTGACGAGTGTATATTTAGACATTAAAGGAAACGTTAGTTACATGTATATGAGTAAGGACTGTAATGTTTGATGAAATATATAAAGATAGAATCTTCATATAATGGCACATATATGCAACATTACATCTATTGATTTCTACTTCCGATGTGAACCTAATTAAAATTGTGAAAGGGAACACGTTGGTATAAATTTATAGGAGGTTCTAAAACTGACATTGTGAATCAGTTACCCATTATAGGAACTGCCCACTTTCTAATCAGCAATTTTCTATAATGGTTGGCTAATCCCTAATGCTAGCTTCATTTTAGGGCAGAAAATTGGAAATCTATCCCATTGACATGTATCGACACACCACTCAATGATGCATAAAAGAAGATGCTCAAATTAAAAGTCTCAGCAATACAGACAAATAAATTATCAGGAATTGATACCATTATTAGATGAATTACGACAAAATTAATCTCCAAATGTATGCATAAATCACAATTGAGGTAGTTACAATGTACAATATATTACAAAAAATCATTCGCTGCAACACCAAAAACAACGGAACATAACTGGCACATTCACCTTGAGTTTAGTTTACATGGCAAGTAACATATTAATTTGGATTTATTATTTACCGTTTTAAGAGTCAAAATTTGTTCTTGACCTGTGCCTTTAGATATAACACATAAACTCTGAAGTAAAAATTGCAGCTTCCCTTTTGATTGGCATAATCCTATGAATACTGTATATTTTACATGAGTATTCCTCAATCTCCTGTGACACTGTGCATGGGGAGTTAAGAACAAGTGTAGCCTTCAGGTGCATTGGGGTTGTCAGCCACGGGAACAATTGGATCAGGAACCATTGATGCAATTCAATCCACATTTTAAAGCCATGCATTTTGTCATTACTTTGATACTTCCCTGTGGCCAGATTTACAATGGAGTCTGCTGCAAGTATCACTGCTGGTGAAGGGTGCAATCACATTGTGACAACTTTAAGTAGGCGAGTTCTCCCATTTTATATGGACATCAGAAGTTATAATGGAAATATAAAGATAAGGATGGAACATATGACTTTAAAATAAGGACTGAATTACATTGGAGTGCAGGCAACAAAGAAGGAAAGCAAGGGTTGAAATCTATGGGGTGTGAGGTGCTACCAGTGCACATAGGGCACCCTCCCAGTTGAGGTTCCCCCCTTCCTTCTTGCCATTTTTAATCTAGGCCACACAAAAAACGCCTTCTCACTCTCACCTGTCTGCCCATGTCAATTGCATTATGATGTAGGCTGCATAATGCCAACAAGTCTAATTGACTTTTAATCGCTCATTTAAATATGTCAGATGAGCTGCTTTCATACCTGGTCACCAAAAGTATTATGGGGTCAGCTTGAGGGTGGGTGGGAAGGTGTTGGGCGAGCCACTCTTTTTATACCCTCTCCCCCACCCCCACCTCAAACATGGCCAGTTGTGGAGTCATAAAATCCAGTCCTTGGTCTTGGCTTCACGTATGAAAGCTCTTGGGAGATCAACAATTGTGTATTTATATAAATGTTTGTGTCTGTGTGCATGCAGGTGGAACGATATATAAAATTATATTCAATCTCCTTTCAGTGCGAACATTTACAGGCTTTTAGAACCCAAAACACGGAAACCACCTAATCATCTCTTCTAGCTTTTGCATCATTGGTGCTAACCCGCTTTATGAGCCTTGTCTTGATTTTAAACACAACTAATTGAATTCAGCATTTTTTTTGCATTTCCTTCCTTCCTCTGCATTTTCCTCATTTTATGCTTCCTCAATTCTGCTTTTAATGACCCATGTTTCGTGGCATTTTAGCAGAACAAAAACGTACATTTTATATGGATTTTCCACCAAGTTCTACATTTTTTATTTTAGAGTCAAATAATTGCATCACTATAATCAGTATTAGTGTAGGTTCATAGCTTAAGGCACATGAAAAAATGTTTGGTAAGCCTTGTGTTTTGCTTAGTTTGGGAAAAATTAGGCAGCATTTTATGAATTTTGAATTATCAAACATATGAGGAAAGGATTTACCAAACAGTTTTTCAAATAGATATTGCCCTTTATAAATATTGGAAAGGATGGGACTTAGCACTGGAACTTATAATAATATCTAAAAAGATTGTTGAAAACTGAACTATCTAACAAATGTATTTGATTCCAACCCCTCCTCCCGCCAAAGTGAACAGGGCTTTGAATGGATCGCTGCATCTGCTACAGAGGAACTCGCCCGGGTAGGGAGCGAGGGTGCTGGAAAATCCCGGTCATTATAACAGAATTAGAAAACAATGATTTTAACTTCATTTCTGAGATGATTATGAGATTTAAGATTACATTGTTAATGATGCATATTGATGATATTCCATACTAATTGCAATTTGAGAAAGATAAAGAACAGCTATTGTAACTAACAATACAATGCAAATCGCAACAATATCTCTAACATTATGGGCAGGATTCTCTGCCGGCGGGATACTCCATTTTGCCGGCGCCCAAGGGTTTCCCAACGGTGTGGGGTTGCCCCACATTGGGAAACCCCATTGACTGGCTGGCGTAAGGAAGAATCCGCCGGCGGGTCGAGGCAGAAATGTGGTGCGGCGGGGCGGAGAATCCAGCCCATTATTTTTAATCCTAATCTGACCTGGGAATAAACATGACCGGGAATTATTTAAGGCTTGAAGGTTTCCAAAATAATTTGATAGCCGCAACATGGGAAGAAAAATAAATGTTCCTCAGAAGACGAAAATTCTGAGGAGATGTACTCAAAGTAATGGAGATTTGAGTTTTTGATTTTCATCAATGAACACCATACTTCTAAAGATGCTGTTCAATTAAAAATTCTGCTTGCATAGCAGTACATGGTAAAATGATGCAGGGTCAGCAGTACTGAACTGTAGTTCAAACTCTGCAGCTCTCCCTTCCCTTAAAATCAAAATTCTGTTGATGAATATGTATGTGCAGAATTTCATTCACATCCAAATATTAGTTCAATTTCAATGTTAGTGTAGAGCTAATAGAATAGTTATCAAATAGTTGCTTGGTAGTACAGAACTTGTGTATTGTTGAAAAAAGACATGCTGTTGAAACTTTTCATCTTGCACTCATCATGACTGAAATACATGGATACCCAATCTCAGAGTGAACAACAATTTATATGAGTAAAGACTGCTAATAACTTGGTAAGTCGGCTCTGAATATGGCATATGAATTTCAGTATTGGTGTGATGCCAGGTATGTAGGCGGTGCATCCCAACAACTGGCTGATCATATCAGACAGCATGTCCCATCGACTGTTCACAATAGGTAATTAACAAGCCTGTACTTACAAAACTCAAAACATAGGGTTAAATTGTCCTCTTCCGCCCACCGTGGGCATCGTAGCAGGTGGGATGGAAATTTGGCAGACCATATAAAGGTCCGTTGACCTCGTGCATGAATTTACGGCCTTGGGACGGGCCTGACCAGAAAATCAAGACCACAATGTATAACATTAGATGTGAATCCGCGATGGACAGCATTTGTTGAATAATCCCAAGTGTGATAAAAATGACACTAACAGCCAATTTATGATTATCAATCAGGCTTGCAATGTAGCTCACATATGCTTGCTAGAAGCTACAAATATTCCTACACAAGTACCTGTTTTCTGCAGGCAAAAGGAATGTACCAAAGCATTGTGCTTTAAAAAAAAATTAAACAAAAGCATGGGGGACAATAGTTCCGTAGTGCATTCTTCATAGTAACACCTCAAACAATCAGGTGCCAGCCAATTAGCATCCTTTTCTCTTGCAGTATCAATTGTTGCTCCTTTTGAAATTTGGAATTCTTGCATCTGCCCTGATGAGTGCAAGATGAAAAGCTTTGACAGCATATCTCTTTTTAGAGCAATAAAATAGTCATCTTTCTGCGAACATTAAAAAGGTAAAAAATGATGGTTAATGTTCACTGAATGGCAAAATTGGCTTGAGGGATTAAATGCCCTACTTCTGTTCTTATGTTCCGATGTAAAATGTACACTTTGACTCACCTAAGTAACACAACATGCGCTGTACGTTTCACATCAGAGTGAGTGTACATTACTCAGCATGAATTGACTGCTTTTTCCTCGGAAGAATAGTCAAATTCGACTCAAAACATTAACTCTGTTTCTCTCTCCACAGATGGTGTCAGACCTGCTGAGTATTTCCTGTACTGTCTGTTTTTTTTAAATTCATTGTCAGGAGGGACTTCTGATGCGTTAAATTAAAAAGGCCTCCCACTTGCAATTAGTTACAAATTTTGAAGACTGATTTGATTAGAATTTAGAATAATTGAGATGGGGAAGGCCATGCAAGTTCAACTTCTTGATTTGCGAACATGCAATCAGATTCATATATAGGGAAAATCTTCAAAGTGAACTAATCTACACAGCTGCAATAAAAATATACCCAAAGCAAATGTTTCGCCAGCAGCACAAATCACTAAAATATAACCGCACAGGTTAATGCGTTTGATTGCTGAATGCCCTTTAAAAGTTGCATATCAAACTGCCAAAATTGTTTTTACTTCACTTTGTATAATATATTTAATTTTCTTATGTTATGCATTTATACTTATACGGTTGTAACATTACAAAAGAAGGGCCTGTAATATGGAGGGAAAATCTTTGACAATAAAATAAAAAAATAAGCATATTTGTACAACAGCAGTTGGGTCAATAAAAAGGGAAATCACATCTAGAAACCCATCAGTTTTACTGGATTCCAGTTTTGCATAGCTGATTATGGAATTAACATTTCAAGGTGAAAAATGCATGGGCTGGATTCTCTGGTTCCCTAGCCGCGAATTTCTCAGCACTGCACCGTTCGCTGACAGTGGAATTCTCTATGCCCGCCGCTTGTCAATGGGATTTCCCATTGCAACCACACCACGCCACCGGGAAACCCACGGGCGGGGGTGCGCTGTTTGCGGGAAAAGAGAATCCCAATGCCCGGAGAATTCAGGCCCATATTTACAGAAAACTATAAATCCGAAAAATCAAAGATGCATATTTACAAGTGATGTACAAAGCATTACGAAAAATGATTCACAAATGAAACAAAATAACATGACTCAATCTGTTACTAAAGATATCATACGTATTTTTAAGTGCTTACATTTACATTCACAGCACAAAATGGACCACCATTTAAGTAGACAATATAGAGATTAATTTGAAGTGCAACCATGGACATAATTAGTTACCATTACAACCATGTCAAAACTCTTGAATATCACAAAATTCCTAATGAATATTTTTACATGAAAAGCATTTCACACGAAAAACAATGACAGTACACAATTATTTATTTTGACTGTGCCCGTTATAGCATTATTTCTGTTGGTTAAAACTTCATTGCTTATAATGCAAGTAGTTTTAATGGTGACCACGCCACTGTTGTATCTGGCTATGATAATGCAAATCATGATTTGTCTTTTGTTGAAACAATGTACTAATAGAACAGAATGTAAATGTCTGTACAAATGCTTTGTGGAACAGCATAAACTGTCACATTAGAAGCACTTTTTCATTTTTTGTGTGCAATTTTAAAACATTTGCGTTTTCAATCTTTCCTCATGTCTCCTGAACTGCTGACCTCTGCTGGGCCAGGGGTCTCCAATAGTGGCAACCTTTTGGTAACTTGTTCAAGTGACCATTTTTTCCCATGAGTCAATTTGTACAGTGAATGTCAGCAGTGAACTGTGGAAGCATCACAGCTGAGCCTGATCCCATTCTTACCTCATGTCCAACCATGTGCACTTTGTGATAAATGCCATGGAACGTCAAGCAGAGTGGGAATTCTGTGTGATTTTATTTCTTCCTGAGCCCATTGATACTGAGGTCAAGGATAACTCCCCTGCTGCTTATCTGTGGTTTTGTTTTTAGATATGCTCCAGACTCGTTTTAAAACCATGTTTTGGCAGTGGTTAAATCGGCTCAGCGATTTTAAAAAAAGGACAGTGGTTTGTGATTTAAAATGACCTCACTTTAAATGCATTTTATGAGTTATTCCATAGTAGAACAAGTAAAGTGGGATGAAATTGGGGATAACATTAATAACCCATGCTACAGATGGAGAACCATGCCCATGGTGTCACATATTGGAAATTTGGGAGTCAAAATGTTTGATGAGCTCGGACAGTATCCTAGACAACCCAAATTTCAATATGGATTTCTGGTAGATGAAGCTCTTGTTGACATTGTGGATCCCAAATTTTTCCGTATCCTTTTTTGTTATTTTTTAATGTCATCACATGATTTTAAAATAATAGCTTCACTGATTTAGTAGCTATTTCTGGGTAGGCGCAATTAAATATTGGAAACATTTGAATTATGTTTGGTCACATTGACCTGGAAGAGAGGACAAATCTAGAAGCAAAAATCTCGAAGACTAACCACTATTTACAATTAGAATGGAAAAATAAATGTATTATGGTTGTATGACTAAGAAGTCATGTGCTTCATAATTTCTACTATAGCAGCCTTCTGGTAGACATTAAAAACAATCATGCAAATTTTAAACAATAGTCTTTCAATTGACTAAACTAGATTTATTAAAATTCTATAAATGAGCTGCAGTAAAAAGATTACAGTACAATTTACAAAGAGAACAAAATTGCTGATACAATAGAGCTAAAGTACAAATTAACTGTGATTCACTGCAGCTCCTAATGTTTTCATATATTTTTTAACTTAAATGCTGTTATTAAATTTAAAAATTGTAAACTAAAGTCAGTATGTAAGGTTTGATTCTACATGGCACAAAGCATTTCACATTCATCAGACTATGTTACGACTGGACACTTTACATTATGGTAGGTTTGATTATGTTCAATTGTGTCTCTGGTTTTGCATTGGTGATGGGTCAAAATTCTGGAACTCATTACATAGCAGCATTCTGCCAGCAGCTTCATCATATGGACTGCATTTGCTCAAGTAGTTAGCCCACAACCACCTACTCAGGTGGGCATTAATGTTGATCTTCATGCGCATATCCCAAAAATGAGGATAAATAAAAAAGTACATTTTGACACAAATATATTTTATTTCTTTGAGTTGTGCAAAACTGACCCTTCCACTTGATGCAATAGAATAATGGACTTTGTTCCGATACTGTTGTATAGCTTCTTTCTGTCTTTCTGAAACAACTATGGATTATGACATATGGATAATCATTTGGAAACTTGAAGGGAAATGGTTTGAGAGGGCAAATATTATAATGGTGCACTGAGTTATGGGCTATGTTAAGCCGCACAAGAATTTGTATTGCACTTTATCATTAAGTGACTGTTTGATCGATTTTAATGAAAATAAATCAAAAATACTGTGCAATATCAAATGAGCATAATTAATAACCAAATTAGTGCCCACACTGGATCCTGGAAGTAAATAATGGTTGAGTGACAATTTTCCAATGTACTTCTAACAATTGCCACTCACATACCAATAGCACACATTAAAATTTGGGCATGTCCAATGCATGATTTTTTTGATCATTTAAACTAATGGCCAGAGAATTACTTGCAGCTGCTGTTATTTTTCAATTTGTGTTCTTTGGCATGCAAAGTCAGAGAATTACATCTATTATTCTTCTGTGCTAATTTATTGTGAGACAGATTTGAATACAAATATTAGGAGCTTCTGATATGCCTAAACCATAATTTTACTATGACAGCAAGAGAGAAACTATGTGCTGAATGTTACTGCCCCCCAGGTGGCAGGAACAGAGGGATGGGGCCAGTATAATAGCATAGAGCTGCATCTGCATGGCTCCCAGTCACCGGTCCATCACTACAGCATGTTTCCAGCAGTGGGCAGGAGATGGGCAGTGAGTTGGGTCAGCTACCCACGGAACAGAAGTGAGCAGCTGACTGGCATAATTAGACGTCTAATAAAGGGCATTTCATGGGTATCCAGCATTTTCTCAATAGCAGAGTGACCCCACTCCTCCGGAGCTGCCAGTTTCAAGGTGACATCCCCGCTGCAGGCCAAGGGTGCTCTAGGGATTCAAGACAGCCCATGTGGCCTCCCTAAATTTTAATTATTCCTCTAGTAGTCCAGGTGTGACTATAGTTTGCAGCATCCTGCTGGCCCTGTCTACCTCCGCAGCACCCACCTCTCCTCGTAGGTGACTTGGCTGGCAGCAGCAGGAGCCCAGCAATCGTCCATAGTTAGATGGCAAGCTCATAGGCAGACAATTAGGAGACTACCTGTGGTAAAATTGCCAAACTGGTCCCACTGCCTGCAAGTGTGGACTTGGCACCTGCTTTTCAAGCTCATGTTGGGGTCCTGAAGCCTGTTGTAGCATTCCGTCTAATAAGCTAGTAGGGAGACCATTGCATCCCAATATTTTTAGTCTTATTATATAAACAGGACAAATGTCAGAAATATACTTTTTATTTTGGGGGCATGAGTTCTTCATTAATGGAGCATATCCAAAGCCACACTAATAACTTGCATTTATATACCGCCTTTAATATGGAAATAATTTTCAGAGATGTATAATGAAAACAATTGACATTGAGCCAAAAACGTGAAACACCAGGAGGGATGACCAAGGTAGGAATTCTCTGGTGGCCAGGATTTACTTTTCTTATGGGCAGTGCACCCCCGCCAGCAGGATTTGTGGTGGCGTGGGATGGGTTAAATGGGAAATCCTATTGACAAGCGGCAGGAAGACAGAATCTTGCTGCCAGCGAATGGTGCGCAGCTGAGAAAGACGCGGCTGGGGAACCGGAGAATCCAGTCCCAAATGCTTGGTCAGAAATGCTTTACAAGGAAGGCTTTAATGAGGGAGATGGAGGGGGTTAGGGAAGGAATATTAGTAAAGTGAAATAGGTGCAATTAGAAACATAAATCATCCTTATGCTTATCATTGGAACCCTTGTCTATTGATTCTGAGGGATGCCAGTCTTTTCCCAAACTGTAGGAATGGGACGATTAGAATATTTGAGGTGAATGCATGAGAAGTGTACGTTAGGACAGATCTGGAATGTTACACTGTCAGTGTGCTGTTCCCCTCCAGAACTGATTACATTTTTCTTCAGGCACTTTGTGTCATTTGGCAGGCTCATACAGAACCTACAGGCATGGGATTCACTGGACAAATCAGATGATGCACTGGGAAGTCTTCCCTGAAGAAGCCCAAAACTTTCCAAGCCCCCCTATTGTGGAAGGGATGAGCAGAAAACCTTCTTGTCTTTCCCCACCACTGGAATTTTCCAGCCTTGTTTCCACAGGGCAGAATCCTAAATGGGTGAAGTCAATTTGGCAGTTACATCAGCAATGAACCCTGGATTCTCAGCAATGAACCCAGGATTCAGGTGGAATTTTGGGCCCAAGATTTCTACTTTTCCAGAACCAAATTTAGATATAAATCTAAGGAAAATTACATTATGGGCGGGATTCTCCCAGCCCTGCGCTGAGCTGGAGAATCCCCGTGAATGGGCCACGTTGCCCCGACACCGGCATGCGATTCTCCGCAGTGCAGAGAATCGGCGCCAATGGCGCCGGCATGGTTGGTGCGGCTGGCTGGCCGATTCTCCGGCCCGGATGTGCCGAGCGGACGAAGGAAAATAGCTGAGTCCTGCCGGCACCGTTCTAACCTGCTCTGGGCCGGCAGGACCTCAGCGCATAAGGGTCGGGTGGCGGCCTGTTTGGGGGGGGGGGTCCAACCCGGGGTGCGGGGGGGGCCTCAGATGTGGCCTGGCCCGCGATCGGAACCCACTGATCAGCGGGCCGGCCTCTGTGGCTGGGGGCCTTCTTTCCTACGCGCCGGCCCCTGTAGCCATGCGCCATGTTGTCTCGGGGCCGGCACATTGAAGGAGGCCACTGCGCAAGCATGAGCTGGCGCCGGCACCACCGCGCAGGTCCTCGTTGGTGCCGGTGCAACTGCGCATGCAGGAATCCCGCGGAGCGCAGTTAACGCCGGGATCTGCAGCTGGAGCGGCGCGATCCGTTCCAGCGCCGTACTGGGCCCCTGTAGGGGCCAGAATTAGACGTGGGATCGACCTGATCATGCCGTCATAAAACGCGACGGCGTTTACGACGGCACACTCTGCCGCGGGATTGGAGAATCCCGCCCTATATCTCCAACTGAATCTTTAATTATGTACATTGAAAGTCGAGGCTAATGTCAAATTCACAATACTTTTCACTATCCCACCTCACATGGACAAATTTTCATTCTTAACATTGATCTAAAAAGTATTTTTCTCTCCAGTTGTTATTCAGTAAATAATCACTGTATTATTTTCTGTACGTTCAACTTACTTTTGCTTCAGATAGCTGAATATTATTTGGTCACTGAAACACGTTACAATTTTGCTTTCATGAAAATAATACAGCATTTAATTTTCTTCATTTTCGATTACACACAAACTCTGGGTGCGATTCAGCAACCTCGTTGCACCCGGACCCGCATTGGGCGCAATGGACAAATTGCCTGAGAGCACCAAATCGGGCTCTGCGCTACACGAATCGTGAGTCACCCAACTTTCTCTACCCGGGCGCAATCTGGACCACACCCTCGCTACGAGATCCAGATCTGCATGTTTAAATGAGCCAAAAGGCTTATTTAAATACCGGAACATCGGATTCACCTGGCGCCCCGGACTAAATGGCAGTGCCTGCGAGACCTCACCAGGGTGCCGTTTAGTAGTGGCCCACACAAATGTGGACCAGGCGGAATGACACCTTGTGTTGGAGGGGGGTCTCACATGCCACTGGAGACTCCAAGGTGGTCAAGGACAGGGCAGGATGGTACCCTAGCCCTCCCCTGGCACCTCAGCACTACCAGCCTGCATCCAACACTGCCAGGAAGCCCAGGTACACTACCAGGATGCCAGGCTGGCAGTGCCAAGGTTCCCGGGTGCTAATGGTTGGGCCTGGTGGAGCCTCGTCAATTGGACCGGGAGTAAGGCGGGGTCCCCAGGGATTTCAACAAATTTAGGGAGATGAGGGTGGGAGAGTGATAAAGCAAAGCGGGGGGTGGGGGCCGGGGGGGGGGGGGGGGGGGGGGGGAGAGAGAGAGATCAGGGTTCTGTGAAATCCCTCTAAGTATGGCCTTGGCAGGGTGAAAATACCTGAGGCCATAAAAACGACAAAGTGCCGTTGAATAGCGGGGTGTTTCTTCGCGCTGCAGCCAATGGCAAACACCCCACTAAATATGCCCAAAAACAGACTTTAACATTTGTCTGCTGAATCGCAACCTATATCTTGGTGTAGCTTTATATGCATCTGACAGTAAGCACAAGCTGTGGCATACAGGCCTTATTGGTGAATCTGTACTGTTGCCCCTGAGTTGTTACCATTGGGTTGTTTCTTTCCTTGTAAGACAATGTGGGAAGCTTTTTTGTTCAGAAACCAATTGAACAGCCAAAAGCAAGGGTGAAAATATCCAAAAGGAAATCAGGGTAAATCAAATCCTATTGATTCATCAATGGCCTGAATTTTTTGAATAGTGGCGGCTTCGTGGGGAGTCGGTGGAGAGGTGTTCCCGACAACCCTCCTGCCATTTTGCACTTTAACAAGCGTTGACTGACAAGAGATGGGACTTCAGCTTCTCACTCAGGAGAAAGTCCCGCCTTGGAGAGTTGCCATCAAATCAGATTGGTTGGCAGCTCCCCAGTTCCCTCCAGCAACATAAGAGGCACTGTACAGAGTTGCCTGAGACTGGGAAAATGGTAAGTGTCAGGAGTCCCAGGGGAGCAAGGGTAGAGAAGGTCTAGAAATCACCAGGGAGGGTGATTAAGAACTCGGGGGAAAGACCAGGGGTGGGAGGGGTTCCAGAGGTCACTGTATCTTCAGGGGAGGATTCCCCCAGTCAGACTCAATGGGCCGGATGGCCTCGTTCTGTACCGCAGGCATTACAAAAGGAAAGGGGTTTCTGAAGGAGGCGCTCCCCCTCACTACTGATATCGAACTTTCTTCACTTCCAGGTTTCCTCCCCTGAGCTTTCATCCACTTACCAGCCTTCGAAATTGAGGCTGAGCAGGAAACAGCCCTTAAGTGGCCATTAATTGGTTACTTAAGGGCTTCAAATGGGGCAAGGTGGGCTTCCTACTTGAGGACCTGCCAGCGTAGAATTACTGCATGGTTTGGGCAGGTGGCAGCCCAGAGGGAATCCCTTCCATGCAATTTCACCCCCCCCCCCACCTCCCCCCCCCCCCACCCCCCCCCCCCCCACACGCACAAACCTCCAGCTTCAAAACACGCCAAATTGGAGTGTAAATTTCTGGCCAATGATGACAAGTTTGGGTTTTAAGCTGTAGGAGTGAGGGAAAAGGGAGGTCAGGAAGTTCACACTTTTGAGGACCTGGCAAAGAATATGTTTGGATTGAATAGAGGAAAAGAACCAGTTGTGATGGAGAGAAGAAAATTAGAGATCGGAAGTGAGTGAGCAATCTCCAATCGGAAGACCAACACTCTGAAGTCCTGGAGTAATATAGAAGTTCCAGTGAGAGACCAAGGGATTCTGTAATATGTGCTGAGATCTGGTCGGGAAGTGTTTCAGAAGAACCTTCCTTATGAACTACATACACCAAGTGAGCACTTCTGCAGTTTACACTATCTGGAGCCTCACAGACAAGTTGAGAGCTGCCATGAATCCAACTGAGGTCTAAAGAGGCTACACACCAGAGAAAGGTGATCATTCCCAGCACAGCTTGCCATTCTGGTGGGAACAAGAGACCTATTTAAGACCTTCCATAAAGCTCACCTCTGACGCAGTTTTTGTTCACCCTCCTGGATAGTCTCCCGGAGTCTCCCTCTCAGCTGTTGGAGCTGTACAACTTTACCCTGACATTCTGGTTGGTAGTTTTGATCAACTTCTATTAATGCCATGGAAATGATGCCTTTGCCAAGGTTTTGGATGCAATCCCTGACTGCAGGCAAGGGTGAGCAGAGGTTCTGCCTGTTGCTCATGTATCAGTTGAATGGCTCCAAGAGAATTTGGAGCCAAGGTTCTTTTTGTACCCTGTCAAGCAATATTGGAGAGCTGGCAGAGGAGCATCCACAAATTGTTAGAAATTCCTTCATGGGGATGTGGACATTGTTGACTAGGCCAGCATTTATTGCCCATTCTAACTGCCCATGAGAAGGAGGTGGTGAGATTTTTGAACCGTTGCACCCACAGTTCTGTTAGGGATAGAGTTCCAGGATTTTGGCCCAGCGACAGAGAAGGAATGGCGATATATTTCCAAGTCAGGGTGGTACGTGGCTTGGAGGGGTACTTCCAGGTAGTGATGTCCCCATGTGACTGCTTCCCTTGTCCTTCAAGATGGTAGTGATCGTGGTCTTGGAAACTGCTGTGTAAGGAGCCTTGGTGAATTGCTGCAGTACATATTGTAGATGGTACACACTGTTGCCACTGTGCATCAGTGGGGGAGAGTGAATATTTGTGGATAGGATGCCAATCAAGCGGGCTGCTTTGTCCTGGATGGTGTCAAGCTCCTTGAGTGTTGTTGGAGCTGCACTCATCCAGGCAAATGGAGAGTATTCCATCGCACTCCTGACTTGTATCTTCTAGATTGTAAACCAGCTTTGGGAAGTCAGGAAGTGAGTTATTCACTGCAGGATTCCTCGACCCTGACCTGCTCTTGTAACCAAAGAATGTATATGGTTAGACCAGATAAGTTTCTGAAATATTCAGAACAGAACTTCAGTTTATGAAATAGATATGGGAACAGTAATCAATCCACGTTGAAGGAAAAATAAAGGGGGGGGGGATTTTCTGGCTGTTCTCGGCAGCGGGATCTTCTTGGGTTTCCTGGTGGCATGGGGGTGGATTCAATGGGAAATCACATTGACAGAAGTGGAACCAGATAATCCCGCTGCCGTCCAACATGCCGCGCGGGACCATGGGAAATTCCCCTCAGATTCTCGGCAAAGGTGAAGAAGCAACAATTTACACATTTTAATGTAACTTGTACAGTGAGAAACTGATGGGATCAGTGGGATCACCATTTTAAAATCCTCCAAAATGACTTTTCACTGAAATAAGACGCCAATTTGAAGGTTCCAGTTTCCCAATGGGTAAAATAGGCAAAACTACCTGTATAGGTTTGGCAATAGTGAAGAAATGGGAGCTCCATTTGAGGTCAGTATTGAAGTGAAACTCGCAGCGCTGGTACACAAATGTGTCAGAGTGGAGCAAACACAGGCAGGTGGTGGTAAACACTGACAAAGCCTGCAGGAAACATCCAGGAAGTATTCCTCAGATTTTGAGGCGGGGTCAGAATCACCAATATAAGTGTAGCGAGCCAGGAATGTCACCCACCCAACATCATTGGTACTGGTGACATAATTTCTGAGTACAATTAGAATAATTCTGATAAACTCCATGCATTGTAAGTGCTGGCTAGGAAACACAAAATAGTATGTTGCTGCAGGGTTTAAAGGCCTTTAATAGTTTAAACATAGAACATACATACAGTGCAGAAGGAGGCCATTTGGCCCATCTAGTCTGCACTGACCCACTTAAGCCCTCACTTCCACCCTATCCCCGTAACTCAATAACCTCTCCTAACCCTTTTTGGTCACTAAGGGCAATTTATCATGGCCAATCCACCTAACCTGCACGTCTTTGGACTGTGGGAGGAAACCGGAGCACCCGGAGGAAACCCACGCAGACATGGGGAAAACGTGCAGACTCCTTACAGACAGTGACCGAGCAGGGAATTGAACCTGGGACCCTGGCATTGTGAAGCCACAGTGCTAATCACTTGTGCTACCGTGTTGCCCAAAGCATCACGTATCCTCAAAATCATTTTGGCTGCAAGACAGTTTCTGACTGGTATTCAAGTGTTGGAGAGATCACTTGCAGGGCATGAGCCTCCCCACCATGCCCCCTTTCCCCTCATCAGCTGTGCAGATTCTGATACTTAAGGAGGTTTGGCTGGAAAGTTCCTCTTAGAACCAACAACATTATGGCTTCAAGGAGAAGTGCAACAGGTCTTTTATGGAGATGACCAGAGTTTTAAATGCCAATTAAACCACCCCATACATGGAATCTCAGTGTCAGCCCCACCAATGGTTGCAAATGTTGCAGAAAGGAGACAGTGTAAAGATATAACAGCATGAGAGAGGCAGCATTAAGCGGGCCTGTTTTAAGATTTGGTCAATATTGACACATGCTTGCTACCCACTACATATGCTTCTGCCACTTCGGTAGTGCCTAGGAGAAGCAGTCAGTTAATGTTAGGAATTCAGAATTCACACACTGGGGAAGCAATGTCACAAAAATACTAGACATTCCCACACAGCGTGTTGGAAGTAAATTTATGATGATACTAAAGTTAACGTGGGCAGGATTTGTTTTTGAGAGTCATGAAACTTGCTTTTCATTAGTTAGCTAATTGAAAGCTAAATGGGTTATTGAGCAGTGTGAGCTGTAGCGTAGAAGGGACTGTTAATACAATGATCAGACATGGAAGCCAAGAGATGCCCTGTATGAAATTCGTACCACTTTCCATTGTTGTTAGTTTGGGGTTTTCTTCTGATATCTCTTAAGATTTCTGTTGTTCCAATTCATTTGCTTGGGTCCCTTCTTCTTATTTAGCCTCAATTATGGATGGGGAGGGCAGATAGTGGTCCGATTGTCGCAAATGACATAAAGGCAGGTGGTAAGGTAGCTGGAAAAAATAATACAGGGGAAAGAAGCAATAAAATTGATTCAGAATTTTTTTTTACAGGACTTCTCTGAGCTTTCCACAGATGTTCCACCACAGTTGCAAACCCAGGTTTTTGGAAATCCTACCAATTTAGCTACTGGCTCCTGAACTTAACTCCTGCCTTTTCTCTTGTGTCTTGAGACCTTGGACATGCATTTTATACAGATATAAAATATGCAACTTATGACATTATCACATCATTACTGTCTCACTTGAACACACATTGATGCTTCCTTGGCCAATGGAAATGATATTTGAAAGTACGGTAGGTGCAAAATATTCCAATTGGATATTCCAACTGTGCGGAGCTAATGTCTATTCTAATCAAACAGCTACCCAATTTATCCTATTGAATTGGATGGCTCTTTTGCTTGTTGGCAGCTATGATTGAAGGTAGCATTATCTACGCCCAAATATGATGATATTTAGATGGATTTCTTGTGCTATTAGCATTACTTGACCAGCTGACACCCCTGCTTTGTTTGGTAGCTTCTACAATAAAACAAAGATATCAGGGGAAGAGGTGAAAAGAATAAGGGGCACGATTCAGCCACCACGTTGAGGGGCGCAGAGCCGGGTGCAACGGGTAAATCCCGCAAGAGCCCCAAATCAGGCTTTGTGTCAGGCGCTGGACCAATTGTGAGTCACCTGACTCACTCCGCTGGGCATGATCCAGATCAGCATATTTTAATGACCCATTAGGCACGGTGGCACAATGGTTAGCACTGCTGTTACAGCACCAGGGACCCGGGTTCAATCCTAGCCTTGGGTCTCTGTCTGTGTGGACGTTGCACGCATGTCTGTGTGGGTTTCCTCTGGGTGCTCTGGTTTCCTCCCACAGTTCAAAGAAGTGCAGGTTAGGTGGAGTGGCCATGATAAATTGCCCTTAGTGTCCAAGGACATGTAGGTTAGGCGGGATTACGGGGATAGGGTGGGGGAGTGGATCTACATAGAGTGTTCCTTCAGAAGGTCGATGCAGACTCAATGGACCTCCTCCTGCACTATAGGAGTTCTATGATTTTAAATACTTGGATGCTGCATTCACTTGGCCCACGGGATTCAATGGTTGTGCCTGTGAGACTTCAACCGGGCACCGTTTGCACTGGTTTCCACAAACGTGGACCAGGTGTGATGGCATCTCGGGGGGGGGGGTTCACGGGCCATTAGAGATCCCAGGTGATCGGGGACAAGGCAAGGTAGTACCTTGGCACTCCCTGGTACCTGGGGACCTTGGCACTTCCAGGGTGCCAAAGGCACTACCATGGTGCCAGGCTGGAATGCCAAGGTGCCAGACTGACACTGCTAGGGAAGGTTGGGGATGAAGGGGGGTCCAGAAAGAGGGGAGGGCAGAAATCGAGGCTGCCGGTCAAAATGGTGCCCCGATTTGCGGAGACACGTTCCTGCTTGCGAGCTCACCTCGCCTGTGCTAAAAATCAACTAAAGCATGTCCTCAGCAGGGAGAAACTCCCCTAGGCCCAAAAATCTGGCAAAGTGCCAGTGAATAGTGGAGTGAATCTTAGCGCTGCCGCCACTGAGAAACACCCAGCCTAATGCGCCTGAAAGCAGACTTAATTTCATGTCCACTGAATCATGCCCAAAGTATCCATTGATAATGGAAAAGAGCATAGTGTATTAATTCAGCCTCTGCATCAAGAGAACTTGATGTAACAAAAAATGAAGGTGTGTCATCTGAAGGATGTTAGGGAACATTGCGGAACATTATTAGCAAAAGTGTGGTCAGGGCTGGATAGTGACAGAGGACGACCCAGGAACCGAGACCTAGCCCTCAATTAATGAAGAAAGAACCACAAATAAGCTATTAGCCAAGCACTTACAGAGCATGTTGAGTGGAAATCTGCTAATTATGAACCAGTTTTGGTGTGATTCCACATGACAGTAGCTTTTTCAGAAGTTGTCAGTCTTAATGAATATTGAAAGCAATGATGGATGTTTCACTGCAGTGTTCAAGACCTAAATTTCCAGAAGTGCGGAACTGCTATCACTGGGAAAAATGATGATTGAATGGGAATATTTGCTGGGCAGTGGGGAAGAGCAGGGGAGAGACAATTGAAACTTTTACAGCTGCCATAGGTGCAATGACCTCCTTCTGATTCTACCCTTTTTCGCTTGTCTATTTATTTAATTTTCTTTTCAAAGCATCTAAGTTACTTGCATCAGCCATTTCCTGTCCCAGCAAGTTGCCTTTTGAAAGTTGCGAAAGGATCAGAGTTTTGGCAATCAGAATGTTTATAGAAACGCTCAGCTGTAAAAGTTCAATATAGCTAAAAATTTAAATGACAAGGTTTCACTTCCAGCTATGATGACCTGACAAGGGAAGAGTGATGACCTGAGTTGTTAAACTTTGTTGGTCTTTTACTAGTATTTGGCATTCATGTAAAATGTTCCCCCCTTAAGACATGACTTTGATGCAAAATTCCTCGAGGGAGTTGGTTAATTAAGTCAGAGATTGAGGCCACAGTCCAGTGAAATACCATTTGTTGTCACAATCTAAGGCCATCTTAAGCAGAACATCAGTGTGTATTTACAAGTGAATGTAAACCTTCCCCAGTGACATAACAGAATGCTTCTAAATTACATTCTATGTAAATTAAAATCAAACAAACATTTAGTTGCTAATTCATAGCTTTATGCATTATTTATATATGTATTTATGGACAAAGAATAAATGCCATATGATTTTTTACTGCAATTTATATAATTGTGTAAAGATTGCTAAACTACTCAAATTAGTCAAAATGTCAGAAATATATTTGATTTATGAAAATATCAAATCATCAAATGGTGCAATATGAACCAATTTATTCCCCTAATCTAAAATCTCTGCTCTGGAAATCATACTCCATGGATTTCTGATAATTGTCAATCTGCCTTTAGTAAGCTGTGTATTTGAAATATTGGCCAACATTTCAGCTTCAACACTTCAACAGAGATCTAGAAACACAGGATTGACAATAACCTATTTGGCATCGAGCTCATTTAATATCTGCACATTAGGTTATCCATGGCTGACATACTGTACAACTGAAACATTGATACAAATTATGGAAAATGGGAGGAATTGTATGTTACACTGAATTAATAGATGTAAAACATCTTTAACATGTAAAATATACATTGTAACAGGGTAATCAAAAAAGCAAAATCCCGAAACAAGTTTTTTTTCCCTTTAAAAAAAGTCTTCTTATTCTTAATAACAACAGAAATATTCTTTTTTGAAAAGACAAAGCAACTTCTCTAAAACTATTCTTTGCATATTTCCTTTGAATTTAGATTCTTCGGAAAAGCACTTGTATCGGTAAACTATTAACGAAAACTTAAGTATAGTACAATAAGTAAAAACAGCTTCCACTGACAAGTAAGATCAACCTTGTCCAATGCAATGCATTTCAAAACTCTTCCCTACCACAGTGGCATCCAATTGTTCATCACTGGATTATATAATTATATTGCCACAGAATGCAATGCCATTGTACATGCAAAGTAGGAATAATTTTGCATTTATTTCCGGCAACAGTCTGCAAAAAGTTAGAAAATTAGGCTTACTGGATCCCTCACTATCCTTTCCATAGAGTGCACACTCTGAATGCACGAGCTGTGACTACAGGGTGGAATTGTAGCCTAAACAGAACTTAGAATACTGAGGGAGGTATTACAGTTAGTAAAACTGGCTTCAACTAGAGCTCTGTCCAATAGCTGACAATCTGTTTGGCAGTCTGCGTTTATTTTCGATGTCGGTAAGTATCACCCACTGTACTAATAATGTGTGCCTGAATTTGCAGAGGTTGAAACTAAATTAGATTTTGACTGTCTTAGTAAATTCACAACCGTTCCTTGGCTTCCATATTAAGATCTTCACAACCCTATTTAATATCCAAAATCCAGGATTATACGCTTCATCAAATTACTCAACAGCCACAGAATGCACACTTTTGTTTTGGTGCAGATACCTTAAGCTTTATACATCTACATTGGTGCAGACACCTTAAGCTTTATACATCTACATAGATAATTTTATTTCCGTTCTCACCATGATACACTCCAGAATGGAAAGCTGCCAAGATTGTTTTCAACATCTGCATAAAATTTAGTTCACAATATCACGTTTATCCATTTAAAAAGTTACCTTCTACTATAGTTCACAATATATATATAAAAAAACAAAATCACATTTTAACTCTTGATTACATAAATCAGAAACACATTTTGTAAATGGTGTTCATTTTTAGATACTAGAAAATGTGCATATTCATACTGCCAGTAAATAATGCATTTGAATTCTTGACAGCTTAGAGAAGCCCAATTTTGGTAAATTATGTTGGCAGATGAATTAGCACCATATTATTAAAGTTATAAGAAAATGATAATCATTTGTCTGCCTCACCAAGTTCATAAACATTGATGTTCATGATGACACATACATTAAAGTAATGTGTGCATCAAAATCATAAACTGATTTATAAAGAACATGTTTACAATCTCACTGGAGGCAGCAGACAGTGGAAATCTTCCACCCATTGCTAGTACCACAACCCTACTTGCAACCTCTGGTTTGGCAACTGGTTTTATTGACAAAACAACTGGTTAACTTATCACAGAGTTGTTTCATACTCCAGACGTTCTTCAATGAGGGCTTCATCCTTGTATTGGAGTTGGGGTGGTGAGGATGCACATTCAAAAGCAAGGATAGCCTTTCGTAGACTTCTGTCCAAAACATGTCTGTCCCATGCTGGATACTTGTTTCTTAAAAGGTCAATTTTGATCACAGTTTCTTCTATCCGGGGAGTGCGAGAAGATGGTGTGGACGGTGCAGTAGGTCTGACCTGAAAAACAGGCATGCAACCATCCCTTTCTGTGAATTTCTGTTCCCTGCTTTGGGACACAGCCCTTAAAGCATTTGCTGCTGCCTCTGCAGGCAAATTGAAAGTGGCCACAGGCTCTTTGCAAGCACAGCTTGGTGACTGGCCAAACCTTGGTCCATTTGGATGAAAAAAGGCGTAGTACATCAACATAAAAACGATTCCAGTCAAGAAACTACTAAACACAACACAAAGCGCCGGTATGGCGAACGCATCTGTTATTTGAGGTGCTCGGTACAAGTACCACAGTGCACTCAAGGCAGTGTTTTCCAAAAGGATTACAAAGTAGTAGATGAATAGCCGACACCGAGTTCTTCCTTCTTTGACATTGAACCAACTGAAAATGTAGATTATTCCCACAACCATATCAAATACAATCTCCTCCCACTTGGTAATGCAGAACTCTGTTTCACAATGAACAATCCAGAAAGTCATAATGCACCAATGTAAGACAATGAAGATCCCAAAGTAGAGCTGGAAAACTGATGCAAACAAGGCAAACGTGATGACTCTGGCTGCAATTGTGAAGAAATGCCAACAGAACTGAATTATAACAGCCATGTAGCTGATGGGCTTCTTATCATTTCTAGAGTCACGAAGTGCCTTCTGGTAGGAAGCCAGAGCCCAGGCCAGGGATACAAGGGATGCTGCAGCTGTAAGGCCTGTAGAAAAGATAAAAGTGCACAAACAGTAAGTGAGTTTAGATCATCAATGTCAGACCAGAACCATTGAACAGTATTCCTGTAAAGTAAGACGTGACAAATTCAAGTTGAAACCTTTCCTGAAAGACCTTTCCAAAATGTACCTCATCAATTCCATAACATCAATTTAGAAAATAATTCCTCCCATATATATGTTTATTCAAATACATTTCACAAAATGTGATTGGTCTTAAATTAATGCTAACCTGTATTATATTGCTGGTGTCCACCGGTGTTGCAAAACTGGATGAAAATATTTGTGCCCTGATTTTAAACACTAGAGTGTACATGGCCACAAAGGGCCTCACGGTAGCATGGTGGTTATCATCAATGCTTCACAGCTCCAGGGTCCCAGGTTCGATTCCTGGCTGGGTCACTGTCTGTGTGGAGTCTGCACGTCCTCCCCGTGTGTGCGTGGGTTTCCTCCGGGTGCTCCGGTTTCCTCCCACAGTCCAAAGATGTGCAGGTTAGGTGGATTGGCCATGCTAAATTGCCCGTAGTGTAAGGTTAATGGGGGGATTGTTGGGTTACGGGTATACGGGTTACGTGGGTTTAAGTTGGGTGATCATTGCTCGGCACAACATCGCGGGCCGAAGGGCCTGTTCTGTGCTGTACTGTTCTATAAAGGAGACTACAAACATTCTGGAGACGTGGGTGTTTCCCACCCGATTTTAACTGATTCCATAAACTTCCATGCTGATCTGCTAAAACCTGGCAGGCAAGAGTGGGAATTTAAAAAAAAATTATTTCATGGGATGTGCGCGTTGGAGGCTAGGTCAGCATTTATTGCTCATCCTTGCAGATGAAGCTGCAGCCCAGGAGATGGAGAATTTGAGAAAGCAATTCCAGCAGAAAGATCAGGAGATAGATGGTTTAGAGAGGCAGGTTCAGACTTTAGGGTTAGCGACTGAGCACTCAGCTGCAATATCACAACAGCAGAGAATATCCAGTTTGTATGCAGGAGCTGCCTTGGTTGAGGCAAGAGCTCACAGAAAGTAACAAGAGAAATGAGAGTCGCTCAAAGGATCTGTGTGATGCCAGGGAACCTTTGAGGGAAGCAGTTAAGCAGCCTCACAGAGAAGCTGATTACTGCCGTTGTAAGTTTCGGATAGTGGAGTTAAAAGAGGAATTGGGAAAACAGGAACCATTAGCAGTGGCAGATACAGGAAGCAAGTTCTCTTTTCAGCGAGATGACGCGCCAGCGGCCTGAACAAAGCATAAGAAAATCTGTTTCTCTAAATCCCACCTAGTCCCAAGTAAGGTTAAGATAATTAGGAGAAAGTAAGAAATTAAGTTCATAGTCCACAGTATAGTTCAGATGCTGCGCGAAAAGGCAACACAAAGGAAGAAATAACTTGTGAAGATCTGTGCATTTTGATGATAAATAAATCCTTTTCCTGTCTGAATGAGATTCCTTGTTTAAGTGCTGTTTTGGGTCAGCGAATTAATAGCTTGTTAGCCCCCTGCCTTGTATGTTTTTTTGGAAGCTTCTTTTCCTTGCTTGATTAATGTGTGTATTTCATATTTCTAGGGTGCATGGAAATATGAAAGTGCGAATATGACTGTTGAGTGTGCCTAAATTTTTAGTTAGGGAATGTGAGTTTATATCTATAACTGCGAGAGAATGCTGAGGATTAACAGTTTAAAATTTACAGCTGTAAGAATCTTTTGTTTTACATGAATGTTCATAGGTTTGTTTTATTATTTATTATATGTTAAGGTTTTATTATTTGTCTTGAGTTTTAATTACAGGCATTTAAGAAGTTTAGTGTAAACACCCCACAAGAGTGCTGACCTACTTCATTTTGGTTATTATTTTAAAGAAGGTGCTATGTTTCTCGGTTTGCGTGTGGATAATGTTTGTGCTTCCAGCTTTAATGTTTTTCTGTTGGACATTGTGATTTTGTGACTGTAGGTTCAGTGAATTAAGTCAAAAATCTGACAAAAGGGAAGTGTAATTACTAACGTTTCTTATTCAGGTTATGGCCAGAATCATAATTACAGAATCTTTTTGATAAACATGTGGAAATTTTAACTTGGATACAAATTCACGCACATAAGAATGAGATAGCTTTAATTTGATAGTGTCTTCCGCAAGGAACAGGCCTGATTTAAGAATGTTATAGTCAAGATATCTGTCAATCCGTATTGGATGCCAACGTTCTTCAGAGCCAGACCAGTGCCACATGTATTGCATCAGAAGGTTGATGCACAGCTAAAGAGATTGGAAGAGCTGGGTATAATCAAGTCAATATAATCAAGCCGGTGGACAGTGCCGATAGTCCACGTCCTTAAACCTGATCTTTAATCAGGATTTGTGGGGACTATAAACTGACCATAAATCAGGTTGCCCAGGTCAATCGGTATCCAAGTCCCCAAATCGAGGACCTATATGCCATGCTTACCTTACATATTCATAATTGGACTTCACTCACGTTTACCTGCAACTAGAGCTGCATGAGGAGTCTCAGACGTTTGCTACAATCAATACCCACAAAGGATTCTTCCATAAACCAGCCTGCCATTCAACATCACTTCAGCCTACGCTAACTTCCAGCGCATGGCTTTCCAAACTCAGGTCGCCACCTGCGGGTGGGTGGCAGGAGGGTCATGGAGCGATCGATTGTGGTGTTCCCGATCGCGGGAAGAAGTCCCCAACGGCCATGACCAGCTTTTAAGAATGCCAGCTGTGGGCAGTCCCTGATTGGTTGTGGCATTTGAGGGGGCAGGGCGGCGCAAGGCTGGGCTGTGTGCTGGTCATCACGTACGCGCGGGAGAGTGCCTTCGACCAACCTTCACTTTTGGGAATGATCAGGTAGCCTACGGACTAGGGTGCACGTTGCCTATGCTGGTTGGTTCAGGGCAAGATGTTTTTCGTATTGGTGGATGCCCACACTAAGTGACTGTCAGTTCAAGAGATGTGGACCACTACCTTGGCAGCCATAGTAAATGCCTTGTGCCGAGTGTTTGTCATCATGGGCTTCCCAAGTCAATTCTTTTGTACAATGACACTCCCTTTATCAAAGCTGATTTCTAGGTTTCCGTGTGAGTAAATGGTATACGGCTCACAAGGCCAACACCCTGCCACCCAGCGTCAAATGGTCTGTTTCAGTGGGCTACTCAAACTTTCAAGAATGCCATGAAAAAGCAATCTGAAAAATCACTTCACCAGCGGTTGCTAATTTTTTATTGTACAATTTAACTCCTCATTCAAACAGGGGTGTCATGCCAGCTGAGCTGCTCTTGGGCCATTGGTTGAGAACACAATTGGATTTTTGTTTCCAAATTTGGAGGGTTGGGTGGCCTCCCAGGGAGCCAGCGGTCAGAGCAGAATGTACCACAAGAACTTAATGATGGAACGTATCAGGGTGGGGATAAGTCTGAATTCCTGGGAGTGGAAGGGAATTGGTGGATGTGCCAGGTAAGATCCTGGCTGCTGTTCTGAATCCCATCATTACATCATCTAACCCTGCAATATCCTGAAAGCCATCAGTAACAACTCTGCAATTGTGTTGTTGGCTAACCCCCTGAAGGGACCTTCGAGGCAGTCCAAACCTCCCTTACGCAGTGCTACTTTCTGCCGGACAGGACAAGATTTCAATATGGAGGCTCAGTGTTTGAGAATAACCACCCTATCTGTTCACAGATCACTGATTTCTTTGCGGTGGAGGATTTGCATCTCGCAGACCTCCAGGTCAAATAGCTCGGGTAGCAGAAGAAAGGGCCCTGACCACTACCAGGTGGTTTTCAGAACAAAGCCATCAGCAGTCATGAAGGGAAGGGTGCAGGTGACTCTGGCCATGGGAGAGGCTGGCAGGTTGGAGAACTCGACCAATAATCAGGCTTAAATGGCAAGAATGCAGTACAACTGGTGGGAAAAAGGGAGAGTAGCAGCAGCCATTGCATCTTTTGCCATCTTAATAGTTAGTCTCTGTATTTGTTGTTATAAGAGACTAAAGGTATCCCAAGCATCACAGATGGCATTGTTGACCAATAGGGGGTGGCACGGTAGCATAGTGGTTAGCACTGTTGCTTCACAGCGCCAGGGACCCAGGTTCGATTCCCGGCTTAGGCCACTGTCTGTGCGGAGTCTGCATGTTTTCCCCGTGTCTGCGTGGGTTCCTCCGGGTGCTCAGATTTTCTCCCACAGTCCAAAGATGTGCAGGCTAGGTGGATTGCTCACATTAAATTGCCCCATAGTGTCCAAACATTAGGTGGGGTTGCTGGGTTACGGGGGTAGGGTGGAGGTGTGGGCTTAGATAGGGAGTTCTTTCAGGGGCCCGTGTAGACTCGATGGGCCGAATGGCCTCCTTCTGCTGTGTAAAAATTCTATGCCTCGGTATTCACTACTCCTGACACTTCCCTCCCAGAAAATACAAAGCTGGGAACATTGATCAAGGTTTTGCAAATTAAGGCGGCACAGTGGTTAGCACTGCTGCCCCACAGTGCCAGAGATCTGGGTTCGATTCCAGCCTGGGGTGACTGTGCGGAGTCTGCACGTTCTCCCCGCATCTGTGTGGGTTTCCTCCAGGTGCTCCGGTTTCCTCCCACACTCCAAAAATGTGCAGGTTAGCTGGATTGGCCATGCTTATTTGTCTCTTAGTGTCCAGGGATGTGCATGTTAGGTTACCGAGTTACGGGAATAGGGTGCGTGGACTGGAGATTGGACCTGGGAAGAGTGCTCTTTCGAAGGGTCAATGCAAGATCACTGGGCTGAATGGCCTCCTTCTGCACTGTAAGGATTAGTGGGGATTCTATGAAACGCTAGTTCCAGGCCTCCATTAGGTCAATAGGACTTCGGCAATGCCATAAGAGAATGATAGGGTATCAGATTTGAAGCAGGATCACTCGAATTTCTAGTGAGCAGAAGACCTTGGGAATGGCCCACCTGGTCAGGTAAGGCCTGACCATGGGTCCAAAAGGAGGGACTGAAGTAGGGTAATTGAAATAACTCAATAATGAAACTCATATTAAGATGTACATTTACAGGTTTCAAAATACCCGAATGTAATTTGAATATTAGCACTTTTAAAGTCAGCTTTGGGAGCCTTTCAGGCATGATGGGAAAGCTAGCTAAAACAAGACATTAAGGATATAGTAAAACAGCCAGGGAGTGATCCCTGCTGTGAGTCAGAAAGGCCACACTATGGAGTTAAGATGTCACCTGTGTACATTCTGTAACTTATTTATTGATGTGCGTGAGACCTCCAGTTTATCTATAACCAAAAGATCTAACTATGTTACACAGCCTTGGAACCAGTCAGACATTTTTGTCGGAGCAGGGCTATGTCTCACAGATATGTTTCTGAATAAAGTCTCAGTTACTGCAACTTACAGATTTGAGTGGTTTCAATTATCTTTCACCACAACCAACATGGAATGCCCAAGGTGGCCTAGTAAAGCTGGGCAGAACACTCCTACTACTCTAGCACACAAGGAAGTCTAAAATTAAATGTGACCACTCAGCTACCTTGGATAGACATCTTCTGACTCATAATCGTGACAGGTTTGACCTTTTGGAAAATCTGCCGCTGCTCTCTGCCTCCAACTAATTTTTTTTTTCTATTTAAAAAAAAAATTTAGAGTACCCAATTATTTTTTTCCAATTAAGGGGCAATTTAGCGTGACCAATCCACCTAACCTGCACATCTTTGGGTTGTGGGGGTGAAACCCACGCAGGCAAGGGGAGAATGTGCAAACTCCACACGGACAGTGACCCAGAGCCGGGATTCGAACCCGGGTCCTCAGCGCCGTAGGCAGCAATGCTAACCACTGTGCCACCGTGCTGCCCCGCCTCCAACTAATTTGACGATTGGAGCCCATTGACTAATGGAGCTCGATCTGCATGCTTTAAGATAGACCCCTGTTCTTTCCTCTGGGTGTCCTGCTTGCCTGCTCAAAAGAACAGGTTAGCATCAGACAAAGAAAAGAAGGCAACAGGAATAAAGGAGGTAAGTAACTTCCCTCATTTTAAATACCTCCTCCACCAACTGGGTTTCTGCCATGTCCTGGGAGAAGGGGCGTTCTACTGAAACAATTCCTGAAGGCAGGTGTACAGATGATCAATTCTGAATTCCATGTTTTTTCACAGAAGTGTGTTCCTGCTTTACATTGACTGTCTAAATTTATGCAGCCCCTTCTGCTTTGGCATGATATTCACAAATATCAACTCTTGTCAACAGTATTTGTTTTGTTTCATAAACTGAAAAATGGACATGCCTTTCAAGATGCCAGTTAAGATGCTCTGATTATTTATTCATTTTTCAATAAAATGTTTTTACTCTCTTTTTTCACATTTTCTCCCAAATTTACACCCACCAACAATAAACAATAAGTAGTAACGAATACAATGTCAATCCTCATTTCAACAGCAACAATCCCATCCTCTCACTAAACCCCTAAACAGCAGCCCACATGTGAATATAAACAAATAACAAAAAGGAATCAGGAATCACCCATAGTCACCATTAATACATACAGTCCTCCTCCCCACAACCCTCCCAACCCCCCCCCCCCCCAAGTTCAATGTTATCCAATTCATGAAAGTGCATAATAAATAACGCCCATAAATTGGAGAACCCCTCCATCCTTCCCCTCAGTTCAAACCTAAACTTCTCAAGAGTTAAGAATTCCGACAAGTCCCCCTGCCACACCAGGACATGGGTGGAGAGGTTGCCCTCCATCCCAACAGGATCCGCCTTTGGGCGATCAACGAGGCAAAGGCTACAACATCTGCCTCCCCACCCATTTCCAATTGGCTGGTCCGACACCCGAATATGGCCTCCCGATGACCTGAGTCCAGTTTCACGTGCACCACTTTAGAGATTACCTTAAAAACCTCCTTCCAGTAATCCTCCAACTTTGGACAGGACTAAAAGATGTGAGCGTGATTCGTGCCTCCCCCCCGCAATGTTCACACACATCCACTACCCCATCAAAGAGCAGGCTCATCCTCGCCCTTGTGAGGTGTGCTCTATATACCACCTTCAGCTGTTTCAGTCCGACCCTCGTGCACTCTCCGGAGCACCTCACACCAGAACCACTCCTCCATACCCTCGCCCAACTCTTCCTTTTACTTTGTTTAGATCCCTTCCAGTGGTGCCTTCTCCTCTTCCAAAATTGTCCCGTAAACCGCCAACACTACCCCCTTCTCCAGGCGTCCCCCTGTCGTCAGCACCACCTCCAGTAATGTGGAGGCTGGCTCCACCGGGAAGCTCTGTATCTCCTTCCCGGCAAAATCTTGAACTTGCATGTATCTAAACATTTCCCCCTGATCCAGCCCATACTTCGCTCCCAGCTCCTTCAATCCTGTAAACCGACCCCCAAGAAACAAATCTTTTCATGTCTTAATCCCCTTCTCCTCCCATTTCCGAAAATTTCCGTCCCACTTCCCTGGCTCAAATCTGTGGTTCTCCCGAATCGGCATTTCCCTTGTCCCTGCCCCCAACCCGAAGGGTTGGCGAAACTGCCTCCAAATTCTCAATGAAGCTATTATTACCGGACTCCCTGAGTATTTTCCCAGGGCCATTGGGAGCGGCACTGTTACTAGCATCTTCAATCCCAACCCCCTCCACAAAGTCTCCTCCATTCTGACCCACTGGGAATCAACCCCTCTGACCCAGCTCCGTGCCTTCTCCACATTCACTGCCTAGTAATAGTACATCAGGTTCAGAAGATCCAAACCCCCTGCCTGCCTTCCCCTCTGCAGCAGCACCTTTCTAACTCTGGCCACCTTCCCTCCCCATATGAACGAGGTGCTTTGATTATTTTTGATTCACCATAATACCGTGACCTATTATTATATTTTTTATTCGTTCATGGGACATGTTGTGCCAGCATTTATTGCCCATTCCTAGTTGCCCTTGAGGGGGCAGTTAAGAGTCAACTACATTGCTGTGGGCCTGGAGTCACATGGAGGCCAGACCAGGTAAGGATGGCATTAGTGAACCAAATGGATTTTTCTGAAAATTGACAATGGTTTCATGGTCATCAGTGGACAATTTTAGTTCCAGATTTTTATTGAATTCAAATTTCACCATCTGCAGTGGTGGGATTTGCACCTGGGTCCCCAGAGCATTGCTCTGGATTGCTGGTTAACCAGTCCAGTGACAATACTCCGACACCACCGCCTCCCCATATAATATGCTTGGTTAATACGGTTGCATCAGATTCTCGTGTATACTATTTTAATAAAGTTATTGATTGCTTTTGTAGAAAGAGCACATTTGGGAATTTGAAGCAAACATGTCAATCAGTACTTTTGAAAGAAAATTCCAATTTAGGGGCAACTTAGTGTGGCCAATCCATTTATGCAGCACATCTTTGGGTTGTGGGGGTGAGACCTACGCAACATGGGGAGAATGTTCAAACACGGACGTGACCCGGGTCCTCAGTGCTATGAGGCAGGAGTGTCAACCACTGCGCCACTGTGCCATCCTGTCAATCAGTATTTTAAAAATAGTACAAAGATTAATTTTGAATTAATAGTTTTCAAACTAGTCAATCATTGTGATGACATTATTATTGTAATTGACTTCTCAGAATGCATTACTTGTACCTCATAATATGCAATAATTTCACCTCTCAAAAAACTTCTATTTGGAGATAGACTATGTTCTAAAAAATTGGACCATCTTACTCCTCGTTTGTGCACACACCCAGATCTGAGTATTTAAAGACAACACTTCCTATTCATTACCCTGCTTATTGGTTTTGTTCAGAGTTTAAACAGGAAGAGCTGAACCCAGGTCACTGTTTTGAGGGTAAAAGTGGACGTTGAAAATCTCATGGTGCTATTTCACGAAGAGTAGTCTCCCTAACATTTTGGCTGAAAAAATAAAATAGCCATTCACCTTGTTGCTATGTGTGGGACACTGCTAATGCTGAATGACAGTTGTGTTTTCCTTCATGAATAATGAATTCTACGACAAAAATAATTAAGCCATGAAACACTTTGAAACAATCAACATAAATGCAAGTTTAATAAAGGTGCAAGAACTTTGCTAACTGCAAACATTTGTTTGGATAACCCCTTTTCTGTGTGACCATGACCATCTTTAAAGATAACACAGAAAGTGAAGAAGATATTGGGGTAGAGTTGGGAGTGTGTGGGTGGAATTTTCCCCGGCCCTTGGAGGCAGTTTTGAAGGTGGGGAGGCTGAGAAAATTAGAAAAGAATTATGTTGGACAGGAATGTTGAGCAGCAACTGGAAGATAATTGAGCTTGTTATTGAATCAGTTAACAGCCATTTGCCAGGGAAAATGTGCGCAACCAGCAGCACATGGGACTACTGCAGTATCGACAGTCCCATCAACTCACAGGAGGCAGGCAGCATGGTGGCACAGTGGTTAGCACTACTCCCTCACAGCGCCAGGGATCCGGGCTCAATTCCTGGGTGACTGACTGTGTAGAGTTTGCACTTTCTCCCCGTGTCTTCCTCTGAGTGCTCCAGTTTCCTCCAGAGCTGGTTTAGCACAATGGGATAAACAGCTGGCTTGTAATGCAGATCAATTCCCGTACCGGCCTCCCCCGAACAGATGCTGGAATGTGGCAACTAGTGGCTTTTCACAGTAACGTCATTAAAGCCCACTTGTGACAATAAGTGATTATTATTATATTATTACAGCCCAAAGATGTGTAGATTAGGTGGATTGCCGTGCTAAATTACCCCAAAAGAAAACTCACAGGAGGCAAGTGCACAGCGAGAAGTCAGAGAGGCATGAAAATGATATGCAACCTGGATATCAACAGTGAAAAGCCTGAGGTTGTCCTTACACAGAGAGGCAAGATTATCTCCTGGAGACTGTTGTCACGGACAGTGCTCAGGGTGCAGAGGTGCCTGACGGTTACTCAACCGTCTCTCATATCCTCAATCCACCCAGCATTCCTCATTAGGTAGAAATCCTGAAGATGGATTCTTAATTGGACCAGATAAACCACACTACCTGGCACATTTTTCTACATTACAACAATGATTACACCTCAGCAATATTTCATTGGCTGTAACCCGCCCTAAGATGTCCAGAGATCATGAAAGGCACAATGCAAATAGTTATTTTTCTTGGAAGTTGGTTATTTCGGATTGCAAAAATGTTTCAGGTGGCTTCGAGATACAGTTCAAAAAAACTACTGAATTTTCTTTTTGAAAGAAAGAAAAATATTTGCATTTATATAGCTTCTTTCATGGGGTGAATTTTATGGTGGGGAGCACATTGCTTGCTACTGGAATCCTCACCTATCTATCCGAGTGCATTTTGAAGTGAGTGGGAGATTTGGAATGAGCTGTAGGGTCAGCAATTTAAATATATTTAGCAAAATGTGGTTTTAACCCAGGATTCTTTCTGGCTTTAACAACCAGTGCAAGAGTTATCTGAGCTGCATGGAACTTTGTAGGGACAACAATAAGTGCACAGTAGTGAGTCAATGATCGGTGGAGCTGATGGGCTGGGATGTCTTAACTGAGTGAAGTCTCATGGTTGCTGCCTTGGCTGTGTGAAAGGCTTGTGCTCATAGCACTTGGTCTGAGCGTCAGATTTCACTGCTTCAAAGGTTGATTTCCAACATTTTTGAAGTAATCTTATCTTTGTATACCTTGATTTCAACTTCCTTGCTATCAGCCTTTATTGCAGCTTATACAATTATATAGCATTGACCTCTGATGAGAAACAAGAGAGGCAGCACCAGAAACACCAGCCCCAGCAACAATATCCACAGCAGCTGTTTTCTCTGGAGCTATGGACAGTCAGGATGGACACAGCTGCAGCTCAAAGGATTGCACAACATTTGCTAAACAATCCTGAATGTGCTAGAAATTACATTGACGACCAAGTTAAGACCATCAGTTAATCTCGCAGTGTGGTGCAATGACATGATGTGGAGATGCCGGCGTTGGTCTGGGGTGAGCACAGTAAGAAGTTTTACAACACCAGGTTAAAGTCCAACATGTTTGTTTCAAACACTAGCTTTCAGAGCACTGCTCATTCCTCAGGTGAATGAAGAGGTATGTTCCAGAAACATATATATATAGACAAATTCAAAGATGCCAGACAATGCTTAGAATGCGAGCATTTACAGGTAATTAAGTCTTTACGGATTCAGAAATAGTGGTAACCCCAGGTTTAAGAGGTGTGAATTGTCTCAAGCCAGGACAGTTGGTACGATTTCACAAGCCCAGGCCAGATGGTGGGGGATGAATGTAATGCAACATGAATCCCAGGTCCTAGTTGAGGCCGCACTCATGTGTGCGGAACTTGACTATAAGTTTCTGCTCGGCGATTCTGCGTTGTTGCGCATCCTGAAGGCCGCCTTGGAGAGCGCTTACCCGGAGATCAGAGGCTGAATGCCCTTGACTGCTGAAGTGTTCCCCGACTGGAAGGGAACATTCCTGCCTGGTGATTGTCGCGTGATTACCGTTCATTCGTTGTCGCAGCTTCTGTATGGTCTCGCCAATGTACCACGCTTCGGGACATCCTTTCCTGCAGTGTATGAGGTAGACTCGGCCAACATTGTCTACATTACATTCATCCCCCACCATCTGGTCTGGGCTTGTGAAATCATATTAGTAAAGAACAGGGCCATGCGTATTGTCTGGCATCTTTGAATTTGTCGATATATATGTTTCTGGAACATATCTCTTCATTCACCTGAGGAAGGAGAAGTGCTCTGAAAGCTAGTGTTTGAAACAAACATGTTGGACTTTAACCTGGTGTTGTAATTGACTGTGCAATTACATGTGCTAGAACAGGGGTGGGCAAACTACGGCCTGCGGGCCGCATGCGGCCCACCAAAGGTCTTTATGCGGCCCACCAAGTCATTAAAAAAAAATTTAAAAAAAAAAATTTTTTTTTTAAAGGTTAATGGGGGGGCTGTTGGGTTACTTACTGGTATAGGGTGGATACGTTGACTTGAGTAGGGTGATCATTGCTCGGCACAACATCGAGGGCCGAAGGGCCTGTTCTGTGCTGTACTGTTCTATGTTCTATATGCGGCGCCCAGAATCATAACCGGGTGAAGTAATTATTTTACTTAATATACTATGCGGCCCTTTAAAATTGTGAATTTCTGAATGTGGCCCTTGCATGGAAAAGTTTGCCCACCCCTGTGCTAGAAGATACATATCTAAATATACATGGCCCTGTTCTTTACTAATAGAAAGAACATGTACACACTTTGTGGTCTTTCAACTAAACAGAATAGGTGACAGGCATTCGCTTGTTGATTACACAGGGCAATGTAAACTGTCTGTTATCAGTTAACTGGTGCGTTCTCCATGGCAACATCATGGAGTCTACTTGTCAACCGATCAGCACTCTTTTCTCATGCAGTATAAATTGTTGTTCCCTTCATGATTTGGTATTCTTGTAAATTGTACTGATAAGTGCATGACGAAAAGCTTCAACAACATGCCTTTTTCAGCACCATTCACATTCTGTACTACCAAACAACTATTTTCCCATCTGCTTCCAATTATACCCAGGTAGGTTCCAAAGATGCAGAAGTAGGCTGTTTGTTCCCTGCTTTGACAGATAAGATGCTATGGAAGTTGTCTAGCTGTATTTTGGAGCCCATGAGGGGTGGATTTTACAGCCTCCTGCTATTGGATTTTCAGGCAGGGGAAAGTGTTGGGAGTGTAAAACTCCCCGGGTGGCCTGCCTGTCCCCAACCAGACCTCAATTCTACATGAGTGATTGTGTTCTAGGCAGCCCACCAACCTGCCCACACCCCTGTCGAGCTCTTTAAGTGTCAAATGAATGATCATCGAAGGGTCGCTTCTTGCCCACCCTCATTTTTGAGACAAGGAGAAGGTGAGGGATGAGCAAAAGATGAGCAGGCAAGACTTTAAAAATGCCACAACCAAAACTGACCTTGGGATGTTGCCCACTTTTTGACCCACGCAAGCCTGCTTTGGTCAGAAAGTGGGCAACGGCCTAAGATCATTCCCCCTCCCTGGGTGTTTCTGAACACTATCTTCTCCATCAAGACTCTCCTGGCTGCCCGCCCCCCACCCCCAAACCTCCCCTCCCACCCTTGCTGCAAGACTCTCACACTTGCCTCCATCCTGACTCCAGGACTGAGAATGTTGGGACTGCTTGTAGTACCAGCAGTGGCCACTATTCCCAATGGCCCTGCTGGGATTACCTCGCCAATCAGATTGGCATGCAGATATCTGGGGTAAGGCTGCTTTCTGTGTGTTTTGAAGAAGTGTTGCATCTAGTCAATTAACACTCAGAGCATTTTGTCAGTGGGGATGTGTTTGCCACAGTCTTCTGCCTCCTAACCCCAGGCTCTCCCTGCTGGTTTGAAATTGCAGAAAACTCAACAAAATAAGTTACAAAGGAAGCAGATGATGCACGTCAGTCTATAAACATTCAAAAAGATGAAAACTCATAAAAATAAATAACAGTTCCCCTTAATGAAGGCCCCTGGCCAAGGCTACTGCTTCAAGGCTACCAAATTAGTTACATTTCTTCGTTCCTAATTTGTATTTCATACACTGGGCGGGATTTACCGAGCAACCCAACCTGTGTTTTTGGATGGTGGAGGTGGCCTGCCAGTGGAAGTTTCTGGTCCCGCCATTGTCAATGGAATTTCCTGTTGAACGCACCGCAGGCAGAGGTGTGACATTGGTGGGACTGGAATATCCTGCCGGCATGAACAGCTGGTAAATCCCACCCTTTCTATTTGTGTTTTACGATCACAATTCAGTTTACTTTTCTCGGATATCTGAAACCAGGTAGCCTTATGTATGTGATACAAATAAGTAGTCGGACATTAACATGTCATGACTGAAGCTACAGTAATGCTCTATATTCCATCAGTTGCATTTTAGAGGAAAAACCCTCAAGTACACAAAAGCGCAATATTGGTAGTGGCATTTTTAAAGGGAAAATGTGTTCTCATGATACCAAATGTTTTTTCCAGGGCAGTTGGGGCATGACACTGCCATAAAATTAGATTTTTGATATTTTTGGAACCAGTTTGAAATGCTCTGTGTTGCTTTTTCTTACCTGCTTTCCAGTTCTTTTGTTGTGCTTTTTTTTGCAATATAAATTTTTGATTTATTTTTTGTCCTTATGTTAAATTTAAGCCAATCATGCATTTTTATCAGGTTGTGCATGTTGACCCATGAACAAGGTCATGAAACTTCATCCAAATAACCTTGACTTTCAACTGAAGCCAAAATCTGGTTCCAACCGCACCCTCAGCTCTGCCATTTCAAGGCTGTGCCCTGTGCAAAAATGCCCTGTTCCAAAAACACAGTCCAAGACTTAGGGACTGGTTTAGCTCACTGGGCTAACTCGCTGGCTTTTAAAGCAGACCAAGCAGGCCAGCAGCACGGTTCAATTCCCGTACCAGCCTCCCCGGACAGGCGCCGGAATGTGGTGACTAGGGGCTTTTCACAGTAACTTCATTGAAGCCTACTCGTGACAATAAGCGATTTTCATTCATTTCATTTCAAATGCATCTTACATACAGGTCTGGAGGGTGCAAATTACCATAATTGCAATTATTCAATGTCACATGAACCCTAAAAACAGGTTACCCAGTTTTAAAATGTTTGACCGATTTGCAAGGGCAAAGCAAAGTTTAATTGACATTATTTGGACTTCTGTTTGTGGCTATGTGGTGAGCAGGTGCACATATGGTGGATCCCGGCAGGTTACTTTGTTTATGGCCTTTTTGCCCAGTTTGTGGGTGATTATTTGGAGTAGATTGGTGTAGTTTGATAGGGAATAAGATCCCCTCATACAGTTCGGGCAAGGCTTGTTGTCAGACTCAGATGTTCCTTGAGCCTCAGGAGAGGAGAACATGCTGGAGGCTTCTGTTGTGCCGTTTACCCCTCAGTGGTTGACTGAGACATTGGTCAGCTTCTTGACTGTCAAATTTAAGAAGCAGGTGGTCGATGAGGATCTGGAGAAGGCAATGGAGGGGACTTTGGCCCCAGTTTGGGCGCCCATCATCTGATAATGATCAGATTGTCTCCCTGGAGGCAAAGATGGCATTGTTGGTTGAGGAGCATAGTGCTAAAGGCCAAGGTTGATGGTCTGGAGAACCGTTCCAAATGCCAATACTTAAGAATCGTTGGGCTGCCGAAGGGCTTGGAGGGCTCAAACTCCATGGACTATATGTCAAAGATATTCAAAACGTTGGTGGGGGAGTAGGTCTATCTGAATCGAACTGGACCCATCGATCGCTGAGGCAGAAGCCCAGATCTGAAGAACCACCATGGGCTGCAATACCTGAATAAGCAGTGTGCGCTGAGGTGGGTGAAGGACCATCGAGACTGTAGATGGAAGGGCCATGCCTACAGAATATACCAAGATGTTGGGTCAGAGCTGGTGAGAAGGTGTGCGGCATTTAATAAGAACAAGGACCCGCTGTACAAGGGCAACATGAGGTTCGGTGTGGTGTACCCAACTCGTCTTCAGGTGAGTTTCAAGGACAGAGACTATTCTCTGTACTGGAGGGTGTGGCTGAGTTTGCCAAGAAGCGCAGACTAGAGGTGAACTAAAGTGCTTAAGGACAATAGAGTTTGTTGTTTGTTCATTGTGAAGTTCTTCTAGATTTGTATTTCTTGTGGGATATTGTAATCTGAGAGAAGGCTTGGAGTTGTAACTGGACTTGTTGGTGGGTGTTTTTTCTGTGCGAAGTTGGAGTTTTTATATTGTATTGTTGGAGTTCTTGGGGGTAACGGTTGAGTGCTGATTTTCCTCTATTGTTCTGCATTAAAGTTTGGTACGGGTGGGGGTGGCTGATCGTTGATATACTGTTTGTATATTGATTTCTACCCTGTGCGGGGGACACCCTGCTGCAGTATAGCTAGTTAACGGGAGCGGAGTAGGGGAGGTTTCTGCAACTTGTTGCCATTGGGGTGTTTTTTGATGTTCGTTTTAAGATGATGAACTTCAGCTTTTTGTTTCTGTTCTGTTTAGGTTTGGGCACAGGCAAAAGGGGAGGGGGGCTTTTGTTGGGTGTTTGGTTTTCAGGGTGGGGTGGGGTTGGGAGGGGGGGGGAAAGGGGGGAGAGGTACACAGCTGACAGTGATGTTTCTTTTGTTTTTGACTGACTTGATGGGGGAAGTAGTGGCCACTTGGTTAGGCTTGGAGCCGATACAGGTTGGGACACAGTTGGATTGCCTCACAAGGTGGTTGTAGCTGACCCTGAGCCGGGAAAGGTGGGGGGGGGGGGGGGGGGGGGGGTGGTGGAATAAATTGGAATGTGAGGGGGTTAAATGGCCCAGTAAGAAGGAATTAGATATATGTCTTGGGGCTGAACGGATCAAGAGTTATGGGGGAGGAAGGCAGGATTGGGGTATTGAGCTTGATGATCAGCCATGATCATAATGAATGGCGGAGAAGGCTCGAAGGTGCAGAATAGCCTCCTCCTGCTTCTATTTTTGTCCCAGGTGTTTTTGGCATGAGAGAAGTTTGAAGGCGGATGTGGTTTTCTTACAGGAGACCTACTTTTGTGATCGTGTATCCTCTACCATTGGGGAGTAGATTGAGTTCAACAGGAATGAGGCGGTCTCGCCACACTCTGGGAAGCCCTGAAGGCGGTTATTAGGGGAGGAAATAATCTCTCATAAGGTGCATAGGAATAAACCTGGGTTAGTGGAGAAGCAGAGGTTGGTGGACTTCATTCTCAAGGTAGACGGCCAGTACACAATTGCCCCGACACTGGAGTTATTGGCGGAAATAAATAAATTGCAAATGGATTTCTAAACGGGTAAGGTGGTGAGCCAGCTGCGAAGCCCCGGGGGCGGGGGGGAAGCGACTTTTTATGAATATGGGAAGAAGGACAGTGTCTACTGGCTCACAGGCTGAGATGGCAGGCTGTCTCCCGGGAGATAGTGCAGGTTAGGAACTCGGTTAAAGTTTGGTTTCTGCCCCAGAGAAGGTTTAGGAGGTGTTTGAGGCCTTCTAACGTGGGTTGAATGAGTTAGAGTCCCTGGAGAAGGGTTCATCAATGAAGCAATTTTTGGATGGGTTGATCTTTCCGGAGGTGGAACAGGAGAGAAGGCAGAGTTTGAGACGCCAATAGGGCTGGAGAAGATTATGAGTTGTATTTGGTTAATGCAGACGGGCAAAACACAGGGTCCGGATGGGTTACCCATTGAATTTTATAAAATGTGCTGGTCAGTAGATCCCACTTCTGATGGATATGTTTAATGATCCCGTGTCTCGGGGGATGCTGCCAGCCACGCTGGCGCAGGGTCGATTTCCTTGATCCTGAATAAGGATAACGATCCCAGGAAATAAGGGTCGTATCGGCCTATTTTGTTTTTAAATGCTGACGCTAAGTTGTTAGCTAAGGTGTTGGCAATGCGTTTGGAGCTCTGCCTCCCTGGTGTGATTTCGAAGGAGCAGACTGGATTTGTTAAGGGTCAGCAGTTGTCGCCCAATATCAGGAGATGGTTAAATGTTGTGTTGTCGCCCTCCTTAGGGGCCAAGCCAGAGGTGATCATTTCGATGGACGCAGAGAAGGCATTCAATAGGGTTGAGATTCTGGGACGGTGTGGCTTCAAACCAAAATGTATTCAATGGATTAGGCTTTTGTACAGAGCCCCCACCGCGAATGTGTGTACTAATGCCCTAAACTCGGATTATTTCCAACTAAACAGGGCTACAAGGCAGTGGTGTCCGTTGTCTCCACTTTTGTTAACAATACAGATACATAGCAGATAGGGGAGGCCTTTTGGCTCTTTGAGCCTGCTCTGCTATTTATCACGATCATGGCTGATCATCCAACTCAATAGCCCAATCCTGCTTTCTCCCCATAACCTTTGATCCCATTCGCCCCAAGTGCTATTTCTTGCCGCCTCTTGAATATATTCAAAGTTTTAGCATCAACTACTTCCTGTGGTAATGAATTCCACAGGCTCATCACTCTTTGTGTGAAGAAATGTCTCCTCATCTCTGTCCGATATGGTTTATCCTGAATCCAGTAGCAATAGACATAGCAATCGGGCTGCTGGCCATTGCATTGAGGAGATCGCTGGAAGGGGATAGAGCATGGGGGGAGGAAGCATAGGGTTTCCTTATATGTGGATACTTTTTTTTACTATATATCACGTGCACCCTCTCCAATGTGGGGGAGATAATGGAGTTGCTCAGGAGGTTTGGCTCGTTTTCGGGGTACAAGCTCAATCTGGGCAAGTGTGAATATTTTCTGGTGAACCCGGTGAAGCGGAGGATAGGTGTGAGCTATGCTCTAGGGGTCTGGCGAATCACACCCACGTGTTTTGATCTTACCCCAGGTTGTTAGTTTCTGGGTTTCCTTTTCTGATATAATGTCATGGATTTTGGCTGTTCAGCTGGAGCCGTACCCGTTGGTGTATTGGATTTGCCGGTGCTGCAGGCGGGGATAAGGGCAGATGTCCTAGCCTTCACCTCACTAATAGCCCAGTGGCGAGTTCTGCTTGGGTGAAGGTTGCCGGTGCCACTTAAGGCCTTGGCTTGGCTGGGGGACGATGGAAATTTTGCACCTTGAGAAGATCAAGTATGAGGGGATAGGTGGGAGGGCTCTCCTAAAGTTGACAGTCCTTTATCGGCTTTTTCAGGGAACTGATTACCGTCAACTGTTGGGGGAATGGGGTTGTCTATTTTTTATTAAGGTTCTGTTTTCTCTATGGGTGGGGGGTGAGGGGGACTGGAAAGAGGGACTGGGGATTGGGTGGGTGTACTTTTGGTATGACACAGGGTTGGGATTTTGTATTTATTTTGTTACAATGAAAATCTTGTTTGAATAAAAATATATATTTTTAAATTGTACATTATTGTACGTATATAGTTACTTGGTAGCACTGAACTTGAGTACAGCTGAAAATAGGGATGTGTCATCCAAGATTTTCATCTTGCACTCATCCTGCCAGATTTACAAGAATTCCAAATCTTAAAGGGCAACCACAATTTATACTCCATGAGAAGAGAATGCTAACCAATCAGCACCCTCTTTTCATGTAGTGTAAGTTGCTGTTCCCCGTTGGGATTTGGGCAGGAATTCTCTGGCCTTTGCAATTTACATTTCCCTCCAGCAGCGCACCCCCACCCCCCACGGGTATCTCTCTGGTGCGAGGTGGCTTCAATGGGAAATCCCATTGACAAACGGCAGGAGTGTAGAGTCACGTTGCCAGCAAATGGCACGCTGCCAATGAGCTGGGGAACCGGAGAATCCTTGGTTGTCTTGTGAATCTGTCCTGATGAATGTAAGACAAAAAGTTTCAATAGCATGTCTCTTTTTTCAGCAGTAGAATGCATGTACTGTAAATTACAAATGTCACAGCCCAGCGTAGCCACCATAATACCTCAGTACAGTTCTTTTGATAAAGCAATGTAATATATGACTGGGGATAAATCGTGACATTGTGTGATACAATAAAATGGCTCATAACAAATCAACAGCTTGTTTACATTTCTCTCACATTTTATTACCATGACTTCAATAAAAATTGGGACAGCTATAAAACGGGTTGCCAATTTGCTATCACATTTTATTTACAAAGTCAAGACCTACCCTCTTTTGTTCAAAGTAAATCACGTAATCAATTATAAAAATGAAATAATGATACATGTCAAACTGTACAATACATTTTCATGGTTCACTACTCCAATGTGCTGCCAATACGGCTGACATTTGCTTCAGATATTTACGAACTGTAGCAAAGTAACAGTTCATCTGTTACACACCAGCTTCTTCCATTATAGTGTGCACAGGACCTGCACATGTCCATCTTTACCCAGGATCTGTTACATTCTCTATTAGTTGTCTTAATCCCACTGTGTATATTAATGCATGAATTGCTTCGTTTTTTTTGATTTGCTTCAGGAGTAAACTAGTTGAATTAGATGTGCTTTAAACATAAACAAAGCTACGTAAGAGCTCGTCTCTATAACAAACCATTTGATTTGAAGTTCTTCTCCATCTTCTTGCTAATTTGGGTTAATAGTTAAACAGAGATTGAAAGATAAACAGCTGCAATGCAAAAATATTGCTCAGCAACTGATGAAACTACTGGTGGGCAATTGGCTTGCACTAGTTTCAATTCAAACCAACTGTGAAGTCAGTTTTGGTGCAGCTCTTTTGCTCATTGCACTCTGTAGTACTTTCAATCACTCTTTGCTGTTTGATGCAGATGAAATGTTGCTGAGATTCATTTTGATATTTGGTTGGTGTTATTTGACTTAGTACTTGCTGCTAACATTCACCATGATTGCCAGTAATAAGATATAAAAGAGACAATATAATAATGTGTGGTTCATGATGACTTAATTATCTCAATTAGATGACAGTGGCATAATTCTCTCCCAGTTATATATTGTTTGAAGAAATTGGATTGCAGATTGCATTGACTAGTCTGATTAATGCTTTTTTAAACATAGGAGAAGGTAGGTGAATGGCCTAAATATTTGTCAGTGTTGTTTTATTGATCTATGCCGGGGCTCTCAGATGGCAAGTTCTGACGCCGGCATCAAAATCGGAGCGAACGACTCCGGCGTTGAACCGAGCAAAAGTGCGCTAATTCTGCGCCACAGAAGGGGCCAACACGGGCGTCATGGGAAGTGCGGCGGTGCGACCCGGAACGGCGTCACAGATGCATGCGCCGTAATTAACGGCGCTCGGCATCGTTCTTAAATGGACGCCATCGGCAGAGAAACAGTGCAATGCGGGAAGATGGCCACCCGCCGCGCAGCGCCGAGATTCCAGGACCAGGACATCGAAGCACTCCTGGATGCCTTGGAGCGGAGGAAGGAGGCCCTGTACCAGGGACACGGCCGTAGGGTCACAGCCAACACCAGCCAGCGCCTGTGGAGGGAGGTGGGAGAAGCTGCCAGCACCGTGGGGATAACCCCCAGGACAGGCAGCCACAAAAATTCCAGCCACAAGAAGGTCAATTACTAAGTCAGGGCAGCTAGGGTAAGTACCCCCCACTGTGCCCATGGCACTAACCCCGCCACACATGTGGCACTGCCCCCCCTCCCCTCTCCGCACGTTGGGCAGTACATCCCCAGCTGAGACACACAGAGCTGCACCCACCCATGCAAGCTGCATTGGCAGGATGACCTCTGAACTTACACCCAATGTACACCCAACCGCTGAGCTGCACGTATATGTCTGTCTAACAATGATCTTTCTCTCTTCTCCTCTCCCCCCTGCAGCTGCCCAGGAGAAGTACGCCTATAACAACCTGAAGCGTGCCAGGACTGGAGGGGGTCCACCTGAATTGCGGCCCCTCACCGTTCATGAAGAGAGGGCCCTGGACCTCGCAGGCGGACCCGAGGATCTGGGGGTTGCGGAGGTAGTGATCGGGGGTGCACCACCAAGTGAGACCCCCGCTGCCTGCCCCCCCACCCCTACCCCCTCCTCTCATCCCCTTCCCCCTCCCCTCATCCCCCCTTCCCCCTCCCCTCATCCCCCTTCCCCCATCCCACCTTCCGCCCTCCCCTCATCCCCCTTCCCCTCATCCCCCCTTCCCCCAACCCCTCATCCCCCCTTCCACCCTCATCTCCTCCCCTCATCCCCCCTTCTACCCTCCCCTTATTCCCCCTTCCCCCTTCCCACCACTCCCTCAGCCCCGCCTGCTTATCTAACCATGCATGCCGTATTGTGTTTTGCAGGACCACACGGCGATCCACCCATCCCTGTGGATGCCGACCACCCCCAGGACGTGCCAGGATGACCACAAGCCAGGGACCCACCCGGGCCATCCGCCAGCGGCTGCCCCCAGGCCGTGCCAGGGCGACCAAGAGCCATGGATCAACCCAGGCCATCAGGTGCAGGCCGCCCCCATCCAGTTCCGGGGCAGGCACGACGTAGAGGCTCATCCAGCAACGGGGAGGGCAGTCACACCAACAGCCTCTCGTCCCAGTCGACCCAAGACACCATGACACAGGGCACCCACACTGATGACACCAACACGCAAGACACAATCACCCAGGACACCCAGGAAACACACACCTGAGGGAGGAGAATGTGCTGGAGCCGATCCGGGTCCCCCTGCAGTGAAGGTCCCAGAAGACCGCAACACCTCGGACTCTCCCCTTCCCTTCCAGGTGCATCTGGTGGACATTGGGCAGAACAGGCTAGCAGCACGCCATCCCCCTCACCCGAGGCGCAGCCTCGCACATCCAGGACGGGCTGGCCAAGGAAACGGCCGCCAAAGGGGACCCTAGTCACAGGGCAAGAATCACAGGAGTCCACCTCCAGTTCTGCTGTACCGTCTGGGGAACCACCTAGGTGTAGTCAAAGGGCCCGTAAGGCCAAACAATTTGACACTGAGTAAGTTGGCACGGGTGCAGGGCACAGATAGGGGCTAGGGCATGTGTATGAACTGTTTGTAATTAAAATCCCTTTCACACCTACATAAGCTGCCTCTGTGCTCTGTCCGATGCATGTCGGGGTGGGGTGGGAAGTTGGCACCAGTGTGTGAGGGGTGATAGGAGGTCGAGCTCAGGTGAGTGTGGAGTGCGCCCCCCGGGGTCGCCCTCTCCATCCCGCCTCCGGGCAGATGACGGGTCCGTGCGCCGAATGTCCAGACCGCATGCAGGGACTACCCAGGTGGAGCGTGTTACTGTGGCCATGAGTCAGACATTGTCTGACAATGTAAAGCCTGGAGCTCATTGCAGAGTGGATTGTCATCATCCTCCATACCATGCAATAGACCCACGTTCACTGGCATGCGTGTGAGCCCTGCCCCTCGTGCCGCAGGTGGATGTGTGATGGAGGGCTGATGTGCATGCGGGTAGTTTGTGGTGGGCGGAGTGAGGGTGGTGGGGGGCTGAGGGTGGTGGGGTGGTGCTGCCCATGCCCATGCTCAGCAATTTCTCCCCCCCCCATTCTGTGAACCGTGCGTTTATCAACTGCTCCCGTGCCCGCTGGCCTATCTGGTATCGGTGGGCAGCCTCACGTCCTCATCCAGCCCGTATGTCCCGTGCATTCCCACCCCCCTCCACATCGCCCTCATCTGGGAGGCGTGCCCATCGTCGTGTTCCCCCTCCTCCTCCTCTGCCTTCAGCACATCGCCCCTCTGCTGGGCTATATTGTGCAGGACGGAGCAGACCATAATGATGTGGCCGACACGCTCCGCCAGGTACTGGAGGGCCCCTCCAGAGCGGTCCAGGCACCTGAAGCAGCCTAAAGCACCTCTCGACCACACCCATGGTCGCTGCATGGGCATCATTGTTGCGGTTCTCCGCATCGGTCTGTAGCCTCCGTATAGGCGTCATCAGCCATGACCGCAACGGGTAACCCCTGTCGCCCAGCAACCATGGTGGGGATGAACGATTGTGCCATTATGAACGAGTCACGCACACTACCCGGGTAACGGGCGCAGATGTGCAGGATCCTCATCTGGTGGCCGCATGGCGACGTGCACCCCATCAATCGCCCCCTGGACATGGGTATCCTGGCTGGGGCAGCGAAGCCCACTAGCCCATCCTAGTGGGCGCAGTCCAGAGCAAACTGGATGTACCGGTCCGCGATGTCATACAGGGCGTCCGTCACTGCACGGATGCATCAGTGCACCGATGTCTGGGAGATGCCATACAGGTCCCCACTCGGCACTGGAACAACCCCGTGACGTAGAAGTTGAGGGCGACCGTCACCTTGACGGCCACCGGGAGAGGATGTGCACCCTCAGTCCCACACGGTGCTAGGTGTGCCATCAGGTAGCAAATATGGGTGACAGTTTCCAGCCTTATCCGGAGTCTCCTCCTGCATGCCCTGTCCGGCACGTCCTCGAAGAACATGCAGCGCAGGTACACACGGGGCCTCATTGGGCGCCTCTGTCGCCGTGGCACCACCTCCACCTTCTCCTCCTCATCCTGTCGGGCGGGTGGCCCTCCAGCCTGTTCGGCTGCCACCTGCCCTTCTGCGGCACGCTCCTCTGCGGCAGCTTCCACCGCCTCCGTGGCACACCCCTGCTCCAGCTCCCATAGGGCTACATGCAGGGCAGCGGCCCCCGCCACGGCGGCTAACATTGCTGGGTGATTGCCAAACATAAAGGTCTGCAGGTGGTGGGGGTCGACGACAGATCATCATTGCACATACCCACCTCTGCAACCTGGTGCCATGGGTTGCATGGTCGCCACTGTCGACAGGTGGCACTTAGCCATGCAAACCCGCCCCCCTCATCCCCGGCGCTCCCCACCCCACCCCCATATGCCGCAAATACCAACCCCGGCACTCTCACCTCACCCCCACCCTCCATAGACACTAACCCCGACACTCCCCACCCCACCCCCAACCTCCCCAGACCCACGCCTGACACTCCCCACTCTACCCCCACCCTCCCCAGACCCCAATCCCAACACTCCCCACCCCACCCTCCTCAGCCACCGACCCGACACTCCCCACCCCACCCTCACCCTCCCTAGACACCAACCCTGACATTCCCCACCCCACCCCCACCAGACATCAACTCCGACACTCCCCACCCAACCCTCCCCACATACCAACCCCGACACTCCCCACCCCACCCTCCATAGACACCAACCCCGACACTCCCCACCCCACCCCCACCCTCCCCAGACCCCAATCCCAACACTCCCCACCCCACCCTCCTCAGCCACCAACCCGACACTCCCCACCTCACCCCCACCCTCCCCAGACCCCAATCCCAACACTCCCCACCCCACCCTCCTCAGCCACCAACCCGACACTCCCAACCCCACCCTCACCCTCCCTAGACACCAACCCTGACATTCCCCATCCCACCCCCACCAGATACCAACTCCGACACCCCCCACCCAACCCTCCCCACATACCAACCCCGACATTCCCCACCCCACCCTCCATAGACACCAACCCCGACACTCCCCACCCCACCTCCACCCTCCTCAGACACCAACCCCGACAAGAACCGGCATCCCTGGCCCTGGGCGGCCTCCGCCCCACCAAATGCCCCCCCCCCCCCCCTCAGCCACGGCCCAGCCGTCTCGACATGTGGCGGCCCTCCCACACCGACCTCCTTCTTCGTCGGTGTCAGCCAGCACAACTGGTTGACGCCGTTAAATACCATATTTGATTTACACCAGCGTGAGCTGCAGTCACGTTGGCGGGACTTCTGGGCAGGAGACTTGCAGCAGGCCCAGGGACCAGCACGTCGCGCCAATTCTGGTGATTCTGCGGGCCGCACGGTACAATCCCCGTTGGTGAGCTTTTTCCTGGCCGGAGCATCGCAGTCCCGGCGTTGGAGCGGGGTGGCGGTATTCGCGCACCCCCCCGCCCATTCTCCGACCTGGCACGTCATCGGAGAATCTCAGCCCTCATATAACAGAGGCAGATATAAGGGCCGGGATTCTCCAAGCTAGTGTGGGCTCAGAGAATTGGCGTTCATGCCGAGACGGCCCGAGATGCCAGTCTGACGCAAGGATGCGAACCTCCAGCGACCAGGAAATCACTGGCAGTCGCATGCGGCCGCCGTGGCGCTGGTCGGGGGCCTTTGAAAGAGGCCCCCACGGCAATTCTGCGCCAGCAGCTGGCCGAGTTCCTGCCGGTGTGATTCTAACATGGTTCCACCCGGCGGGCATTCGGAGTTGCGGCTGCAGTAGCCGCCCTGGTGGGGAGTGGGGGGGGGATCCGTCACCGGGGGCAGGGGGTTTCTCCAGGACTGCCAGGATCGTGATCAGGGGCCACTAATAGGCTGGCACGCGTGGCCAGGGGTGGGGGGGGGGGGGGGGGGGGGAATGCCTATTTCTTCAGCGCTGGCCTGCTGCGTGGGTCTGCCATGTTGCGCGGGGCCGCCGGTGCATGCATGGCCCCGCGGCCAGCCGTGCAGGGCCATGTATTAGCAGCCGGAGCTGCGTGGAGCGCTCTGCCGCCGTGCTGGCCCCCTGTGGGCCACGGAATCGCTGGGCCAAGATGCCCGTTGACGCCGGCGTGAAAGACTCTGGTGTTTACGCCGGCGTCAACACTTAGCCACCGTTTTGAAGAATCCCAGCCAAGAATTCTCATACTCAACTCACCAATGATTCTCTTATTTGGACATGAGACCCTGGCAAATAATGAAATAGCCTTATACTCCTTGGTGAATTGTTCTTTCTGTGCATGGGCTAAAAGTGTTCACGTGCTCAGAGGAGCACGATCAACAACAAGGCAGTTGCAGTGGCATTTAAAATGTCAGAGGATCAGAGGGTTTTTGAGGCTTGGGCAAATAATGTGAATGGAGGTCAGAAACATCTACAGGCCACAGGACGAATTAGGGGAGGGAAAATGCATGGACATATACGGACGACTGCTGCAGGAGGTAAGGGCCCCACTGGAGGAAGCGAGAGAGAGGTGGGAGGAAGAACTGAGCATCGAGATAGGGGGATAGGTCTGCGGTGGGATAATACGCAGGTTCCCGTACCAGCCTCCCCGGACGGGCGCCGGAATGTGGCGACTAAGGGCTTTTCACAGTAACTTCATTGAAGCCTACTCGTGACAATAAGCGATTTAAATTTTCATTTCATTTTCAGGTTGAACTCCACCTCGTGCGAGACGCTGAGCCTGGCAAACCTGACCAGGACACGCATGAACGGGTTCTTCCTGAAGGTGGAAGACAGATGTGAATGATGTCAGGGGGGGCCATTTTCTGGTCTGCCTAAGGTTGATTAGGTTCTGGACCACCTTCTTCGAGGCCATATTCGAGGTCATGGGGGTTAGGGTGGAGCTACGCCCATTAGTGGCGGTCTTCGAGGTGTCAGAAGAACCAGGACTCGTCGAGGGGAGGGGGGTCTGACGCCTTGGGCTTGACGTCCCTGATAGCCTGGTGACGACTCTTACTCAGATGGAGATCGGCAACGGGCCGGTAAAGAGGGCAGTGTGTTCGGTTATCTGAGGGTGCTGAAGGCGGACGTAATTATGCTGCAGGCGACTCATCTGAAAGTAGCTGACCAGGTCAGATCAAGGAAGGGCTGGATTAGCCAGGTCTTCCACTCGGGGCTGGATACTAAGACCAGAGGGGTCGCGATTTTAGTTAACAAACGGACGCAATTCGAGGTGGGTAGCACAACTTCGGATGGGGAAGGTAGATTTGTCACGCTGAGTGGCAAGCTTGAGGGGATGAGGGTAGTTTTGGTCAATGTATATGCCCCAAATTGGGACGATGTGGATTTTATTCAGAGACTGCTGGGGAAGATACCTGACCTGGACTCACACAGGCTGATTATGGGAGGTGATTTTAACACAGTCGTTGACTCCCGCCTGGACTGGTTATGTTCAAAAATGGGTAGGGTGCAGGCAATGGAAAAGGAACCGAGGGGGTTCATGGAGCAAATGGGGGGGGGGGGGTGGGTTGACCCATGGAGGGCGAGTCGGCCGACGGGGAAGGAGTTTTTGTTCTATTCACACATTCATAAGGTGTATTCCCGAATTGATGTTTTCATCATGTTGTTGGCGGGGGTGACAGACGTAGAGTACTTGGTGATTGCTTTTTTGGACCATGCTCCACATTGGGTTGATCTGCAGGTCTGTAAGGAAAGCTCTCAGCACCCTCAATGGAGACTAGAGGTTGGTTTGTTGGCGGACGAAGTGGTGTGTGAGAGGCTGAGGAAATTCTGCAAAACTACCTGCAGGTCAATGATGTCATAATATGCACCCATGCACATTATGAGGTAAAAGCAGGCAGTGACAGATACCCAGGTGAGCCAATCAACAAACAGAACAGAACACAACCAATCACCAGACAGACCACCAGAGGGGGGCTTCCAGCTATAAAACACACGAGGCATCAGCACTCCGCCTCTTTCCACTGGTGACAACTGTAGTGACAGTCAGGGTGTACGAATCATTCAACACCTTCTACATGTGGATCAGAGCTAGCCTGGTCGAGATAGTTAATGTTAGTTTTCTTAGAGTAGTAGAGAGTCAACCCACAGGCAGTTGTGTGCTTCGTTACTGAAGTTCAATAAATCTTATTGAACTGACGCCTACGTTTGGTGTATGCTTGATCATTTCACTGCATCGTGTTGCAGTCCGTGTTACTCCAGGGTGAATAACACGAGAAATGACACTGGAGAAGTCTCAGTCGCGGTGCTTTGGGAGGCGCTGAAGGCAGTGGTGAGAGGGGAGCTGATCTCAATTCGAGCACATAGGGACAGGGCGGACAGGGGAGAAACGGACCGCCTGTTAAAGGAGATCATACAGACAGACAGAAGATATGCGGAGACCCTGAGGGCAGAGCTGTTAAAGGAACGACGAAGGATACAGTCGGAGTTTGGGGTGTTGTCCACATGTAAGGTGGTGGAGTATATTAGGAAGGTGAGGGGCGCGATCTACGAGTATGGCGAGAAAGCCAGTAGAATGCTGGCACAGCAACTGAGGAAGATGGAGGCGGCTTGGGAAATAGGGAAGGTAGTCAACGGGGGGGGGGGGGGGGGGGGGGGGGGGGGGACTTGGTAGGGGATCCGGCAGGGCTGAACAAGGTGTTCAGGGACTTCTATAGTAAGCTTTATACCTCGGAACCCCCAGCGGGGCCGGAGGGGATGATGCGCTTCTTGGACAGACTGACCTTCCCAAAAGTGGGTAAGGGGTTGGTAGACGGGCTAGGGGCCCCGATTAGGGCAGAAGAAATATTGGAGGGCGCGAGGACCATGAAATTGGGTAAAGCCCCGGGGCCAGATGGCTATCCGGTGGAGTTCTATAAAAAATTCTCTGAGATAGCGGGGCCGGTGCTGGTTAGAGTTTTTAATGAGGCAAGAGACAGAGGGGTTTTACCCGCAACGATGTTGCAGGCCACCATCTCCCTTATACTGAAACGGGACAAAGGCCCGGAGTCATGTGGATCCTATAGGCCGATCTCTCTGCTCAATGTAAATGCAAAATTACTGGCCAAGCTCTTGGCTGCTAGGATTGAGGACTGTGTGCCAGATGTCATTATGGAAGACTAAACCAGATTCGTCAAGGGCAGGCAGCTGGTGGCCAACCTAAGAAGGTTGCTGAATGTGATCATGATGCCCCCGGAGAGTAGGGAGGTAGAGGTAGTCTTGACAATGGATGCCTAGAAGGCCTTTGACTGGGTTGAGTGGGACAATTTATGGGAGGTGTTGGGACGATTTGGGTTCGGTGAGGGCTTTATTGGCTGGGTTAGGCTGCTGTACCAGGCTTCGGAGGCTAGTGTAAGGATGAATAGGATGACGTCTGACTATTTTAGACTGCACTGGGGGACAAGGCAGGGGTGCCCCCTCTGCCCACTGCTGTTTGCGCTAGCAATAGAGCCGCTGGCAATTTCCCTGAGAGCTTCTAGGGTTTGGAAGGGGCTTGTACGAGGCGGGGGGGGGGGGGGGGGGGGGAACACAGAGTCTCGTTCTATGCCGACGACCTGCTCTTATACATCACGGATCCAAAGGCTACGATGGATGAAATCTTGGGAATCTTGAGGGAATTTGGTTGGTTCTCTCCAGTGCTTTGCTTTTGGTGGGATTAAAGATCAGTTGCCAGATTCTCCATTCCTGAGTGTTGACCCTGGGGCAGCATTCATGGAGTTCCACGACAGCAAAACTGGTACTGCTGCTGGACCGATTCAATGACCATTAAGGGCTAGCACCGGTGCCACATGGAACACAATCAATTCCAATGGGAAATGGTGCCGAATTTGCCGGGTCTGGGATTGGCACTCAGGAGGCTGACAAGCTGCAGCCGCATATACACACTGCACTCCCCACACACACCATCCCAACCAACAAGATGGCAGCAAGACGCGCGGCCCCTAAATTCACCGACGTGGAACTGGAGACCCTCTTGGATGCCATGGAGGAGAGGCGGCGCGGGGTGGGAAGGAGGCTGTCAGCACTGCCATGTGCCAGGCTTGGGTGCAGGTGGCAGGGGTGGTCAGCGCCGTGGGCAATGCATCCAGACTGGCCAGTAGTGCCGGAAAAAATTGCACCACCTCCTCAGGGTGGCCAGGGTGAGTAGGCAGCACTATGCCGTTGGCACCAACCCATACACCTGTAAACCGACCCCCCCCCTCACTCGGGGGTAGGCCAAACCCCCATCCTGCACCACATGCCGGTACCCATACCGGCCCCCATGGCTGGGTGCCCTGGCCACTGAAGCCACCAGCTACTCTCTCCTGGGTTGCATGCGTTGGACTGTCTAACACTATGCGCTTTCTGTTGTCGAGAAGGCCGTGCACAACCACCAGAAACAGGAGAAGACTGAAGGGCAACCACTGGATCTGCGTTCCCCCCACCTCGAAACAGAGGATGAGCACTGGAGTGATCGGTGGGCCTGAAGAAAGGGCTGTCCCCGGGGCTGAGGTCAGCTTTGGGAAAGGAACTGAGTTCCCACTGAGTTGCGGTTCCCCATGCCACATGTGTTCTCACCCCCACCACCACACCCACCAACACACCCACACCCACCACCACCCCTACACCAGCCCCACCCCCACGCCTCCGGGATTATCTTGGCCATGGTGGCAAACCCCGCTACCCAGGCACCCTGGTGGGCTCGGTCCACATTGAAATGGATGTGTTGTGCCGACCAGTCATATAGGGTCTCTGTGACAGTACGGATGTACCTGTGCACCGAGCTCTGTGAGATCCGTGACAGGTCCCCACTCGGTGCAAGGAAGGACCCCATGGTGTAGATGTGGTTGGACCAGAACAGATTGATAAGGCCAACAGTCTCATTAAAGCTATGGTAACAATAAACAAACAATATAAATAATGTAACAAGGACCCATTTTGAACTGAAAACTTGTGGCACCTGCATTGAACAAGTCCTGCTTACTCACACTGAGTGTACCTATGTCCTCTAAAGACATGCTGCAGACTGCTCAGAAAAGGACAGCATTCGATTTTGTGAAGCATCTTTCCAGGGATAGGTGATTATAATCCTTCGAGCCTCTGTCCAACATTCTTCTGTTGTCTCTCCTCTTCGCCCATGCCCCCATTGGTGCGTCTTGTTTTTATAAGGGGTTTCTGCCAGCTCTGCTCTGCAGGTGCGGCACTGGATCCCCCCCCCCCCCCCCCCCCCACCTCTGTACCCCCATCAGTGAATTGTGAACCAATGTTGGAATGACACAGGCAGCTTCCCAGAACTCTGGCAGTAGGAAGGTGGTTTTCTTCTGAAGTCCATTCCACATATGGATCATTTTTAATGCAAAGTGAAACCTTTTGACATCAATCATAAATTTATCTTTCACCAGTTTGAAGTCCTGCCTCAAAACTTGACTATCATATTGTAAGTTGAAATCATGCACCATTTTTCCCTTTTCTGTATAATTTTCTCTCTTGTTTGAGGTAAATCTCTATTATTTACTTCAACAAAGTCTCTATTTAGTGATTGTCAAGTTTCTCCAATCTTTCCCAATAACTCAGTCATGGGGCACAAGGGATCAGCTGTGAGCCTCTTTTTCACGTTGCCTCAAGGCTGGAATGTTTCTCTTGCAAAGAAAGAAAGACTTGGATCTATGAAGCAACTTTCACAACCACCCGATGTTGCAGAGCACTTTAGATCAATCAAATACTTTTGAAGAATATTCACTGTCATAGTGTAGGGAACGCAACCCTCAATTGGTACAGAGCAAGCTGATAATGACCAACTCATCTGTTCTCGGTGGTGTGGGTTGAAGAATAAATATTGAATAAGGCACCAGAGATAGCTACCCTGTTCTTCTTCAAAATAGTGCACATGCACCCTTGTGACAGAGCAACATTCACCTGAAAGGATAAACAGGGCCTCAGTTTAACATCTCACCTGACAAGACACCTCTTACAATGCAGCACTGCCTCAGTATTACACTGGTGAGCCAGAATTGATTTTTGTGGTCAAGATTGGGATTTGAACTCACAACCTTCTGATACAGAGGAAAGAGTGCTCGTAATTAAGCCACAACGTTTGGGTGATCCAATCCGGACATTGTACTCAAATTGGGGTCTAACAAACAACCTATTCAATTTAGGCATATCTTCCTCTGACTACAACTAGGTGTTTTGCCTAAATAGTTCAGCTTTCTGTTTAGTTTGATGATTTATGCTCTAGTTTCAACTTCACTCTTGGTAAGGTTAGCTTGGCTCAATGATAATTCCTTTCACCTCTGAGTATTGGATATCTTTTCTCCCTGTGTATAATATTTTATTGTATAGAATTTTATATTTCACTGATGAAAGGGGGCAGCACGGTAGCATTGTGGATAGCACAATCGCTTCACAGCTCCAGGGTCCCAGGTTCGATTCTGGCTTGGGTCACTGTCTGTGCGGAGTCTGCACATCCTCCCCGTGTGTGCGTGGGTTTCCTCCGGGTGCTCCGGTTTCCTCCCACAGTCCAAAGATGTGCAGGTTAGGTGGATTGGCCATGATAAATTGCCCTTAGTGTCCAAAATTGCCCTTAGTGTTGGGTGGGGTTACTGAGTTATGGGGATAGGGTGGAGGTGTTGACCTTGGGTCGGGGGTAGGGTGCTCTTTCCAAGAGGCGGTGCAGACTTGATGGGCCGAATGGCCTCCTTCTGCACTGTAAATTCTATGAAAAATAACTGTAAATTCTATGAAATATACCTTATCTCATATAATTTCCTCTCTTGTTAAGACTGTCCACTGCCAATTAGGTATTGTCTGCAATTCCATTTAGTTTGTGTTGGGTTGTTGAATCCAGGGGGTGAATTTTGTAACATGGTTGAAGATTCCAACATTGGCCATTAAACAGCCAGCCACATGCCATCCTATGGCCGCCAATTAGCTCTGGGGTAGCCTGGAGGCTCTTCAATTGCACTGCCGGTGCAGGAAGTGAGGTGGTGGAAGTGGTATTAGGTGACATCATGGCAAGTGCTGGCACCATATGGAAAAGAACAGCTAGCCTTGCATTCACTGCTGACTAGCTTCAAGGAGCACCAGCTTGCCTGCCTGCCTTAAAGGAGCTTGATGGCAGCCTGAAGCCACAATGTCACACAGAAGATCCCAGATGGCCCTACATTTCAGCAATGCCCCCTTACAGATTCTCCTTCAGGTTGCAAGGGTAATGTGGGGAGTCCCCATCTGGATGGGTTTGCTTAGTGAAGAGGGAGTGACCACCCGATGGCGGCAATGGTGGTCAGGCAGCAAGCAGCCTATTTTCCCAGAGGCCTGCCTGTATCTCAGTGAGAGGTGCCTGTCTATCATTGCTGAGTCCCACCAGGTGTCTCAAGAATTGATGCATTTAGGAGACATTTGTGTGGCCCTATCATCGACCGTTGGGCTGCTACTAGCATAGGCATTGCACTTATCTCCGTAGGAAAACTAATAGTGTCCTTTTTTGTGCTTGCAGGGGGAGACAACATAAAACTAAAAAAAAAAGCAAAGATCAGCAGAGGGGTTTCTGTGTCTGTAAATCCCGACCCTCATGGAGGAGATCTTGAAATTTGCTGAGCATTAATGTTAGTGTGGCTGCTCCATCACCAATGGTGAATCAGGAGTGTAATTGGAAGAGGATGGGTGGCTGTGTACAGGGGCACATGGCGCATTTGGCGCACATGAGACATTGTTCTCATGTATCCACCACATGGAACATTCAGAGTAATTAGGATGATGCAATAGGAAGACCCTAAATCTATCTGTTTGCTAAAGTGTGGACAGCTGGAGAGACCAGGAACCAGCCATCAGCACCAAGGAAGAGGAGTGATCCTCAGAAAGTGAACCGTCATTTCACTCATCCACAACTTCCACCAACACAAACACTCTCACATTGGTGACTATCCATTTGTACTTCGATTCGAGCACACAGCGTGAGCACATTACAAATATGCCCAAGCAGCTGATGGAGGCTGTGACATCTCTTGCCATTGACAGTCGGTGGACAGTGCGAAGCCAATCCCTCACCGAGCCCCAAGCTGATGATGTGGCTCTGGAGTTTTGGCAACATAGAAAATGCAGCCACTGCAGAGTTCCACGAGGGAACATCTGACAACTTCTGGAGACTCGGTACACACATGTATGGAAGAGTCCATCCTGACCATTAGTGATGACATGTCTCTGGCGTGTGCATGCTTATCTTCTTCTATGGAGAGGTTGGTGATCCTCATGGGGGGGCAGATCCAGCAGACCAGTCAGTGGATGTGTGCCGACCTACATACCATTGTCTCATCCATGAGCTCAATGCAGCAGTGACAAAGCGAGATGGGGACAAGATGCCTGGAGTCTTCACCAGTTCCTTGCACTTCTCTGGTCAATAGGGAGGTACCATTGAGTTTCAAAAGGGAGGAGGATTGGCTGAACTCTGCCTCTAGGGGCTCCTGTTAGTGTGCTCCAGGTGTGGACAACGGCTCCTCATCCCTTCTATCAGTGACACTCAAATGGCTTTGGAGAAGGGTCCTAACCCTGTGCAGGAGTCCCACGGCATGACGGGGCATTCCAGGTATCAGGCAGCTGCCAAAGTCATCCCAGGCCACTGGGCAACACAATCAGCAGCCTGGCTTCACCTTAGCTGCAAGGATGGGGTATGGGGGGTTGCATCTCGCAAGACACACAAGACATTTAAGAAGAGCACCTAGTTACACTTAGAGTTAAGAGGTGAAACAGTATGTAGATTTTAAGCCTTTTGTTTTTTGTGCCATTCAACTAAAGGATCATGTAATGCTAATGTTACTTCCTCCAATTCTTGCGGCTCATTGGGATCACATGGACAGCCTGAATGCCTCAATGCACTGGACATTATTGACTAAGCTTTGTTTGATCAAGACCTCAGTCTGAAAAATGTACAATGTGCACCTTGGCACTAGCAACAGGCTGCAAAACAAAGGAGGTAATAGTAGGGCTGAGTAAAGATAAAGTTTTTTTGGAATGTTTCTAAAAGGGTAAAAAGGGTCATAAAAACATCTATGCATTAACACCTCCTAAGCATCCCTTGCTTGCATTGCATTATGTGTTGTGTGGTCCCTTTGCAGTGTATTGCCTGGTCAGCAGTCTCCTCCACATCCACATTGTGTGAAGAAACAACGGGCTGGATTCGCCGATTTTGAGGCTATGTCCAGAGCATGTGTCTAGTCTTACAACCAAAAAGTCGGCGCCACCCCCGCCCTGATGCTCTGCTGGTGGGGGGCTTTCAGCTGCACCACATAAAGCCCTCAGCTTTCCCTGCAGATATGGTCGTAGAACTGCTGTGTCTGTGCCCGTGGCCCCGCCGTATAACATGGCATCGGCTGCGCACGGACCCGGCCTGCCAGATAGTGTGCCCCTGTAACCCCTTTCACTATCCATGGACAACCTGGGACCAGTTGCCAGCCCCCGCCGAAGCCCCCCTGGCCAGCGGAACGGCTCTTCCGCCCAACTGTGGCGCTGCTGGACACAGTCCACAGCCGCCAAGCGAGGTTGATGAAATCTCAGACCACAAGTGATCCATGCCGTTGGGAAATCAGCCTATTGGGGGCGGATCTTCAGATGACATCCTGAGGTCGTCCCAATGGCATGAGGCATACTCAGTGATGATGCCATTTTGGAGAGGGTGGAGCATCTGAAAAACTGAGCTGCCCCCGATTTCGGCGTCAAAACGGATTCTCCGGCCAATCGCTGAATGCAATTTCAGCGTCGGCAATCGGAGAATCCAACCCAACATGTTTGATGAAGTCCTTTTTGTTTAATGCCTCCTCCCTCTGCAACACCAAGTTATGCAGGGCACAGCAGATCATCACAATACACAAAGTATACTAAAGGGTTCAAGTGGATCAATCTGGGCACCAGAATTGCATCTTTGGAAGGCCTATGGTTCATTCTATGATCATTCATGTTGTCAAGTGGCAGCTGTTGTACCTTTCCACTGGATTCATGCCCGTGATCCTCACAGGTGTGAGTTGCCTTTCTTTGCTCGGTAGTCCATATCTCCCAAGATCCATTCCTGAAAATGCAAAATAGGGCAGAAAAGTTGTAGGAGCTGGGACAACGAAAGTGTGTAGGTGTTGTGGCTGCTTCCCAAGAACTAGTCATTAGCCTGAAGGATCTGCTTTTGGTGGGCGAGAATGATTGAATATTGAGTGGACAGCGTTCTAACTGTTGCACTGTGGGAGTTTTAATGTCCACATGTGTGTAGTTGATGATGTCCTGGGGGAATCCAATGATGACTCCAAATCCAATGGATCTATCTGTAATATTGTGGTTTTAACACTTCAGAATTACTCATCCATGAAGGGAGATGAAATTAATGGCTTGCAACTAAAGGATCTGATGGATTTAAACACAGGTCACTGTTTTTTTCTTTCCAGGAATGGACACATGTTGCGGGATTCTCCATCTGCGCGCAGCAGGATTCTCCATATCGCCGGCCTGCTAATGGGATTTCCCATTGTGGGCATCCCCACGCCGTCGGGAAATCCCCGGGTGTCGGTGCGCTGCCGATGCAACGGAGAAACCCCACAGCGGAAAATCCAGTCCATAGTGCTTATTCTGTCTGAGCCAGCAGGTGTATGCCCAGGTGAGTTTTATAACAGTAATTTGTTTCACTGCCCCTGTCTGGACTGCTCTCCTTTCTGAGGTCTGTGGGGGCTCCTTTTGTTAGGAGGCCTCTGTGGAGGGGGGGTTCCTTTAGTCAGAGGGTCTCGACAAGGGTCCCTTTAGTTAAGGACTCTGGGGGGGGGGTTCCCTTTATTTAGGGGTCTCTGTAGGGGTCGCTTTAGTTAGGGGGTCTTATTAAGGGGGTCTCTGTGGGGGTCCCTCTATCCAGGGGGTCTTGGGGGGTCTCCCATATTAATGTGGTCTCAGGGGGACGGACCCCAATTCTGGAGGTCTCGGTGGAGGGGGGGGGGGGAAGTGTGTGTCTGGTCACCCCCGTAACTGGGGGGGGGGGCCCCAGAATATGCAGGTGTGAGGGGCAGAATCGTGATGCCAGGGTATGTGTGGGGGGGAGGGGGGAGGGGGGGGGGGGGGGGGGGGCGGAGAGTGGATCTGCGAATGCGGGGGATGGGGGCTGCTTTGCCATCCAGGGTGACGGAGCCATGGGACCTCGGTATTGAGCCCCCCCATTCAAAATGGCAACCCGATAATGGGATTCCCTCGGGAATCCCTCATATTTTCTGCAATGCATAAATTTGCATGTCGAGGGATAGAGAATTGCTTCCTGATGTGCGTTCCTCAGTTCCAATTCAACTCTGGAGGTTGAACGAGGACTAGGCTCTCTGGTTCCTTAGTCACATTTCTCTTGGAGGTGCACCATTCGCTGGCGGCAGGATTCTCTATTCCCGCCACTTGCCAATGGGATTTCCCATTGTAGCCATCCCACGTCACCGGGAAATACAAGGGTGGGGGTGTGCTGTCGAAGGGAACAGAGCATTCCAATGGTGGAAAATCCCGGCATTGGCCTCCCAAATGGAGAATCCCAGCTTGTGTGTTTTCAAGAAGCAGTTAGATATAGCACTTGGGTCGAAAGGGATCAAATGACATGGGGGAAAGACGGGTTTAGGCTATTGAGTTGAATGATCAGCCATGATCAGAATGAATAGCGAAGCAGGCTCGAAGAGCTGAATGGCTTCCTCCTGCTCCTATTTTATACATTTCTTTGTTTGATGAACCCTCCATAGCCTTTACCAGGTTAACTGGAAGTCTTCTTTAACTACTGGGACTATTTATAAATATACAGTGATGGGTACAAGCTAGGAGCTGTTTCCATGTTTAGGTGTGCATGCATATCTTGTGTTGTGGAGGAAGATTTAATGGCACGCTCACCTCATAGCCGACAATGCTTTTCATTGTCGGCTATGAAATGGCTGCTGCCAGGTTTCAGCATCTCTTGTGGCTTTTACAAGCTGCCAGGGCTGAAGGTGTGTTATATACTCTGGGATAACACATGCTGCAACTCGATGCAGCTTTGACGAAAAGATACTCCAGACTTTGAGGTAAGTTCAACTTACCTTTATTGAGCCATTAGCACAGTTCTCTATGAGTTCTACTCTCCTGCTAATCTTGCTATAGTAACTCAGTTTAACTAACCAGTCTGCTCTAAGCCACGTGGTGGGTGTGATGCTTCTGATCTGCCCCTGTCCTACTCTGTAAGTGTCACCTATGGAAAGAGACAGAGCATGTGTGCCCTGTCCTTATATATGGGTTGCGTAATGCCCCCTTGTGGTAGTGTCACCTCAGGGTGTCTTGACTGCCCATTGGTCGTGTCCTATTCTATGTGTTCATTAGCTGTATGTCTGGATGTCATGACGTCTCCGGTGCTCCCTCTAGTGTTTACTTAGTCATAGTATATTTACGTTAACCCCCTGTGTATTTACAGTGATGCATATCACCACATCCCCCCTTTTTTGTGTTACATATTTTCTGTACAGTGTTAAAGAAAAATTGAACAAAAACAGATAAATAAGTGTTGATATGTACAAGTTATGATGACTATACAAGATCAAAGAATAGTTACGATGACATTGAGGATTATACAATACCGAATAATAGTTATGAGTCCAAAGTTCATGATTTTACACGGTCGAATGGCTTTCTTGTGCTGTTATGGAAGTGTTGATGTTGTCATTCCCTTGTGAACGCCGTCAGTTTCCTGGTGTTTACATAACCAAGAAGTCATCAGGAGGTGTTCAAATGGTCAAATCACTTCATTGTCTGAGGTGGACTCTTTTTTTTATGCTTGTGGTAGCAATTCTTGATGACATCTTTCCTGAAAGCTGGTTTGATTGTCCGTAGTGTAGCAAATGTGAATTGGTAAGATGCGTTGACATGGCATGGTATGTTTGTACTCTCGCCATTGTTCTGAGCTGAGCAGTAACATTGTCCTTCATGGGCAGAGTTGTACCATGTCGTACCAGTTGTTGTTCTATTGTTGTTGCCATTGTTGTTATTGACATGCTTGTTGTTGTGTTTGTTGCCTCTGGTACGCTTCTTGTTGTTGTCTTTGTTGTTGTTTTTGTAGGTTTTGTTGTTGTGTTTGTTGCGCTCAATGACCACACTGAGTGGAGAATTCGAGTCCTTCACAAAGTTACTTGTGTCAGTGTCCTTTGTGGCATCTGCTGTTTCATTGAATGCGCCGTCTCTGATTCCTCGGCGCTCCTTGTCTGGAGTCATGTCCGCTTCACTTGAATCATCTTTGGCTTGTTGATGCTCCCCATCTAGAGCTCTTTCTGGTTCAACTGAATCATTTTGGTTTCTTGATGCTCCCCGTCTGGAGTCGTTTCAGTTTCTTGTGGAGAGGCTCGAGTAGACGAGGTTTAAATTAACGTGGTGTCACTGGAGTCATCAGTCGCCTCACTTTGATTGTCGAGTGTCTCTGTACATACTAGCTGAGATCTGTCAGTCTCGCTGAGATGTCGCACATCTTGTATGGGAATTGTGAAGCCTTGGTCACTTGTTGCACATACACTGGGTAGGCCTTCAGTGTCTTCTTATCGGTTAGATGAGCTGGGTAGACTGTCAGAGTCTTCTGGTGGCTCAAATAATCTGGGTAGACTGTCATTGTCTTTTTGTTGTTCACTTGAGCGTGGTAGACTGTTATAGTCGTCTTGCTGTGCACTTGAGCGTGGCAGATTTGCACGTCTGCTGCTGGTTGCTCAGATAAGGTTGCTAGACCTGCATGTTCTTGTTCATGCAAGCACTGCACTCTGGAGTCTTGCGTTGCTTCCATAGTGGAGTCTGTCAACGAGCTCGCTGTGGAGGCTTGTATCGCTCTCTCTGTGGAGTCTGGCATTGTTCCCTGCGTGGAGTCATGCAGTGGTCTCGCTGTGGAGTCGATCTGTGCGCTCTCAACGGAGTTGTGCAGTGGTCTCGCTGTGGAGTCTTTCTGTGTTCTCTGTGTGGAGAAGTGTAATGGTCTCGCTGTGGAGTCTGTCATCGCTTTCTGTGTGGAGTCGGGGACTGTTAGTGGTGCGTGGACCACTCTCTGTATGGAGTCGGGGACTCTTTGTGGTGCGTGGACCACTCTCTTGGCGTCAGGCCGCTCTCTGTGGGCTTGTACCGCTCTCTGTCTCTTGGCGTCAGGCCGCAGCAGAATCCTGTACTCATGGGTCGGGATGTCGTCTATGCTGGGCTGGGGATCCTCAAATCCCAAGAACCCGTCCATGACTGTGTCGGATGCTTCAATGTACAACACATCGCATTGCGGTTTGGATTTGGTACTGAGGTCGCCACGTCCAATGATGAAATCATCGTCTGAGTCATAGTCGTCAAGGACTAAATCATCTCTTAGTGCTAACTGCTTGTTGCAGGGTTCTGCGGAGGTTACTTTCAGCTACAGGTCGAAGTTCAGGCATTGTGCTGTCATTCCAGGTGAAATAATTGTGTTTTCTGGCTTTAAAATTTTTTTCACTATTTTCGGACATTTCCCCTTTAAGCGGGCGTGGTCCGGGGCCTCTGACATCATGACACTTGTGACGTAAAGCGTAGGAATGGATTGCGCATGCGCAGATCACTTTTCCTTTACGGTGCGCTCTTTGCGCAACTGCGCATGCACCACTTCTCGCGCATGTGCAAAACACTGTTTCGCCAGATCCCGTCTTCACGGGAACTGCGCACGTGCGGCTCCTTGCGCAAGATGGCTGCCAATTTGCTTCTGTTGCAAGCCTACCTTTGCCTCGTGGTGAGTATAGGCACCAGTTTTACCGATTTCTCCTGTGTTCACCTCGCAGTAGTTTTCAAACTTGTCCAGGACTGTCTGGAAGTCTCTCTTGCCCTGCCCTTTGGATTACTTGAAGGAGTTGATGATTTCTGTTGCACTTTCACCTGCAATGGTGAGTAGAAGATCTATCTTCTCAGCATCGACCACGCCATCTAGGTCAGATACTATCATGTAAATCTTAAATCTCTGCTTGAATGCACACCAGTTGGCACTGAGATTGCCGTGGTACCTGAGCTGCTGAGGAACCGGAATCTCGATCATCTTGCCTGGGTCCTGTTGCTGGTAGTCACGGATCTTGCTGAGTTGAACTCTATAGTTTCAACAGGCACTACTGGTACCATGTTGTGTTATGTACTCTGGGATAACACAGGCTGCAACTCGATGCAGCTTTGACCGAAAGATACTCCAGACTTTGAAGTAAGTTCAATGTGATTTATTGAACCATTAGCACAGTTCTCTATGAGTTCGACTCTCCTGCTAATCTTGCTATAGTAACTCAGTCTAACTAACCAGTCTGCTCTAAGCCATGTGGTGGGTATGATGCTTCTGATCTGCCCCTGTCCTACTCTGTAAGTGTCGCCTGTGGAAAGAGACAGAGCATGTGTGCCCTGTCCTTTTATATGGGTTGCCCCTTGTGGTAGTGTCACCTCTGGGTGTCTTGACCCAGTGGTCATGTCCTATTCTATGTGTTCATTAGCTGTATGTCTGGATGTCATGACGTCTCTGGCGCTCCCTCTAGTGTTTACTTAGTTATATTAGTGTATTTACATTAACCCCTTGTGTATTTACAGTGATGCATATCACCACAGGAGGTAGAGGCTTCTCGGATTGTTGATCACTCTCTTTTACCTGTTCCATTGGAGGCATTACCTCCTGGGTGGTTGCCTGGTCTGACCATTGAGGATTTTCCAACATCAGGAATAAGAATGAACAAACCTACTCCGCAGAGTGTGGAGGCAGTTCAGAGCTGAAGCCGTAGTCAGGATACTCTCCTTTTGTTTGAGTACTCGGGAATATGCATTTCTGATTGGTTAATGAGAGTGGTTGTCTTGACATCTTCTACCATTTTGAGGATGTCCAAAGCAATACAGGCATCAGGAAAGAGAAAGGCTGGTTACGGATGATGGGCATCAGCTCAAAGATAGTTTGCTGCCATACCCCAGTGGTCTGGAATCATACCAACGACTGAAAGCCGGATTCCTCCTTGGCCATAAAATGGTGTGTCCGTTGTTCAAAGCCAGGGGTCATTCAGTCACTGAATTGTTACACTGGATTGCTACACTATCTCCTTTATTTAGTTTAAGATTTGTTCGAGGGTCATTGACAGAAATTCCCATAACTCAAAATCTGAAACCAAGGTCTTTGACCTCACCCAAGAAGCATGGCTGTGAGTCTGCTGTGCAGTCTCAACCTTGTGGATAATCTTTCTGTGCATTTCAGAGGTTTTGCCTTTCATAGTTTGTCACAGTGTCCAATCTTGTTGCATTGGATGCATGGGGTTGAATGAATTCACAGGGCATTGATCTCAAATGTCAACCTAGTATAAATACTTAGAAACGTTGGGTTGAAACTATTCCCCCTCCCAGGAATTGGCTGGTAGGCAGGGGTTGGGGTGGGGGTGGTGGGGGAAATAAAAACTGATCTCATGGTGTGTGGTGCTGTGCCCATTGTCTGCGCACTTCCACTATTAGTGATAGGGGAAGGCGTTGGATGGCTTGTCCACCGTTAAGTTAATTGAGACCCTTATGGAGCAACCAAATGCAACCAAAAATTTAATTAATTAGTTTTTACATCAGCTTCACTCATAGAACAAATACAGAACTAACATGTTCACAGACTTGTTTTACACTATGTTGGCAACGCACATTCACGGCAACTTTGATACGGTAACAGGCTAAGCTAATTGACCTAGGGTCGCATTTAACACCTGTGAGCTGCAGCAGGAAGGAGGCAGGACTTTGGGAGTGGTGGACTTGATTTAAAGGCTGGGTGGCAGCCATTGCTGAAGTTGCTGCTTGCCCAAGGGATGGAGGACAGGACTGATTACCACCGAGTTGAAGTAACCCTAGATCTAGTGATTTCCAGTAATCTTATGATTATCATCTGAGGCAACTTAGTCAACTAACTGGGCAATCTCACCTGGTTTCTCTTTTTGATGCTTTTGCAGATCAATTGTTCTCACCAGTGCCAGATGATTGCAGCATACCGTGATTATCATTGAAATTCTAGAAATGGGGACTTCAAAGTTCCTCCTGACAATCCAGACAGGGGAGGTACACGGCTGGATTTATATATATCCGTGGGGTGAGGGAGGTGGAAGGAAAATGTAGTGGTCCTCTCAGTCCTGCCCCACCACTGTCAATGGTGGGTCAGAAGCCAAGTAGAGGTGCAAAGGGAGGCTCCGTGCCCAATTAAGCCACATGCGGCAGAGGGGTAATGCGGCACACAGGAAGTTGGTCATAGCTTTAGGTTTAAAGGCTCCCTGTTCTCTGAATCTTCATTTTTTTTTCAAAGCCCAAAAGAGCCAAGAAATTAGTTTTAAAAAAAACATGCAGATGCTGCCACCTCTACAGTAGATTCTGCTGCTACATTCAACCATAAGCCTCTTCTTCCAACTTTGTGGCGCCTCATCATAGCTGCCCTGAAACACTCCCAAATGCTTTCACATCCAAAACCTGCAGTACGCAAAGAACAATTACAGACAACTGGGTCATTAACAAGCTCAATGGTGCCCACTCGCCTCCATGATCCGGAAGACTGACGGGATGACATTATAGTGTTAACCTGAAGTCATCACACCTTATTTTGCATCCATGAGGAAAGGCAGTCCACCGATTTGCAGCCGTAAAATTCAACTCATGGTTTCATAATTCTTAAAGCGCACACTCAGTGGTGTCTCTGAATACTAAATTAGACATTTACATAGCATTTACAGTGCAGAAGGAGGCCATTCAGCCCATCGAGTCTGCACCGGCTCCTGGAAAGAGCACCCTACCCAAGGTTAACACCTCCACCCTATCCCCATAACCCAGTAACCCCACCCAACACTAAGGGCAATTTTGGACACTAAGGGCAATTTATCATGGCCAATCCACCTAACCTGCACATCTTTGGACTGTGGGAGGAAACCGGAGCACCCGGAGGAAACCCATGCACACATGGGGAGGATGTGCAGACTCCGCACAGACAGTGACCCAAGTCGGAATCGAACCTGGGACCCTGGAGCTGTGAAGCGATTGTGCTAACCACAATGCTACCGTGCTGCCCCTGTTGCTGTTATTTTCAGTATTGCCCTCGGAAAACACATAGGAGTTATGAACCATGGCTGGAGAGCTGGCTTAGGTCTACCAAAAAGCAGCCATATGTACAGTCAGTACTCTGAAATAGAACTGCTACATGCAACTGCCTTAGAATAAAAGGGTTATTAGAGCTATTAGGTTAAAGGACATTGACACTATTCACGGCCATCGACAATTGGAACATTCTATTCATATAACCACAGAAATGAAAAGAGCTCTTGTACTAACATGTGTTCCAAAAATGGAAAAGCCAGCCATCCTGTACAGCTAACAGTCCTTTGATCTCAGTTCATTGACATTATAATGCAATTTGCTGCTCTTTCAAATAACACGTTGGTTACACTCCTTATGCACTTTTGTCCTGCTGATCTGGGTACACTGCTAAGATCTGCACTTGTAGTTTGAAATAATTCAAATGCATAAAAAGTATGGGTTATTGTGATCTTCACTTCAACTAAGAGGGCAGTTAGATCCCTTGTGATACAGGTTCCCATTTCAAGCATGTCACAAAAATCATAAATAACTTCCTACGGATTCTCAGCTTTCAAATGTTGCTTTTTTCTGTAGTTTTTTTTCAATATTTCCTTGGTCTCCGTGTAGGGAGAGAGAGGCACATGGGCCACCGATTTGTCCTCTGCAAGTTCATCCTTAACCTGCTCTTTCCCTGATTCTGCTTATCCTAGTTTTCTATGCAACCAGAAACAATGGGAATCCCAGTAAACTTGGAGCTGACTGATTTTCTTGGTATTTCCTACCATGGGGTGGTAGGAATTAGGGGTGATACAGGCAGGGGAAATGAAATGAAATGAAATGAAAATCGCTTATTGTCACAAGTAGGCTTCAAATGAAGTTACTGTGAAAAGCCCCTAGTCGCCATATTCCGGCGCCTGTTCGGGGAGGCTGGTACGGGAAATGAGAACTGTAGCTTGGATGTTGAGATTCCAAAAGAATATCCTAAACATAACTAAGCTTGATGCACTAATAACATTAAGAAAAAAATGATAAAGGACCAACAAGAGACACATTGAAAGTATAGTTTCACATATTACCCAGTATCAATAAGAACCGAAAAATTCTTGTAACTGGTCAATGAACAGTTCCCACTGTTAGTTCAATTTAGTCTAGCATATTTAATCCAAATGATATCGTGCCCTACATTCTATTGGAAGTGAAAGATGGAAACTGCATGGTGCCCTCTACAGGGCATCGGTTCTGAGCAAACAAAGCAAGAAATATGGGCCAGGGTTTCCTGCTCCTGTTCCATCAGTCGGGTTCAGCAACAGGAGCGGAAAATGTCATGGAGTGTCGAAATCACACTTCACGCCAACATAAAAACGGGAAGCAATTGCCCCCTCGCTCTGTTAGGGATGTAGGGTATTTCCCAACGTTCAACTTTGGGAACATCAATGACATAATAGCATATAATTATCAGACTGCTACGCATAAATAGTCCCAATCCCCGGTAAGAAAATCCATTCACGGGACTTTGGGTGTGAGCGGTCACACATTTGGTAGCTTCTGCTCATGGCAATGTTTCTGGACCTTTTCCCCGGTTAACGGGCAGACGTTTTAATGGAAAAAGGTGCAGGAATGGTGGAGAAAGAGTTTGTTCCGTGGGGGATGGATTTGTGGACCAGAAGTGGTTTTAGGCGAAAGGACCTGTTGGAGTGAGAAACTTTCCTTGCGACATAGGGGAAGATGGTGGAGGTTAAGGAACTGGCCCTACCATCTCAGTGGTCTATGGAGCAGCTGGTGGACTTCTTGAACGAGAAGTTTTCCCAGCAGAGGGAAGGAGTCTCTGGAAGACCTGGTGAGGGTGGTGGACCCGATTAAGGCGGGGACCGACCGCGTGGAGATGAGGTTGGAGTCTCAAAGCCAGGCGGTCCAGAGGGTGGAGGAGACGGCGGGGGAGCATGAGGAGCAAGCTTACTTCGTTGGCAGTTGAGGTGGGGGTAACACGTGATATCCAGAAGGTGGAGGATCTGGAGAACCGCTCTTGGAGATAGAACCTGAGGATCGTGGGGTTTCCAGAGGGCATTGAGGGAGCGGATGCTGGCTCGTATGTGGCCAAGATGTTTGAGATGTTGCTGGGAAAGTGGGGTCTTCAAACAGCCCCTGGGGTTGGACCAGGCACACAGGGGGCTGATGAAGCCGCAGGATATCGAGCTGCCAAGGGCAATGGTGGTGCAGTTGCACCAGTTTCTGGACAAGGAGAGGATCCTGAAGTGGGCCAGGCAGACGAGGTGGTGCACCTGGGAGGCGGCCCCCAATCAGGCTGGTCACATGGAACTTCGGAGGGCTGAATGGGCCGGTCAAGAGGGCTCACGTGTTCATGCATCTGAGGAGCTAAAAGGCGGATGTGGCATTCTTACAGGAAACACACCTTAAGATTTGGGACCAAACTAGGCTTAGGAAAGGGTGCGTAGGACAGGTATTTCACTCAGGATTGGATTTGAAGATGTGGGGGGGGCAGTCTTGATAAATAAACGGGTAGCTTTTGAAGCGGGGAACACAGTGGCAGACTCCAGGGAGCAGTTCAGTTAATTTAGACGGTTGTCAGTGGTGTTGGTGAATGTTTATTCCCCAAACTGGGATGATGTAGAGTTTATGAGGCAGATATTGGGGAAGATCCCGAACATGGACTCGCACTGGTTCATAATGGGGGGAAAGAGAGGATTTTAACACAGTTTTGGAGCCGAAATTGGATTGGTGGCGAGGTAACTGAGGAGGTTTATGGAATGTATGGGGGGAGGGGTTTGAACATGTAGAGGTTTTGTCGGCCGAGGGCGAAGGAATTCTTGTTTTTCTCCCATGTGCAAAGGGTGTATTCCCGGATCGATTATTCTGTGTTGGGCAGGACGTTGTTGGCGGGGGTGGTCAGTGCAGAGTATTCGGCAATTGTGGTTTCGGACCATGCGCTGCATTAGTGGACTAGCAGGTGAATCGGGGCAGGAGGGGGGGCAGTAGTAAAGGGTGAGTTTATTTCAATACGGGCACACAGAGACATGATGGAGCGGGTGGAGATGGCAAGGTGAATGGATGAGATTTTGCACGTGGATAGGAGGTATTTGGAGACCCCGGAGAAGGGGTTGTTGAGGAAGTGGCAGAAACTGCAGATGGAGTTTGGGCTGATAGTCACGGCAAGGCAGTAGGGCAGTTGAGGAGGGCTAAGGGGGGTGTCTATGATTACGGAGAAAAGGCAAGTTGGATGCTGGCACATCAATTAAGGAAGCAGTAGGCAGCGCGGGAGATCGGAAAGTTGAAGGATAGGGTGGGGGGAAGGCGAAGGGTGTGTTTGGGAATTTTGTATCAGAGATTGTATGAGTCGGAGCCCCAAGCTGGGGTGGAGGAAATGAGGCAGCTTTTGAAAGGATTAGAATTCCCTGGGATGGAGGAGGACCTGGTGGAGGTATTTCACTCAGGATTGGCTTTGAAGATGAGTGGGGGGGGGGGGGCAGTCTTGATAAATAAACAGGTAGCCTTTTAAGTGGGGAGCACTGTGGCAGACTCCAGGGGAGTCCATTGGGCTGGTGGAGGTGGTGGAGGGTAAGGGGGCGATGAGAGCAACTTGCATTGAAAAATGGGCCTGAATAGGGAACGCAAGGCCGAGGCCGCACGTAGCCGCGTTTTTTACAGTGGGGTGCTCCGCTTGCGGAATTCCCCAGTGTAGCGAGAGATGGGGATGCCATTTAAAAATGGTGTCCCATTTCCGAGGCCCCCGAAGAAATCCCCGACTTCCCCACGCCCCCCAGCAAACGCACTAGGGGAGACTCCCCACCCCAGCCAAGACCCATGCCGTGCACCCCCGGCCCAATAGTGCATGAACAAAATGCCAGCTTGGCACCCTGGCAGTGCGCATGCCAGAGGGCTATGCCACCTGGGCACCTTGGTAGTGCATACCAGGCTGGTGCTGCCACTGCTGGCATGCCCAGAATGTACTAGCAGTGACAGGGCATCACCCTGCCCATAGGGTATTCACCTGGGACCTGCAAACCCTGGGAGACCCCCACAAGTTGCGTTTCATATGGTCCCCCTTTGTGAGGACCAGTGCTGAGTGGCGCTCACCCGAGGTCTCCAAGGTGAACGGATTGAATCTGAAAGCCTCCGGTACCTTGGGAATCTGCACATTAGAGTGAGGCTTACTGCCTCGCTCTTATATGTAGATTTGCCAAAAATTGTGGGCAGGATTTAAATTGCAACATCCCGCGAGCTTGTGTTGGACCTCGTGGGGCATGGCGAGCCGGGTAGTTCCCGGGAGCGCAGTCTCCCGATTTTAATCGTCCTCGCTGCGCTGCAGCGTGCTACTTTTCCGACTCAGAATGGCCATTGGATCACTCCCTAAGTGCTGACGCTGGGACTGAATCGCGAGTTTTCTACATGCACGATAGCGGTTCCAGTCCTGGAGCAATTCAGGACATCCTAATGGGCTAGCAGCAACGCCACATGGAACAAGTGCTTCCAATGCATGCCAGACATGTGATTTGATGGGGTTGGGATCAGCACCCACGAGCCTGACAAGCAGGAGTTGCATAAAGGGACTCCACTCCACACACCCTCATCCCAGCCAAGAAGATGGCACTGGAGCATGCCCATCCCATTGATGGGTCGGTTGGGGCTAAAGGGTACCTAAGGGGGTGGCCCGGGGAGGCACTCATACAGCCCGTTACGCTCGGCCCGCAGTGGGCAGTCAGCGCATGCGCAGCTGCACAGCTGCCTTGCAGGCTGCAACAATGTTAGTCTCTGCCCGTCCATCCCAACCCCACAGCTTACGTCCTGGTCGCCCGCTACTCCCCGCAGGCCTGGCAGACGCCCCTGGCCAGCGGCACAACTGTCAGCACACTATAGCAACGATGGACACTTTTCGTACCTCTCTCTTTCCCTCAGCAGCCAAGCCACCTGTTTCCCGATTTTAAATACCACAAGTGAACCTTGCCATCTGTAATTCCTCCTGGTAGAGGCGGAGCATCGTGGGGTGCTTGGAAATTATTGAGTCGGGCCATTAATGTTATGCCAACGGCGTTTACTGTACAATTTGCATGCCCACACCAGCATGCGGCGTGGAACGCATTCACATTGCTGTAGAGGCACTGGAGCAAGGCATTCTATTGAGCTTCTGGCGTGGCCTCGATTTTGACTGACGCATGATTCTCCGCCCGATCATGTTTTTCGATTCCAGCGTCACTGGATGGAGAATCCAGGCCACTGTTTTAGTGATCAATGCATCTCCAACACAAACTTGTCAGTTTTTGATTTTAATTGTGTATTTCCCTTATTTGGGTTTGCTATGAGACTTGCACTTAAATAGCAATGAGTGTGATTAACCTTGCCATCATTGTGCACTACTTCCAGGCAGTGTTTTGGGGAGACTTTTCTATTCAGGTAACTTTTCCAATTGACACCCAAAATGGTGAACGGATGGATGTCAGAATGAATCATTAGGATGAAAGGACCTCAGTTAGATCCCTGGCCCAGAACCTCTATGGAGTGCCAATCAGAGTTGGTTTGCCACTCTTCTCCTTTTCACTTACATTTAAATGCAGCTGCACCTTTCTCGCCATCCTGCCAACTCGGGCTATCCCGGGAAAGTGCAGTGCAGCAGGTTCCCGAGGCCTTCAGTTGAGTGCAACAGAGTTGATGGAAAGGAAAGGAAGCACCCCTTTCTACAACACTAGCTGCCATAAAACAGGGGACTTTAAAGGACCCAGCCACTTTTGGAAGCCAGGGAGAAGGTAAATGTGTAAGGAAAATGGGTAGGATGAGGGAAGGTCAGATTGTCAGTGGCGCGATTGTGGGGGGGAGGTTTCAGTTGGCTGATCAGGTGACCAGAGGGGGGCATCAGGTGGTTGGTGTGGGGGCATTGGATGTTCAGTTGTGGTGGTTTGTTGGTCAGTGGGCGGGGCGGGGGGGGGGGGGGGTGTTGTTGTGTGGTCAGTAAGGGGAGTTTGGTGGTCAGATGATCAGTGCAGGGGTGGGTTGGGTGGCCAGTCGGGGTGGTGGGGTGGTGAGTGGGGTTGGAGTTTGGCTGGTCAGTGGTGGGGGAGTCAGGTGGTCAGTGAATGAGAGCGGGTAGTCAATGGGGTGGTCACATGGTCTTTAGGAGGTTGGTAGTCAGTAGAATGGTGACAATCAGTGGGTTAGGTGATCAGTTGAACAGGGTCTGACGGTCAATGTGGGGAGGGGATGATCAGTGGGGCTGGATCTGGTGGTCTGTAGGAGGGTGGTCAGTGAGAAGGTTGGATGCTCAGTGGGGGGGGGTTAATCAGTGGGAAGTGGGCAGTAGGCATGGTGGGGGGTGTTGAGCGGTCCCTGAATGGTCAGGTAATCAGCGGAAGGGGTTGGGTGGCCAGTGGAGGGATGGTGATGGTTGGGGGGAATTGGTCAGTGGGATGTGATCAGGGAGGGGTGTTGGGTGGTTGATGGGGGTTTGGATGGTCAGTTGGGTTGGGTGGGGGGAGTTTATTCGGGGAGTGAGAGGGATAGCCAAGAGGGTTGAGAGGGTTTTCAGGGGTTGGGGTGGTGTTAGCCCGGGAGCTGAGAAGGTAATCGGGGTTGCGGGTGTCTTTGGGGGTCAGGATGGTAGGTGGGGTGTTGGCAGGGTAGGTGGGAAGTGAGGGTAGTCAGGAGGTGCATTGTGTAATTTAGGAGGTGTTAGAAGGGTCACTGTGGGCTGGATGGTAGTTGGCGGGTTTGGGGGGGGGGGGGGGGGGGGCTCCAGCAGGTGAAGTGTGTGGAAATTCAGTATAATAGTTACTCCGGAGTTAGATGTTGCTTTACTTATGACTTTTCCTGGATAACTATTCTGGTACGATAATCCAAACCATCTGAAGACTGCGATTAAAAGTGGAGTATTCAATGGTTCCCAGTTCACCGTAATTGCATAATTGAAGTTTGAACTCCTGGCCTATTGCTGTGCAATCCTTATATGGGCACGTATGAGGGGGGCAGTGTGGCGGGTGTCTCCCAGTGCACCTGTGGGTTACCTCCTGCCTACCACTCTCTGGAGATCAGAAGTTAAGATCTCCTGTGTTTTCTTTTGGTGGGAGGATGCTTCTTTAGAAGAGCAAAACAGAAGCCAGAGAAATACAAGACTTTTCTGCGTGTGATTCGCTGGTGCTGTAAGATCCTTTACTGATCTCTACACCTTCCTGCTTCACTCCTTCCTTATATAGGTAAGTCCAACCTAAATGCAGCATAATAAACCCTTAAAAGGACAGTCACAACGTTAACCATGCTAACAGAATAAAATTCAAATATTTATTCGCAGGTACATTTGCTTCACCTTCAGATCTATCTAAGATTCCTTGCTTTTTTGGAGCTATTTTGATTTATAGCACTGCATCATCAACCTGAGTTGACCTGACATTGCTGACCTGCTAGAGGATCCAGTTCATGTTTAGCTGATGTCAGATCCTGGCTCAATGAGTGAGTGGTTGCATTGATTCAGTGGAGAATGTCATTCAAATCTATTTTAGATGCTGATGCAATTAAGCCTTCCATCATTAAGTAACTTCACAACCATGAAAAAATGCAGCTGGAGCTTCGAAAAAGGCATTAACTTCATACTGAAAGTAATTCCCCATAGAGCATTTTCTTTCGCCTTGAAAACCATTTACTGTCATTACTTGTAGGTCCACTGTCATTAGATTCAAGTAGTTAAATTGCCTTTAATTTAAAAGAACTTGTCTGATATTTTATATAGGAAAAATAATATTACAGCATAGATCTTAATTTTCATTTAACTATCATTACATTCATTCCTGTGACAACCATTTCTGTTAAATGCTGCTGGTGGCACCTGATTATTTTGCAATCATGATTTCATTAAAGACACGAGGGCTGAAATATTATAGAAATTGGAAAGTAAAGCTTTACTGGAAAATGAACTAATGAAACTGTTCAATTTCCCATGGAGGATATCCTATGGATGATATCAATGAATTAAGGCTAAATCAATGCAGAAAGCACACAAGGTGATAACTGTCCCCAACCAGTGACGACTGGCCATCACAGCCATTGAGTAAACATATTTTAGTTATCTATTTTTCAAACTGTTGAAATAGATACATAGAATATGTTGCAGAGAGAATTCTGGTACTTGTTGCAAATGTCAGTACATATTCTACATAAGGGCGTGTAGTGTCTGCTCAGCCATGTAGAAAGTGGATGCCTAGAAGGATGGAGCCCCCACTCACCCCACATTTTCCCTGCGTTGCAACAAATCTTTAGCTTGGATAAATATTGTTTGACTTCCGGATGAATGTTATAAACAATTTGGCTTTTTTGTATTGCCATGAGACTTAAAGGTCCTGCAACAGTTTAAAGGGCAGAATGGAAAGGAAGGCAAGGCCCATAGGGCTGACTGCCACATGACATCATTCAGACTGAGATTCCTCTTTTCCCTGCCAGGCACTCAGGAGATTGCACAGGCTGTTGCAACAAGAAGAACTGGGTGGGTGTGGAAGAGGAAATCTCTGGCATTCCTGCATGGAGAGGGGTCAGGGAACACCCTGAAGAGCCTGTGACCCATAATCTCTTGAGCCTTGCTTGAAAAGGATTTTTTCCTTTATTCTTTCATGGGATGTCGGTGTCGCTGGCTTATTCCTAATTGCTCTTGAACTGAGTGACTTGCTTGACCATTTCGGAGAGAGTTAATAGTCAACCATATTACTGTGGTCTCAAGCCACATGTTGGCCAGACCCAATAAGGACAGCAGATTTCCTTCCCTAAAGGATATCAGTGAACCAGATGAGTCTTTGCCACAATTGACAATGGTTTCACGGTCAGCTTTTTAATTCCAGGTTTTTATTGAATTCAAATTCCACTATCTGCCGTGGTGGGATTTGAACACAGGTCCACAGAGTGTTACCCTAGGTTTCTGGATTACTAGTCCAGTGACAATACTACTAAGCCACCTTGCAAAAAAGCAGGAACTTGCATACATATATAATATATATATAGAACCTTTCAAAACATAGTTACTGCCAAGTAAAAAAACATGACAAGCAATTTGTTTACAGCCCGGCCGCACAAATAACAATGAGAAACGTGACCTGATAGTCCGTTATTCGTAGTATTAGTTAAGGGATAGATTTTGAATAGGTCATCTGGAAAACTCCCCAGCGGCAGGATTTGAATGGCCCTCCTGCCAGTGGGATTTTCTAGTTCTGCCAAAGTCAATGGACTTGTTAACGTCACTGCATCTTCCGAGCACACCATTACAGAGCCATAAAACTCCACACCAAATTTCCTTTGAATAGTGGCATGTGGTCATGACAGCACACCCTGAGACCAAACCTTGGCTTAATGTCTCACCTCAAAGATAGTCTTTCTGATATTGCAACACAGATGTCTCAAACTAGATGAAGTGCTGAGGTACTTGGAGTAGGCTTGAACCCATAATTCTCTGATTCAGAAGTGAGAGTGCAACCAGTGAGCTATGGCTGACACCTTAATAGAGCACCACACTCATGTGTCAGCATTGAGGACAGCCAGGCACCTCACATATCTGCATATGAGACAAGTAAGGTGCCAATATGTCAGACTGACAGCAATCAATACGGTGGATAGACCACAAGCTGGTACTTTTTGAGTCATAGGTGCTAGATAGTGGCCACCTTAATGCAAAGAGGCTCACCCATTCAGCAGTCAGGCATTTCACATGCTCTCGTCTCTAACATTGAATTTAGAAAAAACACTGGATTAGGCACAATAGAACATCACATATTGGCATCAAAGTCAAACAGGGTGGTGATCAGGTATGAAAACTGACACTAATAGTGACGGCACAAAGAAAATATTTGGGAATTTGTAATGTTCATGATGTCAAATTTCTGTGGGAGAACTTTTGGGCATGGATCTGGAATGGGGCAGAAAATCCATTCACCCATTAATTGTGCCCTAGACTCATTATATCTTTCTGGCCCCTGGGCATTTGCATGCATTGAACAGATGCCCATGGCATGAGCCTCTGGAATCTCACTAACTGACCTGGTCACAGGGCAACAGTATTGGCCTAAAGACCTTTAGATGTCTTTTCGTATTAAAATGGTTCTGCTCCCCGAGCAACCCTGATGCCTCTGTGACTCACGTAACTAAGGGTCTAAAACCTGAAAATAACATCAGATGGCCCTGTGTACTTATTTACATGCACTGACACTTTTCTGGATGTGACTACCCTCAAATGGAGCAGAAAATAAGAGGCACAGTCAAAGCAGCAAAGAACTGGCACCGCCAATTTCTGCCCTGAATATGGTGATTTGCTTCTGGATCACTGACTCTGCTCAAAGCAGAAATGTTTGGCCATTGTCTGATATTTTTAATTGAAACACACTGTTTGACTCTAAATATGATGGGGTACTCTGCACACCCTCACCAATTATTTCCATCTACTAGCCAAGTTTCTGAAAACCCTTGTTGGACGTAACTCTCAAGTGATCAATTTGATCACTCAAAAATTAAATAAATTAATTTTTACATCAGCTTCACTCATAGAAAGAATACTGGACCAACATGTTCATAGATTTTTAAATGTCTTGTTTCACACCGCGTTGGCAACGCACATTTGCTGCAACTTTGATGTGCTAACAAGCTATTAGCCTAAAGTCGCATTCACCATCCAATGAGCTGCAGCAGGAAGGAGGCAGGACTTTGGGAGTGGTGGACTTGATTTAAAGGCTGGGTGGCAGCCATTGCTGAAGTTGCTGCTTACCCAAGGGATGGAGGACTGAGCTGGGCAACAGGCAGTGAATGCCAGTGAGAGTGAGAGGTCACACCTGGACAGCGGGCTGATGCACTTTGAGGAGCTGACCTTTGGTGTGGAAACAGTGTCACACATTAGGCATGCAGGGGACAGAGAAATGGGGTTAGCCGCAGATAGAATGAAAGCAACTCAACATTTCCAGATTAAGGAGATGCAACACAATGCTCCTTGTGCAATGAGCTGTCAAAACCTGTCATTTTTAGCACCGTGACTATGATTGACTGTTCCATTCTTTCATCTTCATCTTCTCACATGTCTCTCATAGGACCAGCTGTACCACGCCAACGGGTTCCCAAGGAACCAGAGGAGAAAGACACCTCGCCCATTCCATTTTTCCTGCATGCACCACACAAGCACTCACACTTCAAGTCTTTTGGAAATAGTGGCACAGAATTAAGTGGACATCGCCTCAGAGCAGGGGAAGAGGGGGACACAGTTGGATGAGGCCAGTTTTTCTCAGAGGGGGAGAACATGCAGCCCTGCTCAGCAGAGTCAAAAGGGTCATGAAACTTGTGGCTTCATGTGGTAAACAACCTCAGACATGCCCACATGTCAGAGTTACCTAAGGCTCTATGGCCTAAGTCATGGGGTGAGAGTTGAAGAGTCCATTAATCTCATGTGCTCCACAATGTCTCAGTAAGTGAGCTCTGACATTGAGAGTGCAGCAAACCTCATAGACAGCCTTTTGCGAGATCAATTCAAATGGATGCCAGAACAGCATATTGATCTCCATGTCACAGTCTGTCAACTTGAACAATCAGTTTCACAAATGGCACAATTAAGAATGGACTGGATACCAGCTGTGCCCAGCTGGTGGTTCCCTTCAGTGATCAAGGGCGCTATGAAAGGGCTGAGGTACCGACAGAGGGTGATATGGGAACCAGCATTCACAGGGCATATCGAGTCACATATTGCGATAGAGGCTGCACCCACAGTGATGCCAATGCAGCATCCTTTGCAGTTACTCCACTGGTTGCAAGCAACTGCCACGAGCATCTTGGGCCCAGAAAGGTACTTGTGATAAGTCTGCGTTCACTTCATCCTCAAGCACAGGGGAGTCAGCTCGAAGGAGTAGCTGTGAGCACAAACCATTGATGGAGCCACTTATTGTCCCATGCACCCTCGCTGTTATGGATTGAACCCTGCATTAACTCCATGCCTCCGAACAGAAATTCAAGACTGTCCCCTAACAAGTTAACAACAAGCTTGTAAAGTGGCTTAACTGGCTATTTAAAAAGATCTGGTGGGGTGGCTCTTCTGGCTCTCGGCAAAGGCTTTCAAATTTGGATAATGAGGTTCCACTCTGGAAAATTGGCTGCTGATGTGAGGAGCAGGTTAAGGATCTGTCCCCCCACCACCTGCCCCCTATACACCTTGAGGTCATAAAAATCAGGAGCGGCAGTAATACATTTGGTCCGTCGAGCCTTGCTCCACCATTCAATGGGATCATAGCTGACTTGATGGTGGTCTGAACCCCATTTTCCTGTCCACGCCTCCAAGACATGACTGAAGCATTTGCAATAACCTTCAGCTAGAAGTGCCGAGTGGATGATCCATCTTGGTCTCCTCCCCAGCATCACAGATGTCAGTCTTCAGCCAATACAATTCACTCCACGTGATATCAATAAACGGCTGAAGGCATTGGATACTGCAAAGGCTATGGACCCTGACAGTATCCCGGCAATAGTACTGAAGACATGTGCTCGAGAACTTGCCACACCCCCTAACCAAGCTGTTCCAGTACAGCCACAACACCGGCCTACCCAGCTATGTGGAAAATTACCCAGGTGTATTTTGTACACAAGAAATAGGACAAATCCAACCCAGCCAATTACAGCCCTATCAGTCTACTCTCCATCATCGGCAAAGTGGTGAAAGGAGTCATCAACAATACTATCAAGCAGCACTTACTCAGTAAGAACCTGCTCATGGACACTCAGTTTGGGTTCCGCCAGGGTCACTCAGCTTCTGACCTCATTACAGCTTTGGTTCAAACATGGACAAAAGAGCAGAATGGCAGAGGTGAGCAGAGAGTGACTGCCCTTGACATTAAGGCAACATTTGACCGAGTATGGCAGCAAAGAGCCTGAGCTAAATTGGGGTTAATGGGAATCAGGGAGGAAAACTCTTTGCTGGTTGGAATCATACCTGGCACAAAGGAAGATGGTTGTGGTGGTTGGGGGTCAACCATTTCAGCTCCAGGACATCACTGCAGGAGTTCCTCAGGATAGTGTCCTAGGCCCAACCATCTTCAGCTCCTTCCATCATAAGGTCAGAAGTGGGGATGTTTGCAGATGACTGCAAAATGTTCAGCACCATTCACGCCTCCTCAGATAATGAAGCAGTCCATGTCCAAATGCAGCAAGACCTGGATAATATCCACGCTTGAACTGACAAGCGGTAAATTACATTTATGCCACACAAATGTCAGGCAATGACCATCTCCTGCAAGAGAGGATATAACCATTGCCCTTGACATTCAATGGCGTGACCATCTCTCACAACCAACATCCTGAGGAATATCATTGATCAAAAACTGAACTGACTCGCCATAATAATAATGTGGCTACAATGCAGGTCAAAGGCTAGGGATCCCACAGCGAGTGACTCACCTGCTGACCCTCAAAGCCTGTCCACCTTCTACAAGGTAGAAGTCAGGAGTGTAATGGAATACTTTCCACTTGCCTGAATGAGTGCAGCTCCAACAGCACTCAAGAAGCTCGACACTATCCAGGACAAAGCAGCCCGCTTGATTGCTACGCCTGCCACAAACATTCAATCTCTTAATCACCGATGAACAGTGGCAGCCTTGTGTACCATGTACAAAATGCACAGCAGGAACTCACCAAGGTGCCTCAGATGGCACCTTTCAAACCCACCGTCACTACCATCTAGAAGGACATGAGCAGCAGATACCTGGGGATCCCACATCCTAGTGGTTCCCCTCCAAGTCACTCACCATCCCAACTTGGAAATATGCCATGGTCACTGGGACAAAATCCTGAAACTCTCTTCCTAACATCACAGTGGGTGTACCCACACCTCAAGGACTGCAGCAGTTCAAGATGGCAACTCACCACCACCTTCTGAAGGACAACTTGGGATGGGCAAAAAATGCTGCCTAACCAGCAACATCCACATTCCATAAATGAATTTCTAATGAATCATTGTGGATCAAAGGTTTGCTGAACTCAGCCTTGAATATATTCAATGAACCAGGGCCACTGCTTTCTGGGTTCCATAATTTCAAAGACTTACAACTCTCTGAGGAGAAATTCCTCTTCATCCCAGTTTTAAACGGGGGGCCCATTATTTTAAACAGCGCACCCTGGGTCTAGATGCCCCCATGAGGGTTACATCCTCTCAGCAACTATCCTCTACATTCCAGTGAGTCAAGGCCCAACCTATGCAACCGTTCCTCATACCATAACCCCTTCATCCCAGGAATCAAACTGGTGAATCTTTTCTGAACTGCTTCCAATGGAAGTATATCTTTGTCCCAGTAAGCAGACCAAAACTGTACATGTTACTCGAGAGATTTGTCTCACTAATGCCCTGTACAATTGTAGTGAGACTTCTGTGCTTTCGTACTCCACCCCCCCTTTACAATAACGGCCAACATTCCATTTTGCATTCCCAATTACTTACAGTACCTCCATGCTAACATTTTATGATTCATGTGCAAGGACAATCCAATCCCACTGTACTGCAGTATTCTGCATTGTCTCTCCATTTAAGTAATATTCTGCTTTTCTATTCTTTCTTGCCAAAGTGGAAAACCATAGTTTTTTCCACATTATGCACCATAAGCCAAATTATCGCCGGCTTACTTAACTGTTTGCAGACTTTTTGTATCCTCCTCACAACCTGCTGTCCCACCTGTCTTTGTCTCATCTGTCCATTTGGCTACAAAACAGTTGGTCTCTACATCCAAGTCATTAATGTGATCATAAATATTTGAGGCCCCAGCGCTGGTCCCTGTGGCGCTACACTAGTTCACAGTTTGCCAAGGAACTCTAACAAATTTGTCAAACATGATTTCCCTTTCACAAAGCCATATTGATGCTGCCTGATTGCATTATGATTCTCTAAATTATAGAATCATAGAACTTCAAAAGTGCAGAAGAAGACCATTCGGCCCATCATGTGTGCACAGCTCTCTGAATGAGCAATTCATTTAGGGCCGTTCTGCTGCCTTCTCCCTGTAACTCTGCATGATCTTCCTTTTCAGGTAACAGTCTTTTGCCAAATATTTTAAATCTATGCCCTCTTGATCTCGATCCTTTCACAAGTGGGAATAGTTTCTCCCTATACTCTATGAGCTTCATGAGTTTGAAATGTCCTCATTGATAATGGATTGTAGCATTTTCCCTAGGCCAGAAGTTAGACGAACTGGCCTATAGTTTCATGGCATTAAGGGTAAAGTAGTAGCATGGATAGAGGATTGGTTAATTAATAGAGAGCAAAGAGTGGGGATTAATGGGTGTTTCTCTGGTTGGCAATCAGTAGCTAGTGGTGGCACTCAGGGATCAGTGTGGGGCCCACAATTGTTCACAATTTACATAGATGATTTGGAGTTGGGGACCAAGTGCAATGTCTCCAAGTTTGCAGACGACACGAAGATGAGTGGTAAAGCAAAAAGTTCAGAGAATACCAGAAGTCTGTAGAGGGATTTGGATAGGTTAACTGAATGGGCTAGGGTCTGGCAGATGGAATACAACGTTGACAAATGTGAGGTTATCCATTTTGGTAGGAATAACAGCAAAAGGGATTATTATTTAAATGATAAAATATTAAAACATGCTGCTGTGCAGAGAGACCTGGGTGTGCTCGTGCATGAGTCACAAAAAGTTGGTTTCCAGGTGCAACAGGTGATTAAGAAGGCAAATGGAATTTTGTCCTTCATTGCTAGGGGGATGGAGTTTAAGACTAGGGAGGTTATGCTGCAATTGTATAAGGTGTTAGTGAGGCCACACCTGGAGTATTGTGTTCAGTTTTGGTCTCCTTACCTGAGAAAGGACGTACTGGTGCTGGAGGGTGTGCAGAGGAGATTCACTAGGTTAATCCCAGAGCTGAATGGGTTGGATTATAAAGAGAGGTTGAGTAGACTGGGACTGTACTCGTTGGAATTTAAAAGGATGAGGGGGGATATTATAGAAACATAAAATTATGAAGGGAATAGATAGGATAGATGCGGGCAGGTTGTTTCCACTGGCGGGTGAAAGCAGAACTAGGGGGCATAGCCTCAAAATAAGGGGAAGTAGATTTAGGACTGAGTTTAGGAGGAACTTCTTCACCCAAAGGGTTGTGAATCTATGGAATTCCTTGCCCAGTGAAGCAGTTGAGGCTCCTTCATTAAATGTTTTTAAGATAGGGATAGATAGTTTTTTGAAGAATAAAAGGATTAAGGGTTATGGTGTTCGAGCCGGAAAGTGGAGCTGAGTCCACAAAAGATCAGCTATGATCTCATTAAATGGCGGAGCAGGCTCGAGGGGCCAGATGGCCTACTCCTGCTCCTAGTTCTTATTATGTTTATTATGTTTCTTGTCTACCTTCTTCCTTGAATGATGATGTTACATTTGTGGTTTTCCTATCTGTTGGGACCTTTCTAGAATCTAAGCTATTTTGGTAGATTAAACCAATCCATCCACTATCTCTGCAGCAACTTTGATCCTAGGCCACTGGGTCCAGGGAACTTGTCAGATTTAGTCCCATTGGTTTTCCTGGTAGATTTCCTTTCCTGATGTGAACATTTTAAATTCCTCTTCCACTTTTACCCCTGATTTTCTCCTACTATTGGGATGCTTTTTGTGACTCCTATTGTGAAGACCGATACAGCAGACTTGTTCAAATAGGGAGGAAAATGAACTCTCCCCAAACGACAATGCGACAATAGTAACTATCTTCAATAAGGGCCATAAATCATGCTGTCCTTAGCATGACCCTCTGAAAGCACCCAACCTAGGCCCACATCACCCCAACTGATCTTTGGACACACAGGGTCAATTTAGTAATCCACCTGACCTGACCATCTTTGGACTGTGGGAGGAAACCAGTGCACCCGGAGGAAACCCACGCAGGCGCAGGGAGAATGTATGTACAAACTTCACACAGGCAGTCACCTAAGGCTGGAATCCAAGAAACTTCATCACAATCCTACAATTGTTTCATTATGTTATGGCTACAATTGCCTTGATTTGAAACAGATGCCTTCAAAATCCGAATGGAGGTCAGTCAATGTTGTGTGATAGCCCCATGCCTTTCTCTGTCAGTATTAAATACAGTAAGAAGTCTTACAACACCAGGTTAAAGTCCAACAGGTTTGTTTCAAACACGAGCTTTCGGAGCACGGCTCCTTCTTCAGGTGAATGGAAAGGCTTGTTCCAGAAATGTTTATATAGACACAGTCAGAGATGCCCCGGAATGCGAGCACCTGCAGGCAATCAAATCATCAAAGATGCAGAGAGAGAGGTAACTCCAGGTTAAAGAGGTGTGAATTGTCCCAAGCCAGTTCAGTCGGTAGGCCTCTGCAAGTCCAGGCTTGTTGGTGGGGGCCGAATGTAATGCGACATGAATCCCAGATCCCGGTTGAGTCCGCATTCATGCGTGCAGAACTTAGCTATAAGTTTTTGCTCAGCAATTTTGCGTTGTCGCGTCTCCTGAAGGCCTCCTTGTAGAATGCTGACCCGGAGATCAGAGGCTGAATGTCCTTGACTGCTGAAGTGTTCCCCAACTGGAAGGGAACAGTCCTGCCTGTTGATAGTCGCACGATGCCCGTTTATTCGTTGTCGCAGTGTCTGCATGGTCTCGCCAATGTACCACGCTTCGGGACATCCTTTCCTGCAGCGTATGAGGTAGACTACATTGGTCGAGTCGCACGAGTATGCGCCGCGTACCTGGTGGGTGGTGTTTCCACGTGTAATGGTGGTGTCCATGTCGATGATCTGGCATGTCTTGCAGAGATTACCCTGGCAGGGTTTTGTGGTGTTGTGGTTGCTGTTCTGAAGGCTGGGTAATTTGCTGCAAACAATGGTTTGTTTGAGGTTGCGCGGACTCAACCGGGATCTGGGATTCATGTCGCATTACATTCGGCCCCCACCAACAAGCCTGGACTTGCAGAGGCCTACCGACTGAACTGGCTTGGGACAATTCACACCTCTTTAACCTGGAGTTACCTCTCTCTCTGCATCTTTGATGATTTGATTGCCTGCAGGTGCTCGCATTCCGGGGCATCTCTGACTGTGTCTATATAAACATTTCTGGAACAAGCCTTTCCATTCACCTGAAGAAGGAGCCGTGCTCCGAAAGCTCGTGTTTGAAACAAACCTGTTGGACTTTAACCTGGTGTTGTAAGACTTCTTACTGTGCTCACCCCAGTCCAACGCCGGCATCTCCACATCATGGCTAGTATTAAATACTGCATGGGTGGTAAACTCTTTAACCTCTGAGTGAAAACTATACCGACCACCATAGATCGACATGGTCTACAATATGTGGACGACTGTGCCATTGCCCACTCTGAACCACATTTACAAGTCACCCGCGATCACTTCATGGGAAGACAAATGAACAAATGTCCATGTCCTCTTGAAGTCAGCTCCATAAATATTCAGGCAATACTCCTGAAAAATCAGCTTCATTGGACAGGGCACTGTCGAATGGGCAAAAAGCTTCGCCCCATCAGGTCCTGTTTTCTCAACTCTCAAATGGCCAACATTCCAGGGCACAACAAAGAAAATGTTTCACAGACACTCTTGATATTAATTAGTGGAAGGAACTTGGTACCAATCATTCAAAATAGAGACAATTTGTCCATCAAGCTGCATTACACTTTGAGTATAATGTCTTAATGATGAGACAGAGCCCGCAGTAGAGAAGGAAAGAAAAGAAAGCAAATTCAGCACATTGGATCCCTTGGGATATTCCGCCCCACATACCCAAAGACCTGTGGGTCAAGAATTGGCCTGTTCAGTCACATGAAGTTCCCTGGCAGAAACCCACAACCGTGAGTAGACGTCACCATCAAATTGAGGGACAGCCGCTGACGCTGACTTATTAAGTCACTGCCATTAATTTGTTGCCAATTATTGTTCCTCAGTCTCACTCTCTGAGGGACCAACGCCCACTTTAGCAACTCTTTTCTTTTTGGACCATGACCAGACCACTGAACATCAAACCATTATCTCCAACACCGTTAGTGACCTCATTTCCTCCGGATGCCTTCCCCCTACGGCTTCCAACCTCATAGTCTCCCATCCCCGGACAGCCCGCTTTTACCTACTTCCCAAAATCCACAAAAAGGACTGTCCCGGCAGGCCCATTGTGTCAGCATGCTCCTGCCCACCGAACTTATTTCCTCTTATCCTGACTCCATCCTCACTCCTCTGGTCCATTCCCTCCCCACTTACATCCGGGATTCCTCTGATGCCCTGCGTCATATTGACAGCTTCCAGTTAGTGGGCCCTAACCGCATTCTATTCACCATGGATTTGCAATCCCTCTACACCTCCATCCCACACGAGGATGGCCTGAGAGCTCTTCGCTTCTTTCTCGAAAAGAGACCCGGACAATTCCCATCCACCAACACTCTCCTCCGGCTGGCTGAACTCGTTCTATCTCTCAACAACTTCTCCTTTAACTCATCTCACTTTCCCCAAATCAAAGGTGTAGCAATGGGTACCCGCATGGGTCCTAGCTACGCTCGCCTTTTTATGGGGTATGTGAAACATTCCTTGTCCAGGTCTATCCGGGCCCCCTGCCACAACTCCTTTACCGATACATTGATGACTATTTTGGTGCCGCGTCATGCTCTCGCCCGGACCTGTAAAAATTCATCAACTTTGCTTCTAGTTTCCTCCCCTTCATCACTTTCACCTGGACAATCTCAGACACTTCTCTTCCCTTCCTTGATCTTTCTTTCTCCATTTCCGGCAATAGACTATCCACTAATATCCACTACAAGCCCACTGACTCCCACAGCTATCTGGACTACAGCTCTTTGCACCGTACACCCTGTAAGGACTCCATCCTCTCTCAACTCCTTCGCCTCTGTCGCATTTGTTCCGAAGATGCCACTTTCCAAAATGGTGCTTCGAAAATGTGTTCCTTCTTCCTCGACCGTAATTTCCCACCCACAGTTGTGGACAGGGCCCTCAACAGTGTGCGGTCCATCTCCCGCGCCACTACCCTCGCCCCCTCCACTCCCTCCCAGAACAAGGATAGAGTCCCCCTTGTTCTCACATTTCATCCCACCAGCCTCCGTATGCAAAGCATAATCCTCCACCATTTTCGCCAACTCCAGAGTGATGCCACCACCACGGTCCGCAGAGACCGTTCCCTCCGAGACAATCTAGTCCATTCCTCCACCATACCCAGTACCTCTCCCATCAACCATGGCGCCTTCCCATGCAATCGCAGAAGGTGTAATACCTGCCCCTTTACCTCTTCCATGCTTAACATTCCAGGCCCAAAACACTCATTCCAGGTTAAGCAGCGTTTCACTTGCACCTCTTTCAATCTGGTCTATTGCATTCGCTGCTCCCAATATGGTCTCCTCTATATCGGAGAGACCAAACGCAGACTGGGTGATCGCTTTGCTGAGCATCTTCGTTCTGTGCGCATTCAGGACCCTGACCTTCCTGTTGCTTGCCATTTTAACAAAAGACCCTGCTCCCATGCCCACATGTCTGTTCTTGGCCTGCTGCAATGTTCCAGTGAAGCGCAACGCAAACTGAAGGAACAACATCTCACCTTCCGGTTGGGCACGCTACAGCCTTCCGGCCTGAACATCGAATTCAACAACTTCAGGTGATCAGCCCCACCTCGACCCATTTGTTTTCATTTTATTTTAACTGTCTTTTACCATTTCTTTCTTTCCTGCACCTTTCTCCTCTTTGCTTCCCCCTTCCCCTACACTTCATCCTCTGATGTTAGTTTGCCTGCTGTTTGACCTTTCACATCTTGTGTCCTCTCTGGGGACTGCCATTAGCACTCTTTCCCCTTGGTTTCTGTGGCCATTAGCGCCCAGTTTCCCTGGGTTTCTGTGGCTATGACTCATCTTTCATTCTCACTCAACAGTATAAATATTCCCACTCTCTCTGTCTGTTTTTGGTTTTGACAAAGAGTCATCGGACTCGAAACGTTAGCTCTTTTCTCTCCCTACAGATGCTGCCAGACTTGCTGAGATTTTCCAGCATTTTCCCTTTCGTTTCAGATTCCAGCATCCGCAGTAATTTGCTTTTATCTTTTCTTTTTTGTATACTTGTGGAAGCTTTTACTGTCTGTTTTTATATTACTTGCTTTGCCAAAAGCCTCACCCATTCTTTTGATTATTGTCTATCAAGGACAGTGAATTTTGTTGACCTGAGACTTGACTGAGATAACCCAGTCACCCTTTCATTATGTATTACCTTTATAGTTATTTTCTCAACATTTTAATAGTACTGTAACACATACCTCAAATGTTTTACATGTGAAATCATACATTCACTTAGTCCCAGACCAGAACTAATTAGATACATTGTATATTTTACATCAAATAGCAATTAAACTACTCCAAACATGTTGGCCCAAAAGCACTTTCACCAACTTGCATTCTGATAGAGCCTTTAATGTAATAAATTATACTTTTTGGGGTGTTATTCAACTAAATCTGACATGAAGAGCTGCATATTATGAGGGTTGCGGCAAGCCCTCTGTTTTCCACCCCCCCCCCCCCCCCACTCCCACCCCTCCAAACACAGGAAGGAAAGTTGGCCGGAAGATAACTTGTTGCACGCCAGCCCACTCAGCAGCCATAACATGTTGCAGGCAGGCTAAATTGTTGGAGAGTAAGACTTCTGCCCCTCATTCCAGCAGTCTCAACGGTCCCAAGATCCCATTAGTGGGCACTGCAGGGACTGCAACCAATCCCCAGAAGAAGGCCCAATGGATCCAGGAGTAATGTACATATGAGGCATGGGGCAGGAAGAGTTTGGCCAGCTTAGGGAGAAGGATGGGGGTGGTGGATTTTAGAGAACAGGTGGGCAGGAATAAAGGAGGAGTGGTGTACTATCCTGGAGGGACTGGCCCCTCAATATGCAAAGGGTAACCTCAAAAATAGTAACCTCGCCTTCCTTCCTGTCCTTTTAAAACCTTTCTTTTTACCAAAAACAGGCTGTCCACCCCCGCCCATGACAAATGCATTGTGGCACTGGTAGTGTATTATCGGCGTCAATTGGCTTATTAATGAGCTCAATTGACCCTGAATACTTTATTCAAATTTGGCAGACATGCTGTTGATTTTGCTGGTTAGTCACTTACCATGTTTTGCGGGTGAACTCAGAGGGTGTACAAGAAGGTGGTGGGCTGGGCACCTGTCCTATTTTACATGTTACCGACCCCCTCCCCACCACCTCCCTGCTGGAAACACACCTGATGGGGGAAAGTAAAATCCAGTCCGAAGTCACAGAAGCAGATATTAGAGCAGGTGACCAAAAGCTTGGCCTAAGAGGTAGGCTTCATCTAAAAGGAGGAAAGATGTTTAGAGAAGCTGATACATTTAGGGAGGGTATTCCAGACCTTAAGGCCGAGGCAGCTTAATGCATTTGGCTGCCAATAGTGCCGTGATTAAATTCAGTGATGCTCAAGAAGCCAGAGTTGGATGAGCATAAAGCTCTTGTAGAGGTGTAGAACTGGAGGGTACTACAGATAGATACGTGAGGGATTTGAAAATAAAGTTAGTATTTAACGGGAAATGACAGGGGTTTGCGCCCGTCGGCTGAAGGCTGGCAACACCACTGAGGGAGACGTGGCTCCTGCCAGCATGTCGCCCACCCGACGCACATTGTTGTTGCTGGATTTCAGGCCACAGGTAAGTGATAGAGGGGTTTGTGGGTGACGAGGCGAAATAGGTCAGCAGCAAGTGCAGGGGATTGCGTTCAGTGGGTCCCCCACCTTCCCCAATACTCGGCCCCTCAATCAGGCACTGAGTGCATTGAAGAGGGAACCCCACCCCCTCTACCTCCCACTGGGGATGCTGCACAGGTTTGTTGTGCTTCCTGAATGGTCAACTTCTCGCCCACTGGATTAACATCAGTAGCAATGAGCATTCATTTCTCATTTAAGATTGGCAACAGGGCGAAAAGTGAACATATATATGTGTTCAAATTGATTTTTGGTCTATTGTACCCTGATTTTTGACTGTAGGTTTCACTGTTAAAATGTTCCTGATGATTTTAGCTGTTCCCTTTCTCTGTTTATAGCATATATACATTGCATTATATCATGGAAAACTTCAAAACATAAGTTTTTTTACATATGGTGACTGAATCTCTTAAAATTAGATAACTTTAAAAGGCTATGTTTTATTCAATGGAAATGCAGCCCAATGTCTCAATTCTATTTATCATATTTTAATAGTTGGGGTCATTATAGTCACTGTTATCAGCGTCAAACATGTGGCTGAGAGAATCAGTGCATTTAATTTCTTCCTGACCATTCTTGGAAATATATTTGACTTTCTTAAGTCTTAAAGGATAGATAAGTTCATTACATAAAGTAAAACTATACAGAACTCATTCGCAACTCTTTAGGTCTAGTCACTCTTTTCTATGAAAATTTTGAACAGTTTCACACATCGACAATTTAACAACTTATCAGTCCATAATTTTATACTTTCTTGAATAAAATGGGGTAGCATGGTAGCATGGTGGTTAGCATCAATGCTTCACAGCCCAGGGTCCCAGGTTCGGTTCCCGGCTGGGTCACTGTCTGTGCGGAGTCTGCACGTCCTCCCCGTGTGTGTGTGGGTTTCCTCCGGGTGCTCCGGTTTCCTCCCACAGTCCAAAGATGTGCGGGTTAGGTGGATTGGCCATGCTAAATTGTCCGTAGTGTCCTAAAAAAAAAGTAAGGTTAAGGGGGAGTTGTTGGGTTACGGGTATAGGGTGGATACGTGAGTTTGAGTAGGGTGATCATTGCTCGGCACAACATCGAGGGCCGAAGGGCCTGTTCTGTGCAGTACTGTTCTATGTTCTAAATCTAAAAATACATAAATCAACAGAATTACCGTTCTGATGCAGTGTTTGTTCAATAAAGTGACACCTAACATATTGAAAAGTTATTTTATTTGTACTTGAGATGTGGGTGACACTGAGGTGGACACATTTATTGTCCATTAATAATTGCTCTGAGAAAGTGATTATGGGTCTTCTCTTTGAACCGTTATCATCCCTATGGTTCCCATGATAGTATTCGGTAGGAATTCCAGAATTTTGACTCCGTGACAATGAATGAACAATATATCTCCAAGATAGAACATTGTATGTTAGCTTTCGCACAACATTGCTGTTATTATTCTTTTCAGCGGTATACATTGCAGGAAGCAGTGATGCTATTGTTTAATTTCTGCAGTTCATTTTACAGATTGTGGCTGGATTCTCCGCCCTGCGACGCTGGCAATGCGGATACGGTCAGGCAGTGGGTTTGGCGTCCAGCCGAAATCAAGGTTTGCACCGGGAGCTGAACCAACCGTTATGCTCCGGGTCTTAATGACCCATTATCACCCACTTAGTGGGCCTGACAATAGTGTCCCTGGGCACTCATGATTCTCCGATCCTCTGGACTGAGAATCACGTGGGTGGGATTCAAAACAAGTATGACCAAAGGTGTACCTGACATGGTGGACCTCACCATGGAACAAGGACGTAACCCTTTAAGGGAGTTGCCTCCAAACCTGAGGATCACCCTCCCCCCAATATGAATGGCCTGCCCACCCCTCCATTACCAGATCCCCCACTGCAACCTCCCACGCAAGGTAAGGGATACTGAATTGCTTCTGTTAGGAGCGCAAATCAGTTCCAATTTGCCTCCCGTGGGGGAACATAGGGCTGAATTCTCCACCGTCGGGATTCTCCATTTTGCTGGCAGCCCGGGGATTTCCCCATGGCGTGAGGCTGCCCCACAATGGGAAACCCCATTGACCAGCTGGCGTAACGGAGAATCCCGATGGCATGCTGGTGCGGTGGGATGGAGAAACCCGCCCATAATCTCCCAAACAGATAATTTTGGCATAAATATGCTGCAGCCACAGCCGGGTGGCACGGTCATGGTGGATATTAAATCTAATGAAAGGGGTGTCAATCAAGTGAATGAGTGTTGAGCTTCTTCAGCAGTGCTGCAGGTTCACTTATCCAAGGGCATGATGTGTATTGGAGACTTATAGATGGTTGTGAGACTTTAAAGATAAACCACTTAACAGAGAATGCCCAGCCTCTTTCACTTTCTTGTTGTCATATTGATATGGCTGGTCCAGTTAAGGTTCTGGTCAAAGATAACACCAAAGATTTTTTTTAAATTTCTTGGGATGTGGGCATGGCTGGCTGGGCCAGCATTTGTTGCCCATCCCTAGTTGCTCTTGATCTGAATGGCTTATTAGGTCATTTCAGTGGGAGGGGTAGTTAATAGTCACATGTAGGTCAGACCTGAAGGACATTAGACAAGTAGATGGATTTTTATGACAATCGGCAATGTTTTTTTATGGTCATCATTAAACTTGTAATTCCACATTTTTTACTGAATTCAAATTCCACCATCTGGCATGGTGGGATTCGAACCCACGACCGCAGAGCATTAGTCTGGGTCTCTGGATTACTAGTCCATTGGCAATACCACTACACCAACACCTCCCCCAGATGCTGCTGGTGGAGGAAATCCACAATGGTCACTTTGTTGAAGCTCAAATTTTTATGGATGGCCTACATCTCTGAGGTGCTTATTACCTGAAACCTATGTGGTACAGAAGTTACCTACTACTTAGTTTCAATTTGATACTATATTCTTCTTCAGCAAACAGCTGCATAAAATGCTGCATGAAAATGTAAGACATCTGCTTTATGGAGGACACCATTTAGATGTAGAAATAATGGAAGTCCAAAGAGGAAGACAATGCTTTTTATTTACCTTGGCTATAAAGTTCTCAATTTTATAGGCAAAATAGCAAGGCAGGAGATAGTGGGCAAATTTAATGCTTTCAGCACTGTGGCCTCTCCTCTTTGTGTGTTGTATTAACTATCATTAGCATGTTCTATCAGCTCCAACCCATGCAAGGATCTATCTTCTCTCCCATGGCTATCCATGTCCTCCACTGCACATTCTCAACCATCATCCATTCCCATCATCCCTTCAGCGAGTTCATGCTCAGGACAGGTTGCTGACATTCATTCCATGGCCTTCAGCCTTTTCATACATTTGCGTTATTGCAACGCAGATGGAGCCCATCTCCACATCAGCGCTAGGCAGATTCCATGCGCATATTATCACTTTCTCTATCCCTGCTTCTTCTTTTGTAGAAGGAAACCCGCAGCCTCTGGGGATTCAGCTTCCTTTCATGAACTCTCCCTATTTGTAAATTCAGGGCCAGTAGCTTTAGAATTAAATTGGCGATGGTGAAGCCGGGCAAGGCTCATTCAACAATTCTTCCTTCACAGACCATCCTCGGTCATCCCAAGAGACAGAACCTGACATGTATTTGCAGTGCCAGGCCAGTTGCATGACAAGAGCAGCTCCGCACTAAGTTGTTCTGAGTCCTTTCTCTTATGTGGCACCTGTTTCTGTTTTTACAGGTACGACAGAAGAAGTTGCAGTGCAGCCCTCTCCAGATTAGTCACGCAGCACCTCACTGGCACTGTCATTATATCTCATTCTGGTGGGAACCGTCATAAAGCCATCTATCCCAGGGGATTTGATCAAATACTGGGCGGCACAGCGGGTAATGTATCGAGCCAAATTAGGCATAAGTAGTGCAAGAGAAGAAGCAGCAAAGCTTTTTTTCTGGAGAGTGAGGTCTCTTCCCTCCACAGTTGGTGGTGTCAGAAATCTCAATCTCTGAAGTGCAGCACTTAAAAATAGCATCCAAAGCATGCAGTTATCTTTGGAATGAGTAGCAGCCCCTATTGACAGAAAATGCCACGAATGCTCAGGCATCTACCATATAGTCCCTGACATAGAACATACTGTGTAGAAGGAGGCCATTTGGCACATCAAGTCTGCACTGACCCACTTCAAGCCCTCACTTCCGCGACCCCATCAAATCCTTTTTGGATACTAAGGGCAATTTAGCAGGTCCAATCCACCTAACCTGCACATCTTTGGGCTATGGGAGGAAACCGGAGAACCTGGAGGAAACCCACACAGACACAGGGAGAACGTGCAGACTCCACACAGGCAGTGACCCAGCAGGGAATCGAACCAAGGACCCTTGCGCTGTGAAGCCCCAGTGCTAACCACTGTGCTACCATGCCGCCCTGCAATCTCACCTGCTTATTGAACAAGAGAGCGGGAGAAATTGGGCATAAGATGGTTATGGACTTCCACACTGTGATTACTGCAATGGGGTCAGCTTACCCACAGATTGGTGGGCACAATGGCATCCAGCTGGAACTGCGAATGTAATTTTAAATTTTTATGTTTATTCATGTAAAACCTGAGCTGACTAAATGCAGATATAAATAACAAGACCTACTGATATCTTGTGGTATATTCAATCACATCCTGCTAATACCAAGATTGTTCTTGTTCTTAAATCACAATATGAACCGGTGCTGGGATCTGGGTAATAAAATTAAGATTGTCCATTCATCATTTTCACTGATGAGTAAATAGTGTTTGTTAAAAGTTGAGAAGTTAAATTATCTATAATTAACAGTTACTTTGTTCTGGCCTGAAAGTTAAAACAAACTGCTTTTAATTTGAAATTGCTTTCTTTCATCGTGATATCTTGAGGCTATGTTTATGCACTATTATGCCTCTATTAGCGGTTTCACAGTCAGTAATTCTTCCCATAATACATGCTGGAGTCCATCAAGATATTGAGCATTACATAACACACATACTAATGGTAAAATGTAGAGTTTCCTCTTTAACCAAAATCAGTGATTGGAATGTAAATTGTGGCCAAAATGGCACTCGTTTTGAAAAGTGTTTTTCAGAGTTCAGCAATTTTGGATCATAGCCCTCTGCTTCTTTATTTTGGATGGCAGCTATTGATGGTGGTTCTGTTATTTCCATTTACTCTATATGCATATGTACAGATTTTGTTTCTTTACTTGTCCCATTAGGTGGATTGGCCATGCTAAATTGCCCCTTTGTGTCTAAAAGGTTAGGTGGGAATGCTGGGTTACGGGGGTTGGGTAGAAGCATGGGCTTAAGTATGATGCTCTTTCCAAGGGCCGGTGCAGACTCGATGGGTCAAATGGGCTCCTTCTGCACTGTAATTCTATGATCTATGATTACTATTCCTTGTGCCTTGGGCCATTTAATCTATTTTTGCCATCCACACTATCACACCCATTTCCTTTGGTTCTTTCCTCCTGCCCGCTTTTCCCTTCTTTCTACTTGTTTAACTTTTTCCAGCTCTGAGGAAAGGCCACCAAGCTAAATGTTAACTGTGCTGCTTTCTCCACAGATGCTGCCCAATGAGCACAGATCTGCCTAAAGTTAGGTTTTGGAAAGTAGCTAATTCCAATGAAACATAAATGGTAGCATCAATAAATAATTGAAGGTGCAACACCTATGATGCAACTTTGGAAATGTAAGTTTTATTTTTGGGCAAAATAGCAATGCATAATATGTTCAATCATCTTTTTAATTCTCTATTACTAAGTTAATGAGTTTTTCCAGAAACTGGGGGCTATAGGAATGAACAGTTATCATGACTTGTTCAGAACTGTTATGTCTAATATAAAACTGTGGTCACTGCAGACATTGAGCTAATAGAGTTGTAGTTACTGATTGGATTTGTGAAGAGTATTGTAAAATCTTAGTGTAACAATTTCCTGTCCTGAATGAAAGAGAGGCAACCATTAGCAGCAATTTAGGATGGGTTGTGAGAACTATCCATTCTGCCTCACAGATAGGGTGCAATTGATCCGCAGTAATTGATCTGTATCATTTAATAGTTCTGTGGGATGGAATTATTGTTACAAGTAGTTTTTCAAGGAAGTTACTTGGGATTGCATTGGTACAATCCCTGTTGTAAATTAATACTGTTGTGTCTGCGAAACAAAGCCTGTTTAGCCACCTTTTCTTCGGCAGTCAGGGGCAGCCTTGTCTTTTGTGCAAGTTTGGATGAAGGATTATATATGAAATATAAGCTTTTATTTCTTTTTCCACAGATTCTTCCTGACTTGATGAGCATGTCCAACATTTTCTGTTTTCGGTCAATTCTCACGTTGTTCATCTTTTGGAGCACTGTGTCTATTTGCCAGATTTTAAGTCTGACGTGTATAAATTTGGGTGAACACAGGTTCACTAGTGATTGCTATCATGGTTAAATATCACAGAATGACAGAATTGTAAGAGCGCAGAAGGAAGCCATTCAGCCAATTGTGTCCGTACCGGCTCTGCTGATGAATATTTAGCTTCGTGCCATATCCTACCAAAACTGTTTACACTTACACAGAGTGCAGCCACATAGATGAGGTAACAAAACCTGCCAGGAATTCAGGAATCACAAGAATATCTTACAGCATGCAAGACGAATACTGGAATGAAAAGTACAAGTTCAGCAGGAAATGGCTGAAACATTGGACTTGGTTGTGCTCATTTCTCAGATGCTACAAGTGTCCTTGAGTTTCAAAATGGCATTGTAAAATTGTAACATACTGGATCCCACTTTGTGCAGACATTAGCGTGCGGAATGTGGAAATGCACAGAGCAGACAGATCATGACATCAGTCAAGATGCAAGGCCAGTGCTATGGCTTTAGAAATCAAAGCATCAGCTGTGCCGTCTCTTCAGTTTGCACAGCTGAACATGTATTATACAACATGAAAGACCCCATTCAGCACGACCTAAAACGATCATCAACCACTTAAAGGTGAGTTACTCAATTATTTCTTCTGTCTGTTGCTACAATTCTAGATATTTTTGGGTACTTTCTGTGGTTATTTCCATAATCTGCAGAGTGGTTTGACAGGTGCTGAGGTGCATTGTGCTGATTTCAAGAATTATGAAAAGACTAATTGCTCCCAGACATTTGAGAACCAGTAGGCATTCTCCTCGGAATACAGCATGGCCTTTGCTCAGAACAAAATGACCTGCTAGCAGAGGGAGGTGGCGAAGAGGGAAAAAAGCTCGTCAGGAGGAAACTATCTATCCCCATGGCATTCAGGAAACAATTCTCAGTGAGGAAGTGAGTGAAATATCAGTGCACAACTACGGAGGGTGTGAAATTTGCCATCGGCTACAGCCATAACTACAATTTCAGCACAGGGCAAGAACCACATTGTTAGTAGTTGTGAAGGTTGTCATGATATGCACTCATGCACATAATGAGATACAGACAGGCAGTGACAGACACCCAGTACAGGCAATCAACACACAGGACAGAACACAATCAATCACCAGGCAGAACACTAGAGGGTGTTTTCCAACTATAAAACACATGTGGCATCAGCACCCTGCCTTTTTCCACTGGTGACAACTGTAGTGACAGTCAGGGTGTATATATCAGTTAGCACAATCTACACCTGGCTCAGAGCTAGTCTGGTCTAGTTAGTTATAGTTAGCACACTTAGATTAGTAGAGTGTCAACCTACAGCAAGCTGTGTGCACAGCTCAAGAAGTTCAATAAAACGTATTGAACTAACATCAAAGTTGGTGTCTACTTTCCAGTACAACTGCATCCAGTTGCAGTCCGTGTTACCCCAAGGTGAATAACACGACAAAGGTGGCCATAGTGATTAATTTTTATGCATTTTGCTCTCTCCAGGCTGTTGTTGGAGATATGAGCAACATGTCTCTGTTTTACATTTCACTGTTACATTTGGGAGGTCACTGAGGCTCTTTATTCAAAGAATGCTAAATTAGTTTCATCCCCTCTTGCTAGAGACATGGAGGCAAGGTAAACATGAGGGTTTGCTAAGACTGCAGACTTCCCCATGATGCAGAGGGTCATTAACCGCACGAGTATTGCCTTGCAGACACCCAACTCTGCAATTTACCGAAATGGAAAGGGATTCCATTTCCTCAACATACAGCAGCATATGGTGCAGGTCAGTACCCAAAATACTGGCAGCAGCCATGATGCGTACATTTTATGTTGGTTCACTGTGTCAGATGCATTTCAACCCTCAACCGAACTAAGTAGTGATTACAGAGCAGCAAGAACTATCTGCTGACAATGTAGCTCATGACTCAGGATCATAACCCACACACATGCACAGCATGGGCGCGATTCTCCGCAAATGCGGAGAATCGTAAAGGCTGCCGTGAAACTGGCAGCCGTGAAACCGGCAGCCTCCGCGCCCCCTCCCGGGACCCGATTCTCCCCCCCGGTCGGGGCTAGCAGCGGGGCCCCGCGAAGCACGGCATCGCAGGCTTAGCGACCGTCGCTAAGCCCGCGCGCCAAGGGTCACGGCGGCTGACACGCATGATGACGTCAGCCGCGCATGCACGGATTGGACGGCTCCAACCCGCGCATGTGAAGATGACGTCATCACGGATATGCGTCAAACCCGCGCATGCGTGGGCCGTCATGCCCCTCAGCCGCCCCGCGGACTGATCCTGCGGGGCGGCGGAGGAACAAAGAGTGCGCGGATTTCGGACCCGCTGCCCGCGATCGGTGCCCACCGAATGCGGGCCCATGCCACTCTTAGCACGGCCGTGGTGCGGCCGTGCCAATCGGTTCCATGGTTGTCGGGAACGGAACTTTGCGGCCGTTTTCACGAACGGGAGAGCAGGTGTGTTTGCGTTCGTGAAAACGGCCGTAAAGGCCTGGGAACTCGGCCCATCGGCTAGGGGAGAATCGCTGTTCGCCATAAAAAAACGGCGAGCAGCGATTCGTGTCGTGGGGCGGCCGTGGGGGGGGGGGGGGGGGGGGGGGTGAGAATAGCAGGAGGTCGGGAAAAATGTCGGGAAGGCCCTCCTGCTATTCTCCGACCCGTTGTGGGCAGCGGAGAATCGCGCCCCATATCTCTCATTGATAGAAATATGGATTACAAATTAGGAGCAGAAGTAGGCCTCTCAGCCCTTTGACTCGGCCAAGATCATGGTTGATCTGATTTTAACCTCAAACCCACATTTCTATCTACCCAATAACCTTTCACCCCTAGTTCTAGATTTTCCCACAAGAGGAAACATCCTCTCCACACCCACCCTGTCAATACCCCTCAGGGTCTTAAAGGTTTCAATCAAGTCACCTCTTCCTCTTCTAAACACCAGTGGATACACGCCCAACCTGTCCAACCTTTCCTCGTAAAATGACCCTAGTTTTAGTCCAGTAAACCTTCTCCGAACTGCTCCTAATGCATTTACATCTTTCCTTAAATAATGAGCCCAGTACTGTGCACAGTACTCTAGATGTGTGGCTGGATTCTTCGTTTGAGAGATTAAGTGCTGACACCAGGGCTGAATCGCGGGTTTTTTACGGCCCCAATAGCAACAAAAGATCAGCCATGATCTAATCGAATGGCGGAGCAGGCTCGAGGGGCCAGATGGCCTACTCCTGCTCCTAGTTCTTATGTTCTTATTGGTCCCCGAGCAACTCAGGACATGCTAATGGGCCAGAATTGCCGCCATGTGGAGCTATTGCAATTCCAACTAACGCATCGGATTTGCTGCAGTCGGGATTGCCACTGGAGAGCTTGACAAGCTGGAGCTGCATATAAGCACTCCACTCCCCAAACACTCTAATTCCAGCCAAGAAAATGCCACCCTCCCTGTCATGATATGCAAACATGCAGCTAATGAACACATAGAATAGGACACGACCAATGAGCAGTCAGGACACTCAGGGGTGGTATCTCACTATAAAAGTGATGAGGCACTCACACCCGCCTCTTTCCACAGACCAACATCTACAGAGTGAGACAGGGTGTATCCTCAGTATCACACCCCAGCATGTGGCTTAGAGCAAGGCTGGTTCAGTTAGATTGAGTTACTACATTTAGATTAGCAGAGAGTCGAACTCATTGAGAACTGTGCTAATAGCTCAAAAAAACACATTGAACTCACTTTAAAGTCTGGAGCATCTTTTACTCAAAACTACATCAAGTGGCAGCTTGTGTTATTCCAAATTACATAACACAACATGATACCAGGAGTCTGTTCAATCTAGTTAGTTCAACTCAGCAAGATCCGTGATGACCAGCGAATGCATACCGGCACAATGGAAAAGATTCAGGCTCCTCACCAGCTCAGGACCTCCGGCAATCTCAGTGCCAACTGGCGGACATTCAAGCAGAAATTCCAGCTTTATGTCGAAACATCAGACCTCAATGGTGCGTCTGATGCATGGAAGATAGCTATTTTCCTCACCACAGCGGGTTTTCACGCCTTGGAAATATTCAACTCCTTTCACTTCGCCGAAGACCAGGACAAGACAAAGTTTCAGACCATCCTGGACAAGTTTGACAGCCACTGTGAGGTGGACACCAACAAAATCTTCAAGCGCTACATATTCAAGCAGCGTTTGCAAGGTAAAGACGAATCCTTCACCTCATATTTAACTAACCTTAGACTGCTAGCAAAGTCCTGCAAGTTCGGGGATATCACTGACTCCATGAACAGAGACTGAACCATTTTTGGAGTTCACTCTGGTCCTCTGAGAGAGCAGTTACTGCAGATCAAGCATATGACCCTGCCAGTAGTGATGGAAACATGCACAGTGCATGAGCACGCTAAAGATCGCTATTCCCAGTGCAAAACGGCAGAAAATGATAAACTGGCCTCCCATGAGGCGGAGAGTGTGCAAGCCATCTCCCGGATGCAGTGCCTCAACATTGACGAAAGCGGCCATTTCGCGAGCTCTTCCCGGGCCCGACGTATGCGCGATGCGACCAGGATAACGAAGCGGCCGAAACCCGCACTGCGCAAGTGCAGACATCTGAGAACCGCACTGCGCATGTGCAACGACGCACGGACCGTCAGGATGCCGACGTCATGACCTGTTCGAACTGTTTCAGATTCAGCTTCTGCAGGATTCCCAGCACCTGCTCCAGCCACAATGTAATTCCTCTGTAGGCAGTCCAGGCTAACTTGAAGTAGTACTAGCACGTATCAATTTTGGGCTCATGCTGATGTGTGCAACCCATCAACATAGTACTAAGCTCTGGCTACAATCACATAATGAGCAAGAAGGATGAAGATAGCATGCTATTCGTAAAGCATCTAATGGCAGGAGGTTAATACTGCAATTCAACTTTCCCATCTGTTTTAGGGAGCTATCAAATTTAGCCCCCATATAGCCAGTTTATTTAATACATTTGGACTTATCAATCTATCAAAATGTATATCTAACAAACAATGCTGTACCAGCAACATCACAACTGCAGTATTTTACTCCTTGACAGCAGTTAAACTTTCCGCTTTTTGGCTAAATGCTTAAATCTATCAAGACACATGCAGAGGACAGGAGAATGCATTACGTCACTGTTTGATTTCACAGCTCACTGTACACCAAATTTATCTGCATTCAATTTTCCAAACCTCTGCTGAACACACCATGCCCTGAACAAAGATAAATAGATCAAGGACAAACCTGTCACCTCACACCCTGCTGCAATACAATATGAGCGCTAATTAATATACTTTCCAAAACAATTATTTATTCCCCTCATGCTAATTCCCCAGTAAATGAAAAGGGCATGATTTCACCAGCATTTTGTTCACTCAAGTAAAAAGCATCCATGTCTTCATCCTCTATGCAAACAACAAAAAAATGTGACTCTTAAACAGAGCGTGTGGGAGCATCACCATTTACTTTCAACTTCATTAAGATTATTTCTGTGCATACTGGTGAAGTGCTTTTGTAGTGAACATGAGCGATTTGAACGCTGTTGCTAGATATGAACCAGGCACTTTCAGGCATCAGAGGTCAGATTTCCATGCCTCTGTTTAAGTCAGAATAGAGGCGGGAGAATGCAGAAATGGCAGGGCGGGATCTGATTACAGGATTCCCATTTACATTTTTGTCACGTAGAATTTTTATGGCTCTGGGAAAAAGTTGCCGGAAACGAGTGCACACGCAGCAATCCCGCTCTTACTTCCTCCATTGCAGGGGTGGGAGTTTTCATGGGGTTAGACCTATTTTGTGAGGAGAAATCATTCCTCAGAGGAGTCGTGAATCATGGAGGAAGCCTTGTCTGGAGTAGGGAACCTTTAGGTGGAGTTGACGGTAAGGGCCAAAGTGCCTAATATTCATTGACAGAACTGGGCTGATGCCCCAGTGAATGAAGGAGGGCCTTCTAACATGCCTGCTTGGACATTCACCTGACTCTGTTCCCACCTGGGACCTGCTTTGAAATGTAAGCAGCCCAAACTCCAGCATGCCTTACCATCCTGCAATGACAATAACGTGATAAGGCACTGTGGGAAGAAGGTGGGATTGTGACATTGGGAAACGGCCTGACTGTGATTTCCACCTCGAGGCTGAAAATATGGGCCCATGACACAAAGGCGAATACGGCAGACGCTGGAAATCTGAAATAAAAACGGGCGGCACGGTGGCACAGTGGTTAGCACTGCTGCCTCACAGCGCCAGGGTCCCGGGTTCAATTCTAGCCTTGAGTGACTGTCTGTGTGGAGTTTGCATTGGCTATGCTAAATTGGCCCTAGGTGGGCTTACGGAGATGGTGTGGGGTTTGGGCCTAGGTAGGGTGCTCTTTCAGAGGGTCGGTGTTGACCTGATGGGCTGAATGGCCTCTTTCTGCACTGTAGGGATTCTATGATTCCATGAAATGCTGGAAATACTCAACAGGTCAGCAGTATTTGTGGAGAGAGAAAAATTTAACGGGCTATAGATTCTGGGGCAGGATTCTCCGATCCCTGACCCTGAAATCGCGTTCGGTGACAGGGCGGAGAATTCCCGATGACGCGGAAATAGGGGACAGCACCGCTTTCGCGATGATCCGCTCCCTGGAAAGCGGCGTGTGCGCTGTATCCACGGTCTCCGTACGTTGGCTGAGGACCGCCCCGCGATGCTCCTTCCCCGAACGGCCGAGTCCCCGATGGCATGGGACATGTGTGGTTTCACTAGTCAGAAATCAGCGTGGCGACTGCAGACTCAGTCCAGCGCAGCCACAGTGGGTGTAGTGTTGATCCGCGGGCAGGGGTGGACATATTCGGGGTTGGGGGCACTGTGGTGGGGCGGTCCGGGATGCCAGAGCTGGCCGAAGGAGGGCACTATTTCGAGGGCCGGGTCCTCGAGCAGCATCCGCCATGAAGCACGGCGCGGCCGCTGCAGGCAGCCGCTGCGCGTATGCGTGGCCACGGACCCACAATTCACCAGGCCGTATCAGCAGCTGGAGCTGGGTGCTCTACGTAGCTTCCCTGCTAGCCCCCAGAAAAATGGGGAATCGGTGGTCGTTTTGCGACATGTTCCTGGCATAAAACACCACTGTTTTCACGCTGCTGTGGGAACTTAATCTCCAGAAAGGAGAATCCAGCCCCAGAATCACACACCACCCTGACTTGGAATTATATCATGGGCTGGGTTCTCTGCTCCCCGACGCTGAAATTGTGTTTGGCAACAGGGCGGAGAATCCGTTTTGGTACCAAAATCAGGAATGGCATCGGTTTTTAAATTCTCTGGCCCCCGAAAATCGCCATACTCAGCCTAGTATCCACTGCATCAGGCCATTGCCTGAAGCCCCCCCCCAGATGCTCCGTTGTCGACCAGCCGAATTCCCGATGGCGTTGTACTCGTGTGGCCTCACCGTGGCGACTGCGGACTCAGTCCAGGGTCGCCATAGTCGGGGGAAGAAGGCCAATCGGTGCGCAGGGAGGGTCTCCATTCGGGGCTGGGGACAATGTGGGCGGGTGGTCCATTGCGTACGAGCGGCCGATGTGGGGCACTACTCTGCCAGTCCAGGTCCGCAGGCTGAGATCGCCATGGAGCAAGACATGGCCGCTGCAGGCCGCCAACCTGTCCATGCGCAGTCTCTGACCTGGAAGAGCTGGGGGCCGTATCGGCATCGAGAGCTGTGAACTCTACGACGGTTACCTGCTAGCCCCCAGCAAAACGGTGAATCTGTGGTCTTTTGACAGCAGTTTTCCTGGCGTAAAAGACCACAGCTTTCACAACGGCGTGGGGACATGGTCCCAAAAACGGAGAATCCAGCCCGTGATGTTCCGGCTGTAACTTTTTTTTTAGGTGGTAGAAGTGGAGTGTTTGGATGGTGTTGTCGGAGAGATTTAGGTGAGTAGCTGAAAATGAGCAATAATAATGAACTTTATAAAGCAACGATTAACTCCCCTTATCCTACTTTTGCTATTATTTTGTACTATTTTCCTTTTGAAAATTGTCATGGTGCAAAGCATAACAAAGTGTGATGTTGACTTTTAAGTATTAGTGTTAAATAACTTTTAGGTATGTTCTGATCCTAGTTGATGTTATAACTTGATAGGAAGATTCCAGAATGGAACACTGGCTCAAAATGGAATTCTTAAAAAATAAAATGAGGAGGAACAGAGTCACAGGACCGCTAATTAGTTTTAACAAGGAAAAAATATTGATTAAACATGAAACATTTGGATTGTAATACAATGCTCCATTACTACCCCTTAGCTTAACAAGTACACAGATTTAAAGATTAACGTGGATTACAAAGTACATCTTAAGCTACAATGGTCTCATTAACACAAAAGTCCCTTTTAAGCACACAAGATGTCTATGGTCAAATACATGCACTCTGCTCTGAATCCAAGTTAGTGTCTGTGGATTTCTCCTCAGAATCCCCCCCATATGATTGTCACATGAGAGATTCCAAACTTCCTTCTAAAAATCACACTTTAAAACCTTCTCTCATAAGTATACTTTTCCTTGGTGGTTTGCATTCCGAAATCCAGTCCAGGTTTAGCAAATGACTCTTTTAAACAAAGCTTCCAATCCACCTTTAACAATGAATCAAGTCCAGGATTTTAAACCAACCCTTTAGGATTTATTGGTCTTCCTTGCTGTGCAAACTATACACAGTTGCTTTAATTCTCTATTCGCAGACAGTATTAAAATGACATCAAACATTTCATTCACCTCTGAAGTCTGCTGTCCCACATTCAATCTAGTTACTGTGATTGTCTCTTTAACTCAAAATACTTTGTTTACTCTTCCTTGAACTCTTCTGAACAATACCTTGGTCTCTGTTCATTTAGCTCCAGGCTTCTTAGCATGGTAGCACAGTGATTAGCACTGTTGCTTCACAGCGCCAGGGTCCCCGGTTCCATTCCTGCTTGGGTCACTGTCTGTGCGGAGTCTGCATGTTCTCCTCGTGTCTGTGTGGGTTTCCTCCGGGTGCTCCGGTTCCCTCCCATAAGTCCCAAAAGGCGTGCTTGTTAGTGAATTGGACATTCTGAATTCTCACTCAGTGTACCCGAACAGGCGCCGGAATGTGGTGACTAGAGAATTTTCATAGTAATTTCATTGCAGTGTTAAGGTAAGCCTACTTATGACAATAATAAAGATTATTATTATTATTACTTAAACAGTCTTTCTGTCCCCATTAGCTGGTTATCTAGATTGTATCTTGTTCCTTAGGAAGCTTGCACCGTTGCAACTCCTTTGCCTTGTCCAGCTTCTCCTGGCAAAATTGTGAGCTGTCCACTCCTCAGTGACCTGCCTCCAAGTGCTCTGGATTCCAGTTAAAACTAAGATCAAAAGAACGTGGTCTCCTGTTCCTTGCTGCTACTGTTTATTCTTCGCACCGCAGCCCTCTCTAAGCACAGTAGAAACAGAGTTGGAAATTAACCAGCCCCCAGATATACAAACATAGATGATTTGGAGTTGGGGACCAATTGCAATGTGTCCAAGTTTGCAGACGGCACTCAGATGAGTGGTAAAGCAAAAAGTGCAGAGGATACTGGAAGTCTGCAGAGGGATTTGGATAGTTTAAGTGAGTGGGCTAGAGTGTGGCAGATGAATACAATGTTGACAAATGTGAGGTAATCCATTTTGGTAGGAATAACAGCAAACGGGATTATTATTTAAATGATAAAATATTAAAACATGCTGCTGTGAAAAGGGACCTGGGTGTCCTAGTGCATGAGTCGCAAAAAATTGGTTTACAGATGCAACAGTGATTAAGAAGGCAAATGCTGGAGGGATGGAGTTTAAGACTAGGGAGGTTATGCCACAACTGTATCAGACGTTAGTGAGGCCACACCTGGAGTATTGTGTTCAGTTTTGGTCTCCTTACCTGAGAAAGGAAATACTAACGCTGGAGGGTGTGCAGAAGAGATTCACTAGGTTAATCCCAGAAATTAGGGGGTTGGATTATGAGGAGAGGTTGAAGGGAATAGATAGGATAGATGCGGGCAGGTTGTTTCCACTGGCAGGTGAAAACAGAACGAGGGGGCATAGCCTCAAAATAAGTGGAAATAGATTTAGAACTGAGTTTAGGAGGAACTTCTTCACCCAAAGGGTTGTGAATCTATGGAATTCCCTGCCCAGCAAAGCTGTTGAGGCTCCTTCATTATATGTTTTCAAGATGAAGATGGATAGTGTTTTGAAGAATAAAGGAATAAAGCGTTATGGTGTTCAGGCGGGAAAGTGGAGCTGAGTCCACAAAAGATCAGCCATGATCTCATTGAATGTCGGAGCAGGCTTGAAGGGCCAGATGGCCTACTCCTGCTCCTAGTTCTTATGTTCTGATTTAAAAGTCTATATCTAGTTTGAATCTAACTACAAGTTGTACCCTTCCAAACAGAAAAATATTAAATTAAACCCACTTAAAACTATACCTTATTTATAATATTTACCAATGCAAATATAAATCCCTGACAACTACCTTTATTTTCCTAACAGGTATCGTTAAGATATTTTCCATGCATTGAGACTGTGGCACTTCACTGTGCTTAAAGGTTTCAGTATGTCTAATCAATTTTGAAACTTCATTCATTTGTGCAATTTAAATTATTACTGAAAAGCAACTGCTGGGAAATTCTGTAGGGACTCATTTCAAAAAACACACTTTCAACAAAAATATGTTTCAAATTCCTCAAAACGTGAAGTTGAAATTACAGAATAATATTCCTCAAAATTCAATAACATCTAATGACTTGGTAAGAAATATCAATCAATAGGTAGGAAATCTTCACCGATTTTCTCACAAGCAAAAATGTGCTGTACCATCACAATACTTTCCTACCTGGCATGACAATAAATGATTAGTTCCTATTTTAAGAATATGAAACCGGACAGGTTAGAAAGACCAGAGACAATGATGTTAAGACATTTATTTTCAGGAAAAATAAATTAAGTTACTAGCTAAGTAAAAAACGTACATATAAAGGCAAAAATTAAACCACATATTTATTGTGTTAACAAAAGATGAAATTGTTGAAATGTGTAATATTACAGAAGGATAAGTCAAACTGTTTACAATCTTTTCTATGACAACTGTAATGCACCCAGACATACGAAGTTCATTCTACATAGGTAGGAGGTATGTGCCATTGGTTTAACTGTGGCGAGTATAAACAGGAGTAAAGTCATGCACTTTAATCAAGAGGAATCAAACCCTGGGCTGGATTCTCCATTTGGAAGCCCAGAATGCGTTCCCCGATGAGATGGAGAATTGGTGGTTGGGACAAAATCGGGATTGTTTTGGGTGCCGACCCGAATGCCATGCCATGACCCCTCACTGGCGGTGTGAACGAGTTCCACACCGCACAACAACGGAAGTATAGAAATAAATGAAAATGTAATGACCCATTTGCATCAATTTAGTTCCAGGTGCCCTATGCTCCGCTCTCCCATGATTCTCTGGTCCCCGCTGCCGGGAATCATGTGGGCGAAGTGCACTTCTGGTCGCTGCCATCATGAACCTGACATGGTAGACCTCACAGTGGGCCAAGGGGGCAATCGCACGCACAGCAAATCAGCCCCGAACCTCTGATCACCTGGGTGCCCCCCACCTCCAATTAATGGGGTCCCTGACCCGTCCCCAGGGATCCCTGTAGTAGGGAGACCCCTCACAGGGAACCCTGTGATAGGGAGACCCCCACAGAGACCCCTGCAATAGCGGGACCCCCACATGGATCCCCTGTCCAAATGAACCCCCTCCACAGGCCCCCCCCACCCCTCCCCCACACACTGACTGCCCCCTTCACACACACACTCCCCCCCCACACACACAGAATTTCCACACACAGCCCCCCCCCCCCCCCCCGCCCCCCCCAGAAGCTAGAAAACAGTTCAGACAGTGGTTGTGGGAAGCATTATGGCTGTAATAGATCATAGAATTTACAGTGCAGAAAGAGGCCATTTGGCCCATCAGGTCTGCACCGGCTCTTGGAAAGAGCACCCCACTCAAGCCTCCACCCTATCCCCGTAAACCAGTAACTTCACCTAACCGAAAGGCAAGTTAACCAATTTGGCTAATCCACCTAACCTGCACATCATTGGACTGTGGAAGGAAACCGGAGCACCCGGAGGAAACCCACGCAAACACGGGGTAAATACTTACCTTGCAACACCACGTGTCCACTCCTCGAAGGAGAGCAGCTGTGCCTGTGTCTGATTCCCATATATCCACTGCTCGCAATCAATTCATGTCTTTCAAGCAGTGGTTTGTGATTGACAGCTCGTAAAAAACATCTGCTACTTTGATCCATTCATAAATCTTCACACTTCAGTGGCCTAAGTGCTGAAACCCCAATGTTTGTAAACATTAGAAGCCTTACATCAGGTTAAAGTCCACAGGTTTATTTGGGATCACTAGCTTTCGGGGTGTCGCTCCATCATCAGATGAGTGACTCATGTGATGAAGGAGCTGTGCTCTTAAAGCTAGTTTTTCCAAATAAACCTGTTGGACTTTAACCTGGTGTTGTACAACTTCTTACTGTGCCCCCCCCCCCCCCCCCCCCCCACCCTCCAGTCCTATGCCGGCATCTCCAAATCATTTGTAAACATTGACCACGTCAAAGAGATGTAAGTGCATTCCAAGCACTAAGTGCTAAAGCAGGAGGACTATTACATAAGACTTACAGTGATAATAACCTTCCTGGGATTAATGTAATGAAGAAAATAAATGTGAAAAATCCTCTGGACATGGGCTGCACCATAATTGCGTCCTTGTAAAATAGCAAACATCCAGATGCATTCACATTCTTCTCTGGGACATTCTTCTCTGTCTTATTAATGCCAAGGTAGTTAAGGCACACCTATTCTTAGTTTATGTTCGCCCATTCAGAAAGTTTATCACAGCAATTACAAATGGAGCTAAACACTGCAATCATCAGTGAATAACCCACCTTCTCATATCATGCTGCAGGGACTGTCTTTAATGAAGAAGCTGAAGTTAGTTGTATGACACCACTTTGAGGAACCTTTGAAGTTATGTTCTGTTGCAGAGATTATTGGTTTCAAACACCATAATCGCTTTGTGCCTGTTATGGCTTGAGCCACCAGTTTTCTCCTTGATCTCCATTGACCTGTTTTACCAGGGCTTTCATCTTGTCTGAAATTCAGCCACTATGTTCATGTTTGGACTAAGGCTGTAATGAGGTTTGGAGCCAAGTGATCCAATACCAAGTGCTTGTAACCAACATATTGGTGAGTGAGGCCACTTGGGTGATCATTTGGAGTGAGCTAATAGGATAATAGTTGTCTGGTTGGTTTATGTTGGCAGGACATACCTCAGCAATTTCACATATTGTCAAGTAGATTTCAGTGTTGTAGCTCGACTGGATGAGATTAGCTCGTCAGAGAAACCAGGCATCTCCCATGATACTCACCTTCGGTTGAACCCAGGAGATGAGGCAGAACAACATTATAAATAAGGCTTTTATTCACCCAGAGGAAACTCACGAAAGAGCTGAGTGGCTATGTGCACTGTTAAATTGGTTGTAGTAAAGTAGAATATTCACTTAATTTGTTTTATTCGGGACGACAGACCAGGAAAGTGAAATTATGCATTTATATTATTTAGAACTACATGGTCATATAAGTCCAAAGCAGTCTATTTAAAATGATACAAATAAGGTTTAATTTATTACAGAAAATATCCTTATTGAATTGTTTTATATACATAAATTAGACTAATGGGAACATAATAAGGCTAATATTACAATTTTGCTCAATGCATAATTTCTCCCATGTGAAAGACAGGCCTAAATTTCTGATAAACGATGTTGGAAGGTGAATGGCTTCACTGGAGCATGTAGTTGGAAAATTACTTTTGTAACTTTCCCCTACTCTTGTTCCACCGAAGAAGACTAGTGTGCTTGCAGCTGGACTCTTTACTTCTAACAGTGAACAACTTTCCCTGATCCTGGTGCTGTCTGACGTCTGTAAGGATTAAAAATGTTCCTCTTCTCCAACAGGGGAAGTTGAAGCCCCATATATGCCTCAGCTTCTACCTACAAGATATGGTCAGAGGCTAAGAATCCTGCAGCGAATAACTCACACCCTGATTCCCCAAAGCCTGTCCACCATCTACAAGGTGCAAGCCAGGAGTGTGATGGAATACTCACCGGCTGCCTGGATGAGTGCAGCTCCAACAACACGCAAGAGTTTCAACACCATCCAGGATAAAGCAGCCCCCTTGATTGCTACCCCTTCCACAAATATTTTTTCCCTCCCTCACCGATGAACAGTTGCAGCAGTGTTTACCATGTACAAGATGCAGTGCAGCAACTCACCAAGGCTCCTTGGATAGTACCTTCCAAATCCATGACCATTACCATCTAGAGGGACAGGTTCAGCAGATACAATGGAACATCACCACCTGGAAGCTCCCTTATAAGCCACTTCCCATCCAGATTTGGAAATATATTGCCATTCCTTTACTGTCGCTGGTTTAAAATCCTGGAACTCCCTCTCTAACAGCACTGGGCGTGTACCTATTCCTTGAGATGGTGGTGGTGAGTTGCATTCTTGAAATGCTACAGTCCATATCACATGGACTGTAGCATTTCAAGAATGCAACTCGCCACCACCATCTCAAGGAATGGGCAATGAATGCTGTCCTAGCCAACAAAGCTCACATAACTTGAATGAATAAAAACAAAATTGAGGTTAGCTCATTCTGTACAGAACAGGAATTGAACCTGCATCCTTCCTAAAGAATATCAGTGCCATTGAACCGCAAAGTGAATAATTACATTGAATGTTTACAATGCTTAATTCTTAAGCTGTTTCCAAGTGTCAGTTGATAAAATGTAACATTAAGTACCATTTTCTAATGGTAATACGATTTCTAAATGTGATTTATTGCTACATTTAAGGGAGAATTCTCTGAATTTCTGCTCCTGATGAAGTGCCTCCCCTGCCCAGGGTGCATATATAAGTCCGCACTCTGCATGGTTTTCCTATCTTTAAGCAATTGGAAAATCATTCAGAGCACGTGATTTTCTAATATGCAGACAAGGCTCCCAACTGTGAGTACAATGTTAAAAAATCACCTCGTTTAACGTACATTAAAATGCAGCAGAATATTGCACATTGAGTACTGAATATTAAGAAATGGACAATAGTAATATAAATTAAAAACACAGTTCAACATTTTCCTGTGTCTGACAATTAAATTGGGCTGTTTGGTTTATAAAAATGTTTTTTAACAACCGTCTCTATTCACAAATATCTATCAGATTTGTTTGGAATGATGGGTCTGAATAATGGCCCTATTTTCACTGAGCCCAAGTCTAGAGGTTCCTATCTACCCCGGGTTAGAGGGGTTTGTCCGATGATTGGAAGCTGAGTAGATTGGGTTTATATTCTTTTGAGTTTAGAAGAATAAGACAAAAGAGGCTGGATTATCCATTTGGGAGACTATGTGCTGACGCCGGCGTGGGAACAGTGACGTTTTACGTCTGACAAATGGCGCAAAAGCTGCACCGATCCTCTGTCTGGTAGGGGGCTAGCAGCCACGCAGTGTAACGCCCTCCCCCGACTCTAGCTGCGGATATGAACATAGAACAATACAGCACAGAACAGGCCCTTCGGACCTCGATGTTGTGCCAAGCATTGTCCGAAACCAAGATCAAGCTATCCCACTCCCTGTCATTCTGGTGTGCTCCATGTGCCTATCCAATAACCGCTTGAAAGTTCCTAAAGTGTCCGACTCCACTATCACAGCAGGCAGTCCATTCCACACCTTAACCACTCTCTGAGTAAAGAAACTACCTCGGGCATCCCTCCTATATCTCCCACCCTGAACCTTATAGTTATGCCCCCTTGTAACAGCTACATCCACCTGAGGAAATAGTCTCTGAATGTCCACTCTATCTATCCCCCTCATCATCTTATAAACCTCTATTAAGTTGCCTCTCATCCTCCTCCGCTCCAAAGAGAAAAGCCCTAGCTCCCTCAACCTTTCCTCATAAGACCTATCCTGCAAACCAGACAGCATCCTGGTAAATCTCCTTTGCACCCTTTCCAATGCTTCCATGTCCTTCCTATAGTGAGGTGACCAGAACTGCACACAATACTCCAAATGTGGTCTCACCACGGTCATGTACAGTTGCAGCATAACCCCGTGGCTCTTAAACTCAAGCCCCATATTAATAAATGCTAACACACTATAGGCCTTCTTCATGGCTCTATCCACTTGAGTGGCAACCTTCAGAGATCTGTGGACATGAACCCCAATATCTCTCTGTTCCTCCACATTCCTCAGAACCGTGTCATTGACCCTGTAATCCGCACTCAAATGTTGTCCACCAAAATGAATCACCTCGCACTTATCAGGGTTAAACTCCATCTGCCATTTTTTGGCCCAGCTCTGCATCCTATCAATGTCTCTTTGCAGCCTACAACAGCCTTCCACCTCATCCACTACTCCACCAATCTTGATGTCATCAGCAAATTTACTGATCCACCCTTCAGCCCCCTCCTCCAAGTCATTGATAAAGTCTTTGATATGGCCGGAAAATTGCCGGGTTCGTGGCCTTGCATGCGCCATGCAACATGACGCCAGCCGCACGCAGACCTGGCCTGCCAAATAGTGTTCCCTTTGGGCAGGCTCGCCACCCCCAGACAACCCCCCACCCCCACCAAAGCTCCCCCTCCTGCGGATCGGTTCCCCTCCTCCCCCGACCGTGTAAGCGCTGGACTCAGTTCGCAGATGCCATGTCGTGTTCCCGAACAAAAATAGCACACGTGCCCCAAGCCATCAGGAACTCAGCCCATTGGGGGCGGAGCATCAGGGGAGGGCCTCAGGTAATGTCCTGCGGCCCTCCCGACGGCATTGTTATGTTACTGGAAAGAATGCTAGAAGTCGTCCAGTAGTTGAAGGAAGGTTTATTGTGCGACACAACTTAAATGATTGCGTGAGCTCTTACTTACAGAACTGCACTTGTAAAGGTTACACTTCTCTATGCTCTGCAACAAGGCCTGACCACACTAGCAGCCCTGAGCTCACTTCCGTCCCTGTTCTCCTCACCGTCTGTTCAGCCAAAGTGAGGGGGAGGGCCTTCGGCATCACTCTTATACGTCCCTGTGCTGCCCCCTGGTGGTATTTCCATTTCCCATCAGCCCCTTCTGTGCACACACAAGTGGGGATCACTACAGGCATGTGCGTTTTGGAGGGGGCGGAGCATTGAAAAGCGGCGCCGCTCCTGGTGTCGGCCTAATGGGAAATTTCCAGTAGATTGCTGAACGTGATTTTGGCGTCGGAAGCCGGAGAATCCCGCCCAAGACTTTGAAGGGACTTGATCGGGTGGACACTGAGTGGCTGATTTGCTGGTTGGGGAAACTAAAACACAGTAGCGGAGGTTTGCGTTTGTGCAATTTCAGGATGACTGGACGATGATTTGCAATTGCGGTGAGGAGACATTTCTTCACTCAAAGGACTGTGAAGATTTGGAATTCTCTAACCTAGAGAGTTGCGGATAGTCTACCATTGAATATATTTTAAGGCTTGGAAAGACAGAATTTTGGTCTCTCGGGGAAATCAAAGGATATTGGGAGTGGGTGGGAAAGTGGAATTGAAGTCTAAGACCACTCATGATCTGACTGAATGGCAGAACATGCACCCATCCTCTACGTGTTCTTTTGGACGAGTTGTACAACTTTTGTTGTAGTGCCAAGTATTCACCAGTAGAGGACCCTACTGAGTTATATAAATAGTACTGTTCACTTCGGTGATAGACATGGATATTGCAGTATTCTGTTAGTATGCTAAAACTTTTTCATAATTTCATTCGGTTTAAAGTATGCACCAATGCAAAAAGGGTAAGTGTACGTTGGAATCTGGGATCTGAGAATGTGAAAACACAAGTTTATAAACCTAAGTAGGTACACATGTAAAATTCCCAATGCAGCATTGCAATTTCTTTCAATTAACACCTAAGGTGGGGAGAATTTTAACCTATCTCCCTGTTGAGATCTGGTGCTAGTTTTACATTGCAACCCAATTTTACTCTCCATTGAAATCAAGTTGAACGGGGTGTAAAACTGGTGTTTCACCCAATCCCAGTCATTTCCTGTCAGGTTGTCTAGTGGATGGCCTGGGCTGCCCTGTACTCAACATGGAACCTTTGTAATGTTTGTAAAAGTTAGACACTCCGCCCTGTCATCACCTAAGATGAGAAGTTAATCCTCTGGGAGAGGAACTCCATGCAAGTATGAAATCACCAAGCTCTCACCTATTGTGGAAAGCATGTGCTGCAGATGCAGCCAGCAGTAAAATATGAGTTTCCGCCAGGCCATGGGCCAGATTGTTTTGACTTCCGGTGGCAATGTGAGTACTGTCAAAGTGAAAAGTCAAAGTAAAAAAATTCCGATTTTTTAATTTCAAATAACAATTTGCGGTGCCTTTCCAACCAGTGCTATTTTCAGGTGGCATTTCTGAGGATCAGGAAAGCCCTGTGTGTGAACCAGATGCCCAGCTCTTCTGAGATCTCACCAGGGTGATAGGTCAAAATTCTCCCGCTTTAGCTTTCAATTGAAAGAAATTGCAGTGCTGCCATTGGGAATTTTATATTGTGAGGATCATAGGAATTTTGAACTTCCTTCCTCAGGCTATTTCCATGGCTTGTGCAGATTTAGAAAGTTCTCAAAAATCTGCCATGTTTGAGAGATCATGAGTACTGGGGGAAGCCTACTGAGGAGACTAGAACATTCTGACAGGTAAGTCAGATGTTTCAACACCATTAAATGCTATATTGTAATGTAAATGTGTTTTTAATGGAGAGATTCTTCACAGGGCTCTGTCCTGCAAAGGCAGAGGACCATTACACTAACCAGCATTGTGTAAGCATTGACATGCATTACAGTATGTTTCCGAATAGAAAAAGTGGCATAGTGCATTCAAAACTATAGAAGAATGTGCTGGGAAAATCTCCAGTCATGGGTTGGACTGGGATTTAAATATCCAGTTATCTACAGCCTTGAAAATATTCCCTAAACACCAGCTCCACTTCAATGATTGATAAGTAATCTGCTTTGAAATGGGATGAACACCTGACTTTAAAAAAAATTCGTAGCAGTTTCAATGGACTGCACTGTTGATATTTCCTTGGGTATATTTTTGTATTTAGGACTACTATGAATGCTTGGCTGAGTTTCAATCGGTCCAGAACCACTTATTGCAGGGAGGTGGGGGTGAGCAATTGACAAATTTGAACTGGTTTTGTGGAGGAGAAATTATTTTCATTATAAAGTGAATTTGAACATAATAGCTCTATCAGATTGTTTAAAGTTTGTTTCTTTATGTCAATTTCAAAGATATCCTGAGATCTGCCTTTAATGCATATGAGGGACTGATATATGCAACCATGGAGAGGCATGGGGATATGAGGGTGAACAGAGTGGCCTGAGGATATTGAGATGGTAGGGGCATAGGGCGGGTGGGGGGGGGGGGGGGGGGGGTGAGAGTTTAGGGTAAGGGAGCATAAAAACCATTTTCTTTTTTTAAAATCCAGTTCTTGAAGTTACAAAGCTAATGCACAGAGTGGAAAGGGCAAACCTTTAATTCACCTCATTGCTGGCTCCAAAAAACAATTCAAATTCAAATTGAAGCCAATTCATGATCTCCCAAAAGAGGCATACAAGATCTATGCTAACAAGAAAAGGCATCGCACCTCACCGAGAAGCGATTGGAACATAAGAACTATGTTAGACAACTGGGCTGGTGTCCTAGAGAATTGAGGCAAGCCTTCTAACTGGTCCATTTTGGCACCCATATTCCTCCAAAGCTTCCTCGGGAGTCAGAAAACCAGAACACTGCCTGCTCACATCTCCAGGAGACAAAAATATGGTGGGTATGGCAGGGTTGATGAGTTCAGATTTCTGAACTTGGGAAATTGCCAACTCATGGTCCTCCAATGAGTAGGGGGATAAAAACATTGGTAGTCTTGCTGGAGATGGTGATTACCTGGTACTTGTGCGACATAAATGTTAATTTCCAGACCCTGTGTTGCCATTTCTGGGTACTGATTGTTAGATTGATATGCACCTCCTTTAAATGTGAGCGAGGGTCTAGACTTTCTCTATGATGTTCCTTCATTGCTCCTCCTCCAATTCTTTCAAAAAGGAAAGGGAAACACACTACCCTAATTATTTGAGTGTGCAGATAAAAAGCAATGTTAAAATACTGGTAATTGGCTAACAAAGCAATGGTGACACAAGGAAAACTATTTGGCTCAGTGAGTGGTTAGAATCTAGAATGCACTGTCAGACAGTGTGGTGGATGCCGATTCAATTCCAACTTTCCAAAAGAAATTGGATCATTATCTGCAGAGAAAACATTTGCAGGGCTACAGGTAAAAAATGGGGAGTAGCAATAGAGGATTGTATTTGTAGAGAACTGGCATAGAGATAATGGGTTGAATAGTTCCCTTCTGTGCTGTAACCATTCTACGAATTAGCAGCCCTATCCAATCAGCTTCCATTTGCTGTATGCTTTTCACCTTACCATCTGCAACATTACCTTGCCCTACTTCCCAGCTGGTGTCCGTCAGTTTCCCCTTCCGGCCCTTTTCTTCCTCCATTCACGATTAGTACCTTTATTTTTCTCAGTTCAAACATTTGGGATTCTTTATGCCACTCTTGATATTTAACAGCCTTTTTAAACCCAATTTCACCCAGCTTTTCAGCCACCTCAACTCGACTCAATGTAAGTTTCTTTCTTCCCCCTATAAAGTACGCTGGTATATTTTTCTGTGTTAATCATAGAATTCCTACAGGAGACCATTCCGCCCATCGAGTCTGCAATGACCCTCTGAAAGGGCCCTCTAGGGCAGCACGGTAGCACTGTGGATAGAACAATTGCTTCACAGCTCCAGGGTCCCAGGTTCGATTCTGGCTTGGGTCACTATCTGTGCGGAGTCTGCACATCCTCCTCGTGTGTGCGTGGGTTTCCTCTGGGTGCTCCGGTTTCCTCCCGCATTCCAAAGATGTGCAGGTTAGGTGGATTGGCCATGATAAATTGTCCTTAGTGTCCAAAATTGCCCTTAGTGTTGGGTGGGGTTACTGGGTTATGGGGATAGGGTGTTGACCTTGGGTAGGGTGCTCTTTCCAAGAGCCGGTGCAGACTCGATGGGCCGAATGGCCTCCTTCCGCACTGTAAATTCTATGAAAGTGCATCCCACCCTTGCCCAGGCCCCCACCCTATCCCTGTAACCGCACCTGATGTTTTGGACACTAAGGGGCAATTTAGCATGGCCAATCCACCTAACCTGTCCATCTCTGGGCTGTGGGAGGAAACCGAAGCACCCGGAGGACCCACACAGACATGAGGAGAAATTGCAAACTCCACACAGTCACACAAGGCCAGAATCGAACCTGAGGCATCTAATTGCATTAAAGATGCCATGTAATTGCAAGCTGTAGTTATTGTTGTCATGGTTATATAAAATTCTAACTGGTCTATTCTTGATGATTCTATGCCAAACATATCCTTTAAAATACTCCTTCATTTGATCTTTCTCCTACTGATGTTATTATGTTGTTTGTCTGTTTTATTTACACCTCCCCCGCTAATTTAATTCCCACCCACTGTCCTATTTACTCACTCTGCAAGAACAATGGTGTCAGGTTGCTTTAAACTCCAGCCCATTTTAGCATCTTTCCTGTACCAGAATGTATCCCAGTTTCCCCAGGAATCTGAAACTCTCCCGCACAGCCAGTTTCTATTCTTCTCATTCCAATTCCAGAAACTTTTCCCTCAGCAATCTAGCAGAAATCATGCGGAATAATCCATAGATTTCTACCTTTGCTCATTCATCAAACACCTCAAATCTCCGCTTCACGAACTCCACCCTATTGTTTCCAATGTCACTTGATCACAAATGAGTTATGACTTCAGTCTGTTTTTCTACACTTTCTGGGCATTTTCCCACCCACTCTGTTATGTCCCCTGTCCTGGCAAATGAAAGGCAATAGATTATTCTATTAGATTACAGGTTATTCCACAACATCTTTGTCAATTTCCACCTATCGCTGATCCTCTATCCAGCCCCACTGCTCCAGAACCACCCCCCACCCCACTGGGCAATAGTATAAATCTGTCCCTATTTCCAGGTCTCTCCAGCTTTGACAAAGAGTCATCCAGACTCAAACGTAAACTCACTTCTCTCTCCACAGATGCTGACAGGACCTCCTGAGATTGTCCAGTATGTTCTGTTTTCGTTTCAGGTTCCAGCATCTGCTTTTATCTATTATATTATTATAATTGATTATCCTTGATTGCCCAATCATTGCATGTCAGGCTGTCAAGTCCTCTAATTCTTACAGATAGGTAAACTGTCCTCTCCAGGGCTAACATCACAGTGTTAAGCTATTGCTCTTGATTACTCGGTCATATCTCTTTCCCGTTATCTTCATCATCAGTATCAGAATTAAACAAATTTGAACCCAGAATATTCTGTACTGAATCCGCATTATCCTCCTGTGTTGCCTGTTGCCAATCACCCACTTGATCCCTGATGATTTTATTGTTATTTCAATACTGGCTGTGGGGCCAGCTTCTAGAAAGTATGGAAACTTTTTCATCTCTCAACTTGACTATTCCTTTCACCTCTGTGCCTACTGAGTTACATTGCTTCTTGGTCTGGAACACCTTGATGTCACACTTCTCACCCTTATTTTAAATTCCTCAAGGCCTCACTCCTCTTTCTCTCTGTAACCTTCTCCAGCCCCTTAACCTTCTGTCATTCTCCAACTTTGGCCTCTTGGGCCTCCCTGATTTTAATCACTCAACTTATAGAGGTCTGAGCCTGGAATTCTCTTCTTTAACCCATCCATCTCCCTGTGTCTCTGTTTTTCATGAAGGTATTTCTTAAAACCTTCCGCTTTGACCTTTCCGCTTTTGGACATCTGCCCTAATATCTCCTTATGTGATCTGATGTCTAATGTTTTCAAAAACTCACCTGATGCACATTGGGATGTTTTACGATGTCAAAATTGCTACATAAATGCCGTCCCAGTCTCTCGGCCCCACCCCCCGACACAACCTCTGAATCCCCACAAGCCCTACCTCATCTATAAGTTGGTCCTCAGCCTCCCTGGACCTGCGTTAGGGCACCCCGGGTCCGATCCCCATTGCATGGAAAATGCCAGCTTGGCAGTGCCCCTGCCAGCTGACAGTAGCGCTGGCAATCACATTGTTAGCTGGCACCCAGAATCTAACGAGATGTCACAATCTGAACCCCGCCCATTGTGTGTGGGATCAAGTATTTGGCAAATCTGCAGACTAGTCTCACTCTAATATTCAGCTTGCATGATCTACCGAGGCCCAAGGATCTAACCCCTTTGCCTTGGCGACCTCAGGTGAGCCCCACTCAGTGCTGGTGCCCACAAAGGTGGATCAGATGGAACGGCGTTTGAGTGGGTCTCCCAGGGAATTGGAGGCCCCCTTGTGTTTGCCCTCTGGGCAGGGTGCCACCCTGATAGTGTCACCTGGATGCCCGCCTGACACTGCCAAGGTGCCCAGGTGGCACTGCCAGTTGTCGCGGCACTGCCAGAGTACAGCCTGGCATTTTCCCCACACCGCTGATTCGGACGGGGGTGCCCTGCCCTTGTGAGGTGGGGGGGTGAGGAGACCGATGACCCTTCTACAGTCAGTTGGGCTTTGGGGGCGCAGAACGGGGGTCGAGAGATTGGGATGCCATTTAAAATGGTGACCCATTCTCCTCCTGAACTGAGGAATTCTGGCAAGCGGAGCTCCTCAGTGCAGGAAACGGGACTAAGTGCATCCTTGGCGAGGTGTTCCCTGCTGAGGGCTCGATTGCAATAATGTCCGGTTAAATAGTGTGGTGTTTCTCGGTACTGCTCGACACGAGACTCCTGTACAGTTGCACAGTGGTTAGCACTGTTGCTTCACAGTGCCAGTGTCCCAGGTTCGATTCCTGGCTTGGGTCACTGTCTGTGTGGAGTCTGCACGTTCTCCCCGTGTCTTTGTGAGTTTCCTCCGGCTGCTCCGGTTTCCTCCCACAGGTCCCGAAAGACGTGCTTGTTAGATGAATTTGACATTCTGAACTCTCCCTCAGTGTACCCGAACAGGCGCCGGAGTGTGGCACCGAGGGGCTTTTCGCAGTAGCTTTATTGCAGTGTTAATATAAGCACATTTGTGACAATAATAAAGATTATTATTATTATAAGATTGGGCCTATTGTCTCCTGAGGGGTCTTGAACTTCGTCTACTAACTTGTAGATGTGCCCAGTGTGCTTGGATGTGTTTATTTTTATACTCCTTTGGTGTTGGTGATGTTTGCTGTGCCGAGCATTCTTTGGCAATAAGACCCTTTTTGCCACTACAATTTTGCACTTATTTTATCTACTTCACCAGTTCCCCGCTGAGTGTTCAGCTTGTGTACGTCGATGTCACTGTTGTACCAAAGAACAAAGAACAAAGAAAAGTACAGCACAGGAACAGGCCCTTCGGCCCTCCAAGCCTGCGCCGACCATGCTGCCCGTCAAAACTAAAATCTTCTACACTTCCTGGGTCCGTATCCCTCTATTCCCATCCTATTCACGTATTTGTCAAGATGCCCCTTAAATGTCACTATCGTCCCTGCTTCCACCACCTCCTCCGGCAGCGGGTTCCAGGCACCCACTACACTCTGTGTGAAAAACCTGCCTCATACATCTCTAAATCTTGCCCCTCGCACCTTAAACCTATGCCCCCTAGTAATTGACCCCTCTACCCTGGAAAAAAGCCTCTGACTAGCCACTCTGTCTATGCACCTCATAATTTTGTAGACCTCTATCAGGTCACCCCTCAACCTCCATCCTTCTAGTGAGAACAAACCAAGTTTATTCAACCGCTCCTCACAGCTAATGCACTCCATACAAAGCAACATCCTGGTAAATCTCTTCTGCACCTTCTCTAAAGCCTCCACATCCTTCTGGTAGTGTGGCAACCAGAATTGAACACTATACTCCAAGTGTGGCCTAACGAAGGTTCTATACAGCTGCAACATGACTTGCCAATTCTTACACTCAATGCCCCAACCAATGAAGGCAAGCAGGCCGTATGCCTTGTTGACTAACTTCTCCACCTGTGTTGCCCCTTTCAGTGACATGTGGACCTGTACACCTAGATCTCTCTGACTTTCAATACTCTTGAAAGTCTACCATTCCGAGTATATTCCCTACCTTCATTAGACCTTCCAAAATGCATTATCTCACATTTGTCCGGATTAAACTCCATCTGCCATCTCTCCGCCCAAGTCACCAAATGATCTAAATCCTGCTGTATCCTCTGACAGTCCTCATTGCTATCCGCAATTCCACCAACCTTTGTGTCGTCTGCAAACTTACTAATCAGACCAGTTACATTTTCCTCCAATCATTTATATATACTACGAACAGCAAAGGTCCCAGCACTGATCCCTGCGGAACATCACTAGTCACAGCCCTCCAATTAGAAAAGCACCCTTCCATTGCTACTCTCTGCTTTCTATGACGTGGCCAGTTCTGTATCCATCTTGCCAGCTCACCCCTGATCCCGTGTGACTTCACCTTTTGTACCAGTCTATCACGAGGGACCTTGTCAAAGGCCTCACTGAAGTCCATATAGACAACATCCACTGCCCTACCTGCATCAATCATCTTTGTGACCTCTTCGAAAAACTCTATCAAGTTAGTGAGACACGACCTGCCCTTCACAAAACCATGCTACCTCTCGCTAATACGTCCAGTGGCTTCCAAATGGCAGTAGATCCTGTCTCAAAGAATTCTCTCCAATAATTTCCCTACCAGTGACGTAAGGCTCACCGGCCTGTAGTTCCCTGGATTATCCTTGCTACCCTTCTTAAACAAACGAACAACATTGGCTATTCTCTGGTCCTCCAGGACATCACCTGAAGACAGTGAGGATCCAAAGATTTCTGTCAAGGCCTCAGCAATTTCCTCTCTAGCCTCCTTCAGTATTCTGGGGTAGATCCCATCAGGCCCTGCGGACTTATCTACCTTAATATTTTTGAAGACGCCCAACACCTCGTCTTTTTGGATCTCAATGTGATCCAGGCGATCTACATGCCCTTCTCCAGACTCAATATCCACCAATTCCTTCTCTTTGGTGAATACTGATGCAAAGTATTTATTTAGTATCTTGCCCATTTCCTCAGGCTCCACACATAGATTCCATTCAGTGGGCCAACCCTTTCCCTGGCTACCCTCTCGATTTTTATGTACGTGTAAAAAGGCTTGGGGTTTTCCTTAACCCTGATTGCCAATGGTTTTTTTGTGACCCCTTCTAGACCTCCTGACTCCTTGCTTAAGTTCCTTCCTACTTTCCTTATATCCCCCACAGGCTTCGTTTGTTCCCAGACTTCTAGCCCTGACAAATGCCTCCTTTATCTTTTTGACGAGGCCTACAATATCTCTTGTTATCCAAGGTTCCCGAAATTTGCCATATTTATCCTTCTTCCGCACAGGAACATGCCGGTCCTGAATTTCTTTCAACTGACATCTGAAAGCCTCCCACATGTCAGATGTTGATTTTCCCTCAAACATCCGCCCCAATCTAGGTTCTTCAGTTCCCGCCTAATATTGTTATAATTAGCCTTCCCCCAAATTAGCACATTCACCCTAGGACCACTCTTATCCTTGTCCACCAGCACTTTAAAACTTACTGAGTTGTGGTCACTGTTCCCGAAATGCTCCCCTACTGAAACTTCTACCACCTGGCCGGGCTCATTCCCCAATACCTGGTCCAGTACAGCCCCTTCCCTAGTTGGACTGCTCCTCTATCTCCCACTGGCTGTTGGGAGGTCTGTAGTAAACCCCCAACATTGTGACTGCACCCTTCTTATTCCTGATCTTTACCCATATATCCTCGCTGCCCTCTGAGGTGTCCTCCCGTAGTACAGCTGTGATATTCTCCCTAACCAGTAGTGCAACTCCGCCACCCCTTTTACATCCCCCTCGATCCCGCCTGAAACATCTAAATCCTAGAACGTTTAGCTGCCAATCCTGTCCTTCCCTCAACCAGGTCTCTGGCAACAACATCATAGTTCCAAGTATTAATCCAAGCTCTAAGTTCATCTGCCTTCCCCGTAATACTTCTTGCATTAAAACATATGCACTTCAGGCCACCATACCCGCTGTTTTCAGCAACATCTCCCTGTCTGCTCTTCCTCAGAGCCATACTGGCCCTATTCCCTAGTTCTCCCTCAATGCTTTCACCTTCTAATCTATTGCTCCGGTACCCACCCCCCTGCCATACTAGTTTAAACACTCCCGTGTGACACTAGCAAACCTAGCGGCCAGGATATTTATGCCTCTCCAGTTTAGATGCAACCAGTCCTTCTTATACAGGTCACACCTGCCCCGGAAGATCTCCCAGTCGTCCAGATAATGGAAACCCTCCCTCCTACACCAGCTGTTCAGCCATGTGTTTAGCTGCTCTATCTTCCTATTTCTAGCCTCACTGGTACGTGACACAGGGTGCAATCCTGGTGGCCTGAAGTGCATCCTTTTAACTTTCTGCCTAGCTCCCTGAACTCCTGCTGCAGGACCTTATGCCCCTTCCTGCCTATGTCGTTAGTACCAATATGTACAACGACCTCTGCCTGTTTGCCCTCCCTCTTCAGGATGTCCGCTACTTGTTCTGAGACATCCTGGACCCTGGCAGCAGGGAGGCAACATACCATCCTGGAGTCTCTTTCATGTCCACAGAAGTGCCTATCTGTGCCCCTGACTATAGAGTGCCCCATGACTATTGCTCTTCTGCGCTTTGACCCTCCCTTCTGAACATCAGAGCCAGCCGTGGTGCCACTGCTCTGGCTGCTGCTGTTTTCCCCTGATTGGCTATTCCCCCCAACACTATCCAAAGGGGTATACCTGTTCGAGAGGGGGACAACCACAGGGGATTTCTGCTCTGACTGCCTGCTCCTTCTGGTGGTCACCCATTTCTCTGCCTGCACCTTGGGTGTGACCACATTTATATAACTGCTATCTATGACGCTTTCCGCCACCTGCATGCTCCTAAGTGCACCCAACTGCTGCTCCAACCGAGCCATGCGGTCTGTGAGGAGCTCTAGTTGGGTGCACTTTCTGCAGATGAAGCCATCCGGGATGCTGGAAGCCTCCCGGACCTCCACATCTCACAGTCAGAACACTGCACCCCTCTAATTGACATTGCGTTAATTAATTAGTAAATTAAATTTAAAATTTTTTAAAAAGGTTACTGTTAACTATGGGCGGAATTCTCACCCCCCACGCCGGGTGGGAGAATCGCCGGGGCGCTGTGCGAGTCCCGCGAAGCCACCCCGGCACCCGCACGCGATTCTCCCACCCCCCAAACCAGCACGGCAAGAATCACGACTGCCCGCTCGGAGAATCGCCGCTCGCCATTTGCAAAAGGCAGGCGGCAATTCTCCGGCCCGGATGGGCCGAGCAGCTGCCCCAACACGACAGGTTCCCGCCAGCGCCATCCACACCTGGTTTCTGCCAGTGGGAACTGCGCGGGAACGCTGGAAGGGGGGGGGGAGGAGGGTTCCTGCACCGAGGGGGGCCTCCGATGGGGTCTTGCCCGCGTTCGGGGCCCACCGATCGGCGGGCCGACCTCTCTAAAGGAGGACCTCCTTTCCTCCGCCACCCCGCAAGATTCATCCGCCATCTTCTGGCGGGGCGGCCTCAGGGAGGACAGCAACCGCACATGCGTGGGTGACTTCATTTACGTGGCGCCGCTTTTTACACAGCACCATGGCCCAGTGCTTGTACAATACGCGACGCCACTCCTAGCCCCCCGGGGGCGGGAGAATAGGGGGCTGGGAGCAGGCTCCGATGCCGGAGTGAAACGCTCCAGTTTTCACTCCAGCGTCAGGACTTTGTCTCCATTTCGGAGAATTGCACCCTATATGAAATCAAATGAAAATTGCTTATTGTCACGAGTAGGCTTCAATGAAGTTACTGTGAAAATCCCCTAGTCGCCACATTTCATATATTTCCTGGCACTAGATTTCTACTGTAAATGTGAAAGCTAAATACTATACTCTCCGATCTCTGGCTTTGATACCCCTCTAAATTATAATTAAGTAATTATGTTTAATTAGTTCAACAATGTTTAATTTTTAAATTTAGTGTGAATTCCCAACCAGCCAATCAGGTCACAGCTTTACTGTAATGTCACTTCAGTTTCCCCCCCACACAATTTGAAAAGGTAATAAAAATAAAAATAGAAAATAAAAATCACTTACCTTCCCAGGATGCACTCTGGTTATTTCCCTGCAGATTAAAAGTTACAGGCCAGAAGAAAGAGAACAAAACGGTAGGGAAAAAGCACCTTCTCCCACTCTGCACCGAATTACCAAGTTCCAATTCCCACTCTCTGAATGTGTCTCACTCCGGCTGTGTCTCCTTGACCTGCGCAAACTTGCAGACTTCTTTCTGACAGTCTCCATGTGCTCTCCCAGCAGGAACTTATTCTTAAATACATAACAGTTCCCTTTTAAATTTTGGAGTAGGAGGCTTTCCGTTGCCATATACTGCTTTAAAATTACTCCGCCTCCAATAAAAATAACACTCTGCATGTATGACGGGAAAGTCGTCTCACCCATGGGGTTTGTTTACATCCAATGGGAGAACTGGGTAATTGTGGCAACCACCCTTTCCCCATTCTGGGTTTAATTTTTTGTGTGTGTGCTTGTACCTCCATTGTTTACAAACTGGACTGAGTTGAAAGGCGGACTGCACAAAGGTTTGCTAACACCCTGGGTTAAAATTCAGGTCTGCTTCTGAAGTTCAGTCTGTCACGCTAATTAAACTACTTTGGATAATGTTAGCTCTTCTCCGCACTGTACAGTCAGACAACCATCATCAAGGGCACCTACTACAATGCGGTCTCAGGTGACTTCCTTCTTTAGAGCCCCATACGCCCAACTAGCAGCCGAACAATACAAGTCATTCATGAAAAAATCAATACTTCCTCCGGATTTCTGACAGCACATGTTAAACCTCACCCAGTCTATAATAATGCTTTTTGGAAGACTGAAATAGGAATCAAAGGCCTTAATAACCTCTTCATAGGTTGCCATGTCCTCCTTAACACCCTGACTAGAACATTGTCTACATTGCTGCCAATGGAATAGAGGCGTGTGCTGTCCTGTTCTTTATTAGGCTTCTGAGCTAAACATGAAGCAGTCCTATATCTGTTGAATCTGTAACGCCAGTTTTTCCAGAGTGCTGCTTGGTCAGGGCCTTCCACATGCTCAAAGAAGATGGGCAGAGGTAAGCAGTGAAATTCTCCATCGGCAGGTTCCTCTGGACCTCCAGAAGCTCACCCACGTCTGCGGGTTTCTTGACAGCGTGAGGTGGCCACAATGGGAAATCCCATTAACCGGCTGTGAGAATAAAGAATCCCACTGCCGGCAGGGGTACGCTGCGCCGGTAAACGTGGCTGCTGGACCGGAGAATCCCGCCCAGGACCTTTCCCATGGTTTTCCATCTTACTTTAACCAACTGCCTTGGGATTCCATTGGCGCTATTCCTTCTTATTCTTTGACATGGTCATTCCTTGTGGCTTTATTCTTGATGGCTTTCACTTTTCTGCTACTAGCAGTTTCACTGGGGATACTTGCAAATTGGTAAGTTGTCACCATGAAGTATCATCAGAAAGCGTCCCAGAGTGTTTTTACCAGAGACGAGACTACTGGAAACAAGGCAACCAGGAAACTACAAACATTTTAAAACTATATACAAGGTTAGTTAAGTATGAAACTTCTTCCAGAAGCATCTCTCTCTTGAGTTCTAGAGACCCTTGGTCTGACATCACTATTGATGTATATTATCCATTCAAATAATAGTTAATCCTTTATTTCAAACTGCCTACCCTTGGTTGAATACCAGGCATGGTGGGATGAGTGGCGTTAATTATCCACTTAAGGGCTTCAATTAATTTCAGGGCGGGAATGCCATCCCCAACCCTTCCTTCTCCTGACTTAATTGCGCCATGACGGAAAGGTAGTGTGGTTCCCACCAGGCCCATTCTCACTTGATTAAATGCCCACCCCACCTCTAAACCTGTCTCAGGGTGTGGCATTAAATTCCGCCCACTGTGTGTGTCAGTAACTAGGTGAGGAAACAGTAATATAAGGTAGTTGGAGAGAAATCTTGAGAGAGTTAGTGCTCCTCTCCCAAGATCTGGCACAAGTGAAGTTGCTGTGCTGAATCAAACAGGCCACCTAGATTAAGGAGACTAATAAGCCATTGCTGATATTTGCAAATGCCTGACAGATCCACTGGGTAGCTCTGCTTAGCCTGATTGTATATACTTTTGACAAGTTGATATTGGATTAAAGGAGGCACAAGTATCTCAGGTTATGATTTTCTTTACAGCACAATCGTATTCTAGAACAATACCAGTTAAAAATAGTTAATCTGCCTGCCATTATTTATTACTTCCCACATAGAAGAGTAGATTTTAGTTTTATCATTTTCAATCTGACAGTCACAATGCAATAATAACGAGTTTGACTCCAATGCAAGATAATTTTTCTCAAATTTAAAATCAGAATAAAATCACTTTCCAGGTGGGAAGTGAACAATCAACATAGTAATGAGGCCATGCAGGTAACATCTCTGAGACCACATACTGCTGTGAGCAACTGGGAAACAAACTGACACCTATGTTTTCCAATCGTTGGAGTCCAGTGGAGCCCCGGACAGCCGGGGCAGGTTGACTCTTCACGCCGGCAGGAATCTCTGGTTCCGCTGCTGCGGGTTTCATAATGGCGTGGGGTGGCTTCAATAGAATTCCCATTGACAGCAGCAGGGACAATCCCGCCGCCAGTGAACGGCGTGCCGCCTCTCAGCGCTGGGAAACATGTGGCTGGGAGGCCGGAGAATTCTGCCTGAACCGTGGGTGGGTTGCGCTGGGAAACGCGGCGGAACAGCCGGCAGGATTCTCACTTGTTTTCCCACCTGAAATGGCACTTAGTCATTTTTTAGGAGAATCATCCCCCTGGTAATATTTTGGTAGCTCTATTTCAGTTTCTCCAGGTTCCCATTATGTGCCAGGATGAAACACAGCGGCAATATTCTAGATGTGACTGAAACAAGTCTTGACTGAGTAAGTATTGCAATTTTGTTTTTTTTTATAATACTGCCTTAGCTTTACATCCATTATTCACTTTGTCTATAATATTGCAGCATAGGTTATGAACCTTCAGCGTTTCATGAACCACAACCGCCCCAGGTCCCTCTGTTGCTTCACAGCCTTAAGATGGTTACCTTGGGTAGAATGCAATGCCCTCCCCTGATGTGAGTTTGGTGGTATGGGGACATTTAATCACGTGACCGGGTGCCAGTTGATGATCCCGCCTCTGTCCCAATCAAGCCTAGGGTGAGAAGGCTCATGGATGGCTATCCCACCATGCTACTAACTGAGGGCCTTAAATGGGCAATTAATCAAATACTTACTCTTCAATGGCACAAACCACTCCTTCTTACACAGTCCCTGGGGTTGAGGAAGACTTTCTTCTACTACAATTTGTGAGGTTCTGAGATGCTGATAATGTGCAATGTATAGACTCTGCAACATACAGGGGCAGGTGGTTCTTGAAGGATCAGGCAACTGAGTTGTTTGGACGTTTGTGCACTCTCTCCCAAGCCTTGATTTTATTTCTGCATCTTCTGACAAACCTCTCGATGAGTTCAGTGCCTTCCCGAGTAAACGTTCTCCATTTCCAATGCCCTTTAGGGAAGGGGATCTGCTGTTCTTACAGGTCTGACCTACATGTGACTCCAGACTCACAGTCGTTTGACTCTTCACTGCCCTCAGAAATGACCTAATTAGTCATTAGTTGCAGTGTAATTAGGGATGGGTAACAAATGCTGACTTTACCAGCAATAATCACATCCCATTAGAGAATAAACAAATTCTGGTTGGTCACAAGCATCCCCATGAGTCGGTGGGATGTTTGACCTCCTTAACAATTCTTTGAGAAACATGAGTTTGGAACAGAACAGTTACTTGGGGAGTCTGGTGTCAGGCATATGAACGTCATGTCCCGGTCATTTGTGCTGGTTGTGAATGATTAGCACCTTAATGTTGAGAATGTTAGATTGGTAATGGACACTGTTATTGAACCACCTTTCTTGCTACTGGGTTTGCAGAATGTTGCAAAAGAGCTGCTGATGGTACTGCTCCAGTGCTTTGGGGTGTCTGCTGCATGTTGTCCAAGTCTCCGAAGTATATCGGAAGACAGTGATCACTGCTGTCCAGTAAACTATGATCTTAGCCTCAGATTTGAGATTTTGTCCGCAATCTCATGAGTTGGTTAAAACTAGTCCAGGAGATTACATGGACCATGATTTGCCTTTTAGGATACTCATCTCTCATATAAAGTGATCTCCACCCCAAGTGCTTTGTTGTAAGCAGCTGAAGTACATACTAATGTTCCTTATACATCATCTTCTTGGTTTCTCTTTCGGAAAGGACCATATAAAAGGTTCGGAAATGATCTCTAGGTGGGGTCAAAACTGCTCTCATTCTTAATGGCCGTCAAGCATGAGTTTGATGGCTTTTGAAACAGACAGCAGTGTCATTTCAGAAACAGCTACACCTTGATCTGCTATCATAATACATGTTCCAGTCTAATTCTCATTCCAACCATATACTTGTAGTTCGTGATTTATGATTTTAAAATGACTCACTATTGAATTTAAACTGCTTTCATTTGCAGTTTTTCACGCAAAAGGACCAAGTATTTGTCCCTAACATCAATATTTATAAACCCTTAGGATTGAGGAAACAATTATGTGCAATCACATAGTGGATGCAACTGGAGATCTAGGTCAGAAATCTGAAGTGACCCTAACTGCATTGCTTTGATTGAGTTGGATCAAAACCAAGCATTTGCTTTCAAAGCTGAGCACTGCCACTTGAAGATGAAATGTGCTGGTGCTGTGCTATTTTTAGATGCGCAGCTTCTTTCTGGCGATTACATCACCACTAGCTGCACACTGCAGTCACAATACAGAAACAGCACAAAGAGCAAGAGCCACTGGCCATATTTCCCAGTTGCCAGAGCGCTGGAGGTGGTAATGGGGGTTTAGATTTCCCCCGTGCATTACTACAACACAATCCATAAAGACCACAATTGTAGTTTACTGTTTAAAGAAAATCTGCCCATAGGTTACAAGTGCATATTTTGGAGCTAGCCCCTTAGCGTATTGTTATTCCGAATAAACTGCAACATCTTGCTATATTTTCACTTTTGCAGCAAAAGTGCTGGTGCTCTCTCTTACGGACAGAGCAAGGGGAAGAGCAGTAGAACAAAGCCATGAACAACTTTCAGTGCTTCGTCTCATTCAACCAGGTGGAAGTATTGCTAAAAGTCCAAAGCAATTTTGGTGCTTTCTGCGTGAAGATTAGCCACTGCACAAAATTGAAAATCTCTGTGGATCACCCTCCCCCGCCAAAAGTGAATTGTTCCTGCTCGGTTACACTGTACTTAGAGTGTGAAGAACGGATATTTATTTTGATGTGGAATGGACACTCTGTCAGACATGATTGGGAGCTTGTAAAGGGGACAACAACATTTCTGATAAAGTTGATCAATGTGGAAAATTCCCAGGAAGGGCAGCTTTTATTATTTTCATTGTCCTTCCAATAAATTTTGGTGTAAGATTGAAAGGCTTCCATTGATAACACTTCATTTATGCTAAGGCTGTGGAATGCCTGACCAGAGTTAATGATTGAAACAGAGATCATGGCAGGAAATTTCTTTGGCGTTGACCACGTTCAGCGCCATTACTTCACTGGGATGTGGCGGAAACCCCATTTATAAATATAAACTAGGATTCCAGCAGACCGTCTGGGGAGTGGGATTAGTTCTGAGGAAATTCCAGATACATGTCAACATTTAAGGATGGGTTAGACATATAAGTTGCAGGAAAGGGAAATAAAGAGATATTGGAACAGAGTGAGAGCATGTGGGCTTAACACTGCTGATAAACAACACCATGAACTGATTGGATCAAATGGGCTATTTCTGTCTTGTAATTGCAACATAATTCTAGGTACCACAATCATGGTAAAACTCAGGTTGTAATCACTGGTCTTCTGTAAATGGATCATTCCTTACCTTGGAGTGCCTCTAAGCGATGGCTTTGAATTACGATGCACAGCTGCAGCACAAGCTGTGGAGCACTTTCCAAAAATGTCGCCAGCAGATGTAACATACTTACATCTGCATACTCATACACCATTTTCCAGTAAAATCGCCAGCGGTCAAGCTCCCCACTCCGGCGGCTTCGAATACCAAGATATATAGTGCGCAAGTACCTTGAGAGAAAGAGAAAGAGAGTTAAAAATCACCATGGCATAAATTAGACAACGATCTAAAATTCAACTTCATATGTGGGGCGGGAGGAGGGTGATGCTGAAATTTAAAAGGATGCAGCTGATTAAATCTGTATGGCAAAGAGGCAAAAAGCTGGATAGATTTCAAATTTATTTTTGCTTTTTCAAATGTTTTGTCGTGGACAAAAGTTGCTGGTCAAAAACCAGGGGTAGCTAAAATAGATGCAGAAGCGTGAATTGGAGTGCGGCATCTAAACAACCTTTTTGATAGTTGGCAAAAAGGAAAGACTGCTGCATGAGGTGGGTGGGAAAATTGTTTGTGTTTGCATTCCAGGGCATTCTTCATCCAGGACAGCAGTGTAGTGTGCATGGCAGAAGATGCAGAGGGTCAATAATGTCCACATCACTGGCATGACTTTAACACAGATGCAGGAGAAAGTGGCATAACCTAAGGAAATTGTTGCCTATTTACTGCTGAGTCTCACACAAGCTTACAGGTTTCTCTGATTTCAAACAGGCATATGTTCAAGCTGCAGCTAACAATTGAAACAGCAGAGTGGGTTTATCACTACGGGCAGAATGTTTACTGGTAGGACCTGTATGGAATGGGTGGGTCAGAAAGTCATTGGGAACCTGCAATTTGGGATTCCGCCTTGGCTCAACTAGAAGCCCCAAGAAAGAGCCCGAAAGGCTAAGCATTAGTCAGATACTGGGAGCAACATTTTATGTGAACAGTTTCCGATGATCATAGAATCCCTACAGTGCAGAAGGAGGCCATTCGGCCCATGAAGTCTGCACTGACCCTTCAAATGAGCATTCTACATAGGTCCAGCACTCCATTCTATCACCATTACCCCACCTAACATTTGGACGAAAAGACAAAATTTAGCTTGGCCAATCCACCTAACCTGCACATTTTCTGGACTATGGGAGGAAACTAGAGCGCCCGGAGGAAACCCACAGATACGGAGAAAATGTGCAGACTCCACACAGATGGTCACTCAGTGTCAGCATCGAACCTGAGTCCCTGGCGCTGTGGGACAGCAAGTGCTAACCACTGTGCTCCTAAATCTATTCATGCCCACTAGTAGCAATGATTTAAATGTCATTAACATTTTAATATATCTTGAAGTACTGTTACCTGTGAATAAGTCTGTGTTGTTCAGCACCACAAACTGCATTCCTGTTACCTCGTCATCCTCCTTAGAGCGTAGCACTATTATGCCAATCAATAAGCGGAACAGGGGAAAAAGGATGGGTTTGAAGAATGTTGGTGCAAGAGAGAGCATTGACTTGGATGTGAAACTTCCCTTTTACTCCCGTACCAGCCTCCCCGGACAGGCGCCGGAATGTGGCGACTAGGGGCTTTTCACAGTAACTTCATTGAAGCCTACTCGTGACAATAAGCGATTTTCATTTTCAAGTGGTATGGTTGATTCATTAATTGATTGTGCTGTTCTGTGCAGTACTGTTCTATGTTCTATGATTGATTGGGGAAGGAAAAACAGGGATTCTGCCGCTGTGCTGGGACACAGAGTCAATGAGCTAGCTATTTATAGTTATCAGACCTTTTGGCCTGATAGAGACAGGCTAACATAACACTGTTGCATATTTGAACATCACATAAGAACAAGGTGCAAGGGTAGGGAATTCACCCCTTCAAGCCCATTGCACCATTCAATATGATCATGGCAGTTTTCATCTTAGCCTTATCCCCACCTTCCTGCCCATTCCCTGTAGCCTTTTATCTTGCTACAAATTAAAAACCTGTCCATTTCCTCCTTAATTTGTTTTGTGCTCCACTGCATGTTGGGGTAGAGAATTCCACAGATTCATGACCCTTTGAGTGAAATAATTCCTCCTCATTTCTGCTTTAAATTTTCCACCCCTTAGCCTTTCGTTCTAGAATGTCCAACAAGGGGAAATATTTGCTCTATGTCTACCCTGTCAATCCCTTTGATGAGTCGTTGCCATGCATCCTTTAAGACCCTCGGATGTAGGCCATTGTGCCTTGGGGACTTGCCTGCTTTTAACCCAATAGCTTGCTCAGTACTTTTTCTCTGCGGTTCATAATTTGTACATAATATGGTTATAATGCGATAATGCTCCATCCTTATCATTCTCCAATTTATCATAGGTACTCGGCTGGATTATCTGTTCCTGAGATTAAATGTTGAGCCGGGGCAAGATTTCCACGACAGCAAAACTAAGGCCGCACCTGGACTAATTTAACAAGAGTTAAAGGATTAGCACTGGTGCCATGTGGAACACAATAGATTCCAATGAGATACGGTGCCGGATCCGCAGGGCTCGCAATTGACACTCAGGACACTCTCAAGCTGCAGCCGCATTTCCACACTTCACTCCCCACAAACACACCATCCCAGCTAACATGGTGGCACTGGTTCCACTGGAGAATGCCCATAGGGCTGATAGGTTGGCTGGGGTCAGAGGGCAGGTATGGGGGGTGGCCTGTGGTCCTAAGTTCTCAGTGGGCAGTCAGCGGCATGTGCAGCTGCATGGCTGCGGCAATGGTGTTCGTGCCTGTCCACCCCGATACCACAGCCCACCTCCTGGCCATCCCCAGGCTACTCCCTCCAGCTCTGGCAAAAGCCCCCCGGCCAGTGGCACGACTGCCAGCAAATTATGGCGATGTTGGACAATTTCCGTACCCCCTTTCTTTCCTTCAGCAGCCAAGGCACCTCTTTCCCAATTTTTAAAAGCACAAGTGAATTTCGCCGTCAGGAATTTGGTACACTGAAGGCCAAGGCGGAGAATCACGGAGGCCCTGGAGAATACCGGGTCAGGCCTGCTAATGATATGCCAATGGCGTTTACTGTACTTGCATTCTGAACGCATTGATGCCACTGTCGAGGTGCCGGAGAATTGTGATTTGCTGTGAAATCCGCTCATGCCGCGATTTCAGTGTCAGAACCGATTCTCTGCCTAATTGCATCTCCCAATTTTGGCGTCGGCCGACGGGGAATGGCACTGTCTTTGGAAAGTCTTAAGTAATTAAAAATAAATTAAGAGCATGCCAGTGGTTCAGTCGTCAGTTTTCAGGAACACACATATCAAACATGTCCAGAATCTTTTCCTCAGTTCACCAATCTCAATCGAGGGAGTAGAAAGAATATGGCCCCGTGTTGGAAAATAGGCACAACTGCACAAAACTAGGTTCATTGTGAGATCCTTAGCATCAAACAGCCTGCTGACTATCTAAGCACATACATCAGAAATGGGGACACTGCGCGTGGTGCTGCAGGACTGGGAATGGCTCAGGGGTTGTACTCCAGCTCCTACAAAGCAATTGCTGCACTCAAAAATTACTCATTCTGCAAAATGTTTTGAAATGTTTCAATTATGGTAAGGTACGATACAAATAGAAGTACTGTTTTATATACGATTATGGCTTTCAGTAGGAAAGGAATGAGGGAGGTAATTAAAAATTAAATGATAAAATTAGCTAACATCTTTGACTGTAATTAGTTTAAGGATAGCCCACGGGCATGAACCCTGGTCCTCCTACTGTGACATACTTTGTTAGATCTTTAACACGTATATCACAAGTAATTGCACATTTAACACCTGGTAATCCACTGCTATATCAGATTAATAGCTTTCCTCAAACTATAGCTTCAGGATAGTAACCTGTTCCAAGAAAATCAAACTATAGAAAACAGACAAAAGGTGCGTATTTTGTCTGCCTTGTGCGTCTCTAGATGCGGGAAGTCTTCCAAGTCTAAATAAACATTTTCAGGATTTTGGTCGTGGTCTGATTCAAATGCTGATTGGTATAAAAAATCTAAAAGGTGTTTAAAACGCTTTTGCCTGGCTTTTTGTTCATTAATCCTCTTCCAAGTAACTGTAGCAATCTGAACAAAGGAAAATAGCAGCCATCTGGTGCATTGCCGGTATGTCCACATCTAATGCCTGGTTCTGAATAGATTCCGTGCTAATCTCAGCGCCTAAATCCCTAATATGTGTTCCCAGTGGTGTGAAGATGTGCGGCAGATACGATAATGTATAAAATTCATGCCTATGTGATATAGCTTGGGGGCATGCATCCTCAACCAGATTGGTGTTAGCAATTATAATGTACACTAATTTTCGCAATTCCACATTGAACAACGTTAACTATGCTCAGAAATGATGGTAAATAGTGAGGGGGGATAGAGGGATAAAGACAGGGGGATAAAGACAGGCTGGTCAGATGGGCAGAACATTGGCAAACGGAATTTAACCCTGAAAAGTGTGAGGTGATGCACTTTGGGAGGACTAACCAGGCAAGGGTATGCACAATGAACGGGTGGAGTCTAGGAAGTACAGAGGGCCAATGGGACCTTGGGGTGGATGTCCAAAGATCCCTGAAGGCAGCAGGACAGGTCGATATGGCCTATTAAGAAGGCACGTGGGATACTTGCCTTTATCAGCTGAAGCATATAATAGCAGGAATGTTTTGATGAAACTGTATAAAATGCTTGTTAGGCCACAGCTAGAGTACTGTGTGCAGTTCTGGCCACCACACTATTGAGGAAGCATGTATTTGCAGTAGAAAGGATGCAGAGGAGATTCACCAGGATGCTGCCTGGGCTGGTGCATTGCAACTATGAAGAGAGACTGGATGGGCTGGGTTATTTTCCTTAGAGCAGACAAGGCTGAAGGAGGACCTCATTTGAGGTGTACAAAATCATGAGGGGTATGGATAGGATATAAAGGAAGAAACTTTTCCCCTCACCTTAAGGAGCAGGAGATTCAGAGGATATTTGAGGAACAGAAATTGCACCTAAAGGGTGGTGTGAATCTGGAATGGTGGCAGAGGCAGGAACCCTCTCACATTTAAGAAGCATTTGGAATACATGGCTATACAACGTGACTCGCATCGGCTTCTGCGAATAACACGTGGCCGAGATCGCACACAGTCCAGTTCGCCTGAACTCCCAGTACAGCATGTGTTCGGGACGCCATTTTAAAATGGCATCCCAATCGGCAAGGCACCCGAAGCAACCCCCAACCCTCCCTCAGCTCAAATGTACTGTGTGAGGGTCTGGGCACCCCCACAGCACGCCCCCCCCCCCCCCCCCACTAAACACCCCACACGGCATCCCCAGCCCAATCATGTGTGCTCAGAAAATGCCAGCTTGGCACCTTGGCAGTGCCAACCTGGCATCGACCATGCCAGCTGGAAACAGCAGCACCAGGCGCCATGCTGCCCAGAGGGCATGCAGCTTGGGGCTTCTGATCCCAGGGAGACCCCCAGGAGTGCAATTCCGTCCGGTTTGTGGAAACCAGTACCAAATGGCACTCGCCCACGGTCTCTGTGGCAAAGGGGATGAATCTCAAAGCCTCAGGTACCTCCGGTATCTGCCAAAAAAGTGATCCCGCCCACAGTGGGCGAGATTTACTTTGCAATGTCTTGCGAGACCACGTTGGATCTCGCAAGGCATTGTGAGCCAGGTAGATCCTGAGAGTAGGGTCGCCCAGCTTTTATCAGTCACGCTGCACCACAGCGACCTGCTTTTGTGCGCAGCATGGCCAATAGATAATGCCCTGTGACTCAACTTTAGTAGAAGGTGCTATTCTAAATATTGGGAAGACATAAGCCATTGGAGAGATTTTCTGTCGGCTGATGTCGGAATCGGGAAACACGGTTGGGAAGAGAATCGGTTTTGACAGCAAAATTGTGGCGAGTGCTGGTTTCACGTCAAATCGCAATTTTCCGGCGCCTGGACTGCCGCCAGGAAACCTGCGGGCATGGGTATTCTCCAGCGCAATGAAGAATCCTGTCGGCGGAGAATCCCGCAGCCAATTCTGGTTTCTTCAAAATCTCTGATTTTAATCATGCTCCATAGACAGCCATGTCTTCAGCTGCCTAGATCTGAGCTCTGGAATTCCTTCCCAAAACCTTTCTGACTTTCAACCTTGCTTTCCTCCTCTAAGCTGCTCCTGAAGGTGGCACGGTAGCACAGTGATTAGCACTGTTGCTTCACAGCTCCAGGGTCCCAGGTTCGATTCCCGGCTTGGGTCACTGTCTGCGTGGAGTCTGCACGTTCTTCCCGTGTCTGCGTGGGTTTTCTCCGGGTGCTCCTGTTTCCTCCCACAGCCCAAAGATGTGCAGGTTAGGTGGATCGGCCATGATAAATTGCCCTTATGTCCAAAAAGGTTTGTTAGGGTTACTGGGTTATGGGGATAGGGTGGAGGTGCGGGCTTGGATAGGGTGCTCTTTCCAAAGGCAGGTGCAGACGTCTTGTGCCGAATGGCCTCCTTCTGCACTGTAAATTCTATGATATACCCCGTTGACAAGCTTTAGGTTGTTTGCCTGAATATGTTCTTATGTCATCACATTTTGTTTGAGATACTCCCGATAAGCATCCTGGAAGGTTTTACTATGTCAAAGGCTATGCCGGGTCGGAGAATCCGCAGCCCCGCCGCTGGCATCCCTATACTCCGGCGCAGTTTTTCGGTCGGAGACCGTTAACAGCCCCCCCCCCCCCCCCATCCTACCAACCCCCCCTCCCCGTGCGATTCTCCGGACCCGATGGGCTGAGTGGTCGACGGGTTTGGCCCAGTCCTGCCTGTGTGGATTACTCACCTCCCACACTGCGGGACCTGGAAGGTAAGTGTGCGGGGGCCATCCTGGAGGGGGGGGGGGGGGGGATATCCGACCCCAGGGCTGCCCCCACGGTGGCCTGGCCCGTGATCAGGGCCTACTGTTCAGCGTGCAGGCTAGTTCCGTAGGGGCCTACTTTACTCCGCGCCGGGTCTCTGTAGGACTCCGCCTTATTGCCCGGGGACCGACCTGGAGAACATGGCGCTGAAATACGCAGGCCGTTCCACACAAGTGCGGGAATATGCCAGCTGTTCCGCGCATGCGTGGACTTGTGCGGGCTGTTCTCCGCCGGCTGGAGATGCGAGGACGACTCCGACGGCAACCTAGCCCCCTAGAAAGGTGAAAATTCCTCACTTCTGGGGGCCGTTGACGCCGGAGTCGTTGGCGCTGGTTTTCACGCCGGCATGGGGACATAGCCCCATTTTTAGAGAATCCTGCCCATTATATTTACAAGTTCTAAGGTTGAGGTTGAAGCATGATGTTAGAGTAGAGATAATGGTACTTTACTTTGTGCTGTAGTAAACTGGTTTGTTCACTGCTGATACTGGATGTCAAGAAAGGAGAACCAATCCACACCCCTGTTCTGACATCCTTCATCCAGTGGGGAATGCTTTGATTTGAAATGAATTTCTACTGTCCTATCTATCTGAGTTGTTCTACTTGAATTATGCCTGCATAGGTTGTATGTGAGAAGTTTCACAGTTTGTTTCCTTGTTATTCTATGTTGCTCAGGTACATTAAGTAGCTTTTTCTGTACCTGCTGTTCGCTGCTTATGTAGATCTCAGCTGTGTTCAGTTTCTTGAACTTGCTGCATATGTTGACACTTGTCACCCACCTATGCACCTATACTTCTGAAGATAACTCACTGGAAACTTGGAAGTGAGACAGAACAAACTACTGAAAAATGCGAGGCCACTTTCCAAGGTGAAGGTGAAAAACAAACAGACCGTCAGACAACCATCAAAACTCATCATCATCTAAGGAACAGACATTAACATGGACACATATTGAAACAATGGCTGTCCCAGACAGACCCACCCAAAACTATTGGAAGCGCACAATGGGTGAAGAAGAACAGTCCAGCTGCAGCCAAGGCAGAGAGATTGCAAGCAACACAGGGAATGTTAAGAATGTTATCGTCCAACAGGTTTGTTTCAAACACGAGCTTTCGGAGCGCAGCTCCTTCCTCAGGTGAATGGCGAGGTTCACCTGAGGAATGGCCATTCACCTGAGGAAGGAGCTGCGCTCCGAAAGCTCGTGTTTGAAACAAACCTGTTGGACTTTAACCTGGTGTTGTAAGACTTCTTTCTGAGCTCACCCCAGTCCAACGCCGGCATCTCCACATCAAGAATGTTATCAGCAGAGGAAACAAGCTGAAACACTGCGCTCTCTCCCTCATTCTCTTTTGGAACAAGTATATTAACTGGATTGGAATTCAACTTTACTAGAAATCTACCAATGAGCCAAGATCTCCTAATTATTGCAGCATCTTCTACATCGGACTGCATTCACGAAACCAACTAGTTCACATCAGCTGCAATATTTAACAATCTGTGCCTCAAGGATAAGCAAAGGATACTTAACTGTCTATTCTTTTAATTTTCTGATTGGTCTCTAACTTCTCTTATTTCAGACACCTGCATACATGTGATGTTGTGTTTTTATCATTTTTTTTGTGTTTAGTGGTTTACAAATTAGCTTTTTTTTTAAACTTGAAAAGACCTTGTTTGATTGGCCTTTTATTACTTACGGCATATATAGGTAAATGCATTCTGATTTGGAAAAAGCATATCTTCATGAAAAAAAAAGTAAAACCTTTGTTGTTCACTGCTGATTTAAAATGATTTTCTACTGTCCTAGCTATTATGCCTGCATAGGTTGCATGTGAGAAGTTCCACAGTTTGTTTCCTTGTTATTCTATGTTGCTCAGGTATATTTAGTAGCTTTTTCTGTACCTGCGGTTAGCTTCTTATGTAGATCTCAGCTATGTTCAGTTTCTGGAACTTGCTGCATAAGTTGACACGTACCACCGCCTATGCCCCTTTATTTCTGGGTGGGATTCTGCATCGGCTGACAGCGGAATTGGGAAACATGTTTGGGCGAAGAATCGTTTTTGGCGCTGAAATCGTGATGGGCATCGGCTTTGCGGCAAATTGCAATTGTCCAGTGCCTTGATAGCGGCGTCAATGCATTCCAGAAATGCCGTTGGTATATCATTAACGGGCCTGACTGGGATTCTCTGGGGCCTCCGTGATGCTCTGTCTCCACTAGGATGAATTCCCAACGGCGAGGTTCACTTGTGCTTTTAAAAATCGTGAAACAGGCGCCATGGCAGCTGAGGGAGAGAGAGGGGGTACGGAAAGTGTCCAACATCGCCGTAGTTTGCTGACTGTCGTGCCGTTGGCCAGGGGTCTTCTGCCAGGGCCGGGGGGAGAAGCGGATGTGGCCAGGAGGTGGACTGTGGGGTCGGGGAGGACGGGATGGAGCACCTTTGTTGCGGCCTGCAAGGCAGCCATTGAGCTGCGCATGCCATTGACTGTCCACCGCGAACTTAGGGCCACAGGTCGTATGGGTGTCTTCCCATGGCACCCTCCTAGGTGCCCTCTGGCCCTAGCCGACCCATCAACAGGATGGGCACACTCCAGCGCAACCTTGTTGGCTGCAGCTTGTCAGCCTCCTGAGTGTCAATCACGGACCCGGCGAATCCCGCACCATTTCTCATTGGAATCAATTGTGTTCCACATGGCGCTGGTGCTAGCCCCTCAATGGTCGCTCAATCGGTCCAGGTGTGGTGCCAGTTTTTATGGCATGTAAGTCCATGAATCCTGCCCGATGTCAACACTCGGGTGTCTCAGGAATGAGAATCCTGCCGACGATTTTTTCAACTTCCAACTGACTGGAAATTTTGCAAGTTGAAATGAGACAGAACAAAGTTAGGAGGTTGAACAGAGGGGAGCCAGTACAGTTCTTTTCTTCAGCTCATAACATATTTCTGAATAGGAATGATTTCAAACTGATACTAATTCTGAGGTGACATAGTTCTTTTTTTTTTAAAGTAATTTTTATTGATATTTTTACAAAATATAAACATCTTAACTCTAGGAACAAAACAACCGCGGTAACACCCCAAGAACAGTACCCCCTCAACTTCAAAAGCAACTACTAACAAAATGACAAAAAAACAAAAAAAACAAAAGAGCACTCAAACAACAAAGGGGAAAGAGATAGCACCCGCCACATCCCACAAACCCATGTACGCAGTTCTCCCCCCCCCCCCCCCCCCCCCCCCCCCCCCGGGTTGCTGCTGCTGTCGGCCTATTTCCCTACCGTTCCGCCAGGAAGTCCAGAAAGGGCTGCCACCGCCTGAAAAACCCTTGTACTGATCCCCTCAGGGTAAATTTCACCCTCTCCAATTTAATGAACCCCGCCATATCATTGATCCAGGCCTCCACGCTTGGGGGCCTCGCATCTTTCCATTGGAGCAAGATCCTCCGCCGGACTACTAGGGACGCAAGGGCCAGAACACCGGCCTCTTTCGCCTCCTGCACTCCCGGCTCCACTGCAACTCCAAAAATTGCGAGTCCCCAGCCTGGCTTGACCCTGGATCCCGCCACCCTCGACACCGTCCTTGCTACCCCCTTCCAAAACTCCCCCAGCGCTGGGCACGCCCAAAACATATGGGCATGTTTCGCTGGACTCCCCGAGCACCTAGCACACCTGTCCTCGCCCCCGAAAAGCCTACTCATCCTCGTCCCAGTCATGTGGGCCCTATGCAGTACCTTGAACTGTATGAGGCTAATCCTCGCACAGGAAGAGGAGGAATTCACTCTCTCCAGGGCATCCGCCCACATCCCCTCCTCGATCTCCTCACCCAGCTCCTCTTCTCATTTACCCTTCAGTTCCTCCACCGAGGCCTCGTCTACCTCCTGCATTACCCGGTATATGTCCGAAATCCTCCCTCCTCCAACCCACACCCCCGAGAGCAACCGATCCCGCACCCCTCGTGGGGGCAGCAAGGGGAACCCCTCCACCTGCTGCCTGGCAAACGCCCTCACCTGCATGTACCTAAACATGTTCCCCGGGGGAGCCCAAACTTCCCCTCTAACTCCGCCAAGCTCGCGAACCTCCCCTCCACAAACAGGTCCCTCAACCTCCTAACCCCTGCCCTGTGCCAGCCCAGAAATCCGCCATCAATGCTCCCTGGGATGAATCGATGGTTCCCCCGTATCGGGGCCTCCATCGATCCCCCCACTTCTCCCCTGTGCCATCTCCATTGCCCCCAAATTTTGAGGGTAGCCGCCACCACCGGGCTCGTGGTATACCTCGTTGGAGGGAGCGGCAACGGCGCCGTTACCAGCGCCTCCAGGCTCGTGCCCACACAAGACGCCGCCTCCATCCTCTTCCATGCTGCCCCTTCCTCGTCCATTACCCATTTACGCACCATCGCTGCGTTGGCAGCCCAATAGTACCCACAGAGGTTGGGCAACGCCAGCCCCCCCTATCCTTGCCTCGTTCCAGGAACACTCTTCTTACCCTCGGCGTCCCAAGCGCCCACACAAATCCTGTGATACTCCTGTTTACCCTCCTAAAAAAGGCCTTTGGGATAAGGATGGGAAGGCACTGGAACAGGAACAAAAACTTCGGGAGCACCGTCATCTTAACGGACTGGAGGTGACATAGTTCTGTTGCATTTGCAGCACAGGAACAGGTCATTGCGACCCAACAACTTCAATGCCAGTGTTTATGCTGTACACATGTCTTCTCCCGCCCTTCTTCATTGAACTCCTTTCAATCCTCCTTTCCCTCATGTCTTTGCCTTGTAATCACAGAATTTTCAATGCAGGAGGAGGCCATTCGGCCCATCGAGTCTGCACCAGCCCTTGGAAAGAGCACCCTACTTAAGCCCAGACCTCCACCCTATCCCCGTAACCCAGCAAACCCACCTAATGTTTGGACACTACGGGGCAATTTAAGGTGACCAATCCACCTAACCTGCACACCTTTGGGCTGTGGGAGGAAACTGGAGCACCCGGAGGAAACCCACGCAGACACGGGGAGAATGTGCAGACTTCGCACAGACAGTGATCCTAGCCGGGAATCGAACCTGGGACCCTGGAGCTGTGAAGTGACAGTGCTAACCACTGTGTTACCATGCCGCCCACAAACGATGAGCCCTTGCTGTAGTTGCATTAAAATAGATTCTTTAAAATAATTCAGGGAATCACTGGGTGAAATATTTACACCTTGGTCCTTTTGGAATAGCAGGACCAGTTTAAGGTCAGGAACCCGTCTCAGTGAGCATCCAGAGAGCAAACTAATTATCTGCCCACATTCACAAACCCCACCAATCAGGGAGTGTGGCCGGGATTTTCCGTGCAACCTGCCGCTGTGAGGTGCCCCCCCCCAATTGGCCGGCGGTGGGATCTTCTGGTCCTGCAGTTGTCAATGGGGTTTCCCATTGAATGCACCTTTTTGCTGCTGGGAAACCCGCAGTGAGTGTCTGCCATTGGCGGGACTGGAAGATCCCATTGCCTTGAACGGCAGGGACATTCTGCCTGTGTGTGGGTTTGTGCACCTAAAGCAGTGATTAATGATCTCCATTTATCGGGAGTACGGCATAAACAGCAATGATTACAGAATTCAGTCCAGTGTGAAGGAGCAGGCAGTGGAGTGGTATTGTCACTGGAGTAGTAATTCAGAGACCTAGGGGTGATGATTTGGGGACTCGGTTTCGAATCCCACCACGGCAGGTGGTAGAATTTAAACCCAATAAAATGTCCGGAATGAAAAAGTCTAATGATGACCATGTGACGAGTGTCATAAAAGCCCATCTGGCTCACTATTGTCCTTTAAGGAAGGGAAATCTGTCATGCTTACCTGGTCTGGCCTAAATTTGACTCCAGACCCAAAGCAATGCGGTTGACTCTTAAATGCCCTCTGAAATGGGCTAGAAACCCACTTAGTTGTATTCAACCACTACAAAAACACAAAAAAAGGAATGAAACTGGATGGACCATCGATCCAAGCACCAAAAACATCAATGGCAAACCCAGCCATGCCGACCCTGCACAGTCCTCCTTGCTAAAATCTGGGGGCTTGTGCCAATGTTGGGAGAGCTATCTCACAGACTAGTCAAACAACAGCCCAACTTGGTCATTTTCAATGCCCCAGACACCGCTATCATCATTCCTGTGTATGTCCTACTTCACCGGCAAGACAGACCCAGCAGGGATGGCGGCACAGTGGTAAACAGTCGGGAGGGAGTTGCTCTGGGAGTCCACAACATCGACGTTGGACTCCTTCAGGTGTCATAGCTTCAGGTTAAAAATGGGAAATGAAGCCTCCTATTGATTACCATGTACCATCCACCAACAGCTGACGAATCAATACTCCTCCATGTCGAACATTACTTGGAGGAAGCACTCAGGGTAACAAGGGCGTAGAATACACTCTGTGTGGGCGACTTCAATGTCCATCACCAAGAGTGGTTCGGTAGTACCACCACAGTCTGAGCTGGCCAGGTCCTAAAGTACATAGCTGCTAGATTGGGACTGCAGCAGGTGCTGAGGGAATCAACAAGAGTGAATAACATACTTGACCTCATCCTCACCAATCTACCTGCTGCAGATGCATCTGTCCATAACAATTATTGGTAGAAGTGACCAGCGCACAGTCATTGTGGAGAGAAATGCCCATCTTCACATTAACAGTACCCTCCATCGTGTTGTGTGGCATTACCACCGTGCTAAATCGGAAACAATAAGAAGTCTCACAACACCAGGTTAAAATCCAACAGGTTTATTTGGAATCACTAGCTTTCGGAGCACAGCTCCTTCATCGGTTGAGTGAAGAGGTGGGTTCCACAAACACATATATAGACAAAGTCAATGATACAAGATGATACTTTGAATGCGAGTCTTTGCAGGTAATTAAGTCTTTACAGGTCCAGATGGTGCGACTGGAGAGAGGGATAATCATAGGTTAAAGAGGTGTGAATTGTCTCAAGCCAGGACAGTTGGTAGGATTGTGAAAGCCCAGGCCAGATGGGGGGTGGGGGGGAGTGAATGTAGTGAGACATGAATCCAAGGTGCCGGATCAGGCCATAGTCATGCGTGTGGGACTTGGGTATCAGTTTCTGCTCCGCGATGCTGCGTTGTCTGCGTCCTGAAGGCCTCATTGGAGAATGCTTAATTTTGTCCCAAGATAAGACAATAGAACTGGTTCCTGGGGTTGTGCTTCTTTCAAGGTGCAGCCTGCTGTCCATGCCTTATTTATGCAGCTTCATGTGACTGACGTGAAGGCAGCTGCTGCTGGTGCTGCTGCTGGAGTTGCTGCCCTTTCTCCCAGTGGCTGCTGAGCAGGAGAAAGCTGCATCTTCTCTTTGGAAGCCCAACTAACTTCAGAATATGTAGACCCAATGGCACAGGGAAGTTGCTCATGCTGTAAAGTTAGGTTAACCGTTGACATATCCAAGGTACTTACAATAAGTTGTACAAAGTTGCTATCCCCAACAAGTTCAGTGAGTTTAGGCTGAAAGAACTGCTCGTGTCAGCACAAGCCTTTCATTGTAGCTGACCACAGGCTTGTCAGTTTCTTTTGGGACCCACACCGACCTTCGCAATCCTTGCCGGCCGTCCTTCGCGGCCAAGCCGGCCGACCTTTGTGACTTAGGCTGGCCAACCTTAGTGACCCACACGACCGACCTTCACGACACACGCCACGTTCACTGACATTTAATGCTAAAGACAGCTTGCTTGGTCCTCACAATCTCACTCTAATCAGGTTCACAGGAGGACAGGGCAATGCGCATACCAGGTGGAAACTTCAGTCAGTTCGTTCATGCCATCTTCATCTTTGTGTGAACGGAAAATCGAATCTCGCACATGTAGGTTGTCGTGAAGGGAAATGGCACTGGAAAGTCCTGGGGGATCCTACTCCAGAATGCTAGCAGCTTCATGGGCTTTTGCTGTGTTTTTAATGTGCTGTCACAGGCAAGATACAGCAGTGTAGTCTTTTCATTTGGAGTTAACAGTAAGTTAATAACTGACTCTGGGGTCTCAACCTGGAAAGGAATTTTTCACACACCACTTCCCTTTCAAAATCTGAGTTCTCCTCTCATTTGCCAATACTTCTCAGCATATAACATATGGGGCAGAATTCTCCGACCCCCCGCCGGGCCGATGAATCGCCGGGGGGCGGCATGAATCCCGCCCCGCCGCAGGCTGGCGAATTCTCCGGCGCCATTTTTTTGGCGGGGGCGGGAATCGCGTCACGCCTGTCGGGGGCCGTTGGCAGCGGCCCCTCCGGCGATTCTCCGCTCCGTGATGGGCCGAGCGGCCGCCCATTTTCGGCCTGTCCCGCCAGTGTAAATTACACGAGGTTTGTATCAGCGGGATCTGGTTCTGTGGGCAGCCTGTGGAGTCCTTGTGGGGGCGCGGGGGAATCTGGCCCTGGGAGGGCCCCAACGGTGGCCTGGCCTGCGATCAGGGCCCACTGATCTGCGGGCGATCCTGTGCCATGGGGGCACTCTTTCTCTCCGCGCCGGCCACTGTACAGCTCTTCCATGGCTGGTGCGGAGAAGAAACCTCCTGCACATGTGCAGGATTCACGCCAGTGGTTCTGGGAACGCGCTGACGCTCCTGTGCATGCACCAACTTTCGCCGGCCGGCGGAGGCCATTCTGCGCCAGTTGGCGCGGTGCCAATCACTCCAGCGCCAGCCTAGCCCCCGAAGGTGCAGAGGATTCCGCATCTTCCAGGCGGCCCAATGCCGGAGTGGTTCACGCCACCCTTTGCAGCCGGTATTGCCCGCCCGCCGGATACTGGAGAATCCCACCCATGGGCTTTGCATCCTTATTTTCACAGCCTCAATTGACAAAACGATACCTCAAGAAATCTTCTTTAAATTGCTTTGTCCCTGAGTTTTTTTTTTAAATTTAGATTACCCAATTATTTTTTCCAATTAAGGGGCAATTTAGAGTGGCCAATCCACCTACTCTGCACATTTTTGGGTTGTGGGGGCGAAACCCACGCAGACACGGGGAGAATGTGCAAACTCCACACGGACAGTGACCCAGAGCCGGGATCGAACCTGGGACCTCAGCACCGTGAGGCGGTTGTGCTAACCACTAGGCCACCGTGCTGCCCTTTGTCCCTGAGTTAAGTTTCTTCTTTGTCAGCTATTAACCAGAGGCCCTGGAGCTCTTTACAGAGCTAACACTAGCTCTGTTCTGTCCTGCCCTGGACTCTACTGAGCAGCTCTGTGCAGCAGATTCAGATGTGAGGTCCTGGCCAATAAGTATACTGCCTATTTGTGTCCCTGGCCATCTTTCTTGTAAGAAAATAATTCATCTGCACAGTCTTTTGCCTTGCTTGCTAACAGTTAGAAAATGGAAGAAGCTCTCCTCCGTGATTTGGCGTCAAGTGTACGTGCCGGGTGCATGACCTGCCTACTGCTGCCGCTTCTAACCTGAAGACTGCATACAGCCTCCTCTACTTCTCATGTAAAAGGTCACCATGGACTATTCTCCAAATTCTGTTGCATTCTTGGACACACTCATCTCCATCAAGGACGGTCACCTCAGCACTTCGCTTTACCGCAAGCCCACAGACAACCTCACGATGCTCCACTTCTCCAGCTCTCACCCAAAACACATTAAAGAAGCCATCCCATATGGACAAGCCCTCCGTATACACAGGATCTGCTCAGACGAGGAGGAGCGTAACAGACACCTACAGATGCTGAAAGTTGCCCTCGTACGAACGGGATATGGCGCTCGACTCATCGATCGACAGTTCCAACGCGCCACAGCAAAAAACTGCACCGACCTTCTCAGAAGACAAACACAGGACACCACTGACAGAGTACCCTTCGTCGTCCAGTACTTTCCTGGGGCGAAGAAACTACGACATCTTCTTCGCAGCCTTCAACACATCATCAATGAAGATGAACATCTTGCCAAGGTCATCCCCACACCCCCACTACTGGCCTTCAAGCAACCGTGCAACCTCAAACAAACCATTGTTTGCAGCAAATTACCCAGCCTTCAGAACAGCGACCACGACACCACACAACCCTGCCAGGGCAATCTCTGCAAGACATGCCAGATCATCGACTTGGATACCACCATTACACGTGGAAACACCACCCACCAGGTACGTGGCACATATTCGTGCGACTCGACTAATGTAGTCTACCTCATACGCTGCAGGAAAGGATGCCCCGAAGCGTGGTACATTGGCGAGACCATGCAGACACTGCGACAATGAATGAACGGGAATCATGCAACAATCACCAGGCAGGAATGTTCCCTTCCAGTCGGGGAACACTTCAGCAGTCAAGGGCATTCAGCCTCTGATCTCCGGGTAAGCGTTCTCCAAGGCGGTCTTCAGGACACGCGACAACGCAGAATTGCCGAGCAAACACTTATAGCTAAGGTCCGCACGCATGAGTGCGGCCTCAACCGGGATCTTGGATTCATGTCGCATTATATCCACCCTCCACCATCTGGCCTGGACTTGCAAAATCCTACCAACTGTTCTAGCTTGAGACAATTCACACCTCATTAACCTGTGATTATCCCTCTTTCTGGATCTGTAATGATTTGATTACCTGCAAATTCTCGCATTCCAAGCATTCTCCGGCATCGCTGACTCTGTCTATATAAATGTTTCTGGAACATACCTCTCCAGTCACCTGAAGAAGGAGCTGCGCTCCAAAAGCTCGTGTTTGAAACAAACCTGTTGGACTTTAACCTGGTGTTTTAAGACTTCTTACTGTGCTCACCCCAGTCCAACGCCGGCATCTCCACATCATGTAAAAGGTGGCAGCGGCCGCCATTCTCAATAAAAATGCCGGTAGAGGCCATTGAGAGCTCCTCCAATGATTGGGACCACCCTCCGAACACCACCACTGATCACTCCGTGAACCTCCCAACACCCGCCCGCAACCCAACTGCGGGTCACGACTTGCACTTTGAAAACCGCTGCTGTAGTGCACTCGCCTTCCCCATTCCTGGTGAGTTGCAGACACTGTGGAAAAAGGAACTCCATGCCTGAGAAGGCTCTTGATCACATTTTTAAGAACCTCAGTTTATTTTCTGCCCGGAAAGCGGAATGAGTGTTGAATTTCATCGGAAACCCAACCTGACGTCCTTTTTGGGAACTTTTCCAGCCTGAGTGCTCCCATACCAGCTTCCACCGCGCTGCGAAAATCTTTCCCACTCAGCGGAACCAGAGATTAAACTGATTCTGTGATTTGCACTCTGTTGCTCCTTGTAGCTAAACTAAATGCTTGCATTTTCTTAATAAGAGCAATGTGATTTCACAGCAATTAAATCTTTATTCACCATATGCAGAGTTTATTTCCACCCAGGCTCACTATGATAATGGTATACTTAAAACAATTAAAATGTTGTTTCTTTGTTTAGTGGGGAAATACTCAAAGCTATTGAGCATGTTGACTAAAAAATGTTGAGTTTGATTTCTTATTCCTGATTTCTATCCAATTGGGTGTAGATGTGGTCAGATTGTGCTATGAAATGTTGCACAGTTGAATAACATGCCAGCATTTCAGTTCTTGGCTTGTACGTAAAGAATGCACTACTACTGCCAGCATCTATGAATACGACCTCCTCAGCATGACTCAGGGGAAGAAGAAACAACAGGGAAGAAAGTTACAATAAGAAAATAAATAATGGTTTGATGCCTCAGCAAGTAGGTTTCTTTAATTCTGTATAGACGTTTCAAAGGACCTAAAAAAATGACATTTCAACATTTGTTTCACAATAAATCACAAACCAACTGACTGAACTTCAATATCTAAAACAATGACATTCAAGTTTATGACCAGTCAATGTTTCTCCTGGTGCGTTTCAAGCACAGCATGGGAAATATTCTTAAAGAAGCTGGCTCTGGCACTGTATTTTTGTAGCTGAAGATGTTGCCTTATCCGTAATCCATTTATTACTGGAACTTGTAGTCTGTCAAAAAGTGGCAACTACATTAGATTATCTTCCTTCAGTGTCACAATCCATACCTGCTGTTCTGGTGATAACAATGACTGGACTCCAACACATTGCATCAAGATATTTGTATGCTTGTCAGTCAATACCTCGAGGCTACACCTCTGCAGCCTAGTCACAGCAAAATCATCACCACCCTGCTTTAGCACATTTCATATTTATTACCAAACCAAATTTTTAAAAATAAATATTTTTATTGAATTTTACATTGGTACACTGAACATGCTGTTCCTGTTTTGGCATCTCTACCCCCCCCCCCCCCCCCCCGTTCCCCCTCTCCCCTTCCTGCTTTTTTCGGGACCCGTCTCAGGGCCTTTCCTCTGCAGTAGATGGATTATTTATTGCTCATTATGCTTTGTGGGATGACCCTCTGACCCCCCTCGTCAATTTCTTCCTGGGTACCCTCCTGTCATTTCCTCGGATCTCTCCCCCGTTGCCCTCCCTCCCTCCCCGTTCCTGTCTGCTTTATGTGACCCTGGTGGTTACTATACGCCCTCCCTTTCCATCCATTATTAGCTTCAAACAGCTTTTGGAACAGGCTGACGAATAGCCCCACGTTTTGTAGAAGCCCTCGTCCGACCTTTGGATGGTGTATTTGAAATTCCGACAGGTCTGCCAGCCAGTCTGCAGCTGTGAGTGGTGCTGCTGATTGCCAGCTGAGCAGAGTTCACTGGTGGGCGATTAGTGTTTTTAGATATATTGCTGAAAAAAGAAACATGCCGAAGCTTTTCATTTTGCACTCATCAGGTCATATTGCAAAAATACTAGTATAAGGAAAAAAACAACAATTTATGGTGTTTGAAAAGAGAATGTTGATTGGTTGGCAAGTGGATTCTGATTGATAAAGGTATTACTATGAAGAATGCATCAGTTGATGGTGACTGACAGATAACTGCCAAGCATTTTAAAAAATTTAAATAAGACAAGCACCTGTAATTCCAGGTATATCTGTGGTCTCACTGAGGCTGGGTTGATAGGACTCAGTGAGAGGAGTATACAGCTGGGCTCAAAGGGACAGTGGAGCGGGGGGTAGAAATACCTTGTCATTATTTGCCACTCTGTCACAAATAGAATTGTGGGAGGAGTCTCTCAAGTTACTATTAATTGGTCCATGGGTGAATGGGTCGCCGAATACCTCTCCTGCTTTGGGTAACATATTGACAAGGGTAGGGGCGGGTGGAAAGGCAATAGGCACAATGCCACTAACAGAGCACCAAATTCTACCCCCCTACCTGACAACTCATCCTCGGGGAGCATACAATTCTGGCCATTTCGTCTGTATCCACTCTATCAAAATCTTTCAGACTTTTAACTACCTCTATTAGGTTACCTCTCAGTCTTTTTGTTTCAACAATGTACGAACCAGACTGTCAATCCTATCCTGACATGTATATCCATGCATTTCTGGTATCATTCCTCCAAATCTTCTCTGCACCGTCTCCAGTACTTCAATATCCTATTTATAGGGTGGCGACCAGAACTACATGCAGCATTCCAAGGTTCAAAACAGATTTGAAAAAGCTTTTCTATTTTTTAGTTCTTTCCCTCCAGCAATAAAACATAATGCTCACTTTGCTTTTTTTCATTGCCCTGCTTACATAGTACCACTTTTAAGGAATGAGAGGCATCAGATGTAAGCAGAAAGGAAAAAGGAGCCTGGATGTTAGGCACATTTCACTTCCTGGGGTCAGAGTCATCAGAGATTTGAATTGTTTTGAAGGGATTTATTGTTGTACTGTGATATATCACAAATATTTTGCAACATTCCTCACATTCTAGAACAATCTTTTTGCTCAAAGTGCATATTTTCATTATGCTGGAGCCTATATCAGAACAAAGCTGACTTAATTAATACTTGTACAGCTATTATCAAGCATGAAGTGCTCATTTATCAATGAGAATATGAACAACAGCTTCATTTACTGTTAATGAAACCATTGAAATGATCCAGTTTAAGAGCTCCTCTCAATCATTAAGCAACTAGGATTATTCTTTACCTATGAAGGATGAAACTACAGCAAAAGTAGCAAGTGGTGCATAACTCTCCATACATGGGAAGGCTTGAATTCTCCGACCTCGATCGCAGCTGGGATGCTCAGGTCCCACTGCAGTGAATGGCATTTGGGCTGAGCGGTACATTCGGAGGTCTCACTGGCAGTGGTGGAGGGGCGAGCTCGGATCGGAGAATCCCAGCCTCTGTCTACCAAGCTGGAGTCTATTGTTATGATCCGGCAGGTGGTAAGTGCCGTGTGATCTAAATCCCAAAAAGGGAAACTTAACAGGCGATCATAACTGTTTTTTATTTGTATTTTACCACAAGAAATTACATATACGGAAGTGAGGAGTCACAAATTCTAGTAACACTTTTGGAGATTTTAAATATTAAAATTAAAACATTTATTGAGAGAAGAAAATTTAAATGCACAAGATTACATTGACACAGTTAAAGTTAGTCTGACCGAACAATTTCCAAAAATATTCTTTCTTGGTTATATTCAAAACAAACACCCTTTGCCATAATTAATCCATAAAATTCCAGTTATATTACCACAAGGCACAACCCATTGTTGCTGCCGGGAAGATATTTCCTCGGACTACTCTCTCTCTCTCCCGCTTGGCTGTGGAATTCAAGTCTTTAAACCAAAACTTTGCTTTCTGGAATATTCAGACATTTCTCTGGAGCAGCTGTAGGCTGCTCACTTCACTTATTCCCAGTTCTCTGTCACTACAGAGCATTCTCTTCAGGAGATCTTACTTGGCCACTCCTCTTAAAGTTGTGACAACTTCTCTTTAAATATGTTTTTCCTCTTTCATCCTTCCCCATTATCCTTGTCAGTTATGTGTTGTAAATCAATGAATCTCTGTGTAGTGTGTCACTGATTACATGGTTACATTATCAGGGGCATTTGGGAGATTTCACTCCCTTCCCCCTTAGACTATGAACCAGCAACACCTCTCTAATAAAGTCTGACGATTTGGTTAAGTAACCTATCGTGTGGCAAACTTTTCATCCTTTGTATCTACGTGAAGAAAGAGTAGAACAGCTAAAACAATTGAAGCATAACTGTAAAGAGAAAGCTGGCTACAAGGATCGTTTTCCAGGAAAAATAGTCAGAAGAAACAATTCAGACTTGGACCTCGAGTCAAGGATCGGTTTTCAGGAGACCACTCCACCATCGATTAAAGTGTGGCAAATCTGGCTATTGAAAATTGGTTTTATCCTTTGCTAAGGGTGTGCATTAATTTTCTTTTATTTGATTGCGACTCTTGGATCGCTCGGAGAATCGAAGGTGGGGAAAGATAAAAAATAGTTTTTCAGCCAGCGTGTTGATGGCAATACTAGTCGCTTCAATCAATTGGAGGCCTCAAAACCTCTTATAAAACGAGCAAAGAAAGAAAATAAGGGGGTAGGATGTGCAACGACTGAAGTGGGGAAGTCTGTTCCTGCTAAACGCCTTCCCACATGTGGGTTGCTGCATCAGATCCTCGATCTCAGTGAGATCGTTGCTTTAGGAAAAACACGAGCTTGAAAATAAGAATAATGCGATAATAACCAAGATTAAGGTGGATTAAACATGATCAGCGGGATTCTCCGTTGCCCGACGTCGATATCGTAATCTGCGATCGGGCGGAGAATCGACTCAGACGCCCAAATCGGGGCCGCCGCCAGTTTGACGCTGGTCAGCAATGCTCCGCCCCATTGGAAGTGGCATAATCATGTCCGTGCACTGCACACCGTTGCAACTGCGTTGGCGCGTCATCGGCCGGCCCTCCTGTGAAGCTCCGCCCCCAATGGGCCGAGTTCGCGACCGCACTCAGTGTGGTCTCAGCAATCGGGCACCCGGTGTGGCGGCTGCGGACTGTGTCCAGCGCTACCAGACTCGGCCAGGATCCATGCCGCTGGCTGGGCAGGGGGCTTTGGCGAGGGCTGGGGGTGGCCAGGGTGTGGCCCGTGGAGCCGCGGATGGCGGACAGGTATGCGCACGGCCAGCATCATGTTGCATGGCGTGACCGCTGCAGGACATCAGACATGCACATACACGGCCCGGGACCTGGCCATTCTCCGGCCGTTTTTGGCACGGGAGCATGGAGTTTCACCTGGCGCTGCTGCTAGCTCCTCACTTGTCCCGGAATCGGTGAAGGGTCGGCACCGATTCTTTCACCGCAAACCTCCCGCGAATTCCCTGTTCGAGCTGGCACTTAGCCGCTAAAATGGACAATTCAGCCCAAAATTTTTTGATTTTAAAACAGAAGCTTCCCAAATCGGAGTTAGTGCCAAAATAAATAAAAAGAACATTGAGAAAAGAAGGTCAGTCAACACACAAGCATGCCATAGATGTGCCCAGGTAAGATTCTCCACAGAAATGTTGCCATTGGGAAAACAAATGTCATAATTGTGGTAAGAAAGGTCACATAAAAAAGGCATGCTGGGAAGTCAGAATCCTTAAACCTCGAAGATGGGTAAATGCAAGAACACACCCAAATCCTCAAGTCAATAGAATGACAAAGATAGTGAAAGTTCCCAGAAAGACACGATGTCTAGTGAGGTCAAGAAACCCAACCTCGGTGTGTTATTGATACATGGTGGTACACTGAGATTTTGGGTCCATCCAAAATTGAATGGGAACAAAATTAAAATGTAAGTAGATATCAAGCCGCTGAATCCCTCACCTTTGAAAATTTATATAAACGAAAGCTAAAAAATATACCATTAAAGACATCTGATGTAACCTTGAGAACGTACAAGGAAGAGGTAGTTCCAGTGAAGGGGTCTATTGTGATGTAAGTTGAAGTAAATGGTCAACCTACAAAATGGCATTGCCTTTGGAGAAAGGAATGTTTTCCAAACTTATCGGAAGAGCGTGGTTAAACAAAATCAAACAAAATTAGCAAGCTGTGAACCACTTGGTTGAAGGTGTTTGAAAACACTTTGGGGGAAATGACCGGGGTCGAAGTAAGACTTCAGATAAAACCTGATAGTGCCCTAAAGCCTAAAGACAAGAAATGTGCCAGATGCGATCACACCAAAAGTTGAAGTGGAATATGGAAAATTGATCATAGGTGGATTGATTGAGTCTGTGACGATGAGCGATTGGGTAACCCCAATTGTCACAGTTATCAAGTCAGATGGCTCAGTAAGAATCTGTGGTGACTTTAAAATAACGATCAACCCAGTTTTGTGTGCTGACCATTATCCTTTACCATTAATAGAAGATCTATTTGCTAGATAGTCAAGTGGATAAAAGTTCAGTAAGATAGATTTGTCCCAAACATACCTCCAGGCGAAGGTCAAATCTGAGTTGCGTTCTCTTCTAATAATTGTAACGTGCAAAGGACTGTTTGGTACATGCTCCTACTGTTCGGAATAACATCAGGAGTGCCCCTATTCCAAAGGTCTCAACCATGTTCAATGTTATTTGGACAATATTTTAGTAACAGGCAGGACTGAACAGGAGCCCTAAGGAATTCAGAAGACACATTGGATAATCTTGAAAGACAATCTTCACGTCAAGAGAGAGAAATGTGAAGTTTTCCAGTCATCAATAATCTATCTTGGCTTTGTAGTTGATAAGGACAGGCTCCACAAGAAACCTAAGAAAATGACTGTGATTTTAGCTGTGCCTGGACCGTAGAATGTATCGCAACTGAGATCTTTTTAGGACTCATTAGTTACTCTGGAAAATTTATTACAAACCTTGCTACCATATTAAAACCACTTCATACATTATTATGTGCAAACAAAGAAAGTGCTTAAACAATAGACTGTGAAGAGGGATAAAATAAATTGTGCAGAAGAAATTGGAAGTCAGTCCATTTCGACCCTAATTTAAAAATACATCTCGCATGTGACATATTGTCCTATGGGGTGCGTGTAGTTATAAAGCCAAATGGAGATGAAAGACTAAAGCTTTTGCTTCAAGAATGTTGATGAATGTTGAACAGAATTATGCTCAATTGGAAAAAGAAGCCTTCGGTATAATTTTTGGAATCAAACAATTTCATCACAACCTGTATGGAAGATCTTTTACAGACCACAGCCCTTTAACAATGATCGTTGGTCCATGCAAGGGAATACTGTCTCGAGCTGCGAGTCATTTGCACAGATGGCCCCTCATCTTAGCAGCGCATAATTCTGAGACTAAATACAGAAGATCTGAGCAACATGCGAATGCTGATATTCTGTCACGTCGACCAATGTGGGACAAAGCTGAATCACAGGAGAACTATGTGAACTGTGTGTATTTTTCCTAGGTTGATAGTGTACCTATTACATCCTTTTAAGTGAAAGACACACGAGGTGAGATAATAATAATATTTAGTAGTGTCACAATTAGGCTTACATTAACACTGCAATATTGCCACTCCGGTGTGTGTTTGAGTGCACGGAGGGAGAATTCAGAATGTCCAATTCACCTCACAAGCACACTTTCAGGACTTGTGGGAGGAAACCAGAGCACCCGGAGGAAACCCACGCAGACACGAGAAGAACGTGCAGACTCCGCACAGACAGTGACCCAAGCTGAGAATTAAACCCAGGTCCCTGGTGATGTGAAGCAACAGTGCTAATGACTGTGCTATCATGTCACTCAGAACTGCAAGGTCGTGGATGCGGTTTTGAAAGGTATACCACTGGATAAACAAAGAACGCATCCGGAATTCAAGCTGTACTGAACCAAGGAGCTTGAATTAACGGGACAAAAAGGAGTAATTCTGTGAGGGACCAGGGTTATATTTCCTGCCAAGAGAGTGAAAGCATAGACTCCTGAACAACGGATTCTGTGTTAACGGAACCGACGTCCACCTAAAAGACTCTTGGACTGATGGTATATATACAAAAATTGTATATAATGATATTTGGTAAAATCATTATTGCAATTCCAATTGCCTTCTTAATCACTTATTGCACCTGTAAACCAACTTTTTGTAACTCATACACTAGCACACCCAGGTCTCTCTGCACAGCAGCATGTTTTAATATTTTATCATTTAAATAATAATCCCATTTGCTGTTATTCCTACCAAAATGGATAACCTCACATTTGTCAACATTGTATTCCATCTGCCAGACCCTAGCCCATTCACTTAATCTATCCAAATCCCTCTGCAGACTTCCAGTATCCTCTGCACTTTTCGCTTTACCACTCATCTTAGTGTCGTCTGCAAACTTGGACACATTGCCTTTGGTCCCCAACTCCAAATCATCTATGTAAATTGTGAACAATTGTGGGCCCAACACTGATCCCTGAGGGACACCACTAGCTACTGATTGCCAACCAGAGAAACACCCATTAATCCTCACTCTTTGCTTTCTATTAATTAACCAATCCTGTATCCATTCTACTACTTAACGCTTAATGCTATGCATCTTTATGTTATGCAGCAACCTTTTGTGTGGCACCTTGTCAAAGGCTTTCTGGAAATCCAGATATAACACATCCATCGGCTCCCCGTTATCTACTGCACTGGTAAAGTCCTCAGAAAATTCCACTAAATTAGTTAGGCATGACCTGCCTTTTATGAACCCATGCTGCGTCTGCCCAATGGGACAATTTCCATCCAGATGCCTCGCTATTTCTTCCTTGATGATAGATTCCAGCATCTTCCCTTCTATCGAAGTTAAGCTCACTGGCCTATAATTACTCGCTCTCTGCCTACCTCCTTTTTTAAACAGTGGTGTCATGTTTCCTAATTTCCAATCTGCCAGGACCACCCCAGAGTCTAGTGAATTTTGGTAAATTATCACTAGTGTATTTGCAATTTCCCTAGCCATCTCTTTTAGCACTCTGGGATGCATTCCATCAGGGCCAGGAGATTGTCTATCTTTAGCCCCATTAGCTTGCCCATCACTACCTCCTTAGTGATAACAATCCTCTAAAGGTCCTCACCTGTCATAGCCTCATTTCTATCAGTGACTGGCATGTTATTTGTGTCTTCCACTGTGAAGACCGACCCAACAATCCTGTTCAGTTCCTCAGCCATTTCCTCATCTCCCATTATTAAAACTCCTTTCTCATCCTCTAAAGGACCAATATTTACCTTAGCCACTCTTTTTTATTTTATATACATAGAACATACAGTGCAGAAAGAGGCCATTTGGCCCATCGAGTCTGCACCGACCCACTTAAGCCCTCACTTCCACCCTATCCCCATAACCCAATAACCCCATCTAAACTTTTTTTAGCCATCACGGGCAATTTATCATGGCCAATCCACCTAACCTGCATGTCTTTAGACTGTGGGAAGAAACTGGAGCACCCGGAGGAAACCCACGCAGACACGGGGAGAACGTGCAGACTCCGCACAGACAGTGACCCAGCAGGGAATCGAACTTGGGACCCTGGCGCTATGAAACCACAGTGCTAATCACTTAAGAGTTAAAATTCATGATAGTTGTCGTACTACTGAAGTAAAAAGGGAGGGATGTTACGTATTGTTAGCCAATGCATCTCTGAGTAGTGTGACACAGGATTACGTGATGACATCACCAGAGATATTTGGGAGATTTCCCTCCCTTGCACTTACGACTGTGAGAAGGCAACACCTCTCTAATGAACTCTGACGATCTGTTTAAGTAACCTGCAGTTTGGCAAACCATTATCCTTTGTTTCTCCTGTTAAAAAAAGAGATCAACTAAAACATGACATTACCCTTCTTTTAAAACTTATCTCTCCCAGAATATAAAAATCATTTATGCTTTCCTTATATTGCTTTCCACCAAATTTGGGTAAAATAAAATGGAATACTTTTGCCTTACTTAGTTATGAAACTTTCTATGTTGTCCTTCTCTCTTACCCCTTTGAAATTCAACAGCTAAAAACCAAAATCCTCACTTATCTCATCATGCAAATCTCTACACTCGTTTTGTTTACTTGTATAACTTCTAACTTGGCCCTACTCACCTGAAATGCTTGCTTTCACCTTGCCCCTTTGATTTTCCCGACTTTGTAGACACTCAGTTCCCAACTTAATTAAATTAGTCATACCCATACACGTACACTCCTTCTGCACTGAGGAGCTCTGGCGAGCGGAGCTCCAGATTCTCGTACCAGCCTCCCGTACGAGCTTCCCCTACCAGCCTCCCCGGACAGGCGCCGGAATGTGGTGACTAGGGGCTTTTCACAGTAACTTCATTGAAGCCTACTCGTGACAATAAGCGATTTTCATTTCATTTCATTTTCAGATTGCATCCCGTTCAATAGCGTGGTCTTTCTCGGCACTGCAAGCACGGGGAAAAATCCGGCTAAACATGCTCAACATGGGCCTCTGTTGCAATTCGGTTAGATCGCGCCCAAAGTCTTACTCGCAGGCTTCTACCTCCTTTCCAAAACCTAATGCCCATTATCCTGGGCATACTGTCACCTTTCACATGACAGCCCAGGGAAATGAGTCATGGATTCACATACATTCTAACACCAGCATGTACATGTGGTGGGTGGGACATGAAGGTCTGTGGCAGTGCCAATGGAGGAAGAAGGAAATCATGGTTAGAAAGAAGATCGTAATCCCAGATTTTGCTTCATTCCCAAACCAGTTTGAGTGGGTTTGCAAAAGAGGATCCAGACAATTATTTTGCTGTCCAGATTCTTGTTTTGACATTAAATCCATAATCTGAATACCTTAAATGATAGGCATTGGATATATTGCAGGAACCCTCACTATGCCCATCGCTACACACACAAAATTGTGAAAAAATATATTTGTTTCACAACAGCTTGTGGAGAATCAGTATCAGCGTATTCGCTCTCTGCAATGTGTGTTCATTAACTCAGCTGTTCAGGGTCAGTTTGTCCCGAAGATTTATTGCAGATAACATCATGAAACGATCTGCAGAATATGCATTATATGTTGCATTAGTTATCGCATCGTTCACTGCTTGATAGAAGGACAGACTGTCAGGAGACTATTTGATAATGACCGTCACTGACGAAACAATAAGCTAGGTTTTGCTGTAGAAATCACCATTGTTAATGTGAAAATCAGTCAGAAACCTACAGCAAGGATGAGATATGCTGTTGCTGGCCAAGTTACAGCATTCTGCCAATGGCTTCGCAAAAATAATATGCGCGATTTAACAGCCGTGTTGCACCTGGCATGGATCTGGTCACGCTGGTTAAATCGTGGGAGAGGCTAAAATCGTTTTCCATGCTGGGTGTGAATCAGTTTGTGATCTAACCACCCAGACATGGGGAGTCACCAATTGAGACCAATTAAGGGCAATCTTCATCTCATTAACTAGGTGGAGACCCAAATCTAATGGCCTGGAACTAACCACCTTCCCAGTGAGAGGTTGCATGGGTGCCGTTTAGCGCTCCTATTTAAAAATGGGAAGCTAGCGCACTGGCTGCTGAGGGGAGCATAGAGAGGTGATAGCCATTTCCAATCCCCGGCATGTAGCCCAGAGACACTGGAGCTGTTCCCCTGGCCGGGGTGGCGGGGTTGGGGGCTGGGAGATGAGGGATGGGCCTGGGCGCCATAAACCGGGGATTGCCCCTGGGCTAGTGAGGGTGAGGGGCTCGGCGTCTGTGGGGCCTACAGACCATACTTAAATATTCTGCATACCCATAACTATGGTAACTACAACTGCGGTCTGTCTGTCCTACCAAACACTATCAGGACAGGGCCCTGTTCGTGGTTATTTGCTGAAGGTCACAGTAACTCCCTTTGGCTGTGAAAAGCTTCTGGATGCACAGCTGAAGGCTATTGCTAATAAAGAGTTGGCATTGTTAGTTATGTGAGCACTTCATAGCTCTCAAGTGGTGCTTCAGGGTGTTTTTGCTGCTGCTTTTGGCTGCAAATGCCTGGAGGCTGCTGTTGCTGTTTCCTTTTTCTGTTGCCTGGAGTAAGGAAAGACAGGATGGAGGAGGACCTGCTGCTTGGGCTGGAGAAGGGGAAGGGGAGTTCTTTCTCCCTTTCAGCATGCCCTGGGTTGGTGTGACTTTTCCACTCCCGAGGAGTCTCCCGCTGGGAGCTGCAAGAAAGAGAGAGAGGCAGATTGATCTGAATGAGCAGTGTCTGCTTGCCTGGAAGCTGTGTGTTTTTTGCTGCCCCCTCTTTGCTTTTGTGACCTGGAGTAAGGGAAGGGTGGATGATAAGATAAACTGCTGCCTGGGCTGGAGAAAGGGAAGGGGTGCTCTTGCTCTCTTCTGGCGTGCTCTGCTTCTTGTGGTTTTCCACAGGAGTCTACTGTTGGGTGCTGCAGGAGGGTGAGAGAGTGGTGGATTGATCCAAATGAGCAACTTGATCAAGGTTTTGAAGAAACGCTTTTGCAGATTGCTGGTGATTTGATTGTAAATGTGGTGAGTGCTGCATGTCTACTGGCATGTCGCTGCAAGTCAAAAACGCTGGACGTCGAGGCTGGTTTACTGCACCTTGAACGCCAGTGGAACATGAGGATACTGAGCTTTGGTTCTGATGAAATTAGGCTGCATGGGAAGGCCGGTACAACAGAGGCTCTTGGACAGAGAACAACCGAACGGCAAGAATCCTCCATTTTGTTGAGGACCTGTGGAGGATGATAGTGTGTTTGGTTTTCTCTGTACAAGTGAACTGTTGTAGTTCTGTGTTTGCAACAATATTCTGTCGAAAAAACATACTTTAAACAATTTTCTTTTTATTGATTTTCATATTTTTATGGTAGGTAGTCCAGCAACCACTGAAAGATAAATGCTTTCATATTTACAGAGCTCCTTCGGAGAGACATTCAAAACAGAAAGAGAAAATATGCATATTCAACCAAGGAACTTTATGACTATTTACATGTCTCCACCTCCCCCCCCCCCAACTGTGGCTGTGGGCCCAATCTGGCTGTTCCACCTTGGTTGGGCTCCTGATGTTAGCCCTGGTGCGAATTGCCCAGAATGCTGATGTTGTCCTTGTTTCTCCCTTTTGTCCTTGGGCCCATCCTTCCATGCCATGCCGCCTGTATCCCATGGTTCCCCCTGTGGGTTTTTTTGCCTCACCCCTCCCCCTCTCGCTCCCTTTCACCTTCCCCTTTCCCCTCCCTCCCCATCCCTTTTCTTTGGCTCTTGTGGCTCGCCTGTGCCTCCCCCCCATCTCCACCTGCTCTATTGGTTGTTGGCTACAGACAGGTCTTGGAACAAGTTGGTGAATGGTTTCCACATCTTGTGGGAGCACTCTTCTGACCCCCGGATGGTGAATTTTATTTCCTCCAGTTGGAAGAATTCCAACATATCGGATAGCCAGTCTGCAGCTTTGGGTGGTGCTACCGATCGCCAGCCAAGCAAGATCTTTGGTGGGCAATTAGGAAGGCAAAGGCTACGGCTTGGGCCCTCCACTCCATGACGAGTTCTGGCTGTTCTGAGAGCCTGAGACCGCCACCGTTGGGTATGGCTCCACCCTCACCCCCACAACCTTGGACATTGCCTCAAAAAAGGTTGTCTAGAATCTTGTTTGTGGATGTGGTTGGCTGGGCCTCCCTGGCACCATTAATATTTGTCCTCCACCTTCAGGAAGAACCTGCTCATTCGGGTTCTGGTCAGGTGCGCTCTGGGTACCATCTTTAGTTGCATCATGCTCAGACCTGTGCATGTGGAGGTGGAGTTTGCCCTGTTTAGTGCTTCAATCAAGAGACGCTCCTGACCCCTACTTCTATGTCTGGTTCTTCATCCCATTTTTCTATTGTCTCGTCCGGGGGGAGTGTGCCTCATCCAACAGTCGTCCACATAGGTCCTCATAGTTCCCTTTCTCCAAGTCGCCTGCGTTCAACAATTCCTCTACCACTGAGTGTCTCGGCGTCCTTGGGCACGTTTCTGATTTGTATGTACCTTAATTCTCTCCCTTTGGGCAGCTGGAACCTCTCCGTCAGTTCCTCCAATGTAGCTAGTCTGTTGTCTGTGTATATGTCGCTAACTGTCAGTGTCCCCTCATCCTGTCTCCATCTTTTGAAGGTGGCGTCCATTGTTGCTGGCTTGAACCTGTGTTTCTTACAGATGGGGGCCATGGTGGACATGTCAGTCAGGCTAAAGTCTTGCCTCAACTGCTACCATGTTTAGAGCGTGGCTACTACCACTGGGCTTTTTGAGTGTTTGGTTGGCGGGGATGGGAGTGCTGTCGTAACTAGGGCCCAGAGGGATGTCCCGATACAGGAACTCTCCTCCACCATCACCCATTCTGCTCCCAGTTTCTTCACCCATCCCCTTACTCTTACTGGCCGTCTAGTGGTAAAATTAAAGGTTTGGAAGATCCAGGCCTCCCATATTTATTTTCCTTTGTAGAATACTTTTTGGATTCATCCCCCCTCACACAAATGCCATGATTAGTTTATCCACCGTGCTGAACAAGGCCTTGGGGATGTAGATTGGTAGGGATCTGAACAGGAACAGGAATCTGTGCAGTATGTTCATCTTGATTGTCTGCGCTCTGGATGCCCACTTGTGCAGGCCCCTTTTTACTTCCTTCACTAGACTTGCCAGGTTCCATTGGTGGATCCGTGTCCAGTCATGGGCGAGGAAACATACTTGTTTGTGTTTAGCACAGTGCCTATGCCTTGTTGATTAATGTTAGTGTGATGTATGGACTGTTAAGTAGTTGGTTTTCATCTCTTTGTATATAGATACTGTTGACTGTTTACTAAACAAAATATTCCCAAGTGCATTCTCGTGGGTACACGTGCCACGTCTCAGGCGTGTCTTTGCCTTGCATTCCAATCAAACTGTGAGGCCTGGGCTCTTCACCTGAACACGAGGTGTCAGCGCCAAAGAGGCAGCAGCCAACAATCAAACACTCCAGAGCTGGGTTCAGCACTGGGGATATGCCCGCAACCAGGGCGGCACAGTGCACAGTGGTTAGCACTGCTGCCTCGCAGCGCCAGGGGCCCGGGTTCAATTCCATCCTCGGGTGACTGTCTGTGTGGAGTTTGTATGTTCTCCCCATGTCTGCGTGAGTTTCCTCCGGGTGCTCCGGTTTCCTCCCAAAGTCCAAAGATGTGCAGGTTAGGTGGGTTGGCCATGCTAAATTTCCCATTTGGGTCCCAAGGTTAAATGGGGTTTCAGGGTCATGGGGATTGGGTGGGGGAGTGGGCCGAGGTAGGGTGCTCTTTCAGAGAGTCGATGGAGAATCAATGGGCCGAATGGCCTCCTTCTGAACTGTAAGGATTTTATGAACCAGAAGGTGCCTGCATGAATCAGGGGAGGGCACCTGAGCATGGTTTCCCTCATGTAACCAGCACGGATCTGGGGTCTAGGAGCTCCTGCTGTGGTCGGGGTGAATGCGCAGTGCGGGGTCCTCCAGTACCACTGGCTTGGTGGATGGCACTCTGAGAGAAGGCAGAACATGTAAGGGTGGGGGAGGATGTGAGGGTCCCAGGGTGGAATCTCTAACTGACTGTCGGTCTCTCACCTCCATTTCCTCACAGCACCCAGGATGGATGGTGTTGTTGACCCCTCAATGGAAACCCTCACGGTGCTGGTGGCAGCCCAGACGTCCAGACGCAGGCTGGATATGGCACCCCGTGTGCTGCACACCCTGCAGACCTAGTTGCCCATCGGGCCGAAAGGGGGACCCAGAAGGGGACGCCGGTGATGGCCCTAGGTGTACAGGCACCATTGGCCATTCGAGGAGATGATGGACAGCTTGTGCTGCTGGAAGCTCGTCTCAACAAGGAAACGGCGCAGCCCTAGTGCCATGTCCTTGCAGACTTGGTACCCTGTGAGGGGCAGGACATATCGCTCCCAGTGGCCTCCAGGGGCCTGTGTCAGCAGGTCACTATACAAGGCATGAGAGTGATGATAACCCGCTGTGATGTAAGCTCTGGTGCTCCTCAGTTTATACCAAAGTCTGACTCCTCTAGGGGGTCCTCTGGGGGGGCCAGGAGCCAGAGGGCCCCACCGACTTACAGGTGTCACTGGTATCGTTATTCCACCCTCTTCTACTCGCTGACCTTGAGATGCGCTAGTGTTGGGGGGGGGGGATTCGGGTGAGGTGGAGTCTGCCGTTGTCTCCCTGGTGGCAGGCCCTGGGTCGGCCTCCAGCACTACTTCCTCCCGGATTGTGGCTTTAGGGCCCTGGGGCTCTCCATGGGATGGACAGGCAGCTGGAGTGAGTTCCAGAGACGTCTGCATCACCAGCTTAACCGGTCCTGGTGCGAGCAACCCGGAGCAGTGGAACCTCACCTCTGCGGTACAAGCCAAGCTCGTTGTCAGTGACCGCTCTCTCTTCGGGCAACCGTGGGATCTCCAGGGCCGGTTCTTCATAGTGGGTGAGGACTTTGATGCCCATAACCCCGTTGCCCGTATCGGTCCTTTCCCTCCTATTATGGGCCAACCTCTCCTCCGGGGGGATGGGGGTGGGTGGGGGCAGAGAGGGGGCATCGTGAGCAGCATGCTTGATGCATCAGGGGGGTCTATGGCAACTGTGGGCACCACTCTGGGCATGGAAGATTTGTGCTGTTGGGTGCCATGCTATGCTGGGGCACAAGTATGGTGAAATACTGTGGGGAGTGGTAGGGGGTGTGCGAGGTTCCAGCTGCTGACTTGTTGGTGGCGGGGGTTGGGGGGAAGCATCCAGGAAGTCGCCCTGATATGACACTTTGAACTTTTCCTGTTAAATCATGCCCAATACTTCATGTTGAATCTGCCATACCCTGGTCTATCCCCCAGTCACCGCTAAAGCTCTTTCCTACATCGCCATTCCATACAAGTGCAGGAGATGCAATGCCTGCCCATCTACCACTTCCCTTCTGACCATCCAAGACTCCAAACAATTTATTTGTACTTATTTCGATGAGTATATTGTCTTTGCTTCACATGATATGGGTTCTATTATACTGGAGCAATAAAACGCAATCTGGGTAACTGCATTGTGGGACAGTTGTTGGCTACAAGCCTAACCATGAGTTTCCAGTTGTCTGACATTTTAAATTTCCACCTTGCACCCACTTTGACCTTTCGGTGCTCAGCCTGCTAAAGTATTCAATGAAGCTCAAAGCAAACTTGAGGAACAGTGTCTTATCTTTCGGTTAGGTACTTTACAGCCTTCTGAGATCAACATTGAGTTCAATCATTTTCGATCATAATCGTCGCATTCATTTTGTTTGGTTTTAGTTTTGTTTTGTTTTGTCGCTGCATTATTTTCTTCAGTTTGCTTTTGACTGGTGGCGAATCAGCATCCTATCATTTACACCTCCTTGAGCCACGCCTTCGGTTTCTTTGTTTGGCTCATTATCACTCCTTTGTGGCTTGTGCCATGAAACCTTCATTTAATCTCTCTGGCCTTCCAGCCTGCCATAGGGTTTCCCTCTTGTACTTCCTTCCCCTTTCACGACTCAAAACTTATGTTTCTAACCTTGCCCAACTCTAATGAAAGATCGCAGGTATGAAACATGAACTCTGGGCGAACCTTTCCGGCTGTTCACGCTGGTGGGATATTCCAGCCCCACGCACCCCTGCCATGGGTTTCCCAGCGGCGAGCGGTGCATTCAACACAAGAAACACTGTTGGCAACTTCGGGTACAGAAGATCCCGTCGTCAGCCACAGCAGGCCGCCTCCCACCACTGCAAAACACGCAGAAGGTTGCTCGCTAAATCCTGCCCTCCATTTCCCTTTCTGCTGCCAAGCCTGATACATATTTCCAGCATATTCTATCTTTATTTCAAATTTCCAGCATCTGCAGTATTTTACCTACATAATAGGTAATGATGGTAAGACAGCACATAGCAAACATGACAATCAAATTGTTAAAGTTCATTCCTTATGATTAATTTGAATTAATTAGAAAAGCTCAGACTCTGTGTAGTGAATAAATGTAAAACAAAGTACCTTTTGTACCTCAAGTCTTGATGTGTTTTGTGACGAGTGCTCTGATGAACAGAATATGCTAGATTAAGGGCTGAATAGTGGTCATGTAAGCGATGATGACACACAGGACAGCTATCACATTCAAAGGCCAATTATCCAGAATGGGTACCTTGTGACTAATATTCCAGAGGGGTCTAGTAAATGGAGAGATGCAAACAATTATGGGATATGCAGTAAAAACTACCAGCAAGTTTCAATATTGTTTGAATGTTGGGGATCAAGGCCAAGAAGCAAAGTCCACGGACTGGAAGAATGTCGTAAAAAGAGTGGAGAGTAAGAAAGTGCTGTGCAAGCTCTGATAGGGGGTCCAGGATTGACTCTTGCATCACAAAATGGTTACTTAATGGAAACAAATCCTCCAATGCAAGAAGTGATCTCAGAGTACAGGTCCTGACAGACATAAAAGTGCATTTAATGTCTGTAGCTTGAATAGATCACACATTGAAATAAAGGCTACAGGACAGCCTTGGCACGGAAGTAGGAGCATAATCCCTCATGATTGTGAGGTTTCGGTGGTTGCCAATAAATTTCAGGAATTATTTTGCTGAAAGCAGGTTGTGTTCAACTAAAAGCAGATCCAGCAATATTTTTTTCGTATCATAAAGGTAAACTTACAAGCTTCTTCATGATGCATGGTGATGATTTCTTATGGGGAATTTGAGAAGTGTGTTATTAATAAGGTAGAATTTTGACATTATTAGTCAGGTTTCTAGAGCTTTTAAATGTATTGACTTAAGCAGAGCAGGTCTGGAATAACTCCAATTTAGCCATCCTACTTAGAGAGTGTTACTCCAATCCTGGTAAATTGGCAGGTGATGGAATGAGAAATTGGCACCAATATATTTAAATAAATATATCTTTTAAATTGATGGACATACACTTTGGCCAAATTGAATGAATTATAAATTAGTTAAAGCTAATCAGAGGTGTAAAGAAGGCAAGACCTTAAGATAATCTCCTTAAGAATCACTTGCCGGGATGGAAAAATTCATTCTGGAATCAATCTATTTTTAAAAAAAAATCTATTTCCTTGCTGCTTTTGCTAAATCACCATTTTTCTTTTGTTTAAATCACTCAGTCATTTTATACTGTGTATTATGATTTGAAGAATTATCACGATCTGTATTTTAAAACTGAACCACTGCATTCGCTGAAGACAATCAATCTGACTAGCTTGCTAAGGGGCTAGTCAGAATTCTCTTAATGTTGTACTGAAAATAAAGTTATTAGTGGGCACTACAGCTGACTAATTAAGTTCAAGTGGACTTTGCCAAAAGGCACAGACCTGACCTCTGTTATTTGGGAACTGAGAAAAGATAACGGATATCCAGGGTTCTGAATGGACACAGAGATCCATCAGAGAGGTTTTGAGTATAGAAGCAGGGATGTGCTGCTGCAATTACACATGACCTTGGTGAGGCCACACCTGGAGCATTGTGTGCAGTTTTGGTCTCCTTCTCTGAGGAAGGATGTTCTTGCTCTCGAGGGAGTGCAGCGAAGGTTTACCAGACTGATTCCAAGGATTGCTGGACTGCCATATGAAGAGAGATTGACTAGGTTGGGATTGTTCTCGCTGGAGTTCAGAAGAATGAGGGGGATCTCATAGACTTATAAAATTTTTACGGGACTAGACAGTGTAGATGCAGAGAAGATGTTCCCAATGATGGGTGTGTCCAGAACCAGGGGTCACAGTCTGAGGATTCAGGGTAAACCATTTCAGACAGAGATAAGGAGACGTTTCTTCACACAAAGAGTGGTGAGCCTGTGGAATTCATTACCACAGGAAGTAGTTGATGCTAAAACATTGAATATATTCAAGAGGTGGCTGGATTTGGCACTTGGGGAGAATGGGATCAAAGGCTATGGGGAGAAAGCAGGATTCGGCTATTGAGTTGGATGGTCAGCCATGATCGCGATGAATGGCAGAGCAGGCTCGAAGGGCCAAAAGGCCTCCTCCTGCTCCTAACGTCTATGTAATTAACAGGAGGAGGAAGAGATTCCTCAAACATTCTCATCCTTAATAATGGGGAGACCAGCGCATTAGTGTAAAAGACAAGCCGAGTGGGTTATCCATCTAAGCCTCCTCCAGAGGACCCCACATTCACAGATGTCAGTCTTCAGCCAACTGATTAATTGCATGTGATAGCAAGAAAGCGGCATAGTGGCACAGTGATTAGTACTGCTGTCTCACAGCACGAGGGACCTGGGTTTGATTCTCCCCTTGGGTGCCTGTCTGTGTGGAGTTTTATGTGGGATTCCTCTGGGTGCTCGGGTTTCCTCCTGTCATGTTCTGTGTTGTGGCCATGGTCAAGATGCACACAGAACATCTAGTTCTTTGACTAGTAAGATAGTTTATTAATAAAATGAACATGTGAAAAGATAACTAACAAACTATTAATACAAACGGTAACGAATAATTGAATTTTCCTGGAGCTACTTCTAATGCGACTGTCCTCTAGTATGACTTTCTACCAACTGCCGGTTCGAGGGAGTCAAATGGTGGATCACTGTCCCCACCTGCTGGTTGGAGGTCATATATCTAACTATGCATTACTATGCATATGCATATCACCACACCTCCCACAGTCCAAAAATGCGGATATTATGTGGATTGGCCATGCTAAATTGCGCTTTAGTGCCCAAAAGGCGTGTAGGTAGCTGGATTAGCCATGATCAATGTTCAGGGTTATGGGGGAGAGGGCCTCAGTAAAGTGTTCCTTCAGAGCTTTGGTGCACAGCCGAAATGGCCTACTTTCGCATTGTAGGGATTCTGTGGATTATATGGACCTGAAGGCACTCATCATCAAATCCAGGCAGTGACAGAAGGAGGCCATTCGGCCCATTGTGTCTGCACCGACCCTCCGAAAGAGCACCGTACCTACTTACACTCCCCCGTCCTATCCTGGTAATTCCTTTTGACACTAAGGGGCAATTTATCATGGCCAATCCACCTAACAAGCACATCTTTGGACTGTGGGAGGAAACCAGAGCACCTAGAAGAAACCTACGCAGACACAGGGAGAACATGCAGAATCCGCACAGACAGTGAGCCAAGCTGGGATTCGAACCTGGGACCCTGGAGCTGTGAAGTAACAGTGCTAACCACTGTGCTACTGTGCCACCCACTGCAGTACTGTCTAGTAGTGACAATGGGAACTAGTCCAGTGTTTCCGCTGGAAACGGGAGATTCGCTGGAGGCTGGAATTCTCCATGCAGGCAGGATTCTCTGGTTTTGCCAACAATGTACACCCTGCCGCTGGTTTCTCGGTGATATGGGGTGGCTTCAATGGCAATTCCGATTGACAGCGGTGGGATCAGAGAATCCTGCCCCCAGCGAACGCCGAGCCTCTCTTCTGTCGGAGAGTCCTTGCCTATATGTTTTATATAGACCCATTCTACTCCATCATTCATCAAAGGACAGGCCTCTCATACCTTGAATCAATCTAGTGAATCAATACCTCAGGCGGAATTCTCCGCTCCCGGGAAAAATCGGGAGGGCCGTCGTGAACTCGGCCGAGTTTCACGACGGCCTCAGAGGCCGCTCCTCACCCCCTATTCTCCCCTCCCGGCGGGGCTAGGAACGGCGCTAAGTAAATCTCAGCCGCAGGGGCGTCGCACCGAGAATGACGCGGCCGGCGTGCCTAATGACGTCAGCCGCTCATGCGCAGGTTGGCCGGCTCCAACCTGCGCATGCGCGGCTGACGTCACGACACTGACAGCTCGAACCCGCGCTTGCGCAGTGGCTGTCTTTCCCCTCAGCTGCCCCGCAAGACGTGGCGGCTTGATCTTACGGGGCGGCGGAGGGGAAATAGTGCGTCTGATTGAGATGCCGGCCCGACGATCGGTGGGCACCGATCGCGGGCCTGTCCCCACCCGAGCACAGTCGCGGGCTTCTCACTCCCGTTTCACGACGGCAGCAACCAGGTGTGTTTGCCGCCGTCGTGAAACGGCTGCGAACGGCAGGCCGCTCGGCCCATCCGGGTCGGAGAATCGCCGTTTGCCGTGAAAAATGGCGAACGGCGATTCTTCCGAGCAGGGGGTGGGGGGGAGAATCGCGGGGGGCGTGAGAGGGGCGTAAATTTTGTTGGGGGGCCCTCCTGCGATTCTCCCACGCCGCGTGGGGAGCGGAGAATCGCGCCCATCTTTCCTCAGGTAACGGGACCAAAACTGTAGACAGTACTTCAGGGGGTGGCACGGTAGCACAGTGGTTAGCATTGTTGTTTCACAGCTCTCGGGTCCGAGGTTTTATTCCCAGCTTGGGTCACTGTCTGTGTGGAGTCTGCACGTTCTCCCCGTGTTGCATGGCTTTCCTCCGGGTGCTCCGGTTTCCACCCAAGTCCAAAGATGTGCAGGTTAGGAGGATTGGCCATGCTAAATTGTCCTTTGTGTCCAGAAAAAAAACATTCGGTGGAATGCCCCACTCAGCAAAATCTGGGTGAATATTTATCATTTTAAGCAGTGTCTTAGCCCCAAAATTCTTCCAAAATTTTTGTTAATTCACCATTATCCACAAGTTCATGAATTAATTGCTCTGAAGCCTAATTAAGATTGGTCAATTGATGTCCCTCATTTATCTCTTATGGATGAAACCATTCATATTTAGCTTTCACACTATTTTGGGATAAATTGATTTAAATGTATACACTTTTTAATGCTCTATTATTGGAAAATGAAAGATTTTGGTGCAGAGCTGTGATCAACAAATAATTACACCTTTTGAAGCTCATATTTTTTTGATTAAACTCTCATTCAGCACAATGAGAAAATATGTTCCCTAAAATTAGTATGAATATTGCACAGGGATCCCAAAGCTGCGGAGATAAATCCTACTGCAGCAGTGCTTCCCACTGATACAGTATTTGGATGCTAAGCGTGTAAATTTGTATTCAACATTTGTTGATACCTGACTAAGGTTGGCATCCTTTGGAAATAAATCTTAATCCTGTAAAATATTGGCCATGAAATTAATAATGTCTTATGTTCTTGTAGCTGGAGTTATTCATTTTAAAATATTCTGCTCAGTTATTTAATTTATTGATTTTATTGTGAATAAAATATTATTTTACACCATTTGTCCGTTTCTTTTTTACATGTACTTCAGTATAGTTTAAAGCTGTGTAGGTCAAGAATAGTGGAGATAGATCATAAAATTCCCTACAGTGCAGAAGGAGGCCATTCAGCCCAAGTCAGCACCGACCCTCTGAAAGAGCATTCTACCTCGGCCCAATTCCCTGCCCTATCCCCGTAACCACACCTAACCTTTGGACACATGACCAATCCACCTAACCTACACATCTTTGGACTGTTGGAGGAAGTGAGAACACTCAATGGAACCCCATGCACACATGGGAAGAATGTCCAAACTCCACACAGACAATAATCAGAGGTTGGAATCAAACCCAGGTCCCTGATGCTGTGAGGCAGCAGTGCTAAGCATTATGCCACCATGCCACCTTGCGGCAGAGGAGTTTCCAATACTGACCCTAACCCTACTGACCCTAATAGATTCAGCTGAGGAAGGAGCAGTGCTCCGAAAGCAGCACGGTAGCATTGTGGATAGCACAATCGCTTCACAGCTCCAGCTTCCCAGGTTCGATTCCGGCTTGGGTCACTGTCTGTGCACATCCTCCCCGTGTGTGCGTGGGTTTTCTCCGGGTGCTCCGGTTTCCTCCCACAGTCCAAAGATGTGCGGGTTAGGTGGATATGCCATGATAAATTGCCCTCAGTGTCCAAAAATTGCCCTTAGTGTTGGGTGGGGTTACTGGGTTATGGGGATAGGGTGGAGGTGTTGACCTTGGGTAGGGTGCTCTTTCCAAGAACCGATGCAGACTCGATGGGCCGAATGGCCTCCTTCTGCACTGTAAATTCTATGAACCTATGAAAGCTAGTGTTTGAAACAAATATGTTGGACTTTAACCTGGGGTTGTAAGACTTCTTACTGTGCTCACCCCAGTCCAACTCCGGAATCTCCACATCATGCCTAACTAATCTACAGTGGCGACGAGCACAGGAGTCAAAGTTGAAATGCTTTCAGGTATTCTCAGAGTGCCAAGTGGGCAATCCAATTTGTTCTCCTTCTATCCTTCATGCCAGTATTCAGTCAATTCAGTTTACGCAACAAGACATGAAGCAATTGTGGAATGCATCGGACACAGCAAAAGCTATGAACCCGGAAAACATTCCAGCTATAGCATTGAAGACCAATGGAGCAGAACTAGCTGCTTCCCTATCCTAGCTATAGTGCAGCTGTGACATAGGTAACTGTACAAAATGTGAAAAATTGCCCTATGTTCAATTCACAATATTAACAAGGCTAACCTGATCAATTACTGACTACCAGAGTTTTTATTATTCAGTCAAGAGATGTGGGCGCCACTGGCTGGGCCAGCATTCATCGTGCATCCCTAATTGCCCTTGTGAAGGTGCTGCCTTTATGAACCACTGCAGTGTGGTATAGGCGCACCCATAGTGCTGTTAGAGAGGGTATTGCAGGGTTTTGACCCAGTGACAGTGAGAGGAGTCCTCCCCACTATTGGCAAAGTGATAGAAGGGATCACAATTACTAGCATCAAATGACTGCTACTCACGACTAACCCGCTCGCTGATGTTCAGTTTAGGTTCCACGATGACCACTCAACTCCAGACAATTTCACAGGCATGGAACAATTTTACAGGTATGGAACAAGAAATGAATGCTCAAGGAATGCTAAATGTAACAGAATTTAGAATTTAACTGGATCCAAGCAACAAAAACAAAACTGAGAACAATAAGAGTCAAGAGGAAAATTGTTTAGGACATGACTGCAGGAGATCCTCCGTCCAACCATCACTAGATGCTTAATCAATGACGTTCTCTCCTTTAAAAGGTCAATGGTGGTGCTGTCTATTGATGATTCCATGCTGTTTAGCTCTATTTACAATTAAAACAATCCATGCTAGCTGTGGTGGCTTGAGACGTACACTTAAGGCTTTCAGTAGTAAACAAAAGGGGTTTATTGACAGAAGGCAAATTATGCAGTTGGAAAACAGGTACGGGTCACTATACAACGGGTCTTTACTCTTCAGCTCGCTGCTCCATAATGCTCGGGGTCCTGCACAAACTCCCCACTGGCCAGGGTTCACGGGCTCCTGCTCGATTGGCTCTGATCTGGTCAGGTGGCCAGTGGAGCACGCCCCCTAAAGGGGCTACACTACCACATCTCTCCCCTCTTAAGTTCCCATATCTATGTACAAAAGTCACAATTGTTACCAGGGGCAACAGAAGAAAATCAATCGTTCCAGAGTCCTCTGGGTCCTCTGGAACTCCAAAGCTCAGCATCAGGCTAGTCTCTCATTTGTGCGATTGGATGGTCCACAGTCAATGCCACCTCTGGCAGAGCCACTTCCACAATAGGTGAACTAGCCGACCACCCTCGACAGACGCAGTTGGTTGAACAGAAGTGGGACCCCTGGCTCCCTTTGGCTGGAATAGGTTACAGGAGTATTCATGGTGCATGTAGAACTCGTCAACTCCACGTTGGGGTTCACCACCCCTTGATCTGTCAGGTGGTCGATGTGCTTCTTAATGGCCTTCTGAATGGACCTCCCACCTAAGACAGCGGGACCGACTGGGCCACAACCCATCCTTCTAACCACAGAGAATCTGCTCTGAAATTATGGACCAAAATTGGGTCTCCCACTCGGAACGTACTGTCCTCTCTCTGCTCTGACTGCTGATTCTTCTGGAGTGGACTTGCCTCCACCGTCCCTGCCAAATTAAAAAATACAAGGACCCATGAGCAACTCAGCTGGTGTGACCTCTGCGGATGAATGAGGGGTTGAGTTGCATAACAGCAAAAAATTAGCCAACCCCTGGTGAAGTGGCACATCTGAATGCTATTTTATGGCGTTCTTGAAGGTTTGAATGGCTCGCTCAGCCAGACTGTTCGATGCCTATTCTCGTGTGCAAAATGGTCTCACAAAACATTGGAACTCATCGCCTATGAAGGGGGTGGCATTGTCTGAAACAATTGCCTCCGGAAGCCTATGAGTGACAAACACATGGCGCAAAACCTCGAATGTGACTTCCGAGATAGTGGTCTCCTCTCCTGGACCGATAAACATTTTGAGTGGACATCTGGTAGCACCAACAACATCTTGACCAAAAATGGGCCCACATAATCAATTTGGACCTTGGTCCATGAGTGACTTATCCATTATCAAGCGCGAAGTGTGCAGAAGGCGACAAAAATTGCTGCATTTGATAAGGGTGACACTGCTGTATGTGCTCTTTAAGGCTATTCCTGGCTACCACACATAGCTGCACGCACACATCTTCATCTTTGTCTGCCCTAGGTGGGCGCTGTATAACTCTTGAAGGAGGCCCCCCTAGCCTGAAGCCGGTTGACCACCTGTGACCCCCATAGAATCTCGTTGTCTTCACATGTCAACTCATCTTGATTAGGGGAGTTAACTGGGTCTCAGCTGTTCAGACTTCTCTTAACGGCAGCCAGATTATCATTTGTTTAACTTTTGAAAGAAATAGGGTTTCTTTTAGTCCAGCTACGGATCTGCCTGTGGATACTGGCAGAATGTCTAGCAAATTTAGGGCTAGAATGATCTCCTGGGGTACGGTAGTGGCAGAATACTCTTAGGTGGGGTCGGCAACTTAACACAACTAAATTCTCAACAAGGCACGTTTAGCACAGTGGGCTAAACAGCTGGCTTGTAATGCAGAACGAGGCCAGCAGCGCGGGTTCAATTCCTGTACCGGCCTCCCCGAACAGGTGCCGGAATGTGTCGACTGGGGGCTTTTCACAGTAACTTCATTGAAGCCTACTTGTGACAATAAGCGATTATTATTATTTGTACCGGGTTGGTGCTAAGAAACATAGTTGTATGTCACCAACAGCAGGGCCCAACACTGCACTCTCATCGAGACTATGGGAAGTATGGACCTGTCTTCCCTTAACAGGCCCAGTAATAGCTTGTGGTCAGTTACTATGTTGAACTGTCGACCGTACACATGCTGGTGGAATATAACCGCAAAGCCCTCTTCTTCAATCTGGGTGCAGTTTTTTTCTGCTTCAGAAAGGGTCCTTGAGGCAAAGGCGATAGGGTGTTCTGAGCCAACTCCCATTTTGAGGGGTTAAACAGCCCCGATACTGTCAGGGGATGCATCACATGTCAGCATGATTGGTTTCTCCAGGTCTTAATGCACCAAGAGGTTTGAAGACTGCAATTCTTGCTTCACGACTTGGGCTTCTTTTTGAGGTTCTTTCATTGCCACTGATGATTCTTCCTTAAAAGTAGATGCAATGATGCCAATGATGCTAATGGCTAGATTTGAAATAAACTTTGTAATTTAATTGACCATACCAAGAAAGGACTTAAGCTCGCTTATATTTTTGGGTGCAGGGACATCTCGTAGGGCCTTGACCTTTTCTTCCAAAGGTGCGCATCAATTCAAAATCCTAGGTACATCAGTTCAGAGCCTGGATGGTACATTTTTTGTGCTTTAGGCAGAATCCAGAATCACAAAGCCTCTTTGGTACTTCCTCTAGGCTGGCCACATGTTCTTATGGTGTAGTGTCAGCCACTCGCAAGTCGTAAACCACCACCTTGGGAATCCCATGGAGGAGATTTTCCGTTGTGCATGGAAGATAGCGCAGGCTGAAGAGATGCCGTACGGCAGTCTGGTAAATGGAAGAGGCCATTGTTTGGTATTGTTTGCAGCAAACCTCTGAGACTTCTTATCCAGTTCTAGCTGCAGGTAGGCGTGACTGAGGTTCAACTTTGAATAGGTGAAGCCTCCTGCCAGCTTAGCATAGAGGTCTTTAATACAGGGAATTGGATACTGATTGACCTGGGCAATCTGGTTCATGGTCATCTTATAGCCCACACAAATCCTTATTGACCGATCTGGTTTAAGGACAGGGACTATCGGCGCTGCCCACTCTGAAAACTGAACCAACTTAATTCCAATTTCTTTAGTCGACTGCTACCTTCTAATGCAATGCGTATGGCACTGGCCTGGCTCTGAAGAACTTGGTACAGAATCCGGATTGGCATATATTTGAGCTTTTACGCCCTTAATTTGATTTAATTCTTTAGGCGTCTTCGTACTTCCTCAAGGCATTTTGGAGGATGCTGCCCGATATTTTGAAGCTCTCCAGCCAGTTGAACCTAATCTTCTGCAACGAGTCTCTTCCCAACAGACTGGGTCTATGTCCTTGCATGACAACCAAAGACATTGGCATCCTGCTGTCTGCAGGCCACTGGAGTATCGGTTTGGCTGTTCTGAGGATCTTCAAAATCTCTCTGGTGTATGTCGAAGGTTTGGCTTTAGTATTCTTTAAGCTTAAAGACTGTATTATTGCCTTCCTTGGAAGGTCTGTTCACCCACTATGGTCACCGAAGCCCCAGTGTCGACTTCTATTTAAGGAGACCTACCATTCACCCTGAAGACAATTTCGATCAGAGCTGTTTTATTCAATTGAATTGCATTCAATCGATGAATCAAATTCTCTTCTCCAGGACTCTTCTCCACTATATCCAGTGACAGTGGGCTGCTGCTGCCATTTCATTTTTGCAATGGTGTGCTTTGCCCCCCATTGTAGCTTATGTAAATGTGCAATGAAGGTACACAAACTCTTGGGGATTGTCACCCTGTAACGATAGCAGTCCACCTCAGATTTGGTTTGATGCCCCGATTCCTCCCCGCTCTTTGGGTTCTGTTATGGTCCCAAGGACCGTGGCTGATTGTGTATTGCCTGCTGATCCCGCCACAGACCTTGCAGCCTTACGGCCCCATACTTGGGTTACCTCTCCTTCAGCCATGCTTTCAAGCTCAGTGCCACCTTTTTTGACACACTCAGTCGCCTGAGCTATCTTGATTACTTTTTCTTATGTAATTGTGGTCTCCATCAGAAGCTTCTTCTTGAATTAGAGGTTACAGATCCCACAAACCAGCCGGTCAAGCAACATGACGCTGAGTGAAAATGAAATGAAATGAAAATCGCTTATTGTCACGAGTAGGCTTTAATAAAATTACTGTGAAAAGCCCCTAGTCGCCACATGCCAGCGCCTGTTCAGGGAGGCTGGTACGGGAAGTGGGGTCCCCAACTCACAATACCCAAGTTGGTTAAACCTGGCTATGAAGGCTGAGACAGATCCTTCATTGTCTCTCACTGCACAGTTTAAAAAAAAATTTAGAGTACCCAATTATTTTTTCCAATTAAGGGGCAATTTAGCTTGGCCAATCCACCTAGCCTGCACATCTTTTGGGTTGTGGGGGCGAAACCCATGCAAACACGGGGAGAATGTGCAAACTCCACACGGACAGTGACCCAGGGCCAGGATTCGAACCCGGGTCCTCAGCGCCGCAGGCAACAATGCTAACCACTGTGCCACCGTGCTGCCCTCTCACTGCACAGTTGAACTTATAATGTTGGAGTATAATCGAGGTCCTTGATTTTAAATATTTTTTAGCCAATTTCACTATATAATCAAAGGTCTTTGATTTGGGTGCCTCCAGGAATATGACGTTCCTGATCAAATTGTAGGTCTGGGGCCTGCAAACTGTCAGAAGAATCACCTGCTTGTCCTCACCTGTGATCTTGTTAGCGATAAAGAAAAAACTAAGTCATTCAATGTACTGACTCCATGACTCAACCCCTTGGCCAAATGGGTCTAGTTTGCCAATGATAGGCATTTTCACTCACGGTTTAAATGATTTAAACTCTTGCTGGAGCTTCTCTCTTTTCTCAACTGTTCCTTCCCCCAGCCCCCTCGATTCATGATGATTGTCGGCTATGATCAAAATGTTTTTCCTCGTCGGCAATGTGGTGGCTTGAGGCATACACTGCAGCTTCCAGTAGTAAACGATAGGACTTTTTGGTGAAAGGCAAAAGAAGATAGATAACAGGCACAGAACAGTATGCACAGGTTTCACTCTTCAGCTCCCTGGCCACACTGCCTGTGGTCCTGTGCCCTGGGCACCGTGCAAATTCTCCATTGGTCGCGGTCCATGCACCCCCGCGCGATTGACCCTGAGCTGGGCATGTGATCAGTTTAGCTTGCCCCCTTAAAGGGGCCAAGCTCCCACACTAACCTTTACTTTATGATGTGAAATTCCCTAAGGTGCCCTCTACTGACAATTAAACTTCCATAGCATCACCATTAGTGATAAACATTGTGCAGGTCATGATCACTTAAAGCTTACAGCAAGTCAACAGCATGGCTGCAAGAGAGAGGCAGAGCCAACTGCTCTGTGACAAATGTCTCTTCTCGTTATCCATGGTCTCTGTCACTTGTTGAATACTGGACCTCACAGCTCCTTGACTGATGCTAGAGAGGTCTTGAATGCCTAAATAATGGAAATCAGAGATGTAGAAATGCAGGGCCATTTTCATCTTCATTCTCATAAACAAGTCCATGCGGAAGATTGGTTAGCTTCAGGTCTTCATGGAGTATTTTGCAACGGTGACCAATTGGTTCCGAGATGAAGCTATTTTGAGTGTCTCATATGACATTCACTCCCTTTACACTCTTCTCTAGAAGTAGGTTGTAGCAAGGTCGATTCAGTTTGTGGTCATGGTTCAATTCCTCATCCCTCTGCTTCCACTCAGGCCATCCATTTTAATCAAGACCAGGGACACGCCCAGTGCAATTGGAATGCGATCACCTTATTAATATGCAGAAAGAGAGGAGTCCTCATATTAATTGCCTCAGGCATTAGCAGGCCTCCAGATGGCAAAACTAGTGAGAATTAGCTGCAAAAACTGAGAGAACGAAATCTCACAATAATTTACAGACTGCAGGGGTCATGCTCGACAGATTTAATGCTCCCTTTCTAGATCTCCCAGGCTGATAATCAGGTAATAGACATGCCTTCTGCCAATAGCAGGTCATCCATGGCACATTTCTCAGCCTGAGTGACTGGGTACAAAAATGGGTGTGAATCCAGTAAATGTCTGACTGTGTTAGGCTGTGGGGCGGAGAGAACTGATTACTGGGAACAAAATTTTCCCAGTTGAAATGAAATGAAATGAAATGAAAATCGCTTATTGTCACTAGTAGGCTTCAATGAAGTCACTGTGAAAAGTCCCTAGTCGCCACATTCCGGCGCCTGTCCGGGGAGGCTGGTACGGGAATCGAACCATGCTGCTGGTCTGCTTTAAAAGCCAGCGATTTAGCCGAGTGAGCTAAACCAGCCCCTGTTTAAGTGAGGATATCAGGTGAATGTAACAAATGTTCCAGCAAACGACGGTCCAATACATCTAATAATGCAACTAATTTATTCTATTATTTTGCATTCAAAATTCAATAATTGCATCATTGTTTTGTGTAAATTCAGGTCCATATTTAGTATCACTGATTCCAGTTATAATTGTTCATTTTATAATTTTTTAAATCATATTTTGTTTTGTAATGGCTCTGTGAAGCACCTTGGGAGGTTTTAATATGCTAATGATGCTACATAAATAGAAGTTGTTGTTGTCATTGATTTTGACAATCAGATTATAGCATCATAAAGCTATATTTAATACAGTATTGGTAAGATTTTTTTAGCTGTTGGGCAAAACTCTTATTTTGCTCAATGGCTGCACTCACAAATAACCTGTTCAGAGGCCACGTCTCACAGCCAATCGAATCACCAGTGAAGCAAGGTGTTTCTCCACAGGGGTAAATGGGAAATCGGAAGACGAGCTCTGCCTGCATAACTTCATTTAAAAGATGGCCAGTCAGCCACCTTACCAAAGCTATAATAAGCTCTATTTTTGGAAACCAGTGAGACAGTGACAAGGAGCAAGCATGGTTACTTCATAGTCCGATTTACGTCCTACTCAAGGTTAATATCTAAATTTATACACGCATATGTGTGCAATCCTAATTTCACTGATCCATTACAATTTTTGTCATTTTGTGTGCAGTGTTGGTTTCTGGAAATCCTGGATATGTGCAACATTTTCCCCTCAACTGAGCCGGTCAGGATTATATTTGCTGGAGTTCAGAAGAATGAGGGGGGATCGCATAGAAACCTAAAAAATTCTAACAGGACTAGACAGGATGGATGCAAGAATGATGTTCCCGATGGTGGAGCTGTCCAGAACCAGGGGTCACAGCCTGAGGATATGGGATAGACCATTTCAGACAAAGATAAGGAGACATTTCTTCACCCATAGAGTGGTCAGCCTATGAAATTTGTTACCACAGGAAGTACTGGAGGCCAAAATATTGGGTTGGATTCTCTACCTTGCGCCTGTAGAGGATTCCCGGTGGGGTGGAGAATCCTGCATTAGTGAAGAAAACGGGATCATCGCCGGGAACCAACCCCTATTAGGGGTCCCCTTATTTAGTGGGTTTCTGAGGGGGGGTTAACTTTATGTAGGGGGTCTCTGGTGGGTACTTTTATTTGGGGTGTCTCTGTGGGGGGTGGTTTGGGTCAACCCTACCTGTGGGAAGGGGAAGGACCCAGAAAATCCAGGGTGCAGAGCTCAATTATGATGTGGGGAGGGGTACTGAATTGCAATGCGGGTGCGGAGGTGGGTGACCAGCCGGGGGACCTGGCTATTGGGCCACACAAGCAAAATGGCAGCCCGATAGCCGGGATTCCCTCGGGAAATGCGTGCAATTCTTGCCATTCAGAAATTTGTGTGCCGAAGGATTGGGAATGGCTTCCTGGTCTTCAAATGCAATTCAACTCATAGGGATGGTTTCTCCATTTCAGCGACTAAGTGTTGACGCCTATGAAGCATGTATGGTCTTTTACGACCAAAAAGTCTGCGTGACCCTCACCGCATCCGTGACCGGTGAGGTGCGAGCAGCGGCGCCGGGTGAAACCCTTGGCTCCCACGCCGAAAACGGCCGGAGAATAACTGGGTCCCTGGCCACACATGCGCACGGCTGACGACCTGCAGCAGTTGCGCCATACAACATGCGCCGGCCATTTGGGGACCTGACCCACCATCCATGACCCCACAGGCTACCCCTGGCCACCCCCCACCAGTCGCCCCAGCCCTTACGGAAGTGCCTCTGGTCAGCGGCATGGAACCCGGCTGAGTGCGGCGGCGCTGGACACAGTCCGCAGCCGCCACGTCGGGTTCCCGTCCGCTGAGACCACACGTGTCCCGCCCCATCGGGAACTCAGCCCATCAGGAACGGAGCGTGGGTGGGCGCCCGATGATGCGCCAACAGCGTTACAATGGTGCGCGATGCAATGACGCCATTTCCGAGGGGGCAGAGCATAGCTGACCGGCGTCGGCCCAGATTTGGGCGTTGGTGTCAATTCTCCGCCCGATCGCCGATTACGATATCAGCATCGGGCAACGGGGAATCGCGCCCATAGTTTCCGAATAGAGAATCTTACCCATTTCATGTTTTCAAGAAACAGTTAGATATAGCACTTGGAACGAAGGGCATCAAATGATATGGAGGGAGGGCGGGATTCGGCTATTGAGTTGGATGATCAGCCATCATCATAATGAATGCCGAAGCAGGCTTAAAAAGCTGAATGGCACTCTTTGCACCTACTATCTATGTTTCTATTAATGAGCTCCAGGTACTCTTTGGCTAGGTAAAGGCTGGTATTCTCTGTTGCGGTCTGCCCCGCTATCGCTGCTAGCGAAGGTGGACTAATTTGGCACTCAGCCAAATCTCCCATTCACTGCATTGGGACTGGAGAATGCCACCGCCCGAAATGGGAGGTATTATACATACATATTATGCAACAGTTAAGTGCGCTCATTTCAAAGGTTTTCCTTCAGATGTGTTTCTTATATACACAGTGACATAAACTGTGCAAAGAACTCTTAGGGCTAAAAATGGACATATGCCATTAATTGAGTCTGGAAGTCACAATTTCTGATTAGTCTGTACTGGTTCTGCTTAAGGTGGGAAGCATGCTACATTTATGCTACATCATCAATATGGTGACTGGCTGGCTGAGCACACAATGGCGGAGCCAAAGAGCATGCAAAACCAGCACAAGTTCCAGCAAGTCTTCAGCTCTTAAAGGCAGTCTGTCCGTCTTAAAGAGAAGTTGTGCTAGAATACTCAAGTCTGAAAAGAAGTGGAACAGAGCCATTAAACGTGATGGAAAAAGGAGCACCAGCCCAGATACTGGCTCTGAGATTCACCGAAGCTGCTCTGGAAGCACTGTTGATAGAAGTCGATAGAAAGATAGAGGCCATTTTTCCTCACGAGGTGGGGGAATGAGGGGGGCAGGTGCAGGAAGCCCTAAAACATGTCTTCATAAAGGAACGGGAACATGGGGCGACATGGTGGCACAGTGGTCAGCACTGCTGCCTCACAGCACCAGGGACTCGGGTTCAATTCTAGCCTTGGGTCATTGTCTGTGTGTAGTTTTCACATTCTCCCCGTTTCTGTGTGGGTTTCCCCGGGGTGCTCCGGTTTCCTCCCACAGTCCAAAGATGTGTAACTTAGGTGGATTGCCGATGTTGAATTGCCCCTTAATAAACAAAAAAGATGTGTAGGTTAGGTGAACAGGTTATTGGGATAGGGCTGGGAGGGGGCCTGGGTAGGGTGCTCGTTCAGAGGGTCGGTGCAAACTCGATGGGCCAAAAGCCTCCGTCTGCACTGCAGGGGTTCCATGATTCTCTGACATGGCCTGGGAGGTAAATGCCTGGAGTCTGTTCCTGAGGAATTGGCAGCAGTGCAGAAAGAAGCTTAATTACATCAAATGTGTGGTCAAGATCAGTGAATTCACCTGCCCATTGCTTCTCATATCTACCAAGCACCAACTTGTCATGCTGACCAAAGCAATGTACCTTAGTCACACCCCTAGCTGTTGTCCCTAGCGATCAGGATTCCAGTTTAAAATTCAGATACTCCACCTCATGCATAAACATTATTCAATGCTGTCAGCCTCTGAAATGGTGCTCTAAATCAGGGGCTGGAAACAATAGAGGTAATGGCTTCTGGTAGTAGCAAAAATAGCAACGATAACAGTGAGTTGCAACATCTTAGAGATAATGAATATATGGCCTCTGTCATTTCCTTGATACTGTGACAACCAGCGAATAGGGAAGTGTGGGCAATGTTTCCCAAACCTGCCTGCAAAGACCCAGAGATGTGAAGGTTGAGGGTGACTGTGACCTTCACAGCCACTGGCAGGTTTGTCCTCCCATAATTACGAAGCATCAGGTTAGGTTGCAGGAGATGACATAGGTTGATGGCCACCCCCTTGCTAAAGCTGAGTCACCTCAGGCATTGCTCCTGGATGAGATGAAGGTTGGAGAACTGCTATCTAAAAAGCCTTGGTGGGTAGCGCTTTCTGTAAAGAGCCCCCTCCTTCTCCATTTTTGCAGAGCTTCCTCTCTCTTCACCCTGTGCTCCATTTCCTGATCATTTTGCAGACTAAAAGGCACTGTCACCACACTCCCATACCTGGCTCAGGTATTCTTCTGTCCTTCATGACTGTTCCAGTTGCCAAAGACACCTAGAGCACAGCATAGTACCTACGCAAGCAACCTCAGTAAATGTAAAAGCTGCTCATCTCACATGTTGACCGGCCCTATGAACAGTAATACCGCAGACCCCATCTTGTAGCTGAATGTTTGACCTTTGTGAAGTGATGTGAAAATTCATCCAGTGGATCTACGAGGTCTAAGGCAGATGGACATCACATCAGCTGGTAGAGTTGTCAGGGTAGTGCTGGATCAGTCACTTGTCAGTGGAGGACAACCACATGAGTGGCTTCCTTAGGTGGTGTGCTGCGCAGGACACGCCTAAATCAGCTGTGGCACAGAATGTAGTAGCAAAAGCGCACCTAGCTTCTGTAGCACCATTGCAAAGTTGTGAAAAATGAAAGTCTTTATTTCTTTTGCCGACTAATGTTCAATAGTTTCTAATTAATATCACCAGTAACAGAGCAAAAGCGTCAACATAATGTTGGTATAAATAAACAAGTTTAAACTGCATAAAATTGTGGCAACATTTGTAAAAATCCTTTTTATCCAGCAGTCACAAAGAACCTATACTTGCTCTATGATATGTATGGATAATCTGCAGCCTACATTGAGGGTGGCAGAAGCTAGATTCGGCTGGAGAAAAGAGGAATTTTCTTTTAACAGTCCGAAATCAATGTAAAAGAAAAATCACGCATTGTTCTTCGCGTGACCAGTTCATCAAATGGGGCACCTTTTATCACTTGAAACAAACAATTCATAAACCTGCTGCACACCTTGAAACCTTAATTTATTTATGCACTCGAGGTCCCAACTGCAGCGAGAATAAATGTTAAGTGCATTGGAGCTGATAATGTTTCACGATACGACTGTCACAGTCATGAAACAATTCAAATTTCAATTCTTCCTTATTTTATAAGTTACATTTTATTTTTCCTCACATCCTACTCCCAGTTGACATTGAAACAACATTCCACAACCAAGAGGAAGCACATATTGCACTTTTCTGCATCTTGTCGCCAATCTGCTCCAACTAGATGCAATCTGCAAAAAGGCAGTGAAAGAACATAGGAGGTTGACTTGCAAACTAGTTTCCACCTCAGCTCAGTGCCGACCCAAATAAATATGCTGCATGAAACATGTTATTATCTCGTGTGGCATTACTCGTGGTGAGTCAGAGAATACCCTCTTTATAATATTTGCAGCATTTATGCCATAACAGTCATAATAACTGACTAAGTCAACTCTGTTTTTATTAATAATCATCAGTCCAAAGATGTGTGGGTTAGGTGGATTGGCCATGCTAAATTGCCCATAGTGTCCTAAAAAGTAAGGTTAAGGGGGGGGGGGTTGTTGGGTTACGGGTATAGGGTGGATACGTGGGTTTGAGTAGGGTGATCATGGCTTGGCCCAACATCGAGGGCCGAAGGGCCTGTTCTGTGCTGTACTGTTCTATGTTCTATGTGCAGGTTAGGTGGATTGGCCATGCTAAATTGCCCTTATTGTCCAAAAAGGTTAGATGGGATTACTGGGTTAAGGGGCTAGGGTGGTGTGGGCTTAGGTAGGGCGCCCTTTCCAAGGGCTGGTGCAGACTCGATGGGCCGAATGGCCTCTTTCTGCACTGTAAATTCTATGATTCTATGATTATTGTCACAAGTTGGCTTACATTAACATTGTAATGACGTTACTGCGAAAATCCCCTAGTCGCCACACTCCGGAACCTATACGGGTACACAGAGGGAGAATTCAGAATGTCCAATTCACCTAACAGCACATCTTTTGGGACTTGTGGGAGGAAACCGGAGCACCCGGAGGAAGCCCACGCTGACACCGGGAGAGCGTGCAGACTCCGCACAGACAGTGATCCAAGCCGGCAATCGAACCTGGGACCCTGGCACTGTGAAGCAACAGTGCTAACCACTGTGCTACTGTGTCGCCATACCCTACCGTTCCATAACATCCCGGAATTTTTACTAATGCTTTGGAAATAAAATTCAAATCTGAAAATTGTTCGGCGTCTGAGCGGCGGGGTGGGATTCACACCGCCCTCCCCCCCCGGCGGTTCTTGGTAGTTTCTTGTTAGTTAGTGGTATCAAGGGACATGAAGCTAAAGATATGAGGTATAAGTAAGCCATACCTTAATTGAATGGTGGAGCAGGTTTAAGAGGCTGAATGATTCTCCTGTACTTCCATTTTCCTATGGTTTACTGGCGCTTCCATTTTCCTGTTTACTATCTCGACTCTCGCTGCTTGATATGCTTTCTTAGGTTAGTGGGATGTTTACAATTCAACCACAAATTAAAGATGCAACAATTATGTAATCAGTCAAGTCTTACATTCAAAATTAATCTTTTTCTCTTTTAGAAAGTTTCCGTGATGTTAAAACAAGCATTCAATTTATCTGAATAAATATTTTACAATATGACTTCTTAATTTTATAGAATATAGAACAGTACAGCACAGAACAGGCCCTTCGGCCCTCGATGTTGTGCCTAGCCTTGTCCGAAACCAAGATCACGCTATCCCACTCCCTGTCATTCTGGTGTGCTCCATGTGCCTATCCAATAACCGCTTGAAAGTTCCTAAAGTGTCCGACTCCACTATCACAGTAGGCAGTCCATTCCACACCCTAACCACTCTCTGAGTAAAGAACCTACCTCTTCAAATAATTTTATAAAATGACTAAAAGTTTCTGGTCCTGAAATTCTGTGAAACATTTACCAGTCTTGTGTCCTAACTGATATGGAGAAATTGTATAAATGGACACTGTTACCTTTTATTACTAGTCACAGATCTCCCTGTTCTGCAATGGGTAACAGGAAGAACTTTGGTTGGAATTCTCTGGTCCTTTAGATTTTCTTTTCCTGCCAGTAGTGCACCCCCACCCACGGGTTTCCCAGTGGTATGGGGTGGCTTCAATGGGAAATCCCAAGGTGCCAGGCTAGCTGTGCCAGGCTGCCTGGGTGCCAGGTTGGCACTGCCGGAGGTTGCACCCGGGGGGGGGGGCATTCCGCATGAAAGGGTGGGTGAAGGGGACTCCTGCGGCCTTGACAAGGTTGGGCAGGGGTTGGTCAATAAAGCGGGGGGGGGGGGGGGGCCTGAAGGCGGGGGGGGGGGGGGGGGGGTGAACTTCGGGGCCGCTGTTTAAAATGGCACCCGATCTGCAAGGAGCTATGTTGCAAGCAAGAAACTGACTAAAGTGTGGCCTCGACAGGGAGAAACTCCCCAAGGCAAATAGTGGGGTGAATATTGTGATGCACAATCAATGGACACGAAACGTAGGTGAAGTCTGAAACGAAAGGCTTTAATCAGCAAGAAGTGAGCCCGGCAGCAGACGTACAGAAATGGCCTGGCTGCTGGGGCACACGGGTTCTTATACCCCGCCTCGTAGGCGGAGCTACCTTCTTCTTAGCTAATAGGAATACAGAGAACACGATACTTGGGCCAATAGGCAGTGAGTCCTCTGCACCAATGGCAGCTCACACTCCCAGGTACCGTAATATCCCTAGTCATACTACCACATATCGATGGCGCAGCCACTGAGAAACACCCCACCAAATGCATCCAAAGGCAGATTTTTACTTTTGTCCACTGAATCACGCCCAATGTAACAAGTGTGAGAAAGGGAAATAGGGAATAGGTGCCACACACAACATTTTTAACATATTACCATTAGATATCTCATGATATAGCTGACAGGGGGCTGGAATCTCGGTTCAGGAGACTATGTGCTCCTGCCAGCAGAGTCTCATTTCCGGTCTCTGCTGGCACTAGGAGCGGTGCCCAGGTGCAATTGCCTCTCCTTTTCAGTGCAGATTTATGCACAGAGAGCTCGCAGAATTGTCGGAATCCCGGTATCAGGACGCATTTTGAAATCGGGGGCTGCTGCCCCTCTCGCCCCCACAACGCAAATCCTGCTCTCCCCCTATCATCCCCGCTGACAAGTAGGGATATCCTTTCCCCCCCCCAATCACAATGAGAACAATGGGCCATCCCCCCACAGCACGCATCCATGACTCCACAATCAGACCCCTCCTTCAGACCTCCCTGTCAGACCCCCAAGAGAGCCCTCGACAGAGACGCCTTCAGAGGCACCTGCCTGAAAGCTGAAAAGCAGTCCAGACACAAAGGTGAACAATCACTGCATTATCATATAACCTTTCTTAACATCTGCTACCTCAGAAAAAACTGTTTAAAGAAGCTACTGTTACAAATTTCAGTAGTTTCTTCAAAAGCCCAGTACACTTTAAAGAGCTTGAGATCCCTTGATAGCCTTTGAAATGCAAATCTTCCATTCAATTTCAGACAATAATACATTGCATTATCCAGTGAATTGGCAGCTTTATAACTCTAGAGACAGCTTCTTGGTGGATTGCTGATCTATTTTCCCTTCACTCCTGATTGCATCTCCATTTCCCTGCTTTGATGCTAAACGCTATGTTTAGAAACAGTCTTGCTATGATTGACAGGTCCTCACCACATCAAAAGGAGCTAAATGCTTTCTGCTGTGAAAAAGAGGAAGATGGGGGTGCCTGTCAGAGGGTGTTGGGGGGAGGGTGGGCGGGGGGGGGGGGGGGGGGGTAGGATTTGTGTTGAGAGGGAAGGGGACCTTCCGATGGACTTTGGGGGGCACCTCCATTATGCATGGACCCCCTTGGCTCCTATGGAGTTCCTTGGGTCAGGGCTCCACTTGAAAATATCGGCACCAATTCAGGCCCTTGTAATCCCTGCTGAGAGGAGCAGCACATGGGGCTGGAGAATTGGGCTTCCAGCCCGTTAATTAGATGCAAATGCCAATCGCTTCTCAGCCTTTTGGTTAAGATCAAGTGTAGTATCTGCTCGGCCTTTTGGCTCAGATCTGGTATGTCTCTCTTGTGGGGACCATGAATTGGATTCAATTTGAATTGAATTGTTTTTTGGAGCAAGCAAGCAGCTGGCTTAGGGGTTCACCCCTGTCCACACTCTGGGCCATGGCTTTCTAACTCTGAAAGAGTAATAAACAAAAATGGGTGCAAATGACTCATTTGCATCTTTCCGCCAGCACCGGGTCAGAGGCACGCTGCTGCCGCTGATGCGGGACCAGAGCATTGGAATGGGACAGGAGCACGGCAACAATCCCATTTTTCATCCTGTGCTTAATTCTCCGCCGGATCTAGATACGGGCGGCGAGCTTCAGAGAATCCTCGCATGGAAGTCAAGACCAAGCAGCACTGACGAAGGGAGAAAAGTGGACGAGGGTGCACACACAATTAAGTCCCAATTTTAAAGTTGTTTTTTCTGTTTATATAATACTCCAGGAAGCAGACATATAGAGCTGGTTAGAACACATGATGTTTCTCAACCTAGTCCTAGGAATGTTAAATCACCACTCCCAGTTGGAGAGCCTATTTATAGTCTGTATATCAACCTCCAATTCTTTTTGTTTTGTTCTTTGTTCTCTTCTATGTCTTTCTGCCTTTTCTTCTTTCCTTTTAGGTGGAAGCGACGATGGCATGTTGCACAAGAAATGTAACACCAATGACAGCATTCAGGAATCTGAGAAACTGTGTCCGTCAGTACTTTTATTCCAATTCTCTCCTCAATCACTCATGTTTCCTTCACATCGCATGGTTCTATCATATCTCCTATCCATTGCCCTTCCCATGACAATCTTCTGATTTTACAGCCCCTCTATTCGCATTGCTAACAGTGCCTCTCCTACTTTGAATTATTCACTCAGCACCTGTCCTTCCTCACACTCTTGCTCCATTTTATTCAGCTCACCCTTAACCTCCTATCCATTCCACTTTCTGGAGGAGAATAGGATGTAAGGATGTGGTGTCAAAGATAGACCTTTGTTCCTGGGAAGAGAAGACGTGCTGAGTCTCTCGCAGGAAACTCTATCTGCATCTCCTATGATACAGGCTGTGGTGGTTCTCCTCCTCCATGATAATTGGATACAAAACAATACTTGCAGAATGCTACATATGATCATGAGAAGTTTTGACAGTCAGTAGGAGTTTTGGGGGCGGAGTGGGGAGGATGTGGGGGTGCAGAGAGATCGAAAAATCTGTCTGTGCTTTTCCTTGATGTAATAGTGAAAAGCAAGTCCAGGGACTGGGTTTTATGAGCGCTGCTGTCCGCACTCCCCCTCCCATCTCCCATGGACAGCTAAAATGTTGGGCGAAGCTTTCCCAGGATTCCAATGGCATCCTGCAGCAATTTAACACTGACAGCAGTGTTAAATGCTTTAAAATGACACATCCATAAAGTGAGCCTAACTGCTCACTTGAATATGCAAATCTGGTTCATGCTCAGTTTGGGCGAGATCTCGTCAGCCGAGGTGGAGATATGGGGATAGGGTGGGGGATTGGGCCTGGGTGGGGTGATCTTTTGGCGGGTCAGTGCAGACTTGATGGGCTGAATGGCCTGCTTCTGCACTGCAGGGATTCTATGATTCAAAATCTTGGGCTATAAATTTTTAAAAATCAGCAAGCTGTGAATTTCACATAGTGTTTATACTTTGTAACCACCCTGTGGCTGTGGAATAGTAAAATTAATATCTTGAATTAATATTAAATAATGAAATGTGACTGTGTCAGTTTAAAGTGACCTTAAATGTAATTAAAAATAAAATCCTGTACAATAAAGCAAATTTTATTATTAGGAATGCCAATGCAAGCGGATAACAAATAAATTAAGCCATCTATATTATCTTAATACATCTTGTGTATAATAACCTGCACAGAACACAGGGCGCTGGGCTGATGGTTTTCCCCATGTGGTTCGAGGATTATGAGTTCCCTGGCCAACTATGGGGCTGATATCATCTTGTACATAAGGTTGGCCAGATAGGAACTGACTGAGAGAGAGCGAGGACCCGGTGAGATTCAACCGGGTCCCATTGTAAATAGTACGTATTATAAATAAATGTCTTCTTTTATGTTACTTGTCTGACTCCCTTCGCCTTTAATGAACTGTCGACGAAGATAAACTAGAACTGTTGACGTGTTACTCTGCTGTCTATGCCAACAGCATAACCGAAAATGAGCGCCAGACTGTGATCCTATTGACACCTTCAGCTTAATTAGGGGCATAATTAGGGGCATAATTAGGGGCCTCCTGTTTTCGGCAACGCCAGACACGGTAGCATTCGACCAGCTCATCACGCTGGTGGAGAATCGCTTCAACCCGACACCGTCCTTCAGTGTGCAAAGGTGTAGATTCAGTACGGTACAAAGGTTGGAAGGTTGTCGAGTATGATTCCTGGTTGCGGAAAATCGCAGAGTATTGCGAATATGGTGCTGTGCTTTGTGACTGCGTGGTTTGTGGTATTAACAACCTCGACTTCGAAAAAGGTTCCCTAACATTCCATCAGGCTTTGAAGATTTCTCGTTCACAGGAGAGAGCCGCTCAGGGCATACAGGAGCTTCAAGGATAAATGTTGTTTGCCGCCATGCCCACTCGCTGATGCACTATCAATTATGACGAGACGAGAGTAGAATGTAATCGAGGCTTTATTACAGAGATGTGTGGCCTCCTACAGCAGCTGGCGAAATGGCTGCAGCTCGGAGAGCACACACATATATACTCCGCCTACTGGGCGGAGCCAGCAGGCAGGGATCTACCCCGGTACCTGTAGTACAGGGGCCTTACCTTGATCTTCAAATCTTCATATATACAATAGAATACAACAGTGGTGACTACCACATTCACCCCCTGTTAAAAATGAGTCCAGCGGGGGTGGTGGAAAACTCTATACATACAGATTGCTTTTAAAAATTACAGAGAAGGTTACAAATTTAGACGATCGGGCGCCTTGATCTGTCGTTGAGAGCGCCGCAGTGCTGGTGGCGACTGAGGCATCGGCTTGGTCTTTGGTAACTCTGGGAGTGTGTCTAAGTCCTCTTCATCCCCGGGTGGGAGCAAGGGGAGAACGGATTGTCCTGGAGCGGAGGCTGCAGTGGTGTGCGCCGGGGGAAGGGAGGGTGGTGCCAGGGCAGAGGGGGGGGGGATGTGTGGGGACCCAGCTGGTGCCAGGTCCCTGAGGGAGACTGTCTTGGCAGCCGTCAGGGTACGCTACGTAGGCGTACTGCGGGTTTGTGTGGAGTAGCTGTACCCTCTCAACCAACGGGTCCACCTTGTGGAGTCGCACGTGCTTGCGGAGGAGAACGGGTCCTGGAGCTGCGAGCCACGTTGGGAGTGAAACCCCGGAGGTGGACTTCCTGGGGAAGGCAAAGAGACGTTCATGGGGGGTTTCGTTAGTCGTGGTGCACAGGAGCGACCGAATGGAGTGAAGTGCGTCGGAGAGAACCGCCTGCCAGCGGGAGGCTGGGAGATTTCTGGACCGTAGGGCCAGCTGGACGGCCCTCCAGACCGTCCCATTCTCCCGCTCCACCTGCCCGTTTCCCCTGGGGTTGTAGCTGGTCGTCCTGCTCGAGGCAATGCCCCTGTTGGGCAGGTGCTGGCACAGCTCATCGCTCATGAATAAGGATCCACGGTCGCTGTGGACGTAGGCGGGGAAACCGAACAGAGCGAAGATGGTGTTGAGGGCTTTGATAACGGTGGCAGATGTCATATCGGGGCATGGGACGGCGAAGGGGAATCGGGAATACTTGTCGACCACATTAAGAAAGTACGTGTTGCAGTCGGTGGAGGGGAAGGGCCCTTTGAAGTCCTTGCTGAGGCGTTCAAAGGGGCGGGAGGCCTTCACCAGGCGCACACGGTCTGGCTGGTAGAAGTGCGGTTCACACTCCGCGCAGAACTGGCAGTCTCCGGTGATAGCCCTGACTTCCTCGATGGAGTAGGGCAGATTGCAGGCCTTTATGAAGTGGTAAAAGTGGGTGACTCCTGGGTGACAGAGATTGACGTGCAGGGTCCGGAGTCGGTCCACTTATATGCTGGCACATATACCTTGGGACAGGGTATCGGGGGGCTCGTTGAGCTTACCGGGGCGATACAAAATCTCATAATTGTAGGTGGAGAGTTCGATCCTCCACCTCAAGATTTTATCATTTTTGATCTTACCCCGCTGTGTGTTGTTAAACATGAAGGCCGTTGGTCAGTGAGGAGAGTGAATCTCCTGCCGGCCAGATAATGCCTCCAATGTGGCACAGTTTCAACGATGGCTTGGGCCTCCTTTTCGACGGAGGAGTGCCAAATTTCAGAGGTATAGTGAGTGCGGGAAAAGAATGCCACGGGCCTGCCTGCCTGGTTGAGGGTGGCGGCCAGAGCGACGTCTAATGCATCGCTCTCGACTTGGAAGGGAAGCGTCTTGTTGACTGCATGCATCGCTGCCTTGACGATGTCGGCCTTGATATGGTTGAAAGCCTGGTGAGCCTCGGCCGTCAGTGGGAAAGCAGTGGATTGAATGAGTGGGTGGGCCTTGTCCGCATAGTTTGGGACCCACTGGGTGCAATACGAAAAGAACCCCAGGCATCGTTTGAGGGCCTTGGGGCAGTGGGGGAGGGGGAGTTCCATGAGGGGGCGCATGCGATCGGGGCCGGGCCCCAGAACTCCGTTCTGGACCACATAGCCGAGGATGGCTAATCGGTTGGTGCTGAACACGTGCTTCTCCTTGTTGTAAGTTAGGTTGAGGAAGTGGCGGTGTGGAGAAATTTGGAAATGTTAGCGTCGTGGTCCTGCTGGTCGTGGCCGCAGATGGTGACGTTGTCCAGGTATGGGAAAGTGGCCCGCAGTCTGTACCGGTCAACCATTCGGTCCATCTCCTGTTGGAAGACCAAGATTGGTGACGCCGAAGGGAACCCTAAGAAAATGGTAAAGGCGGCCGTCTGCTTCAAACGCAGCGTATGGGTGGTCCGCCTTACGGATGGGGAGCTGCTGGTAGGCAAATTTCAGGTCCACTGTCGAGAAGACCCGGTACTGTGCAATCTGATTGACTATATCAGATATGCGAGGGAGGGAGTACGCGTCGAGCTGCGTGTATCAGTTGATGATCTGACTGTAGTCAACGACCATCCTGTTTTTCTCCCCGGTTTTCACCACTATCACTTGGGCTCTCCAGGGGCTGTTGCTGGCAGGAGCTGCTGGACCTGATTAAGGTCCTGTCCTGGGCACTGTTCCGCCTGCTCCTGGTGGCGACAGGTTTGCAATCGGGGGTTAGGTTTGCAAAAAGGGATGGTGCATCGCCTTAAGGATCATGAGGCCGCAAACAGTAACCGGTGGTAGGGGCCCGCCAAATTTCAGGGTTAGGCCCTGGAGGTTGCACTGGAAGTCCAGGCCGAGTAGCAAGGCAGCGCAGAGGTTGGGGAGGACATAGAGCCGGAACCACTGAACTCTACACCTGGACGGTGAGGGTGGCGATGCAGTAGCCCCGGATCGCCATGGAGTGGGATATGTAGGCCAGGGAGATTCTTTGGTTAGCAGGGTGTACCACGAGGGCACAGCGCCTTATCGTATCGGGGTGGATGAAGATCACAGTGCTCCCAGAGTCCAGAAGGCAGGATATCTCATGCCCGTCGACCTTCACCTTTGTCGAAGTGGTCGCGAGGTTGTGCGGTCGAGACTGGCCGATCGTGACCGAGGCGAGACGCGGCTGGTCGTCGGCGGTTGCAGACGATGAGCAGCCCGATGGGCTGGGGTCCTGAGGCGGGTAAGACGCACGTGTCCTTGGGCAGGCAAGATGGCAGCGCCCATTGGTTCTGAGGCAAGCAAGATGGCAGCGCCCACGGGCAACACGTGTTGTGAGTGGAGCATGATGGCGGCGCCCATGAGCCGCATGTGGTCTGAGGAGAGGAAATGGCGGCATTCACTGGTCGCACCTGGGGGGTGCCGGGACAATAGCGGTGATTCAGCAGGCCTGGCACACTGCAGCGAAATGTCCCTTCTTGACACAGGCCTTGCAGAGAGCGCTCCGCGCCGGGCAGCACTGCCGGGGTGTTTTGTCTGTCCACAGAAGTAGCATTTTGGTCCCCCGGGGTTGGTTGGCTGCCGTGCGGCGCAGGCGTGGGGTTGGCTGAGGGCGGTCGTTGATGAGGTCCATGATGGGGTGGCCGCCGGCAGGATCCATGATACACAGGGGGGGTGAGCCACGCGGTCGGGGGCATAAGCCTGTACATTGCTTGAGGCAACCGTGAGCAAGAGCGCTAGTTTCCTGGTCGCTACGAGGTCAAGCGTGGCCCCTTCTAAGAGGTGCTGGCGGATGTAGTCAGACCCTATGCCCGTAACGAACGCGTCTCTCATTACCAGGTTCGAATGTTCAGTGGCTGAAACACCCTGGCGGTCACAGTCTCTCACCAGGGCGAGCGGGCACGCCAGAAATCTTCCACAGACTCAACGGGAAGTTGGTGCCGCATGGACAGGAAGTGCCTGCAGTAGATCTTGTTGGTCCGCTGAGCGTAATTCTCCTTCAGTAGTGCCATTGCCTCTTCGTAGCTCGGCGCGTCCTGGACGAGGGGAAAGACGTTGGAGCTCAGCCGCGTATACAGAATCTGAAGCTTCTGTGCTTCTGGATTTGGGTCTGGCGCAGACCCGATGTATGCTTCAAAGCAAGCTAGCCCATGTTCGAAGTCTTTTTTGGCGTTGTCTGCTTGAGGATGCAGCTGCAGGAGATCTGGCTTGATGCGGAGGTCCATCTCTGAAAAATCTCTGTGTAATAAATTGATGCACTATCAATTACGACGAGACGAGAGTAGAATGTAATCGAGGCTTTATTACACAGAGATGTTTCGCCTCCTACAGCAGCTGACGAAAAGGCTGCTTATCGGAGAACACACACATTTATACTCCATCTACTGGGCGGAGCCAGCAGGCAGGGATCTACCCCGTACCTGTAGTACAGGGGCCTTACCGTAAAACCCATATATACAATAGAATACAACAGTGGTGACTACCACACTCGTTTCCTTTCAGCAAGTAGAACGGGTCGCTGCAATACAGTCGGCCCAAGGTCTCGAGGCCCTAGGAAGCCTACTCCCCCTTCTGTGAGTGTGTGGGGGTCGAAGTCGCAGAAACCACCTGCATTGTGAGGGACAGCGCCTTGACCGCCAGTGGCGAGGTAGGCATTCTCATTTATCTTTGGCGGCAGCTTATGAAGACAAAGGGAGTCAGACAAGTTAGGGCCCAAGGTTTGGCCTACACTGAAGAAGGTGGGGACGAGTCAGAAATGCAGATGTACTGTGTAGCTGCGCCGTGAGTGGCCCCTATTCGCATCCTGGTATGGATTAACTGGCACTTAATTCAGATGGAATTGGATACAGATGCTGCTGTCTCAGTGGTGCCCCGCCACATGTTCACCCAGATCCAACAGTGGGTGTGTTGGCAATATGTTAATCACAGGGGTGGCGCAATCTGAACACCGTAAAAACCTTGAAGCAGTGCTGCAGCGGTTTTCAGAGTATGGCGTCCGTCTGCGTAACGCAAAGTGCGTCTTCAATGCGAGGGAGGTAATATATTTAGGCTACTGGGTGGACCGGGATGGCATACAACCAGTCGCCGACAAAGTACTTACAAATCTCTAACATATCCTGTGCATGTGAACCTTATTTCCTTAATTACCATCTTTGAATTTAATGAGTTAATTCCGCAATGGGACATTACCAACAAAACGCAGTCCTTCATTTTCTCTACATTTAAAGATCTGCAAGCTTGCAGTGTCCAAACATACTTCCTGCAAATTCTGTTACATCTTTATGTGTCAACATCAGAACTGAAAATATGTGATGTATCAATCAAAAGATTGTAAGGGCAGGATTTTCTCAGGACATTGGCGGTGGGTTTGGAAGTGAATGGGATGAGAAGGTCCAGTAAATTGATAGTGGGTGTGAATCCAGACATGATCCTGTCCTTTCCTGGCGTTGAAGCATTAAAGATGAGCAGGGATCTGTCACGGAGCAATTAAAAAGATCCTGAGGTTTTAAGTTGTCTATTATGAATTTCTTTAATCCTGGATTTCTCAGCTTGGAACCTGCTTCCTGACCTGTCAGCAACTTAACAGGATCACAGAGGGCAGGTGCACAACTGAAACAGCTTCTTCAGTGAAACTGACAAAGTGGGAAGCCTTTGATCAGGGACACTCCAAACATGCCTCCTTTGAGAGCCCTGTTTAAAGTGCTTCCCCACTCAGAGTGCTTTTGCTGCTTGACAGGTGAGTGCTGTAGAGTAAAGCATAAACATCAGAAGCTCAGGATTCTTTTCCTTTCAATCTTTTTATTGGCATTTCTCATATTTATAAACAATTGTATATATACATCACATTTTTCTTACCCGCGTTAATTTACTTTATTGTACAGAAAGGTTTATTTCTTCTTTCTTGTAGTTGGTCTGTTGCCAATCGGCACCGGAGACGCCAATAATGTTGCTCTTTTTAATGAGTGGAACACTTTCCCACCAGAGTCGCCAATAATGTTGCCAATTTAACTAGATATGGCAGTTATTAATGATAATATTCCTTTTCAGAGTTGCCAGGTATCAAATGATACCACCACAAGGCTTTACCAGAGTATCGATCAAAGACCAAACAACCAGTTTGTCAGTTCAAGTTCAAAGATGGTTTATTTAACAAAGAACAAAGAAACGTACAGCACAGGAACAGGCCCTTCGGCCTCCAAGCCCGTGCAGACCATGCTGCCCGTCTAAACTAAAATCTTCTACACTTCCTGGGTCCGTATCCCTCTATTCCCATACTATTCATGTATTTGTCAAGATGCCCCTTAAATGTCACTATCGTCCCTGCTTCCACCACCTCCTCCGGCAGCGAGTTCCAGGCACCCACTACCCTCTGTGTAAAAAACTTGGCTCGTACTTCTCATCTAAACCTTGCCCCTCGCTCCTTAAACCTATGCCCCCTGAGTAATTGACCCCTCTACCCTGGGAAAAAGCCTCTGACTACCCACTCTGTCTATGCCCCTCATAATTCTGTAGATCTCTATCAGGTCACCCCTCAACCTCCGTTGTTCCAGTGAGAACAAACCGAGTTTATTCAACCCGTCCTCCTAGCTAATGCCCTCCATACCAGGCAATATGGTAAATCTCTTCTGCACCCTCTCTAAAGCCTCCACATCCTTCTGGTAGTGTGGCGACCAGAATTGAACACTATACTCCAAGTGTGGCCTAACTAAGGTCCTATACAGCTGCAACATGACTTGCCAATTCATATACGCAATGCCCCGGCCAATGAAGGCAAGTACGTCGTATGCCTTCTTAAACCCCTTCTCCACCTGAGTGGCCCCTTTCAGTGACCTGTGGATCTATACACCTTGATTTCTCTGACTTTCAATACTCTTGAGGGTCTACCATTCCCTATATATTCCCTATATAAACCCAAGGGTTTAAGACATGGCAGGAGATCCCAGACCCGTGTCATGCTCCTCGTGTGCGATGTGGGAGCTCAGGGACACGTCCACTGTCCCTGGCTCCTTCACGTGCAAGAAGTGTGTTCAGTTGCAGCTCCTGTTAGACCGCTTGACGGCTCTGGAGCTGCGGATGGACTCACTTTGGAGCATCCGCGATGCTGAGGAGGTCGTGGATAGCACCTTTAGCGAGTTGGTCACACCGCAGGTGAAGGTTACTGAGGGAGATAGAAAATGGGTGACCAAAAGAAAGAGCAAGAGTAGGAAGGCAGTGCAGGTGTCCCCTGCGGTCATCTCCCTGCAAAACAGATATACCGCTTTGGATACTGTTGAGGGAGATGGCTCACCAGGGGAAGGCAGCAGCAGCCAGGTTCATGGCACCGTGGCTGGCTCTGCTGCACAGCAGGGCAGGAAGAAAAATGGCAGGGCTATAGTGATAGGGGACTCGATCGTAAGGGGAATAGACAGGCGGTTCTGTGGACGTAATCAAGACTCCAGGATGGTATGTTGCCTCCCTGGTGCAAGGGTCAAGGATGTCTCGGAGCGGCTGCAGGACATTCTAGGGGGGAGGGTGAACAGCCAGCTGTCGTGGTGCACATAGGCACCAACGATATAGGTAAAAAACGGGATGAGGTCCTACAAGCGGAATTCAGGGAGTTAGGAGTTAAACTAAAAAGTAGGACCTCAAAGGTAATAATCTCAGGATTGCTACCAGTGCCACGAGCTAGTCAGAGTAGGAATGTCAGGATAGATAGGATGAATGCGTGGCTCGAGAGATGGTGCAAGAGGGAGGGATTCAAATTCCTGGGGCATTGGGACCGGTTCTGGGGGAGGTGGGACCAGTACAAACCGGACGGTCTGCACTTGGGCAGGACTGGAACCGATGTCCTAGGGGGGGTGTTTTCTAGAGCTGTTGGGGAGGGTTTAAACTAATGTGGCAGGGGGATGGGAACCAATGCTGGAAGTTGGAAGGTAGTAAAACAGGGACAGAAACAAAAGGAAGTAAGGGGAAAAGTGCAAGGCAGAGAAGACATAGTCAGAAATCCATAAGGGCGACAGTACAAGGTACAGTGACTGAGGGGAGCACAGTGAATAGGCCCAGTAATAACAAAAGGAATAAAACTGGAGATGTTAAGATTCAAAACAGAGGTAAAAAAACCAACATAAGTGTACTTTACCTGAATGCTCGTAGTATTCGGAATAAAGTAAATGAGTTGGTGGCACAAATCATCGTGAAGGACTATGATTTAGTGGCCATTACTGAAACATGGTTAAAGGATGGTCACGACTGGGAGTTAAATATCCGAGGGTATCAAACTATTCGGAAGGACAGAGTGGATGGTAAGGGAGGTGGTGTTGCTCTGTTATTTAAGGATGACATCCGGGCAATAGTAAGGGATGACATCGGTGCTATGGAGGATAAGGTTGAATCCATTTGGGTGGAAATCAGGAATAGTAAGGCGAAAAAGTCACTGATAGGAGTAGTCTATCAGCCACCAAATAGTAACGAGATGGTGGGGCAGGCAATAAACAAAGAAATAACTGATGCATGTAGAAATGGTACAGCAGTTATCATGGGGGATTTTAATCTACATGTCGATTGGTTTAACCAGGTCGGTCAAGGCAACCGTGAGGAGGAGTTTATAGAATGTATCCGCGATAGTTTCCTAGAACAGTATGTAATGGAACCTACGAGGGAACAAGCGGTCCTAGATCTTGTCCTGTGTAATGAGACAGGATTGATTCATGATCTCATAGTTAGGGATCCTCTCGGAAGGAGCGATCACAATATGGTGGAATTTAAAATACAGATGGAGGGTGAGAAAGTAAAATCAAATACTAGTGTTTTGTGTTTAAACAAAGGAGATTACAAGGGGATGAGAGAAGAACTAGCTAAGGTAGACTGGGAGCTAAGACTTTATGGTGGAACAGTTGAGGAACAGTGGAGAACCTTCCAAGCGATTTTTCACAGTGCTCAGCAAAGGTTTATACCAACAAAAAGGAAGGATGGAAGAAAGAGGGAAAATCGACCGTGGATATCTAAGGAAATAAGGGAGAGTATCAAATTGAAGGAAAAAGCATATAAAGTGGCAAAGATTGCTGGGAGATTAGAGGACTGGGAAATCTTTAGGGGGCAACAGAAAGCTACTAAAAAAGCTATAAAGAAGAGTAAGATAGAGTATGAGAGTAAACTTGCTCAGAATATAAAAACAGACAGTAAATGTTTTTACAAATATATAAGACAAAAAAGAGTGGCTAAGGTAAATATTGGTCCTTTAGAGGATGAGAAGGGAGTTTTAATAATGGGAAATGAGGAAATGGCTGAGGAACTGAACAGGTTTTTTGGGTCGGTCTTCACAGTGGAAGACACAAATAACATGCCAGTGACTGATAGAAATGAGGCTATGACAGGTGAGGACCTTGAGATGATTGTTATCACTAAGGAGGGAGTGATGGGCAAGCTAATGGGGCTAAAGGTAGACAAGTCTCCTGGCCCTGATGGAATGCATCCCAGAGTGCTAAAAGAGATGGCTAGGGAAATTGCAGATGCACTAGTGATAATTTACCGAAATTCACTAGACTCTGGGGTGGTCCCGGTGGATTGGAAATTAGCAAACGTGACGCCACTGTTTAAAAAAGGAGGTAGGTAGAAAGCAGGAAATTATAGGCCAGTGAGTTTAACTTCGGTAATAGGGAAGATGCTGGAATCTATCATCAAGGAAGAAATTGCGAGGCATCTGGATAGAAATTGTCCCATTGGGCAGACGCAGCATGGGTTCGTAAAAGGCAGGTCGTGCCTAACTAATTTAGTGAAATTTTTTGAGGACATTACCAGTGCAGTAGATAATGGGGAGCCGATGGATGTGGTATATCTGGATTTCCAGAAAGCCTTTGACAAGGTGCCACACAAAAGGTTGCTGCATAAGATAAAGATGCATGGCATTAAGGGTAAAGTAGTAGCATGGATAGAGGATTGGTTAATTAATAGAAAGCAAAGAGTTGGGATAAATGGGTGTTTCTCTGGTTGGCAATCAGTAGCTAGTGGTGTCCCTCAGGGATCCGTGTTGGGCCCACAATTGTTCACAATTTACATTGATGATTTGGAGTTGGGGACCAAGGGCAATGTGTCCAAGTTTGCAGATGACACTAAGATGAGTGGTAAAGCGAAAAGTGCAGAGGATACTGGAAGTCTGCAGAGGGATTTGGATAGGTTAAGTGAATGGGCTCGGGTCTGGCAGATGGAATACAATGTTGACAAATGTGAGGTTATCCATTTTGGTAGGAATAACAGCAAACGGGATTATTATTTAAACGATAAATTATTAAAGCATGCCGCTGTTCAGAGAGACTTGGGTGTGCTAGTGCATGAGTCACAGAAGGTTGGTTTACAAGTGCAACAGGTGATTAAGAAGGCAAATGGAATTTTGTCCTTCATTGCTAGAGGGATGGAGTTTAAGACTAGGGAGGTTATGTTGCAATTGTATAAGGTGTTAGTGCGGCCACACCTGGAGTATTGTGTTCAGTTTTGGTCTCCTTACTTGAGAAAGGACGTACTGGCGCTGGAGGGTGTGCAGAGGAGATTCACTAGGTTAATCCCAGAGCTGAAGGGGTTGGATTATGAGGAGAGGTTGAGTAGACTGGGACTGTACTCGTTGGAATTTAGAAGGATGAGGGGGGATCTTATAGAAACATTTAAAATTATGAAGGGAATAGATAGGATAGATGCGGGCAGGTTGTTTCCACTGGCGGGTGACAGCAGAACTAGGGGGCATAGCCTCAAAATAAGGGGAAGTAGATTTAGAACTGAGTTTAGGAGGAACTTCTTCACCCAAAGGGTTGTGAATCTATGGAATTCCTTGCCCAGTGAAGCAGTTGAGGCTCCTTCATTACATGTTTTTAAGGTAAAGATAGATAGTTTTTTGAAGAATAAAGGGATTAAGGGTTATGGTGTTCGGGCCGGAAAGTGGAGCTGAGTCCACAAAAGATCAGCCATGATCTCATTGAATGGCGGAGCAGGCTCGAGGGGCCAGATGGCCTACTCCTGCTCCTAGTTCTTATGTTCTTATGTTCTTATCTGCATTAGACCTTCCAAAATGCATTACCTCACATTTGTCTGGATTAAACGCCATCTGCCATCTCTCCGCCCAAGTCTCCAAATGATCTAAATCCTGCTGTATCCTCTGACAGTCCTCATCGCTATCCGCAATTCTACCTACCTTTGTGTCGTCTGCAAACTTACTAATCAGACCAGTTACATTTTCCTCCAAAACATTTATATATACTACGAACAGCAAAGGTCCCAGCACTGATCCCTGCGGAACACCACTAGTCACAGCCCTCCAATTAGAAAAGCACCCTTCCATTGCTACTCTCTGCCTTCTATGACCAAAGCAGTTCTGTATCCACCTTGCCAGTTCATCCCTGATCCCGTGTGACTTCACCTTTTGTACTAGTCTGCCATGAAGGACATTGTCAAAGGCCTTACTGAAGACAACAGCCACTGCCCTACCTGCATCAATCATCTTTGTGACCTCTTCGAAAAACTCTATCAAGTTAGTGAGACACAACCTCCCCTTGACAAAACCATGCTGCCTCTCACTAATACGTCCATTTGCTTTCAAATGGGAGTAGATCCTGTCTCGAAGAATTCTCTCCAGTAATTTCCCTACCACTGACATAAGGCTCACTGGCCTGAAGTTCCCTGAATTATCCTTGCTACCCTTCTTAAACAAAGGAACAACATTGGCTATTCTCCATTGATACACAAGGATTACTTCGACATGCAACATAAAACACTACAAGTTAAACAACACCTAACAACTACAATAACCTATACTTAACCTCAGGGCAACCGGCTCTTTGCAGATGAAAAGGCCTTTTTCCGGATCTTGCATGGATGGGTCGAAGAAGTGGCTCCGTTTCTGCTGGGCTCATCCGTCTGGTAGCGATTGTTGGTCTTGAACTTGTCTTCTGGTCGTAATGCTACACTTGGTTTTAGGCATAGGCCGGGGCCAAGAGAGACCGAACACATGGCTGTGTCTCTTTATATCCCTCTGGGATTTTGCGCTCTTTGGGGTGGTCCTTAGCTATGGACCCAATAATTTGACAGGCTTCGATCGCAGCCTTTGATTTTGGCCAATAAAGGGGCGGGTGCCTTGATGGCTGGGCGTGTCCTGAGCGGTCATTGATCTTGGCTGTTTGGACTTTCTTAGCAAAGGGAGTGGCGCTGGTTAGTCTGCATCTATATCGGTTACCTGAGTACAGTCCTTTTATTCTGGAGAAATGGGCCATTAGAATGCAAACGAGCGGGAGTTTCGATCGCGTCTAGCTATCTGGGTTGCAAATACACACACATGCTCTGAGTGTGTCTGAATCCTGGGTTAGCCATAATTCCCATGGTCCTTTGCAGGTGGCCATCTGAGATGGCTACAGGTCCTACATACATTATGCCACCCTCTTGATCGGTCTATAGTCCCTCTCCCTCCCACACTGCCATGTGTGCTCCCCCTGTTGCTTCCCCCCTCCCCCCTTCTCCCCAGAAGCACAGGGTTCTGACGTCATGCCGTGCAGCATCACACATTTGAGTAACAGAAATCTGGAAGGAACAAAGGTCCCAAATTTGTGCAGGGGTCCCAATATGTGTATAGTAGCTATAAATAAAAGACATGATCGAACAGCCTCGTTGCGCTCGACTCGGTGACTCGATAAGGCCGTCTCTCACAACATTTGCGATTTTCTGAACATCTCGCGAGATCTAACAAAATCTAGCCCTCGCTGGGAGATTTCCAGATTCACATTTTTCAGTGAGCAGTTAGGTTAAATTATATATGTCAGTGTACGATGCTCCCAAGGCCTGGCAATGAAAGCCCGTGCCTGGGAGAACTCATTAATTGTGCCGTTTTGCATTGTACCACATAAACGTGGACCAGGTATAACAGCATCTAGGGGGGTCTCCCAGGCCATTGGAGGATGGTCGGGTTCTGGGCAGGGTGATACCCTGGTACTCTCACTGCCACCCATTAGCCTTGATACTGCCAGCCTGACACTTGGCACTGCCATCCAGATGCCCTTGCTGTGCCACCCTGGCACTGCCAGAGTGCCCAAGTAGCACTTCCAGGGTACCTGGTTGGCAGTTCCAAGGTACCCAGGTGCTAGGTTTCTCATGCCAGGGACTGGGACCTGGGATGCCCTGCCCTCATGAGGTGGGGTGAGCGGGTGCTCGAGGATACCCCAATATGTAAGTTGGGGCATTGGGGGCGGAGGCCACGGTGGGGTGTCCAAGAGGGGTCGCAAGCTCAGGGCGGCATTTAAAGAGAGTGCCCCCCTAAGATTTCACTGACCAGGGTAAGTGCAGCCTCAGTGGGGCATTCCTCGTAAAGGCCAAAACAAAAGTGTCCTGTTTGATAGCCGGGTCGTTCTTGGTGCTGCAGGTGCCAAGAAAGACCCCACTATATGCACCCAAAACGGCACTTTGTTTCTTGGGCGTTAAATCGTGCCCACAGAGTAATAGCTTCCTTTGGGAGAATAAGCAAGCCCCAAAGAACCACATCTAGATCCCAAACACAATAAAACATGGTTGCAACGGACAGCGAGCAAAAGACACATAAAACTCCAGGAAGCAGCTGGAGAGCGGACAGGTCACGAGACCCTTGAAGGAAGAATGAAAGGAACCGCTTCAAAACGCAGCAACCATTCGGAGAATCGCAGGTGCAGTAGCTGTACGTTGAGACCGACCCGAAATTTGGACAGCAGTGAACACAGACCCAAAGAAACAAGCAATTCCTGTGAAGCTACAGCAATTCCAAGGCTCAGTAGAAGCATGAAATCCATCCTACTCTTCCCAGAATCATTCCAAACGCTGAAGACTGACAACAGGCTCCACGATGGGACAGCCAGAGAAAAAGGTTTTCCAGGTTTGGAACTCTTTTGGTTTGCACAAAGCGGAACAAAAGGACCAGGTCAGTACATTACTGTATGTAGTTAGAGCGACTGGCAGTGCTATAATTGCAAAGCAGGGAATTGACAAGACGTTTACTCCTCACGAAGACGATCTGTAAGCATTTGATTCATACTTCAGCATTCGCAAAAATTTAATTACAAATAGAGCAAAATTTATTTACCGAAAACAAAGATCAACAAATACATGGATTTTTTTCATCAACAATCTATACAAACTGGCAGAACCTGCGACCAAGGAGTATTGAGGGATGAATTGATTCCTGATCAAATAGCAGTTGGGGTCTTAATTCTACTATATCAGATCTCTTGGAGGCAAGGGAGGACTTAACTCTAGTCAAGGCAGTACAAATTGTAAGACAAACTGAGCTCAGAATAAAAAAGTAGAACTTTTGCTTGCAGAGGAAATAAGGTTGCATGGAAACGAACGAGTGAGGTCATTCAGGTATATACTCCATTAGAGGGAAGGTACACCAAAGAAATTGCAGGTGAAAGCAACGAAAAGCACGCCAACCACCATCTTGAAGTGCTCTCTGGTGGTGGGATAGACATGCACAAGCAGGAGGAATGTGGCAGGGTAAGCAGAGTGCCATAACAGTGGAAAAATAAGAAAGTTTAAAGAAGGCTGCCCATCTAAAATACAACTTGCAAAAAGAAGGAAAAAACATAAAAACCAAACCACATACAAGAAATGGAAGAACCGCAAAGAAAGGAAATCACTTTCCTTGGGGAAGTAAATTGAATGGAAAATACAATGGGCGGGATCCAGATTTACATATTTAAGGATGCAGTTAGGTTCACTTAAATATGTTCATGCTGGAGTTACCCAAGGCACGGGACCTAACGGCCTCACCTCAGACGTAGACCAGATGACCAGGTGTCCCAGGTGATCGGGGTCCCCGGGTAGTCACACTCTGGATACTGTAGTACCTGGCACCCCTGATATCAACAGGGCATTGTGCTAACCAGGCACCCTGACAATGCCACCCGGGTGCCACCCTGGCAGGGTGTGGGTGCCCAGGTGGCACTTCCAGGGTGCCAGGCTAACAGTGCCAAGGTGCAAAGGTGGCATCTTGCCTGTGTCGGGGATTGGACCCGGGGGTGCCCTGCCCTTTTTGTGGGGTGCGGAGGAGCTTGAAGACATTGGGGGAGTCTGGAGACCGCGACTGGGGGGGTGGTGTCCAGAGATCCGGACGCCATTTCTAAATGGCGTTCGATCTCTCCCTGCACTGGAAAGCTGTGTGTCAAGTGTGGCCTCAGAGGGACGTTTCTCGCTGAGGCCCAAAAATGAAGCAGAGTTCCAGTTTAATAGCAGAGTCGTTCTTGGCGCTGTGAGCGCTGGGCAACACCCTACTAAACACGCCCAAAATGTGGCTACATTTCATTTCCTTTAAATCGTGCCCCACATCGATTAATCCTGGCCATGTTCAGTTTGCAGGATTTCCCATGAAGGGTGTGCCCTTTCCTCGTCCCCTATGGATTTGTGAGCTTTGTTGATTTTTATGAAGAAAACTTTGAAATGAAGTGGAGATTGAATCCTCAAAGTTTTATTTCAGGCCAATTTCAGATTTGGAATAGTAGCAACTGCTCCTTTTCCACTTTGAATTGCTTGTGGAAAACAACATCTGTGAGTAACACAACTGTGATTAACAAAGAACAGTACAGCACAGATTCACGCCCTTCGGCCCTCCAAGCCTGCGCCAACCATGCTCCGCATGTAAACTAAAATCTTCTGCACTTCCAGGGTCAGTATCTATTCCGATCCTATCCATGTATTACTCAAGATGTCTCTTAAATGTCACTATTGTACCTGCATCCACCACCTCCACCGGCTGCGGGTTCCAGGCACTCACCATCCTCTGTGTAAAAAGCTTGCCTCGCACTTCTCCTCTAAACTTTCAACCTTGCATCTTAAAATTATGTCCCTTAGTAATTGACTTTTGCAACCTGGGAAAAAGCATCTGACTATCCACTCTGTCCATGCCACTCATAATTTTGTAAATCTCTATCAGGTTGCCTCTCAACGTCTGTCATTCCAGTGAAAACAATTTGAGCTTATCCAACCTCTCTTCATAGCTAATATCCTCCAGACCAAGCAACATCCTGGTAAACCTCTTCTGTACCCTCTCCAAAGTATCCACATCCTTCTGGTAGTGTGGCGACCAGAATTGTACGCAACATTCCAAAGTGCCCTAACTAAGGTTCTGTGCAGCTGCACATGACTTGCCAATTTTTATACTCAATGCCCCGACCGATGAAGGCAAGCATGCCGTATGCCTTCTTGACCATCTTCTCCACCTGCGTTGCCACTTTCAGTGATGTGTGGACCTGTATGCCCAGATCTCTCTGCCTGCCAATACTCTGAAGGGTTCTATCATTTGCTGTATAATTTCCACCTGTATTAGACCTTCCAAAATGCATACCTCATATTTGTCCGGATTAAACTCCATCTGCCATTTCTCTGCCCAAGTCTCCAACCAATCTGTATCCTGCTGTATCCTCTGACAATCCTCTTCATTATCCTCAACTCCAGCAATCTTTGTGTCGCCTGCAAACTTACTAGTCAGACCAGCTACATGTTCCTCCAAATCATTTGTATATACTATGAACAGCAAAGGTCCCTGCGGAACACCACTAGTCACAGCCTTTCCACCACTACCCTCTGTCTTCTATGACTGAGCCAGTTCTGTAGCCATCCTGCCAGCTCATCTCTGATCCCGTGTGACTTTACCTTTTGTACCAGTCTGCATGACCATGTCAAAGGCTTTAATGAAGTCCATGTAGACAACATTCTCTGCCCTTCCTTCATCAATCACCTTCGTCACTTCTTCAAAAAATTCATCAGTTCCTTTGTGACACTAAAACAAATGTAATGTTTCAATATCTAGAAAATGATTCTTTTTCTCAGTCAAAAAGCAGAACATTTCCAGCTTATTTTACTGAATGATTTAAACTCAGTTTCAAGAGGAGCTTGAATTATCTGATAACAGCCCTGTCAGGAGAAATTTATGTCAATCATGTCATTGCCAATTTTTAAACAGTTGGGTTTTCCTGAACAGAATCAGCCTCTGCAGCTGGTGTAAAAACTATCTCTTTTGAAGAGCAAATTTGGTACAAATTAACCATCAGTTTATACAATATCCATCCCGCAGTTTTTACAAACATTTCCCGTGCCTCTCTCTCTCTCTCTTTACCCTTTGAAGATTCTGTGTGTTACTGTGCATGATTCCTGGATTAAAACCACCGCACCCAAGTGACAACAATACCAAGATCGCAGCTTTAACGTAGCAAAGTTTCTCACATTGTTTCACAGGGCTATGGGGACGATCATTGGACAGGCGAACATTGAATCATAGAATCCTTACAGTGCAAAAGGAGGCCATTCGGCCCATCGAGTCTGCAATGACCCTCCGAAATAGCTCTCCCCCCCCCCCCCCCCCCCCCCCCCCCCCCGGTAACCCCACCTAATCTTTGGACGCTAAGGGGCAATTTAGCGTGGCCAATCCATCTAACCTGCACATCTTTGGACTATGGGAGGAAACCGGAGCATCCAAAGGAAACCTCGCAGACACGGGGAGAAAGTGCAAATTCCACAGACAGCCACCCGAGGTCAGAATCGAACCCAGGTCCCTCGCTCTGTGAGGCAGCGGTGCTAACCACTGTGCTACCATGCTGCACCAAAGATTTTGAAAACATGGACGAAAGCACTTACACTTCTTCCACTGTCATATAAAATCAAACTAACAGTCAAAAGTTTGGTTCAGTGCCTAATCCTTCTGCAATTATTTTTGTTCAATCTATTTGCTTTGACATGAACTGTGAAGAACTGCCATCCCTGATTGAAAAATCGATGTTGGATAAAAAATAAAATCAACTGTTCTTCAGTTTTTGATAGATTACTGCACTCTGCATGATCACCTTGAAAAAGCAGGCACAATCAATCAAGTTTATTAGTCAAGGGAGATATGGCCCACCGTGGATTCACATGGTCTGGCTCAATATGTTACCTACTGAGAAGAAAATCTCGTGAAGAAGATTGACCCCAACCTTTTAAATTCTGCATTAACCTCTTAGTCCCTCAGGTCAGCTCAGCTAACAGGTCTGATCTGACCACTATTAAAAACATAGATAAAGTGGACCTAATCACAAGAGAACAATGAGGAGGCTAAATTGGTCAGAGGCCCTCACTTTTGTCAGCACTAGGCGAGCTGTTGATTGGCAGATTTAGCTGAGCAGGGGTTTGAATGTCATGTGGCTCAAGTGTTATTTTAAGGCAGTGAGTACATCAAAGGGAAGATGAACTTTGGCCGCAAGCAACTGGAAGGCAATTCTGAGCATGAAAGACCAAGGAAAAGCTTTGGATAGCACCCCAACCACCCTCCTCCCGCTCCCCCTACCCCCACACCGTTTCTCAGATGCATTCTTGGGGATGCTGATGGAGAAGGTCAGCTTCAGGAGGAAGTGGGAAAAGTATGCCGACAAGCCATTCAGCACCAGTGACCCCGGAGAGCAGATGGGAACGATACCAGGAGCATTGGTCTCAGACACGGCTACAATGTGGTAAAAAGTTAATGATTTGTCCGAGGTTGTTCTGGAAGCTCCGAGCACTTAACTCCGAGCTCACATCAGTCTCTGCATAACTATGTACTGAAGTCCGAGGAACATAGGAACAGGAGTAGGCCTTTCAGACGTTCAAACTTATCCCGCCACTCAATTAAATCTTGGCTGATCTGTGGCCAAACGTTATGTACTTGCCTTTGGCCCATATCCCTTAAGATCTTTGCTTAAAAGAGAATCTATCTATCTCAGATTTAAAATGTACAGCTCTTTAGGCTTCAACTGTTGTTGTTGGGAGGGAGTTCCAAATCTCTACCACCCTTTGCATCCAAGAACCGTTTCCTCTTCTGATTATCAACGTTCTCCTCCATCCATGGCAGCACACTTCATTCTATTCCTTCTGCTCCTACTCCCCTCATAATACAGCCTTCCGATCCTCACACTTCTGTCACATTCACGTACCAGCACTACTAATCTACCTGGACAGGCACTTACCCTCAAAGCATCTCAGCAGACTAAAACAAACAGACCCTCTTCTTTGTTGTAAGGTAAGCTGGTGAAAAATAATCAAGAGAAAATGAGATCAGGCAGGAGGTCCACTCCCCAGTTGAGGAGGATGTAAAGGTCATGTTGGGGCCTGGCAAGTGGTAAAGCTGGAAGATGGATTCCACAGCGTTCTTGTTTATTGAAATCTCACTCTCACACACAATGCATTACAAAGTTCAGCTTAATTCAGCAGCCATACAGCTGTCTGTACACCAAGCAACTTTAAGTCCTCAGTGATTTCACCTCAACTCAACAGACCTTGCATTCCTGCCCTCCATTCCTTTCATAACCTCTTTCTCCATAAATTATCCTAATTGCATTCACAGTCTGGGATCAGGAATGACTGGATATGTAATCGAGAAATATCAGAGCCATGAAAGGCCCCCAACATGTTCTTAACTGTCAGCCTGCACTCTGCTCTCTAACCCATCCCATCCACAGGCCTATTGGCATCCTCTGGCTGCCCAACCACCCCCCCCCCCCACCCCCCCCCGCCCCCCACCTTACCATTAACCAGTTTATGTCATGTACTTGTGCTGAAATATTTATGAATATTTTTTCTGCCTCCGAAACTTAATGGACTTAATGTACTTTTACCGTTGCACACAATTCATCAGTTTGTGGGCTTACATTATATAATAAAAATACTTTACCACAAAATCTACACTTTTTAAAACAGTTTTTGGCATCAATTTTTCTCTTTATATTTAAAACACTGGTCTAAACATTTGTTGTTCTCTCCACATTCTCCCCATTTCTGATCAGTTCAGATAACGGACAATTTGTTCCGAAACATCTATTATAGTTAAGGTTTAATTAGCTTCCACAGAACGAGCATTGTGAATCATAGAACACTACTCACTGACCTTTTTGTCTACGATGCCATTTTCTCTGATCCAGCACATTCTATGTCTGGAGATTCAGAAATGCAAGCAAAGTCTCCTGAAATTCCAAACTGAGCGGGAAGGAAGCAATGACCTTCTCATAGAATGGACACTAAAGGATAATTTAAATTGGCCAATCCACCTAACTTGCACATTTTTGGAAACTCCCCCATTCCCCAGATCTCCTACCAGCCCCCCCTCTCCCCCCCCCCCCCCCCCCCCCCCCCCCCCCCCCCCCCCCCCCCCCCGCCGCACACCAAAGACTCCCCATCATACCCTTTCCTGGTAAGGTGCTGTTCGCACACATGCCTTCTGCTATAAACCCTGCATACCCGCCCACCTTAGGAAAAGATAGCCCACAACAGGAAGGAGCATGAGAAAACAGAGAGGGGGATAACTGAGCTACGCGTCCTCACCCAGGAGGAGGCTCCGGGGGAGCAGTGGCAAATGTCCAGATTTCTATCTCCCTAAGTCTCTCATCTCCCACAGCCTTATAATTCCCAAAAGCTGACCCCATGTCCTTTGTGTTCCAGGGCTTACATCAAATGAAATGAAATGAAAATCACTTATTGTCACAAGTAGGCGTCAAATGAAGTTACTGTGAAAAGCCCCTAGTCATCACATTCTGGCACCTGTTCGGGGAGGCTGGTACGGGCGTCGGGCCATCCGGGGTCCTTGCCCACAGTTCAACTCCTCAGAATATCCTGGAGCGGAGCTCTGGGAAGGATACCAAGTTCCCAGCACTCCTCTCACAAGCACCTTCCACCAATGCAGATGGGACATGTTCGAGGACAGGCGTATGGGGCACTCTCTAGTGAGCACCATGATGCACTATCAATTGCACACAAAGGCTCGAATCGGTACAAGAGAGGCTTTATTACCATGAGATCTTTATCCTTCGACTGCAGCTGGTAGAATGGCAGCTCAGGAGAACTCATGAATATTTATACTGTTCCCTGTGGGCAGAGCTAGCCGACAGGGGCTACCGACAAATCTGTAATACAGGTACTGCTGTACATCCCCTAATACAGGCACACACATATTTACAGTGGTGGATCACCACATTCACCCCCTGTTAAGAATGAGTCCGGCGGAGGTGACGTGGAATTATATACATAATCCGTGATTTATTTACAGAGGGGAGGGAAAAAAAAATTAAGTGTCCAACTTGCAACCTGGTGCCCGTCATAGATTGAGTCTGACCGGTGGTCTGATGGTCCCTGAGCGAGACTGTATCCTGGCGGCCGTCAGGGAACTCCACGTAGGCACACTGGGGATTCGCGTGGAGCAGGCCTACCCTGTCCACCAGTGGGTCCTCCTTGTGGAGTCTGACATGCCTACGCAGTAGGACCGGCCCTGGAGCTGCGAGCCGAGTCGGGAGCGACACCCTGGATGTAGACTTCCTAGAGAAGGTAAAAACACGTTCATGGGGTGTGTTGTTAGTAGCGGTGCACAGCAGTGACCAAATGGAGTGGAGTGCATCAGGGAGGACCTGCTGCCAGTGAGCGGCTGGGAGGTTCCTGGACCGTAGGGCCAGCTGGACGGTCCTCCAAACCATCCCGTTCTCCCTCTCTACCTGCCCATTTCCCCGGGGGTTGTAGCTGGTGGTCCTGCTGGAGACGATACCCCTGCTGAGCAGGAACTGATGCAGCTCATTGCTCCTGAATGAGGATCGAACATGGAATCGAGGGCCTTGATGACGGTGGCAGACGTCATATCCGGGCATGGGATGGCGAAGGGGAACCTGGAGAACTCATCGACCACATTAAGGATATAGGTGTTGCGGTCGGTGACACCTATATCCATGCTGAGACGTTCAAAGGGGCGGGACGCTTTCGCCAAGCGCACGCGGTCTGGCCGGTAGAAGTGCGGCTTGCACTCAGCACAGACCTGGCAGTCTCTGGTGACAGTCCGTACTTCCTCGACGGAGTACGGCAGATTGCGGGCTTTGACTAGGTGGTACACCGAGTGACCTCCGGATGGCAAAGGCTATCGTGCAAGGCACGGAGCTGGTTCACTTGTGCGCTGGCACATGTACCTCGGGAGAGGGCATCTGGAGGTTCATTGAGCTTGCCGGGGCAATACAAGATCTTGTAGTTGAAGGTGGAGAGCTCGATTCTCCACCGCAAGATTTTGTCGTTGTTGATCTTGCCTCAATGTGCGTTGTTAAACATGAAGGCTACCGACCGTTGGTCAGTGAGGAGAGTGAATCTCCTGCCGGCAGGGTAATGTCTCCAGTGCCGCACTGCTTCAACGATTGCCTGGGCCTCCTTTTCAAACTGACGAATGTCGAATTTCGGAGGCATGGAGGGTGCGGGAAAAAATGCCACGGGTCTGCCTGCCTGGCTGGCTTAGAGTGGCGGCAAGGGCGACATCTGAAGCGTCGCTCTCTACTTGGAAGGGCAGTGTCTCGTTTACTGAGTGCATCCCGGCCTCGGCTATGTCTGAGCGAATACGAGTGAAGGCCTTTTGTGCCTCGGCCGTGAGGGGGAATTGCGTGGATTGGATCAGTGAGCGGGCCTTGTCCGCGTATTGTGGGACCCACTGGGCATAGTAAGAAAAGAACCCCAGGCAGCGTTTGAGAGCCTTGGGGCAGTGGGGGAGGGGAAGCTCCATGAGGGGGCGCACGCGGTCGCGATCGGTCCCAGGAGTCCGTTTTGGACTACGTAGCCGAGGATGGCTAAGCGGTCTGTGCTGAATACGCACTTCTCCTTGTTATAAGTGAGGTTGAGGAGAGATGCGGTGTGGAGAAATTTGGAAAGGTTGGCGTCATGGTCCTGCTGGTCGCGGCCGCAGATGGTGACATTGTCTAAGTACGGAAACGTGGCCCGCAGTTCGTACCGGTCAATCATTCAGTCCATCTCTCTTTGAAATACCGAGACCCTGTTAGTGACGCCGAAGGGAACCCTAAGAAATTGATAGAGGCGACCGTCTGCCTCGAAGGCAGTGTAGGGACGGTCCGATTTACAGATGGGGAGCTGGTGGTAGGCGGATTTCAGGTCGATCGTCGAGAAGACCCGGTACTGTGCAATCTGATTGACCATATCAGATATGCGAGGGAGGGGGTACGCGTCGAGCTGCGTGTACCGATTGATGGTCTGGCTGTAGTCTGCAACCATCCTGTGTTTCTTCCCAGTTTTAACCACCACCACTTGGGCTCTCTAGGGACTGTTGCTGGCCTCAATAATACCCTCCCGAAGCAGCCGCTGGATTCGGACCAGATGAAGGTCTTGTCCTGGGTGCTGTACCGTCTGCTCCTGGTGGCGACGGGCTTGCAATCTGCAGTCAGATTGGCAAAGAGGGAGGGAGGGTTAACCTTGAGGGTCGTGAGGCCGCAAACGGTGAGTGGGGGTAGGGGTCCGCCAAATTTGAGGGTGAGGCTCTGGAGGTTACATTGGAAATCCAGGCCCAGTAAAAGTGATGCACAGAGGTTGGGGAGAACGTACAGGCGGAAACAAGCTGAATTCAACGCCTTGTACGGTGAGGTTGACCAGACAGAAACCCCGGATCGGGACAGAGTGGGATCCGGAGGCCAGGGAGATCCGCTGGTTGGCGGGATGGACCGCGAGGGAGCAGCGCCTTACCGTGTCCGGATGGATAAAGCTATCGGTGCTCCCAGAGTCAAGTAGGCAGTAGGTCGCGTGGCCGTTGACGAGCACCGTCGTTGAAGCGGTGGCCAGGTTGTGGGGACGGGATTGGTCGAGCGTCATGGAGACGTGTAGCGGGCGATCGACCGAAGAGTCCGACGAGGAGCGGCAGCGACCCGGATCCCGTGGTCCAGTCCCGAGGGGAGGACAAAATGGTGGCGTCCGAAGTACCTGCGGGGAAGAAGATGACAGCGCCCTTGCAGCGCACGTTGTGGGGGAGGGGCAAGATGGCGGCGACGATGGAGCACAAGTTGCGGGGTCGGGACAAGATGGCGGCACCCACTGGCTGCACGTGGACCTGGGGGAGAAGATGGCGGCGCCCACAGGTCGCACATGGCCCCGGGGCAGCGGATGGCGCCGCCCATTGTGCGATCAGCTGAGTAAAGGGGAGAGGTCGGGCGCGATAGCGGCAACTGCGCGGGCCTGACACACCGCTGCAAAGTGGCCTTTCTTGCCACAGGATTTACTGGTCGCGGCGCGGGCAGTGCTGGCGGGGGTCCTTCTGCTGGCCACAGAAGTAGCAGCGGGGACCCCCAGGGTGCGCGGTGTGGTGGGCAGCGCAGGCATATTGCACGGAAGCGGCCCCAGTCGGGGGGGGGGTCGGTTGCAGGGTCCACGAGGGGTAGGATGGGTGGGCAGCGCAGCAGGCGGGGTAGGATTGTACGTTACGTGAAGCGACCGTCATTGAGAGCGCTAAAGTCTTTGTCGCCGCTAGAATGAGCGCGGCCATTTCCAGCAGTCGTTGCCAGATGGGGTCCGATGCAATCCCCGTCACAAATGCATCTCGCACGAGGAGATTCAAATGTTCCGTGGCCGTGACGGCCTGGCACTCGCAATCCCGTACTAGAGGGATAAGGGCCCGCCCGAAGTCCTCAATCAACTCACCCGGTAGCTGGACGCGAGGGGCGAGTACATGTCCCGCAAACAGAGTGTTCGTCGACTGCACGTAATTTTCTTTGAGAGGTTCCATGGCGCGTTCGTAGTTCGGCGTGTCCTGTATCAGCGGGAACACGTTGGAGCTCAACCTTGAGTAGAGGAGTTGAATTTTCGGAGCTTCCGATGGTGCAGCGTCCGCTGAGTGATGTAGGCCTCAAAGCAAGCCAGCCAGTGATTGAAGTCTTTTCTGGCGTTTGGCGATTGTGGATCCAGCTGCAAGCGATCGGGTTTTATTCTGATGTCCATGATGCGGAAAATCTCACGGTAATAAATTGATGCGCTATCAATTGCACATGAAGACTTGAATCAGTACAAGAGAGGCTTTATTACCGTGAGATCTTTATCCTTCGACTGCAGCTGGTAGAATGGCAGCTCAGGAGAACTCATGAATATTTATACTGCTCCCTGTGGGCAGAGCTAGCCGGCAGGGGCTACCGACAAACCTGTAATACAGGTACTGCTGTACATCCCCTAATACAGGCACACACATATTTACGCAGTAGTGGATCACCACACACCACACAACGTCGGTAGCACGTTAGCATTAGGTGGAGGTAGGAACTTCCGAGTGAGCAGGCAATCAAGTCCAGCTGGCCCCGAGCTAGATACCGGCCACTGAAAAGGTGATCCCATCACAGGTCGAGATGCAAATACACAGCCAGGCTTTACAGGAGGGAGTGTCAGTAACATTCCAGTGAAAGCAAGGCCAACTGAAAGAGCCCGGAAGCTTTATTACATGGGAGATAGTGCTGGCATTGCCTGGCACCCCGGCCAACACTCCATAGGGGGAGGTTCCACAGTGGAAAGCCTTGGGGCAAGATGTCTGAGCCATGCCTGACAATGTCCAAGGCTTGGCTCACTCTGTGATGTCCATGGCTGAGGCTCACGACAGCAGGGCCAGTCAAACATGGGCATGTACCAAGCGCTGATGAACATTTTTGTGGCACTCCAGAGCTTGGCCCAGTCACACAGGACCACTGTCCCTATCATAGTTCCCTGGCTGAGAGCTTTGCCACCATGGGGCCGCCTAGAAGGAACTGGATAGCATGTAAGAGTGAGAAGATAGCAAACCACTGAGTTAGCACGGGCGCAGTCGCACAGAGTTAGCTAGGGGGAGGTGAAATTCAATGTTAATAAACACTATTTAAGAACTTTGTACATCCACTCCGAGGTGCCTCTCACTCTCATTGCTTTCCCACAGGTCATAGTGGGCAGCTTCCATAACAGACCTCTGAACTTACCACACACCCTCCAGCCTCATACAGAAGTGATGGGTTATGAGAGCACCGGTCTGAAACAGCATCCCCAATCTATGAGGCCAAACCTCGCTCCCTCTCCCCCAACCCCTGCACCCCATCCCACCACCTTTACTATAGCCAGAAGAAAGTTCCCCCATTGCACACTTGGAATGAACTGGGGGTCAGTGATCTATCATCAGGGCAAGAGTCAGACTTTCTCAGGTAATGAGCAGCACCAGAGTTGACCTCACAGGTCCATCAACCTGATGTGATATCAAGCTGGGGGGTGGAGGGGGAGCACTGGTTGTAGGGCGGGGTAAAAGGCTGAAGGGAAGTGTGGCACAGTTTGGAGGAAGGGGGGAAGATCCGGTTTCAGGGAAGGGGATCGCAAGGGTGGTGGGAAGGGGGGAACAAGAGTGATGGGAAGGGGGTATGGAGGAATCAGGTAAGGCAAGGTTTGAGGATAAGGGGGTTCATGGGGATAGAGCTGCCGGACAAAGAGTCTTCTCAGTTGGTAAATCTGGAGGACCTTGTAGGACCCTGACTGCAGCCGCCTGTCCAGCATCCTTCCCGGGCTCTTCCTTGACCCTGTTCTGGTACTCTTCTTTCTCTGAGAGGCCCCATGTTCCACCTCCTCCTCCATCATGTTGCCTCGCTGCTGTGCCAGGTTGTGGAGGTCACAGCATGCAACCACGATCCGTGAGGGGCTCTGGGGTCTGTATTGGAGAGCACTACCAGAGCAGGTCGGACAGCAAAACTGCATTTTCAGAAGGCTAATGCATCACCTGATGACATTCTTAGTCGCAGAGTGGGCTTCAGTGTATAGGCTTTGCGCATTGTTTCTGGGACCTCTGTACTGGCGTCATTATCCATGACCTTAGCGGGTAAGCCTTGTCCCCCAGCCGATCGCGACCCCTGAAGATGCTGGACATCCGAGTGTGCCAAGATGTAGACATCGAGTGTGCCAGGATGTAGGCATCGTGCACACTCGCAGAACAGTGTGCACAGATGATGTTCTGTTGGTGGTCACACACTATCTGGGTACTAAAAGAGTGGAATCCCCTCCTATAGATGAAGGACACCACTTGTCGAGACGGCGCTCTAACGGTGAAATGGGTACCACTGATCGCCCCGAACCTGCGGCATCCCACCGATGGCAGCGAATCTGGCTGTTTGGGCATCCAGGTGAATTGTGATTTAGTCTGACGCCCTGGTATATAGGACACCCGTCAAGTCGCGGATGCACCTGCGCCTTGATGTCTTCGATATACCGCACAGAGAGCCACTGAAAAGAACCAGAGGCGAAAAGTTTCAGGGCAACCGTAAGCTTCACAGCCACCAGGAGCAGGTGTCCTCCTCCTCCCCTTGGTGCCAGGTCTGTAAGAACCTGACACAGATGGTGCACTGTCTCCCTGTGAAGCCGGTGTCTTCATAGGCACCTGTTGACTGACAGCTCATTAAAAGACTAGCACCTGCTGTTGACGCATGGCCCATGGTAGCGCTGTCTCAGCCTAATAGGTGGTCGGCACTTGAGCCTCACAGGCAGCCCCCTGATGTTCAGGTGCAGGCCCATGTGGTGCTGGGTAAAGCCGGGCTGGCCCGAGCACTCTATCCACTGTGTTTTTATCTCAGCAACAATCGCCAGGAATAAAACAAGCTGGGCTGACTGCAATCCGATATTCATCTTTAATCTGTGAGACGGTGGAGAAGAAGAGAGTCAGCGAGGCCATGTATCACTTGACCCTCAATTCCCCCCAAATCCCATGGCCGTCCTCTGCATGAAGGCTGACCAACCCTCACCAATTCCCGCTGCCCAGTGCAGCCTCGAGGAACTGCTGGCCACAACAGTTAGCTTTCACATCACAGACACTGCCCATGTCTCCTCATTTTCGTCCATGGTCTCCAGTCCGGTTGACCCCTCCCTTCACTTCTTCAGTAATGGTGCGCATCATGTTCTGGTGATCGTGGATGCCTCTCTGTGGCTCCGTGGCCACGGACCTCAGGTCCTGCCGATGACTGCCTCCTCCCCTGAGCAATACTTGGATATTGAATCTGGGATATAGTTGGTTTACCTTTGGTGATGGACACTTGATAGGAGGCTCAATGTTAGCAGGAATGTGAGACAGCGTGCTCTCGGAGGCAAAGAAAGATGACAGGTGGATGACCAGGATTGAACATCCTGCCGCCTTCTTCCTGGCAAGTAGCCACACTCGAAAGAGCAGGGCAGCCATTGTAGGACCTGGCACTCTAAGAACAAGTGGCAGCCCACTTCCCCATGCCGCAACACCCCATGTGATATCCTTACAAAGTGAAGTTGGTGAAATATGTGTAATATTTTAATATAAACTCCGCATATATAAACTAAGAAGTAAAAATGTATTCTTGAACTTCACTAGAAAGAGTCCATAGCATAGGATGAAAACTCCCCAAACTGCAAATCCATCATTTCCTCAGTTTGATGCCAGAATGCTGAAAATCAATCAATAGAGGTAGATATGGCAGAATTCAAAGCTGCAACCTCGTATTTTGTGAAGAATTTAATGAACATTAAAAATAATTTTGTGAACATGGAAAAGTAACATTTGGTACAAATCCACATTAATATCAGTTCATCTCACACTAATGTTGTACTTCACTGAAAAAAGATCAGTGTAGTAAGCAGCAGCAGCGGCATGATAAACTAATCTTGTAATGCCACAATGTTGGAAAATAAAGCTGGTGAAATGTTTGGATATGTTTCGAGCAGAATTTAAACTTAATCCAGGATTAGAATTCAGCCTTTAAATGTTAATTTCTTGATTCAACAAAATTGTTTATTGAGTCCTCCAATTCAAGACTTCATAACTGAGCAAATAGTCTTGCGCTTTGTGTATCTGAGACAACTAAAAGATCTAGGGTATGGTTCTCCCAAAAGGAAACAAAGTCTCTGAGCGAGCGCATTTGGCCGCGTGTTTCCCAACACTTGCAACGCCAAGAAACACATGGCTATTCAACGTGACTCGCGTTGAATAAGGAGCCTGAATGCAGAATGAGCTGCTGAGGCCCACAGAGCCAGAAGCCCCGGCACTTTCCAATACCCATGCCGGGCAATCCCAGCCTGATCACACGTGCAAAGAAGTGCCAACTTGGCACTGCCAGCCTGGCACCCTAACAGTGCCTCTGCCAGCTGGTAGTGCCGGGTTGGCACCCAGGTGGCACTTCCAGGGTTCCATTGTGGGCATTGAATCACGCGAGGCGTTGCGGACCGGGTAGATCCCAGGTGTGGGGTCACCCAGCTTTCAACAGTCACGTTGCGCCGCGGCGAGCTGCTTTTCGGGCACAGCGTGGCCGTTGGATCGCGACCCTAGTATATCTGCTGTTCCATAATCATCAATATTGCTTCATTATCTATCCCTTACCAAAAATGATTTTGTATTATTGTCTCAAAATCTATGTGGGGCGATCTTTCTTTCAAATAGAATCTCTGAACTGAAATTCTTTGGGCAGAATTTGAATTGCCAAGGAGCGGTGAGTTTGGGTGCAGGGAAGAGGTTGAAGCCCCAAAAGTGGGAACCTGTCATGATCCTGCCCACTTCAGGGTTTAAACCAGGCAGGTTTGCAGGTTTGTCTTGAAGACGTGTTGTTAAGTAATTAAAACATTCAAAGAAATAATTCTCACTGGATCTAATCCAACATTCTGGCTTGAACAGCCATCTTCTGCTTCTGCTTCTCAAGATGACTAAAACTCACCAAGATTCACCAGGTGAGAATGCAGTTTCTTCAGCCCACTGTCTGGGAAGCCTCCTGAGTGAAAGTGAATGGCTGCATCAATGAATGACGTGGTGAAAGGCTGCTCCGTACAGCACTTTGTCTGAGTGTATGCTCTTGCTGCTTAGCAGATGGCTTCCAAACTCCTAGAAATCAATTCATCTGCCTTGGACTTCATTCCCATTGATCTCCGCTTTCCTGCTGTCAGCTATTACTGCAGCATGGGAGCAGCTCTAGCTTGGACTTCTGATGAGGGACAGGAAGCAGCAGTGCCATCATCATCAGCACTAGGAATAACCTCAGCAGCTGCCGTCTCCTCAGCCATATGCTGCTCTACATGACAGAAGGGTTGGACACAGCTTGAAGCAGACTGTGGACGATAACCGAGAGACTACAGAATGAGGACCCTCGACAAGTGTAAACACCATCAGGAGACTTAGGCATTCATGGCACATCATTGCTGACACCTGCAGTCTCCTGGAACAAGGCCTTCTTCCCATTGGACCATGTGGACATGCCTTGCCAGTGTCAGCATTCAAAAAAAATTTCATTGGATCATTTTAATTTGCTGAACGTCAGTACTTCAGAATTGTAGCATAAGTTAACTTTCTTACACCTCTTCATTCCAGTGGAAGTAAGTGTGTGAATAGGCACAAGGGGCGGGATTCTCCCGTACCCGGCGGGGCGGGGGGTCCTGTCGGGCCGCCCCAAAGGTGTGGAATCCGCCGTAACGTCAGGGGCTAGGCCTGCCCCAGAGTGATTGTCGCCCTGCCAGCTGGCGGGATACGGGCTTGGCGCCACGCCAACGGGCGCCGAAGGGCCTCCGCCGGCCGTCGCGAGTCGGCGCATGTGCGGGAGCGCTAGTGCATGCTGGCATCATCCCCGTGCATGCGCAGGAGGGTTTGTTTCCATATCGGCCATCGCGGAGGACCACAGCGGCTGATGCGGAGAAATAAAGTGCCCCCACGGCACAGGCCCGTCCTCGAATCGGTGGGCCCCGACCGTGGGCCAGGCCACCGTGGGGGCACCTCCTGGGCCAGATCCCCCTGCGACCCCCCCAGGAACCCCAGACTCCGCCGCACCGCCAGGTCCCGCCAGTAAGGGACTGACTCTGATTTACGCCGGTGGGACTGGCTACAGACGAGCAGGACTTCGGTCCATTACGGGCCGGAGAATTCGGGTGGCCCCGGTGCCCATTTGAGTCACGCCGGACTCCGCCATTCTCCAAGGCGGGCGGCGTGACTCACGCCGGGCTGGTTTTTTGGGGGGGGCGGGAGAATTGTGGGGACAGCGGGGGCGGGATTCACCGTCAGTGGGTCGGAGAATCCCTCCCGTTATCTCCAAGTTCCAAGGTAAAACTGTTTGCTTTGCACGATTATCAACTAACATTTTGATAATATTGCACACACAGTTATAGGAGTTAAAATAACATTAAAGCAAAGCTTATTTCTGTAACTGATCACAAATCAATAATCTTGTTTAACAGCAACTTGTATTTATATAGGGCCTTTAATACAGTGAACCAGACTTTTCACAGGGCACAATTCTCCCATTTTCAGACAAAGTCACTTGTCGGGGGCAGGAACGTGGAGTGTTTTCTGCTGCAGAGGCTGGCGGGAAAACATGCCAAATCCTCTGGCCCCAACCTCATTAATTAGGTGACCAGGTGTTTTGTGTTGTTTTCTGTGGTGGGGCAGGCCCGGATGGCACATAATCTGCCATCCTATCCAGAAGCCATACTGAAAAGGCGCTCCTAATGTCACTGATACACTACTGAAAAAAGAAGGTGGACTGCTTGAAAATGAAGGTGGATCTCCAGGAATTTTCCGAGGCTGGAAGATGTATCCCTCCAAGACACCAAATCTGGAACGTCCACCTGCAGGTGCTCCCCCCAACCTACTGCTTAGGTGTTCCGGGTTCCAGTGCTGCTGCTGGTATCCATCCTGAACTCTGGAAGCAGTGCCAAGCATTATTGAGGTGAGTCCTGACATCTGCACACCAAATGTGTTTTGCAATGATGTGTTCTCCTGCAGAGAATTGGATGTGGGTGGTTGGACCTTGCAAATACGGTTCACATCAGCTTCCAGCGGGTTTCCAATGGAAGAGCCTGCTGTAAGTTGATGAGAACATTTAACTGATTCTTGGACCTTCCCCTGAATTCCCCGCTCCGCACCCACCAATGAACCAGCCAGCGAGGGCCTAGGAGACGTCTGCGCATAGGAGTGTAACACAAAATATCAGGGCAGTAAAAGCAAAATACTGCTGGTGCTGGAAATCGATTGCTGGAAAACCTCATGAGGTCTGGCAGCATCTGTCGAGAGAGAAACAGAGTCAATATTTTGAGCCTGTATCTCTTCTTAAGAAGAAAGATAGCATATTAGGGCAGGTGACGAAATATTATTCAAAAAGATAGGCTTTAAGGAATATCTCAGAGGAGGGGAGAGAGGTAGAGTGGTGGAGCGACTTAGGAATGAAATTTCTCAGCTTGGGGTCTTAACAGCCGAAGGCATATATGGCAATGATAATGTAATATAAGTGATGAATGCTCAAAAATACAAAGAAATAGAGAAATAGAGTAAATCATTCAGCAAATGAATTAGATCATGGCTGATTTGTTTCTTCATTCCATTTACCCCACTTTGCACTGTGTTCTGATTACCAGGGGCAATAGTATCTCTCGACTCAGCCTATCAGCTCATTTAAACAGCTTACAAATCTCAATTAGATCACCCCATAATCTTCTTTTGAAGGGAACACAAGCCATGCACTCCTAGGGAGCGATTCTCTGGCCTCTTTTGCTCTTGCTTGAGCGAAATGAGGCTGGTGAATAGTGGGAGGGGTCGAAATGAGAACTCTGCCAGGCACCAAACAGTTTGCCATGTAACTGGCCCGCTCCCGTTGGTGAAATCGGGATCTCGCCATAGCGATCATCACCACTTAAGCCTGGACAAGCAGGCCGGGATTCTCCAACCCTGCGCTGGGTCGGCGAATCCCAGGGGGGAGGCGCGAATCCCGCCCCGCCGCCGGCTTCCCTATTCTCCGGTACCGTTGTTCGGGTGCCAGCGGGATTCCTGCCACGCCAGTTGGAGGCCGTTGATAGCGTGGATCACTCATCTCAGATACGCACACGACGGGACCTGGCAGGTAAGTGTGCGGGGGCTGTCCTGGTGGGGGGGGGGGGGGGGGGCAGGATCCGACCATGGGAAGCCCCCCACGGTGGCCTGCCCCGCAATTGGGGCCTCCCGATCTGTGGGCAGGCTGGTTCTGTGGGGGCCTTCTTTCCTCTGCGCCGGGCCCCTGTAGGGCTCCACCATATTTCCCGGGGGCCGGCGCGGAGAAGGGAATAGCCGGCCGTCCTGCACATGCGCGGCAATTCGCCAGCCATTCCGCACACGCACGAGATTACGCCGGCCGTTCTGCGCATGCACAGACTCGCGTGGGCCGTTCCCCGCCCCGCCGGCTGGAGCTTCGGGGACAACACCGGCGGCAACCTAGCCCCCTAGAAAGGTGAGAATTCCTCACTTTCGGGGGCCGTTGACGTCGGAGTCGTTGGCGCCGGTTTTCCAGCCGGCGTGAGGACATAGCCCCATTTTTGGAGAATCCTGCCCCTAGTAGGAGACAGAAGAAAAAAAAATATTTACACCGAGTGAATGGCTCCCACGTTTTGTGGAAGCCTTCCTCCGACCCTAGGTTGGCGAATTTAATTTTCTCCATTTAGAGAAGTTCTGACAGGTCAGACAGCCAGTCTGCAGCCTTGGGTGGTGCTGCTGACCGTCAACCAAGCAGGATTCTCCGGCATGCGATCAGAGAGGCAAAGGCAAGGGTGTTAGCCCTTATCCCCATGAAGAGATCTGGCTGTTCTGATACCCCGTAAACTGCCACTCTTGGGCAAAGCTCCACCCTCATCCCCACCACCTTGGACATTGCCTCGAAGAATGCTGAACTCAGCAAGTCTGAGGCAAGATCAGAATATGTTGGCGTGGTTTGGCCGTGCAGCCTTGGCTCCATCTGCATCTATCCTCCGTCTCCAAAAAGAACCTCATTTGGGTTCTAGTTAAGTGGGCCCTGTGTAACTTATTTAGCTTAGCCTTATGCATGTGGAGATGGAATTTGTAGTGATCACTGTATATCAATATAGCCCCAGCCCCTGGTGATGGAGGGCTTCTCATGCGGTGGGTCGGTCCCTCTGGCACTGGCGAAGCCCGGGTTTCACCATCTCGTGCATCGGCAGGCTCGATCGTTTGCTTGTCCAGGCTCTTCCGCTCCTGGTCTCCACCCGCCCTCCAGATTGGTTGCTGTTTGGCATTTTTCCTTCTGTCATGTTTTGGTAATGGTGTGGGGATGTTTTGTGGTGTTTGTGGGCATTTTTCAGGCACAAATAATCTATTTTTCAGGTTGGTGGGAGGAGAGCCATCTGATGTGCGACTTCTCAGCTCATCCCCATCACCGGAAGCTCAGCAGCCATCTTTCCTCACAGGCAAAGAGCCCGGGGGCACTGGGATTGCCACCCAGAGCTCGGCGGGTGGCTGGGGGACCCTCAGCAGGGGTGGGCCACCATGGGAGAGTGGGGGGAGGCGCTCATTGCACCCCCGTGCCAACTCCTAGATCGTGTGTACCCATTCCGGGGGCAACCTTTGTCCCTGCCCATCTGCCTCAATGGCCACCCATAACCCCATTGACTGCCGAGGCCTCTAGCCTTGCGGCTGAAGGCTATTGCTAATGGGAAATTGGCAATCGGAATACTTCACACAACTCAAGTGGATCCCCGTGGTGGGCGTGCCATGTAGGATGTGGGAGTCATTGCCTAGCATCCAAATCACACTTTGATGCATGGACAGTGCCTGAACACTGCGGGAGGCAACACCACACACACAGCAGCCAACATCCAAACACCCGTAACTACTCTAAAGTGCATAGCATAATGGATTAGGGCATAATACTTTGATTCCCAGACCTGGGGCGAAAATCTCCGCGTACCGACGTGACGCCCATTTCCGGCGGGAAAAAGCGGTGTGCATGACTCCGGCGTCCGGGCCTTCTTTTAAGCTGGCAATCTCCGTTCCCGGAAGGGCCAGCAGCGGACTGACGCGATAGGCGTCAGTTTCTCCAGCTGCGGAAGTGGCGAGTCCCGGCGTTTGTGTGGTGGGGAGAGAGAGAGACCCAGTGGGGTGGGGGGGGAGAAGAGCGACCCGGCATGGGGGGGGGAGGGGAGAAGAGCGACCCGGCATGGGGGGGGGGGGGGGGAGAAGAGCGACCCGGCATGGGGGGGGGGGGAGAAGAGCGACCCGGCATTGGGGGGGGGGGGGGGGGGTAGAAGAGCGACCCGGCATGGGGGGGGGGTTGGGGGCAGCGGCGTGCAGAGAGGGGGGGCGACGATGCCCGGGGCCAACGCACCGTCGCCCCCCACCCTCTGTACGCCGCTACCCCCTACCCCAACCACCCCCCCTCACCACCCCTACCTCCATTCCAACGCCCCTACCCCCCTCCCCACCACCCCTACCCCCCTCCAACGCCGCCCCCCTACCCCCTCCAACGCCGCCCCCCCTACCCCCCTCCAACGCCGCCGCCCCTACCCCCCCCTCCAACGCCGCCCCCCCATCTCTCGCAACGCCGCAACCCCCCCCCTCTCAACGCCGGGTCCCCCCCCCTCAACGCCGGTACCCACACCCCGTCCCCCTCCCTCTGAAGGCTGGTACCCACACACCCCCTCCCTCTGAAGGCCGGTACCCACACACCCCCCCCTCCTTCCTCCTCCACCCTTCCTTCCTCCTCCCCCCCTTCCTTCCTCATTAGTGGGGGGTGGGGGGGTGCGGCGTTGGAGGGGGGTAGGGGTGGTGAAGGGGGGGTTGGGGTAGGGGCAGCGGCAGGGGCAGAGAGGGGGTGCGACGGATGCCCGGGGCCAACGCACCGTCGCCCCCCCTCTGCACGCCGCTGCCCCTACCCCAACCCCCTCCCCTCACCACCCCTACCCCCTTCACCACCCCTACCCCACTCCAACGCCGCACCCCCCTCCCCACTAACGGAGGAAGGAAGGGGGGGGAGGAGGAAGGAAGGGGGGGAGGAGGAGAGAGGGGGGGGTGTGTGGGTACCGGCGTTGAGGGGGGGGACCCGGCGATGAGGGGGGGTTGCGGCGTTGAGGGTGGGGGGTTGCGGCGTTGCGAGAGACGGGAGGGCGGCGTTGGAGGGGGGATGGGGGGCGGCGTTGGAGGGGGGTAGGGGTGGTGGGGAGGGGGGTAGGGGTGGTGTGGAGGGGGGTAGGGGTGGTGGGGAGGGGGGTAGGGGCGTTGGAGGGAGGTAGGGGTGGTGAGGGGGGGGTGGTTGGGGTAGGGGGCAGCGGCGTACAGAGGGGGGGCGACGGTGCGTTGGCGACGGTGCGTTGGCCCCGGGCATCCGTCGCCCCCCCTCTCTGCACGCCCCTGCCCCCAAACCCACCCCGATGCCGCAACCCACCCCCCCGATGCTGCAACACCCCCGATGCCGCAAACCCCCCCCCGATGCCGCAACCCACACCCCCGATGCCGCAACCCCCCCGATGCCGCAAACCCCCCCCATGCCGCAACCCCCCCCATGCCGCAACCCCCCCCGATACCGCAACCCACCCCCCCCCCGATGCCGCAACCCCCCCCCCCCCGACACTGAACAGCGTCAACCATCATCAATGGTTGACGACGTTTTAAAGCAACTGTGATTTTCGCCGACGTGACCCATGGCCACGTCGGCGGGACTTCGGCCCATCCGGGCCGGAGATTTGTGGACACTAAAAAAAAAAATGAAATCCCGCCGGCGCCAGCTGTTTTCAGAGGCTGCCGGCGGGATTTGCACAACGCCAGTTTTTGGCCGGTGGGAGATTTAAAAACCCTGCGGGAGCAGAAATAACGCCGCTGCCCGCCGATTCTCCGACCCTGCGTGGGGTCGGAGAATCCCGCCCCTGGTTTGAATTCAGCTCAGCTTGATTAGATAGAAAATCTTAATTCAAACTGCTGCAAGAGATAAAAATGAAATAGATTTAGACAGTTTGAACCTACTTATCAGAAGATACAGGTCCATAGCATTGGATTACCTATAATTTGGCACTAAATCTCAGGTTCAAGCGTGTCTGGTGCATTCAAGAGAAATTTCATATTGTTCAGTAGAGAATGCCCTACTGAAGTTTGAATTATATAGTTACCTGCAGTTTGCTGAGCACAAAATTCTATCTCTCACCTCTGCCCTAAAATAAACTTTTGTCATTCAATTACTCACATGTACATGTACATCTGTTCCAGAAAGAGATTATTTTAAAATAACCAGCAAAAATTTGAAATAATAACTTCCGGAGTGAGTTGTATTGTGACGTTGGAGGCAGAGATCCTGGGGGATTTGTATAATTCACTGCGGGCGAAGGACCAGGAAAATAGGTCCAAGGCGCACAATCTGCAGATTGCGGGGGGAGTGGAGGGAACGAGTGCAACGAGTGATGTTGCGAGGATGCTGGCCAGCTTGGTGGAGGAGAAGGTTTGGACAAGGCCCTGGAGGTGGATCAGCCGCCATAGGTCCCTGAGGCAGAACCGAGAGCGGGGGTGTTGCCACAGGCATGATTGTGCGGATACATAAATTCCAGGACAAGGAAATGATCTTGAGGTGGGCCAGGGCACAGCGGGACTGTAAATGGGAAGGAAACCGAATTAGGATCGACCAGGACATTTGAGCGGAACTGGCCAGGGGACGGGAAGGATTCAATAAGGCCAAAGCAGCGTTGTATCTAGCGGTGCAAGTTCCAGTTAGGGGTGCTGTGCCCGGCCAGACTGTGGGTAACTTATGAGGATCGGGAATATTATTTCGGGATGCCGGAGGAGTCGAATTACTTTATCAAGGAGCATAAGCTGACGAGCAGCTGAGGGGTGACTTTGGGTAGAGGAGTTATCTCTGCAAAAGTTTGTTTTCTGTTACTGTCTGTGATTAGGAGAAATCGTAACAGGGGTGGTTGCTCCCCTGCCCTCCATCTTTTTCTTTGGGGGGGGGGGTATGAGTTTTGTAATTTTTGCATTTTGGGGATTTTTTCTAGACTTGTTGCTAGTTAGGGGATTTTTTACTGTAGTTTTGTGCTTGTTGCGTGTTGGAATTTGTGTATGGAAATTTAATCGCGGGGTGGAAGGGGAAATGGTGGGTCCTTGGAGGGGGCCTTCGGGTGGGAGTTGTCAAATGAGCAAGAAATGCTAGTGAACGGAAGTGAAGTGGGGGGATGGAGGCTGCGGTGGCTAGCCAGTGTGGCATGGAGGAGTGGGGTTAGGGGTAGGGGAAGGCAGGGTTGGGGGGAGAGGGGGAGGTGACGTGGTAGTTATGGAGGATGAGTTTGGTCATGGACGGGTGGGGATGCATCTTGGTTGGCATGATTTAGAGTGGGGAAGGGAGCGGAGCCTAATGGTGATGAGGGGGGAGGTGAGGCGGAAGCCTCTAGTGAGAATTGTAAGATGGAATGTCCATGGGCTAAATGGGCTGGATAAACAGTCTCAGGTGTTTGCACACCTGAAGAGTTTGAGAGCGGAGGTGATTTTCTTGCAAGAGACACCTGGCCCAACTTATTATAAACCTCACCGATGTACTGGCATATCAGTGAGATATGAATATTTAGTGAGGGGAGATCAATATGCAGGGGACAGGGGAGCACTTTTACATGGAAATGTATTAAAACTTATTAAAATGACAAAGGGAATGAATCTCATGACATCGCTGGCGAGGGGCTGGGAAAATCGGGAAATGCGACCTTTCTGGCGAGAATCGCATTTCCCGATTCTCATGAGATTTTGCGCCATGCCACCCATCTCGTAGGCGGCAAGTGTAGGCTCAAGTTTCTATCCTTAGTCTTTCAGGGAATCAGGCAAATGGAGATTTGAGGCAAAATATGAGCCATGGTGGTACTGAATGGTGGAGCAGGTTCGGGGGGCTGTGTGGTCTACTCCTGCTCCTATTCCTTATATCCTTTACACAAAAAATCACTGCTGACCTCATGAAAAGTTGAGGTCATACTCATTTACTTCATACTAGATAAAGAGATGGAGATCCATAGGGTTCAGGAGTTGGTTCTCATTTTCCACTCCCACCTCATGAAAATGACAGACAGCAGTTAGCCTTTGAAGTCAAGGCACCAAAATTAATTTGATGTCATGCTGGGTAGTACAGACTACTAGATTGAGGACATTACATGTTGAGACAATATTACAGGTGCTGCTTGAGTAACATGAAATGTGCTCTTATCCCAATCCAATTTACAAACCAGCTAGCTTCCACATTCCTTCTCAGTAATTTCCAGAGTAAATTATATGTTATTATCCAGGACAGCAAGGTAGTTTCTGGAAACTGTGCCAGCCTAGCAACATGACCAACCGGGAGACACTATACTCTCATAAAGAATTGTGTGTTACCAAGCCGTTTCGCAAGGATTTGTATTATATTGGTTCCAAACAGCTATGCCATACTTAAGGTATGATCTGGCTAGTCTTTGGCACAGAATTTCCTTCACGACTCAAAAGTGATGGAGGCTCTGTTTCATTAACCTTGGCTACCTTGGAAGCTGCTTGTTAATTTTGTACATTATACTTTCAATTTTTGAATGTGTATTTCTAAGGAATAGCATTCTTTCATAACTTCGTGGAGGGGAACCAGGAATTGTGCATTTGAGTACAAATGGACATCGATGTTTGCTGATTCACAGGATGTTACATTTCTCTAAGTTGAATTTAATTCCCCATATATAGACACATTTGATGAGATTATTTCGATTTTCATGAAGGCTTGCTTGCTGCTTCAGTAATGGCTCTATAGACTAGACAAAGAGTCTAACTTGATATTTAATCCTGAATTTCATTCATAAAGAGAAGAAAAAAGTATAGGCAAAGTGTGATACCTTGGGGCACGCTGCTTAATACTTGTTTCCAATGTGAGGCTTTCCCATTCACTATGACTCTTTGTTGCAGTTTGGTAAGAAATGTTCTTATCCATTGCTTAGTATTTCCTCAGACACCACATAAATGGATTTTTGCAATGACAAAATGCCTCTCTGTCATTGCAAAGATGGCAAAAGAGGCCAAAAATCAGAAGTTCCATCCCTGAACACAGCACCTACCACCTTCGAGGAGGTGGGAATGGGCCTCTTCTAGGAGTTGTGCATGTTAGTTTTGCAGAGACAGCTGGCCATATAAATCAGCAATTGCCTCCACTCATATCAAATTTTGGTAACCCAGTGAGTTGCAACATGACATGCGCAGGTTAAAGCTGGGTCAAGATTATTACTCGCGGGTCAGGTATGCAGAGAGGAGAGAATACCTGGTTCTTCAAACCCGACCATTAAAAATGGCCGCTTCCAGTTCTGATTTTTGTTCCGGAGCTGAGGACTGGTTTAGAAGTCAGGCCTGTCACCCCAAGAATGAGTGCAGGGGCTGCCAGATGTGGAGGCGGGCTAGGTGGAAGGCGTACCTCTGTGCCCTGGCACCATGCCGACCTATGCCACATTATTCCCACATCCAGCCGCATAACCCTTCATACCCTCATGCCAACCAATGTTCCTCTACCCAGCCCCATGGCCACTGATTTCCCATGCCAACCCATGCACCCCGACCCACCTATAGCCCGATGAATCCCACATGGTCCTCATAACCCCTATGCCAACTTAGTGCCATCTCATGTCAATCAATGCCCCCCACACAGCACCCTCTGCTCTTATCCTCTCCCTCCCTCTGATAGGCCTTTAACATCTTTGACAGTTCTTTGACAGCCTTGACAGTTCTTTGACAGCTTTGACACTTGACAGCTTTGAAAGTCCTTTGATGCCGTGACAGGTCTTTGACACATTTGACAGTTCCTATGAGGTCATGCATTTTTGTACACAATCATGCTTACGTTTAACAATCCCAAAGGTTGTCTTACATCTCCAAAAGGATGGGTTGCCTATCCTAAAGAGTGCCATAACTTTCTCAAAGGTGTCCTGGAACCATTTCCAAAGGGGTGCAAATCCACTATGGTCAGATTACCTGGTCTAATCTGCGCATTCCGGTTTCCTGACCTGTCAAAATTCTAATTCTGTGGAGGCAGTTTGTGACCATCGTAAAAACAGGAAATGCACGTTCGGGGTACGACATAGGATTTCCAGGTTCCTCCACCATTTTCACCATGATGGAGAGGCTCTCTATCAGTGTGAAATTCTGAGTCCTAGTAGGAAAGAGCTGAACTTTGTGGACTCTTTAGAAAAGGTGCAGTATCCTTTTGGAGGTGGAAGGTTCCCTTTGGACACAGTCGCAGGACATCTTTGCGTGAGGACAAGTGTCCCTTGGGAGAGGTAAGGTGTCCTTTGGGATTGTTAAATGGAAGCATGAATGTATATTAAAAAATGCATAAACTTAGAAACTGTCAAGTTCATTGCATTTAAAACTCCTGCCCCTTAAATCTTAAAATAAAAGTCTGCAGTGTTTTAAAAAATATTGCATGAGATTTCCCTCTACCTGAACATAAACCTGATACCGGTACTAGATTAATGCTGCATGAATTTTTTACAACTTTCACAGCAGAGTGTCTCCCATTTCAGTTTGATTGACAGCTCCAATTGTTTATAAACTCTTTGAAAGGCGATTATGAATGCCAATGTTTGTTTTTATAAGGGACTGAGCACTTAAATGAAATATTTGTTTTTATAAGGATGTAGTTAAGAACGGGGCAGTAAGGTAGCACAATGGTTAGCACTGCTGCCACACCGGGCCAGAGGCCCTGGTTTGATTCCAACCGTGGGCGACTGTGTCGAGTTTGCAGATTCTCCTCCTGTTTGCGTGGATTTCCTCTGGATGCTCTGGTTTCCTCCCACAGTCCAAAGTTATGCAGGTTACATGGATTTGCCATGCTAAACTATCCCTTAGTGTTGAAAGGTTAGACGGGATTATGGGGTTGGGGTAGGGGAGTGGACCTAGGTTAGGGTGTTCATTCAGAGGTTCAGTGCAGACTCGATCCGCCAAATGACCTCCTTCTGAACTGTAGGAATTCCATGATTCTGTATGATTTTATGTAAATGTACTTGATTTTTTAATGAATGGGATTGTTTTTGGAGTGTTTTTTATTGTGGTCATCAATAGACATAATAGAGATTAATTTAATTTCAACATGGGTTTTGATTTATGTGCATAGTGGATACTGGGTGAGTTGATATGGTAGGTGTAAGAGCAAAGGGTGATATGTGGGTGTGTGGGTTGCCAAGAATTTGGCATGGGGTTATAATGCGGCATGGGGAAGATGGGTATCGTTTGGCATGGATGCTACGAGGGTCCATGGTGGGTAGTTAAAGAGGCATAGGTTGGCATTGAGGTTATGAGGAGCCATGAAGGTGGGTAGCGAGTATGGATGGTATAACATGCCATGGGGAGTGAGTAGAGGGGCCTAGATTAACGTAGTTGGTATAAAGGGCAATGGAGGTGGGTAGAGGGCTTAGGTTGATATGGAGCCATAAGGAGTTATGGAGTGGGTAGAAGACACAAGGTGGTATGGGTTGGCATGGATGGATGGGTATTTGTTGGGCAGTGACAGGATTGGGGGGGGGGGGTGAGGACTGTTTCTTGTTTTATTGCTTGAAAAATAAATCTTAGATGTAGTGCCACAGCACAGAGACCGGCCTTCTGATCAACCCGCCTCTGCACCTGGCAGCCTCCATACTCCTATCAAGGGCAGCAGGCTAACTTCCAGGTAACTTCTTCACCCTGAAACAAAAATCCAACTTCCGGGTCAATTTTTTCCCAGGTCGGGTTTGCGGAGTCAGGAAAGGCTCCAAGATGCACTCCTGACCCAGAAGCGAAAATGCAATCTCTTGCTTGTCCAGTTGCTTTGTGTGTGGTACACTATCAAAGACCTTGAAAATCTAGAATTGCTAGATCTGTCGTGATGTGATTGTCATGGTTAAAGGTTAGATCATGGATTGAAAGGATTGGATCTGGTTTTATGAAGGCCATGCTGTTCATCAATGAGGATATTCTGTTCTTCAAGATATCTCTTCAATGACTATCAATGATGTGTTCGAGTAGAGGGAAACTTGTGAAGCAATCTTGTACTATGGCCCAATGTTAAATTTCAACTTCAGGATTAGTATTTATAAATATAAGCATTAGTGCAGCAAAGTAATAATTTTTGATTATGTAAAATGTAAAACTAAAGTCAAATCTGATGGGGGAGGGGAGGAACTGTGGTGGTGATGGTGTGTGAGGTGAGTGAAGGGAGATTGTTAGTGCAAAATGACAGCATGTTTCACACTGCGTTCCTCTTGTCTTAATAAGATCATTCAAACTTCTGTCACATCTACATTTGAACATTTTATTATTTCAAGTGAGAACGATGGTCTGCACCCTTATCATCTAAGTACTCATTCATTCCCTTAATATATAAGGCAGCTTGTATTATGTCTGCTAAGTTATCAGGGTAGTTGACTAGTGCACTATTCACAAGCACATCTGTGGAACATCGGGCGGAATTCTCCGCTCCCGGGAAAAATCGGGAGGGCCGTCGTGAACTCGGCCGAGTTTAATGACGGCCTCGGAGGCCCCTATTCGCCCCTCCCGGCGGGGCTAGGAGCAGCGTTCCATAACTCTCGGCCGCGGGGGAGTCGCGCCAAAAATGACGCGGCCGGCGCGCCTAATGACGTCAGCCACGCATGTGCAGGTTGGCCGTCTCCAACCCGCGCATGCGCGGCTGACATCATGATGCTGACGGCACGAACCCGCACATGCACGGTGGCCGTCTTTCCCCTCAGCCGCCCCACAAGACGTGGCGGCTTGATCTTGCGAGGCGACGGAGGGGAAATAGTGCGTCCGATTTGGACGCCGGCCCGACGATCGGTGGGCACCGATCGCGGGCCTGTCCCCTCCCGAGCATAGTCGCGGTGCTCTTGCCCCAGACGGCCCCCTAGAAGCCCCAAACGGGCATCTGGCGCCCGTTTCACGACGGCAGCGACCAGGTGTGTTTGCCGCCGTCGTGAAACGGTCGTGAACCGCAGTTCGCCGTGAAAAACGATGAGCGCCGATTCTTCCGAGCGGGGGGGGGGGGGAGAATCGCGGGGGGTGCCTGGGGGGCGTGAAAAATATCAAGGGGCCCTCCCGCGATTCTCCCACGCCGCGTGGGGAGCGGAGAATTCCGCCCCTAGTCTTTTTCAACATGAATAGTTTAATCATTAAATCTTAGTTCTAAACATTTGACAGTCAACAATCATAAAATATATTTGTGATTGTGATTATATGATAGTTGCTGAGTCATTGCTAATGAATTACAACAGTTCTAAAAATAAAGCTTGTGCTGGCGGCTAGTGGAGGAGTTCCAGTACCATGGAGATTTAACTCCAAGATGTGTGTGCTTCATGCTTTTTTTTAAAAATCAGTCAGATTGCTAACTTTGGCTCCCTGTCAAGTGGAAAATGCTGCAGAAGGGGCTGTGGTTCAGGGGCAGGTAAGATTAGTGTTGTTGATGGCAGAGACTATGAGAGGGTGGCTGAGTTAAGCATGGTTTGGAGGGTTGGGGCGAATGTAGGGAGACCGAGGAGACATTGGAGCAAGAGGCAGAGGTCAGATGGGGAAATGGGGGTCAGAGAGCGAGTCAGTGGTGGGGCGGGGTTTTACAGGTTAGCTTGCTTGCCCTAGAGGAAATACTCCTGTTTCTCCTGGACCCTTAGCTGTGCTGTAGAAGTACAGGACGGATACAGCACTTATTGTCTCCTTTTATCTGTTGGGTTCCTCAGAATCCAAAACCTCAGCTGTATTTAAAAACAGGATCACTGTTTATGTTTTCAATGACCGGGATTCCGCCTTAGAACAGATTCATCACCCGCCTCTGTTCAAGCCATTAGTGTGCAGATCCGAGGTGGGTTTGGCCTCTATTTGAGATTTTTTGTGTATTAACTTCCCATCTGACTCAAAGCCAACTTTTTTGTGGGGATAAAATTACCCGATGATGTCTGTGATTGCAATCTAAATTCTGACATTGGTTAATAAACCCATAAATTTCACAAAAACAGTTGTGAGTTCCGTCAACAAATCCATGGAGGAAGGAGATGGTATAGAGCTGCCGGTTTCTAAAAGGCAAATAGGGAGAAACCTTGGGCGAAATTCTCCCCTACCCGGTGGGGCGGGTGGTCCCGGCGTAGCGGAGTGACACCAACCACTCCAGTGTCGGGCCTTCCCAAAGGTGCGGAATTCTCCGCACCTTTAGGGGCTAGGCCCGCGCCTGAGTGGCTCCCGCTCCGCTGACTGGCGCCAACGGGCTTTGGCGCCATGCCAATCGGCGTCGGGGCTGCCCGAAAAGCCTTCGCCAGTCGGCGTGAGTTCGCGCATGCGCCAGAGCGTCAGCTGACGTCACCACCGGCGCATGCGCGGTGGAGGGGGTCTCTTCCGCCTCCGCCATGGTGGAGGCCGTGGTGGCGGCGGACGAAAAAGAGTGCCTCCACAGCACAGGCCCGCCTGCCGACCGGTGGGCCCCGATCGCGGGCCAGGCCACCGTGGGGGCACTCCCCGGGGCCCGCTCACGCCGCCTGCTCCCACCAACAAAGAGGTGGTTTAAACCACGTCGGCGGGAGAGGCCTGACAGCGGCGGGACCTCGGCCCATCGCGGGCCGGAGAATCGCCGCGGGGGGCCCGCCGACCGGCGGGGCGGATTCCCGCCTCCGCCGATTCCCAGGTGGCGGAGAATTCCGGCCACGGCGGGAGCGGGATTTACGAAGGCTCCAGGCGATTCCCCGACCCTGCAGGGGGTCGGAGAATTCGCCCCTATCTACAATTGCAATACTCTAGATAATTTACCTGAGGAAGGAGCAGCGCTCCGAAAGCTCGTGTTTGAAACAAACCTGTTGGACTTTAACCTGGTGTTGTAAGACCACTCAATTAATCAGACTACAGCAGTACTATAATTGCTTGGTATTTTCTACAATGCTGAAGCTACAGGTGCTTGTTATTCAGTGGGGTATGAAAATTATGACATTAGCCATAGGTTTGAGGGAAGGCACCCTGTTTTATTGTTCTTTGTTTCTTCCATAATTTCCCTATGAAATATTTTTCAACATAGTTTGTTTGAATGTGGTAAGAAACCTGTATTTTCTCATTCTATCCAAAGTACAGCTCTGTACACACTCTGTACAAAGGGGCAGCGCTCCAAAAGCTCGTGTTTGAAACAAACCTGTTGGACTTTAACCTGGTGTTGTAAGACTTCTCACTGTGCTCACCCCAGTCCAACGCCGGCATCTCCACATCCTGATTAATTGAGTCAACATCTTGACATTTTTCTTTTTTTCTTTTCACAGAAATGAAGGAACAGATGAACCTTCAGCCAATGCCTCACAGTATCCTGCAGCACAAGCACTGCCTCAAAAAATCACCAGCAGTAGCCAAAGTTCATGCAGATAGTGAAATAGAAAAGGGCGAATAGAAAAAAACAAGGGGCAGGATTCTCCAATAATGGGGCTATGTCCCACACCAGCACCAAATCCCGGGCATTTCACTCTGGACTTTCCTTAAGAAAATCCAGAGTGATTCTCCAACCTGCAGGGGTCTAGCAGGGCCCTGGAGTGCTTCTCGCAGCTCTGGCTGGGGTTAAGAGACCCTGCACTTCTGGTTGGGATTCCACACATGCGCACGGCGGTGGCCTTTGGTGGCCGCGCCATGCGCGATGGCGGACCCGGACCGCGGAGCGGCACCAAAAATGTAGGCCCCCGGAGATCACGTGTGTCCACGGATCGGCGCTGTCCGATCACCGCTCTGGCCGTCTGTGAGCACCCCCCCCCCCCCCCCCCCCGGGGCGGCCGTGGACTAAGCCTGTAGCCGCCACCGGCCGTTCCCGACAGGCAAAATGTGGTTATACCACACCGTCGGGAACTTGGCCAGTTGTTCCCGGAGAGTCGCCACGGGGGCCTCTGTCAATGGCCCCCTACCCGCGCTGCATAGACAGCGCGCGCGCGATTTGTGGAAGACCGGAGAACCGTGGGAGCGGCGTCGCTCCGGATTTTGGCGTCAACGCCCATTCTCCGCCTCTGGTACATGGGGAAACGGAGGACTGGTAGATTAAATGGTGTTGGCTCCAGAAGGCCATGTATCTCTAGAGATGACGTGATTACTGGCTGCCACTGCAAATTGGGATTTGGGCTTCACAAAACTTACAAATGAAAATTGTTTTATGGCTCACCCGACCCTATGAAAAGGACAAGAGATGGGGTATGGGAAGGACCTGTACCCAGATCTGTGCAGCTTTGATAACATAGGAAATTTGGAAGTGGTGCAGGAGTAGGCCATTCAGCTTCTCGACCCTACACCATCATTTAACTTGATCACGGCTGATCTTCTATCTCAACCAAATTTTCTCGCACTATCACTTGATAGCTTTAATATATAGATACTGATGAAATTGGCAATGCACAGCTGGCACCTAATATAGCTAGATATTTTTGTGTTAGTTAGTCATATGACAGCTAGACTTTGATAGAGTAAGAAGTCCTACAGTTCATTATTGAGTATTACATTGTGCACATGGGCTTTTGTGGCAAGAATTCAATGATCCTCGTAAAAAGTACTACCCTATACTGCTGAGACTGTTTGTTTATGTGGAAATCAAAAGAAAATTGTTAGCATCAGATAGATCTGTACATGGCAAAGGCTGAGGTTGCATATTTCACCAGTGGATGCCTGGAACAACCCCAAAGCATAGACATTCAGCCCATGATGGTTATTACTGTTACTGGCATCATTGTACTGATAGTCGGTTTGGCTGGTTTTCATTCAGGGGTTGCACAGCTCTCTCGCAGCCACAGTTTTCTGATGTGCTACATTTCTCTTGAGTCACACCAAGGAGTCCCATTGACTTAGATGGTACAACTAATGCATTACATACTGGTGACTTCACCAGCTGCTTTTTTCTTTACTTCCCAACCTAATCATTGTATAAGTGATGCTGAAACCAATTCTGATGCTCTTCAACATTGGCAAGATTTTGGGCAAGATCTTCCGGACATTTACGGCAGCAGTATCTCTCGGTACCACCGACGATGCACCCCTGCCGTGGGTTTCCCGGCGGCGTGGGATGGATTCAATGGGAAATCCCATTGACAGCCGCAGGACCAGAAAATCTCTCTGTCCGCCAATGGCGGGCTGCCACTCACTGCTGAGAAAGACGCCACGGGGCGGCCATGGAATCTCGTCCTTTGACACTTCTTCCATTAATCAGCTTCAACTGGAGGAACACACCCTGCATCAATGCCAGTTATAAACCAGAATTGTCAACACACTGCATGTGCAAAAGTGAGAACACTGCAAAATTGTGCAAGTTCAACAAGGAAACCACAGGATTAAGCGCTGGCAGCAATTTTACAGCATGTGATCAAATGAGAATGGTGAACCAGAAGGTACTCCTAAAATAACATTATAATTAACATTACTTGCTCCTGGCCCCTCCAAATAGAGGAAATATTTTCCTGACCCACTTTGTGAGTGGCCTCTAGCAGGGCCCTTAAAGATCACTGGTTAGGCGGCTCACTTACCAGTTCAAATGGGCTGGGCTGATGCAGCCCACATTCTCTCCATTTCTTTATCAAATTTATAATCAAGGTCCCATGTACATTATGAGACTCTTATTTTTAAGCAATGTACTGTTTGTGGCAGATTTCTGGGCCACACCTGTGAAGGGCCCAGGAAAATGCTGGCAGAAGGGTTGGGAACAGGAAGAGGGTAATTTAAAAAAAATATTTCATTTGATGTCACAGGCAAGGCTAACATTTGTTGCCCGTTTGTAATTGCCCTTGAGAAGGTGCTGGTGAGATGACTTCTTGAACCACTGCAGTCCATCTGTGTTGGTACACCCACAGTGCTGTTAGAAAGGGAGTTCTGGGGCAGCATGGTGGCGCAGTGGTTAGCACTGCTGCCTCACGGCACTGAGGTCCCAGGGTCAATCCTGGCTCTGGGTCACTGTCCATGTGGAATTTGCACATTCTCCCTGTTTTTGCGTGGGTTTTGCCCCACAACCCAAAGATGTGCAGGGTAGGTGGATTGGCCATGCTAAATTGCCCCTTAATTGGAAAAAAATAATTGGGTACTCTAAATTTATTTTAAAAAAGGAAGGGAGTTCCAGAATTTTGACCCAGTGACAGTGAAGCAATGACGACATAGTTTCAAATCAGGACAAATGAGAAATGATAAACTCAGTTCTGTGATTTTCAAACCACCGTCCTTCTGTTCCTCACACATGGACCAACTGAAAAGTGTCCCATTGTATTTCTCAATTTTCAACGTTCTTGCATAGACATTAAGTGATGACCTACAACACTGTGACTATCTGAAGGTGCATTCATTTCTACATTTTGAAAAAGAATCCCAAAGGTTTTCTATTGAACACAATTATTATCACTATTAGTATAAAAATACTTAACAGAATTGCATATTCTTCCTCTGCTATTTCAATCGGGATGCTAACTCATGCAAATAACATTCATCTGCCCAATAGCACAGACCAAAAAAAAGCCTACTACAAACAAAAGGTAGTACTGAATTTGGGTATTGCTGAAAACAGAAATATGCTGTCCAAGCTTTTTGTTTTGCACTCACTCGGGCAGATTCACACAAATACCAAATTCTTCCCTTTGAGATTTGATGTTGCAAATCTTTTTTGATGAGTGCAAGGTGAAAAGCTTCGACAACATCTCTTTTTCTCAGCAATACAAATCACAGGGTTATCATCAGTTTTAGGAGGCAGAAAAAAGTCTGAGTTTGGCTCCGAAAAATACCAGATAAAGTGATGTTGATACCATCAAAGGTAATTTTAATCTTGTAAAACCTGGTTACACCTCAACAATACGATCTGAATTGCAGTGAGGAAAAGCTGCTCTTTCTGAACTCAGTTCTGTCATGGGCCATGATTGAGTTTTGATATAGCTGGACTGGTTCATGGAGCGTCTTTTTAAAAACACAAATTTAATACTCCTTTATTTAACTTAAGTCTGCATCTCTATGTGTAATACCTTTACCTCAATGTCGTTCCTTCTCCCTAACCCGATATTTGGGCTAGCTTTCCTTGATTCAGTACAGCTTTTAACTTGTTATTCTAGATGTAAAACATTACAACATAATTCGACTGCTCTAGGATTAATGCCACTAAATAATCTGTTCTGCAATAGGAACTAGGCAAATGCTACCGTAGGTTGCTAGGTTATTGCCTAGCAACCATAATAAGACATTAAGAAGCACTCAGACAGCTTCTGTAAAGCGCAATAAAATGATCTTATAGTGATTTCTGCTGCTGAGTGGGGGCAAAGGGTTAATATAGTAGTCAGAACGTATGAGATACTGGACACTGGGATTTCAAACTAATGGGAATTAAGTGAAAAATGTCCCATCTGTGGTGTGGCCTTGACTTGAATACAAAATACATAAATAAATCATTAGTAGGCTGCTCCACTATGTGGATTTAGTATAGATAGAATCTCTACCTAAAAACACTTGGCATGATCTCAAAAGCAAAATACTGCAGGTACAGGATAGTCCTGGTCCACTCACATTGGTGCAACAGTCTAGAAAGCCCAGCATCTCTACTTCCTATGGAAGCTAAAGAAATTTGGCATGTCTGCATCGACTATCACACAATCTTCTACAGATGTGCCATAGAGAGCATCCTATCCGGCTACATCACAGTTTGGTATGGCAACTGCTCAGCCCAAGATCGTACAAGAAAATGCAGAGTGTGGTGAACTCAGCCCAACACATCACACAAGCTTGCCACCCGCACATTAATTCTGTCTACACCTCCTGCTGCCTCAAGAAGGCAGACAGCATTATCAGAGACCCCTCCCACCCAGGCTTTGCCTTCTTCCAGACCCTTCCATCAGGCAGAAGCCACAGAAGTCTGAAGACCCGCACATCCAGATATAGGAACAGCTTCTTCCGCACAGCTACAAGACTCCTCAACGACTCCCCTCGGACTGATCTGTTCCCTGTAAGAACACGATTCACGGCGCCCTATGCTGCTCTTGCTCATGTATTTGCTTTGTTTGGCCCTTGTTTCGCACTGTAACCAATCACTGTTTGTCGATGTACCATTTGTCAATGTACTCTGTTTCTGTTGATTATTCTCTTTGTCTACTATATACGTACTGTGTACGTTCCCTCGGCCGCAGAAAAATGCTTTTGACTGTACTTCGGTACATGTGACAATAAATCAAATCAAATCAAATCTGAAATAAAAACCATAAATGCTGGAGATTCTCAGCAGGTTAGGAAGCATCTACTGAGAGAGAAATTCATTTAAAGTTTCAGATTGACACCGCTGATGGTTAAAGATATAACAGGTGGAATAATATGGGGGTGGGGTAGGGCTAGAGCAGGGGTGGGCAAACTACGGCCCGCGGGCCGCATGCGGCCCGCCAAAGGTCTTTATGCGGCCCACCAAGTCATTTAAAAAAAAAAAAAAATTTTTGTAAAAAAAATTTTTTTTTTTTTTAATTATTATTTTTTTTAAGGTTAATGGGGGGGCTGTTGGGTTACTTACTGGTATAGGGTGGATACGTTGACTTGAGTAGGGTGATCATTGCTCGGCACAACGTCGAGGGCCGAAGGGCCTGTTCTGTGCTGTACTGTTCTATGTTCTATATGAGGCGCCCAGAATCATAACCGGGTGAAGTAATTATTTTACTTAATATACTATGCGGCCCTTTAAAATTGTGAATTTATGAATGTGGCCCTTGCACGGAAAAGTTTGCCCACCCCTGGGCTAGAGCAACCACCCCATCCCCCTCCACCCATGTTATGGCCTGGGCAGCAGATTAACTGGGTCAAATGGCTTGATAACAAGCCTAATTGACCCTTAATTGTTCATTTTAATATGGGGGTGGGCTACGGACGTCTGTGCCTGCCGCCCGTACTGTGGAGTGAGCTGGAAAGGTGGTAGGATGATCGCCCACCCCATTGTACACTCCCCCTCCCCCCCAAATCCTGTGAGAAACACGGCAGACCCAGAATCATGACAGGGAAAGATTGGGGTGTGGGAGAGAGGGTGTTGTGGGGAAGTAAAAAGGCAAGGTCAGTGATAGTGTGGAAGGCAGGGAAGATTAAATGACAAAATTAATGGGTGGGATCTTTGGTTCCGCTGACATCGTCCTCCACCATGGGTTCCCCGGCTGTGGTGGGTGCGAACAATGGGAAACCATGTGGCGGAACCGAAAGATCCCACTGCCAGCCAATGGCAGGTTACCTCTGCAAAACTTGCCATGGGGGGAGCAGAAAATTCCGCCCAATGATTGTGCAAGATGAAACGAGAATGTAATGGGCAAAGTAAAGAAATAAAACATGTGTCTCGGACATATAAAAAATAATAACGGAATCATTACCAATGGAAGCCTTCTGGACTTAAATTAAAACAGAAAGTGCTGGAAATTCTCAACAGGTCTGGTAGCAACCATCATAAGAGAAACAGAGTTAACAGTTCAGGCATGCGTTTTACATCATAACTGAGAAAGGTTAGAAAATTAACAGGTTTTCAAGAAAGTGAAACGTGGAAGGCTGGGATAAAGAAAAAAAGGAAGGTCTGTGGTAGCATGGAACGCAACAAACACTAAATGATGAAAGGCAAGGTGAACCAAAGCCACAGGGGCTGATAATGGGACAAGTACAGAAACAAAAAAACAGGTCCATTAGAGGTGTGAATGGCAGAGTCATGAAAAGCTGACATCTGAATGAAAACAAAGGTCAAAGTCAAGGGAGGAAAACCAACGTTTCAAGTCTAGGACTTTAGCTCTGAAAAAGAGTCATACAAACTCGAGTCATACCCACTCTCTTCTCTTCCATATATGCTGACAGGATTGCTGAGTTTTGGCAGCATTTACTGTTTTTATTTCGGTTTTCCCGCATCTGCAGTATTTTGCTTTTATTATTCGAGAATAACCAAAACTAGCAAAGAAACAGGAAGTAAAATGAGGGCAAATTCTATTATCTGATATTGTTGAACTCAATGTTGATTGCGGAAGGCTGTAAAGAGCCTAATTAACAGGAGAGGTGCTATGATTTAAGCTAACTTTCTCCTTCATTGGGACAATACAGGAGGTGGAGGACAGGGAGGTCAGAATGGGAGCAAGGTGGAGAATTAAAACGACAGGTGACTGGAGGTTTGGGGTCATGCTTTCAGATTGAATCGATGTGTTCCACAGAATGGTCACCCAATTGGTATTTGGTCGGTATTTGTAAAGGAGATCGCATCATGAGCAGTGAATAGAAGGCTCAGTTTTATTGAGGCTGTATTGGAGGTCTTGCCTGCTGGCTGGAGACCTGGACAGAAACTCATGTTGTCGCTGTTCGGGAAGGACCACCGATCCATAAGCTAAAAAGTCAATGGCAAGGCTAATGGCCTGCATTCCCCTGGAATTTAGATCCCAGGGATAGAAGTCTTCCCTATTGAGAGGTACCAGCTGATCAGGGTCAGCAGTTCTTGTGTTCAGCTATGCCATAGGGGAGGCGGTGGCTGCTGCAGGAAAAACACCTCCTCGTCCCAAGGGGAGGCGGGGTGGGGGGGGGGGGGGGGGGGGGTGTGAAGGGGGCGGGGGACTGGGTTCAGTCCTTTTTAAAAAAGGAGAGAGAACTAGGTACGCCAATGGTGGCTTAGCAGAGTGGGGGTCACTGGGAGAAAGATGTATGGAACTGCAGCAAGGGCAGGATGTGTGGCTCTCAGCAGGCCATCCATTACTGATTTCAACTACCTGAATCAGGCACTGAGTGCCTTTGATAAAAAGACAAACCCTCCCCCCCCACCGTCAGAGGTGTAAAGCTGGCTGCACAGTTTTACCTGTCATGCACGTCATATGTTGGCAGGCCCGCCTGCCACTAGGTTAATATCAGTGGTGGTGAGATGAGGCTCTTAACTCGTCATTAATTGGCCACTTAAGGACCTCAATAGGCAGTGTGGCAGGAAATTTGAACAGGTGCCTTCCCTCCCAATTTAATTCTGATGGAGACGGCAAGATGGCGGGGTTCTGGTACACCACCTCATTATATGCACTCAGGCGGCATGGTGGCACAGTAGTTAGCACCGCTGCCTCACAGCGCCAGGAACAGGGTTCAATTCCAGCCTTGGGTTACTGTGTGGAGTCTGCACATTCTCCCAGTGACTGCGTGGGTTTCCTCCGGGTGCTCTGGTTTCCTCCCACAGTCCAAAGTTGTGCAGGTTAGGTGAATTGGTCATGCTATATTACCCCTTAGTGTCCAAAGGATTATTGGGATAGGGCAGGGGAGTGGGATTGGCCTGAATACTGGCAGAACGCCATGGCGCAGGAAGACAATTGAGGCGCCATCCTCCACACCCACCCTCCTAATCGTTCAGCCCCACACCCACATTCCAGCCTGTAAGCCACACAAAATTCAGCCCACAGTAACAGGGCTCTTAAACCCAAAGTTTATATCAACAATTTTAGATCATAATCTCAACCCCCATTCACTGAACAGCCGCTATTGGTCATAAACCTGCTATTCCCACTTACATCTCCGCTAGATCCATCTTTTACTCGTTACTTGTCCCATTACTGTCTTCTTTTGCCTTGCACCAACATCATTTTATAATTTACTCCCTACTGCATTCCATCCTATCACACACCTGCACTTTTACTCTTTCTCCCCACCTTCTTTAGTTGCTTCAACCCTATTACATCCCTAACCGTTTTCATTTCTAATGAAAAGTTATCAACCTGAAATGTTCGCTCTTTTTCTCTCCACAGATGCAGCCATTGGGGGGCCAGATCCCCCCGCGCTCCCCTGAGAACTCCACAGGTCGCCCGCAGAGCCAGGTCCTGTCGTTACGGACCTGGTGTAATATACGCTTGTGGAACTGGCCGAAAACGGGTGGCCACTCGGCCCATCGCTGGGCGGGGAATCGCCCGGGGGGGGGGGGGGGGGGGGGGGGCGCTGCCAATGTCCCCCGACCAGCGCGACGCGATTCCCGGTGTAAAACTGGCGCCGGAGAATCCGGCAGCCAGCGTCGGGGCGGGATTCACGCCGCCCCCTTGCGATTCTCCGGCCCAGCGGGGGGTGGGAGAATCCCGCCCTATGTTTCTGCATATTTGTCCTCTTGGTATTCCCCAAATTAATTTCCCTACCTTTCTTTACGTTTACCTTATATTGCCTGTCCACATTTTATTTGGAATGATTTCTTTGTCTTTTGTAAGCATGGAAAAAATGGGTGTACGCTTACATGTAGTCAGGAGGATCAGGTGGCACAGTGAGTTGAAAAACTGTACTTTTCACCCTTGGGATTGGCTTAAAATCCAGCCGAAGCAGATGGATAACATTTTCCTTAGATTTCAGTCGACAGTTACAGATCTGAAGTTAAATGAGTTCAGGCAGAGTCAGCCCTGCTCCCAGTGGATGTCAGTTCACATTAGAAAAGTGCCTGTAGGTCATCACTAATTGGGCCTTTCAGTCAGAGACCTGCAGGCTGAATGGTGCAATAAATGGAAATGTCAAAACTGATGTAGCATAGAATGCTCTGTTATGGTTGAGGCAAAGGGAATTCACCAAGAAAAGCTCTCAAAATAAAATCCTATTTATGGACCTTCCTACAAATCTATGATGAGAACAAAAATTTGCTTTAGCCCCAATTATCTTATTCATTTGAAGACATTGAGCAACACTTTCAACTTTGGCTGAGCATAAAACAGGCAGGAACAGATTGGCTGTCTGATATCTGTCAATAGAAATTGAAATCGGGTGGGGTATGTAATGGGTAGCCCATCTGTTACTGTTGAAGTTGACAGGACCACCCAGTGGACAGAATTTAATGTGGGCAGTGGAGCTCTTGCCTGCCAGTTGGAGAGCTGAGAGCTCCACATTGCCTAATTTGGGGAAGCCCCATCCAATTGAGTGCAATTGGGCAAAAACTGGCCAGCAGTGGATCTTCCCTGGGATCAAGGACCCTAGTGACAGAAATCCCATGCACGATGATTGATGCGGTGGGCAGGACTATAAAATCTCACCCGATAAAGCTTACTGATTTGCCTCTCTCTAACTCCTTTGTGATGTTCTTATTGCCTCTCCAGCTGAGGCCTGCAAGATCATTGATTCCTTTTACAAATGTTTTAATATGTAAGGCTCGGTTCCTATGGCAGGACGTACATCAACTGAACAATTGAGGGAATTAAAAGTCTAAAGTTAAACCTACTGTTGATGTGTTATTTGTTAATTTTGGAACACATGGCTCACATCATGATGCTTGTGACCACAAGATGCTTCCACAATAATTAATGGAAAGCTGAAGATCTCAACAAAACATTAATTACCTACTTAGCAACTTCAATTGTCCAAATAACCCCCCCCCCCCCCCCCCCACAGATAAAATAATGGCCGGGTTGGGTTTTCAAGTTGGTACCGGGAACAACATCCATGCACCCAACACTTTTCAACTGCCTGCCCCTGGGATTGCCCCAAGTTAAGATTCATCCCAATGCATCTGTAAGGTTGTCGGTGCTCAATCCGTCTACAGGTGCCATACAGCATTTTGCAGCAGTCTTACAAAGCATTAACACTATTATGCAAGAATTGTGCAGATTTCATGAATCATAAGTGTAGCAGTGAGTCAATGACTCTCAGCTGTCCGTCAGTTCCAGTACCAACAACATTTCATTAAAGTTGTACCCTCCCTTCCTAGTGGGAAGTCATTTTATATTACTTGTCCCATGAAAAGTCCAAAAGTACTGTCCACTTGGAAGAAAGCATTTTAGTCCAATAAAATGTGATCATCACTCAAGTTGCTGCACTGCAGCCTCAGCAGTGTGGTGCTTTTGGGATCATGGAGCTTTTGGCCTGAGTCGGTTAACTGTCCACCAACCATTGAATTCCTGTGCGGCAAGCAGCCGGAGTGGGTTGGCCTTGCCCTCGACATTTAGACTGGTGGAGGGACAGTGCTGTGTAAAATGCGGTCCAGTGTTATCAGTCAACGAGATAGTGTGCAGACAGCGGCTTGTGAACAAAGTGATTAAACAAAATAAGATTGAGAATGCACCCAGTATAAAGACAATGGTTGTCAAATGAACAGTAATTTGAAAGTGATTAGGCCCCATGAAGTAAAATCAAATAACTTGCACCACTATGACAAGTGCCCATTCTGATTTCTACCATCTAAAACAATCACAGAAAAACGCTACTTGACTTAATCCTTGAATTAAAAGTGCTATAAATAAACAGCACACTGGATAACTTCTCTGCCCCCCACCACCCTTTTGTAGGTTAGCACAATGTCTGCGAACAGAACGGCTATGTTCTGCGCAGTGGTTGGCGCCGCTGCACTGCATTTGGAGATGGAGCAGCATCCACAGCCACAACCCGCAATAGATGCAGGGCCAGCTGCAGCAGCAGAGGGAAGGGCCGAGGAGTTGCCAGTCGTCGAGCAGCATGGGGGGGAGGAGGAGGAGGGGGAGGAAGAGGAGAGAGTGAGGGTGCAGCCACAGCACCAGGGGCGATGACCAAGGCCGAGGGTGTACCGTGTCCGGATCTCTTTCCTAACAATGACGGACATCACCTGCAGGAGGAGACTCCGGCTGAGTAGGCAGACGGTGATACATATCTGTCACCTCGTGGCGCACCTCGCCCCACGTGGAACTGGGGGAGGACACGCGATCCCGGTTGCCATCAAGGTGACGGTCACTCTTAACTTCTATGCGACCGGCTCCTTCCAGTCTCCGAGCGGGGACCTCTCCGGGATCTCCCAGTCATCGGTCCACAGGTGCATCCGGGATGTGACCGATGCCCTCTATGCCATCGCGGACCGCTACATCACCTTTCCCGAGGACCGAGCAACTCAAGACTCACGAGCTCGTGGATTTGCCAGCGTGGCCGGGATACCGATGGTGCAGGGGGCAATCGATTGTGTTCACGTCCCCATGCGCCCGCCTGCAGGGCACAGGGAGGTGTTCACAAACAGGAGGGGGACATACTCCATGAATATCCAGGTGGTATGCGACCCCCCACATGACATTCATGAACGTCTGTGCAAGGTTCCCAGCGAGTGTGCATGACTCCTACATACTGGCGCAGTCGTACATCCCTGCGATGTTTGAGGGACGTCCCCCCCGGCTGAGGGGCTGGTTGCTAGGCGACAGGGGTTATCCGCTGAGGTCTTGGCTGATGACGCCTATATGGAGGCCTCAGACCAATGCGGAAACACGATACAACGAGACCCATACAGCAACCAGGGGTGTGGTGGAGCGCTGCCTTGGGCTCCTGAAGATGAGATTCAGGTGCCTGGACCGCTCCGGAGGGGCCCTGCAGTACCAGCCCGACAGGGTCGCTCGCATTGTTGTGGTCTGCTGTGCGCTGCACAACATCGCAATGCAGAGGGGAGATGACCTGCTGCAGGAGGCGGAGGGAGAAGCCAGTGGCAGTGGTGCCAGCACAGAGGAGGAGGAGGAGGGGGAGGGGGAGGAGGGTGAGGAGGAGGAGGCTGGCGGAGTGGCGGGCGCAGCACGCAGACACGACCCAGGTGCTGGTGATGTCCAGGAGGCGGCACGACAGACCCGCCTTGGTGGCAGCACGGTTCACGCGTCGCATGCGTCATCCCCGCTGAACACCAAACCACCGCCTGCATCACTAGTCGTGCAGCGGGTCAACACACAACCCCCCCCCCCCCCTCTCAGTGTACACTGCTCCACTTCGACATCACCCTTATCACTGGGTCCAGACGGTATGGCACAACATTGATGGCTGTGTCAGCGGGTGTGATCAGTGCCATGTGGAATGATGACAGCCCACTCTGTGATGAGCTGTGAGCTCAGAATCGTTAGAGAGAGTCTGACCCATGGCAATAGCTGAACCATCCACCTTGGTGGCCGCTGAGATCGTCACTGACACTCCATCACGTGCCCACGTGGGCTAGCTGTGGGAGGGAGTGGGGGGGAAGGGACTGCACACCCGGCATCGCAGTTTCACCGCTCGTCAACCCCAGCGACACCCGGTCACCATCACGATTCCTGTGGCTGTGGAACAATCACACGGTATTACAAGTAAGGTGGAACAGTGCGTTTAATGTTAACAATAATTTACAGGTGCCCTAGCCCCTCCAACTAAACTGTGCCCTTCACCCGTGCCAACTTACTCAGTGTGTCTCTATTTGCCTTACGGGCCCTACCACTACATCTAAGTGATTCCCCAGATGATACAGCAGGAGTGGAGGAGGACTGCTGCGAATCGCCCCCTTCGACTCGTTTCTCCTTCGGCAAGCGTTTCCTGGGGCGACCCGGCCTTGATGGGCCAGGCTGCTCTGCGGGCGTCTCGGGTGACGTTGTGCCACCCTGCTCTGCCTGCTGCCCACCCGATGCACCAGGGATGGGACGGGGGGAGGCCGAGAATTCCGGGACATCCCGTGATGGAGTTAATGGGACAGGTCCCGAAACCTCCTCCTCCCTCTGGGAGCCCGGTGGCCCCCGGGCCTCACTTTGGGACAGAGGTGCGAGCGGGGAGGTGCCCCGTCACGCCACCGACACCTGGCGCTGCCAGTCCTGGAGGTCTGCAACGGTATCCACCAGGATCCGAAGGTTTGCAGAGGTGGAGTCCAGGGAGTTAGACATTCCCGCCAGGGACTGTGCGATCTCAACCTGTGAGTGCACAACGCCATCCAGCACATGTGTCAGGCGGTTGATGCTCTCCGCGACTGACTGCTGGGACTGTGCCATCGACTGCTGTGACTGTGCCATGGCGTGCTGCGACTGGGCCATGACCTGCTGAGACTCGGCCAAGGCCCGCAGCGCGCCGGCAATGTCGTGTTGGCTCTGGCGCATTGCTGCCTGTGCGAGGGCAACCCTGTCCAGGGCCGAGGATGACGTGTGCAAATTAAACCCAAAGCCTTGCATAACCTGACCCATTGCCTCCACCGCGGATGGCACCCGTGCGGTGTTGGCCTGGGTTGCTGCCATGAGCGGCACCACTCCCTGCTTGTGGACTCAGTTCGACTCCTCTAACAGCGTCTGCAGAGTCTGGAAGACAGCCCTCATCCCGTCATTGTGTCCCTGGGTTTCTTGATGCATCGGCTGTGCGGGTGGGTTGAGAAACTCCAGGAACTCGGAAAGCGTCTGGTAGCCAGCTGGATGCTGGGCCTGGCCTGCCCTCCGCCAGTCCGGGCCCTCGGCTGCTCAGACCTCCACCTGCTGTACCTGCTCAGCTACGATGTGCGACCCAGACTGTGACCCAGGAGCCTCATCACTAAATAGGCCAGCCGGGGTGAGTGTCTCTGGGATGGTGGATGGTGTGGGAGATAGCTGTGCCGCAAGCTCGAGGTCGTCTTGGGTGGAAGCCTCCTTTATGTCATCGGCCCGCTGAGAGGCCGCAGGGCGTTCGCGGGCCATTTCTCTCTCTTGCTCTCTCGCCGCCCTCTGGGCGTCCTGCTCCACAGATTCGGTTGGGGAGGATGGGACTCCCCGCTGATCGGGCACCCTCTGACGTGCGTCCCTGGGTGAGGTGGGGGCAGATGCCTGTGTCCGCCTGGAGGCAGACGGCCCTGGTGGTTCGGCATCACGTCCTAGGGAAGAGAATGAAACGGGTTATTTAGAGACGCTCGGCCGGGTGCTGGACGGTCCCAGTGGGCAGGGTGTGAAGGGACAGAGGATGGGGGAGGTGTCCCAGTGGGCAGGGTGTGTGAAGGGACAGAGGATGGGGGAGGTGTCCAAGTGGGCAGGGTGTGTGAAGGGACAGAGGATGGGGGAGGTGTCCAAGTGGGCAGGGTGTGTGAAGGGACAGAGGATGAGGGTTGTGTCCAAGTGGGCAGGGTGTGTGAAGGGACAGAGGATGGAGGAGGTGTCCCAGTGGGCAGGGTGTGTGAAGGGACAGAGGATGGGGGAGGTGTCCAAGTGGGCAGGGTGTGTGAAGGGACAGAGGATGGGGGAGGTGTCCAAGTGGGCAGGGTGTGTGAAGGGACAGAGGATGAGGGATGTGTCCAAGTGGGCAGGGTGTGTGAAGGGACAGAGGTTGGGGGAGGTGTCCAAGTGGGCAGGGTGTGTGAAGGGACAGAGGATGGGGGAGGTGTCCAAGTGGGCAGGGTGTGTGAAGGGACAGAGGATGGGGGAGGTGTTCCAGTGGGCAGGGTGTGTGAAGGGACAGAGGATGGGGGAGGTGTTCCAGTGGGCAGGGTGTGTGAAGGGACAGAGGATGGGGGAGGTGTCCCAGTGGGCAGGTTGTGTGAAGGGACAGAGGATGGGGAGGATGGGTGTTTGTCATGCAGGGTTGTCTCACTTGTTGCAGCTCCGCCAACCTCGCATTGCGCGATCTCCCGGGTGGCAGATCCCCTAACAAGGTCCAGTGCCCTCTGCTCAAACGTGGTGAGGGGGTGCAGGATGGGCGAACCCCCTCCAGTCTTGTTCCGCTCACAGGTGTTGTGAGTGGTCTTGTCCTGTTCGGGGAGGGGGCATAGGTAGATCATTACAATACGGCAGGTATCAGCAGTCCGTTCAGATACTGGCAAAGTTTGGGGGTCAAGTTGTAATAAGACAATTGCATCTCTCCACGGGGGCCAGAGCGCTGGGTCTGTGACTACTTTGTGAACCACCCTCAACTCACTCTGCCCCAATCCCCCTCCACCCCCTGTGCCGGGGGGGGGGGGGGGGGGAGGGATGGTTGTGACCCGGGGACACCCTCTTGGCACTTACCCTGGCAGCCCTGGTGAGGTCGTGCATCTTTTTCCGACATTGCTCTGCAGAGCGAGGGGTCTGCCCCACAGCACTGACGGCAGCAGCCATCTCACGCCAGGCCTGGCGCACCGCGCTGGCAGGGTGGCGATGCCTTCTACGCGGGCTGATGATGCCCCTCCTCTGCTCAATTGATTCGAGCAGCGTCTCCACATCAGCCTCCACGAATCGCGGGGCTGCTCTCCTGAGCTCCGACATCCTGGCCTACAGTTTCTGTGCTCGCCCGCGCCTTTTTACGCCGTCGGGCGGCGTCGCGTGGGCGTGTTCGTGTCATCGTCGCGTTCCGGCGTCATCGCGCACGTGATTGACGCGGCCCCGTTCCTAGCCCATTTCCCGGACATGAATACGTCGGGAACTGGGCCGTGTCGGGCCGTCGCAAAAGTCGGCCGTTCGCGATTTTCCGCGCGTGCGGAGAATCGCGCCCATAATTCTGATGGTGGAAAAAGATAGCGGTATAGAATCATTCGATGAGAATGCAGAAGCTTGGAGCTCCAAAGAAATTAGATTTCAAAATAACCTGTTGCAAACCGAATGTCGGATGAATTTAACGTATTAACTTTCTTGAGTGTCGGAGGATGGAGTACCCTCACCCTATTACAAAGTCTTGTCCATCCTGCCAAGCTTGGTACAAAAACCTACGTGGAATTGACTAAGTCCCTTGACGAGCACTTCTCGCCCAAACCACTGATCATTGCAGAGACATTCAGATTTCATCAACATAGCCGAGAAGAGGCTACTCGACACTTTGTAGCGATACTATTGAAACTGACAAAGAATGTGTTTGGACCGACCCTTGAGGACACGCTGTGAGACAGACTTGTGTGCAGATTGAGAAATGAGGCAATTCAGCAATGGTTGTGAACAGAAATCTTCCGAATACTCAAGCTTGCTGTTGAAATAGTGATGTCTATGGAGTTGGCAGCTAAAGAAGCTTCCCAAATCAGAGCTGGCACCAAAACAAATATGATGAGTATTGAGAAAGAAGGTCTCTCAATACAAAAGCATGCCTTAGTATGTCCAGGTGGGTCATTCTCCACAGGAATGTTGGTGCTGAGAAAACACATGTCGTAAATGTGAAAAGTAAGGTCACATAACAAAGGCATACTGGGCCAGACAGAATTCTCAAACCTCTCAGGTGGGTAAAAGCACAATCACACCCAAATCCACAGAAAAGAATAACCAAAGACATTGCTAATCCCCAGGAAGAAGCAATGGGTGTGTTTAATGGCTCATTGAGCCTGACTTGGTGTCAGGATGAGGCCTCTTGCGAGAGTTGCAATGCTCAAAATGCCTTTTGCGATTTAACAGAGTCTCATGAGACGTTATGATCTGGATCTCCCTCTCGCTAGGCATGATCCAGATCAGCATATTTAAATGAGCCAATAGGCTCATTAAATATGCGTTTACAGGATTCAACCAGAGCTGGGACCTAATGACCGTGCCAGGGAAACCTCGCCTGGGTGCCATTTAGCACTTGTTTCCACAAACGTGGACCAGTCATAATGGCACCTGGGGAAGGGTCCCCCAGGCCTTTGGAGACCGCTGGTGGTCAGGGACATGGCAGGGTGGCGCCATGGCACACCCTCAGGCACGTCAGCACTGCTAGCCAGACACAATGGCAGTGCCACCCAGACACTACCACCCTAGCACTACCAGGGTGCTAGTGTGGCACTGCAAGGGTGGGAATGCCAGGTATTGCGCCCGGGGGGGGCTTCACCAGGTGGAGGGTGGCGTGGGGGTGTTCCCGGGGACCTCCCCAAGGTTAGGGTGGAGGGGGGGGGGAGTCAGAATAGGGGGGGGGGGGCGGGAGATCGGGGTAGCCAGACAAAATGGGCTATTCCAGCCACAGAAGTCCAAAGACACACGAGATAGATCCGGTGATGGGGAAGGTCATGGATGTGGTTTTGAAAGGAAAAACAGAAGGAATCCGGAATTCAAGCTATACTGAACAAGGAAACTTGAATTAATGGTACAAAATGGAGTAGTTCTATGGGGCACCAGGGATTTCATTTCTCTGTTTGCATAGTCATATACTGGATCAGCTCCACGAAGGACATCCAGGAATCATACCTATGAAATAACTCACAAGGAGCTATTTTTGGTGGCCAGGACTAGCCTCACAGATTGAAGAAAGAGCAGGTCAGTGTCAGTCTTGTGCAAGGATACAAAATACTCCACCACTTCACCCTTAGCAATGGCCAAAACAGCTGTGGCAGAGATGACATATCGATTTTGCAGGACCAATTGAAGGATATATGTTTCTCATCCTGATGCACGCACATTCCAAGTGACCCGAAATAATGATAATGAAGTCGACGAAAAGACAATCGAATGACTGGACAAATTATTTGCATGGTTTGGCAAAACAGAATAATTAGTTTGCGACAACGGGACTTGGATCACGTCAAAGAGTTTGTATACTACCTTAGAAACAATAGCATTCAGCATTTAAAAACTGCATCTTATCATCTTTCTATCTACCAATGGTTTGGCATAGAGTTTGATACAGTCATTGAAGAATGCCATTAAAACATCAAAACATGAAGGACTGTTAGCTAAAAGAGTAAACGATGTTCTCATATCCTACAAAACCACTGCCTATGTGACAACCCAAAACTCACCAGCAATATTGTTTTTAAAAAGAGTTGAGAACCAAACTTGATTTGCTCTGACTACCTGACACTTCTACCATTGTACATTGACAACAACAAAACCAAGTTACTCACCGTGACCAAACATCGAAACCAAGAAGTTTTGATCAAGGAGAAACTAATTTTCAAGTGAGAAGTGGGCACCTGCCACAATACTGGCAAAGATGGGGCCTATTTCTTATACGGTGAACACCAATGACAAGAGAGTTCAGAGGAGACTCACAAATCAAATCCCCACTGCATAAAGAGAATTTGCAGAGTTGGTATCCGAAAGGCCAATATCTGACACTCAAGGTTTGGAAATCCCTCAATTTATGATCATGTCTGAGTTAATATATATTGTCTAAGGTTGTGGTCCCAGCACCAACCCCTGAGGTACATCACTAGTCACCGGCTGCCATTTCTTTGTTTCCTATTATTACTTCTCCAGCCATATTCTCCAGTGGTCGAATGTCTATTTTTGCCTCTCTTACCTTTTATATATTGAAAAAAACTCTTCCAATCTTCCTTTATATTACTAGCTAGCTTGCACTCATACTTCATCTTCTCCCCCCTTATTGCTTTTTTAGTTGTCCTCTGCTTGCTTGTACTACAAGCTCTGGCTGTTCACCCACCCCTTCAGGATGTCCTGTGTTCGATTAGAGACATCCTTGACCCTGGCACCAGGCAGGCAACATACCATCCTGGAGTCTCTTTCACGTCCACATAAGTGTCTATCTGATAGCAGAGAAAAGGTAGTGATGTTGGGCTGGATTCTCCATTACTGAGACTATGTCCCAAGCCGAATTCAAAACGGTGGAGTTCTACTCTTGAAATTCCTGCAAAAAAGTTAAACGAATTCCCAGCCCTGCTAGCAAGGACACGGAGTGAATCTTGCAGCTTTTGCTGCAGATTAGGGCCCTCGCACTTCCGGATCAGAGGCTGCACATGCGCATGGCAGCGGTCTCCAGCGACCGCGCCATGCTCCATGGCGGACTCAGACCGCGGAGCCAGACCGACGAAACACCCCAATCGGCCGCGCACCCGAGCCTCAACCCCCGCACATTAATGCCCCGGCTGCCTATAAGGCCCCCCCGGTCTCCAATCCGCCCGCCCCTGACCAGGGCAGCCGTGGATTGAGTCTGCAGCCTCCACGCAAGTATCCCGACCGGCAATAGCAGGTTAGATCCACGCGTCGGGAACTCGGCCGGTCGGGAGCGGAGGATTGCTGAGCGGGCCTCTGGCAATGCCCTCCCGGCGGCGCGGCATACTCCCGTGACGCTGGTTTTCGGTGCCCCCAATCAGCGAACCAGCGCTGGGCCCGATTACGGCATCAAACTGGACTCTCCACCCCGGCACCAGCCGCGATTTCGGTGTCGTGCTGCGGGGAATCCACCCCATTGTATGTGAGATAGGTATTAGCATAGTGTAGATTGTAATTATTGTTTCTAATATTGTTAGCTTTAGAAATAATGTTTGAACTGTATAATAAGTAGTGTAATAAAACTTAGCTTTGCTAATTTAACTTAGTCTTGTGGTCTTTGTGTACACTACGTCCAGAATCCATCCTGAGTATTAGCAACACAAAGAACACCACATGTATAACGATACTTGGTAAAATAATTACTGTTCATAGTTGTGGTGAATGTGATTCACACCGGATTATAATCTGTATATACATGTGTCTGTATTGTATGTGCAGTTGCACTACCTGTCCTCCAGGGGGAGTAGCTCTGGGAATGCTCGAGTTGTTCCCTTGGCTCTGCCCAGGACTCCTCTCCCGGAAGCTGCTGTATAAAGATCAGTGCCACATGGTCAGCCGGCCAGTTCACCGAAAGTTCAATGGCTAATAGGCTGGCTCTGTTGTGAGTATATTAAAACCGCTATTCTAATCCTACAAGCACGTGTCCGTAGAATTGTTGGTTCCAACAATTTAATATACTCAGGAAACAGTCGAAGAAATCATGGAAGCAGCCCTCAAGCCTGGACGCCTAGAACTCGACCCAGAGGATGCAGAGGCTAAGGAAATTTTTTCCCACTGGCTGAGATGTTTTAAAGCCTACCTGGCAGAAGCCAGCACCGTCGGAACAACGGAGGAACAAAAACTCAGCCTACTGCACGCGAGGGTAGCCACAGAATATCCACACAGCTGAATCCAGCCGGTTCTTACACCGCAGCGCTGGCAATATTGGACAAAATGTACGTTAGGCCCATTAACGAGGTTTATGCACGCCACGTGTTTACGACCCGCCGTCAGCGGCCTGCAGAAACGCTAGCCGAGTTTGTAAGGGAATTGAACAATCTTTCCAATGACTGTAATTATCAAGTCATCACCGCGGCTGAACATAGGGAGCTTGCTGTGCGGGACGTTTTCGTGGCGGGCCTTAGGTCTAACTATGTGCGCCAAAGACTGCTAGAAAAGGGGGCCCAGGACTTAGACACTACTGTGGAGGCTGCTACCACTATGGAAGTTTCCTTCCGCAGCCTCACCTCGTTTCCCGCGGACCCCGTGACCTCATCGTGGACCCCCGACCAACAGTCCCCCCCAAGCCTGTGCCGCACGGCCCCCCAGCTACCGCGCTGCCAAAGCCAGTTACTCTGCTGCCCCAGCCAGTTGCTCTGCTGCCCCAGCCAGCTACTCTGCTGCTCCAGCCTGCCATTTCTGTGGCCAAAGCCAGCACCCGCGGCAGCACTGCCCGGCCCGTAACACGACCTGCAGCAGCTGCGGGCGAAAAGGACACTATGCCAGAGTGTGTCTGGCGAAGAAAGCCCCAGCCTCGAACCCTCCCACGGCTCAAAGCACTCGTTCCCTGAATTCACAGGCCTGCAGGCCCCGAAATGCTGCAGCCTGTATGCCGACTCCGCCCCCACCCGACATGTGCGACTCATGGGGGTGGCCATCTTGGCAATCCTCCTCCATGTGGCCGGCCATGTGCGACTCATGGGGGCAGCCATCTTGGCAATCCTCCTCCATGCGGCCGGCCATGTGCGACTCATGGGGGCGGCCATCTTGGGATCCATCCCCTTCAAACTCTGAAACTCACCTCGACGACTACGAACTCAGAGGGCAGTCATCACGGGCCACTCCAGCACAGCTGATCGAGCCGCCGACAACCCGCAACTCAGCGCAGTCACCCTGGATCAATCCTGCCCCAAGCACCTACGAAGTTCGATGGCGGAGGTCCAGATCAACGGATACAGCACGCCATGCCTCTTTGACTCCGGGAGCACCGAGAGCTTTATACATCCAGAGCTGGTAAGACGCTGTTCGCTTTCTATTTTTCCGGTGAGCCAAACTATCGCCCTCGCTTCGGGCTCCCACTCAGTCCAAATCCAAGGACGCACCGTTGCTACGCTCACAATTCGAGGCGCTAGTTATTCTAAATTTAAACTTTATGTCCTGCCCGACCTCTGCGCGCCACTCTTATTAGGCCTGGATTTCCAGTGCAACCTCAAGAGCCTCACCCTCAGCTTCGGCGGGCCTCTGCCCCCCTCACTATCTGCAGCCTAACCACGCTGCGCATCTCCTCCCCTCCGCTCTTCGCCAATCTCACTCCGGATTGCAAGCCAGTAGCTACTCGCAGCAGGCGTTACAGCCTACAGGATAGGGTCTTTATCCGATCGGAGGTCCGACGGCTGCTCAGTGAGGGGATCATAGAGGCCAGTAATAGTCCCTGGAGAGCTCAGGTGGTGGTCGTCAAGACCGGGGAAAAACTTTGCATGGTCGTCGACTATAGCCAGACCATAAATCGCTTTACGCTCCTAGACGCGTATCCCCTCCCCAGAATTGCAGACATGGTTAATCAGATCGCCCAATATCGGCTATTTTCCACGGTGGATCTGAAGTCTGCATACCACCAGCTCCCAATCCGCCCGGAGGACCGCGACTACACGGCATTCGAGGCTGATGGCCGCCTCTTCCATTTCCTCCCGATCCCTTTCGGCGTCACTAACGGGGTTTCGGTGTTCCAACGAGCAATGGACCGAATGGTAGACCAGTACGGGCTGCGGGCCATATCTGATACGTTTCCGTATCTGGACAATGTTACCATCTGCGGCGATAACCAGCAGGACCACGACGCCAACCTCCACCATTTTCTCCAAACGGCACAGAAATTAAATTTCACTTATAACAAGGAGAAATGCGTTTTCCGCACCAACAGACTGGCCATCCTCGGCTACGTCGTGGAGAACGGAGTCCTGGGCCCAGACCCGGACCGCATGCTTAGAACTCCCCCTCCCTCATTGCCCCAAGGCCCTCAAACGGTGCTTGGGGTTCTTGTCATACTACGCCCAGTGGGTCCCTCAATATGCGGACAAAGCCCGCCCACTCTTTAAGGCCACACGATTTCCCCTGTCAGCTGAGGCGCGCCAGGCCTTCAGCTGCATCAGGGACGACATCGCCAAAGCAGCCATGCGGGCGGTGGATGAATCCACTCCCTTTCAGGTTGAGAGCGACGCCTCAGAGGTAGCTCTAGCAACCACTTTAAATCAGGCAGGGAGGCCCGTTGCATTTTTCTCCCGTACCCTATCCACTTCAGAACTCCGACACTCCTCAGTCGGGAAGGAAGCACAAGCCATCGTGGATGCTGTTCGTCACTGGAGGCACTACCTCGCAGGTAGGAGGTTCACCCTCATCACCGACTAATGATCGGTTGCCTATATGTTTGACAACTCGCAAAGGGGCAAAATAAAAAATGATAAAATCCTTCGGTGGAGGATCGAACTCTCCACCTATAGTTACGATATTAAATATCAACCGGGGAAGCTCAACGAGCCCTCGGATGCCCTATCCCGCGGGACATCCAACGAGGAGGTAAAAGCGGTCACCAGGGACTGCCCGATCTGTGCGGAGTGCAAACCACACTTCTATAGACCAGACAGGGTCCACCTGGTCAAGGCTTCTAGGCCCTTTGAACGCCTTGCGATCGATTTACAAGGGCCACTCCCCTCCACTAACAAGAACATTTATTTCCTCAACATCATCGACGAGTTCTCCCGATTCCCTTTTGCCATTCCATGCCCTGATATGACCTCCCACACAGTCATTAGGGCCCTGCATAGTGTCTTCACCCTGTTCAGTTTCCCCAGCTACGTGCACAGCGACCGGGGTTCGTCCTTTATGAGCGACGAGCTGCGTCAGTATCTGCTCGACAAGGGCATCGCCTCGAACAGGACTACCAGTTACAACCCCAGGGGGAACGGGCAGGTGGAGAGGGAGAACGCGATGGTCTGGAAGACCGTCCTACTGACCCTCCGGTCTAGAAAACTCCAAGTCTCCCAATGGCAAGAAGTCCTCCCCGACGCGCTCCACGCGATCAGATCCCTCCTCTGTACAGCTAAAAATCAAACCCCTCACGAGCGACTCTTCATTTTTTCTAGGGGCGCTACCATGGGAGTCTCACTTCCGGCGTGGCTGAGGACACCAGGCCCGGTTCTCCTGAGGAAGCACGTCAGGGGGCACAAAACTGACCCCCTTGTTGAAAAGGTGCGCCTCCTCCATTCCAACCCCCAGTACGCATTCGTGGAGTTCCCAGACGGTCGCCAGGACACAGTATCCCTTCGGGACCTGGCACCCGCTGGATCCAGCCCCCCCCTACCCCCGCAGAGGAACCCCTTACCCCGTTCCCTATGCTGCCGCCCCCTCGCGCCCCCGATTCCGCAAGCTCACCCCACCGGTTCCATGCGCCAGAACCAGCCTGCCCCCAGCGCCCCCAGTCTCCGGTCGAGCCAGAGGTGTATAAAATTCAGACAAGACCTGCCCCGGAGTCTGCCATCGTACCCCAGCTCTCAACACCCACACAGCCACCGCAAGAGGCTGCAACCCCGGTGCTCCGCAGATCGAAAAGAACAATTCATCCACCGGACAGACTAACTCTGTGAGCCACCACCCCTGCTGGACTCGATTTTTTTCACAGGGGTTGAATGTGGTGAATGTGATTCACACCGGAGTATAATCTGTATATTCATGTGTCTGTATTGTAAGTGCAGTTGCACTACCTGTCCTCCAGGGGGAGTAGCTCTGGGAATGCTCGAGTTGTATGGGGCTTCTCCCTTGGCTCTGCCCAGGACTCCTCCCCCGGAAGCTGCTGTATAAAGATCAGTGCCACATGGTCAGCCGGCCAGTTCACCGAAAGTTCAATGGCTAATAGGCTGGCTCTGTTGTGAGTATCTTAAAACCGCTATTCTAATCCTACAAGCACGTGTCCGTAGAATTGTTGGTTCCAACAATAGTGAGTTAAAGTTAATGTTAGTTGCTGTACTACTGACATAAAGGGAAAAAAGTGTACGTATTGTCTGTACACGGTGCACATGATTACGTGGTGACATTATGAGAGGTATTTGAGAGATTTTTCCCTCTCTTCCATCTTAGACTGTGAGGAGGCAACACCTCTCCAATAAAGTCTGGCTAGCCGGCTAAGCAACTGACGGTGTGGCAACCTTTTCATCCTTTGTTTGTACTGTAAAGATGAGTAGAATAACTAAAAATACAACTATCTCTTACTCAGAATATTTTTGTCAAGAAAAGAGAATGAAATGTTAACCTATCATTTGCCTTCAGATGCAGATACATATGTCTGATGTATCTTTGTGGCTCCTTCTATTTTATTTCAGATTTCCAGCTTTTGTCGGTTTTGTGAACACACATTTCTGCCCTCAGCCTGTTACATTATTCCTGTGAAGCTCAAAACAAGCTTGGGGAACAGCACATCATCTTCTGACTAGGCACTTTTACAACCTCTGGGACTCAATATTGAGTTCAACAATTTCAAACTATGATCTCTGTTGCCCATATTGATTCAGATTTTTTTTGCCATGTGTCGGTTTGATTCTTGTTTTTAATGTTTTGCTTTTGGGCTGAGCTGCTCATATTCTGGCATTGACACTTACTCTGGACTTGTACTTTGTCTCTTTACTACAACCATTACCACTCCCTTTGCCTTGTGTTCAGTGTTGTCTTTATCATTTAATCTCCATCCTATCCCACTGCGTTCTTTTTGTTCTTCCTCCCCTCCCTGCTTTCCCTTATCACATTTCTACCTTCCTCCAGTTCTGAAAAAGAGTTGCGGCCGATACAAAAAATTAACTCTGTTTCTTAATTACAAGTGCTGCTAGAACTGCTGAGTATTTCCAGCCCAACTTTAGTTTTTTATTTCAGATTTCCAGCATCCATCGCATTTTGCTTTTATCAACCTATGATTCAGATTGATTCAACTAACAACACCATTGCTTCTGATTTGGGGTTAGCATCACTGCAAAATCTGAATACCATAACTTAGTCGGATACGTCAATGCAGTACTGGGACAGTGCTCCACAATAGATGTACTCTCTTTTAAATATTTAGGTGGGCACAAATGTGGGAACTTGTGTTGTGCAAACTGTTTGCCACGTTTATGTAAACAATAACAGTCTCTGCACTGGATGTGAAGTGACTGAAGTATTTCTGGGAGATGAGTTAAGGTGCTAAAGAGAAAGTTTGCATTTGTATAACCCATTGCCATTGTGCTCTCAGCATTTTATTCAAGTAATTACTTTTGAAATACAATTAATGCTGTTTTATGGGCAAATAAGAGTCTATTTCCACAGAGCAAGGTCAACAAACCTATTTTGTTGGAGACATGAATGTTGGTCTGAACACCAGGAAAGCATCTTGATATTCTTTCAATTGTGAAATGGTGTTTTTCATTTCACTTAAGAAAGCAAACAGGGTCTTGGTTTACAGTTCCAAGCAAAAGCAAGTAAATACTTTTGACAATGTTGCAACTCCCTCAGAACTGCACTATGCTGACCATGGAAATTATGGGTTTAAGTGTGTTGAACCATGATCTTGGGTGCAATTTAATGAGTGTGTCGGGGTCTTGCCCATCAGTTGGAGAACCAGTAGGAACCGTGGGCGCGGTTTTATGGCCACGCTGCACCTGAAAAGCAGCTTGCCGCCTGCAGTGTGGCCGATAGAATCCGGGAGACCCTGGGCGAGATTCTCCCATCGGGAGACTAAGTGCCGACGCCGGAGTGAAAACCGGAGTGTTTCACTCCGGCGTCGGAGGCCACTCCTCGCCCCCTATTCTCCCACCCCCAGGGGGCTAGGAGCGGCGCCACGTCATTTATGCGCGCCGGGCCTTGGCGCCGCGTAAAAGCGGCACCGCGTAAATGACGTCACCCGTGCATGCGCAGGTTAGCCGGCGCCAACCCGCACATGCGTGGTTGCCGTCCTCCCCGCGGGCGCCCCGCAAGAAATGTCAGAGTGATCTTTCAGGGCGGCGGAGAAAAGGAGTGCCTCCTTCAGAGAGGCCGGCCCGCCAATCGGTGGGCGCCGATTGCGGGCCAGACCCCGTTTGAGCGCCCCCCCCCCCCCCCGGTGCTAGATCCCACCCCCCCCCCCAGCGTTCCCACGCTGTTCACGCCCGCAGCGACCAGGTGTGGTCGGCGCCGGTGGGAACACGTTGTATTAGGCAGGCCACTCGGCCCATCTGGGCCGGATATTCGCCGCTCGCCCGTTACAAACGGCGAGCGGCGATTCTCTGAGCAGCCAGCCGTAAATCTCACCGCGCCAGTTTGGGGGGGGGGGGGGTGGGAGAATCGCATGCGGGTGCCGGGGCGGCGTGGCGGGACTCGCTCGGCGCCCCCGTGGTTCTCCCACCCGGCGCAGTTCAACGTGCTTGCAATGGGACTTTGTTCCCATTTAGTTAATTCACGCCCCCTGTGTTCCTTCTGTCCAGGTGACCCGATGTAATTACCAGCAATTAGCCACTTTCCTGACAGAGCTAAAAACGGAAAATACTAGAAAACCCAGCAAGTCTGACAGCATATGTGGAGAGAGAAGCCAAATTGACGTTTCAAGTCTGTATGACTCTCCTTCGGAGCTCTGAATTTCCAGTCGGCTGGAATTACTACTGGCCTCCATGGCTGGAGATGGTGAGTGGATCCTCCGGACCTCCAGCTGCATGTTTTTCGGCAGCACGCTGTTCGCTGTCGGCGGGATTCTCTACTCTCGCTGCTTGTCAATGGGATTTACCATTGAAGGCACCCCATGCCCCATGGAAACCCGTGGGCAGGGGTCCACAGCCGCGGGAACAGTGAATCCCACCAACTAGTGAATTCTGGTCCAGATGTGATAACAGCACCAGGGGTCTCGGATGCCATTGGAGCCCCAAAGCGAACATGGACAGGACAGGGTAGAACCCTAGCTCTGGCCCCTAGCACCCAGACACCCTGACATCCTAGCAGTGCCAAACTGCAGGGCTGGAGCTCTGCCGGTGAGTGGGGCTGGAGCTCTGCCGGTGAGTAGGGCTGGGAACTGTACGGTTGTCTGGAGATTGGGGCGGCGTTTAAAAATGGCACCACAATACCTGAGGAGGCGGTCTTGCCGACGTCTTTACATCCCCACTCTCAAAAAATCCTAAGTATGGGAAAATTCAATGGTAATCTCCCCTAAGCTCCAAGAAAATGGCTACATTTGGGACAATTATAATGGGTATCGCGCCGGCACTTTGTGCTGGTTTTCCAGCCCAAGATGACACATGGGGGAAATATTATCAGAATTTGTCATGTTCCCACAGAAAACTGGCAAGGAACTCTGCAGTTCGGCAGACCAGGGTTTTTTTTTCCTGAATATTGAGCCTCTTTACCAAAGAAAAGAGTGGGCGGTGTGGGGACTCTTCGAGCCGGGAATTGGCTCCACACAAAAGGGCGCCTGACCAGCGCTGCAATGCAACAGTCCCACGGGGGGCTCTCACCCCTCTCCCACCAACATTCATTCCCAGTACCCCCCATCCCGACATTCATTGGTGCCATCCCCACCTCAATCTCTGCTGCTCCTGACACTGCCCCCAGTACTGATTGGTTCTGGCAGTGCCAACCTGTGCCAGGGGGCATTGCCAGGGAAGATTCTTCTCCCTCCCCCAGGGGATATACTTACCACTGCACCCAGGAGGGGTCCCCTCAACTGCCTCACACCTGGCCCAATGTGTAGCAAACCTCGCTGATGTGACATCATGCCAGCGAGGTTTCATTATTCCGTGACCGGGATCATTTGGAGGGGTTGGCAGTGTGGGACACATTGAAATGAATTCAAATTCATTAAAATGAGGTTCACGATCTTTGTGGGTGTGAATCTTGCGACGTCACTGGTGAGGGGCAGATAAAATCTGGAAACATGTGGCGGGATTCTTCCTTCCCACGCCAAAATTGAGGCGTTGCCAGTTTGAAGCTGGTTTTCAAGTCTCCGCCCCCTCCAAAATGGGATCATCGCAGCATGCATGCCGTTGGAACGCCGTTGCCGTGGCACTGGAAGGCCCTCCCCCGATGCTCCGCCCCCAGTGGGCCCAGTTCCCGACCGCACAGTTGACGTGTAGTCTAAGCGGTCAGGAACACAGCGTGGCAGCTGCGGAGTGTGTCCAGCGCCGCCACAGTCGGCCGGGAGCTGTGCCGATGGCCGGGGGGATTCCACAAGGGCCGGGGGGACTGGTGGGGCCGTATTTGGCAGGTCGGGTCCGCACACGGCTGGTGCCATGTTGTACGGCGCAACCACTGTAGGTTATGGATGTGGCCATTCTCCAGCCGTTTTTGACGCGGGAGCCTGGAGTTTTACCCGTCACCGTTGGTAGCCTCTCACCAGTCCTGGAATCAGTGAGGGGTTGGCGCCGATTTGGCGCCGGGTGTCATAAAACGCCCGGGGATTCTCCGTTTCAGCCGGCACTTAACCGCTGAAACGGAGAATCCAGCCCATGACCTCTCCACCGAGAACCATGTTTCCCGATTTGCGTGGATTTTCCACCCGTGCCACCGATCCCACAGGCGGCGAGTGCGTCCTCAAGATTCTGTCCATCATCATTTTTGGGGGGAAATTCCATCCATGATCTGTAGAGAAAACAGGGCCAGGATTCACTGAAACAGCTGTTAAGTGTTGATGTGGCATAAACACTGGAGCATTTCACGCTGGCGTCAACGGGCCCCTTGGCCCAGCGATTCACTTACCTGAAGGGGGCCAGCAGGGCTCAGGAGTGCTTCGCTCAGCTCCGGCTGCCGATACGGGGCCCTGCAGTTCCGACCGCGGGTCCGCCCCGCGCAGTATGGCGGACCGATACAGCAAGCCAGCCCCCACAAAATAGCCCCCCCTCCCTCAGATCGCACGCGTCTGCCAATCGGGGCCCCCCAATCGGAATCTTGGCCGTCCTGGAGGACCTCCCCCCCCCCCCCCCCCCCCGGTGACGGATCCCCCCCACCCCCCAAAGGGCGGCAGCCGCCACTCCAATGCCCACCGGGTGGAACCATGTTAGAATCACGCTGGAGGGAACTCGGCCAGCTGCTGGCCGAGAAACGCCGCGGGGGCCTCTTTCAATGGCCCCCGACTGGTGCCCCGTCGAATCTGCACGTGCGTCTGACAGCGATTCTCCGGTCCAGTCATCTCCTGTATTCCATCATTGATTGGCCATCCTCACACTCTAAGGGCTCACTTTTGTTTTTCTTTTTGGAGAAATCCTTATTCTCTGTTTTTATGTTTTTAGTTAGCTTTTTTCCTCACACCCTAATTTCTCTCTCATTGTTTTCCATTATTTTCTGGTTTCTAAAATCTGTCCAATCTTCTGACCTCCCAATAATCTTCACAGTATTGTACATTTTTTCTTTCAATTGACTAATTTAGCTATCCATGGATGTTGCATCATTATTATAGAATTATTGTTAATGGAATGTATCAGTGCTGGGAGTTATGAAATATCTCCTTAAACGTCTGCTACTACTCTTCTCCTGTCCTCCCTCTTAACTTATTTTCCCAATTCACTTTCACCAACTCTTTCTTCCTACCCTTGTAATTGCCTTTGTTTAAGTTTAAAACAATAGTATTTGACCCACATTCCTTCCCCTCAAAGTGAATGTAACTTTCTACGTGTTATGATCACTACTGCCTTGAGGCTCCTTTACCATTACGTTATTAACCCTGACTCATTGCACATTACCAGGTCTAAAGTAGTCTGCTCTCTGGTTAGCTGCAGAATGCACTGCTCCAAATAATTGCCCTGAATACATTTTATGAACTCATCTTCCAGGCTGCCGTTGCCAATCTCTATGAAAATTAAAATCACCCATGATTATTGCAGTACCTTTTTTTAACAAGCTCCCATTATTTTGTTCTTATACACACTGCCCTATAGTGCAGTTGCTATTAGGCAGCCTATAAACAGCTCCCACAAATGATTTACCTTTTCACTACCCAAACCGTTTCTACATCTTGGTATTCTGAACTGATATCATCCCTCCCTATTGCACTAATGTCACCCTTAATTAACAGAGTTATTCTGCTACCTCATTTTCTACCTTCTGTCCTTCTGCAGACCTTTGGATTATCTTTTATATTAGCCTCCAGTTTCTTCTCATACACTCCCTTTGTGTTTTTTAATTGCTTTTCAAATCCCTTCTGAACCTTCTATATTTGACCTGGTTCTCAATTGTATTATCTAGCTGACATCTGTCATAAGCAAACCTTTTCTGCTTCACCTATATTTCTATTTCTTTCTTCATCCTGGAGCTCTGGAATTGGTTGCCCCACCTTTTCCCTTCATGGGAATATACCTTGACTGTAAAGACAGCCCATTGTGCAGTAGTGTTTGCCTGCTAATCTTTGATTGCAACTTATCTGACAAAAATCCATGCTTACCCCATTGAAATTGGCTCCTTGTCCTTTTCCATAGCCAACCTAAAGGTTATGATACAATGATCACTGCGCCATTAATGTTCTCCAACTGACAGTTGATCCACTTGGCGCTCCTCAATCCCAAGAACCAGATACAGCAGTGTCCCCCTCCTCATTGGACTGGAAAGACACTGCTGAAGAAAAATATATTGAACACATTCAAAGAGCTCTTGTCGCTCTTTGCCCTTTACACTCCAGGTATCCCAGTCTATATTCAGATAATCACAGTCCCCCATTATAACTATTCTAGAATTCTTACGCTTTTTAATTTCCTTGCAAAATTGTTTCTTAATTTTCCTGTTAATTAGTGGCCTTTAGACCAAGCCAAGCAATGTAACTGCACCTTATTTTGTTCCTTAAGCTGTAGCCAAAATTATTCTGTCCTTGGCTCCTCTGGGACCACATCTCCAACAGGACTGCATTGTTCTTTGTGGTAATTGCCGCCACCCTATCTCCTTTCCTTCCTTTTCTATCTTTCCAGAAAACCTTGTATCCAGGAATATTTAATATCTAGTTCCGTCTTATAGCTCAGTGGGCTAGACAGCTGGTTCGTGATGCAGAACAAGGTCAGCAGTGCAGGTTCAATTCCCATACCAGCTTACCCAAACAGGCACCGGAATGTGGCGACTAGGGGCTTTTCACATTAACTTCATAATTGTGACAATAAAAGATTATTATTATTTCAGGCAGGCCTGTTTTCCCCTCATCATTATATTTTGATGTAGCCATCTGCCTCTGCAACTCAACGATCTAATTTACCATATCTCGTGCATTCACATACGTGCACTGTAAACTAATATAGACTTTATTACTTTCCCTCTTTCACTGAAGCCACCTAATTTATTACTTCCTATTCTGATACTATCTGTCTCTCCCAATATTCCATTGACCTTGGTACCTCTTTGGTTTGACCTCCTGGTTCCCACCTCCCTGCCAAATCAGTTCAAATCCTTAGCGCGAGCAAATCACCCCCCCCCCCCCCCCCCCCCCAGGGAATCTCTTGTTGGGTGCAACCTGCCCAGCTTGTATAAGTCCCATCTCTCCCTGAACTGATCCCAATATCACAAGAATCTAGAGCTCTTCCGCTTGAACATCTCTTCAGCCAAGAATTCATCTGCTCTAACCTCTGATTTCTATATTCACCTCTGATTTCTATACTCACTTGCACATGGTACCAGGCGTCATCTGGAGATTACTACCTTTGAGATCCTGCTTGCTAATTTCCGACCTAGCTTCCTAAATTCTGACTGCAGGACCATATTTCTCTTTCTATCAACGTTTTTTATACCAATATGACTGCTGGCTCGTCACCCTCCCCACTCAGGGTGCTCTGCAGCTGTACAGTGACATCCTTGACTCTGGCACCAGGGAGGCAATACACTATCCTTGATTCATATCAATGCCTGTCTGTTCCCCTATTAAATCTTCTATTACTGTTGCTCTTGTCTTCTTGAGCTCAAGTTACTGCAACTGACTAAACATACATCACATATGGTTATCCAGGATATGAGAATCTTCCTGAAGTTCCCACAGATTGGAAGTTGTAAGAGGATGTGCAGTCCAGGAATAGAAGCTAACATCAATAGAAAGGTACATTTTAATTTGTCTGTGGTCCCCACCGAGTCAAGTTTTGTCCATTAGTTATTTTGACATACTGAATGGAAAGTTCAATTTTGTGTTACATGCCACCTCATGCAGGAGAGCTCACTGTTCCATACTGAATTTGATACAATGTTAATATAGCATTGTTTTATTATGCTGTTATTTCTAAGTGTGCACTAACATAATAGACTAAATTTTACATGTTGGAACTGGATTGGATTGGATTGGATTTGTTTATTGTCACGTGTACCGAGGTACAGTGAAAAGTATTTTTCTGCAAGCAGCTCAACAGATCATTCAATACATGGAAGAAAAGGGAATTAAACAAAATTCAAGAAAATACATGAGAATACATAATAGGGCAACACAAGATATACAATGTAACTACATAAGCATTGGCATCGGTTGAAGCATACAGGGTGTAGTGTTAATGAGGTCAGTCAATAAGAGGGTCATTTAGGAGTCTGGTGACAGTGGGGAAGAAGCTGTTTTTGAGTCTGTTCGTGCGTGTTCTCAGACTTCTGTATCGCTGCCCGATGGAAGAAGTTGGAAAAGTGAGTAAGCCGGGTGGGACGGATCCTTGATTATGCTGCCCGCTTTCCCCCGGCAGCGGGAGGTGTAGATGGAGTCCATGGATGGGAGGCAGGTTCGTGTGTTGGACTGGGCGGTATTCACGACTCTCTGAAGTTCTTTGCGGTCCTGGGCCGAGCAGTTGCCATACCAGGCTGTGATGCAGCCCAATAGGATGCTTTCTATAGTGCATCTGTAAAAGTTGCTAAGGGTTAATGTGGACATGCCGAATTTCCTTAGTTTCCTGAGGAAGTATAGGTGCTGTTGTGCTTTCTTGGTGATAGCGTCGACGTGAGTGGACCAGGACAGATTTTTGGTGATGTGCACCCCTAGGAATTTGAAACTGCTAACCATCTCCACCTCGGCCCCGTTGATGCTGACAGGGGTGTGTACAGTACTTTGTGTCCTGAAATCGATTACCAGCTCTTTAGTTTTGCTGGCATTGAGGGAGAGATTGTTGTCGTTACACCACTCCACTAGGTTCTCTATCTCCCTCCTGTATTCGGACTCGTCGTTATTCGAGATCCGGCCCACTATGGTCGTATCGTCAGCAAACTTGTAGATGGGGTTGGAACCAAGTTTTGCCATGCAGTCGTGTGTGTACAAACTGCAACAAATAATCTCAATTGGTGAGAGGTAAAATCAGATAAATGGAGTCTGTCAATTTACATCCCTCCCATTTTCTGGTTGTTAATTTTAATAACAGAAAGGTAGCAACATCAGAATTGATTACAACAACCATTAGTCCAATTGTCCAATCTGCCCTCCTGTTAAGCAATTCTCTCACCATAAGTGTTATCAACGTGCAAAATGGCTCTGTGATAATTTTTTAATTTGCTTTGCAGAACACCAGTAAAATATAATTGGGAACAACTGAGTAGATGATGTGGAGAAAATGCGCATCGTTTGAAAATGCAGGATCTTTTACAGCTTGTTGCTAATCTCGTGGTTGACAGATCAAATCAAAGAACCCCTACAGTGCAAAAGGTGTCCATTCGATCCATCGAGTATGCACCGACTCTCTGTAAGAGCACGCTACTAGGGCCATTCCCATAATCCTGTAATTCCCAACTAACTTTTGGACATTAAGGGGCAACTGTAGAATGGCCAAACCACCTAAACCGCATATCTTTGGGCTGTGGGATGAAACCGGAGCATCCGGAGGAAACATGGGGAGAATGTGCAAACTACACACGGACAGCTACTCAAGGCTGCAATTGAACTTGGACTCTGGCACAGTGAGGCAACAGTGCTAACCACTGTACCGCAGAATTTGTTGTCTTTTTGTTGGTAGGTATATTGTTTTATTAAAAAAGTTGTATCAATAGCATTTCATGAAAGATAGTTTCTCCTGTGAATAGAGAGAAGTAAATATTCCTATCCTACTACTAACATTCACCCCTCAGCTTCATTTATTTCACCTTGTGACTAATGCTAACAACAAGCTGTTCACTTGCAGACATTTTCTTGAGATTAGCGCTTAATCATTTTTTTGATGGATTGCAATTGAAAATATAATGGTGACTCAATCTACGAACATTAGGGGTGTTCCCGATTATTTTGCGACAGTCGTTTTCAAAGAATTGTACCTGTTGCAGGATTAGATTTTTCTATCACCTTGGAAGTTTTTGTTCAACTCCATGCTTATATTTTAAAGAAATATAACATGGAATTTTACCATATTTTTCCAAAGTATCAGACTCAGACTGAAAACTGGGATGTAGCTCTCCATCTGCACAGATATTTATGTCTGATTTCACTGTAGAAGACACAAAGAACAACCCAAGGTAGTTGAAAATCAAGAGATAAAATTGAGGATGGAACTTAAATCAATCAGAATCATGAGGAAAAAGGTACAGGGAAAATTATTAAAACAAAAAGCTGATAAGTTCCCTGGATCTGATGGCTTGCATCCTCGTGTCTTAAAAAAAGTGGCTGTGAAATAGTAATTGCATTGGTTGTGATCTTGCAAAATCTTTCGAACAGATGGTGGCACAATGGTAATCCAGTGGCCCAAGTTAATGCTCTAGGGAAACACAAACAGAAACTACTGGACAATCTCGGCAGGTCTGACAGCATCTGTGGAGATAGAAGGGGGCTAACGTTTAGAGTCTGGACGACTCTTTGTCTCTCGGGACTTGTGTTCAAGTCCTACCATGGCAGCTGGTGGAATTTACATTTGATTAATAAAATCTGTAATTAAAAGCTTAAGTAGTTTATTAATGTCCTTTAGAGAAAGAAATCTGCCGTTCTTACCTGGTTTGACCTACAAGTGACTCAAAGCCCACAGTTATGTGGTTGCCCTCTGAAATGGTCCAGCAAGCCATTCAGTTCAAGGGCAATTAGGAATGAGCAACAAATGCTGGCATTGCCCAGATTCCATGAGGGAATACATTTTTTTTAAATTCCCAAGATGCTCGAAAGCTCCCAGCGGAATAGAAAATTGCAAATATGACACCTCTCTTCAAGAAAGGAGGGAAGAGAGAAATCAGGAAAGTATAGATCAGTTAACCTAACATCTGTCAGGGGAAAATGCTGGAATCAATTATTAAGGAGGTAATAGTAGGTCATTTAGAAAATCGTACAAAAATCAAAGTCAATATGGTTTTATGAAAGGGATATCCTGCTTGACTAGTTTTTTGAGTTTGTAAGAACCAAGCTGGATAAAGGGAATCTACAGATGTAGTGAACTTGAATTTTCAAACGGCATTCAATAACTGCCACATCAAAGTTTGCTGTACAAAATAAGAGCTCATAGGTGTAGGTGTTAACCTATTGGCATGGATTTAAGATTGGTTACAGTTGTACAGGGGCATAGTGAGACTGCATTTGGAGTACCTCTCTCCACAGAGGCTGTCAGACCCGCTGAGATTTTCCAGCATTTTCTTTTTTTGTTTCAGATTCCAGCATCCGCAGTGAACTGCTTTTATCTTTGGCGTGCCGTATACAGTTTTGGTCACCTTAATTAAGAAATGGTATAATTACATTGGAAAAAGTTCAGAGAAGGTTCACTTGGCTAATTTCTGGGATGAAGGGGTTAGTTTCTGAGGAAAGGTTGGGCCTGTATCTATTGGAGTTTCGAAGAAAGATAGGCGATCTTATTCAAACATATAAGAGCCTGAGGGGACTTAATTCAGAGAGGATATTTCCCAATGTGGAGGTGGGGAGGGGTGGGTCTAGAACTTAGGGACACACGTGAAAAATTTGGGGTCTTCCATTTGAGACTGAGTTGACAAGATATTCTCTGTGGAATTCTCTTTCCTAGAAAACAGAGAAACAGAGGAGGCAAGGTCACTGGAAGTATTCAAGGCCGGGTTAGACAGCTTTGTGATTGACGAGGGGGGTCAAGGGTTTGGGGGCAGGCAGGGAAATAGAGTTAAAGCCACAAGCAGACCAGCAATGATCTTATTGAAAGGCAGAGCAGGCTTGATGAGCCTGAGGGAAGTGAAAGGAGAAATTGTAGAGGCATTAACCATCATTTTCCAATCTTTCTTAGATTCAGGGTTGGTTTTAGAGCACTGGAGATTTACAAATGATGCAAGAAAAGGGTGTTAAGGCACAGCCAGCAAGTGGAGGCCAAACAATTTAACCTCGGTTCTGGGGAAACTTTTAGAAACGATAATTCGGGACAAAATAAATAGTCATTCGGAAAAATGTGGGTTAATTAAGCAAATCCAGCATGCGTTTGTTCAGAGAAAATTGTGTTTAATTAACTTCTTTTTAGATGAGGTAACAGAGTGTTGATGCTGTTAATGTGGTGTACATTGACTTTCAAAAACATTTGATAAGGTGCTACACAACAGACTTCTGAGCAAAGTTACAACTCATGAAATAAACGGGATAATAGCAAGATGGATACAAAGTTGGTTAAGTAAGAGGAAAATATCGTGGTGAACTGATGGCTTTCCGATTGGAAGAAGATGTATAGTGGAATTCCGCAGGAATTGACGTTAGGACCCCTGCTCTTCCTAAAATGTATCAATGATCGAAACAAGGGCAAAATTTCAAATTTTGTGGATGATATGAAACATTGTAGTATTGTGAACCTTGAGGAAAATAGTGTAGAACTTTAAAAGGACACAAGTTGTTGAAATGAACAGACAAGATTAAATTTAATGCAGAGAAATGTGATGTGTTTCATTTTGAAGGAATGATGTGGCGATGCCGGCATTGGACTGGGGTGAGCACAGTAAGAAGTCTTACAACACCAGGTTAAAGTCCAACAGGTTTGTTTCAAACACGAGCTTTCGGAGCGCAGCTCCTTCCTCAGGTGAATGAAGAGATATGTTCCAGAAACATTTATATAGACAAAGTCAGAGATGCCAGACAATGCTTGGAATGCGAGCATTTGCGGGTAATCAAATCTTTACAGATCCAGAGATAGGGGTAACCCCAGGTTAAAGAGGTGTGAATTGTCTCAAGTCAGGACAGTTGGTAGGATTTTGCAAGTCCAGGCCAGCTGGTGGGGGGTGAATGTAATGCGACATGAATCCAAGATCCCTGTTGAGGCCGCACTCATGCATGCGGAACTTAGCTATAAGTTTTTGCTCGGCAATTCTGAAGACCGCCTTGGAGAATGCTTACCCAGAGATCAGAGGCTGAATGCCCTTGACTGCTGAAGTGCTCCCCGACTGGAAGGGAACATTCCTGCCTGGTGATTGTCGCACGATGCCCGTTCATTCGTTGTCGCAGTGTCTGCATGGTCTCGCCAATGTACCACGCTTCGGGACATCCTTTCCTGCAGCGTATGAGGTAGACTACATCAGTCGAGTCGCATGAGTATGTGCCGCGTACCTGGTGGGTGGTGTTTCCATGTGTAATGGTGGTATCCATGTTGATGATCTGCATGTCTTGCAGAGATTGCCCTGGCAGGGTTGTGTGGTGTTGTGGTCGCTGTTCTGAAGGCTGGGTAATTTGCTGCAAACAATGGTTTGTTTGAGGTTGCGCAATTGTTGGAAGGCATGTAGTGGGGGTGTGGGGATGACCTTGGCAAGATGTTCATCTTCATTGATGATGTGTTGAAGGCTGCGAAGAAGATGTCGTAGTTTCTCCGCCCCAGGAAAGTACTGGACAACGAAGGGTACTCTGTCAGTTGTGTCCCGTGTTTGTTTTCTGAGGAGATCGGTGCGGTTTTTTGCTGTGGCGCGTTTTGACTGTCGATCGATGAGTCGAGCGCCATATCCCGTTCGTACGAGGGCATCTTTCAGCATCTGTAGGTGCCTGTTACGCTCCTACTCGTCTGAGCAGATCCTGTGTATATGGAGGGCTTGTCCATAGGGGATGGCTTCTTTAATGTGTTCAGGGTGGGAAGCTGGAGAAGTGGAGCATCGTGAGGTTATCTGTGGGCTTGCGGTAAAGCGAAGTGCTGAGGTGACCGTCCTTGATGGAGATGAGTGTGTCCAAGAATGCAACAGAATTTGGAGAATAGTCCATGGTGAGTCTGATGGTGGGATGGAACTTATTGATCTCATCATGTAGTCGTTTCAGTTATTCTTCGCTGTGGGTCCCAAGGAAAAAAATGTCATCGATGTATCTGGTGTATAACATCGGTTGAAGGTCCTGTGCGGTGAGGAAGTCTTGTTCAAACTTGTGCATGAAGATGTTGGCATATTAATGTGCGAATCTGGTCCCCATGGCTGTTCCGTGCATCTGGATGAAGTATTTGTTGTCGAAGGTGAAGACGTTGTGATCTAGAATGAAGCGGATGAGTTGCAGAATTGTGTCTGGAGATTGACAGTTGTCGGTGTTGAGGACTGAGGCTGTTGCAGCAATGCCGTCGTCATGGGGGATGCTGGTGTAGAGTGCCGAGACATCCATTGTGACGAGGAATGTTCCTGGTTCAACTGGTCCATGGGTGTTGAGTTTCTGTAGGAAGTCCTTCGTGTCGCGACAGAAGCTGGATGTACCTTGTATGATGGGTTTCAAGATGCCCTCGATGTGGCCAGAGAGGTTCTCACACAGGGTCCCATTGCCTGAAACGATAGGACGGCCCGGTGTGTTAGCCGTGTGTATTTTCAGGAGGCAGTAGAGATCTCCAATGCGGGGATTGCGTGGGATGTGAGCATGTAGGGTGCTCTGAAGGTCTGGATCCAAGGTCTTGATCAGTCTGTTGAGTTGGCGGATGTGTTCCTTGATTGGATCTGCGGGTAACTGTCGTGTTCCTGGTTGTTGTTTGTCGGTATACTTCTTTGCAGTAGTCCGTTCTGTTCAGGATGACGGTGGCCCCTCCTTTGTCTGCTGGTTTGATGACGATGTTGCGGTTGGTCTTGAGAGCGTAGATGACATTGCGTTTTGCTTGGGTGACGTTCGGGGTTTCTTGTTGATTGCACTGGAAAAGCTACGGCAGGGGTGCACCATAAGAGGGACCAGAAGATACTGCCGGCATGAACAACCGGAGAGTTCTGGCCAATGAAAAGATTCATGTGGATTGTTCTAGTGATGAGGGATTTAAATTACGTAGAATGATTGGAGAATTAGGACTGTCCACCTTGGAGAAGACAAGGTTGAGAGGAGATTTATTACAGGTATCCCAAACCATGAGATGTATGGACAGAGCAGATAGGGAGAAACTATCTGGAAGGGTCAAGGACTAGAGTGGACCAATTTAAGATAATTGGCAAAAGAAGGAATGGTGACATGAGGAAAATCTTTTTCATGCAGCGAATACTTAGGATCATACCTGAGAGTATGAATGAGGCAAGGTCAGTTGAGGCTTTCAGAAGTGAATTGGATCATTATCTGGGAAGGAAACATTTGCAGGGCAACAGTGAAAGGGCAGGGGAATGGCAATATGTGAATAAATGCTGACTTAACCCAAAACATCCACAATCCATGATAGATTAACAAAAATTGCTCTTGAGAAGGCCAGCATGAGACGTGGGCCTAATGGTTCCGTTCTGCATTGTAACAATGCTCTGATTCTATGATTATATTGCAAATTGGTTCTTCCTGTGAAATAGGGCTTGGTTGTTGCTCGACAGTATCAATCACGGCAGATATTGACTGCCTTTAATCCAGGACTATATTCAATTGACAAGTGACTAAACATTCATCTGGGACATATTTTCATGCTGGAGGTGTCCTCTTCACTCACATTCTGTTGGCAACCCTTTACTAAGCAATACATTTGTTTGGCTGATCCTAATATCTGCAGTAACAGAAGGCTTGGGGATTTGTAAAGACCAACATCTGTTTCAGCACAATGAACATCTGCCATGGTAGGCACTATTCATCAGAAATCTTACTACTTAATATTACAACTTTAAGTTTGTTTTTGGAGGGTTCATGGCGTATGTGTGTGACTTTTTTTTAAAAGGGAGCTGATGGAACGGAAATAGCATGGTACATCAGTAGGCTGTACATCATTCAGGGTAAATTTTAAATCTGAGCCAGGTTAGATAAAGGGAGAGAATGAGCAATGGAAAGTATAAACAAGATCAGTGTCGAAGGGCAGAATTTTCTTGGCTTGGGATGATGAGCTTGGAGGCTGGGGGGTGGGGGGAGGGGGCATGGAAAAATAGCGGAAAACTGTATTGGGCCTGGTCCCTGACGCGTTCCCACCATTAGCTACATCTTTTCAGTGCAGGCAGGAATAAAGATCAATTAAATAAATTTAACTAATTAAGGCCCCAATTTGGGACAACCTGTCACCCAGGCAGTGCTCACCTGACACCCTGGCAATGCCAGCCTGGCACCCTGGCAGTACCAAGCTGGCCATGCTAGATTGGCACTGACAGGGTATCAATGGCAAGGGGGCACTGCCCTGCCCTATCCCCGACCACTCGGGGGCTCCACTGGCCTCCAAACGCTCCGGCGTGTTCATCACATCTGGTCTCTCTGTTCATGGAGACCAGTCATGATTCCTGTCATCCTCAGGCTGCTTCGAAGAGGCTGAGCATATTTAAATGAGTTTACCGACTAATTTTAATATGCAACTCTGGTTGACATCCAGCAAGGCTCTCCCGCTATTCTCAGGGAATAGCGGGATGCAACGCTCCCGGGAAATTGCCGAACAGTTACAGAGAGACTGGGAAAGAAAGATTTGAACTCACATTGGGTCTGTTTCCTATCATGAGCACACAGGCCTTGATTGTCTCAGTTTTTGTTTGATGAATGGTATGCTTGCAAAGGCTTACAAAGGCAGTAAGATAAGAATTACACCCTGAAGCAATCCAAGTTTAAGGCAAAGGGTGTGATGAGACCATCAATTCACGCGGCACGTGGTTAGAAGTGAACAGTGGTTTTAATCTTCTTACAACAGAGCAGATGAACTGGCAGACAGGCTCTCAGCATCAACCTTTATACTTCCAGTTGAGGGGAGGAGCCATGGGTGGAGCCATGGGCGGAGCCAAGGGTGGAGCCCAGAACAAGCTCCTCATCTCCCCCTATGGGTAGAGCTGCGCAACTACACGTGATCCAATACAATATATCGCACACGCACAGAGAATTGCGTCCCGGCGCCACGAGTCTGAGACCCCATTCTCCACCCCCGCCGAATGCAATTTTGGCGTGGAGGCTCGGAGAATCATTGCCAAAATTCCTGTCAGTGTGAAGATCATGATAATGGCACTGGGCCAGGGACAGAGGGAATTCCTGTCATATTGGATTCTAGGTAGATGCAGTGTTTTTCTGAGACAGATGTCAGTGTGAAGGGTGAAGGTTGTTTTGCCCCTTCTTCAGAATTGGCCATTGAGTTGAGGGTATGAAGTGTGTCAAGTTTTGTTAATATGTTTTCTTTGTGAAGGGTGAACATGTTGTACAATACAGTGTGGATTATTAGTATTTATAATTCACCACAGGGTGCAATTAGCCAGTACCAATCACATTATGTTTTTGGCAAAACAACTGTATAGATTAGCAGAAATTAACCAAGGGACAAATGAAAATGGGCCACTCATAGTGGGAGCACAACCCAAAAATAACAAAAGTGAAACAGAAACTTAAAAAACATGAAACTAAATTGTGAAAACAAGGGTCGATAAGACAATCCAAACCTTGTGGTGACCAGCGAGCACGGAAGGCCTTGACTGTTCGCGTGGACACCTTATGCTCCCTCTCCAGGGACACCCGGCCGCAAATGAGGCCGCGACAGAGGGACAGAGAGTCCTGTCGGATGACCCCCTCAGTCACCTTCTGTCTGGATCTGTTAATGGCAAGTTTCACCACGCCCAGAAGCAGGTTCACGAGGAGGTCCTCAGCCTTCCCCGCCCCTCTCCGCACCAGGTGCCCGTAGATCAGGAGCATGGGGCACAAGTGTAAACAAAGCTTTAACAACAACGTTGTTAAGAACTGAAAAGGGAGTGCAGCCGAGAACATTCAACGTAGACATGACTCACGGACTCCATAAGACTGTAAAAAAGGCAGGATTCTTGGGCTTCCATGAACAGGTGTAACCGATGATAGCAGGGTACTGCTGCATGCATCACCCTCCACCCCAGGTCCCCAAGTACCAATCACATTAATCCTTACAACAATATTGACCAATCAGCCATTTCTTGAGATGACAGATCTTTTTAGGTATAAAATGGGGTTTGGGAAACCATCATATTGTTTAAATTAAGTGAAGGGAAACTTGTCTGGATGTTCGAGAACAGAGACAATTGGCCGGCATTCTCTGAAAATAGGGCTATGTCCCCATGCCCACCGGAAAAAGGGTGCGAATCACTCCAGACCTTTTTCAAAAAGTTTGGAGTGATTCTCCGGTTTTAAGAGGGATATCAGGGCCTTGGCGTGCGCCGGGTAGCTCCTACTGCCGATATGGGGCCCTGCACTTCCGGCCGCGTGTCCGCACATGCGCGCGGTGGCCATTTTCGTGCTGACCCCGTACAACATGGTGGAGCCACACAGCGGGCCAGCGCTGAAGAAGATCGGCCCCCACGGATCACACGCGCCCGCCGATCGGTAGCCCCCCAATCACGGGCCTGTCCATCGTGGAGGCCCCCCCCACCGCCCCCCGGAGTCTGGCCCTCCGCCCACCCACCGGGACGGCCAGCGCAGCCGCGGGTCCGAGCTCCCGCCGGGTGGTACCAGGTTGAAACCACGACGGCGGAACTCGGCGGGAACTCGCCGGTCGATTGCGGAGAATCGCTGCGGGGGCCTCTTTCAACGGCACCCGACCAGTGCCTCAACGATCGCACACGCACAGAGAATTGCGTCCCGGCGCCACGGGTCTGAGACCCCATTCTCCACCTCGCGCCGAGTGCAATTTCGGCGTGGAGGCTCGGAGAATTATTGCCAAAATTCCTGTCAGTGTGAAGATCATGATAATGGCACTGGGCCAGGGACAGAGGGAATTCCTGTCATATTGGATTCTAGGAAGATGCTGTGTTTTTCTGAGACAGATGTCAGTGTGAAGGGTGAAGGTTGTTTTGCCCCTTCTTCGGAATTGGCCATTGAGTTGAGGGTATGAAGTGTGTCAAGTTTTGTTAATAGGGTTTCTTTTACCTTTGTTTCCTGTATTAGTACAATGTGTTAGTTGATTGATTGTTGAATTTTATTTTGCATATGTCCAAATTATATTGGTGTTTAATTCTTCTTATCAACAAACGTTGACAATATACATAAATTCAGTGCCTGAACCTTTGCCTGATGATTAATATCGCTGTCAAAATCAGAGTTTAAAGGAGTAATTTGGGATCCAATAATTAGGCTGTTAAAAAATATCTGCTTTTTTAAACATAAAAACCTAATTGTTTTTAATATTAACTTTCTATTTGCCTAACGTACCCTAACCTTCCAGTTTACTGGATCTACAGCTTGTTGCCGTTAACTGTGTTCACTGAAACTCACACCTCCCTTTAGCCAGCCATCCTTCTTGCAAAAAACTTTCTCTTCTCACCTCCCACGTTCATCACTTTCCTCTCCTCCCTATGAGTGAGGGATCTGGAGGTGTGTGATGAGCAGCAGGAAGAGCAGCTTCAGTGAGAGTAGGATTGGGTTGTGGAGGTAAACAGTGGGCAGAGTTTAGACCACCCACAGGGGAAAATCCCGTTATGGCACTAAATCTCGGGAGAGGACCAAAACGGGATTGGTGCTGGGTTTGAGGTCTTCCCCACCCCCTCTGGTGATGTATCAAGCTCATGCCCAGAAAGGGTGTGAACCTGATTTCCGTGAATTTTAATAAACTTAAATATACTTTAATGGCTTTACGTCATAGTGTCTGTCCACGCTAGATCCAGTGAAGAGGAAGAGGGGCGATATCAGTGAGGTGGGCGGGGGGTGGGTCATCAAGATGCTTGCATAGTGGGGGTGGTTATCCTTCTACGTGTGGCGGTTGGGGAGTGTTCCCCTTAACTGCCGGGGGTTCCGATCTTTGGGGAGGTGGGGCCACCATCTTGATGGGGCAAGGAAGAGGGCCTTTAATGTAACTTTGAGATCGGGCCGCCCTTTAAATAAGATCTCAGAATGGCGGCATGTTTAGGCGCTCCACCCCCGTGCCAGCATCTGGGTTTCACACGGCTTTTCCCGCCTGATCCAGGATTCTGCAATTTTGATAGAAATCCGCCCACGCCCAGTGAGCAGGAGGGTCAGAAAGTGGGAGGGCAGCTGCAAGTGAGGATCAGTCAGCAGGAGGGTCAGCAAGCAGGAAGGTGAGAGAGTCAGCGGACGGGAATATTGGCAGCGAATTGGAGGGTCAGTGAGTGGGAGACTCGGGGAGCGGGAGAAGTCACGTAATTGGCACCAATCAAGTCACACAACCTCCCAACTGATCTAGCGCGCAAAACAATTTTACAACGAAACTCTCGACATCGAATGCGAATACCCACCCCATTAACCTAACTGGCATTAAAGTGAAACAACTTAAAATCAGGGCAATTTAAAACTGGGACTTGCTGTACAAAAGAAGACAGAAAACAAAGGTTGTAGTCAACAGACGAGGAGCCTGACCATTCCACACCACCCACTGTGCTAATACACTTGACAGACCATATCAACTGAAACAGGAGGAAAGTAATGCATTTATGAAAGAAGAATGAGAGAAGGCAATACAAAATAAATTGTACAGTTTTGAGGAGGGAGGGGGTGCAGGAACAGAGCCCTGAGGGTGTTCGCCTATGTATCTTTGAAGGTATCAGGACAAGTTGACCAGGTCGCTAAAATAGTTTATGGGATCGTTTGCTAAATTAATAGGCTTAGACAGTACAAAAGCAAGGAAGTTGTGCTTAAATATTATAAAATACTTGTTAGAATTCAACAGTCCCAGTGTGTCCATTTCCATACCACATGATAAGACAGCTATCAAAGATATTGACTGGAAAAATACTAGGGGCTTTTGCGGAAAGACTTGGAAACTGGAACAGCTGATCAAACTCAGCAGTTTCTGGCTGGAAAGGTTAGATTAAAATCCCATCCATCCTACAAGTGCCTCTATGCAATGTGTTTGTTGCTTATGTGTACTTTCCACACATGCAGAAACTATATGCATATTTTACAGATGCTCTACATGGACAATAATTGAAACAGAAATAAAATCACTGTGACCCCAAGTCTTATTTTTCTTCGGTCTATATTTCTTGCTATTTTCTTGTGTATCCTTCTGCATTTAATTTACAGGAACTTGCTTAAACTATTCATTATCGTTTGTTTTACTTCTGTGGTGATACTTTCAAATCTTCCTGTTCATTTAAAGCCACTAAAGTATGAAATGAAATAAATTTTGATCATGTAAAATTCTGCATGAGTTACTGATCTTTGTCAACAACAAGCCCTTAACGGGCAAAGAAAGCTGCCTCGCGGGTGCCTTTTGTTAATTTTCTCTCTCACGTGCCCATTTTTTGCAGGGGAGTAATCTCAGCTCTGGTCTAAACAGGCATGCGCACTTGCTATCTGCATTACACTACTATTTAAATACATTGGCCGTTGCCCTTAATGACCAAAGGCAAATCATTTGTGTTTGCTTCCAGCACTCCACAAAGGTGTGCAGAAGAAAAATAAACTGGTTTCTTGTGGGTAAACATTTTAAATCAAAATCGAGAGGCAAAGTCTGAGCATGGGGTCACCTGAAGATATGGTACGAGAGTTTGTTTATTCTCATAATGCATCCTCGATGGTTAGTTACGTGACACTGAGAATGGCCTCCCTTTCACTGAGACGTACCAGCAGGCAAACACCACATAACATGCAGGTGTCACTGCTCCGATTCACATCTTGAAAACGTGGACAATAATTCAACTTTAATTGCCAAATGTAGCAGGATCCGTGGCCAATGAGTTATTCATTTCAAAAATGCCCTCCTTCCTTCAGAAAGCATGACTGCAATCGCTCAGTCAAACGGAGTCAAACAACATAGCAAAGGGAACTAAAAATTATATTGGAAACCACATGATTATCCTTCATGTCTGTCTCCATGACAATAGCTAACAGTACAAGGTTATGGAGATGTACAACGTATCTTGAAGAATAAAATCAGATACCTATACAGCTACTATTTTATTTGCCAATACCTGAAATTTTGTAGGAAATTTAAATCACCAGCTTATAAGCTAACGGTCTCATAATTAAATGTTTATTTTTGCTATATTTTAATGTACTATATTGCCCAGGATGGTTCCGAGAATTGTGAATTAAGGTATGCTGCCACCCTCAAGCTGTAGACAAGGACCTTCGCTCGACATACACCGATCCAACACCTTGGATGTTAAAAAAATAGAGAATTAAATTTCAGAAGCCTGGAAAATAAATTTGTATTCAATTATTGCGCACACTCATCACTAGCAAATATCTCCCACCTTCACAACTCTCCTAAGTTGAAAAAGGGCGTTTAGTGCATAGTGAACTTCATTCTACATGGCCACTATTTTTTTTGGCAGACCTGTTTATGCAGCTCACAATATTGTCTTCAGGTCTTCTTAGGCAGTTTTTCCTGCGCACATGCTGCCAATCAGGCTGTCTCAGCTATTTGGAAGCAAATGCTATTACAGCACTTCAGTATAAAACAAAAGGCTGTGTGGAGGTTAAAATGAAAGTGTTTGCACTCAGGAAGATTGATTCACTAACTCTTAAATTCAGAGAATGAAATCAACAATTGATTTTATTCTTAAGTCTAGTCATTTACAGTACGGTTGAAGAAAATAAATTTGGACCGGGCTGCTGATTTGTCCTGATTAAATTTCAAAGATGCCATGACATAAATGCTTCTACATGATAAAGCAAATTACTTTTGATGTCCAAAATGACAATGTTATCAACGTAAATTAAATTCCTATGACCCAACAGGGAAAATGCAGAAAACATGGAGAGATCGAATCACATGCACACAAAAATAGCATTGATTTCCAATACAAAAGAACTGTGCAACCAATAACAGCAGCAGTAATATTACACGTGAGCTATTTACCTGGTCTAACTATGGAGCTTCATCTTGATTTTGAAATGGTTTCTTGTTTCAGTGATGAGTACATTGGTCCAAACTTTGTTGTGGTAATGACAGTGAAACTGTTAGCGTTCGCTATCATTATTAGAATGAAATTGGATAGAAGCTTTGGGAGTTCAGGTACGTGCAGAATAATGTGGAAAACCAGGAGTTGGTGTCAGCCAATCTTCGAATCAAATTAATCGCCATGGCGAGTTTCTGCTACAGGTAATTGTGCCTATTTGCAGGCCTTCGAAACCTTTGAAAAGTCAGCTTCTTTTTAGCTGCATGGGCAATAAAAGGGATCTTTTTTGTGGGATGAATTAATAAAACTGCACCAGGTTACACATATCAAGGAATATGTTTTCATGTAAAGGAACAAAATAAGTTCCAAAACACTGCCGTTGTGTATTGGTTCATGGAAGATTTTACACTTGTGGTCATACAAAGAAGTATGAACAGAAACTGGAACCAGAATGTCACTCCTGTAAACTAGTCCAATTTATGTTCCAAGTATTGTTTGAGTCCAAAGCAGAAATTCTATCACCTTGGACATTTATCTCATTGTTGTCATGGGGCAGTCTTTGTGTACACAAATTGGCGTTTAAGTTTCCCTGATTACAACAGTGGCTTAATTTTAAAATTTACTGTGAAATGTCTTGAGTTCTTCTGACAATATTCTGGAGTGAGCTACTGGTCTCCTGACTCCTCAAACTCTGTCCACCATGTGCAAGTCAGAAGTGTGATGGAATAATGTAATAGCTTTGGCTTGGCAGCTAGGTATGAAACAACCAATGTTCATTTACAACATACTGGCCTAGATTCTGCATTCTGAAGACTAAGTGACCCCGCCAGCGGAGATTTGCAAATGGTCTCCTCGGGCACTAGGAGCGGCACCCAGGTGCTGGGCCCTCCCCTTTATCATGGTAATTTGTTCATGGGGGAAGAGCTTGCGGATTCCTTTGGAATCCCGGTATCGGGCCACCCACTCAAAATGGTGGCCCGATATCAAGGTCCGCCAATGGGCCCTCCTCCCACCTTACAACATGAATCCTACCCCCCCCCCCCCACATTGATAAGTAGGGCCACCCTCCCCCCACCAGAGGAATAATGGGTCATTCCCCTACAGCACGTATTCATGGGGGTGACCCGACGCCCATCACAGCGTTCTGCTGTGAAAAAGAGCAAGTGAAAACACTTAGCTTTTGATGTGGTGAGGAACTGTCAATCACAACAAAATAGTTTATAAAGACTATGGTTAACATGAAAGCAGGGTAATTGAGATGCATTCAAGTGTGAAGGGGAAAATAGATCAACAATCCACCTAGCACTTGTCTCTAGTAATAAAACTGTCACTCACTGGCGAATGCAATGTATTGCTGTGTGAAAATGAATGGAAGATTTGCATTTCAAAAGGCTGTTCAGAGATTTGATGCCCTTTGAGATGTATTTGGCTTTCAAGAAAGCTCCTGATAGTTCTAACAGCTGCTGCTTTAAATATTTATGTTTGAGGCAACTGATGTTAGGGAAGGATAAGTAAAAATACAGATTTTTAAAATAATAATCTTTATTGACACAAGTAGGCTTACATTAACACTGCAATGAGGTTACTGTGAAAATCCCCTAGTCACCACATTCTGGCGCCTGTTCGGGCACAATGCGGAACACTACAGTGCTGATAAAAGGGGCCAAACATGGAGGGAGAATTCAGAATGTCCAAATTACCTAACAGCATGTCTTTCGGGACTTGTGGGAGGAAACCGGAGCACCTTGAGTAAATCCATGCAGACGCAAGGAGAACGTGCAGCCTCCACACAGACAGTGATCAAAGCCGGGAATCGAACCTGGGACCCTGGTGCTGTGAAGCAACAGTGCTAACCACTGTGCTACAGTGCCGTCCTGATTTTTCACTCTAATACCTGGACCGCTCTTCAGCTTTCAGGCAGGGTTGACTGATGGTGGTCTGTGATAGGGGTCTCTGACAGGGGTGTATGACAGGGGATGCTGGGAGTTTGGTGTGGGATCCCCGTTGGGTATTTCTGTTGGGGGTCTTTAACATATGGGAATTATGTGCTTTCACTTCCTCTTTTTGTCAGCAGAAAGCATTTAATTGCTTTTGAAGTGGTTATGAGCTGTCAAGTATAGCTGGATGTTTATAAGCATTGGGGTTACTTTCACAGCAGGCTACTTGAGATCCATTCAAGCTTGAAGGGAAATAAAAATAATCAATCCAGACATCCAGCTGTTCAGATGCTATCAATTAAAGGCTATTAAAAGCTAATTCTCTTTGAAGTGAATAGAAGCCTTGCCGATCAAAGGAATGGAAAGGGTTTAAAGCCTTGTGATATGGTTTTGGCTTTCTATTAATTTACAGTTCCTGCTTTCTGGACATCTATTTGAGGCAGCAGAAGTACGGTACAGGTGAGTGAAAAAGCTGTGAGTTTTTCCCTGTTTGTACCTGGACTCCTCTTTAACCTCCAAGCAGGGGTGTCTTTTGGGGGTGGGGTTCTCTGCTATTGGGGGTGTGCCTGTTATGTGGGTTTCTCTGGGGGGGTCCTTGATGTGGCATTGGTAGGGGAGTGGTGGGGGGAATTGGGTCATCCTTATGTGTACATTCTGTGGGAGGAAGTGACCCAGCAATTACAGTGGTGGGGTTGGGACGGGGAGGAGAATGGCCTACATGTTGGAAGGGGACAGGACTTGTGTTGTGTAGTGTCACTGTACCTCGTTATTGGGCTGCCAGTTCAAAATGAACGCCCGATAGCAGGATTTGCGACAGAATCCTGCGTCCTGTAATCCCCGTCATGCCATATCTGCCTGGCAAGGGACAATGAACCTTTTCAGGATGCCGCTCCCAGCATCAGCGCGAAATAGAAGCAACTCAGCTCCGGTGAGAGAACAATAGCCTCCCAAACAGAGATTTCTGTCCATTGTTTCTGAACCAAATAGATTCTAAAAGTAAATAAATTACTTTTGTACTCACTAAAAAAGGTTGTGGTCTCATTCTATAAACCTCTAGGTCATTAATTCTTCTGGGATTATCTAGTTGTGAATTCAAAGTTCTGATAGAGGGGATTCCAATAAAATTCACTCTGTTAGAAATATATGCCATATATATCTTCCTGAGATCATTTTGTTTAGTTTAGGAACTCCTGGGAGGAAGACTAATTATCTTGAGGCCCAATTGCTATTCAGCTTGGTGATTAAGATCTTATAACATTTTAGAATTTCTCTTGGTTGAGGTTTTAATGCAGCAATTGGCTCAAAAGGCAGATTTCCCCCTGCAAGGACCAATAAAGGTAACAGAATCCGAACACCATGATCTTGTCCCTTCCTATCTCCGCAGTCTCCTCCACTTGTCTGGGTGAGGTCAGCTCCAATAGAAGCTTGACACCACCCTGGAACTGTCGCCTTGATCAGTGCCCCATCCACCATCATAGACATTCAGTCCATTCACCCATTGGAGACACACAGTAGCAGCAGTGTAGTTGCACTGCACAAACTCACCAAGGCTCCATTAACAGCCCCTTCCAAATATCCGACCTCTACCACCTAGAAGAATAAGGATAGCAGAGGCAGAGGAACATCACCAACTTCAAGTTCCCTCAAAGTTACACACCGTCCTGCCTTGATAGTATGGGTGCGATTTTCCCACCACGTTGTACCTGGCACCATTCCCGTTGTGCCGGGTGCATCGCGGGAGAGGCACAAAACAGGCTTTGCGCTGGGTGCCGAGCCGATCGTGAGTCAAGCGACTCGCTACACCAAGTGCGATCACGGTCATGCCCTTGCTGGGCGTGATCCAGATAATCTTATTTAAATGAGCTGTTAAGTTCATCTAAATATACACAGCCCATTTGAGGCACCTGGTAGTCACCACCCGCACTGGCAAGACCTCACCGGGTGCAGATTAGTACTAGTCTACAGAAGTGGAGGCTGGGGTAATGGCCATGCTGGTGGGCTCGGAGACCACTGGAGCCCTCGGGGTGGTCAGACACAGGGCAGTGCCCTTGCTGTGCAAACTTGCCAACCTAGTCATGCCACCCTGACAGTGCCCAGGTGCCAGGTTGGCATTGCCAGGGTGCCGGGGCACTAACCAGAGGTGGGGCCTGAGGGGGGGCCAAGCCCATGAAATGGGCGTTATGGAGTGTGGGGGATTATGAAGGGGGGGGGCTGAAATTGGTGGGGCCTGAAAAGGGAGGCCCTAAATGTGGAGGGGCCCTCTGCAATCCCATAGCGGAGTATGCTCACTTGGGAGGGGGTGGGGCAATGCCCCACTGCCACGAGGATGGATGAGTGTGAGGCCGGGTCACCCTCCTGCCTGGGTGGTGAGGGAGTGGTTACGCAGACTTGCAGTGATGGAGGGGAAGTTACCCCTTGGGTTCAAGCGTTGGGTGTGTTGCCCATGTCTGCGCGGGGTTGTGATTTCCAAGAGTGGGGGCTATGGGGGATCCTCAACCTCACTTTGAGATTGGAGCACTCTTTTAAAAAGGCACTGTTGTGTTATGCTTCTTCACGTAGCATAAGCTGCTTCCTTGATGTATACTCTGACAAAGGAAGGTTCAGACTTGGAGACAGATTTAACACTTTTATTGAACAGTTAAAAAGTCTCCTACTTGGGTTTGACTCTCCTGCTAATCTAACTATAGTAACTCAATCTAACTAACCAGTCTGCTCTAATCCATGCGGTGGGTTGATGCTTCCCTGAGCTGCCCCTGTCTCTCGGAGTGTCGCTGATGGAAAGAGAAAGAGCACGTGTGCCCTGTCCTTTTATATGGGTAGCTCCCTTGTGGTAGTGTCACCTCTGGGTGTGTCTTGACTGCCCATTGGTCGTGTCCTATCTTACTGACCTAATGGTTGAATGTCTGTGTGTCATGATGTCTCTGCTGCTCTCTCTAGTGTGTATTCAGTCCTAGTGTATCTACATTAACCCCTTGTGTATTTACAGTGATACATATCACCACAGACACCCCGATCTTTGAGGAGCCAGTCTTGCTGAAGAATTTAGTTCCCCAATGCAGAAAGTGTGGGATGACTAAGTGTGGGTAAATGAAGCAGTTCAAGAAGGCATTTCACCACCACCTTCTCGAAGGCAATTCAGAATTGGCAACAAATGATGGCCTTGCTGGTAATGTTCACAACCCATGAATAAAGAAGAAAAAAAGTAAAGGTTCTATCTAAATGCAAGGTCATCCTTCATAGATTTGAATATTTGCTCCGTGACTCAGTAATGAAAATGTTGACACATTCTATGAAATATTGTTGCACCTTTTTAGCAATATGATAATGTAATTTTAACCCTTCCATATTTCTCTGCACTCTATTTAGCAGGTCGAGGGATTTCTTAATGTCTGATACCAGTAAATTAGATTCAAATGAATACCTTGGTAAAGATATGTAGCTTTTGGATAAATAAGTTATGTAATTCCAGCATGCATAGATATTTAATGCTAGCTTTGTTTCCCCACATCCTATGGATGGCTTAACTGCATCGACTATTGAATTGAGTTTGATAATTGCAGAATATAGGTGATTAGCTCCATAATGGCTCCTTATTGTCCATAGGGTACAATATCACAAAGACACTACAGAAATCCTAGAGAGTAAACATATCACCTCGAGTGAGCCACAGCATCATTATCTTAGTAATGGACTGTTTATGCCAGATATTACCACATTGCATACTTCGCTATCGGAAAATTTATAACATCCTGTCAATCTGCTTGTCACCATTTATTGAGACTTCCTAATGTGGTGAGACTAAGACACATTTATTCACGGAAATATTTGATTAATTTGTGATTTTTGGAAATGCAACTATCATGCTTATACAGTAAGGGGCTAAAGCATATACTTGGAATATGTCTGAATCGGTTTTCGTCCATGCCGCAGTAGCCGAAACAGCTCTTCCCAAAGTCACAAATGATGTGCCATTTGACTGTTAGAAAGTTAAACGTTCCCTCCTTATCCTTCTCAAGTTGCCAGCAGCCTTAGGCACAGTTGACAGCACAATCCACCTCCAACAGCTCTCCACTGTGTCAAGCTGGATAGGACTGTTCTCACATGGTTCCATTTCTGTCCATCAAATTGTAATCCAAGAATCACTTGAAGTGGTTTATTCCCCTACTTCCGCATGGTTATAACTCGTGCCTCCCAAGGATCTATTCTCCTTCCTATTTCTCATCAGCACATTGCCCATCAGCGATATCATCCGAAGACACAATGTTACTTTTCACATGTACACTGGTGACATCCAGCTCAACCTCACCATCACTGTCTTGACTCCTCTGCTTTTTGCTAAATTATCAGGCTGCTTATCTGACAGACTACTGGTTGAGCAGAAAATTTCTCCAATTAATTATTAGAAAGACTAGAGCCACTGTTTTTGGTCTCTACTCCAAACTGTGTTTCCAAACTACACACTCCACCCCTCTTAACGGCAACAGTTTGAGACTAAGCAGGTCCATCTGCAACCTGGTGTTGGATTTGATCCCAAGATTAGCTTCCAACTTCATATTCATGCCATCATTAAGATCAGATATTTCCACCTCCATAATATCCCTGAACACTGTCCTTGCCTCAGCTTATCTGCTGCTGGAGCCCTCATTTGTGCCATAATTACGCCTAGACTTAATAATAATAATCTTTATTCGTGTCACAAGTAGGCTTACATTAACACTGCAATGAAGTTACTGTGAAAAGCCCCTAGTCGCCACATTCCGGCGCCTGTTCGGGTACACAGGGAGAATTCAGAATGTCCAATTCACCTACCAAGCACGTCTTTTTGGGACATGTGGGAGGAAACCAGAGCACCCAGAGGAATCTATTGAAATGCATTCCTGCCTATTCTGCCATATTCTACCCGCCATAAACATGAGGTTGTCCAAAATTTTGCCCATGTTTTAACTCACAGACTGTTCCATTCCCCTAAACTCTGCCCATAGAATTCCTACAGTGCATAAGGGGGCCATTCGGCGAATTGAGTCTGTATCAACCCTCCGAAAGAGCACTCTGCCGAGGTCCACTCCCCTGCCCTATCCCCGTTGCCCCGCACATTTATCATGGTCAATTCACCCAACCTGCACATCTTTGGACACTAAGGGGCAATTCAGCATGGCCAATCCACCTAATCTTCACATTTTGGAATGTGGAAAGAAATTTGAGCACCTGGACTAAACCCATGCAGACACGAGGAAAATGTGCAAACTCCACACAGGCAGTTACCCAAGGCAGGAACCGAACCTGGGCCCTGGCTCTGTGAGGCAGCAGTGCTAACCACTGTGCCGCATGCCTTTTCCTCCGGGTGCTCCGGTTCCCTCCCACATGTCCCAAAAAGATGTGCTTGTTCGGTGTATTGGACATTCTCTTGGTTTACAGCGGAGTGTGGCGACCAGGGGCTTTTCACAGTAACATCATTCCTGGAGTGTGTAGTTTGGAAACACATGCAACTGTGTCACATGTTTTAACTTGCAGACTGTTCCGTTCCCCGAAACCCCCTTGCCCTCTTATGAATCTCCAATTTTAATTGTTCCACCATTGTGGCCATGCCTTCAGTTGATGTCGTTCTTGAAGGCACTCTTTAAAACCTACTGCTTCGACCAATCTTTTAGTCACCTGACCTAGTATCTCTTTATGTGGTCCAGTGTTATGCTTTATTCTAAAATTCACCTGTGAAATGCCTTGGGATTTTTCATTATGTTGAAGGCACGGTGTAAATCTAAGTTATTGCTCCTGTCTCCATTTGTCTGCTGCTGAAATTCTCAGTTGCCAGACAGTCTGCCTTAATCTCAACTGTTGCCAGGAAGAGGGATGGCGTAGTTAGGGAATGGAGTCTGGAGTTGGGACAGAAACCAATGTTTCTAGTCTTCCCAACATTTAATTTGGAGGAAATTTCTGCTCAACCAGTACTCAATGTCAGATAAAGTCTGATAATTTAGCAACAGTGGAGTTGCTGAACAAAGGTAGGGAGCATAAGCCTGTATCTGATCTCGGTGTGATGCTTTCTTACAAAGCTATAGTAGAATAGAATCATCAAATATTACAGCAGCGAAGGTGCCCAATCAGCCCATCGTACCTGCATTGGTTCTTTGAAAGACTTTTGCAGCAGTTTCTATTTCCTCACTTTGATTTCTTCAGAATACTGGGTAATGAATTGAGACAATTGTTCAGCTCCATACAACTATATTTACTTGTGTATATTATGTATACTGAATTGGAAAAGTGCAGAATGTTATGTTCACAAATTGTCATACATTGAACATCTTAAAAAGGGTTAAAGGACGGCTGAAAAGGGACTCTTTGAACCATTGATCAATATATGGAACAAAAGAATAGTATGCATTTTAACCAGGCCATACAGACCCAATTGGATGCGAATGACCAAAGAGAATTATGTTGATGTTCAACACCAAGCAGATTGCATCATGCATGTGTTAAAAGATCAGCCTCAATATTTTCCTGTGTGCATTAGTTTTAACAAATTTGTAAATATATTATTTGTGAATACAACTCTGAATTTTTGAAAAGTAATGCACAAGCAACAATATTAAAATAGATGCAATAAAAATGAAATATTTCTAGAATTCAGTTATATTAACTAGCAACCCCTAGTAATGTTAGATTTAAGAGCCTTGGTAAGCATCTAATGTTCTTGTTACAAATCTGAGTGCTCTCCAAATGAGATGTGCAGCTACAGTGCTACAGTGTTGTGCCATCACTTGTTAAAAGGGCCAAATAAACTCTGGAGATCAGATAGTGGAACACAGGAAAGTAAATGATGAGAGACTTTGTCGTCCACTTGGCTAGTTCCAGAACCCTGTTGAGTTTGCAATACAACTTTACTTGCTTTATTTTTAAATAAGGAGTTTTTGCAATTCTGGGTTTCCCAATGTCATATTTACAACATTTTTGTGTCATGGGTTCACACCTATTAGGGGCTAAATTGAGACCCCCCCCCCCCCCCCCCCCCCCCCGGACCCCCAAACTCATTTGATACAGACTTTTAAGCAGCTGTCATATGGAGAAGGCTTCCATCCAATCTGTCTGAGTTCAATTTAAATCAAAATCCCTGGGGAAAAAAGACCTTGCATTGACCAACCACATCATCTAATCAGGATAATGAGTTTGGACTTCAGTTACTGTAATTGTGACTGCAATACCAGTCAACAATTTAATTATGTCCTATTCTGAATAGTGCACTGATCAAAATCCTACAATATTAAATAGAAGTGCCTATAATTTCAAAACCAGATAGTACTTTTCAAAAAATAACCAAAATAAGATTATTTTCAAAATAAATAATAGGTAAAGAGTTTGAGAAAATCATGTATGCCACATTTTACATGTTCTATTGTGAAATATAAATTATTTGCAATGGCATATAAATAGGTTAGGATGAATGCAGGTACTGGCCAGTATGAATAAATTTGTTTTCTGCTATCTGGTATAATTTCAATTTTTTTTTAAAACGTATTGTGTGCAGTTCTGGCCACCTCATTATAGGAAGGATGCGGAAGCATTGGAAAGGGTGCAAAGGAGATTTACCAGGATGCTGCCTGGATTGGAGGGTAGGTCTTATGAGGAAAGGTTGAGGGATCTAGGACTTTTCTCATTGGAGCAAAGGAGGATGAGAGGTGACTTAATTGAGGTGTATATGATGATGAGAGGGATAGATAGAGTGGACGTTCATCGACTTTTTCCTCGGGTGGATGTAGCTGTTACAAGTGGGCATAACTATAAGGTTCATGGTGGAAGATATAGAAGGGATATCAGAGGTAGGTTCTTTACTCAGAGAGTGATTGGGGCGTGGAACGCACTCCCAGCTATGGTAGTGCAGTCGGACACTTTAGGAGCTTTCAAGCGGTTATTCGATAGGCATGTGGGGCGGGATTCTCCGACCCCACGCAGGGTCGGAGAATCGGCGGGCAGCGGCGTTATTTCCGCTCCCGCAGGGTTTTTAAATCTCCCACCGCCCAAAAACCGGCGTTGTGCAAATCCCGCCGGCAGCCTCTGAAAACAGCTGGCGCCGGCGGGATTTCATTTTTCGGCGGGAGGGGGTTCGGGTAGGGGCAGCTGCATGCAGAGGGGGGGCGACGGTGCGTTGGCCCCGGGCATCAGTCGACCCCCTCCTCTGCACGCCGCTGCCCCTACCCCAACCCCCCCCTCACCACCCCTACCCCCTTCACCACCCCTACCCCCCTCCAACGCCGCACCCCCCCACCCCCCACCCCCCACTAACGCCGCGCCCCCCCCCACTAACGGAGGAAGGAAGGGGGGGGGGAGGAAAGAAGTGGGGGGGGGAGGAAGGAAGGGGGGGGAGGAGGAGAGAGTGGGGGTGGTGTGGGTACCGGCCTTCAGAGGGAGGGGGGGTGTGGGTACCGGCGTTGGGGGGGGGTACCGGCGTTGAGGGGGGGGTTGCGGCGTTGCGAGAGATGGGGGGCGGCGTTGGAGGGGGGTAGGAGTGGTGGGGAGGGAGGTAGGGGTGGGGAGGGAGATAGGGGTGGGGAGGGAGGTAGGGGTGGTGAGGGGGGGGGTTGGGGTAGGGGGCAGCGGCGTACAGAGGGGGGGGGCAACGGTGCGTTGGCCCCGGGCATCCGTCGCCCCCCCTCTCTGCACGCCGCTGCCCGCAACCCCCCCCAAATGCCGGAACCCCCCCCCCAATGCCGGAACCCCCTCCCCCCCCCCGCATGCCAAAACCCCCCCCCCGATGCCGGAACCCCCCCCCCCAATGCCGGAACCCCCCCCCCCCCCCCAATGCCGGAACCCCCTCCCCAAATGCCGGGTCTGTCTCTCTCCTCCTCCTCCAAAAAACGCCGGGTCTCACCACTTCCGCAGCTGGTGAAACTGACGCGTATCGCGTCAGTCAGCTGCTGGCCCTTCCGGGAACGGAGATTGCCAGCTTAAAAGAAGGCCCGGACGCCGGAGTCATGCACACCGCTTTTTCCCACCGGAAATGGGCGTCACGTCGGTCCGCGGAGAATTTCGCCCGTGGAGTGCACTAGAATGATTGGGAGTAGGTTGATTTGATCTTAGTTTCAGACTAGTTCGGCACAACATCGTGGGCCGAAGGATCTGTACTGTGCTGTACAGTTCTATTTTATTACAAACATGTATCAAAGCAGGTTACAGCAAGGAAACACCCCGGGAAACATAACTTTCAACAATCTACTATACAATCTGTACAGATTTTTCCCCTTTTTCAACCCCCTCTCCCCATCACCCACGTATAATGTTTAAACAAAATTCTGGTAACACAATACTTATGTTGTGAAGAAAGAGATTTTTGGGACAGATAAACCAAAATGTTAATGACACATCACATGGTATAGTGAAACTCAGCAATATATTCATTTCATTCTAAATGGATATTCAAATGAACACTGGGGTAGGATAAGTGGAAGTGTCGACAATATGCAATAATCTTTAGCAAGGTACTCCACCCTTCAACAAACAGATGTATTTTTTTTACTGTTCTCATGTAGCTCATCTTACATTGGGAATAGAAAGTGATTCTTGGGTATTTAATAAGAAAGTCCCAAATCCACCCCCTTCACTCTCAGCCATTATAAATCTCAGATTTATTTATACCCAAAAAGTAAAAAGATACATATTTAAATGTTTAATGGAAACAAAGGGATCCAAGAAAACTGGTTGGGTTTTCTGGCTCATTGATTTTGTGATTTCAAAGGATAGTAATCCTTAAGAGAATTGCCCAGCAGTCAAAAGTCCTTTTAGACCAATCTCAATTCTCGCCAGATGGCTAAGGGTACAATAAGCCCGGCTAACGATGTTATGCTCACTGTGTCAAGCAGAATCTCCACTGGCTTGACTCAAACCTTTGCCTGTATGTATCTTCAACTTTCTCCCACTATCTAAAAGCAATTCTCCAGCTTATCAACGTTGAGCAATGTTAACAAGTGCCTGAAGACTCTTGATATATTTGGAGGGGGGGAGGGGATATTGTCCTGGTTTCCTGTGCTTCTCCAGGAAATATTTGCCCTCGGGGGGGGGGGGGGGGGGGGGGGGGGGGGGGGGGAACTCGAAGGAAGTTTCCCTCCCAACAAAATACCGTGGCAGGCTGGCACAATTAATTGAAAATGAATATGAAAGTAACTGCACTAATTAAAGTTATCTCATATTGCTCTGTCTCAGAAATCAACACATAATCCCAGACTTCAGATTGGTGTGAACATTTTCAAAAATATGCAAAAATGCAATATGTAAAACAGTAACAGCACATTGATTGTTGTTAATACGATAATATAGTTATTGCAGACACTTAATTACGTGTTGGAAGGTCGAGTTATCTTTTTACATTTGCAAATCCAAATATAAATTCTTGCTTGGATTGGAATGGCCACATTTACAGTACCTCTATTCCTGTACCAACTATGATGGCAAATCCTAGTCTTTGAAATATATTTAAATAGCAAAAGGCTCAAAATGCACCATTATAGCACCCACTCTTCAGGAATAAAGCCAATCAAGTCTTGTATTTGATATTTTGGTATTTAAAAAAAAGTGTTACAAAGGAGTTTAAGGAAACCTGATTGAGGATTGGTAATTTTAAATTCACATGGTACCCTACTTACGATTTCAAAAAGAAATACTAGTTAACATATTTGAAGAATTGAAGTGGGAAATTATAACGGGCTCAAATTAAAACTTCTATTCTGGGTTCCTTGCAATTAGTGATTGCAAATATGTTGCTCGCACGTTGCACCTGATTTCAACGGCAGGCATAAACAAAAAGTGAAGGACTTATGGTGACAGGAACAATTAAAAAGCAACAACCTGCTGAGTATCATCTGTTCTCTCGAAAGTAATTGGCCAACTCAGCTCCGACCTCCCCCAAGGCACTGCTTCACTCAACACTTTTCTCTTTGCACCATCTTTCTGACAGGTCCACCAGCAACACTTGGGAATACGACAAGTGACGCGAATCTTCCTCCCACACACATGTACTTACACCTACGAGTAGTTATGCAAAGGAAGAAAATGTGTATTAACAACTAAGCATCTGGACCCGGTGCACAATATTTGATGGCACGGAAGGCCCTTTACATTGGTAGACCTGCTCCATGTGGAATACGAGTAACTATTTCTATTTTGACCTAGGCCAGGATCAGTGACAAAAAATGCTAGAACTATGTTGAGAACAGGCTTAATTATTTCAGAAACAAAATGTGTTCACTCCCATTTACACTAGCGAGAAGGATTTTTAAAAAACTTTGCTAATGAGGATTTCATTTTCCTTCATAATCAAAACACTTTGGCGGTTTTTGCCCTGCAGGGTCTACTTCATTACTTTGTCAATCAAGTTTAGGTTCCAGTAAAATTTTAGATGCACTGCCACTGGTGTTAACTGGTTTCTCAAAGTGACAAGTTAACTGGGAAAATTAATAATCCCACTGCTCCATTTTTCCCCTCAGACAGAAAGGTAAATATGGGAATTAGCCAAACAAGGTCAGCTCAAGAGCTTTTTAAGAACATATAAGGGGTGGGATTCACCCATCCAATGCCAAGTGTTTCTCGGAGGCATGACGTTCGCTGGCGGCAGGATTCTCTACTCCCGCCACTTGTCAATAGATTTTCCATTGAAGCCACTTCATGGAGAATTCCGGCCAAGCACACACAAGGCTGTGTTTGGAGGCTAAGGGCTGGATTGTCTGCCGCTCACCACAGGTAGCGGAGTTCCTGATGCGGCGGAGAAACCAGCATCTACCAAAAAATTGGATCAGTGCCTTAGCCCCGGTATCAAGCTTCATGCCTAGTGCCAGTGGGAGCATGCAGGTGGGTTCAATTGATGCATTTGCATCCTATGAGCACTATTATGTAGGCTCTACCCTGGGCAGGAGTTAAAATTGTGTGGACTCTACATTTGTCACGTTCTTCATTCTTCATTGGGTGAGCTTTACATTGGATGGGTACTATGCTGGGGGGGGGGGGGGGGGGGGGGGGCGGTGGCTATACATCTGTGGATGCTATATTAAGAGGACTCCATACTGGATAGACTCTATGGTGTGTGGATGATTCACTCGGCAATATTTTTCACCAGACAATGAAGGTGAAAATATATCCTTGATTTTCTATTCAGAAAGCTAGCCATAGCTTAAATGTTGGGCCGGATTCTTCCACCCCACCTGCCATAGGATCGCCACGGGTGGGACGCGAACCATGTAAAGGTCCATTGACCTCAGGTGGGAATTTCCGGTTGCCAAGTAGGTGCAGGCAGAGAATCCTACCCCTTGTGTCTATTTTAATTGGTAAATAGTTAATAACAATTCCGTCTTCTATTTAATTATTTAACATTGCAATAATTCTAAAATTAGAAAATTGGAGACTTTTCCTAAAGTATTAAAGAATGGAAAACTCAGATAATGCATTTCAGAGCCCAGGACTTGCAATCATACAGCACTTACTCAGCAATAACCTGCTCACTGATGGTGAGTTTGGGTTCCACCAGGGTCACTCAGCTCCTGTCAATCTTGATTCAATCCTGGACAAAGGAACTGAAGTCAAGAGGTGAAGTGAGAGTGATTGCCTTTGACAAGGTATCATTTGACTGACTGTGGCATCAAGGAGCCTGGACAAAATTAAAGTCAATGGGATTCGAGGTAATGGTTTTAGGGGAGCGCTGGTTGGAGATTTGGAGGTTAATCATTGCAATCCGAGGATATCACGGTTGAAGTTCCTCAGGGTAGTGTCCAAGACCCACCCATCTTCAACTGTTTCATTAATGACCTTCCCTCCGTCATAGGACCAGAAATGGGGATATTTGCTGATGACTGCAGAGTATTCAATTCCATTTGCAACACCCAGATACAGATGCAGCCAGTGTACATATGCAGCAAGCCATGGGCAACTTCCAGGCTTGAGCTAATAAAGTGGAAAGTAACATTCATACTATGCAAATGCCAGGCAATAACTAGCTCCAACAAGAGCGAAACTAACCATCTCGCTTTGACATTCAATGGCATCTCCATTGCAGAATTCTGCCCTATAAACATAATGGAGGTTACTGTTGACCATAAACTGACTGGACTAGCCACTTAATACTGTGACTACAAGAACAGCTCAGAGGTTGGGGATTCTGTGCTGAGTAACCCACCTCTATGCAACCTCTCTCACTGAGAAGCACAATGGCAACAGATATATGGAAATATGATTATCTGATAGTTCTTCTCCAAACCACACACTATTCTGACTTTGAAATATATCTCTGTTTCTTCACTGTTGCTGGATTAAGATCCCGGAACTCTTTAATTGACAGCATTGTGGGTATACCTACACAACATGGATTAAAGTAGCACATGTTCACCTTCAAATGGGCAACATATGCCCACATTCCATGAAAAAAGACTGCAAAGTGTTGAGCTGCAGTTACTGTTGCAGTGTGGGAAACACGGAACCTAATTTGTGCGTAGTAAATTTCCACAAATGGCAATATGATATTCACCAGATAATCTGTTTCACTTATGTAGGTTGAAGGATAAATATCGATAAGAACGTCAGGGAGAAGATGCTGGATTTTATTTGAAATAGTACCATGGGATATTTTACACCCACCTGAAAAGGCTGACAAAGGCCCAGTTTTCTGGAGTTGTGCAGACTCTGTGCCTAATCCAAAATGGCAGCAGGGCCATGGATCATTTCTGACAGATAATACTTATTTTGGACATGGAGGTGGGGTTGGTCATGGGGGAGGGGCGGGGGAGGGGTAGGGGAGGGTTATTCAGCCACAGGGAAAATACCAATTTGAACTTGGTGCTGAGCTCAAACAGATCCCATTTTTGCTGGGGTAAGGTCCGTCTCCCACAATATGACTTAGTTTTTTCAGGAACAGACATGAATGAGAATAAAAGATGGACAATGTATGTGGAATTGTCAAGCTGTCAAGGTATTTAAGTTACTAGACTTCCCAATTTTGAAAAAAAATGAGCCTGCTCAATTGCTTTGAGTTTAAAAAATTGGGGCTTTAAGTTTCAATGGCAGTTTGTTGACATAAGCCTGAAGACATCATTATAGTATTATTTTTGCTTGAACCTAACATTATCACAGTGTGGGGATTGTACATTCACAATTTGATTCACAGCTACAAGAATTAGCTGATTTGAATGTGTGGTTATGAATGCAGACATGTGTTTTATATAGGATTAAGTACTTGAAGGGATTTAAACACACTCAATAAGCAATTGAGTGTATTTAATACTAAATTTGTCTCCTTTGTACTGGCAGCTGAATGAAAGGTCCACAGAAAATTAAATCAGAAAAATACAGCTCCTCTGTTGGAAATATAAACCTTCCATCAGGTCTTCCACTATGGTCTACTTGCAAATCCCATGATAAGGTAATTTAAATAATATTAGTAATTTCCCACACCTGCAGTGGTGCTACAGTAGTGTCCATCCTGTGGCGGCATTGAAACACAAATCTACACATAGTTTCTCTGAGTGAAGTAGCCAGAGCCTGAATTTCGGAAAGATTAAATACTTCTTTGAAAGACCGTTTTGTCCCTCTGGGATTAATTATTATTGGACTGCACTCTGTCAGAAGATTAGTTTGCTCTCAGATGGTCCTACAAAGGGCAGGGCTGACAGAATTTCCAGGGCAGACAAGGAAGTGACCCTCTGTCCCCACCCTACCCCCAGGCACACTGGCAAATTGGCGGCAGGGCAGACACACCTCCCACTCACAGAGTAAGATTTTCAGTTCAATGTAAACTAGTGTTAAGAATTGGGAAAAATTAAGATTAAAAAATGAAATTGGGATAAAATAAAATAAAAGGGCAATTAATAAGGGCAGCTGTCTGAACAAAGAACAAAGAAAAGTACAGCACAGGAACAGGCCTTTCAGCCCTCCAAGTCTGTGCTGAACATGCTGCCCGTTTAAACTAAAATCTTCTGCACTTCCGGGGTCCGTATCCCTCTATTCCCATCCTAATCATGTATTTGTCAAGATGCCCCTGAAACGTTTTAATATCCAAATTAGCATACCAGTGACAAAAGCAAGTGTTTACCTATGTATGTGTCGAGGGGGAAACAATGGGATGTAGAAGATGTATCTTCAAACTGGAGAGATAAGAGAATTGGCACTTGCATGCCAAAAGTCACATCCACAAGGTGTGTTACATCAAAAGGAAAGAATGATATATCCATAGCACAATAACTGGAAAAAGGAACACACTGGAGGCAGCTACCACCCAGCTGCAGAAAACACTCTCCCCTGAAAGCAAATTATTGCTAAAAGGGCAACCCTTGACGTCCAAAACTCAAATCAAGAAAATTGTGCTTTCGTTGAAACTGAAGGTGATTTTTCCAAAGGTGCACAATTAACCTGTGTGTGGTAATTATCTGCTGGATTTAGCTCATAGATCTATATAATATTGGATGCTGTTTGGGGACAAGGGGTGTCTCAGAGTTCAGGATAGGTAGGTAGTTGGGAAAATAGGGGTAACGTCATATAATACTATGTATGTGTGTGGCCATCAGTGTAGTTAAGTGCACTGTTGTGGTGGTGTCCTTATTTTCATGTGTTTTTCTTTCAAGTTAATAAATATTCTTTCTTACTTGATCAAAAAACTGGACTATTCCTCCTTGGTTTGCATATCATTTTGCACAGTATACCAAATTGATATATACACCACTATGAACCAGTGTTACTAGTAACCATTCGGGGTTTTGGGATACCCGTGTATTTAATATCAGTGGGGTTCTTAATACTGGCTGGAAAACCCCAACTTTACCCCAAATTCAATCGTTTTTCCAAAATCTAAAGGTGTCGATGCAGGGAGGATAAAGAAGGCAATCTTATGGTAGAGAATAAAGATGTGACATTTTACCCATCATTTACAATGGAGGATTAAGCAATAACTGTATGAATGCACAGAAGGAATAGGGCAGCCACCAACTGATGGAAATTTTCAAAGGCAATTGCATCAGGCTGGTTAGTTTAAACTCCACTACAGGGAATTGTGATGAAACAGCAAATGCTACTGCCATTACTTACCAGAATTAGAATTGCACCAAATACTAGATGGTGGTGAATGTTACAAAAAGGAAACAGATAGGCCAATAAGTAGCTCCCCTGCCAGGGTGAAGGCTGGCAGCAGGAAAGTGCAGTTGAAGGTGAGTGAAGTGCTTAGACAGTTGGCAAGCAGTTGCCAATCAGCTGTCATGTAGTGAAACCACTGTCTGAGAGATGAAGTGCTTTACTCAGCAGCCCCTTAATAGACTTGGCTGAAGCTCTTCATTGTAACTGATCAAAGACTTGTTCTCAGCCTGTCAATTTCACCGAAAGAGCTCTTCCCGCTTTGCATGTGCCATGGTGATGCCTGTGAGTTGTTGACAGGTCTGAAACAGCTTCTATGCCTAGAAAATCCAGGATTCAGGGCTAACAGACCTGACTAATCTCAACAACTGCTTAATTACTGACTCAGCCGACCCAAAGGGGTTTCCTGCTCATCTTCACTGCTGCCCCACAGAAAGTCCAAAGAGGCTGGGATGATATCAGGATCTTGACCTGACCAACTTCTGGGACATTCCCATCTGCTTTCCACTGAAGCCATCTCCACCAATCTTGGAAAATTCTGATTTTAAAGGTAGATTTACGGGCAGAAAAAGCCATAAACAGAACAAAAGGAATTTGGGGTTTTAAACAAAGGGTCATGAATTTGTATAAATAATTGATTTAGTCACAGTTGAAATACTGCATGCATTTTTGCCCCCCTAGTGTATTCTTGGCACCCTGGGTGGGATTCTCTGATCCTGAGGCTAAGTGTTGACGCTGTCGTAAACGCCGTCGCGTTTTATGACGGTGTCAATAGACCCCCAGGAGCAGCGATTCTGAGCCCTACAGGAGGCCAGCATACCACTGGAGCAACCCATGCCACTTCAGCTGCCGATACCGGCGGCAAATGGGCTCCGCGGGTCTGCGCATGCATGCTGCGACCTGCACAATTGCGCGCATGCACGGTGGCTTCCTTCTACGCGCCAGCCCCGACGCAACATGGCGTAGAGCTACAGGGGCCGGGGCAGAGCAAAAGAGGCCCCCAGCCCGAGAGGCCGGCCCGCCAAACGGTAGGCCCTGATCTCGGGCCAGGCCACATCGGAGCCCCATCCCCCCACCAGGCTGCCCCCGAAAGTATGTACGACGAGGTCCCGCCGGGTAAAACCACACATGGACGGTGCCGGCGGGACTCGGATTTCTTTTGCGGCCACTTGAGCCATCCCGGGCAGAGAGTCGCCGGGGGTGGGGGGGGGGGGGGGGGGGGGGGGCATGTCGCGTGGCCCCCGACTGCGCGGCGCCAATGATGCCGACTCTCTGCTCGCCGGAGAATCAGTGGATTGGCGTCAGGGCGGTGTTGCACGATTCGCGTCTGGCCCGGCGATTCTCCAACCCGGCGTGGGCTGAGAGAATCCTGCCCCCTATTTTAAGAGGGATATTGCAGCCAATGGAATGGTAGTTTTTTAAAAGAATAATACCATGGTTGAGATATTATAATTATGGATTAGAGTTGTTAAAACTAGAATTGTATTAGTTGTTGAGGGAGAGAACTAAGAGAACTTTTCAAGGTTTTGAAAGGACCAGGGAAGGTAAATACTGAACGATTGCATTCGATTGGTTTGGTTTATTGTCACGTGTACCGAGGTACAGTGAAAAGTATTTTTCTGCGAGCAGCTCAATGGATCATTAAGTACATAAAAAGAAAATAAAACAAAAAGAAAATACACAATAGGGCAACACAAGGTACACAATGTAACCACATAAACACCGGCATTCGGTTAAGCATACAGGGGTGTAGTGTTAATGAAGTCAGTCCATAAGAGGGTCATTTAGGAGTCTGGTAACAGAGGGGAAGAAGCTGGTTGAGTCCGTTCGTGCGTGTTCTCCTGCCCGATGGAAGAAGCTGGAACAGTCAGTAAGCCGGGTGGGAGGGATCTTTGATTATGCTGCCGGCTTCCCCATGCAGCGGGAGGTGTAGATGGAGTTAATGGATGGGAGGCAGGTTTGTGTAATGGACTGGGGTGTGTTCACGACTCTCTGAAGTTTTTTGCGGTCTTGAGCCGAGCAGTTGCCATACCATTTTTTTTAAATTTAGAGTAGCCAATTATTTTTCTTTCCCAATTAATGGGCAATTTAGCGTGGCCAATTCACCTAACCAGCACATCTTTGGGTTGTGGGGGTGAAACCCACGCATAAATGGGGAGAATGTGCAATCTCCAGACGGGCAGTGACCCAGGGCGGGGTTTGAACCCGGGTCCTCAGCGCCGCAGCAGTTGCAATACCAGGCTGTGATGCAGCCAGAAAGGATGCTTTCTATGGCGCATCTGTTAATGTGGACATGCCAAATTTCCTTGGTTTCCTGAGGAAGTATAAGCACTGTTGTGCTTACTTGGTGGTAGCATCAACGTATGTGGACCAGGACAGATTTTTGGTCATGTGTACCCCCAGGGATTTGAAGCTAATAAACATCTCCACCTCAGCCCCGTTGATACTGACAGAGATGTATACAGTACTTTGCTTCCTGAAGTCAATGACCAGCTCTTTAGTTTTGCTGGCATTGAGGGAGAGATTGTTGTCGTTACACCACTCTACTAGGTTCTCTAACTACCTCCTGTATTCTGACTTGTGTATTCGAGATCTGGCCCACTATGGTCGTATCATCAGCAAACTTGTAGATGGAGTTGAAACCAAATTTTTCCACGCAGTTGTGTGTATATAGGGAGTATAGTAGGGGGCAAAGTACGCAGCCTTGCATGGCCCCATATTGAGGACTATTGTGGAGGAGGTGTGGTTTATTCTTACTGATTGTGGTCTGTGGGTCAGAAAGTCGAGGATCCAGTTCCAGAGTGAGGAGCCAAGTCCTAGGTTTTGGAGCTTTGATATGAGCTTGGCAGGGATTATGGTGTTGAAGGCAGATAAATAGGAGTCTGATGTAGGAGTCCTTATTGTTGAGATGCTCTCGGGAAGAGAGTAGGGCCAGAGAGATGGCGTCTGCTGTGGACCGGTTGTGGCGGTATGCAAATTGCAGTGGATCAAGGTGTTCTGGGAGTATGGAGTGTTCTTTTGTCCTTTTTTTATTTTTAGAGTACCCAATTGTTTCCCAATTAAGGGGCAATTTAGCATGGCCAATCCACCAGCCTGCACATCTTTGGGTTGTGAGGGCGAAACCCACGCAAAGGAAGGGGTTCTGATTTTTGGGACATTGGGACCGATTCTGGGGGCGGTGGGACTACTACAAATTGGACGGTCTACACCTGGGCCAGACTGGAACCAATGTCCTTGGGGGTGCTTTTGCTAACGTTGTTGGGGAGGGTTTAAACTAATGTGGCAGGGGGGTGGCAACCAAATGAGGAGGTTAGTGGACAGTAAGGAGGTAGTAACTAAAGCCTGTAAGGAACTAGATCATGAAGTCAGCGTGACTAAGGGGAAGAGTAGGCAGGGAGCAGATGATGAACGCAAAGGGACTGATGGTCTGAGGTGCATTTGTTTTAATTCAAGAAGTGTCGTAGGTAAGGCAGATAAACTTAGGGCTTGGATTAGTACCTGGGAGTATGATGTTATTGCTATTACTGAGACTTGGTTGAGGGAAGGGCATGATTGGCAACTAAATATCCCAGGATATCGATGCTTCAGGGGAGATAGAGAGGGAGATAACAGGGGCGGAGGAGTTGCATTACTGGTCCCAGAGGATATCACAGCTGTGCTGAAGGAGAGCACTATGGAGGACTCGAGCAGTGAGGTGATATGGGCAGAGCTCAGAAATAGGAAGGGTGCAGTAACAATGTTGGGGCTGTACTACAGACCTCCCAACAGCGAGCGTGAGATAGAGGTACAAATATGTAGACAGATTATGGATAGATGTAGGAGAAACAGGGTGGTGGTGATAGGAGATTTTAATTATCCCAACATTGACTGGGATATATTTAATGTCAGAGGTCTAGATGGAGCAGAATTTGTAAGGAGCATCCAGGAGGGTTTTCTAGAGCAGTTTGTAAATAGTCCAACTCGGGAAGGGGCCATACTGAACCTGGTGTTGGGGAATGAGCCCGGCCAGGTGGTTGAAGTTTCAGTCGGGGATTACTTTGGGAATAGTGATCACAATTCCGTAAGTTTTAGAATACTCGTGGACAAAGACAAGAGTGGTCCTGAAGGAAGAGTGCTAAAGTGGGCGAAGGCCAACTGTACCAAAATTCGGCAGGAGCTGGGGAATGTGGATTGGGAGCAGCTGTTTGAAGGTAAATCCACATTTGATATGTGGGAGGCTTTTAAAGAGAGGTTGATTAGAGTGCAGGACAGACATGTCCCTGTGAAAATGAAGGATAGAAATGGCAAGATTAAGGAACCATGGATGACAGGTGAAATTGTGAGACTAGCTAAGAGGAAAAAGGAAGTATACATAAGATCTAGGGACTGAAGACAGACAAAGCTTTGGAAAAGTACCGGGAATGTAGCACCAATCTGAAACAAGGAATCAAGAGGGTTAAAAGGGGTCATGAAATATCTTTAGCAAACAGGGTTAAGGAAAATCCCAAAGCCTTTTATTCATATACAAGGAGCAAGAGGGTAACTAGAGAAAAGGTTTGCCCACTCCAGGACAAAGGAGGAAAGTTATGCGTGGAGTCAGAGAAAATGGGTGAGATTCTTAACGGGTACTTTGCATCAGTGTTCACCGAAGAGAGGGACATGACGGATGTTGAGGTTAGGGGTAGATGTTTGATTACTTTCGGTCAAGTCGGCATAAGGAGGAAGGATGTGTTGGGTATTCTAAAAGGCATTAAGGTGGACAAGTCCCCAGGTCCGGATGGGTTCTATCCCAGGTTACTGAGGGAAATGAGCGAGGAAATAGCTGGGGTCTTAACAGATATCTTTGCAGCATCCTTGAACACGGGTGAGGTACTGGAGGGCTGGAGAATTGCTAATGCTGTCCCCTTGTTTAAGAAGGGTAGCAGGGATAATCCAGGTAATTATAGACTGGTGAGCCTGTCGTCAGTGGTAGGGAAGCTGCTGGAGAAGATACTGAGGGATAGGATCTATTCCCATTTGGAAGACTTTGGAAGGCTTATCAGTGATAGGCAACATGGTTTTGTGCAGGGAAGGTCATGTCTTACCAACTTAATAGAATTCTTTGAGGAAGTGACAAAGTTGATTGATGAGGGAAGGGTTGTAGTTGTCATATACATGGACTTCAGTAAGGCATTTTATAAGGTTCCCCATAGTAGGAGAAAGTGAAGTCTCATGGGGTCCAGGGTGTACTAGCTAGATGGATAAAAAAACTCCTGGGCAACAGGAGACAGAGAGTAGTAGTGGAAGGGAGTTTCTTAAAATGGAGAACTGTGACCAGTGGTGTTCCACAGGGATCCGTGCTGGGACCACTGTTGTTTGTGATATACATAAATAATCTGGAGGAAGGTATAGGTGGTCTGATTAGCAAGTTCACAGATGACACTAAGATTGGTGGAGTAGCAGATAGTGAAGGGGACTGTCAGAGAATATAGCAGAATTTAGATAGATTGGAGAGTTGGGCGGAGAAATGGCACATGGAGTTCAATCCGGGAAAATGCGAGGTGATGCATTTTGGAAGATCCAATTCAAGAGCGAACTATACGGTAAATGAAAAAGCCCTGGGGAAAGTTGATGTACAGAGAGATCTGGGTGTTCAGGTCCATTGTACCTGAAGGTGGCTGCGCAGGTTAATAGAGTGGTCAAGAAGGCATACAGCATGCTTTCCTTCATCGGAAGGGGTATTGAGTACAAGAGTTGGCAAGTCTGTTACAGTTGTATAAGACTTTGGTTCGGCCACATTTGGAATACTGCATACAGTTCTGATCATCACTTTACCAAAAGGATGTGGATGCTTTGGAGAAGGTGCAGAGGAGGTTCACCAGGATGTTGTCTGGTATGGAGGGCGCTAACTATGAAGAGAGGTTGAGTAAATTAGGATTATTTTCATTAGAAAGACGAAGGTTGAGGGGGGCCTCATTGAGGTCTACAAAATCATGAGAGGTATAGACAGGGTGGATAGCAAGAAGCTTTTTCCCAGAGTGGGGGACTCAATTACTAGGGGTCACAAATTCAAGGTGAGAGGGGAAAAGTTTAAGGGAGATATGTGTGGAAAGTTCTTTATGCAGAGGGTGGTGGGTGCCTGGAACGCATTGCCAGCGGAGGTGGTAGAGGTGGGCACTATAGCGTCATTTAAGATGTATCTAGACAGATACATGAATGGGCAGGGAGCAGAGGGATACAGATCCTTAGAAAATAGGCGACAGTTTTAGAAAGAGGATCTGGATCGGCACAGGCTTGGTGTGCCGAAGGGCCTGTTCCTGTGCTGTAATTTTTCTTTGTTCTTTGTTCTTAAACACGGGGAGAATGTGCGAACTCCACACGGACAGTGACCCAGAGCCGGAATCGAACCTGGTACTTCGACGCCGTGAGAGAGCAGGGCTAACCCACTGCGCCACCGTGCTGCCCTGGGAGTTGATGCGCTTCATGAACAACCTCTCGAAGCACTTCATTACGACTGAAGTCAGGGCCACAGCTGGACGATGAATCAGTAACTACATGACATATATTTTGGGTTGATATGAGGAGAATACAATGGAGTTTAACATTTGTTTTCATACAACGTTCTGGAAATTGGAATGCTTTACCAGAAATAGCTATAGAAGTAGCTATAGAAGCCAATCCAATCACTGCATTTAATGTGTGGTTGGGTGAACATTGGAAGAGGAAAGTTTTAAAGGATATAGGGAAAGAGCAGGGAGGTACATTAGGGTAGATGTGGAGCTAACACTGGCATTACTGTGGGGAATGGGGTTGGCTACTTGGATTCCTTGTATGCTTATTAATCTGTATTAAGAAATACAACAATATTGTCACCAAGCTCTTTAAAATAAAAGCTATGTTGGATATTCCTATTAATATCACAGCTAGTGCCAGAGTGCCTCATTGCCCAGTATATCAGTTTGACTCAGTTCTCGCTGAACCTGCCTGACACGAATAGGAGTGGAAAATCCCAAATGTTTGCTAAACTATTCCCACATATTGGAATTTGATGGATTATCCCAGGAAATATGAAATTGTGTCCTGTCTTCCGATTCAAGCAAACCTGATAGATCCCAAGGAATTATTAAGAGGAAGATAGAGGGTCAGTGGAAAAGGTTGGGTGCGACTCTCCGCACCAGCGCCGCATCGGGAGGGCCGTTGTGAACTCGGCTGAGTTTCACGACGGCGTCGGAGGCCGCTCTTCGCACCCTATTCACCCCCCTCCCCCCGCCCCATGGGGCTAGGAGCGGCGTTGTGAGAAACTCGGCCGCCGGACCTTGACGCTTGCCGAAGAATGACGCGACGGCGGCGCCTAAGTGACGTCAGCCGCACATGCGCAGGTTGGCCGGCTCCAACCCGCGCATGCGCGGTTGCCGTCTTCCCCTCCGCTGCCCCGCAAGATGTGGCGGCTTGATCTTGCGGGGTGGCGGAGGGGAAAGAGTGCGTCTCTTGGAGACGCCGGCTCGACGATCGGTGGGCACCGATCACGGGCCAGTCCCCTCCCGAGCACGGCCGTGGTGTTCAATCCCCTCTCCGCCTCCCACAGGCCCCAAACTTATCTTTCGCACTATGTTCACACCAGCAGACCAGGTGTGGTTGCCGCCGGCGTGAACAGGTCGGGAACGTCAGGCCGCTCGGCCCATCCGGGCCGGAGAATCGCCGGTTGGTATGAAAAACGGCGAGCGCCGATTCTCCGAGCGGGGGGTGGGGGAATCACGGGGGGTGCCAGGGCATCGTGATGCGCCCGGCCCTCCCGCGATTCTCCCACCTGTCATGGGGAGCGGAGAATCGCGGCCATTATGTCGATAACATGAATAGAGACATAAACATGGGCGTGAATCAGCTGAGTAATCTGTTACTCGAACAGTTTTACAGCACAGAAAGAGGCCCTTCGGCCTATCGTGTCAATGACGGCCATCAAACTCCTATCTATTCTAATCCCATTTTCCAGCACTTGGCCCATAGCCTTATATTCTATGACGTTTCAACTGCTCATCGAAATGCTTCTTGTTGGAGGGTTCCCGCCTCTACCTCTGTTATAACCCTCATCTGAACTACAGTCGCTTCCCCATAATTCTTGTGGAATACAAACTCCCTGAGGGGCGGAGGCCCATAAGCGAGGTAACTGAATACGGACACAAAAGCCAGCCCAGAAAGGAGCCTGGGCAGAGACGTCCTGGCTAGCACCTGGATTGTGACCTATAAATAGTTTGCTTTGACGTTAAATTAGTTTTGTTATACTCTCGTATCTGACTATTCTGTGGTCACAAAAATCACCCTTTCAGGCAACACATTCCGGAAGCCCATCACCGTCTGGGTGAAAATGTGTCTCTGAAATCCCCTCTAAATCCCCTGCCACCTCTACTAAAGGGAAACGTTTTCTTCCAACCTACTCTATCTATGTCCCTCATAATTTTGTACACCCCAATCAGGTCCCCGCTCAGCCTTCCCTGCTCTTAGGGAAACAACCCCAGCCTAACCAGCCTCTCTTCGTGTAAATTTATTTAAAACTAGTGCAGAATTGTCTTCTTTGACCAGAATAATTATAATGAATTTACTGATTATTTACTGAAGTCTCAATTTTGAATGTTGTTAGGTCAACGGCACAAAATTCCCCCAGTGTGACAATAATTGTTTCAAATTTGGCAATTTGACTCAGAAAAACAGTAAAGATTGCCAGTTTAGGGAGTGGAAAATGAGCCATATGAGGTGACTCTGACAAGATTTTAATATGCTGCTTGTGCATGAATGAGTTAAATATTTTCTCAGTGCATTCAGACACCCAAATTTATTCATAGCACCTTCTTGAAGAGTTACAACGAATGCACAACTGAGCAGACAATCAGGAAAAAAGCTGCAATAATGGTGCTGATAATAAGCACATACGTGCTATAAATAATGTTCAGTGAAGCAATCCAAATGTGGGGTGTGAAAATCAGAGCAATGTTGCAGCGATTAAGGCAGATAAATGATCAAGTCTTTCAGACTATTCCAGTCACCTGGAGAAATGCCCTCGACATTTTTGGAAGGACAGTGTAGGGTCAAGCAGTTGTGGAATATTAGTATCTCATCTGCAATCGGAATGATGTTCAAAAGAAGTTATCTGTCTTGAAAAGGAAGGTGAACGGTGAGGATCACTGCTAATTATGTCAAAACTACTATCTAAACTTGTCATTGCCAATAATCCGATAATGGCAGAAATACCTTTCCAAGGAGGTTGGGTCAGACTTGTTTGCCTGAGTAATTTCACACAAGAGTATTGTTAACTTGAATTATGTCTGTTTCATCTTGCAAGCACAGGAAGAGCTGACGAGAAGAGTTTAGAAAAGGCACATTTCCTTACTCGCAGCTGAAAAGAATTAACCTTGTAGCTAGTCTCGTGAATTGATAAAACTGACTAAATACAAGTCATCACTGCTTTCTGTTCTAATGGCTAGATAATTCAGCTTTCATTGTACTAAATATGGCAATAAATATACATACAATGATGCCGGCTGCTTCTTCCTGCAACATGACATCTCAAACAATAGATAGTGTACTTCACTGTGTAAGATGATGGATGACCTTCAACCATGCCAAAGCTTGTGTTAATATCATATGGATATTACAGGAACAGAGAAACAAAGGCCATTTGGATATTCCATAAGACCATAAGGCACAGGTGAAAAATTAGGCCATTCGGCCCATTGAGTCTGCTCCACCATTCAATTGTGGCTGACACGTTTCTCATCTGCATTCTCCTGCCTTCTTCCCATAACCCCCGATCCCCTTATGAATCAAGAACCTACCTATCTTTGTCTTAAGGACACTCAGTGACTTGGGCTCCACAGCCTTTTCTGCGGTAATGGAACGACTTGTGGCAAGTTCCACAGATTTATCACCCTCTGGCTGAAGAAATTCCTCCTGATCCCTGTTTTAAAGGATCATCCCTTCAGTCTGAGGCTGTGCCCTCGGGTTCTAGTTTCTCCTACTGGTGGAAACATCCTCACCACTTCCACGGCATCTAGGTCTTTCAGTATTCTGTAAGTTTCAATAAGATGGCCCCTCACCCTACTCAGCTCCATTGAGTACAGACTCAGAGTCCTCAATCACTCCTCATATGACAAGTCCTTCATTTCGTGAATCATTCATGTGAAACTCCTCTGGACCCTCTCCAAGGCCACACATCCTTCCTTAGTTACGGGGCCCAAAACTATTCACAATACTCCAAATGGGGTCTGATCAGAGCCCATTTACAGCCTCAGCTATACATCCCTGCTGTTGTATTCTAACCCTCTCGACATGAGTGCTAACATTGCATTGCCCTCCTGACTGCCAACTGAACCTGCATGTTAACTTGAAGAGAATCCTGAACTAAGATTCCAAAGTCTGATGTCCAAAGCCTTTTCCCATTTCCCATCTTTGTCTCTATTCTTCTGACAAAAGTGTCTAACCTCACTTTTTCGCATCGTATTCCATCTGTCACTTCTTTGCCCACTCTTCTAGCTTGTCCACATCCTTCTGCAGCCACCCTGCTTCTTCAACACTACCCATTTCTCTACATATCTTTCCACCATCTGCAAACTTAGCAATAATGCCCTTAGTTACTACTTCCAGATTGTGAATAGTTTTGGTTCCAACATTGACCCCTGCAGAACACCACTAGCCACTGGCTGCCACCCTGAAAAAGACTGCTTATATCCCCACACTCTGCTTTCTGCCAGTGGGGTGGCACAGTGGTTAGCACTACTGCCTCACAGCATCAGGGACCCAGGTTCAATTCCGGCCTCGGGTGATTGTTTGGAGTTTGTACATTCTCCTTGTGTCTATGTGGGTTTCCTCCGGGTGCTCTGGTTTCCTCCTAAGTCCAAAGGATGTGCGGGTTAGATAGATTGGCCATGCTAAATTGCCCCTTAATATCCAGGGATGTGCAGATTAGGTTATGGGATTACGGGGTTAGGTAGGTGTAGACACTTGTAAATGGGCAGAGTGCGCATTTGAAGGGTCAGTGTAGACTCGATAGGCCAAATAGCCTCCTTCTGCACTGTAGGGATTCTATGATATCCAGCCAATCTCTTACCTTTGGTATATCGAAAAAAGCTCTTCCTATCTTCTATTATATTATTCGCTAATTTACACTCATAATTGATCTTCTCCCCCTTTCTTTTGCTTTTATGCTGTCCTTGACTTCCCTTGTCAGTCATGGATGCCTCATCCTCCCCTTAACTTGTTTCCTCTTCCTTGGGATGAATTTTCTGTTGTGCCTCCAGAATAACCCCAAAACAGAGGGTCGAGCATGAAGGAGGAACTGAAGGAAATTCTTATTAGTCAGGAAATTGTATTGGGGAAATTGATGGGGTTAAAACCCGACAAGTCCCCAGGGTTTAATGCTCTGCATCCCAGAGTACTTCAGGAAGTGGCCCTACAAATAGTGGACGCATTGGTGATCGTTTTCCAGCATTCTATAAACTCTGGAAGAGTTCCAATGGATTGGAGGGTAGCTAATGTAACCCTACTTTTTTAAAAAGGAGGGAGAGAGAAAAGGGGGAATTATAGACTGGTTAGCCTGACATCGGTGGTGAAAAAATGCTGGAGTCAATATTAAGAATGAAATAACTGAGTATTTGGAAAGTGGAGGCAGGATCAGTCCAAGTCAGTATGGATTCACTAAAGGGTGAACAAATGCTTGACAAATGTTTGGAATTTTTTTTAGGATGTGACCACTGGAGCGGACAAGGGTGAACCAATGGATGTTGTGTATCTGGACTTTCAAAAGGCTTTTGACAAGGTCCCACACAAGAGATTAGTGAGTAAAAATAAAGCTCATGGTATTGGAGGTAGGTAATGTATTGACGTGGATAGAGAACTTGTTGGTACAGGAAGCAGAGAACGGGAATAAACGGGTCCTTTTCAGAGCGGCAGGCAGTGACTAGTGGGGTACCGCAGGGTTCAGTGCTAGGTCCCCAGCTGTTCACAATATATTTTAATGATTTGGACAAAGGAATTGCATGCATTATCTCCAAATTTGCAGATGATAAAAACTGGGTGGCAGTGTGTGCTGTGAGGAGGATGCAAAGAGGCTACAGGGTGATTTGGACCGGCTGGCTGAGTGGGCAAATACTTGGCAAATGCAATATAATGTGGATAAATGTGAGGTTATCCACTTTGGTGCCAAAAACAGGAAGGCAGATTATTATCTGACTGGTAAGAAGTCTTACAACACCAGGTTAAAGTCCAACAGGTTTGTTTCAAACACGAGCTTTCGGAGCACTGCTACTTCCTCAGGTGAATGGAGTTCACTGATCAAGTCTGCCTCATTACACATCACCAAATCCAGAATGCCCTGTCCCCTATTGGGCTCTGCCACAAGCTGCTCCAAAAAGTCATCATGTAAACATTCCACAAATTCCTTTACTTGGGATCCGCTACCAACCTGATTTGCCCAGTCCACCTACATATTGAAGCCCCCCCCCCCCCATGACTAATGTAATATTGCCTTTCTTAAATGCTTTTACAATCTCCTGATTTATTTTCTACCCCATATCCTGACTACTGCTTGGGGACCTGTACATAACTCCTATCCGGGCCTTTTGTCCTTTGCGAATCCTCCACTCTACAGAGCTCTAAGCAGATTCTAAGCCTCTGATCTTTTCTCTCCTTTTGCTATCGATTTAATTTCATTTCTTCCTAACAACAAAACCCTGTCCCCTCTGCCTTACTACCTGTCCTTTTGAAAGAACACATATATTTGGATATTTAGATCCCAGCCCTGATCCCCTTGCAGCCATGTCTCTGTGAAGCCTACAAGGTCGTACCTGCCAATTTCAATGTGCGCCACAAGCTCATTTACCTTGTTCCATATACTGTGTGCATTTAGATACAACACCCTCAGTCCTGCATTGACCGCTCCCCTTTTCATAGTTGTCCCTTTTTCTGCTGTGCCTTCAGTTAGATTCCTGCCACCTTCTATACTCTCTGCTCTATTACGTGTTCTCGAAACTTTACTAACATCTCCTGAGCCCTCGGCCTTTTTATGATTTTAAAGTTCTCGTCATTAACCTGCACTCCCACCTTCTCCTTTAACTTAATTTTCTAATTTTCCATACAATTGAACCTGCCCCTGCCCAACTGTTCAGTTTAAAGCCCTATTTATATCCCCAGTTATGTGATTCACCAAGATTCTGGTCCCAGCTTGATTTAGGTGAAGACTGCCCCATTGGAATAGCTCCCTCCTTCCCCTGGACTGGTGCCAATATCCCATGAATTCAAACCAATTTCCCCACACCAGCCTTTGAACCACGCATTTACCTCTTTAATCTTATTGATCCTGTGCCAATTAGCTCATGGTTCGGGTAGTAATTTGGAGATTATTACCTTTTTGGTTCTGCTTTTTAATTTAGCCCCTAGCTGCTCATATTCCTTCAACAGAACCTCTATCCTTGCTCTACCTATGTCATTGGTACCTACATGGACCATAACAACTGGACTTTTGCCCTCCCACTGCAAGTTTGTCTGCAGCTCATGAGATATCTCCAACCTGAGCACCAGGCAGGCAGCACAACCTGATCCTGCCAGAGAACACTGTCTATGCCCCTAACTATACTATTCCCGATTACGGCTACATTTCTTTTCCCTCTCCCCCCACTTGAATGACACCTTGTACCATGGTGCTGTGGTCAGTTTTCTCATCCTCCCCACATTCTCTGCTCTCATCCACACTGGGAGGAAGAATCTTCAGCCTGTTGGACAAGGGCTAGGGCTGAGCTCCTGCAACTGTACCTTCTGGATCTCTCTACATACCTCACTCATAGTCACACCCTCCTGTCCTTGATCACTGGCAAAATTCATGGCAGTTAATCTAAGGGGGGATGACTGCCTTCTGAAACACAGCTTCCAGGTAACTCACCCCCTCCCTGCTGTGTCTCCATGTCTGAAGCTCAGAATCCAGCTCATCAACTCTGAGCCGAAATTCCTCAAGCAGCCAACACTGAGGGCAAGGGGCAGCACGGTGGCACAGTGGTTAGCATTGCTGCCTACGGCGCTGAGGACCCGGGTTCGAATCCCGGCCCTGGGTCACTGTCTGTGTGGAGTTTGCACATTCTCCCCGTGTCTGCATGGGTTTCACCCCCACAACCCAAAGATGTGCAGGATAGGTAGATTGGCCACTCTAATTGGAAAAAATAATTGGGTACTCTAAATTTTTAAAAAACACTGAGGGCAACACGTGGCACAATGGATAGCACTGCTGCCTCACAGCGCCGATGTTGCAGGTTCGATCCCGGCTCTGGGTCACCGCCCTGTGGATTTTGTGGTTTCGCCCCCACAACCCAAAGATGTGCAGGGCAGGTGGAGTGGCCTTGCTAAATTGCCCCTTAATTGGATAAAATGAATTGGGTACTCTAAATTTATAAAAAAAAAGCAGCCAACACTTGCTACAGATGTGTTCACTAGGAACCACGATGGGGTCTACCAGCTCCTACATCGTGCAGGTACAACACATCGCCTGACCCTGCATCTCTATTTTATTTAATTAGGCCTGCACCCAGTCGCCTGGTGAGAGCCATCAAAATGGCCCCCGTGCTGCGAGATGCCACCGAGTTTCGCTCTTTTCTTGGACCAGTAAATTATTATTGGCCATTTATTCCAAATCTGGCAACCGTCTTGGCCCCCCTTCACTTGCTTCCCAAGAAACACCACCCATGGGAATGGAGCCAGGCCCATGATGAGGCATTTAAGAAGGTGAAATGGCGGTTGTCCTCTTTGGCGGTATTGATGTATTTCAACCCTCCAAACCAATTGCATGTCACATGCGATGCTTCACGTATGGGATTGGGGAAGTTCTGTGTCATCGGATGAACGATGGCCATGAACGTCTGATTGCCTTTGCCGACTGGACGCTGGCTGTATCTGAGAGAAAATATGCCTGAATAGGAAAAGGTCTGGCGGTCGTATTTGATGTAAAACGGTTTCATCAGTACGTCTACGGCTGCCATTTCTTTATCTTCATGAATCACAAGCCGTTGTTGTGCCTCTTCCATGAAGACAAGATGATCCTGACAATTGCGTCTGCGAGGATTCAGAATTGGGCCTTGTGACTGCCTGCTTACAATACTCTTTTGAGCACCACCCAGGGACCCAGATTGCGCATGCTGATGCGCTGAGCTGTCTTTCTCTGCTGACCGAATCCGCAAACCAGCCTGCGGTGAACAAAGGAGTCACTGTCCTGAATTTTATGGACTCCTTGCCCGTCACTGCATCATGTATTTGTGACTCGTCGCAGACCAGCACCATCCTTGCCAAGGTGTAGCATCTGCAAGTCAGCATTGACCGCCACAAGGAGAGTTGAAAACTTTCTCCTCCAAGCTCTCAGTGCTGACTGCTGGAGTCCATATTCACCCATTGGCAAAAAAAGCTGTTGCTCTGGAGAAGGTCCAGACAATCATTTTAAGGACCTTCACAACTGGCACCTCAGAGTGTCCAAAATGAAGATACTGGTGAGACATTATGTTTGGTGACCAGGTTTGGACATGGATATTGAGACGTTGGTTCACCAGTGCTCCATCTGCCAAGAGCTTACTTGGTTGTCGCGTGCCAACCCCCACATCTGAGATAGCCATCTCCTCCATCCCTCTGGCGAACTCCATTGCCCTCTGCTCAGTGGTGTGAGAGCCCCGAAGTCCTGGATTCCCTCACGGTCTTCTACCGCTCTCTTCTGTTATGGCCTGCCTTTTCCTTGGGGACGGTTAAAGTACATGGTGAGATGCATGGAGGCACTGTACAGGGGGGAGGGGGCAATGGTGGCCTCCTGTCATTCAGCGGCATCCCCAGCAAGTGGTCACACTGGTGCCAATTAGTACTCCTTTTGATAAACGTGAACCCGGCAGGAAGGCTTCTGTGAGGAACTGAGGAGATTAAGTAGCCATTTTTGCTCACAGGCAAAGAGCCTGGGGTGCTGAGCATGCCATGCCAGTGCTTGGTGGGGGCCGCTCAGCTGATGTGGGGGGACCCTCGGCTGGGAGTGGCGGACCCCCTGCAGGGGTGGGCTATCATGGGGGGGGGAAGGCACTGGGGGACAACCGGGAGGGCAGCTGTGTGCAGGGTCACCATGCCAACCCTGGATGGGGTCATATGTACCATTCTGGGGGCACTCTTGTCCCTGGCCGTCTACCCCACCAATCACCCATAGCCCCCACAGACTGCCGAGGCCTCTGGCTGTCCGGCTGAAGGCTATTGCTAATAGGAAATTGGCAATCGTGGTAAAGTGAGCACTTCATACAACCCAAGTGGATTCCTGTGGGAGGATGGGCCATGTAGCATGCGGGAGTCATTGCCTAACATCCCAATCACACCTTGATGCCTGGAAAACTGTGCTTGAACACTGCAAGAGGCAACACCACACACGCAGCAGCCAATATCCGAACACCCATGGGATGGGACACAGCACCGGGGGCATGTCCACGGCCGCAGGGTGGATGAGTGCCACAGGGATGGGGGGGATGCCTGGAGAGATGGGTCAAGGGTTTGGAGGTCGGAACACCGGCCTGTCCCGTATGCTGGCTGTGAGACAAGTCTCATCAGAGGGGTGGAACTTTGGGGAGGTGGTGGCTACCGTCGCCACTCCATGGGACGGGTCCGGGTTGGCACCCGGCGCCCCCTCATCCTGTTCGGTGCCCATAGCGTCCTGGGATTCACCTTGGGACAGAGGGGCAGCTGGTTCGAGCCCTTAGCCCTGGCCGTTCCCCAAGGTCTGCACCATCGTGTCAATGCCCTCTGCGATTTCTCCTCAGTGACTGGCCATGTTCTGCAGCGCCTCGACAATTCCCGCCTGGGACTAGGACAAGCTCTTTAGCGCCTCAGTCATTCCCATCTGAGAACAGGACATGTTCCGCAGAACCTCATCAAGGTCAGCCTGGTACTGCATCACATCCCTCAACGAGTCGGACATTCTGCCAAGACCCTCAGCCACGGCCGTCACTTGAGCATTTATGTCTATTTACTCGTGCTGCCCAGTGTAGGTTATTGAACTTTTTCGTGCACTGGAGGCCAGTTCTTGTGGTCACACTCCCGGTGCGCACAGCTGCTGCCATCTTGTCTATGGCAGCACTGGCTGCCTTCGACCTAACCTGCCTCGACCCTCGGGGGAACAGGACATTCCTCCTGGCCTCCACAGTGTCTAGCAGCCTCCCCAGGGCAGCATCCCTGAATTTTGAGGCCGGTCTCCTGGGTGCCATTGTTGCAAGCTGTCTGGGATTGGCTGAGGAAGTGCTGCTTAAATGCTGCTCAAATTTGTTAGTGGGGGGCTGACGGGCGCGGTGCCGGTGAATCAGGTGACAAGCCTTCAATTGCGGCGAGAAGCCCTTGAGGCCTCGTTAAGTGGACCAATTAACGTTTAATATAATTGCCGGCCTCGCTGGGCTTAGCGCCGGGAAGCTCATGCCAGTTCCCGCTCGCTACAACACTTAGAAATTTCTCCGGAGAATCGCTACCTAGGTTCTTCCGCCGGAGAAGAATTACAACCTGTAATGGGGGTCCTGGGAGAGGGACTGCCTATTACAGGGTCCCTGGGTGGGGAGGGGATTGGTGGGAAGGAGGGAGGGGAGGTGTCTGGTAGAGGAGGGGTGGAAAGGTAGTACATTCTGGGTGGGGAGGATGTTCGGATGGACTTTGGGTCAACTCCCTTTACCTCCTTGGGGTAAACTCTGCGGGGTCCATCACATCAGGCTCACATTTGCTGAGACCATCTGCAATCCCTGCCCTCGTGATTCCCAACCCTGAGGACCAGAGAATCACAGAGGGCCGGAGAATAGGCCCACTTAAAGGATGCAAATGGGTCATTAAGACCCATCTGTATTTATTTACATTCTCCCACAGTCATGCGGTCATGAACCTCGATCCCAGCCAGATTGGGGTAGGGGGGGGGGGGGGGGGGGGGGGGTAGGGTGCCGATCCTGATTTTCCCCGATGCCCAATTCTCCGTGTCCCATCGGAAATGCGCTATGAGGGGACGGAGAATCCAGATCTTAGTCTCCCAAACAGAGTTTTGTCCATTCTTTCTAAACAATTCAAAAATAATAAGTCAAGGATCTTTTAGAGTTACCTGCAGCAAACTTAGTAAATTTGCTCCTGTCATTGATGAAAAGTATTCATATGACAAATATTTCAGAGGTCCTCATTAACCTTGCAGTACAATAAAAGCTTAATTGGTCAGCAAAGTCTTTGTTCCAAGTTAAATATCTCTTTGATTTACCCTGGGACACACAAAATAAAGAGACCTCCTTTTTCTTCCTAGCCTGAACAGAACCAGGAAAGAGGAAATCAGAAAAAGGACCCTGACTTTTCTGCAGGAATTTTCTAATATTGCTGACAAAAGAAAAACTACTGAGACGGATCTGCAGCTGCAGCACTTATTCACCGGAGGATGTGAGAGTATCATACAGAGAAGCACGCACGAAGGTAACTTGTTCTTAGTGATTTTTCTTCCTTTGAGAATGGGCATATTCAAAGTGCATGTGGAATTTAAATGAACGTGGAACAATGTCAACCATTTCAAAGGAATCATAATGTAAGGTCGTTCCCCCATGATAAATTCACAATCCTTCTGAAGTACTCTGCACATTCCTTTATTGTGTTGAGAAAAACAACTGTAATACAGAATAAAGACACGGAGGTTGAAGTCCACAAATTTACTCTCACTTCAAGTGTAAAGCAACATTTCCCTTGGCTAATCCTGAGGATTTACATGGCACCATTCATGTTGAGAGATGCTCCGCTAACAAAGTGCTGCACTCCAAATGGTAATTTATTGCTTTTTGGATCAACCATTATCGGACCACATACAGCCCAACAAAACAGCTGCACTGGGGACAACAGCTGGTGGGATGTCTAGAGGTGCCTAACATCATTCTAGTCCTGTATGAAAAAATTAAGTTAATGATGGGCAGTGAGTAGAGTGGCCCATTCCCCCTTACTTCATCTGAAACCTATGACAAGGCCAGAAATAGCACCCAGTGGAAACTGAACCAGTCCGAAGTTTTCCTCCTAATCTGGAAGACACAAATTTGTTGTCATAAATAGCTCAAAATTCTTCATCAGTAATATTTTCCTTTATCAATGCTCTCACCAGAAATACTTTGTCATTTAAAAAAAATATTAATAAACTTTCTGTCGTCCATAGTAAAATCTCCCCTAGATTCCTGGTGGTACCTTCTGTTATCGATTTGAACACATGGGCAACCGATTAGTGACTTGCTGATTATTTTGTTCGGGCAGTCAGTAAACACCCTGGTAAAGAGGACCGGCCATTAAAATTTGCTTTCCTCTTTGTTGCTGCTTCGTTGGCACCCATTCTGATTTGGTTTTGTAAAATGTAATGGGCACACAGCCGCCATGATCTGGGATGTCTCGGACCCTCCCAGGGAAAAGAGAAAAATAAGTTGCACCAATCAATAGTGCCAAAAAAGACGTGGGCCTCAAGATTGCTAAACAATCTGGTTTGGGCAATCACCACCTAGTCACACCTAAGGTCTCAACACTCCAGGCAGAGAGCATTAGTGCTTCCGCAGTGTGCATCACTGCATCATATCTTTCTCAGTTCGATACAAGTGATACATTCAGATATCTCTGTGTGCTATGTGCCTTGGCATGTAACCTGCAATTGGCTTCATCAAGAGTGCTCTCATTTTAATGTTACATATCATAGCAGGCTTTCATTGGCAAGTTACAATGATTAACGTAGTAACAAGGAATACATGTTTTTCAAGAAATGTATAGATGGTCAATCTCCCCACCCCCTCCCCCCAACAAATAATTACACTATAAAGCTTCTAATAATGTTGTCACAGGCTAACAGCCTGTATTCAAAGTAAAACCTGAGAGGAAAAAATATCTCCATATCTTGAGTTGCTGGAATTATTTTCAAATTGACAGAAAATTCTGTGCAATGCAGTTTCAGCATAAAGGCTAATATTGAGCTATATATATTCGGAAATAATATTCACCTGAAGAAGGAGCAGTGCTTCGAAAGCTAGTGATTTGAAACAAACCTGTTGGACTTTAACATGGTGTTGTAAGACTTCTTACTATTATCAAATAGTGCACAGTGTCAAAATGTAAATGACTCTTCTTTGAGAACGGCAGCAACAGGAATTCTTGGCTTTAGCAATGCAGCTAAATGGTTACCATGGAAAAGCATCAGTCTCTAAGTATTGTATTTCATCACGCACACATCCTGTCTTTCCAAGAAAGGCAAACCCAGATTCAGTATAACTTTAAGAAATTGTACCCTTGAGCACTGATAGTTACAGCATATTTCTATTTTCAGTCATTGGCTCCTGTCAGACTGTTGCACAGATTCACTGGTCTCAGGTCATGTGGAAAGATCAGTATAAATGCCAAATTTGTTTTTCATCTAAATTGTGTATTTAAAATCATTGCACTACCTTGTTACAATTATTTTTTCCGACCATAAAAATGTCACAACGTTCTTCGTCCTAAAACAAATTAAACAAATCACTTTCTTTTGTCCAGGTCACCACTATTCAAATCAACAAAACAGCAGTGTAACATTCTAGAAGTTGTGTTTCTGCTCCATTTTTCGAATATTGCAATGAAAATGCATAAAGGATGTGTACTTGTAAGTTTTTTCAACCGTGAGTCACAGAATAATACTTGAGGGAGTGAACAAAACACATATTGGAAGAACAGTTTAAAAAACTTGCTAATTAAATGACCTGATCTCTGTGCAATATGAACTCAGCCCGAGGGACTGCAGGGCAACCACAACTAGTTCCAGTAACCCGGCCAAGGAAGGGGAGAGTCCTGCTGCTGACTGCTGCCTGATAATTTCCGAAGGACCTCTGTAGGTTTTCGTTAGGGAATAAACAAGTTCTGTTGCAATTTTCACAAAAGACACAAAAGTTGGTTGGTTCGTCACAAATTACAGACTTGCACGAAGCTTAGCCACTTGGCCAAGATACTCCTTATGCTAATGATTTCCGCTCCAGATACAAAGTGTGTTGGCGGCCAGCCCGCCACAATGTGGGTTTCCACACCAGGCCATCCATTTTTCAGTTTATTATATATTCATGATAAGGAAGTACATCGGATCCCATGGCAGGTAAGGCTGCAATTTATTCAAAATCAAGAAGTCAACAGCCCCCAAATTCAGTGACAATGTGCTGCGGGTTCTTCTGGTTATCGTGGAGGAACGCTGGGGTGCCCTGTGATGCGAGAAGGAGCTCCGCCAACCTCATCACTCTGGCGTGGGAGAGGTATCTGGCACAGCCAGCACCAACTCTGCACACAGGAAATCCATCAACCAGTGCAGACAAAGGGTGAATGATCTCATCCATTCCAAGGGAGTAAGCCAACCTTCTCCTCACTCTCGGCTTACAATCTCACAAGCCCATCAGACATTGAGTCCACAGGGATCTCACACACTACCATCACAAGGGACATTACTACTGACTCTCACACGTATCTTGACATCTTCACTTTCACTTACATCCTTTGTAGCCCGCGTCCTTAGGCATTCCACCTGTCTACGTAGCACCCACGCAAGGCAGGTATTCTTTTCATCTGTCTCAGCATCCATCATGTTCACAGTCAGTCCATCTGTCTTCATGCAGGACAAGCTCACCAACAACAAAAGGGAGAGATCCCTGACCGTTGGGGATGTTTGAGGTCAGACCCTCACAGAGTTTGAAGAGCGTGCTGCCGAGATGGCTGCAGAGGACTGAGGCCATGAGTGCAATAACGGTGAGACCTGCAATTCCCAACCAAGTGAGGACCCAGAACCAGCTCAACATTCACCCAAAACAAAGTGAGTGTTTTGTAATGTTATTGTCCATGTAGCCAATCACTGCAAATCTGTTCGCTTTTTGACAGGCGACAGTGAGAAACACAAAAGGCATAGTGGCAGCCAGACCCTCAGGCCCAATCCCTACACTACCTCAGTTGAGGATCATGAGGACCAAATTGATAATGACCCGTTATAGCATTTACGTATACTCTCCATCAATGCAGAAACACAAATCTCAGAAGGATCAGATTTTAGAGCAAGCTCAGTGTCATAATCTGGTGAGAACAACAGCGATTCTGGTCCACAGTAGGTGAAGGCAGGGGTAATAAATGTCTCCAAAACCTGGTGGACTGCTGGAGGCAAGGATTCAACTGAGATCCAATTTGATGACGAACCTCTGAGCTTTCCCGGAACATAGGTGTTGGAGCTGCAAGGACACATATGTGAGTATCAGGTACATACGATGGAGGAGTCTGCCTGCATTTAGTCCGATGTCAGTATGCCAATGCCCCAGGGTCAATAATAGTAGGATGGCGACCATCATGGAGACGTTGATCTAGGACTTGGACCTGATAGGCAGGAGTTGCACTGCATCGCTGTAGGCATAGGTAGCATCCACCAGTGGATAAGCGAGAAAGGGACAGTGCACCACGTCCTCACTTCAGGTGTGCCTTCTCCTCAAAGAGTCAGCCAGGGGCCCTCGAGCACCCAGAGAGATGAGGACCAGCATAAGATCTTAAAGATCAGAAGACATGGGAGCAGAATTAGGCCACCCGGCTCATCGAGTCTGCTCCGCCATTCAATCATGGCTGATATTTTTCTCATCCCCATTCTCCTGCCTTCTCCCCATAACCCCTGTTCCCCTTATTGATCAAAAACCTATCTATCTCTGTCTTACAGATACTCAGTAATTTGGCCTCCACAGCCTTCTGTGGCAACAAGTTCCACACCTCTGGCTGAAGAAATTCCTCCTCATCTCTGTTTTAAAGGATCGCCCCTTTAGTCTAAGATTGTGTCCTCTGCTTCTAGTTTTTCGGACAAGTGGAAACAGCCTCTCCACGTCCACTCTATCCAGGCCTCGCAGTATTCTGTAAGTTTCAAGAAGATCCCCCCTCATCCTTCTCAACTCCAACGAGTACAGACCCAGAGTCCTCAACCGTTCCTCATACGTCAAGCTCTTCATTCCAGGGATCATTCTTGTGAACATCCTCTGGACTCTTTCCAAAGCCAGCACATCCTTCCTTAGATACGGGGCCCAATACTGCTCACAATACTCCAAATGGGGTCTGACCAGAGCCTTATACAGACTCAGAATTACATCCCTGCTCTTGTATTCTAGCCCTCTCGACATGAATGCTATCATTGCATTTGCCTTCCTAACTTGACTGGACCTGCACATTAACCTTAAGTGAATCGGGAACAAGGACTCCTAAATCCCTTTGTGCTTCTGATTTCCTAAGCAGCTGGATACTGCAGGGACAATCACCCAGGTGACCCCAAGAGTGGCCCTGCGATCCATATTCCTCTGCCTGAGGGCACATCAGTTCAGCTCCACAGGCCAAGGGGAGTGCATCTGCTCCACAGTTGGAGACCCAAAGCCGTCCAGGTCTCGTGCCTCCAGAGTACCCCACCAAAGTAATCTCAGACAACAGGGTTTGCAGTAGGCAGGTGCTTCCATCTCAGCTGTGAATGGCAAGGGTGCACCAAAATATAGTCATAGGTTTCGGGAAGATTAAGAAATAACAGAAGCACAAAGATATACCTGGGTAATTTTCCACAGTGTCAGGTGGATGTCAGTGTTATCGTTGTATTGGAACAGCTTGGCTAGAGGCATGGTTAGCTCTGGAGCACAAGTCTTCAGTACTATTTCTGTGTTGTTGTCAAGACCCATAGTCTTTGCAGTATCCAATGCCTTCAGCCATTTCTGGATATTACGTGGAGTGAAGAAAATTGGCTGAAGACTTGCATCTGAAAAGCTGGGAACTTCAGGAGGAGGCCAAGATGGATCATCTGCCTGGCACATCTGGTTGAAGATGACCGCAATTGCTTCAGCCTTATTCTTTGCACTGATGTGCTGTGTTCCCATATTATTGAGGATGGGAATATTTGTGGAGCCTCCTTCTCCACTGAGCTGTTTAATTGTCCACCACCATTCATGACTGGATCTGGCAGGATTGCAGAACTTAGATCTAATCGATTAGTTGCGTGATCGCTTAGCTATATCTAGCACATGTTGCTTTCACTGTCTGCTATGCAAGTAATCCTCTATGGTAGTTTCATCACATTGACACCTCAATTTTAGACATGCCTGGTGCTGTCCCTGTATGCCCTCCTGTACTCTTTATTGAATGAGGGTTGACCCTCAGCTTGATGGTAACGATGACATCTGGACGGAACATTTAATGATGAAATCACATGGAGTTGCGCAAGTGTTGAATAGTTATTGCTAATAAATAAAATGGCTTAATTTATCCAAGGCTGATAGAATTTTGCATCACACATCTTCTCAAGTATATAATAGATCATCCATCCTTTAACTGAACAGTTAAAGTTGTTACATAAAATGTAGAATTTCCTTTGAGGACAAAATTAGAATTATTGTTCTCATTTCTTGGATTTGAGCCTGTAATCATCTTTAACTGATAAATTATACCAGCAGGGGCCAACGGACGGCTGATGAGCAAAAAATAATTTTTAAATGCTCATCTGCCAAAATAAGAAAATAATCATGGGACAGATTGTCAATAAAACTCTCAGCCACAGTCTCTGGGGCAGATAATTAAGTGGTGGGCTTTATGCATTCTCACAGTTAGTCAATTATTAAATAGAGTTTTGGTTATGCTTTCAAACAGATGTCATTTCTTGGCAACAGTAATGCTTGACTCACCGAAAAAAGGGCCACAAAATTCAGCTCCTTAGCTTCCGCTGTTTTAGTGCAATGGGTCTGTTCTGAAATCAAAATGGCATCTGTACTGCATGCATATCCTTCTGACTTATGGTGGCCAGCATTTTGGTGAGAACATTAACGCTGCTTTCAGCAGCACATGTCAAAGTATAAAGAGAAGGCAGTTAGTTATGCCAGTCAGAATCCAACACTGATTTGATGCCAATGCTGCCATGCTCAATCTCCCTAGTCCAGCCCAACTAGTGTCATCTCCTACGTGCATGTAGCAGAAAATGCAGTAAGCAGCGCATTCAGCAGCAGGAAGGAACAACCCCCCAACATACCGACTGGTACTATTTAAGGAAATCATCAACTACTTTCAGGTTAGTTGCTAATTGATTTCTTCTAGTTCTGTTTGCGTTTGTAGAAGTGTTGTGTATTTTCTGGTGCTATTTTAAATTAGTGTAGTTGCTAAGGAGTGGTGTTACATGTGGTGAAAGCCTGGGTTCTGCTTCAAAGGATCTGGTCAGGCTACTTGCTTTCAGTCATGATGTAAGATGTGGGTGTGACGCTTGCAAAAGTGGTCAGTGTGTAAGGATCAGGTGAAGATATGAATGGGAGGTAGGAATTGTGGTTGACGGAGGAAATCGGTTTGTGACTGAAGGTGGGAGATTTGAATTTAGTGGTTTATTTGTATGGATTTGGCATTTGAAGATGCAGTCACTTACCTTGACTACTCATTTAATGCCATTGACTTTCTCGTAATAATACTTTCAGGTCTTTGAAGCTATAATGCTGCGATTGACTATGACTATCTGTTCCCTTGTCTGGTGAGCTTCTTGGTCCCCTATGGGAAGAAGACCTCTCTCCTTCTGTCCACCTCCTGTACGAAAGCATCCAGTACTGAACTGCTGAGCCTTGGGAGTGTGTTTACTGCCCTGCCCGACAATATTCACTCTTGTTGCTCTTCCCCAGTCAGGTCCAGCACATGCTACAGCCAGGATGAACCACCCCTTTAAGAAATGCAGGCTTACTTAAACTGGTGTCAGAATCTTGCATAAACTTGGGTCCCCTGCTGAGATGTGCTATCACGCAACAGCACATTTCGAGCTAGGCTTCACACTGCTATCATTTCAATTGGCAGGCAGCGTGAAATTTGCATGCTGCCGATGTCATAACGAATCGGAATGGGTTCATTGGGCATTGGAATCCCTGTGCCTTTTTTTGTGTCTTATACAATTTTTCCCCAAAGATCTTTTTACACTAAAAGCTCTAATGTAGAAATCCTATCATAATTTGATATTATAAGACAAGGCATACATACATTATGAATGAACTCATGAGGGTTTGTATCTCCTTCATTAAAATTGTATACATTATTACAAATCGAACACTTGTCAATTAATAGTCTATCCAGAAGGTCAAACCAGTAAAAGACTCAGTAAGAATCTATTCTAGGGAGGCACGTGGCGCAGTGGTTAGCACTGGGGTTATGGCGTTGAGGACCCAGGTTTGAATCCGGGCCCTGGGTCACTATCCATGTGGAGTTTGCACATTCTCCCGTGTCTGCGTGGGTTTCACCCCCACAACCCAAATATGTGCAGAGTAGGTGGATTGGCCATGCTAAATTGGCCCTTAATTGGAAAAAAAAATTTGGTACTCTAAATTTATTTAAAAAAAGAATCTGGGCGGGAGAGAGAGAGAAAGAAAGAGAGAGAGAGCTGTTTTCAACAGTTACAACTGAGAAAGGAAGTCATGAAAGTTGCCATCAAGACAGGCTTTGGAAAAAGGTTCTGAACCAATATCCCTAACAGAAGAAACATTGCGTTGTAAATGCAAGTATTGCTTTTGTCTGTCTGTGATAGTGAAATAAGAGCGGCACATTCATGTACAGTGTTGTTTAATGGGAACTCGTGTGTTGAGGTTAAGAAACCACATAGAAATTTAAATATTGTTTTGTTTTCATTTGTTTTAAGAAAATTTGTTTATAAAATAACCAATAACCAAGGCATTGGTGGTGATCTTTCAGGAATCACTGGAGGCAGGGAGGGTCCCAAAGGACTGGAAAGTGGCAAATGTAACACCGCTGTTTGAGAAGGGAGGGAGACAGAAGACGGGAAATTATAGGTTGGTTAGTCTGACTTCGGCCATTGGTAAGATTTTAGAGTCCATTATTAAAGATGAGATTGCGGAGTACTTGGAAGTGCTCAATAAAATCGGATGGCTTCGTCAAGGGGAGGTCGTCTCTGACAAATCTGTTAAGAGTTCTTTGAGGAGGTAACACGGAAGTTAGAACCCGTGGACGTGATTTATTTAGATTTCCAGAAGGCCTTTGACAAGGTTCCGCATCAGAGACTGTTATGAACCCATGGTGTTAAGGGTAAGATCCTGGCATGGATAGATGATTGGCTGACTGGCAGAAGGCAAAGAGTGGGATAAAAGAATCTTTTTCAGAGAGGCAGCCGGTTACTAGTGGTATGCCTCAGAGGTCGGTGCTGGCACTACAACTTTTCACAATATACATTAAGAAGAAATGGAAGAAAGAACTGAAGGCACTGTTGCTACGTTTGCAGATTATACAACGGTAAGTAGAGGGACAGGTAGTATTGAGGAAGCAGGGAGTCTGCAGAAGGACTTGGGCAGACTAGGAGAGTGGGCAAAGACGTGGCAGATGGAATACAATGTGGAAAAGTGTGAGGTTATGCACTTTGGAAAGAGGAATGGAGGCATAGATGATTTTCTAAATGGGGAAATGCTTACGAAATCAGAAGCACAAAGGGACATAGGAGTCCTTGTTCCCGATTCACTTAAGGTTGCAGGTTAAGTCAGCAGTTTGGAAGGCAAATGCAATGTTAGCATTCATGTCGAGAGGGCTAGAATACAAGAGCAGGGATGCAATTCTGAGGCAATATAAGGCTCTGGTCAGACCCATTTGGAGTATTGTGAGCAGTTTGGGGCCCTATATCTAAGGAAGGATGTGCTGGCCTTGGAAAGGGTCCAGAGGAGGTTCACAAGAATGATCCCTGGAATGAAGAGTTTGTCGTATGAGGAACGATTGAGGACTCTGGGTCTGTACGCATTGGAGTTGAGAAGGATGAGGTGGGATCTTCTTGAAACTTACAGGATACTGCAAGGCCTGGATAGAGTGGACGTGGAGAGGATGTTTCCACTGTGGGCAAAAAAAACTAGAACCAGAAGACACCATCTCAGACTAAAGGGACGATCCTTTAAAACAGAGATGAGGAGGAATTTGTTCAGCCAGAGGGTGGTGAATCTGTGGAACTCTTTGCTGCAGAAAGCTGTGGAGGCCAAATCACTGGGTGTCTTTAAGACAGAGATAGATAGGTTCTTGATTAATAAGGGAATCAGGGGTTATGGGGAGAAGGCAGGAGAATGGGGATGAGAAAAATATCAGCCATGATTGCATGCCAGAGCAGACTCGATGGACTGAGTGGCCTAATTCTGCTTCTAAGTCTTATGGACATGTGGTCTTATAGTATCTTGTTATGACAGACAGAAAACTGTAAAGTGGGATGTGAACTATTTCGATTGAAAATACTTACCAATAAAAGTTTTTGAATAAATACATTCAGCATTTCTTTCACTACCTGTTTAGATAAAATCTTAATTTAAGTAAATTGCTGACCCTATTCCCGGTTATCTAATCGCATGTTGCAGGAGACAGAGACCATTATGAGGTATATCCCCCCCGGCGTTTTGGCTAAGATCAAGCATCAAATCAGGTGTAAGAGCTTGTTCTTGTCAGCTTGATCTAGTATGTCTCTTCTGTGGGAACCATTAATTGGATTCAATTTGAATTGTTTTTTTACAGTAAGCAATTAGGGGCTTGTTCTGGCCACTCTGCAGATTGGCTTTGTAACATTTTTGATGAATTGTCGCCGTGCATTTTGTCGATGGTAGAATACTGAACTATTAAGCTCAGGTTCATATACTATAATATTGTGTTAAGCAGAATGAATTGTTAATTTCTTTTATTGGCAAAGTTAAAAAGCAGAATCCTCCAGAGATAGTCACTAACCTGGACTGTCGTACATTACAGTACTCAGCTGGTGTTTTAAGGCTTTCCAATGAGTGCATTCACAGTCATCCTACTCCTTTGAGGAACAAAGTCCCTAATGACAATATCATCACACTGAGCTGCCACTTATAAAACAATACTGAAAAAAATTAAATAACAAATTAAACAAATCATGGGAAAAATTGAATTATTTGTTTCTAGACATATAGAAAGAGTTTAAGTTTAAATAAGGGTGCATTGTTAAATATTAAAGATAAACTATTTATTGATCTGTAAAGGTTTTGTGAATAGGCTCTTTCACCCACGTCTGCAGTCAGCGACAATGGTGATGCAGGCGCAAAATCCCACGAGAATCAGGAAATGAGATTCTCACCGGCAAGATCTTGTTTCCTGATTTTCCACACCCCTTGCCAGTAATATCATCAGGTTCACGCCCACAAAGGGCAAGAAACTCATTTTAATAGATTTACATAGTTTAATGTCATCACTCAGCCACCCTGCCACATGGTTTTGCCCCCTCATTGAATATTCAAACCTCTCCGACTCAATGTCACATTGGCGAGGTTTACAACAGGTTTGGAAATATGTGAATCAGTTGAGGGGATCCCTCGGGGCACAAACATAAATATAGTCCCGGAGGAAAGGGACATGCCTGGGCAGTGCCCTGGCACCTACCTCTGGCATCGCCCCCAGCAGAGATTGACACTCTGCCAGGGCGCAGTGCCGGGATGCACCCTCTGGGGTGCTCCTTTGGGGGTGGGGTTCGGGTTATGTTTGTTGGGGGGGGGGGGGGTGGTGGAGCCCCCGATGCTGAGGTGGCGCGGGGGATGGAGCAATGGTGATAGCCCCAATCCTGATCCATGTGGTGGGTTGGAGTGAGTGGCGATGAGAGCCCCGATGCTGATGGTGATGGTGGTCAGGGGGGAGCTCATTGAGGGAGTCTCCCGCATCCATGATAGTCTATTTTCTGTGCTGATCGGGCTCCAATTTTAAAGGGTGTTTTGATCTCTGTAACGTTGGTCTTGCCAGCTCTATCAGGCTCCACGCCACCACGGTGATGGCGTAAACCATGCCTCCTGAATTTCTTTTAGAAAAGTTAAAAATCTGGACTAAAAGCTTGGCTGAGCAGCTGGATATACCAAGTAGATTCCATTTGTCAGAAGCCTTCTCATAAACAATCAAGAAATCCCAGAATGGGACTTTCCTTGTTTCCTTAGGGATGTGATCATCAACATAGGGATTCTGACTAGTTTTCTACCAGTCTCACAGTCTCTAAGTCTGAGGGAGATATTTTAAACAGCCTTAAAACAAAAATGTTATAAATTCTGCTTTGACTCAACAATTTTAAGTGAAAGCCTTGGGGTTTGTTTAGATGTGTTGCTCGATAGATTCTCGAATCCAGTGGTAAAAATATGTTGTTCTTTATGGTTGATATAGTATACTCTCTATTGATAACACTTGAGGTGCAGAAATAAAAAAATATTCTCACAGTGATAATACCACAAAGAAGCAGGGATAGCACCACATGCTAAATTAATACAGAGCACACACGGCTTATTTATTCATTTATTCTTCCTCCAAATCTCTCCCTCCCTTTATCTGAGGTTCGATGATAAACTATCAACAGAAAATACTGGATAAACTCAGCAGGTCTGGCAGCATCTGAGGAGAAAGAAATAAAGTCAACATCTTGAGTTGATATGACCCTTCGACAGAACAGTTCTATAGAAGGATCATTTGGACTTGAAACATTGGGTGCAATCTCCGGTTCGCGTTGTGCCCAAAAGGTGGTATGGCCAGTAGGTGCCGGGAGATCTCTCTTCCAGGATCGACCTGGCTCGCCATGCCTCGCGATATCTAAAGTAATCTTGCGAGACGTCACAATCCGAGTCCTGCACATGGTGGGCGGGAGCACTATATGCCAAATCTGTATATCAGAGTGAAACAGTGGTCTCACTCTAATATACACGCAGCCGATCCACTGAGGCCCTGGAATCTAACCACTTTGCCTCGGAAACCTTGGGCGAATGCCGTTCAGTGTTGGTCCCCACAAACAGTAACCAGACAGAGCGGTACTTGAAGGTGTCTGCCAAGTGGGAGGCCCGCAGGTGCTTGCCTTCTGGGCAGGGTGGCACCCGGGCACTGCTGGTGCCACCTGTGCACCTTAACACTGCCATCCTGGCACACTGACACTGCCATCCTTGCACTCTGGCAGTGTCACCTGAGTGCCAACCTGGCAGTGTCAAGGTGCCAGGCTGGCATTTTTCCTGTGCTGGGGATTGGGCCTGGGGGTGCCCCATTGACAATGGCGGAACCAGAAGATTCCCCCACCAACCAGTGGTGGGCCGCCTCCTGCCGCCATAAAACATGCAGTTGTTTGCTTGGTAAATCCCACCGATCTTCTCAGTATCCTCTGTCAAGTCCCATCTGGGTCTTAGATGTTTCAATAAAATCATCTCCCATTCTTCTACATTCCAATGGATACAGGCACAGCCTGTCCAAACTTTCTTCACAAGATAACTCCTTCATCCCAGAATCAGCCGAGCTAACCTCTCTCTGAACTGCTTCTAATGCAATTATGTTCTTTCTTAAATAAGGAGAACAAAACTGCACGTGGTATTCTAAACGTGGTCTCGCCAATGCCCTATACAACTGCAACAAAACAGTTCTACTTTTATATTCTATTCTCATTGCAACAAATAACAACATTCCATTTGCTTTCCTGTTCACTTGCTGTAACTACATAACCTTTTGATTCATGTACCAGGGCACCCAAAGTGGGACAAGTTTACATCTTCCCACTTTATACTTCCTCTGCCAATTTTTCTCCAACCCGTCTGACGTATCTCTATCCCTTTGCACACTCCTTATGTTAATTTCACAGTTACTTTCCTGACTATCTGTGTGTCATCAGCAAATTTAGCAAACTATAGATTAGGTCCCTTGATCCTAATCATTCATATAGATTGTAAATGATTGAGGCTCTGACACTAATCCCTGTGACACTTCACTAATTACATCCTGACAACCCAAAAATGGCTCATGTATCCCTCCTTCCTGCTGCCTGTTTGCTAATCAATCCTCCATACATGCTAATATGTTACTCCATACAGCATGAGCTCTTATTTTGAGTAGTAACCTTTGATTGACTGGAGGTCACCATCATAACAGTCTGTCCTGGACCACTCACATTGATGCAACAGCCAAGAAAGCCCAAAAACGTCTCTACTTCCTACGCAGACAGCCTTATCAGAGAACCCTCCCACCCAGGCATTGACTTCTTCCAGACCTTTCCATCAGGCAGAAGGTACAGAAGTCTGAAGACCCGCACATCCAGACATAGGAATAGCTTCTTCCCCATAGCTACAAGACTCGTCAATGACTCCCCCTCGGACTGATCTGGGGCGGGATTCTCCGAGCCCCCGCCGGGTTGGAGAATCGCCGGAGGTCGTCGTGAATCCCGCCCCCGCTGTCCTCCGAATTCTCCGGCCCCCCAAACATCGGCCCGGCGTGAATCGCACCGCCTGCCTCGGAGAATGGCGGGGACCAGCACGACTCAATGGGCCCCGGGACCGTCCGAAATCTCCGGCCCGTGATGGGTCGAAGTCTCGCACGTTTTTTGCCAGTCCCACCGGCGTAAATTGGAGTAGGTCCTTACCGGTGAGACCTGGCGGCGTGGGTGGCCTCTGGGGTTTTCGGGGGGCGCAGGGGGATCTGACTCTGGGAGATAACCCCGCGGTGGCCTAGCCCGTGATCGGGGCCCACAGATCCATGGGAGGGTCTGTGCTGTGGGGGCCCTCTATTCCTCCACATCAGCCGATGTGGTCCTCCGCGATGGCTGATGCGGATACGAACCCTCCCACGTATGCGCCGGGATGACACCAGCACACGCTGGCGCTCCCGCGCATGCGCCGACTCGCTCTGGCCGGCGGAGGCCCTTCAGCGGCAGTTGGCATGGCGCCAAGCCCCTTCCCCGCCGGGCGGCGTAGCGCAAACCACTCTCGGGTGGGCCTAGCCCCTGAAGGTGCGGAAGGTTCCGGAGTTGCCCGCCCCACCGATTACGGCACAATCCTGCCCCTGTTCCCTGTAAGAACACTATTCACGATGACCTATGCTGCTCCTGCTCATGTATTTGCTTTGTTTGACCCCTTGTTCCGCATTGTAACCAATCACTGTTTGTCAATGTACCATTTGTCAATGTTCTCTGTTGATTATTCTTTTTGTCGACAATGTACGTACTGTGTACGTTCCCTTGGTTGCAGAAAAATACTTTTCACTGTAGTTCGGTACATGTGACAATAAAGCAAATCAAATCAACTCAACTCAAAATGTGGCACCTTGTCAAATGTTTCTGGTAATATTCAGTTTTTTACTTCCACCATAACTGTTCAGGGGTCAGCTCACTTGTCAAAATAAAATTAATACTGATTCTCAGTAGCCTCTACACATCTGGATCATTAGGGTTCACATTTGAAATTGTCTTGAGTGTTTGTGTATTTATAGCATATCACCCATCACTTTATATCACTCTTTTCATTTCCTATCAGTGTCATTCTGGAGGAAATTCTATCAGAAAATGGCAGGCTAATTTGATGATATATTGGTCAGCCATAGAATACAATTTAAAGCTTGTGACTACTGACACATCAAGTCGATATTGTGTGTCAAACTGCCAATAACTGGTTATTGCTAGATGCGAGGTGGCTTCCCACAGATAGTGAAGAAAGGAAACAGCACATAATTAAATCACAAAGCACTCTCGTATCACTTTAAACAAGCCACCAGTATCAGAGTTGTACAGACAAAGGCTATGGCAGAGAGTAAAATAAGGTATAAGGCTACCCTGTGTTGTGTATTCATTGTGTTCTTAGTATTTCCTCACAAGATGCCTTACAGCTGAACAGGGGCACTTTAAGAGAATGATTGTATCATCTGCTATTTGCACGACTGTCTTCAACTGTGAGCTGGGAAACATGAACGATATCTCAGTAAAGTTGAAGATCAAGGAAGAAAGTCAGGCGAGATGTTTAAAGGCTAGGTCAGTTCCATAGCAATCAGACCCAAGATAGAGGCAGAATTAGAATGGCTGGTCAGAATGGGTGTCCACAAACCCATTAACGTGAGTTATTGGGCTACACCGATTGTACCAATGATGAAAAGAAATGGATCTATTCGCATTTGTGGTGATTTTAAAGTCATTATTAATCCTGTACTGTGTGCAAAGCTGTACCCTCTGCCCCTTAATTGATGACCTATTCAGTGGTTTGGCTGGAGGCCAACGCTTCAGTAAAATCGGCCTTAGTCAAGCATATCTTCAAATTAATGTAGATCAGGATTTACCAGTTATTGACGATTGTGACACACAAAGGGTTATTTCGCTACAAAAGATTACCATTTAGCATCACTTCAACGCCAACTTTGTTCCAATGAGTTATGGTACAAATCATAAGGGGAATAGAGTCCAGTGTTACCTGGATGACATCTTGGTTACTGGGAAGAATGAAGAAGAACATCACCACAACCTAGATATAACACTCCAGCGATTGGAAATTATAGATTAAGGGCAGTAGTCTTCCCCCCCCATGTCGGGTGGGAGAATCGCCGGGGCGTCTCGCGAATCATCATGCCACCTCGGCCCCCGCACGTGATTCTCCCCCACCCCCCCCCCCCGAAACCAGCGCCGCGAGAATCACGCCACGCTGCTCGGAGAATCGCCACAAATGGCGAGCAGTGATTCTCCAGCCCAGATGGGCCGAGCGGCCAACGAAAGAAATGACAGTCCCGCCGGCGCAAGCACACATGGTCGCTGCCGGCGGGTACTCATCTCGAAGGCTTGGGGGTGGCCTGTTGGGGGGGAGGGGGGTGGGTGGGGTAGGGAGGGAGGCTCCTTCACGTGGAGGGGGGGGTCTCTGAAGAGGTCTGGCCCGCGATCAGGGCCCACCGATCGGCAGGCCGGCATCTTCTCCCCCCCCCCCCTCCCAACCGGGCCTGCATTCCGCCGCGGCCGGCCCCTGAACACCAACCTCATATTGGGTCGGGGCCGGCGTGCGTAAGAAGTTCACCACGCATGCGCAGGATGGCGCGGCCCAACTGCGCATGCGTAGCATTGAGCTGGCCCAACTGCACATGGCGCAGTGGTAAGGAGGCTGGAGCGGTATGAACCGCTCCAGCGCCATGCTGGTCCCCTGTGGGGGGTAGAATAGGCCGTGCCCGGGCCCTGCGCGCCATCGTGAAACGCGACGGCGTTCACGATGGCGCGAACACTTGGCCATAATATCGGAGAATCGCCCCCCAAGAGTACGAAATACAAATGTGAATTTTTCCAGTCGTCAATCGAATATCTGGGACTGCATATGTCGCCTTCAAATGTCAAAGCCATTCCCAAGGCAGCCACACCTCAAATGTCAACTAACTTTGCTCTTCCTTAGGCTTAATAAATTACTATGGAAGGTTTATCCCTAATCCGTGACTATTCTAAAACTATTGTACAAGCTGCTATGTGAAAATAAAAACAGGAAATAGGGGGATCAAGGTGAGAGAGTATTCGTGCAAGCCAACGAAGTGCTACTGAAGTCAGAGGTCCTGACACATGTTGATCCGAATTTACCCCAGCAACAGGCATGTGACACATCAGCTTCTGGGGTTGGGGCGGTGGTTTCCCACAAAATGCCCACAGGTGAAGAGAAGCCGACAGCCTTTGAATTGAGGTACTTGAAAAAAGCCGAAAGCTGTGCAGATAGAGAAAGAAGCCCTCAGAAACATTCTTAGAATAAAATGATTCGACAAATTCCTGTGAGGGAAGAAATTCACTTTATTGATGAGCCATCACAAAAACAACTATTTTAGACTTCATACTTGGATTCTATCACTGGCAGTTTCAGAATGCAGAGGGTTGCTCTTGTAAGCACATACGCGATCAAGTACCATCAGTCAAACCTCCATGGGAATGCTAATGGACTCTCCTGACTACCCTTACCAAATAGTTCCTCAATAAGCAGTTCGTGTGGGGACATTTCTACTTTGAGCAAGTAGATAACGCTCCTGTGACTACAGGACAGGTGAAGAAGCTTACCAGAAGTGATCCAGTTCTGTCAGAGGTTATGGACATGGTGTTTTGAGGCAAGACTTCAGGCCCAAACCCTGAGTTAAAGTTGTATTCCAGCTGAAGAGCCATCATTCCAACATTATTAAGAAAATATGTATTAAACAAATTGCCCAAAGGCCACTGTGGTATTGTAATGTTGAAGGTAGCCAGGGGCTATTTTTGGTGGCCTGGGCAAGATGCCAATTTGAGGAGAATGTGGGATTATGTTTGTCTTGCGCAAAAATGTGGAACCTGCCACCATGAGCCCAGTGGAAATGGCCAGAAGGGCAGTACGGTGGCACGGTGGTTAGTGCTGCTGCCTCTCGGCGCCAAAGTCCCAGGTTCAATCCCAGCTCTGGGTCACTGTCGGTGTGGAACTTGTACATTCTCCCCGTGTTTTTTGTGGGTTTCGTCTCCACAACTTAAAAGATGTGCCGGGTAGGTGGATTGGCCACACTAAATTGCCTCTTAATTGGAAAAAAATGAATTGGATACTCTAAATTTATTTTAAAAAAGGAAATGGTCAGAAGAGGCCTGGATATGGGTACATCTTGTTTATGCTGAGCGTTTGAAAGGCACTTATTTCTCATTCTAGTTGATGCTCACTTGAAATCGCCTGATGTTGCCATCATGAAGTCAACGTCACCAGAGAAAACAATTAAGAGACTGGGTGAAATCTTCAGTAGATTCGGTTACCCTGAACAACATACGATTGTTAATGGATCACAGTTAATCTCGTAAGAGTTCATTAACTACTTGAAGGAGAACAGAATTCAACACATCCGGTCCGTTCCTTATTACCCTGCCACAAACGGGCTGGCAGAACCTTTTATACAGGCAAATAAACATTTATTAAAGGTAACTAGACAACAAGGTTCATTGTCTAAACATCTGAGTCAATTCCTGCTCGAATACAGGAATACAGCGCACTCAACAACCCAACTTTCTCCGGTGTCACTAATGGTTAAATGTTAACTATGCACAGCATTCGATCTTCCAAAACCACCCAAGACAAAATACATAACTGAGAAACAGTTGTAACATCTGGTCATAAGGTGTGAGAACAGGGCAAATTGTTGTGTTTTCACCAAGGTCAAGAAATTCTGGCAAAAAATTATATCACATGTGAAAAGTGGATTCCTGTCACCATCTTAGCACACACAGGGTTTGTCTCCTACACCATAAAAAACCCGAGACGATGTAATACGGAGAAGGCATGCGGATCAACTTTTGGCAACAAGAACCAATCCACCAGAGGCAGAACAGACAGCGGGTCCAAATCCAGCTGTGCCAAGTGACGACCTGGACCTTACTGCGAACCTGACTCTAAACGAACCAATTGAGGAAAGCAGCACCTCAATTACAAATCAAACACCGAGTTAACCTCAGGTCACTATGTTGACTCTAGTTTGGATAACCACCGACGACGCTTACACTAAACCAAAGACACCAGAGGTTACAGCAAGTACTAAAAAGCCTCTACCCGAGGTTCTCTGCCAACCACACAGACGACGACGATCTCCAAAATGCCTGACACTTTGACTGTAGTTGTTGATTGATTGATCCGGTCGCTCATTAAATGTTGGTGTTATGCTGTTTATAGTGTCAGGGGTCTTTGATTTAAAGGGGGAGGAAATGTTGTGTATTCATAGTGTTTTAGTATACGGGACTTGAAAATGATTCCCCTACCTCAACTTTCAGCTGGCATGTAACTATAGGCAGGAAATCATGCAGAAAATTCCCTAGTATTCTGGCATCAGTCATGATGCATTCATTTGTGGCAGTCTGTAGTGCCAACTGCATTTGATCCACTATGGCAAGTGAAAGGTGGCTATGAGGTGCCAAGAGCTGTCCACTGATGGCATGGCTGTTGACACTTGAGTGCAATCCTCGACCACATGCACACATAGATCAAGGTTTGTTTCAACATGAAATAAGGTAGAGCGGAACAATGGCATGTTGAAACAACGCTTCCACTTCCTGGACTGATCTGAAGGAGCACTGCAGTACATAACCGAGAGTGTGTGTCAGATTTATGGATATTTGCTGCATGCTGCACAACCACACTATGATCAGGGGAGAACCCTTGCTACCCACTAAATGGTGATCGTCTAAGGATTCAGCTGGAGTGTGGTACCAGTGACAATGATCCCAATCTCCCCTTCCTCCATACCTTAACTTCCCTCCGTCACTGACCAACACATCACCATCTTGGCCACAACGCAAAAATAAAAGCCACCACAAGATAAACATTCCAAACAAAACTTATAAATGAAATTATTCCATGTTGTGTATATTGTGTACTAAAACAAAAAAATCATCCTTGTGTATTTCATTGGTCCTTGTCATCGGTGTGCCTTTGCCAGTGGCTGTGAAGGTGACTGTGGCGATAAATGCTCATGTCTTTGGATTCTATCCAAGTTACAGCTGGAGTTATTCAGTTTGCCTTCCACTGTTGTGTAAGGGAGGTCACTGAGGCTCTCTATTCAACTGAGCTGTATTGGATCTCTGTTCTCGTGCTGCTAAACATTGCAACCCCATTGACTGTAATATGGCGGGTGGAAGGCTGCTGACTGTCAGTGAGGAAGACAGTTGAAGGCTTCAAGGGTGATCTTGAGCAGCTTTGGCCCTTGCAAGCCTGGCTCTAGACCCCAACATCTTGGCATGGGGAGGCCTGATGCCGGAGTGGTTGGCGCCACTCCGCTACGCTGGGACACCCTGCTAGGTAGGGGAGAATCCCGGCCCAGGTCCCTGGAGTTGTGAGGCAGCAGTGTTAACCACTGTGCCACCGTGAAGAGATTGGTGATTCTACAGTGAACACGGGGTATGAATTTGGCATTACAGCAGGTGGAAATGAAAATGAGAAGATTCTATGAAGAGTGTCAGTTTGGCAGGTTGAATTACTATTTCTCATTCTCACCTTCCAATATTTAAAATATCTACAAATCAGCAGTATGAGGGAGCAGCTCATGAATTACCTCTTTGAAACTAATTATGATCAGATTTCATTTGTAAAACCAGTGAATTTTACATCGGATGTCACAGTACAATAAGAAATTTGCATTTCCTTATTGACAACAGGATGAGTAGCTCAGGACTACATGGCTAGTGACTAATGAGGCCATCCTAAATGAGTTGGTGCTGTAGTCCATTGGACATTCTCCTCGACTAGGAGTTAGTTAGCTGGCAGGTAAAAGATAGGCCATTTGTGCCAGGGATGAGAAGACAGTTGCTGTCTGAGAGAGTTGATTTGTACTCAGCAGAGTCACTGTGACACGAACCACTCTAATGTATGTGCGAGGGTATCCTCAATTGAAACACAAATTCCTGGGGGTGTATAGTTCTGTTTTTGGAATGGTGTGAAAAGTCACGTGAAACCCTGGTGAGAATAAGCAGCAAATTCATAATGTAACAATTATTAAAGACTATTTATTAAAGTAAAGACAAATACACAAGAACATTGCTGCAATAAGACAATTAAGTATATGAATCACTCTAAACACTCGCACAGTTTATGTAGAATGTAATCCTCGTTTAAAATATATCTTTGCATCCTGAAGTCCTTAAGACTTCCCCTTTCCCCACACAACGTCCAAATTAAATAAACCTATCAGTCAAATTCAGCTTTTAGTTACCACACAATACAGGGCTGATAATCAAGTCTGGGAAATATATTTTCCTGGTCAAGCGAAGATCTTTAAACTGCATTTATGAAGATTACTGTATAGCTTTGGCTCTAAGACTTAGATGTGGTCCCAGCCTCCTGGTTGTGAGTTGTGGACTGACCTATCAGGCTGTTAGATGCAAACTAGCCTGTCTGCTTCTGAGGGTACTGGCAATGAAACAATTTTCCCCTTTGATTCTTCATTTTGTGCATTTGACTATATGCCTCTCTCAAATTCCATGATCCTAGAAATTAACGTGTGCGTACATGTGTATACCTCCACTGATCTCTCAGTCATCTAGGTAAGGGGGTGGAATTCTCCAACCCTCTGCTGGGTCGGAGAACAGGCGCGGTGCGTATCGCGCCATGCCGCCCCGACGCCGGATGTAATTCTCCTCAGTGTGCAGTATCGTAGCCATCAGCGCCGGTGTGGTCGGCGCAGAGCCGGTCAGGGTATGCGCCACCTCTACGGCCCGGGCCGGCGCGCTAATTCTCCGGCCCGTATGGGCCGAGTGGCCGTCATCAAAAGCTGAGTCCTGCCGGCGGCGTTCTAACATCCCCTGAGCCGGCGGGACCTCGGCATTGAAGGGTCCGGGGGAAGAGCCTGTGGGGGGGGGTCTGACCCCGGGGGGAACCTCCGTAGTGGCCTGGCCCACGATTGGGGCCCACCTCTCTGACCCCCAGCCTCCTTTCCTCCGCACCGGCTCCTGTAGCCCTGCACCATTTGGTGTCAGGGCCAGTGCAGGGAAGAAGGCCACTGCGCATGCGCTAGTTGGCGCCGGCCCAACTGCACATGCGCAGACCCTGTGGCGCCGGGTTCAGGCCGGGATCGGAGCTGGAGTGGTAGGATGCTCCACCACCATTCTAGCCCCCTGTGGGCCGCAGAATGCGGTCCCAGAATGGGCGCCGACGCCGTTCTTACTCCAGCGTCGGCACTTAGCCGCCCGATGGGAGAATCCCACCCGTGGTTTCTCCTAATAGGGTGATTTACACCTGATTCTGTCGAGGTGCCTGATGATCTTGTTACTGGGAAAGTCATATCTCATCATGTCTTTTGATTGCTGGCGACTGCTGTCACTAGGCAGATTTCTGCTGGGCCGATCACTTCCTGTCATGACTTGTTAAATTTATTTTACTGCTATTACTAGGCAGATCCATGACACACTGTCACTCCCTCAGAGACGACAGACCACTGTGACATCGTACAAGCTCCTTTGTGCACTGAAATCCATAACCATAAAGGCAGCAGTGTGAGCTGGCATGGCAATGAATTGACCTCGCATGAGGTCTGACAATGCTTGAAAGGCCTCCTAGACTCTAAAGATGCAGGGGGCGGGATTCTCCTTAGCGCGATGCTGAAATTGAGAATGGCGATCGGGCGGTGAATGGCTCCTAATGCCAAAATTGGGGCAGGCGGCGATTGCTAATTCTCCGCCCCCTCCAAATTGGCATCATCAGGACACGGGACGCAGGAAGTCACAACGCTGTTGGCACATCATCAGCCAGCCCACCCGTGATGCTCCACCTCCAATGGGCCGCGTTCCCAACAGTGAAGGCCATGTGTGGTTCCAGCAGTTGGGAGCCTGGTGTGACAGCTGGAGAGTGTCCAGCGCTGCCATACTTGGGCCAGATCCGATGCACTGGCCAGGGAGCTACTACTAGGGCTGGGGAGAGTGGTGGGAGGTGACCAGCAAGTGGGCGGTATGCAGTCCAGCATGGCCGGTGCCATGTTTTCCAGCGTGATAGGTGCGGGTGTAGGCGTGCATGGCTGCAGCTTGTCAGCCCGGCACATGTGTGGCCCGGGAACCGCCGATTCTCCGTTTGTTTCCTGCGTGTTGCATGTGGCGCCGATGCTGGCCCTTCGTTGGTACCGGAATTGGTGAGGGTTCACTCCGATTTTCCAGTCGTAAAATACCACGGATTCTCCCTTGGCGCCGGCACTTAGCCTCAGAAATGAAGAATCCAGCCCAGGATATCTCTCTTCCTTTTCATTACGTCCATCAAAGCATCAAGTGAACTGGGTGAAAACTTTGGAGCCTTTTTTCTCCAATGTTATGTCATTATTCATGCTATGCAGGTCAGATTAACCTCCTGCATGACTATCAGCCCCTTCTGCAGTCACGAAGCACCTTGTATTTAAGCATCAGGTTAGCTTTATGCAATGCAGACTGTCCTTAAGTGGCACTAACCAGTCATAATACAGGGCCCTGCTTATCATACTGGCCCGTGTCCAGCCAATCAATGATCCAATCAGTGCTAGCTGGTTATTTAAATCATTTAAAACAACAGGCACCATGAAGTTGGTGGAGCAGTTGTGGGTTAATCGTGCATCACAATCCTTGCACCCATTATCAGGGGAATCTGAATGTGACCCTTCTGTTTCAGGATGCTGATCTTTCTTTAATGAACTAGTGTTGTCAATACTTCATAAAAAGACAATTTTCACAACACACTGTGCTGGAAGATGATGTATACTTCAAGCCAGTCATAAACCCACCCTGTCATGTCACTATGGAGGCGCTGTGCATGGAACAGGTATTTCTGTAAGGGGGGGGGAGGGGGAGGGGGGGGGAGGGGGAGGGGGGGAGGGGGAGGGGGAGGGGGGGAGGGGGAGGGGGGGGAGGGGGGGGAGGGGGAGGGGGAGGGGGGGGAGGGGGGGGAGGGGGAGGGGGGGGAGGGGGGGGAGGGGGAGGGGGGGGAGGGGGGGGAGGGGGAGGGGGGGGAGGGGGGGGAGGGGGAGGGGGGGGAGGGGGGGGGGGAGGGGGAGGGGGAGGGGGGGAGGGGGAGGGGGAGGGGGAGGGGGAGGGGGAGGGGGGGGAGTTTGCTCGTTGTTTCATGAGGCCCAATCTGGTTAATCATTGACTAGGCCAACTGGAGGCCTGGGAGCAGGCCACGTGGTAGCCTTCCTGGCTGGATATACTTTAAGGCACCAAATGCATGGCAAGTTGTGAATATGATTGCCTTTTTTTGAACTCAGAATGTGGACATTGTTTTATTCAAAGTCAATGTTTATTTGTCCAATGTTAGTTACTCGCCAAAGTGGTGGGAGGACTCTTTCTTGAACTGCCACAGTCCATGTGGTAAAAGTGATCCCACAATGCTGCTACGTTCTAGCAGTTTGATACAAATTAAGCAAAAATTAATTTGGATGGCGATTGGAATCGCATAAAGGTAAGGCCATGACGAATGGTAGGTTTCCTTCCCTAATGGACCTTCAGCAACTAGTTGATCTTTTTTTTGCCGCAATTCGACAGCTTCACATCCGCTTTTAATTTCCAGGTTTCTTTCCAAGCTGAATTTAAATTCCCAAAATGTTGAAGTGGGATTTGAGCTGAAAATGAGATCCATCAGTTTAACATTACAATTTCTATATCTCCCAAAACTGAACCTAAGATTTCCAGCAATCAAACTTCTTCTTAGTCAGGTCTAGCATATGGTGCAGGCCCCCAAAATAATGAGCTTGACGAATTAAACAGAACTGCTTTTCTAAGTTTTTAATTTGGACCTTATGTGATACAAATTAGATTTGTTAAAAAGGTAGAATACAAGGGACCTGCCAAAACTAAAATATAGTTGGAGCTGTTCCTGATAAATGGCCTCGCATAGGTCCCTGACAGGTCACGGAAATGTATATCAAACGCTGAGCATTGTGCTGTACTCTTTTCACATCAGTCCGTTCAAATTAGGAAAACAGGAGCTGTCATAATTAAATAAAGATGAAAATGACAAGAAATCATATTTTTTTTAAATTTGTGCCTTGAAATGCATTGTGTAAACCTGTCACAAACGAATAGCTTTTCTTCTTCCATTAAGCTGCATGTCAAACTGTGAATATAAGATACTTCTACTAATTTAAAGAAAAATCACATTATAATGCTGTCATTTATATATATATATATAGATATTTAATATTTTAGGCTTGTATATTAATATATTTTATGTGTCTATATATACATATATATAATACAAAATACTATATACTTTGCATTGGAAAAATCCTCAGTTTACACACGAGAGAACAACACAGTTAAGAAAAATATAAGGGGGTGGTTCTCCATTCCCTGCCACCAGAAGCAAGTTTTCCGATCCCGCGGAAAATGGAGCATCGGCTGCAAAATGGGATCGGCGTCAGTTCTAGCCTTCTCAGCCGGGATTCATGCGGGTGTGCATTGCCAAGTATTTTCAAACGTGGCCCTGATGCAGTATTGACTCAAGGGGGTCAGTGCATCATCGGAAGGCTCCCCAGTCCCCCAGAACGCAAATCCAGCCTCCCCCGCCTGACCAACCCCCCCCCATCAAATCCCCATCAGACAACCCCAACAGAGAGACCCCCCGACATAGAGACCCCTAACTGAGACCCCCCAACATAGAGATCCCCCAACAGAGAGACCACCAACAGAGACCCCCTAACATAGAGGCCCTCAACAAAGACTCCCAAACATAGAGATTCCCAGCAGAGAGACCCCCTAACATAGAGATCCCCCAACAGAGAGACCCCCAACAGAGAGACCCCTAACTGAGACCCCCCAACATAGAGACCCCCAACAGAGACCCCCAACATAGAGACCCCCAACAGAGACCCCCCAACAGAGACTCCCAAATATAGAGATCTCCAACAGAGAGACCCCCCAACAGAGACCCCCCACGTAGAGATCCCTCAACAGAGAGACCCCCCAACAGAGACCCCCCCGTAGAGATCCCCCAACAGAGAGACCCAAATATAGAGATCTCCAACAGAGAGACCCCCCAACAGAGACCCCCCCCGTAGAGATCCCTCAACAGAGAGACCCCCCAACAGAGACCCCCCGTAGAGATCCCCCAACAGAGAGACCCCCAACAGAGAGACCTCCCAACATACAGACCCCTAACAGTGACCCCCCCAACAGAGAGACCTCCCCCCAACAGAGAGACCTCTAACAGAGAGACCCCGAACTGAGAGACCCCCAACATGGACCCCTAGTAGAGACCCACAGCAAAGACGCTTAACAGAGACCCTCATCAGAGACCCTCATCAGAGCCCCCCATCAGATTGCCAATCAGAGACCTCCATCAGAAATCTCCAAAATATCCCCAAAAGAGACACCTCAGAAACCCCAAACAGACACCCCCATCATAGACCCCAACAGTCACCCCTGCCTGAAAGCTGAAGAGCAGTCCAGGCAGTGGAGTGAAAAATCACTGCATTTTCAATACCCTTCTCTAATATCTTCTGCCTCAGACACAAGTATTTAAAGCAGCAGCTGTTACAAGTGTCAGAGGCTTTCCCCAAAGCCAATTGACAGCCTTTGAAATCCAAATCATCCATTCAATTTCACACAGCAATTCATTGCGTTAGCCATTGATTGAGTTTTATTACTCTGGAGACAGTTGCTTGATGGATTGTTGATCCACATTTCCCTTCACGCTTGAATGCATCTCCGTTACCTGGCTTTGATGCTAACCACAATGTTTATAAACATTCGTGCCATCATCGACAGCTGCTCACCATATCAACAATAATAATAATAATAATAATACCTTATTGTCACAAGTAGGCTTCAATGAAGTTACTGTGAAAAGCCCCTAGTCGCCACATTCCGGCTCCTGTTCGGGGAGGCTGGTACGGGAATTGAATCCGCGCTGCTGGCCTTGTTCTGCATTACAAGCCAGCTGTTTAGCCCACTGTGCTAAACCAGCCCCAAAGCACCTAAGTGCTTTCTGCTGTGAAAAAGATAAAGTCAAAGCACTTAGCTGCTTTTAAACTGAAGGGCGGAGGTCTGATGGGGGAATGTGGGCTCATTTTGGGAGGGGAGGGTCAAACTTATGCATGCGTGGGGGGGGCGGTTGACCTGTTATCCTTGTGGTGGGTGGAGGGAGGATGTCCCTAGTTGTCAATGGAGGTGGGGTGGCAGGATTTGCGCTGTGGAGGGGAGAGGGGCCCGCCACCTAACCTCGGTATCGGGCTGCTCGCTCAACATTGCGGGCCGATACCAGGATGGCGATGGAGTCCTGCAGGTTCTCTACCAGGCATAAATTAGAATGGTGCAGGAGAGTGAATCACACCTGAGCACCACTCCCAGCGCTGGAGACTCCAGCTCATGATTCATTCACTTCCTTATTTTGTTTGAAAATGTCATTAATTTAGTTTACAGGAGATATCCTAAGATATTGCTCTTGCTGTGAGAGAATATACAGGGCGCGATTCTCCGGAAAGATTTCTAAATGTGGTAGTGAGCGTAGATTGCCGTGAGCTTCGCGGCAATCCACCCGGTCAGGCTTGCAATGCAATACAAGGTTAAATTGGTTTACTTAAAAAGGCCCCATGGGCTTTATGCTGCAAATGAAGGCTCGCCAGTCAATTCACCGGGAGCACACTCACCAGCCCCTCGCTAACAAAGACGAGAAGCGTTTAAACAGGACTTACACAGCCAACCCCACTCAGCCCGCAGGCATGGCGCCGAGATGACTGGCCCTAAGGTTTGGAGACGCGGACTTGGGGGAGACTCCTAGATGCGGTTGAGGCCAGGAGGGATCTCTTGTTACCTCGAGGGTGCCTGAGGGTGAACCACAGGGCAGCCAATGCCGCCTGAGGTGAAGTAGCAGCAGCCGTGGGTTCGGGAAGCATGACCAGGAGGACTGGCCTCCAGTGCCGCAAGAAGGTCAGCGCCCTACACCAGGCTGCACGTGTGAGTTGACACCCCCCAAGAAAACTTCCCACCCTCACGCAACCAGCCCCCCCAACCCTCCATTTTGCCCCCAACCTACCCTTCCCCCCTTCACCCCCAACACTCCCTTCACCCCATCTCCCTTCACCCCGACCTCAAGCCTTCCTTCACAACACCAACGCCCCCCCCAACCACCACTGTAAACCACATGTGCGGTATGATGATGCTTTCTCTGTCTTTGCAGGAGAAGCTGCCCCACATTTGCCGGGCGAGGGCCTAGACTGGCAGAGGGATGCCGGGCAAGGGAACCCTCACAAAATTCGAGGGACGGGACCTGGAGGTTATGGGGGTGGCCGAGGACAGAACGGTCACCAATGCAGTCAGCGCATATCGCAGAGGCAAAGATCCACTGGGTCCCACCTGGAGGACCTGTCAAACGTAAGTTGTTATTGCCATGCAGACTGACCCATCTGTCTCACTGACCACATGTTAATTCTCCCGTGGATCCTCCAACTGATGGCGCTGGCCCATCCAGGGTTTCCCCCTCCCCTATCTCCCATGAAATGACCTCGAAGGAGACCTCCATGGATACCACAATTGTTGCGGCACAGCTGTCATCCCCACCCTCCACCAGCGCAGAGACACACATATCGGTGGGCAGCGTTAGTGGATCAGCTTCTGGAGCACAATCTGGTGAGCACCACATTACTGCTTATGTACATCAGGTAAAGGCACGAAAGCCCAGGTGAGACAGCAGTCGGAGGGCTGCTGGAAACCCTTGACCAGCTGGCTCCCAGCCAGATGCTGAGCCTGTGGAATATGCTACTCCGGAACTGATGGAGACGTTAGGGAGTGGCCAGGACAAATAGAGGGTGATGTCAGCCACACTCCAGTAGGTCCACAGCCGGTTGGATGTGTTCCAGAGGCTATGGACGCAGGAGTCTGACGTAGGAGTCGTTGTTGTCAAGATGCTCCAGGGATGAGTGTAGGGCCAGGTAGATAGCGGCTGCTGTGGACCAGTTGAGGCGCTATGCGAATAGAAGTGGATCAAGGCATTCTGGGAGTATGGCCCTGACGCACACGTCGTGTGGCCTCCCGTGCCTGCCTGGGGCTCATATCCTCATCATACTCCCCCTCCCCCACATTTCCTCGTCAGATAGGCCTGGTATTCATCCTCCTCCGCCAGCACGTCACCCCTCTGCTGCGCAATGTTGTGGAGGATGCAGCAGGCCGCCACGATGTGGACGGCCCTCTCAGCACCAGACTGGAAGGCCCCTCCAGATCTGTCCAGGAATCCTGAACCGCATCTCCAGGATGCTGAAGCACTACTCGATCACGCCCTTGGTCGCTGCCTGAGCGTCATTGTAGCGTGTCTTGGCTGTGGTGATCCTCGCCTGAGGGTGAACAGAAGGGACTGGTGGGACATGGAAGTACCACCAGGGGGCAGTGCGGGGACACACATAAAAGGAACGCCGAAGGCCCGCCTTGGGCACTTGAACCGGAGGGTTGAAGAGGCAAGGTGTGGAAGTTACTCTGGGCTGCTAGTCTGTTTTGGGCCTAGTTGCAGAACATTGAAGAGCAGCATTTTCTCAAGTGCAATTCTGTAATTTATTGTGGGGCACAATAAATCATCCTTTAACCTAAAGACGACTTCGAGCATTCTTTCACGAAGCATAACATGGTACAGGAGTGGCTTCTCTGAACAGAAGGAACCAGCGCTACCAGCAAGACAAAGAAAATAAAAAATCAAAAAGAAGCAACAGCAACAGGAGGAACAGTTGGACTGGGTTCCAGTGGCTTACGCTTCACGAGCGATGACTGCCACAGAGTGCAGGTATGCACAGATAGAAAAGGAGTGCCTAGGGCTAATCACAGGGGTGACCAAATTCCACCACTATGTGTACGGTCTTCCCACTTTCATCGTGGAAACGGATCATAGGCCGCTGGTCAATATCATCGACAAGGACCTCAATGATATGACACCGCGCCTACAACGCATGATGATGAAGTTGCGCAGGTACGACTTCACGCTGGTCTACACCCCTGGCAAGGACCTTGTGATAGCTGACACGTTATCACGAGCCATGGACGCTGACAACCCGCCACTGGCTTCCATCAATGATGTGGAAGCTCATGCACAGTGGTGCAAGGAGACGCTCCCGGCAACGGACGAGAGGCTGCAGCAAATTCGTCAGGCGACACAGGAGGACGCCACCCTCCTTCAAGTCCTACACAACCTTCAACATGGCTGGCCAAAGGGGCGGCGCCCACAGTTCCAAAACATCAAGACTGAACTATCCGTGGTCGATGGCATTATACTGCGAAACGACAGAATCGTCATCCCAATGGCGCTCTTGGCGGACATCCTCCACAGGATTCACGAGGGGCACCTTGGTGCCGAAAAGTGCAAGAGGAGAGCGCGACAATCTGTTTACTGGCCAGGGATTAACGAGGACATTACAAACATGGTGCTCACTTGTGACACGTGCCAAAGACATCGACCGGCACAATGCAAGGAGCCACTGCAGCAGCATGAGATGGCCACGTCACCATGGGACAAAGTGGGCATTGACCTGTTTCACTCCATGGGCCGCAACTATGTTCTGATTATTGACTACTACTCCAACTTTCCGGAAGTCCTGCAACTCCCGGATCTCACAGCCGCAGCCGTCATCAAGGCCTGCAAAGAAACTTTCTCCAGACATGGCATCCCACGGACGGTCATGTCCGACAATGGTCCTTGTTTTGCCAGCTGGGAGTGGACGGACTTCGCCAAGCATTACAATTTCCAGCATACAACGTCGAGTCCTCACTTTCCGCAATCAAATGGCAGGGTGGAGAAAGGTGTCCACATAATTAAACAACTCATCAGCAAGGCTGCGGACTCAAAATCCGACATACACTTGGCCCTCTTGTCGTACCGTTCGTCACCTTTGAGCTCGGGACTATCACCAGCTCAGATGCTTTTCAACAGGGATGTGCGGACAACATTACCGGCACTACAATTCACCAATCCCGATCACTCGCCTGTCCTGGATAAAATGCGTCACCAACGGCAAGTGCAAAAGCAGCACTATGACAAGCAGGCCAAGGTACTGCCACCGTTGGCCATCGGCGACACAGTGAGGCTGCGAAACCCGGCTGGGGGCTGGTCCAAAATGGCCGTGGTCCTTCGCCAAACATCGCCGCGGTCCTACATCGTGCGGTCGGACGATGGAACAATGGTTCGACGAAATCGGAGAGACCTTCTGAAAGTCACACCTCGTCCACGGGTCTTTCCCTCACTCGATCTGCAGGACACACTGGATCCACAGGACGCTGTCATACATCATCCTGACACCCCAGCAGCAGATGTCCACACGGACACAGACGACCCTGGATCTCCATGCCCACTCAGGAGGTCTTCACGGATCAGACGTGCACCTGACCGTCTGAACCTGTGAACATGGACTGACGAATGCATTACCCTGCCCTGTTGTGTATATATATATAAACCTAACTGTTTACATTTGTGTTTTGTTACAGCTCTGCAACTACGAAAAAAAAAAGTGAGAAAGGGGGATGTGGTGATCCTCGCCTGAGGGTGAACAGAAGGGACTGGTGGGACATGGAAGTACCACCAGGGGGCAGTGCGGGGACACACATAAAAGGAACGCCGAAGGCCCGCCTTGGGCACTTGAACCGGAGGGTTGAAGAGGCAAGGTATGGAAGTTACTCTGGGCTGCTAGTCTGTTTTGGGCCTAGTTGCAGAACATTGAAGAGCAGCATTTTCTCAAGTGCAATTCTGTAATTTATTGTGGGGCACAATAAATCATCCTTTAACCTAAAGACGACTTTGAGCATTCTTTCACGAAGCATAACATTGGCGTCAGTCTCTGGCCTCCTGATAGGCATTATTAACCACTACTGCAGTGGATAACCCGTCACCCGAGGAGAGTGGGGGGGGGGGGGGATGTCAGGTGTCAAGTGTGCCAGGATGAAGGTGTCGTGCCCGGGTATTGGGCGCAGACGTGCATGATGCACATCTGATGGCCACATTCAGCTGCAGGTTCATCGAGTGGTATCCCTTTTGGATTGTGTAGAACGGCCTGTCACCTACAGATACTCGTAGGGGGACATGCATCCAGTCGATCACCCCCTGGACCCGGGGAATGGCGGCGATGGCGGCGAACCTGGCTGCTCACGCATCCTGGTGGGCTCGGTCCACATTGACGTGGATGTATTGTGCCAACTGGGCATATAGAGCCTCTGTGATGGTGCGGACGTACCTGTGCACCGGAATCTGTGAGATCCGGGACAGGTCCCCACTCGGTGCCTGGAAGGACCCCGTGGCATAAGGTTTCAGGACGAACATCACCTTGACAACTACCGGGAGAGGGTGTCCTCCCCCATTCCCTCGCAGTGCCAGGTATGCCATGATCTGGCAGATATGTTGCATTGTCTCTCTGCTCAGCTGGACTCGTCGACGGCATGCCTGGTCCAGCAGGTCCTTGAATAACAGGAGCTGCTAGTACTCACGAGGCCTCATGCGGCGCCTTCTTGGCAACTCCTCGGTCTGATGGATGGCCGGTCTCCATCCTGTATGGCTGCCACCTGTTCCTCTGGCGTGTTTCGCTGCTGCAGTGTCCTCCTCCTTGAGCACCTCCAGCTTGTACAGCCACAGGGCATTCCCAAGGGTTGTGCCAACTAGGCAGAAGGCTGCAATTGCTGGTTGAATTCAAATATCCATTGTCTACTGAGGGTGAAAGGCCGACATACTAGCGTGGTGCGTTCCGCCGTGTCCAATCAGATCCACCGAGCTACACTGTGCCCCCGATTGGCACTGTGGGCTCTGTCTCTATATGTCCCCCCTCCCCCATCCTGGGCCCCGTCGGTGCCCTAACCCTAATTTGGCCCTGTCCCATCTGCCACGGGTACTGTTGGCTGGCACCGTCCTTGCCAACGTTATGCTCCGTGGCCCTGCCCGGCACCCCTGAAGGTGCTACTTTAGGTGTTGCCCTTGGGTGGGCTGCGCGATGCCCCACCAGTGAGTGGCGGCCGTGGGGGTGGTATAGTGGAGGGAGGGGGCTGAGGTGCGGAGGTTGTGGGGTAGGGCACCTATACAGCTGGCAAAACCAGGGGCCAAGGTGGATGGTCAATGGTGTGCGCAGCAAGATGGCTGCCTTGCAGGCTGTGACAAATGCGGTTTGTGCCTGAACACCACCCCAATTCCGTGTGGGGGGGGTGGGGGGTCACCCTGGCCAGTTTTCCTCACCCCAGCCAGTGTCCGGACCGACAGCACACAGTTGCGCATCTCTGTGTCCTATTTCCTCTCTCTCCCTTATCAGCCACGATGCCAGTTTCACTGGCATTTTTAAATACACAAGTGAACCTCACCAATGGGAATGTGGCCGATTGGAGGCGGAGAATCACAGAGGCCCTGGAGTATACCGAGTCGGGCCCGTTAATGATATGCAAACGGTGTTTACTGTACGTGCATTCTGGAATGCATTGACAGCGCTGACGAGGCAATGGAGAATTCCGATTTTGTGTGAATTCTTTGCCCACTGTGATTTTGAAGTTAGAACCAACTCTCCGCCAAATCTCGTTTCCCGATTCTGCCGTCTGCCGATGGAGATTCCTGCCTACCATGTTTTTGATTCAATATTTGATAAATTCAAGTTGCATTTTTAGTCATTGCAACTTCAATGTTCAGCAAATTAAAAATACTTCTCTATTATGCCCTAGACAGGTAGCTTTGCTGATGTCCTTTGCACAAAAGCAGACCAAAGATTTGAAGCACAGTACTTTAATTTGAATATACTTTGATTTTTTATAAATACTACAAAATATACAGCCTGGGCCCATTGAAGAACTATACTCATGAATTAGTAAAATACTTTAGGTATTGCTGTATTTCATTCTGAATGTTAAATTCCATAAGGTAAGGACAGGATTTCTGGAATAAACACAATACAAAGATATTTATGCAAAATTTAATATGGCGTATCTACAGCAATTCAAGCCCCATTTTTCTAATTAGTGCAATTCTCGTTAAACAAGGATAAGAGAAGCAAAATGTTCTCTAATTTCTGCAGAGAAGTCAAGCAAATCTTTAGAAATGCTCGTGGATCTCCTGTGGCATTGCCCATAATGAATCATGATGAATTAAAACGTTTTGTAACATAAACCCACCAACCTCTGATGGCACTTGTTCCTATGACTAGTAGAGCCAAAGGTCACTGAAGTGAACGTTATTAACAGAAAACACTCAAGTCAGAAAAGGTTATTGACAGAAAAAGCTGATGTGGCAGTTGAGAGTGAAACAAACAGATAATGTTACTTGAGAAACCTGCCAGCAAGGACAGATAATCTGCTGGTCAGAAGCATAATAAATAAAGCAGGAGCACATTCAGCTCTCTCAGTATGATTTAAAGCTTCAGTGGTGTTATACACTGCGGCTGCTGCTGGAGGCCATTGTGGGAAATGAAAGCTGAGGTCTGACCAAGCCAAAGGAAACCAGATTTATTTCAGCAGATGCGATTGGTTAATTGTTAACCAGTCAGAAGAAATAATACCACTGAACGTAGCAAATGCATTACCCAAAATGGATAGATCTCCTGTATATCTACAGTAAATGTGACTTTATTGGCATCAGTATAACACTGACAATAAGCCTCGAGTTAACGCCAGCATTGCAAAAAAAGCTTAAAGCTGAAAATCTTAGGCATGGTATTGAAGAAGATTCTAAATTTTATAATTCTTCATATAGATGAGATCAAGACGTGGCCCAAATGATTTCCCCAGATCTCATTGTGCACCATAATGCTGCAGCCAACGGCATCAGTGGGCCATCCCTGAAGTTCTTCACCAATGCATTTTTAAATTGACTACAATGGGCATTTACAAGGAACGGTTCTCTCTCCCTGTCAGAAGGAAAACAGAAAGAGCCCATTTACACATGCTCAGTAGCACTTTTAGTTACGTTTAGTTTTGGTGTGATAGGCCATCTCTAGTCTACACATTATGATTGAAAATCTCACACCTAGTATTTATCCAATGTTGACAGCTCTCAAAGCCATATGTCAGACAAATAACAGACTGATTTTTCAGGGGTTAGGAGATTGGTGGTGCAGGATCTGCAGGCCATCTTTCACCTTGGGGCCCAGGTTCCAATTTAGGCCGAAGTTACTAGGAACATAGGAATTGCTGGACTCAAAACGGCTGTTTAGTTAACCTTCCATCATAGAGTCATAGAAGAATCATAGAATCCCTACAGTGCAGAAGGAGACCATTCAGCCCATCACGTCTGTAGTGACCTTCCAAAAGAGTTCCCTATCTAGGCCCACTCCCCCGGCCTATCCCTGTAACCCCGTAATCCCATCCAACACTTTAGACACAATGGGCAATTAAGCATGGCCAAACCTACACATCTTTGGACTGTGAGAGGAAACCGGAGCACCCAGAGGAAACCCGAGCAAACTCCATACAGACAGTCACCTGAGTTTGTAATTGAAATTGGGTCCCTGCCACAGTCAGGCAGCAGTGCTAACCACTGTGCCACCATGCCACCCTATCATTGTGATAATCATATGATACATCATTTACACAACGATTGACTAATCATTGAAATGAATCTCGAATAGGATTGCGTCTCATTCTATTGGATGTAGCATTCTATATTGAATGAGTTATAAAAATCTAAATTTAGTTTCAAGTTGATGTGTACTCAAAGCAACAAAAGGAAATAAATGTTGACTAAACTGGCACAAAATTTTCAATTTTGCTTAATGAGACCACAGAATGATTGATGTGGTCAGTCAAAAATTTCACATTGATACAGTAGGGTTCTTCTCCTGAGTGTAGGTTAGAATATTTAATTGATGTAAAATGGAGAATGTTTTACTCCATCTAAATGATGTTTGACTTGACTGAGGAATGCACAATGCCAACATTCATTGACCTAGAAATGCACCAGACCAATACCAGTTGACTAAGGAATGCATCATGCCAATACTGGGTAAACCTCGGAAATGCATCATGCCAATACCAGTAGACACTAGGATTGCATCATGCCAACACCGGTACACCTAACAATACATCATGCCAAGCACCAGTAGACCTAAGGGATGCATCATGCCAACACCGGTGACCTAGGAAAATCAGCATGCCAACAACCGGTAGACCTAGGAATGCAAACATGCCAACCCCAGTAGACCTAGGAATGCATCATGCCAACACCGGTAGACCTAGGAATGCATCATGCCAACACCAGTAGACCTAGGAATGCATCATGCCAACGCCGGTAGACCTAGGAATGCATCATGCCAACGCCGGTAGACCTAGGAATGCATCATGCCAACGCGGTAGACCTAGGAATGCACCATGCCAATACAAGTAGACCTAGGAATTGCATCATGCCAACTCCGGTAGACCTAGGACTGCATCATGCCAACACCGGCAGACCGAGGAATGCACCATGTCAACACCGGTAGACCTAGGAATGCATCATGCCAGCACCAGTAGACCTAGGAATGTATCATGCCAACACCGGTAGACCGAGGAATGCACCATGCCAACACCGGTAGACCAAGGAATGCATCATTCCAATACCGGTAGACCTAGAATGCATAATGCCAACACCGGTAGACCTAGGAATGCATCATGCAACACTGGTAGACCTAATAATGCACCATGCCAACACCGGTGACCTAGGAAATCAGCATGCCAACACCGGTAGACCTAGGAATGCAACATGCCAACACCAGTAGACCTAGGAATGCATCATGCCAACACCGGTAGACCTAGGAATGCACCATGCCAATACAAGTAGACCTAGGAATGCATCATGCCAACACCGGTAGACCTAGGAATGCATCATGCCAACACCGGTGACCTAGGAAATCAGCATGCCAACACCGGTAGACCTAGGAATGCAACATGCCAACACCAGTAGACCTAGGAATGCATCATGCCAACACCGGTAGACCTAGGAATACATCATGCCAACACCGGTAGACCTAGGAATGCATCATTCCAATACCGGTAGACCTAGAATGCATCATGCCAACACCGGTAGACCTAGGAATGCATCATGCCAACACTGGTAGACCTAATAATGCACCATGCCAACACCGGTGACCTAGGAAATCAGCATGCCAACACCGGTAGACCTAGGAATGCAACATGCCAACACCAGTAGACCTAGGAATGCATCATGCCAACACCGGTAGACCTAGGAATGCATCATGCCAACACCGGTAGACCTAGGAATGCATCATGCCAACACCGGTAGACCTAGGAATGCATCATGCCAACACTGGTAGACCTAATAATGCACCATGCCAACACCAGTGACCTAGGAAATCAGCATGCCAACACCGGTAGACCTAGGAATGCAACATGCCAACACCAGTAGACCTAGGAATGCAACATGCCAACACCAGTCGACCTAGGAATGCATCATGCCAACACCGGTAGACCTAGGAATGCATCATGCCAACACTGGTAGACCTAGGAATGCACCATGCCAACACCGGTAGACCTAGGAATGCATCATGCCAACGCCGGTAGACCTAGGAATGCACCATGCCAATACAAGTAGACCTAGGATTGCATCATGCCAACACCGGTAGACCTAGGAATGCACCATGCCAACACCGGTAGACCTAGGAAGCATCATGCCAACGCCGGTAGACCTAGGAATGCACCATGCCAATACAAGTAGACCTAGGATTGCATCATGCCAACTCCGGTAGACCTAGGACTGCATCATGCCAACACCGGCAGACCGAGGAATGCACCATGTCAACACCGGTAGACAAGGAATGCCTCCTTCCAATACCGGTAAGGACCTAGGGATGCATCATGCAACACCGGTAGACTAGGAATGCATCATGCCAACACTGGTAGACCTAATAATGCACCATGCCAACACCGGTGACCTAGGAAATCAGCATGCCACCACCGGTAGACCTAGGAATGCATCATGCCAACACCGGTAGACCTAGGAATGCATCATGCCAACACCGGTAGACCTAGGAATGCATCATTCCAATACCGGTAGACCTAGGAATGCATCATGCCAACACCGGTAGACCTAGGAATGCATCATGCCAACACTGGTAGACCTAATAATGCACCATGCCAACACCGGTGACCTAGGAAATCAGCATGCCAACACCGGTAGACCTAGGAATGCAACATGCCAACACCAGTAGACCTAGGAATGCAACATGCCAACACCAGTAGACCTAGGAATGCAACATGCCAACACCAGTCGACCTAGGAATGCAACATGCCAACACTGGTAGACCTAGGAATGCATCATGCCAACACCGGTAGACCTAGGAATGCACCATGCCAACACCGGTAGACCTAGGAATACATCATGCCAACACTGGTAGACCTAGGGATGCACCATGTCCACACTGGTTGATCGAGGAATGCACCATGTCTACATTGGTTAACCGAGGAATGCATCATATCTACATTGGTTGACCTAGGAATGCGCCATGTCTACACTGGTTGACCGAGGAATGCACCATATCTACACTGATTGACTGAGGAATGCACCATGCCTACACCGGTACACCTAGGAATGCACCATGTCTACACTGGTTGACCTAGGAATGCACCATGCCTACACCGGTACACCTAGGAATACATCATGCCAACACCAGTAGACCAAGGAATGCATCATGCCAACACCGGTAGACCTAGGAATGCACCATGCCAATACCAGTAGACCTAGGATTGCATCATGCCAACTCCGGTAGACCTAGGAATGCAACATGCCAACACCGGCAGACCGAGGAATGCATCATGCCAACACCGGTAGACCTAGGAATGTATCATGCCAACACCGGTAGACCTAGGAATGCGGCATTCCAATACTGGTAGACGTAAGGATGCACCATGTCCACACTGGTTGATCGAGGAATGCACCATGTCTACACTGGTTAACCGAGGAATGCATCATGTCTACACTGGTTGACCTAGGAATGCACCATGTCTACACTGGTTAACCGAGGAATGCATCATGTCTACATTGGTTGACCTAGGAATGCGCCATGTCTACACTGGTTGACCTAGGAATGCACCATGTCTACACTGGTTGACCTAGGAATGCACCATGTCTACACTGGTTGACCAAGGAATGCACCATGTCTACACTGATTGACTGAGGAGTGCATCATGTCTACATTGGTTGACCTAGGAATGCACCATGTCTACACTGGTTGATCGAGGAATGCACCATGTCTTCACTGGTTGATCGAGGAATACACCAGGCTAACACCAGCTGATGAAGGAATGCACCATGCCAACACTGGTTGTGGGAAATGATTTATTTCCCAGAATCAACATCCATAACAATAAGGGTATAATGCTAAAACTTACAAATTTAAAAACAAAGTTGCATAAATAGTTAGGAATGCAGAGAATTGATAATAATTTTCAACGTATCCATTCTGAAAACTGAAAGATTGAACACAATGTTAGTTCAGATTAATTTTTGTGAAATGTGTGCTTTTCAGTAATGCTTCTAGGCAATCAGTATTCACAGAGTCCAGCAACCCAGAAAGTACTCACCCTGCCCATCATGATTTTTCTGTCTTTCAAAGAACTAGATGGAGGCTAAGGGGAGACCTGATCGAGGTCTACAAAATTATGAGAGGCACAGGCAGGGTGGAGAGTCAGAGGCTTTTCCAAGGGTGGAAGTGTTAATTACAAGGTGGCACAGGTTCAAGGTGAGACGAGGAAAGTTTAAGGGAGGTGTACGGGGTAGGTTTTTCACACAGAGAGTGGTGAGTGCCTGGAACCCGCAGCCAGAGAATGTGGTGGAATCAGGCACATTAGCAACATTTAAGAGGCATCTGGATGGGTACATAAATAGGGAGGAATTAGATGTTGAGAGAACACCAAAGTATATCATGGAGTTCACCTGACCCACAACGTTTAATAGATTTTGGTTATAGAGAGCAGAAGGGCCAACTTTGCAGATGTGATGCAACAGAGATCTAAAGTATGTTTAAACAAAAACAATGTTTATTCTATGAATCCAGATAACATTTTATAAACACACAGTAAACATCTTATCAACTACCAACACTGATAATCCCCACAGATACAATACTCTATAGGTAACCCTTAATAACTTTCCTAAAAACACCCATAAGTCAAAACCCCTTTTTAATGAAGACAACAGGTTTGCATTCCTTACAGAAACAGGTATCACTTTGAAATCAAGTGATCTGGATACATTCTTTTGTAGGCAGAGAAAGAGTGAGAACACCTCCTTGGTTGAATGCAGTTCCCCAACTAAAAAAGAAACCAAGACACAAAGCACCTTCCAGCTCAAAACAAAAGTAAAAAGACAGAATCACATTCCAACTCCACCCACACAATGACTTCACTGCAGCTATTTGATAACCACACATTTTTAATGGGACCCGCATATGACATTCAGGCATCATGATCGGCACAGGCTTGGAGAGCGAAAACCTGTTCCTGTGCTGTACTTTTCTTGTTCTTTGTTAATTATCCAATTAATCACCTGCCCCTGCTCTTACCCATTAATTTTCCTAACAACATCCATAAGCCAAAACACCTTTTAACAAAGACAGTAGTTTTGAATTCTCTACAGAGAACAGTTATCACTTTTAAATTATCAAGTGATCTAAACACTTTATTTAACATACAGAGAGACCAGTATACATCTTCTTCATTTGAACGCAGCTCTCTAACTGAAAGCGAAACTAAAACACTGAGCCAAAAAGAGCGTCCAGCTCAAAACAAAAGCAAAAAGCAGAATCACATTCCAGCTCCCCCCGCAAAATGACATCACTGCAGCCATTTGATAAAACACACTTTTCTTAAAGGGACTCTCACATGACACATCCCCTCCCCTCAAGAAAAAAAATAAACCATCACCTTCAAGATGGTTTCATTTTTCACCATTTCACTTTTCTTTAAGAAATATTGACAATAAATATACTTTTTTTAAACAAAACGAAACACGCAAACATTTATAATAACATAGTCCATTTTAGTTCTTCTTCCTCCAACTATAATTCCTCTTGATTGATGGTCTCTTTGGACAAGAAGGTATCTGTACGATCCATCCATTTCTCTACGCCTCGGCATTTCTCTTTAAGGTCAGATACTTTCGTTCAATCCGATCACAGAGCCTCTTGTAATTCTCCAACACAGGAGCATTGGTCAACAAAGCCTTCAGGCAGTCAAATGCCTGTTGACACTCCGCTGTCCACTGAAATTTGCTACGCTTCTTTAGTAAATCTGTCAGTGGAGCGACCACACTTCTAAAGTTCGGCACACATTTCCGGTAAAATCCACTCATGCCAAGAAATCGCATTATTTCCCTTCATGTCGAAGGTATTGTAACCTTTAAGTAAATCCAGTTTGGAAATAAAAGCTGATTGTCCCACCTTCTCAATGCAATCCTCCAAACGTGGGATAGGACAAGAGTCCGTTCTTGTAACTGCATTAATCTTTCTATAGTCCACACACAACCTTTGGGTACCACCCAGTTTCGGTACCACCACTATGGGTGAATCCATTGGCTGCAACCCACTTAAATTATGCCATTTGTAAGCATACTTTCAATTTCCTTATTAACCTGTGCCAATTTTAAAGGGTTAAGTCTATATGGATGTTGTTTAATTGGAACAGCATTTCCCACATCTACATCATGTATAGCCATTTTAGTACTTCCCAACTTATCTCCACAGACTTGCCCATGTGATATCAATAACTCTTTCAGGTCAGTTTGTTTTCCTCTGGAAGGGAACTCAACAATTTATCCCAATTTTAAGAACATCCTCGTTTTCCAATTTAATTTGAGGAATGTCAAATTCAACGTCACCTGGATTCAGCTCTTCACTTTGAGTTAGAATCATTAAAACCGCCTCCTTTTTCTCCCCTTCCCTTTCAAAGTACCTTTTAAGCATATTCACATGACACACTCGGTGAATTTTCCTTCCATCTGCCGTTCTTACCACATAGTTCAACTCACTTAATTTACTTTCAATCTGATAACGTCCACAAAACCTTGCTTTAAAATGTTCACCTACCACTGGTAACAATACTAAAACTTTATCTCCACTGGCAAAACTACAAACTTTGGATTTATTGTCCGCTACCCATTTCATCACATGTTGTGCAACCTTAAATGTCGAGCCAGTTCCCCGCTCTATTTAATCATTCCCTAAATTTGACACTTAATCCAATAATGTAAGTCTGATTTCTCACTCACCAATTTTTCCTTATCAATAAGTGGTGTTCTTATCTATGACCAAAAATTAGTTCAAAAAGGACTGAATTTGGTTGACTCATTAGGTACATCCTAATTACAAACAGTACGAATGGAATTCCTTTATCCCAATCCTCTAGATAATCTTGACAATAAACCCTCAACATTGTCTTTAATGTCAGATGCCACCTTGTAATGCTCCCTGCGATTCTGGATGGTATGCAGTTGATTTAAATTGTTTATTCGAAGCTGTCCATAACTTCTTTGATAACCTTGAAGTAAAAATTGATCCTTGATCTGATTGTATTTCTGTGGGTAGTCTATATCTGGTAAAGAACGTAAGTAAAATCTCCACAATCTTCCTAGCTATAATACTGTGCACTGGAATGGCTTCTGCACACCTAGTAGACACATCCATTATAGTCAAAAGATATTGATTCCCACTTATTGTTTTACCAAGCAGTCCTACGCAATCAACTAAGACCCTTGTAAAAGGTTCCTCAAGTGCTCGAATGGGTATTAAGGCTGCTGGTTTTATCACTGCTTGAAATTTCCCTATCACTTGACATGTGTGACATGATCGACAAAATTGAATTACATCTTTAAGTAATCCAGGCCAATAAAAATGTTTTTGTATTTTAGCTTGAGTTTTCCCTACTCCCAAATGACCTCCCACTGGTACCTGTGCTACTCGCAACACCTCCTTTCTATACCCTACCGACAATACTACTTGATGAACGTCTGCCCACTTTTCATCCGCCTGCATATGTAAAGGTCTCCATTTTCTCATCAAGGCATCATTTTTACGGTAATAACATTCTGGTATACACTCAGATTCTTCTTCTGTGTATGCTTTCTGATACATCCGTTTTGTTGATATATCTTTCTGTTATAACTCCGCCAATTTTCCTCAACTAAAAATATCCGCCTCATCCTCCACCTATTCTTGTTCTTTTCCAATCATCTGATCAAAAATCGTTTCTGCTAATTGAACTTCAACTTTATCTTCATTCTTTGGTTTCTCCTCTTGTCTTAACCTGTGACTTTGTGACCTTGTTACTACACAATCCGGAAAAATCTCAGGATATTTGTCCTGCAACACTTCAGTTGTCTGATTTTCCACTGTCTTATAAACCACAGTAGGCATCACTCCCACATGCGATCCAGTTATATCATTACCCAGGATAAACTATATTCCTGGACAAGATAGTTTCTCTATTACTCATACTACCACTTCACCACTCTTCACTGGACTTTCCAACCTTACCTTACATAATGGAACACTACTCTTCTCACCCTGAATTCCACACATTACCACCTTTTCTGGCAATATTCCTCCCAAACTACATAACTCCTCATCTCTTACTATCAAAGATTAGCTAATTCCCATATCTCTTAAAATTGTGACTTCTTTACCTCCTCCTTCTGGTACACGAGTAAACTTTACCCACACAAATAAATTATTGTCTGGCACCCTCTTATCAATCACCTCTTGATCAGGCTGTATGATCTTTTGCATTTCCTTTGCTTCACTTGGGCTTTCCTTTACCACTTTAATAAACCCCAATGACTAATCCTGTTTTATAACATCAGCCTTCCCAGTGCTTTTCTTCAACTACCAACACTGTGACTTTGCATGGCCTAGTATATTACAGTGAAAACATTTGAAGCTTTTAATTTCTTTTCCACCCTCCTGGATTTCTATTTTAATCCAAGGTACACTCTCCTTCTTATCTCCCATCAGATCTCCTTTACCGCTACCACTTGAGTATTTCTCTTTTCCCCAGTTTTTAGCCCTCGCAAGCTGAAACTGATGTCGGAAACCAAGCTTTGATTAGTAAAACTAATTCATAATCATCTGCCATTTCTGCTGCCAATCTTGCAGTTTTAACCCTCTGCTCTTCCACACGCGTTCTCATTACATCAGGAATTGAATTTTGAAACTCCTCCAAAAGTATAATTTCTCTGAGAGCTTCATACGTTTGGGGCGCGATTCTCCGCAAATGCGGAAAGTCGTGAAGGCTGCCGTGAAACTGGTCGTGTTTCACGGCACCCTCCGCGCCCCATCCCGGGACCCGATTCTGCTCCCCGGTCGGGGCTAGCAGCGGGGCCCCGTGAACCACGGCATCGCAGGCTTAGTGAACTTCGCTAAGCCCGCACGCCAAGGGTAACGGCGGCTTATGCGCACCCACGCTCCAACCCACGCATGCGCGGATGACGTCATCATGCATATGCGTGAAACCCGCGCATGCACGGGCCGTCATGCCCCTCAGCCGCCCCGCGGACTGATCCAGCGGGGCGGCAGAGGAACAAAGAGTGCGCGGGGTTCGGACCCGCTGCCCGCGATCGGTGGGACCGATCGCGGGCCCATGCCAATCGGTGCCATGGTTCTCCAGAACGGCACTTTACAGCCGTTGTCACGAACGGTAAGAGCAGGTGTGTTGGAGTTTATGAAAACGGCCGTAAAGGCCTGGGAAATCGGCCCATCGGATAGGGGAGAATCGCTGTTCGCCGTAAAAAAACGGAGAGCAGCAATTTGTGTCGTGGGGCGGCCGTGGGGGGTGGGGGGGGGGGGAATAGCGGGAGGTCGGGAAAAATGTCGGGAAGGCCCTCCCGCTATTCTCCGACCCGTCGTGGGGGGCGGAGAATCGCGCCCTTGGTCTATTTTCAAAGCCCTTATCCATCTATCAAAATTACTCTGTTTAATCCTTTCAAACTCCATGTATGTTTGACCAGGCTCTTTCCTTAAATTTCTAAACCTTTGTCTGTAGGCTTCAGGCACTAGTTCATATGCATCTAAGATGAATTTTGCACCTCCTCATATGTCCCAATACCTCCAAGTTCAAACTCTCTCTCTTTTTCCCTTTCCTCTCTCTGTCTTTCTCCCTCTTTTTCTTTTTCCTCTCTATCTCTTTCTCTTTTTCTTTTTCCCTGATCTGTACCTCCTTTTCTTTCTTGTTCTGCTCGGGCTATTCTTTCTTTTTTTCTTTCTTCTCTCTCGTTTTCTTGTTCCCTCATTGCGTATTGAAGCTGCTTTAATTCTTTTTCATGTTCAAGTTGTTTAATCTGTAACTGGATTTTTGCCATTTTTAATGCATCAGACTGTATCTCAGGCAACTTTAAATGCTCAGCTACCGCCGTAAGTACCTCTTCTTTACGTGTGCTGTCAGGTAACGTTAGCTGCAATGTTTTTGCCAAATCTAAAAGCCTTTTTTAGTCTCTGTATGTAAGGTATTGTGTGTGACCTTCTCCATCCCCAAAAACTTTCAAGCCTCTGAAAGGGCACAACACACTCCCTACTTAAACTGGAATACCACACTTGAAAAACAAACACAAATATGCTCACCCCTCACTGTCTTTAAGTTCACTAAGCCAACCCAATCACGAAAGATAGACTTTTATCCCAGACGAGCCCCCAATTTATTATGGGCCAGGGTTGAGAGAACACCAAAGTATATCATGCAGTTCACCTGACCCACATCTATAAATAGATTTTGGTTATGGGGAGCACAAGGGCCCACTTTACAGGTGTGATGCAACAGAGATCTAAAGTATGTTTAAACAAAAACAATGTTTATTCTATGGATCCAGATAACATTTTATAAACACACAGTAAACATCTTATCAACTACTAACACTGATAATCCCCACAGATACAATACTCTATAGGTAACCCGTAATAACGTTCCTAAAAACATCCATAAGTCAAAAAATATTTTTCACAGAGACAGCATGTTTGCATTCCTTGCAGAAACAGATATGACTTTGAAATCATCAAGTGATCTGGATACATTCTTTGGTAGGCCGAGAGAGAGAATGAGAACACCTCCTTGGTTTGAATGCAGTTCCCCAACTAAAAACGAAACCAAGACACAAAGCAGCTTCCAGCTCATAACAAAAGTAAAAGACAGAATCACGTTCCAGCTCCACCCACACAATTACATCACTGTAGCTATTTGATAAACACCCATTTCTTAAAGGGACCCGCGCATGACATTAGAGCATCATGATCGGCGCAGGCTTGGAGGGCCGAAGGGCCTGTCCCTGTTCTGCACTTTTCTTTGTTCTTTATTAACTATCCAATTAATCATATGCCCCTGCTCATACCCCAAAGCACTGCAAATTTCTCCTTTTCAAGTAGGCATCCAATTCTCTTTTGAAAGTTACTATTGAATCTGCTTTAAACACCCGTTCAGGCAATGTACAACAAATTGTAATAAGACACCAGATAAAGAATATTGTCCTCAATCCTCCTTGGATTATTTTGCCAAGATCCTTACATCAGTGTCTTCTTGTTACCAACAGATCTGTCTGTAGAACCAGTTTCTCCTTATCTACTCTCTCAAAACACATCATAATTTTGAACATCTCCATTAATTTCCCCCTTAATATTCTTTGCTTTAAGGAAGGAGTTTAATTAGAGTCAGATGTATTAATTGTGTATTCATGGCTAGTAATTCATTTAATAGGCACTAACTTTGACCACACTACAGAGAGTGAATATTTCTAATACACATTAATCCAGACACAGAGTTAACATTTTTTCACTAAATTTATCAAACAGCAATTAATGTGCAAATTTACTTGCAACGTGCAAATTTAATCAATCAGTTCTTTTTTCCTTATTTAAATCTAGCAGGATAAGGATAAGCAGGGTGATTGGATAAGCTTTTGATTGACTCCATAGCATAGGCATTGCCCTATCAACCATCACCATGTATTTTCGAGCGAGAAGAGCTGCAAACTGCTGGACACCAAGACCAGGGAACTTTGAGTTGGAATCAGTCTCAGCGGAAGTAAAACTGCACTCATCATCTATGTTGCTGAATGCTTTCGAGCACCAACAGGAGACATCGCAGAGATAAGCCAGTTCAATGCTGCATCACTGATGTAACAAAGGCATCAAATTGGGTACAGCAATTACCACCAGCTGGATTTATAAACTACGGACAGGATTTTTTGCAGAATCGAGGAAAAGGCAGATGGGATCCAGATGTTGCAGACACCTCCCCCACATTTCTGACAGTTCAAAATTTTGCTGGCAGAATAAAAGGGGGTGAGGCGTGATTCACACAGGTGGGAAATCGAAACCCAGAGGGGCCACTTGAACTTGGAGCTGAGTTCACGCAGACACCATTGTGGCTGCTCCAAGGGCCTTGAAGAAGTCCTAGAGAACCGAGGTGGGCCTTCTAACCAGCCCGTCTTGGCACTCACTTGCCCTCATGGCCACTTATGATCAGCTTCAGGGGACAGTGGGAATAATTTAGCTTTATTAACTATCCAAATAATCACATGCCCCTGCTCTTACCCCAAAGCCCTGCAAATTTATCCCTTTCGAGTAGGCATCCAATTCTCTTTTGAAAGTTACTACTGAATCTGCTTCAAACACCCTTTCAGGCAATGTACAAACAGTACATTGTTTGTACCAAACTTCTATGGGCAACACAATGAGGATGCCAATCACTTGGCACCCATGCCAATATCAAAATACAAAAGACAATACAATAAGGACACCAATCACTTGGCACCTAGAACACACTCACCTCCCCCCCAACCCACCCCCACCGCCATCCCCATGACCCATATCAGCAGAAAGGCTGACCAGCCCAGCTCACCGGAAAAGGCCGCTCCAACATGGAGCACGGCGGTGGAAAGAAAGAAAACCAATTCCCCTCCTCCCAAGAGGGTCACAATTCAGTCCAGAACAGGTCCTTCACGTTTGAAACAAAACCAAACACAGAGCAACAACTGAAGGAAGACACAAAACAGACAAGGCGACAATGATAACACCAGCCATACACCAAGGACAAAAGCCAAAACAAAGAACAAATGAACAACACCACCAGCTGCTGGGGCAGCACATGATTTCCCCCCCCCCCCCCGCCTCAGACCTACATCGCCATGGGTGGGGGGCTGACTGTACCCCGCCCCCACCTCTCCAGATCAAGAATTGAGTCTAATGAGGCCCTTTAAATCATGAAGCGTCTGCCGAGGCGGGAAATTTCTCAACTCACGCAACCCGCCTCAGTACTGAACATGTGTGGAGACATACTCCCATTGTAAAGTGGCACTGATTATACTTGTATACCCGAGCTAGTACTCCCTTTTATCAATAAGGATTACTGCTACCTCAAATCTCAAAAACTGTTTGGAAGATTTTGCAGGTTAATGTTTGTGTTTCACTAAGCAGGAGTTCCTCAGGGAAGTGCCCTGGGCCGAACCATCTTCAGCTGCTTCATCAATGACCTCCCTTCCATCATAAGGTCTGAAGTGGGAATGTTCGCAGATGACTGAACAATGATCAGCACCATCGTCAGGGATCGGGGTTTAATTCTGGCCTTGGGTGACTGTCCGTGTGGAGTTTGCACTTTCTCCCTGTGTCTGCGTGGGTTTCCTCTGAGTGCTCCGTTTTCCTCCTATTGTCCAAGGATGTGCAGGTTAGGTGGATTGGCCATGCTAAATTGCCCCTTAGTGTCCAAAGGGTGGGTGGCGTTATTGGGATAGGGTGGAGGCGTGGACTTAAGTAGAGTGCTTTTTCCAAGGGCCGGCGCAAACTCGATGGGTTAAATGTCCTCCTTCTACACTGTAAATTCTATGATACTATGATTCAATGGCATTACCATCGCTGAATCCCTCAGAATCAACATCCCGAGGGTTACCATTGATCTGAAACTGAAACCGGGCTAGCCATATTAATACTGTGGCTACCAGAGCAGGTCAAACACTAGGAATACGATGGTGAGTAACTCACCTCCTGACTCCCCAAAGCCTGTCCACCATCTATAAGGCACAAGTCAGGAGTGTAATGGAATACTCTCCACTTGCCTGGATAAGTGCAGCTCCAACAACACTCAAGAAGCTTGACACCATCCAGGACAAAGCAGCCGCTTGTTTGACACTCCATCCACAAACATTCAAACCCTCCACCAATGGCAAACAGTGTACCATCTACAAGATGCACTGCAGTAACTCACCATGGCTCCTTAGACAACACCTTCCAAACCCACAACCACTACCATCAAGAAGGGCAAGAGCAGCAGGCACATGGGAACACCACCACCTGGAGGTTCCCCTCCAAGTCACTCACCACACAGACTTGAAAATACATCGCCGTTCCTTCACTGTCACTGGGTTAAAATCCTGGAACTCCTACCCTAACAGCACTGTGGGTGTACACACACCTTAAGGACTGCAGCGGTTCAAGAAGCAACTCATCGCCACCTTGTGAAGGGCAACTAGGGATGGGTAATAAATGCTGGCCTAACGAGCGACGCCCTCATCCCGTAAATTATTTTTTTTAAAGTGCTGACACGATGTACAATTTTGGGGAAATCAAGAGTTCCGTTTGAAAATACAGATACACAGGAGTGAATTTTACCAGCCTGGGTGGTGGGTTTGGGGGAGGAGTGAGGGTACAATAGGGGAACCATATTGGTAGGATCCCCGATACATTCCTGCTGCTGGCGAACCTTCTCACGGACAGGCAGGAAAGTGGATTGGAGGCTGGTACCATGAAGGCAGGCAGCCAATTTGCATAATTAAGGCCACAGTTAGGGACAATTTTATCAACTCGCCAGCATTTTGCTGGTGGCAGAGCAACCCCTTGCTGTGTGCAGAGCTGAATGGAGTTAGCTTCCCCACAAGCAGACTGCACTGTCCTGATGTCACACAGTCCAATCAGCTGATGTGGCACCAGGATACCTCATTTCACGCAGGTTTAGACAATTAATTTCCATGTCACTCTGCAAACAACACTGAGCTGAAAATGGGGCCCAGAACTGTGTTTAGTGGGCCAGGCAGCCAAATTGAGGGTAAAGTAATTTTTGAAGTACTTTTGCTATTGCATTGGGAGGTCTCAGGATGTTTTTTGAGTTCCTGGATTTGTCAGGGAGCTGATCCTCACAAGGAGGGTGAAACAAATATTTGGGCAGCAGTGGTTGTACGTCCATCTGCAGCATGACAGGGGTAGGAAGCTTTGACTGTGGACAGTGGGAGCTCTGTACAATCCCCTCTGCTTACTTGCAGCCAGACTTCCATGTTCATTGAAAGCATCAGGAGACTTGTCTGGAAGGCCAGTCAATTCCATGTCTTATGGTGATGCAGCATCATTATTACAGTTGTTTAATGATTTGTTCCTCTGTTGTACTTACTTTCTAAGACAGCTGAGTTCTAAATATAAGCGATGAATCTATCTTTCGACTGCAGTGAGTGCACAACATAAATGGGAGGAAAAAGTATCAAATGAAATCTATTCATGATCCAGCATGGGTGCCATGAATACTGCTTTTGGTTCAATTATTAGAAGCAATATGGTAGTTCTGTAGCTTTCTCCATTTAGCCTAGCAGTTTAGAGCTATTGTGACCAATGTCATGGTGCCTGTGTGCAAAGGTCAGCTGCAGCTGGAATTTGAAACAATCTTTCACTTCAGGTGAAACACTGCACCCAACATTATCCGTTTTGTCAGCTCTGACATTTAGCTGTCAAAGCTTTCTTTTGTGTTAACATAAATATTTATAGTGGCGTAATTCATCCAAAGGAACATTATTACATTGTGAAAATATCATTGCATGTTATATTCACAATATCAAACATCCTCCCTATCAATGTGATTAATGTTATTTTTTGAACCAAACGCTTCTACTTCTTTCACCTCTCTTTGTCATGGCAAGTGATCCATCTTTCCGATCAACTGAGAACTGATGCAATATATTAACAAATGAGCATATTTGGTACTTGTTCTTCACCATTTTGTGAAAATGTGATTTCCAAATCTCATTTACACATTTACTCAAATACTTTATTCGGTTCTAATTCTAAATTTGGAGTACATTTTGGTGATCAGCAAAGGATCATTTTAATTAAAAGATAAATAACTGCCTACTGGAGCAGTTTAATTTATAATACAAGGAGCAGAAAATCAATTATTCTTGACATATCTATTAACCTATGTACAATATTATACAATCTTAACCTTTTTATTATAAGATATACAATTCATTATTTACAAACCAGATCCATCCTTTGCATACCGCAACAAAAAGTCAACATAGTGAACATTTATACACATATATAATTCATGCTGCATTTAACTATCATACACTTAAGAGCACTGGAGAATGTACAACGCCACAACTTGTTCTTAGTCGCTGGTAATTTGGGACTGGTGTCTCTTTTTACTAATAAGTGCAGTCACATGGATTTTTAATAAAGCCTGTGCTTAAAAAGAAAATTCAATAAATGATTTTATAGTCACCATCTTACTGTGATCTTGTGGAGGTATTTCCCACTGCATTGTTCCATTTATTGTATTGTATTAAACAAATTAAATCTGCTCCAAAGTTACTTCACGTTTTTCTGTCTGACATTTTGCTATAGGCCCCCAATAGCTTCTTCAACAATGTAATGATAGATTCTGCCATCAATCTATGGTTTTGCAACAATGTACATTTTGAACCATCTAGTTTATCCAACTATTTTTTCTCTCCCTCCCTCCATTCTAAGATGTCTATTAATTTTCTTCAACAGAAAATTAAAAGTATAGAATAGAAATAAAATGTTGCAGCTCTGGTTAGTTTATGGGAAGATAGTCATAGATACTTTTATGTTCACTTTATTTGTCCACAAAATGACACAAAAGTCACATTGAAGTACATAATATTGTACAACCACTTTCTTGAAAATTGCTTCAGCTTTTTAGACAGAGCAGATTTATTTTTTCTCCCAGTGAAAAATATATGTATCCTTTAAAAAATGGAAGCAGTTAATGCAAAATATAGGGCAAATCCATCACTGTCACAGCAGCAACCTCAACCCAACCTACTCACAAGAAAGAGTGAACTTAGTGAGGAAAAAAGTACCTCTAGTGGCAAAAATGAAGTTATACATCAACACAAGTCAAACACTTCCAACTCATCCTCTGAAAACTTATTCACACTTAAACTTTGATTTATCACATGTAAAATGGCTGATTTTAAATTGCCAGTCCTTTTTAAAATCAAGCCACCAACCATTGTTCATGTCTTCTAGAAAATTGCTCTCAGCCATGCAGCCATCAAGCTCCAAATAAGGTCATGTAGAGTTTAAACCTGAAAACCTAAGTACAAAATCCCAAAATAAGCAGCATTTGTCAACTGAATCTCTGCAGCATAGCTCCCACAAATATGTTCACCTAAAATCAAACCAGAATTTTCTGAAAAAACACAGTTGGTTAGTGACCTGAGACATTGGCCTGGATTTTAGCTTGATGACAGAATGGGAGTGGAAAATTTGTCCGGTAGCACAGCGGAAGCCTGGAGGTAAGGGCAGTGTATGTCAGTGGAGTTTTAAAACAGACACTGCAATACCATATCATTGTCAGGTTTATAATAATAATATTTATAAGTGTCACAAGTAGGCTTACTATTAACACTGCAGTGAAGCTACAGTGAAAATCCCTTGGTTGCCACACTCCGTCCACTGCCTGTTCGGATACACTGAGGGAGAATTAAGAATATCCAATTCACCTAACAAGCACGTCTTTTGGGACTTGTGGGAGGAAACTGGAGCACCCAGAGGAAACATGGGGGGAATGTGCAGACTCCGCACCGACAGTGACCCAAGCCGCAAATTGAACCCGGATCCCCGGCGCTGTGAAGCTACAATGCTAACCACTGTGGTTCATGACCAATTGATATGAACAGGAGTGATGATGACTCGTAAAAGGTGATTCCGATTCCAACTCCAGTGTTTAAAGGAACACTCTTAACATGCAATTATGGAACTTTGAGTTGGAAGCAGAATCAAAGGAGTTAGCACCATATTAAGAGGTTGCACCTCATTTAGGTCTGGATCCCAGGATATCCATGAGGCTGTTAAGGGCCTGCAGGGAGATATTCTTTTCTACTGACAGGAGGAAGAAGCCTGCAGATGAAACCAAAAACTCATGGCAGCGGGTTGCATATAAGGTCAGGAACAGGTGCCATGCTCTTGGGTTCAATGCAAAAGCAATGTAATGACTTTTACAGGACAGGAAAGCTGAGCACAATGACACTTACACCTACATTCTAGCATTCATATAATCCCAACCCCCTACACTGCCTTCTGAAGTCTACTGTAGCAAATCACTCCTCTTGCCAATTTACCTAGCAGGTATACAGATCTATCGCTCTCTGTCTAAGTACTTGCCCACATCCTTATCTACCTATTCACCACTGACACACACCTTCTTCCTAAAGCAATGTCATGCCTCATACTCAGTCACCCTCAACAAATACTTTCCATTCATCTGTTTAATAGATGCCATTACTCTCACTTCTCAGCCTATTCTTTCGCTTTTTGCAGGAGGAGTGTAGAAAATGAAGGAGAGGCAGAGAACTGGAGGTGACCCGCCAGCCATTCATTGCACAACTGACAGCTGAAGAGGAGGAAGCGTGCACCTCAGTGGAGTCTTAACATTCTTGATTGAAGCAAGTAGGGAGATGGGAGTCTCCTAGCTACCTGGTAAATATAAGACAGCTACATACATACAGCGTTCACTCAGGTTACTTTAAGGTCAGGAGTGTGTGAGATACAATTATGTGCATAATGATCAATTAAAACATTCTTATATTGACAGTTCTAATCCATGTCTTTAAACTGGACCTTTAAGTATTTCACAAGACAATGACTTCTCGAGGAGGTCAAGGGATCAATGCAGACCATGAACAAGCTCAGAAACTCACTTTGGTGGAACCGGTAAGACAGATTGCTGGGTTTTCACCTGGTGATTCACAGTTCACAAATGAGCAAGAGCAGATGGTAGTGACAGTGACCAATCTGCATCAGAGACATGCAAGATGCTCCAAACTCTGCTGAGCTGCAGTGACTGATCCTCAGGGCTGTTGACAAACTGGATACTTCTGCTGCAGCAACAAAGAACGTGCAATGTCCAGCAGGCATTCCAGCTGCAGTGTGCTTATAGAGAGATTGGAGGTGTCTGCCTCAAGTATAAGGGGCATCGTGTCATAGGCCTTTGTGGTAACGTCTTCATCGTGGGCAGAATGGCCTTCATCATTTAGCAGCAAATGCAGCAGCCATGTGAATGCATGCATCCCTCACTAATGGCTTGCCCATAAGGAACATCACCTTAAATAGGACAAATTATACTCCAGCCTTGGCCGTTTAACATCCCACTGATCAGCAGCAAAGTGCATTCCAGCTCATTGTTAGCAGTAAAGAGTGGGCTGGCCATGAGAGGAATGATGGTGAAATAGAGCACAGAAGTGAGCAATCAGCTCAAAGCACTTCTACTTCTCATCTTTCTCCCCACCCTCAGTCGATACTTCACATGTACCTTGTAGGCCGCTGGGTGAGTGCGACATTGAGCAGGTGCAGGTGATGCACTCTTTTGTTGACCCCGCACAGGCTCCGAAGCTCAGAGAATGTGCATCTCAGCTGACAGTGCGGCCTCCTTCGACCACAGAAATTGTATGATATAAAAGCGCTAGGAAGGCTGAAGATTTTAGATACACAAGAGATTAAATATGATGACTTTTCACTTGCGATAAATGGTAAGAAATGAAATCATACCACAATGGCTAGTGGTGGGGGGGGGGGGGGTCAGGAGGCTGGTGGTTGTTTGTTTGTAGGAGTGTTTAGTGTTATTGTCGTTTCAGGGTTAAATGGATTTTGCATGTGGCTGTATTATAGGTGGACTGGTGAAATTTCAGTTAACCTCACAATAATGAGGGTATACAAGGCTGCATTGTATACTTCTGCTCAGTCTTGGCCCCTATCATTGCTCCTCCTTGGAATCTTTCAAAGACACTCTGTGCTCTGCATCGTGTCTCCCCTGCAGGTCCAAATATTGTTACTGTGCAATGTTATACAGAGCAGGGTCACCAGGCATATTTTAAGTAGGTATCCCTTCTCTGCAAGCAGACAACTGGTAAACATGCTTTGAAATATGGAAACAAATAGGATGGACCACTGGAGGAACAATGCATCATGGTAGCTTACTGCATGTATCTGCATAATCAACTTATTCTGCTTTTGTTCACCTAGTTCTGCTGCCTAAACGTTATGCATGTAAGATGAGAGTTTATGTTACATTTTTTTAAGTGGTCAGGTGTGGCATTGAAAAGAAGTGTTGCAAAATCTCAGTAGGACTGCATTAAGTGTAATAAGCACTTGCACCTTGCTGTATAATTATAGCATAATGGTTATTAGGTATTGTATGGAAGATCCAGAATTTTGTATGGATGAATAGTGATTTGTTTAAAATGTATTCCTCCCAAATTGTTCAAAATTGTTATACCACACCACCGTTGTTCAGTAATTTGAATTGTGAAACATTCACAAAAAATATTTCACGCAAAAATCATTCCATTTTAGGAATATGGTGTCAGTAGATTGACTAGATTCAGTGTCTTAAAATATGGAGCATTAAGCTACATTTTTCCTTGCATTGGGATTTTTACACAAGATAATTGTATTGTCACAGTAGATCTTCATGCCTGGATCATGCATATAGTTATCTGACATAGGCTGCAATTTATGTTACTGGCAACTGGGAATATTTTAAGAATATAGAAATCTAAAGAATATTAAGTTATAGGGCAGGTTTTTCTTTATGTGTATTTTACATATGGGGATCATTTAAGGGATACATAGAAGCATACATTAGAAAATACAAGCAGGAGCCTGCCCTGCCATTCATCATGATCATGGCTGATCAAGTTCAATTCACTGATCCCGCCTTCCTCCCATATCCCTTGATCCCTTTAGCCCCAAGAGCTTTATCTAACTCCTTCAAATTACACAATGTTTTGGCCTTAATTACTTTTTGTTTTAGTGAATTCCACTCTCTGGGTGAAATTTCTCCTCACCTCAGTCCTAAAAGGTTTACCCCTTATCCTTAGACAACGACCCTTTGTTCTGGACCCCCCCCCCCCCCCCCCCCCCCCCCCCCCACATCGGGAAAATTATTTCAGAATCTATCTTGTCTAATCCTGTTAGAATTTTGTAAGTTTCTACGAGATCTCCTCTCACTCTTCTAAACTCCATTTAATATAATCCTAACCAATATTGTCTCTCCTCAAATGACAGTCCCGCCATCCAGGGATCAGCCTGGTAAACCTTCGCTGCACTCTCTCCATAGCAGGAATATCCTGCCTCAGATAAGGATGCCAAAACTGCACACAATACTCCAGGTAATACTCACCAACAATATACAATTGCAATAAAATATCCCTGTCCTTATACTCAAATCCACTCGCTATGAGGGCCAACATACCACTTGCCTTCTTCACTGCCTTGCTGTACCTGCGCGCTTACTATCAGCGACCGATGCACGAGGACACCAAGGTCTCCCTGAGTGTCCACCTCTCTCAATTTACACCCATTCAAATAATAATCTGCTTTCCTGTTTTTGATACCAAAGTGGATGATTCTCACTCGTGAATTAATAAAAATTCTCAATCTGTCAGGAGAACAGTCCCCATTTTTACAGATGGCATTTAATCACAGCACGGCGGCACTTATTCCTGATGAAAATCAAATGAAAGTATAATGATTCACTTGCATTTTTGTGATGTGGCTACACTTTTTAAAATGGATGGAAAAATGGTTTTAAAATTAAAATCTGTTTGTGATTGTGGCCTGGGGTGATGAACAAATTTTACCTCAGAGTTTTGTAATGGTGTATTGCCTGACAAATTGCTGGTCGGGTGATAAATTATGTTGCATTTCTCAACTGATCAACAGTGCCACAGAACTGTGGATCATGTCATAACTGGTAAACAACAATTACATCACACAGTACAATTATAATTTAATGGTGTGTGATGTGAAAAATCACCTTCACACACAACCTGAGTAATTGCCACGGAATAACTGGAGTACAGAACTGAACAGCTGTGGCTTACTAATGTCCTTTCACTTGTGAAATTAGTTCAAGTCACAAAGCAGTTCTGAACTGTGCTGTTGGAAACTTATTAAAGGCCAATAGTGAGGAATTAGTCTACTAATTATATATCCCTATTTCACTCCAGGATTTTCCACTCCGATTGAACCATCTGACTTTTCATTCACTGCCTCTGATGCTCAAGGCACAATTAGATTTACATTTTCAGTTTCTGATGTGTAAGTTTAAAATACATTTTACATCAGTGTGTGATATTTATTCAGGGTCTTGCAATCTATAATAGAAAGTTTGCAGAGGAACAAGAAATCAAGTGTAGAGCAGAAATGTCGAACTTATTATTGCAATGCTGCCTCCTAGAAAATGAATTCAAATCGTTTTCAACATTATTTTTCTGGAAACCAAGATAACATTTCAGATTAATTTTATGCATTTCAGTCTCCAGTCACGTTGCATTCTGTAACTTGACTTAACCTTCTCAAAAAGCTACTATCTGACATGGGGGGGGGGGGGGGGGGGGGGGGAACACAGAAAACATGGTGTCACGGACATCATTCACTTTTTCTAAGAAAATGTTACAAAGCTGCAAAATCCACTCTGAAAAATCACCACTTCGTGGAGGAGTTGATTTGATAGCATTGCTTAGTGCCTCGAGTTCAATCAAACGTATCTTATCTTCAAAGCGGTGTAGTAGACTCTACCACACCATTTACACAGTTGACGATTAGTCTACCTGTCAACATTAGCGATCTTGGAAATGAATGCTATAGCTGCACTCCACATGTATGAACAAAGGCCAACCCTGCTATTCAATAACGTCAACCTCTATATTCTGAAATGTTTGAACTGTCAGATCCCAGCTGATCCACAGACTGTCAACGTTGCAGTAAAGATCATATTTTAAATCACAATCTTCTTTCAGTAACATTCCATTATGTTTATGACTAAAAGGGCCATCGATCATTCCGACTCTCAAATAAATGTTGAATAACAAGCAGCAGGTTTATAAACAGTACCTGTACACACAAAACCCTCGAGTCTTTTATATTCAAGAACTGTGCTGGTTTGTTTTCGCACATGTTCCAGACTCACCAAGTGCAACGCATAATCTAACACCAAACATAATCACAAAATTACTGGTTGCCTGTAAACGAATTGAACTATTCAGCAATAATAAGTAATGAAGCAACGGTGCTGATTAATTATAGGGTAGTTGGTATCACTATAATCTAATCGCTGTCCAAAGACTCCGCAATGAATGCAGACACCATACGCGGGTCCGTTTAAAACCTCAGCACAGTATTCTCAGATTTCAGTCATTTAATACCGGCGTGAAGTTGGCAGCGTGTTCGTGTTTTACAGTGAGCCCGCATGTTAAAGTGTCTTGCAAGACAGCTTTAAGCTTTTCAACTGGACATCACGGTGGACACAGTAAACATATTTTACGGCAGTCATGGTGTATTCTTTAATGCACAATCCATTCAGGCAAATATTTATGACGGATTTGCTGCAATAATAGATATTTGTTATTAATTCTCTAATACTGTGCCGCCGGGACAACGATCAGTAGCAAGACCTGCATCAACAAGAAACGTGCTTCAAGATGCACTACCTGCATATTCCAAATTACATGTGAACACTTCCGGTTTCCCGAAAGGTATGACAACATTCTTCAAATGGTGCAGAATTGAATTCTTACAAAGCATTACAAAGCAACCAGCAGAGAGCTACACCTATCACAAACCTCACTGGCAGCATGATTCCAAATAGCTCTTTTATATACCGGATTTAAACTAAAAATGGTGTTTTAATATGCATTTTGCATCTGAGCATTTCGACATTTGCAACATTTTAAATGTTGCTCCGCACTTTCAGACCTGAACGGAGCAAAGTGGAGGGGGGGGGGGGGGTTTGTACAGGAGTGTTTGAATTGGGTTTGCTGAAGGGACAGCTTATTTGAGCAGATTTGTGTTACAGGATGTGCTGTGTGTGCTTTGCTTTTCCGATAGTTATTGCTACATATTGTGTGCAGGTTACCTCCAGAGCTGCCCGAGCTGAAGGATGTGGATGATTGACTGCAGCAGCCACACACAGAAGGAACACGAAGATGTCTTGTCGCCCTTGCCGGTATTCTTGCTCCTTGTGGTCGAGGGCTGCCGCTGTGGGGAGCGGGCATCCGCCTCGCCGCCTGCCCCGCCGCTGCTCAGCAACTTGCCGTCCACCGGGCTGGCGCTGTGGGCGCCCGCCCCGTCCTGGGCGCCGAAGTCATGGATGAACCACCTGAAACTGAAGACCTGCACGGCCAGGGAGCCCAGCACCACGAAGAAGAGAGTCAAGCCGAACCACCAGTAACGGGAGTGCAGGTAATAGTCCACCGCCAGCCACACGTCCGTGCCCACGTCCGAGAAATAGACGGTGACCGCGGCCACCACCCACAGGCCGTCCCACAGGGTGTAGCGCTGGTGCCGGGCGAAGCGGAGGCAGCGACCCCGGCACAGCCCCGTGCAGCAGCGGGAGGAGCGCTCCGCTGAGCCGGCCGCGGCGCTCACCCTCTCCCGCTCCTGCTCGTCCTCCTCCTCCCCCTGCTGCTGCTGCTGCTGTCCCTGGTCCTGAAGCTGCCCCGAGCACGAGTGCTCCGAATTCTGCAAAGGAGTAAAAGCCACGTCGCTCTTCTTCTTCTTCATCTTTAACAGCCCGTCTGACTTGGCAGCCATCAAACTCCCTGATCCTCTTTCCCTCCTCTTCCACTCTCTCTGTCTCTCTCAGTCTCTTTCCCTCCTTCCCCCTCCCTTTCCCTCTCTTTCTCTCTCTCTCTCCCTCCCTCTGGTGCTGTCAGTGAATAGGGCGACCTCCACTTCCGGTATGTGAGGCTGGTTATGCACCACTAAACTTCCGCTATCTCTCACTGATGGGTGAGAGCTGCCCATTGAAAAGGAGAAAGAGATCTCGCCGAATGGGCAGAGGCAAAAACTTCCGTTCTGAGCAGATCCCTTCTGAGCAGGAGCTGCATTTTCTGTTTCAGACTCATTCCAAACTGCACAGAAAAATGCAACGAAGTAACTCCAAGAACGTGCTCACCTGGAGGCATTTTTTTTTGTTTATTGGGAACATCGGGATAATATCTTACAAATGCATTTGCTGCATTATTTTGATCTCAGTAACTTTCCCTATTATGGACTTTCTCTTCAACACGCCCTGCTTATTAATGCAACGTCGCCAAATAGCAATATAATTGCCAGAGAAAAGAAAACAGTCCCCAGTAGTGCAAACAAAATAATCATTTGGTTTGACAGACAAAATAACACTGCAGAGTAAGTATATATTCAAATTGGGAATCTGGCCATCTCAATAAAAAAAATGAAGCAGTGAAATTCCGCCAATAGATGTCGCTAGCACAAATAAAATGATTATCACGGCAGGTTTGATTCCTTGAGCCCGATTATCGATTGCAAGGAAGTGTTCAAAAACATTTCAGGAGGGGCTAAATAAATAATCATAAGCCAAGATATTGCAGATGCTGAAAATCTGAAACCAGAACAGTTGAGATAATGCTAGAGACACTCAGCAGGGAAGGCATCATCTGTACAGAAAACAGACAAGTTAACAGTTCAAGTCGATACTTTTTGTTAGAACTGAAATATAAATATAAGGGGCAGCAGGGTAGCATGGTGGTTAGCATAAATGCTTCACAGCTCCAGGGTCCCAGGTTCGATTCCCGGCTGGGTCACTGTCTGTGTGGAGTCTGCACGTCCTCCCCCTGTGTGCGTGGGTTTCCTCCGGGTGCTCCGGTTTCCTCCCACAGTCCAAAGATGTGCGGGTTAGGTGGATTGGCCATGCTAAATTGCCCGTAGTGTCCTAAAAAAAGTAAGGTTAATGGGTGGGGGGGTTGTTGGGTTACGGGTATAGGGTGGATACGTGGGTTTGAGTAGGGTGATCATGGCTCGGCACAACATTGAGGGCCGAAGGGCCTGTTCTGTGCTGTACTGTTCTATAAATAAAAAACACTTGAAAAAGGATAAGGAAAAGAGAAAGACATATGCATGCATACAAACAAAGGAAGTTAAATGGGTGATCAGTAAATTACTTAAGTGGAGAAAAGGAGATAGTTAAATTGACATGAGACAATAGGAGACAAAATAAAGTAGGGACTCACCTGGATTATGTGAATATCTCAAATAGGTGAGGGGAGGGGTCAACAAGTAGAAAGGTAAACATGACAAGCAGGCAAAGTGGAGCAATCTGCAGGAGCTTGTTGAAAGAAACAGGTTGACACCATCAGGCATTTTGCCAACATAGTGTTCCAATAGCAGACTCTAGACCCCAGCACCAACCTACTCTGTCCCACCATCAGCAGAAATGGCAACACATGCATTCTATCTTGCTTACACTTTTTGCCAGTGCGAAAATGGGAGCTATGGTTAAACTAATGTTCCTGCTGAGCTGTGCACAGGCATGGTCACATAGCAGCCTGAAAGTTACCGTTAAGTACCATAGGTGTTGTTCTTTAAATCTGCTTTGAGCTCCACTAAAGCAAAATAGAAGGACAAAGAGAAAGTAGAATGGGATTGTAACAGAAAACTAGAGCGATAGGTGATAGGAAGTTCGCAGTTGTAGACCAAATGGAAGTGTTAAAATGCTTTTATGTTTTAATTTTAAATATCAGAGTCGACACACACAGCTGTAGCAACGCCAAACCAGGTCTTTTCTGAGATATCAGCACACTGGGCTAAATCACTGGCTTTGAAAGCAGACCAAGCAGGCCAGCAGCATGGTTCGATTCCCATGCCAGCCTCCCCGGACAGGCGCCGGAATGGGGCGACTAGGGGCTTTTCACAGTAACTTCATTGAAGCCTACTCGCGACAATAAGCGATTTTCATTTCATTGTAGTATGTGTTCTTGGATCTCACACTTCTTGATTCTAATGTGATTGCAACATATGATGGTTCACGTGCAGCTCTTACACTAATTATCTTTTCATCTCTAGATTCTACACACTTGACCACAAAATCACAGTACACCAACAATATACAAAAATGCCATCAGAATAACAACCCAGAGCCAAAAAAATGCGTTTAACTCTTCTCAATTTCTTTTAATCATTTTGTTACCATAGTTTAGCCTCTTCAGCTCCAAGGATATACTGCCCTCACAAACCCTCCCCATCATTTTATCATTATAAACATAAGTGACCTCTCAACATCAAGGATATGAATTGATGAATTTCACGCATTCCATCAGCTTGTTTGTACTGGTGCCTTAGGCCTGCTTACACAATATACCCATGATCATCAGAGAGTTGCTTTAACTCATTGTGTTAATGACAAACAGCCCAAGAGACTGAGTTACAACCATAGTGTGAACTCTCATTCCACATTCAGCCAAGCAGACAATTAATCTGTATTTGGCCTCCTGGATTTAGAGGAACTCCTTTGGGAGCAGCGAGTGCAGTGTGCTAAATTAGGGGAAGTAACATTTTTAAAAATAAATTTAGAGTTCCCAATTATTTTTTCCAATTAAGGGGCAATTTAGCATGGCGAATCGACCTACCCTGCACATCTTTTGGGTTGTGGGGGTGAAACTCACGCAGACACGGGGAGAATGTGAAAACTCCACACGGACAGTGACCCAGGGCCGGGATTCGAACCCGGGTCCTCAGCGCCGTAGGCAGCAATGCTAACCACTGTGTAACCGTGCTGCCCTAGGGGAAGTAACATAACTGCTATGTATTTGGGAGGCAGTGGCCTAGTGGTATTGTTACTGGACTAGTAATCCAGTGACCCAAGCTAATTCTCTGGAAATCCAGATTTGAAACCCACCAGGGCAAATGGTGAGATTTGTAATCAATACATTTTAGGGTGGCAGAGTGGTTAGCACTGCTGCCTCACAGCATCAGGGACCCGAGTTGAATCCCACAGCGTGGGATGGCTTCAATTGACAAACGGTGGGTGCATAGAATCCCACCGCCAGAAAACGGCGCTCCTCTGAGAAACACGTGGCTGGGGGACCGCATAATCCCAACTCTGTCTCTCCACAGATGCTGCCAGACCTGTTGAGTTTTTCCAGCATTTCTGTTTTGATTTCAGCATCACATTATCTTGCTTTTACTTCTCTATAGCTACCTTCTGGGGTGACTTGATTGAATCATTTACGATCCTGAACAGTATTGACAAAGTGGATGTGGGAAGTATGTTTCCTCTTATGTGTAAGTCCAGAACCTGGGGGCACTGTTTTAAAATTAGGTGTCACCCTTTTAAGACAGAGGTGAGGAGAATCTTTTTCTCTCGGAGTGTTATCTGACTTTGGAACTCTCTGCCTTAGAAGGCGGGCTCATTAAATATTTTTAAAACTGAGGTAGCTAGATTCTTGTTCGGCAATGAAACCAAAGGTTATCGGGAGTGGATGAGAATGTGGAATTCAAAACACAAATGGATTAGCCATGATCTTATTGCATGGCGGAGCAGGCTCAATGGGCTGAATGGCTTAATTCAGCTTATATTTCGTATGTAACACACAATTATATATTGACAATGTAAGCTGCAGACCTTAAAGCAAACACTGACATAATTCACTGAAGAATGTGAAGCCTCTATAGTACTGGTTGTGCATTTGGTTGCCTAGTTACCTGGAGATGCCATTTCAGTGTCAAATGAATCAAAATTAAGAGTTGTTTGCCAACCCCAGTTCTGGCAGGAGATTTTGGGATCCTTGCTTGAATTTAGGAAGAACAGATTTGCATGGATACAAAATCATTTTTTGTCCAAAGTAAAATTGTTTCCATATTTTTGAATAAATCCTCTTATCAATGAAAGATATACAAACCAACTTAGTGTATTTAAATTCTTGCAATGGATTAAAAATGATTAGCAAATTTTAAGTTACATTGACATGATTGCAGCCTAGTTTATTACCTAAACTGTATGGTCATTAGAAATCAAAGTAGCTTAAGTGTCCCGAATGATTGATTGCAGCATCTGTATAAGCAGCAAATTAGAAAAAAAAATATCTGTAGGCAACTCAAAGGTAGTTCGTGGAGAAGGTAAGCTTTTCAAGAGTGTTGGTGCTTATTTACATCACCTGGGCACTGAGATGTTGGCTCTGAATGTGCAAGGAACAATTGGGGGCAGTTAAACTAAGTTGACTGAAGCTAATAGAGTTAACTCTGACGGAGCAAATGATTGCTCATTGATAGCCCATTTTGCAATACTGACATCAAATGAAAAAGAAACTGGATGCAGTGTAAAAACAGCTACTAATTTAATATGATGCCAGGTGATTTTGATCCGTGTTGATGCCTGGGTTCAGTGACAGTGTTTTTGCCTTTGAATCTGAAAATTGTGTGGGGCTAAATTGGACTGACCACAAAATGATCCTCTTATTTACTCTTCTTCAACCTGCAACCTTACGTGTGGCTTTCTTCCTTTCAGATACCAAGAAAACTGCCACCTGGCCAGGAAATGGTGGAAGAGCAACACAGTACTATTGATGATGAAATTTGACACTCACAGCCACCAACCCAGATGCTGACGGTGCACCCACATTAGATCAGCACATGAAGAGGCATTGGGTGTGCGTGGCTTGCAGCCAGGGAAGGGGAAAAGAGTGTATGGATGCCAGTTCACCAGAGGACAAGGTCACATTGATGGGTGGGCTACAGACGAAGGCTGCTAGATATGTACAATAAAATATTTGGTAAACTGGCAGGCTGGCCAGAAGATTTCTGTGCAATGTCAAGGAACACAAATTAGTCCAGCACCAACTTTACACAGGTTTTGGTGAAGAGTTTGTAGTTCACTCATCACAGCAAGGGGTGGCAGAGTGGTTAGCACTGCTGCCTCACAGCGCCAGGGACCCTTGTTCAATTCCGGCATTAGGTGACTGTGTGCAGTTTGCACTTTCTCCCCGTGTCTGCGTGGGTTCCCTCTGGGTGCTTTGGTTTGCTCCCACAGTCCAACGAAGGTTAGGTGGATTGGCCATGATAAATTGACCCTTTGTGTCCAACAGTGTGAAGGTTAAGTGGGAAGTGGCCCTGGATGGGATGTTCTTTAAGAAGGTCGCTGCAGACTCAATGGACCAAATGGCCTCCTTCTGCACTGTAAGAATTATATGGTTCTAGTTGCCAACTCCATCAGCACCCTGATGAACCCCGTCATTTTGCAGCATCTGATAGCTAATGCTTCAGATCCAAAAGTCTAAAGTGCTGCAATGGGAACTGAGACTGAAATCATGCAAGGCACGCTGTCTGCGAGTTAAACTTTAGACTGAAATCATGCAAGGCACGCTGTCTGCGAGTTAAACTCAGACTGCTGTCACCTTGGCTGTGGAAGCCAGCATTGAAAGGGGCATGCAGGGTATCACAGCAGCCTGGTAATCTGCCTTTCAACTGATTATTATGATTGCTGCCCGAGGAGAGTGGCAATGGTCCCACTGAGCATGCACTAACCTGGTTTCCTTTCTCAGGATGGTAGAGTTCTTCCTCCCACCCTTGACTGTTTCCTGTCAGCCAACCTAGATGGCTGCTGCTCATGCTAAAATGATGCAGTCTGGAACTAGGACCTAAAGTTGCTCAATGTCCACTTTCGAGGCACCTGCAGTGAAAACTTCCATCAGCTATGCTGTAACCACAGTCCTTTCGAAACTACTCTTCTTGTTTCAATGTCTTCCGATTTTTGTCCCAAAGGCTTTTTTCAAGAAAATGAACACAGCTATACCGGGTTTTGTGTGGGCGGGTAAAACCCCGAGAGTAAAGAAGGCACTCCTGGATCGGGGTCGCGGAGAAGGGGGGCTTGGCCCTCCCAAGCTATATTAACTATTACTGGGCAGCCAACGTATCAATGGTCAGGAAATGGGTAGTGGGGGAGGGGTCGGTTTGGGAGCGCATGGAGCCGGCATCCTTCAAGCATACGAGTTTGGAGGCTTTGCTAATGGCGCCTCTGCCGTTCTCGCCGGCTCGGATCTCTATAAGCTCTGTGGTGGTGGCAGCCCTAAGGGTGTAGGGGCAATGGAGGCAGCACGTGAGATTGGAGGGGGCGTCAGTGTGGTCACCAATTTGTGACAACCACCGGTTTGCCCCGGGGGGGGGGGGGGGGGGGGGGGGCTGGATGGGGGCTTTAAGAGATGGCAGCGGGCAGGAATTGAGAGATTTGGGGACCTATTCATCCAGGAGGGCTTTCCGATCTTGGAGGCACGAAAGGCGGAATTTAAGTTGCCGGATAGGAACGGGATTCGGTACCTTCAGGTGTCGGACCTTGTACGGAGGCAGGTTCCAAGCTTTCCTCGTCTCCCCCTGAGGAGACTAAATGACAAGGTGATGTCAAAAACAGGGCTTGGAGAGGGGAGGGTTTTGGAGATATACGAGGAGTTGCAGGAGTGGGAGGTGGTCCCTATCAGAGAGGTGAAGAGGAAGTGGGAAGAGGAGCTGGGTGGAGAGCTGGAAATTGAACTGTAGGAAAAAGCCTTGAAGAGAGTCAATTCATCCTCGTCATGTGCCAGACTTAGCTTGATCCAGTTCAAGGTGGTCCACAGGGCCCACATGACAGCAGCCTGGATGAGCAAGTTCATTGAGGAGGTGGAGGACATATGTGGGCGATAGGGGGGTAGCCCGGCGAACCATGTACATATGTTTTGAGCATGTCTGAAATTGAGGGGATTCTGGCAGGGATTCGCGGATATTATGTCAGAAGTCCTGGAAGATAGGGTAACTCCAAGTCCAGAACTGGCAATATTTGGGGTATCGGAAGATCTGGGGGCCAAGGGGGGAAGGGAGGCCGATATCCTGGCCTTCTGCTCCCTGGTGGCCCGGAGACGGATTTTGCTGGGATGGAGGGACTCGGAACCCCCAAAGTCAGGAGTTTGGGTTAGTGACATGGCAGGGTTTCTCAGTCTGGAAAAAAAATCAAGTTCGCCTTGATAGAATCAACTCAGGGGTTCACCCGGAGATGGCAACCGTTCATCGATTTCTTCAAGGAAACTTGAACATCAACAGTAAGGGGGGGGGAGGTAAACAGGAGGCATGGCAATGTTCGATAAGGACAGGGAACTTAGTACATGGGTAATTATGAAATAGGGCGGGGGCAGTAGGGGACGTTGTTTTCTGTTTTTTGGTCTTTTAGGTGTTTCGCAGGTGTCGTCCCGCACGGTTGTTCAAGAAATGTTAATGTGTTAAACTTTTACAAATGCTTCAATAAAATATTTTTTTAAAAAAGCTATGCTGTAACCACTGAGGTATAGAATTATAGAATTTACAATGCAGAAGGAGGCCATTCGGCCCATTGGGTCTGCACCATCTCCTGGAAAGAGGACCCTTCCTAAGCCCAAACGTCCACCCTACACCCAAAACCCAGTAATCCTACCTAACGTTTTGGACACAAAGGGCATTTAGCATGGCTAATCCACCTAACCTGCACATCTTTGGACTGTGGGAGGAAACTGGAGCACCCGGATGAAACCCACGCATATACTTGGAGAACATGCAGACTCCGCACACACAGTGACCCAAGCCAAGAATCGAACCTGGGACCCTGGAGCTGTGAAGCTAACCACTGTGCTACTGTGCCGCCCTCCGGCTCACAAATCAAAACATACTTACCACAAACTAAAAAATGATAGAAGCTGGAAACATACCCTTACAAACTGTTTCAAGGAGTAACGTATGAATATGTCACACAAATTTATGGCAATATTTGCTGGGGTTTCAGTAGCTTCTGTAAGCAGAAATTGCCCTTTATCTGTAATTAAAAAACAGCGTAAAAGTTATAACTGAAAGGCCATGCTGAAAGCCTAGCCAGGGATGGAAAAATATATATAATTTGATAAAATGACCTTAATTTGGGGTTTTAAAAGTCAGTAGACTGTAGTAAGAAGAAAAGCCTGAAGGATGTAAGGAATTTCACAGTTCAATCACTGATTATTTTTTTTAAAATTGTCATCTTGCTTCAAGATAGCCCCCAATATTGCTGTAAAATTAAGTTCACATAATCACAGAATTGTTCCAGCACAGGAGGCTGCCATTTGGCCCATTGTGTCTGCTGCACTGGCAAGTGCTGAGTGAGCAATAAACAGGCAAAGATACATGGAAGAAAGGCATGATGGGAATGTAACAACAGTGATTATTTTTAGATGGGGCATGTTTTGATTTACAAATTTGGTTTGAAATGTTTATTTTGTGGTAGCTTTTTATTTGGCAAGGGAATGCAGTAATGATCATTGACAGAGGAAAGTTAAGATGTGGAACTCCTAGTGAGTGGGGAATTAAGGTTGCGTTTACTAATATTTACAGTCGGAAGAGCTGTGCACGGTCTGCCTGGCCAGGAAACGGCCATCTAGTTTACCACTCCCTAACTTCTCCCGCCCATCTTCTGCCCATTGTTTAACTGCTGGAAAGACTGTAGCCTCATGATGATGGGGTTGTGCAAATGCAGTAGAACATGATGATTCTGCCATCTGTCTGCTGTAGTGGTTCTTCACAGCAGTCCAGAGCCTGGAACTGTTCTTTCACTGTGGCAATATTCTTCTCTATTACAATTCATGGGCAACAGAGCCTTCATTGAATGCAGGTTGTCTATGTCGGCATGGGTTGCACATCAGAGCCATGAGCCATGGGTTGTAGTGGCTCAAAAGTAGTTGTCACAATGGACTGGCACAGAATGAAGAAATCATGGCTGCTGCCCGCATATCAAGCATGGACCTGCACAATATTGAGCAGATGGTTACACACCAGCTGGAACTTTGTTTGGCTACACACCTGGCCACTGCATTAACACCCGTGTCTAAACCCATCATAATTATGCCACGTCTGTGCACATAAACTCACGTAGATAGGTCATTCATGCCACCTGATGAAATCAACTTGCAAATTTTACCAATGATATGAATATGTACAATAACTTTAGTGCAATCATAGTTTTAATGAAAACTCTAACCCTAAATAGACAAAATAGACATCCAGCTCAAGATATTGGGAAAGTTACTAAAGCTTCGTTTTAAGGAAGATCGTAAAGGAGGGGAAAACGGTGGAAATGTTTAAGGGGAAAATTTCAGAGGTTAGCGTCGAGGGCAGGATTTTAAACCAAGCTCCCCTCCCCATTCCAGTGGATTCTGAGGCCGGGGAAGGGGGGCTGGAGAATTCGATGAACAGGATTCTCTCCAAGAGCCTGCCCGACATGGTTACAATTTTACGTCGAGGTGGGAAGAGCCTTAGACAGGAAGACCATTCTTGCCCCAATTAAGTCCCTTAAATGGTCACATAATAACCACTTCAGTGCCTTTTCCATAATTTTTAGGATGACAAGTAGATAATAGATAGGGGGTTGGGATAGGCAAACTCAAGATTGAACAAAGTTTGATCTTGGGTGGGAGTGGTGGGGCTGCCTCCATCTGAGGCCACCTTCTGACTAGGAGTGCTCTCCCCTAAGAGCCCAGTGACCATTGGACTTCCCTTCCACCCACTTGACCTATCACTCAAGAAACAAATTTACCCACTCATGACTCCCTTAGGCACTCCCTACCCACGTCCCAAACTAACCTAACCACCCTTGACCTCTGATGCTTACCTGTCCTCCAGTTCCTGGTACGTATTTCTAAGCAGCTGTCTGCAGTGCCTTTTCTGGCTACTGCAATGCTGTTCTTGGAATGACTTCCTCCCAGTGATGGACTGGCACCATCCTGAAAATTGTCCCCAAGTTGATAAAAGGGGTGGGACAAAGTGAGTGGAGAGGATTGTCATGTGAGAGTACCTTTAATAAATGGGTGTTTATTACTGCAGTGATGTCAGAGCTGGGCTGTCTGTCAGCTTTTTACTTTCACTTTAGGCTTTTTGCTGCAGGGTGGGTTTGGTTTCATTTTAGTTTTGGAGAAGCTGCAATCACAGCAGGATGTGTGTGAATCTCTGCAAGCTTATGAATGTCCATTTGCTGATTTCAACGTGGTAACTGTTCTCAGTAGTGAATTTAAACCTGAGGTGCTTCTGTTAAAAGGTTTTGTTTTAAGCCTTATGAATGTGAAAAGGAAAGTAAGAATTACGAAGTGTATTCTTTGGGGATTGTATTTGAATTGATGGTTGCTAAGATGTTCACTGTATGTTGTAAAAAGGTTAACTTGAGTTCATAGAATAAACATTCTTTTGCTTTAAAAAATACTTTTCCATTTCTGCTGTACCACATCTGTAGAGTGGGCCGTGTGCTCCCCATGCCACAGTCTATTAAAAGTTGTGAGTCAGGTGAACTCCATGATGCACTTTGGGGTTCTCCAAACCCTGGCCCATAACAGGATGCATAAGAAAGCAGAGTGAAGGAATCCAAAGTTCTTGGACATTTTTAGGAAGTAACAAAGGTAGACAGGAGTGAGGCCATGGAGGAATTTGAACACAAGGTTGAAAATTTTAAAATAGAGAAATCAATAGACTCAGAGCCAAAGCAAATGAAGAGAACAGGGATGATGGACGAGCAGGACTGGGATGGTCTGGAGGTGATAAAGGTATAGTTCAGGGTTTCAGCAGATGGACTGTGGCAAGGCCATTGATAGCATTGATACTTAGGTAGAATTATTTGGTTCTTGTGATCCAATGGTTGCAGTGTTATAAGCCAAGCTTCCCAAGGTTAGAAATAGTTCAGCTGAGCCTGAGGTAGGCCAGAATTTTACTTCCAAATTTTGAGCATCTGCTCAACCTAGAAATACGTGAAATCACAATCATTTTGGTCGGCAGGCATGCACAAGAGTTGGAAGTATGCCCGTTGACAATCAAGCCAATTTAAATTATCTAAACACTAATTGACTGGGATTTTATTTTGCACATTTACCTTTACAGTAGGCAGGCCGATTGACTTGGCGGCCTTTACATTTAAGCTGCAACCTCAATCCAGGATGGGATGAAAGGTATGGGACTCTGTCTCACAATCACCCTCAACTGAGTTCAAGGCAGCAACTTCACACCCAACACTCATTTTGGGTCTGAGAAAGTGAACCACGTCTCCCCCAGGGAAAGCGACAATTGGGCATGATTCAGCGACCCCATTGTGCCCGGCCCCAAATCAGGAACTGCGCCAGGTGCGGGGCCAAACGTTAGTCATCCGACTCGCTCTGCCCGGCACAATCTGGAGCTCTCCCTCGCTGATCCAGATCTGAATATTTAAATGAACCTAATGGCTCATTTAAATATCCAGATGCTGGATTCACCCGGCATTCGGTACATACCGGCCGCACCTGGAAGACCTTGCCAGAGCGCCATTTAGTACTGCTCCACACAATGTGTAGATGTGTCTCTCCAGGCCCACTGACCACGTCCAGTGCCCTCTGTGAACGGCGGTGGCTGGCAGCCTGTTCCCCACCCAGGGGTACAGGGTCTGCCCCTCCACCATGGTGTCTAGCAGAGTATCCAGTTCAGCATCCATGAAGCAGGGTGCCGTTCTTCTTGCTGCCACCTTGTTGGCTGGGATGTTGGCTGGGATGAGTATGCGTGGGGAGTGCAATGTGCATATAATCTTTATTATTGTCATAAGTAGGCTTACATTAACACTGCAATGAAGATACTGTGAAAATCCCCCAGTCGCCACACTACGGTGCCTGTTTGGGTACACTGAGGGAGAATTCAGAATGTCCAATTCACCGAACAGCACGTCTTTCGGGATTTGTGGGAGGAAACTGGAGCACCCGGAGGAAACCCACACGGGAGAACGTGCAGACTCCGCACAGACAGTGACCCAAGCCGGGAATCAAACCCAGGTCCCTGGCGCTGTGAAGCAACAGTGCTAACCATTGTGCTGCCCATATGTGCGGCTGCAGCTTGTCAGGCCGTCTGAGTGTCAGACCCGAACCTAGCGAATCTGCCACTTCTTCTCATTGAAATTAGTCGTGTCCCACGTGGCACCGATGTTAGCCCCTTAACAGTCGGTGGATTGGTCCAGGTCCGGCGTCAATTTTCCTGTCGTAGAAATCCACTCATCCTGCCCTGGCGTCATCCCATAGTCTCAGAAATGGAGAATTCGGCCCATTGTCTCTGATGTTCTGGAAGGAAATAGGTGGCACAATGGTTAGCACGGCTGCCTCACGGCGCCGAGGAACCGGGTTTGATACTGGCCCCCGTGTCAGCGTGGGTCTCACCACCACAGCCCAATGATGTGCAGAATGGGTGGATTTGTCACCCTAAATTGTCCCTTAATTGGAAAAAGTTTTAAACAGGACAAACCGAGAAAGTCACACTTTTCTAAACCAGGTTCTCAGCATCAATGCGTGTTACAGCATAGAATCACAAAATTTACAGTGCAGAAGGAGGCCATTGGGCCTATCAAGCCTGCACCGCCCCTTGGAAAGAGCACCCCACTTAAGGCCACACCTCCACCCTATCCCCACACCTCCACCCTATCCCCGTAATCCAGTGACCCCACCTAAACTTTTTGGACACTAAGTGCAATTTTATCATGGCCAATCCATCTAACCTGCACATCTTTGGACTGTGGGAGGAAGACGGAGCACCCATAGGAAACCCACGCAGACACGGGGAGAACGTGCAGACTCCGCACAGACAGTGTTTCATTTGCCATATCTTTGCCCACTCACTTAACCTATCAATGTCCTCTTCAAAATTTACTTTCCTGCCTATCTTTGTGTTGTCAGGAAATTTAGGAACAATACCTTCAGTCCCTTCAAACGAGTCATTTATGTAAATTGTAAAATGTTGCGGCCCCAGCACTGATCTCTGTGGCTTCCGTTCATCACATCTTGCCAATCAGAAAAAAAATCTATTTTTACCAACTCTGGGCGGAATTTTACCATATTTTTTCAAAGAGTCAGTTTCAGTGAGAAAACCAGAGAGAATCCAGTCAGTGCTGCCGATGAGACAACTCGCCATATATTCAGGTGCCTTAAGGAAAAACATTATTTTCATGAGTTCCACGCAGCACACGTGGTGGCCTGCGAGTGGTTCACTCGCCCCGCTACAACTTAATCTCTGCAATCAGTGGGGCTCACCATTTAATCATCTTCCCAGAACTCCCCAGCACTTGTTCCAAATCCAATTGCAGGGCTGGCTGCCCGAAAGACTGAACCATGCTTCACTGAGGAAGCCCAGAGCAAGCCACTGGAAGGGGTCGAGCAGAGCCAGGAATCTACCCACGATTGGGGAGACATCAAGCCAGCAAAGTAACCAAACCCACTTGGGAGGCTGTGACCACTATTGTGAGCATCAGTTCACTCTCAATGAGGACAGAGCTGCAGTGTGACCTTCTTTGTGTAGCCAGGGTAAGTCTGTCCCCTCAAGTCTCTCTCAGCACCTTTAAAACTCCTCCCACATCATTATGGCAATCTCACTCCCACCACTGTGCGGGGTCACAGCACTTGCCATGCACCCCCTCTCCATAATCCTCCAATAGCTTCTGTGCTCATCACATGCCCACTCACCTCTCATGCATGCCACACTTCATCCCCATCTGAGCATGACTCTTGCCCGTACTCTCTCCATCTGTCCCATTGCAGGTCAAACTTGAGCACAACAGGCCTGAGCAGGCAATACCGGCCGGAGTGATGCCGGAGCTCAAGACCCTATCCCCATCTGAAGGACAAACTCTTGAGCTTGCTGGCGAGGAACTGGACAACATCTGTGCAGAGGATGACATTAGGGCCCTGATGTACCATCAATTGGACGCGAGGCACGATGAAAGTCCAAACTTAGGCTTTAATCAGCTAGTTGTTAGCCCGGTGGTCGACTACAGCGAAAGGCCGACCGCTGGGAACTCTGGGTACTTATACCCCGCCTCGGAGGCAGGGTCTACTTGCCTCTCGACCAATTGGTGAGCAGTCACATGCCTGGTCCCAGCCAATCAGATGAGAGGCACATGACCAGCCAGAGCCAATAGGAAACCAATGCTCTGCACCAATGGCAGTGCTCACATTCATACCACCACAGGCCTAGGACACAAGTGAGAACCTTCAACACATCCAGCCATGGTGACCTTTCTCCTATTAAGGTTCCCCAGTCCTGCACTAAAGCCATCTCTCTTTCATTGCAGTTAAATCAGCAGGCCAGCTCAGACCATTCTCGTTGCTCCTGGATAACACAGACCCCAGCAGCTCCAAGGAAGACCCCTTGGAGATGAGCAGTGAAGAGGCATCACACGTTACCTGCACCCTCCACCATCTCAGACATTAGCATCTTTGTGGAAATAATTATTAGGCAGGCTTCTGGGTCACTCACTGGTGTGCACCTCACACCTGATGATCCACAGGAGGTAGGGACATCCCAGGGATCTGACACTCGGAGTGATGGAGGAGTGGGAAAATTGCAGAGGCTGGCATTCCTGCCCACATGCTCTTTGGGCCCCTTACATGCCTCAGCTGCAGTCACACTCTCCTGTCCCTGGCCACTTGCCAAACCAAAAGGCCCTACCTAAAGTAGTGTGATCGTCTCCTGTTGCAATGCATCCGGGTAATTCACATCCTCCCTGATGGGCCACAGATCAACCTCCAGCTCAATTACTTTGAGCAGAAGTTGCTCAAGCCACAAACACTTACTGCAGATTTGCTTGCCCTGGATATCAGTGTTATTCAGAAGCTCCCACATGCTGCAGCCATGATACATCTCCTGTAGTGCCATACTTATGAGCTTTAATTAATCATTTAATAATTTTATTTAATTACTTATTTTCTTTTATATATCTATTCATTTTATCACAAATTCTAGTACTATTTTAAACATTGGGATATGGACCATGACCAGTTCCCAAATATTTACCAACAGCTTGTTTCGATCCCTGTAGTAGAGCAAGAACTAATTTTCACAGGGTGAAAAGTTCAGGAAAAGCAAAGAGGCTGGATTCTCTGTTTCAGGGACTATGTCCCCATACTGTCATGAAAATGGTGGCCTTTTATGCCAGAAAAACTGGCATCAAAAGGCCACATATTCGCAGCCCAGCAGGGGGCGAGTAGGGACCTGTCGTGAAACTCGCAGCTCCAGCTGCAGATATGGGCCCCCGCACATCCGGAGCAGAGGCCGTGCTTGCACACGCCGGCGGCCTCCAGAGCCGTGGTGTGCTCCATGATGGACTCAGACTGCGGAGCTGCACCGTGCAATTAGTGCCCTCGATCGGCTGCGGACCCCACCCAGACTGTCTGCCCAAAAATAGTCTGGTCCCATATAAGGCCCCCCGACCTCCGATCGGCCTGCCCCCGACCATGGCAGCCATGGACTGAGGCTGCAGCCGCCACGCGAGTATCCCGAATGGCTGAGACCATGTTAGATCCACGCCGTCGGGCCTTCAGCCGGTCGGGGGAGGAGAATAGTAGGACGGGCCTCTGGCAATGGCCGCAGGTAGGGGATACGCACCGCGGCGTACCCCCGAGTATGCTGCTTTTCGAGGGCCGGAGAATCGAAGAACCGGTGTCAGTCCTGATTCCATGCACAGAAATGAATTCTTCGCCCCGGCATCAGCCACGATTTCAGCGTCAGGGTGTGGAGAATCCAGCTCAAGGAGTACCTCCTTCCCCTTCTCATCAAAGTTCCTTAGCTCACTAAACTTCCACACTCCATGGGGGTCACAATCCAGTCCATTTCTGTTTGGTGGTGCAGGATTTTGGAAGTCCATTAAAAGTAGAACAGGTTTGCGAGCTTGTGAAATGAATGGAAAACCTCCTGGAAAGTTGGAAACATTCTGAAAAGTAAGTGAAAATATTTTGATATCTTCAAATGTCACTATTGCTGCATTGTAATGCAGTGAGTTATCATAAGGATCTGTCCTGCAAAGGGCATTAACCCCTACATTGTGACAGAGTATAGTTTTATTCATAGTTTTATTCATAGCACTATGGCTTCACAGCGCCAGAGTCCCAGGTTTGATTCCCTGCTGGGTCACTGTCTGTCTGTCTGCATGGGTTTCCTCCAGGTGCTCCTGTTTCCTCCCACAGTCCAAAGATGTCCAGGTTAGGTGGATTGGCCATGCTAAATTGCTCTTTGTGTCCAAAAAGGTTAAACGGGATTATTGGGTTATGGGGATAGGGTGGAAGTGAGGGCTGAAGTGCGTCGGTGCAGACTCGATGGGCCAAATGGCCTCCTTCTGCACTGGATGTTCTATGTTCTATATAGTGGCTCGATTAATGCATACAGCTAAGAAGCTAAATTTTAAAAGTGTCTTGACTGTGGGAACTCAGTCATTGTCTCATATAATGAATTAACCATTGTATTCCTGTGTATTCGACACTGAGAATGTATTGTTCTCTGTCTAATGAACTAACCAAGTCAGGTTTCCACCAAACTTTAAAACATAGCAAAGTGTGAGAAAACATATCTAGTAATTTTCGTAAGACTGCACATGCAGACACTAAGCTAGCTTTGATAGGCACCAGTCAATCTTAAGTAATGTTGAATGTTTGATTAACAAATCATCCAAGAGGTAGCAGACATTCATTTGAACAAACCAGGAGGTCTCAGATGAGAATTAGAAGTCACTGAAAGTAAATGAGGGGGTTAAACCAGAGATAAAGGGCTGGGTTCTCCAATTTTGAGGCTAAGTCCCTCCCCGGCATGTGAACGGTGGCATTTTACAACCAAAAATACAGCGTAAAATGGCCTCTGACACTCCGTTTGGCGGGGGGCTAGCATGCAGGCAACGGAGAGCTCCCAGCTCTTGCAGGGGCGGAGAATCACGAAAGTAGTGCCACCCCCAATTTGGTCGTAAAAGGGTATTCTCTAGCCTATCGTCGAACGTGATTTCAGCATCAGCGACCAGGAAATCCTGCCCCAGAACTCCCTTAAAAGTAGGAACTCATAGTTGAGGTCTTTGTTCCTGAATTCTTGAATTATCTATCTGTCTGTTTGTGTTTAAAGTAATTTCTTTTTGTGCTTTTGCCATGCGCTTGACTTTTTTATGTATTGTTTAATTATTTGTTTTGAAGTTTTTATTCAGTTCTTATTCAAGTGTATACCAGTGAGCAATAAGCAATAAAGTCGTATTTTTGGCACATCCCACCAACTGGACTAACAATTCTTATTAGAAGAAAAAATAAGAGTCCCAACACATTGACTAAATGGGTTAATTGTTCATATGCATTACAGTACTTCTCTAACAGAAGGTTATGATGTTAAAAAGTGTCAAAAAAAGAAAACTTCTCAACTACCATGTTTGTGCTAATTTAATTGGACTGGCATAATTTTTAAAAACGTATTCTGGGATAGAAAATATGGTCTGCACCCACTCCTGGATTGATTCACAGGCATTCTGCTTTGAAATGGAAATAGATATCTGTTCTGAAACGTTTTGTTATGACAGCAGCTCCAATATGAATGCTTGGCTGGGCTTCAAAAGCTAAAGCTCATCAAGGGGCAATTTCTAACCAATAACTATTGGAAATTTTACAAGCCTTTAATAGGCTTTGATATGTTTTCTTGTTTGTTTACATACCTAATATGACCTTTTCTATTTCAGAAGCATTGCAACACTTAACGGATTACAATTTATTTTTCCTTTGCATTTTTTTGGTCTAGTATCAATGTTGGGGAATTTGACATCAATCCATAGATTGATAGAGGTTTAATGCTTTTCCCATTAAAGTGATTCCCATTGCTACTGCATGGCTCTTGAGAACTGTACATCGTGCTTACCGGGTGAGTGACTATGGAAGATGTGAGAGGAAAATAGGGTGGCATGGGTAATATGAGAAGGTGTAGGGTGACACGGTGGTTTAGAGGAGTGGGAAATGTGAAGTGGCTTGGAAGAATATGAGAGAGCATGGGGTTCATTGAAGGCTGGAAGTAGTATGGCAGAATGTGAGGTAGCATGAAGTGGCATCAGGGTATGTGAGGTGGCTTGGGTAGAATGTGGTGAGGGGTGAGGTTTATGGGCCTTTAAATGATGTTGGGAGTTGGGCTACTGTATTTAAGAGTCGAGTCTGTACCCACACGTTTCCACACTCCATCACAGGTCACAAAATGCTTTGTAAATTCATCTCCTTTGTGAAGAGCTGAAAAAGCTTCATAAAGTTGCACTTTGGTATGCATCATATGAGCTGCAAAAGTCCACAGGTCAGGTTTCCCCAAACCCAGATGAAAATTTGGTCCACGAAGTTCTGAATCATAGCGGTCTACAACACATAAAAGGCCCTTCAGCCCATCGCATCTGCGCCGGTCAAGAACAACCACCTAAGTATTCTAATCCTATTTTACAGCACTTGGTCCATAGCCTTCGATGCCTTGGCATCGCAAGTGCAGATCTAAATACTTCTTAAATGTTATGAAGATCTCTACCTCCAACACCTTTTGAGACAGTGGGCGAAATTCTCCCCCCCCCCCACGACGGGTGGGAGAATAGCGGGAGGGCCTTCCCGACTTTTTTGACGCCCTCCCGCTATTCTCCCCCCCCCCCCGCCGAAATCCCGACAAGAATCACTGCCGCCGTTTTTTTTCGGCCGGCAGCGATTCTCAGCTGTTAGAAGGGCCGAAGTCCCAGCCCTTTACGACCTTTTTACGAACGGCAAACACACCTGGTCCTGCCGTTCGTAAAAACGTCGTGACAAACTCGCAAAAAATAACCATGGCACCGATTGGCACGGCGGTACCACGGCCGTGCCAAGGGTGCCATGGGCCCGCGATCGGTGGGCACCGATCGCGGGCAGCGGGCCCGATGCCCGCGCACTATTTGTCCTTCCGCCGCCCCGCAGTATCAATACGCGGGGCGGCTGAGGGGCAACCCGGCCCGCGCATGCGCGGATTTCGCGCAAAAACGCGATGACGTCACCCGCGCATGCGCGGGTGGAGTCTTCCCACCTGCGCATGCGCGGCTGACGTCATATGACGCGTCAGCCGGCGCTAACTCCGGCAAGCGGGCTTAACGATTTTCGTTAAGCCCGACTTGTCGGAGCCTCCGACGTCGGGCTGCTAGCCCCGACGGCGGACCAGAATCGGTCCCCCGTCGGGAAGGGGCGCGCTGCCGTAAAACCCGCCCGGGTTTTACAGCAGTTTTACGATTTCTCCCGTTTTGGGAGAATTTCGCCCAGTGAGTTCCAGACTCCCACGACCCTCTGGGTAAAAATGTTTCTCCTCACATCCTCTCTAAACTTCTTGTCCCTTACCTTAAATCTATGCCCCCTGGCCATTGATCCATCCACTGAGGGGAAACATTTCTTCCCATCTATCTATGCCCCTCAAAATATTGTGCATCTCAATCGTGTCCCCCCTAAGTCTCCTCTGCTTCAAAAAAAATAACCCCTGTCTATCCAATCTCACTTCATAACTATAATTCTCAAGCCCAGCCAACATCCTGGTAAATCTCCTCTGCACCTTTTCCAGTGCTATCACATCCCTGCTATAATGTGGATTCCAGAACTGCGCAAAATACTCTAGCTGTGGCCTAACCAACATTTTATATCGTTCCATCATAACCTCTCTGCTCTTAAATTCTATGCATTGGTTAAGAAAGGCAAGTATATCATATGCCTTCTTAACCACTGTTAACTGCTCTACCTGCCCTGCTACCTTAAGGGATCAGAATACATGCTCACCAAAGCCCCTCTGATCCTTGGTGCTTACCAGGCTCCTGCCGTTTATCATGTATTCCCTTGCCTTGTTTGTCCTGCCGAAGTGCATCACCTCACACTTTTCCGGTTGGAATTTCATTTGTCACTGATAACCCATCTGACCAGTCCGTCTATATAGAACCATAGAATCCCCACAGTGCAGAAGGAGCCCCCCCGAGTCTGCACCAACCCTCCGATAAAGCATCCCACCCAGGCCCACTACCCCACCCCATCCCTGCAACCCCACCTAACATATAGGTCAATTTTATCATGGCCAATTCACCTAACCTGCAAGTTTTTGGACAGAGGAGGAACCAGAGCACCCGGAGGAAACCCACGCAGGCACGGGGAGAACGTGCAATCTCCACATAGACAGGCAACCAAGGCCGCAATTGAACCTGGGTCCCTGACGTTGTGAGGCAACAGTGCTAACCAGTGCCCCATAGTGCCACCCTATCCTCCGAATCCTCCTGTATTCTAAGGCTTTCCTCTTCACTATTTACAACCCCACCAATTTTCATGTTATCCGCCCTGCCGCACCTGTTTTTTGGTGCGGCACGCTCCCACCGGCAATGGGATCCTCCCTCCCAGGAGCTGGCTAAAGGGGTTTCCCATTGTGGACACCCCCATGCTGTCTGGAAATCCACGGGCATGAATGCGCTTCCGGCAAAGCCCAGGAACCCAGATGGAGAATCCAGCCCGTTATCTTAGTTATCAGTCTCCCATGTGGGACCTTATCAAAAGTCTGGCTGAAGTCCAAGTAGACAACATTAAATGCCTTTCACTCATCTATATACTCAGTCACCTCTTTGAAAAATTCATTCCTGCCTCTCCAAATGCAGATTAATTCTGTCTCTCAGAATAGCTTCCAATATTTTCCCCACCACTGAGGTTAGACTGACTGGCCTGAAATTTCCTGGTTCGTCCCTTCCTCCCTTCTTGAATAATGATACCACATTGGCTATCCTCCAATCCTTCGGCACCTTTTATGTGTCCAGAGAATAATTTAAATTATTGCCAGCGTTCCTGCTATTTTCTCTCTTGCCTCACTCAACAACCTGGGATACATTTCTTCTGACCCTGGGGATTTGTCTACTTTTAAGCATGGATATGGCAGAAATTAGAGAAATATGTGGTTTTATGGCCATTACAGTGCGGGAGTCAGGGCTTGGTGGGCAATAGGAATAAGTGATATGGCAGAACTAGATGCCCATAAATCAACACATTTTGCGTTGGGATGAGGAGACAGGAGACAAAGTAGCAGTATTAGGAGAAAACAACTTATTCAGAATATTGTTAATTGTATATGAACTGTGTTTAATTGTAGGCAGATGGTGGGCATTAACTGAGAATTCACTTGTACGCCTGCAAATACACACAAGTTCCAACTGTGGCCAGAATAGGAGGTGTTTGTTTATTAACTCAAACTGTGCGAATAAATGTTGATTGAAATGTGCAAAGGTTGGTACCAGTTGCATCCTTCACCAATTGATTTTCTGGAGAATAAGAAATAAAGCAGCTGGAAACAACTGGAAAATCAATACAATTTATTTATTTATTTAAGTAAGGCAACATTTCTCACCAAAATACATTTTAGGCATGAATAATAACACTTGAACTACAATTATCTTTCTTTGATGAATATATTAACACTGAATTGATTTTAACAATTCCAAACCTCATTGCAAGGTCACATTTATATTTAATTATTTCTTTTTAAGTTTTAATTATAAGCACAACAGGGAATTGTAGCAAATACTTTAAATCTGTAAAATTAAAATGTCTACCATTTAAAAGAAAGTTTAAAAACAATTTATGGTTTATTATCAAGCATCATGTTTTCTGTGTCTGTAGCATTGTCTATTTTCTGCTGTGGAACCAATACTTTTCTTTAAATTTAAAAATGCTTTATTTAAAAGTATTCAAAATATATGGTAGAGGTGTGATTCCATGATACAATGAGGAGAGGTTCTCACAGGAAGCAGGGGCAGATTTTCCCTCTAAGCTTCAAGACCATGCTGTTACTCGCAAATGGGGGTCATAGCACTTCACCATGTGGGAAAAAAACTGTGATTTTCCCAGAATTGGTCATTAATAGTCAAAGTGCTGGCTCATCATCCAGTTAAGGTTGGTGGGAAGTCTCTCAAAGCTGGAAGAAAAGTAAGAGGCCATCCAACTTAAAAGTAGCCACAGAAAGGAAGTTGGGGAGTGGGCACACGAGGTTAGAGGTGCCATCACTTCAATGTGTGATCATACGGCCTCATAATTTTCCAACCCGTTGGTGTGTCGAGGCCGTTATATCTCGCGAGAGACCTCTCGCAAGATTTGCGATACATGGGACACCTCGTAAGATCTACTGCGATCTCTTGGGACGTTAAGTTCTGGATCTCACCGTCCTTGGGCGGGATCCATACTTGCATGTTTAAGTAAGCAGTTAGCTTCACTTAAATATGTCTGTCCAGTAGTCTACCAAGGCCCGGGATTGAACGACTGTGCCTGGGAGACCTCGCTGTGGCACCGTTTAGCACAGGCTCCAGTGTGGTCAGGCTCTGGGCAGGGTGGTACCCTGGCATTCCCAATACCACCTTGGCACTGCCAGCCTGGCACCTTGGCACTGCCATTTGTGCACCCTGGAAGTGCCTCCTTGGGCACTGCTAGGCTGGCAGTGCCAAGGAATCTGGGTGGCAGGTTGCCCATGCCAGGGATAGGGCCCAGGGGTACCCTGCCCTTATGAGATGGGGTGAGTTTGTGGACCCCCGATAGGTAAGATGGGGCATTGGCGGGGGGGGGGGGGGGGGGGTGGGGTCTGGAGGTCATGGTTGGGGTTCGAGAGATCGGGACGGCAATTAAAATGGTGCCCCGATCTCTTCCTGCATTGACAACCTCAGCTCGTGAGTAAGTCAGTGTGGCCTCGGTAGGGCATTCCCCGCAAAGCCTCCCCCCCTCTAAAAACAAAGTCCCAATTGGAAGCGGGGTCATTCTTGGCACTGCGGCTCTGAGAAACATTTTCATTAAATCACACCCATAATAGGTCTTTGAAGCTGGGCAACACTGTGGGGCTGGTGAGAATGAACCCCTCCACATGGCTGCCTTCAGCTGCAGCTGAACCCAGGCAAGAAGGAAAACATCTGAGCCTGCCAGTGCGTGGGCTGCTGGTCTGCTGTCAGCAGGCTGGTAAATCCGAGTCAGCCTTCAACAATTGGCTTTGTGGCCAATATCCTCAAATGGAAACTCATCACTTGCGGGTGAGTAATCCTGTTGTTTTCCCATCCCGCCTCCAAGAACATGCCCCAGGGTAGATTGGAGCCAGGAAACTGGAACATTCATTACCCACCACCCCTGTTCCCACGTCTAGAAGGGGCTAAAATCCAGTCCCGGAGCTCAGAAAATCACAGGTAGTGGATATGATTTCCTGAAATTGGATTCTCTGCAATTGCCAATCGACGCTGGGAGTGCCAAACCTCAGAATCACTAATGTGGAATTTTAGTCCGCAGTTTAAGTTTTCTTGCTGATCTTGTATCATCATAATTTAACTTATTTCTAACCAACTACATCTACTGGAATGTACATCAAGAAGGGATTATCATAATAATCAGAACTTAATGATATTTGGATTTCTTTTGCAAGTTTATTTATAAAAGTTCATTGAAAAGTCTTGACACGTAAGTATATCACTTCACTGTTTTGTACTTGATCATCAATGTTTTGTAGATATATCATTATGGTTGTTAGCTGTATAATTTGCAGATCTTTTATTTTGCTGACTAGGTTTCTGGAAAAGAATTTATTAACATAATTTTAATGAACAGTACATTAGATAAACTAATAGCTAACTGCAAAATATATGACTGCAATCTACATGTTGAATAATGTGCAGTCAGTTAATAAAAACATTAATTTAAAGCTAACATTTGCTCAAACTCCCATTTATTCCACGTATGTTGTACTGAAAATCTTATCAAAGCAGGTTTGGTTGACATTATTGTCTATACTCAAATTAATCTATTTTTGAATTAATGTGTGTACTTTTCACAGAAACATAGAAAACATACAGTGCAGAAAAGGCCCTTCGGCCCATCGAGTCTGCATTGCCGCATGATAGGCACCTGATCTGCCAATCCTAATCCCATTTGCCAACACCTTGAAGGTTAAGATGTGCCAATTGCTCATCCAGGTAGTTTTTAAAGGATGTGAGACAACCCGTCACTACTTCTCTGTGTGTTTCACTCCAAAGAAGTAGGTTTCTTGTTAGGGTGTCAGTCAAGCAGCCATTGTCCATTTATAAACTTTGACAGTAAGGACGATGGAAATGAGTAACAGTGCTGTACTCAGGAAGCATTTCAAACCCAATGAAGACCAATAAAGGTATTGCAGCAAATGGACACATGCTAATTGGGTGTGAGTGATATTACAGTCAAGAATTATTCTGTTATCATTAAACATTTAGACAGATGCACTTCCAGCAGAGGCCACTGAATAGTAATCAAGAGTGCTAAACCACCTACTGCTGCCAAACTGAGATCAGCTAACTCAGTCCAAAATAGAGATTGAACTAAGACTTCCTGTATAACACTGAGCTATTCAGTGAATAAACCTGGTGAACTCTTCATTTTCTTCGATGTATGTTTTCTATGTAAATCACTTTTACACAGTTAATCAAACAATTTTCCTGTTTAATTTTTATTGATCTCTCATGTCTGTCACCATTCTCTAAATGGGAACATGGATAGGTAGACATCCTGACTATTTGTATATTAATTTATGTACGTACCTTTGGCAGTCGAGGGCTCTGAGATGTTCTGAGCTTGTGAAAATTGACAGATAAAAGCAAGTACTTCTTTTAATAATGTGCTGTACTAAGTAGAATGGAAGTCCATGACATGAACCTACATATTCTCCAATGATAAAGTGGCTTTCACTCTGGTGGCACACCAAGTTTGGCAAATTACTGCGTGGAACTGCAGGCGTGAAACATATGCTTCTACAATTGGCATGGTGGCTTGGAGTACTAATAGCCAAGTGTTTGGTAAATTTGTAAAACTTGTCATGGAATTTTGAATAACTGGCTGAGTTGCATGTGGACGGAAATTGAGAGTAAGTTAAATAAAAATAGTTGCTTTCGCGCTTAACTAATATGGATCTTCAAAAATGTTCATTTATGCTTTACGGTTTGTGGGCTTCGCTGGCTGGGCCAGCATCTAATGCCCATCCCTAGTTGCATTTAAGAAGGTGGTGGTGAGCTGCCTTCTTAAACTGCTGCAGTCTATGTGGTGCAGGGTGCACCCAACAGCACTGTAAGAGGCCATCCAACTTAAAAGTAGCCACAGCAAGGAAGTTGGGGAGTGGGCACACGAGGTTAGAGGTGCCATCACTTCAATGTGTGATCATACGGCCTCATAATTTTCCAACCCGTTGGTGTGTCGAGGCCGTTATATCTCGCGAGAGACCTCTCGCAAGATTTGCGATACATGGGACACCTCGTAAGATCTACTGCGATCTCTTGGGACGTTAAGTTCTGGATCTCACCGTCCTTGGGCGGGATCCATACTTGCATGTTTAAGTAAGCAGTTAGCTTCACTTAAATATGTCTGTCCAGTAGTCTGTCCAGGGAGTTCCGGGATTTTGACCCAGCCACAGTGAAGAAGCAGTGTTATTGTTCCAAGTCAGGATAATGTATGGCTTGGAGGGAAACTTGCAGGTGCTGGTGTTCCCACTAATTGCTGAATGGATTTGAGGTGATTCACACCAGAGCCAGAGGCAACATGAGTAAACCATTGGCTTCAATGATGGCGGAAGCAAATTCAATGGTAACACTCAAAAAATTGCATTAAAACCCCCCCCCCCCAAAGATTTAAGGAAGAGCAGCGGATTGTAATTGATCAGATATCTCTACCTAAGAACTGACACAGATGGGCTAAACAGTGTTGCACCATTCATTCTACGATTCTATGATTTTAATTGGTGTAAATTCCTGGGCATTTATGGGATGTATTGATTCAGAAATGTGAATGTGTAAATTTATTTATTTTACTTGATGGGGAATGAATAGCTAAACAAACATTTTACTTGCTTCAGAGCTGTTCACATTGACTGATTGTAAATTAAATATATTCAAACCTCTTAAATAAAGCTGTACCACAGTTCCAATATCCAGAGTGAGCCACCTGAAAGAAATTCAAATCAATGAAAAGTGATATTGACTATCAAACAATTTAAAACCTGGACCATATATCGGATGAAATAATTAGACACTACAAGGGTAATTGGTTTAAAGAAATAGCACCCTGTCACGTTCAAGGTAGATCCTTGAGCAGTCTGTGGTCTCACATGTCTTCCTAAGGATATCAACAATCAGTCATATGCCTCAACATATTCATTTTAATGAGTGTGAAATTGTGCTGAGCTTTTCCCTGAATTTATGCTGTGTGTATACCTGATCTGCGATATGTGTTTGGTGTGTTATGGAGAAACTTAAATTTTTTTTTAATGCAGTTTGTAGTTTTGTTGGAGGCATCTCAATCACATATTGAGGTCTTTATTTAGATAGAGGTGATTTTTGTTTGATTTTTGGTTCAGTATCTGCTTCATCAGAACTCTTGGTACTTCTTGGGTCAGACATGATAACCCTGTAGTTTGTCCTCGTTCTTCAACATCATTGGCTCTCTTTCCATATTTCCCCGCCAGTAATTACCTGCTACCCACTAGGCCAGTGGTTCCTCCCCTCCCTTCAACTGATTTTGATTGCATAATTGAGTCAAGGTGTGTTCTATTCTGTCTCTAATAATCACATGTCGTTCTCCTCAGCTTTACGGAAACAAATGACAACTGGGATCATTAGCTCAGATTAAAGAGGGCAATCTTTATCTCAAAGAATAAACCCAATAACCTGCCTTTAGTTTGGCAAAATGCTGGTAGAAATGATGCATCAAGGTACTTCACATTGATTGGCAAGGTTTTATACCTGCGATCGCATACAGAATTGGAATGTTTTCTAATTTTGTTTGGTTGGGAGAGAAGAATTTAGGCAATTGCTTCTTAAGTTTGCATTGGCCTGATTTAAACATTGTATGAGGCAAATGACAGAATGATTGGAGTGAAAATAGGGGCAGAGTTGAAGCTTTGAGGAACATGGAGGTACAGATTCTGCCTGTAACCTGGAAGAAATGTTTACAAAGTGACCACCCAGTTTCCACAAATATAGCAGCTCACATTATGAGTGAAGATTACAGTATGCCAAATCAAAAGAATTACAAGTACACATTAGGAAAACAAAGGTAGTTTTAAGAGATTTTGCATAGGCAAACATTAAAATAAGGCATAGTTTTAAGTGGGTTTAATTTAATGTTTCTGTGAGTGGTTAAGTTCCGACTGTGTTTCTATTGTGCTTAGAGAGGGCTATAGCATGAAGAATAACTAAATGGCATAAGCATGAAGGTGTCATTTAGCAACCTGCAGCTTAAAAGATAGAGAAGCTTTTAAGTTTTAGTTAGCTAATTTGATTTAAGTTGAAGATGGGTCATGAGAAAGAAGGCAGCTCTCACAGCTCTGCCAGAAGCAGGTGGTTTCGAAGGCTATAGAGAGAACATTTCTCTCAGCCATGCTAGGAGAAAAGCCATACTATGGAGTAATGGGTAAAAAAGTAAGTGCAAAGATCTGAAGAGCAGCTGGTTAAGAAAACTAGAGAAATGAAGAGAAGCTTCCAAACAGTCTGAGGTTAAAGGTACTAGAACAGAGCACTACTCAGTAAAAGCACACATCTGAGAAGAAGGCTGAGATGTCAGAAAGATATCTGAAGTGATTTTCATGGTTTGCAAGATTTTATTATAGCCTCTGGAACATGAGTTGAAATAACTGGAAATCAGTGGCTGGATCTCAGAGTTTGTGTAAAAGCATTTAGGGCAAAGTAAATCTTAAAGGGGTGGTGTAAAATCCTGGACTGCATTCACTGTTAAAAGTGGAATAAAACTTGTGTTAGAAGACCTATTTGTAAAACCTAGACTGGAGTTCAGAATGCAAATCACTAAGGTAAAGGATTATCATGAGTGAAGATTTTAAAGCATATCTTTGGGAATGGAGTTTGGAAATTCTCATATGACAATCATCTGGGCAAATTTTGAGGAGATATCCACAGACACTAACTTGGGTTTAGAGGTGAGTGTGTATTTAGCCATAGTCATCTGGTGTGCTTGAAAGGGGCTTTGTGTTAAGGAGGCCATTGTAACTTAAGATGTACTTTGTAATCAATGTTAATCTTTAAATCAGTACAGCACAGAACAGGCCCTTCGGCCCTCAATGTTGTGCCGAGCATTGACCACCCTACTTAAACCCACGTAACCCGTATACCCTTAACCCAACAATCCCCCCATTAACCTTACACTACGGGCAATTTAGCATGGCCAATCCACCTAACCCGCACATCTTTGGACTGTGGGAGGAAACCGGAGCACCCGGAGGAAACCCACGCACACACGGGGAGGACGTGCAGACTCCACACAGACAGCGACCCAGCCGGGAATCGAACCTGGGACCCTGGAGCTGTGAAGCATTGATGCTAACCACCATGCTACCGTGAGGCCCCTTATCTGTGTGTATTTATTAAGCTAAGGAGGGACGGTAAAGGACTATGTATTATAATCCAATTTTTTCATGTTTATTAAATGTTTTTCTCTTGTTGTTAAAACTAATTAGTTGTCCTGTGACTCTGTTCCTCCACATTTTATATTAAAAAAATAAAAGTCACATTTGTTTGTGCCAGGGTTCCATTCTGGGATGTTCCTGCCCAATTATGACATCAATTGGGATCATAACATACATAATCTTGAAGGAAATATTAAGAGATGTGAAACCAAAAGAGAAATTGCTGGAAAATCTCAGCAGGTCTGGCAGCATCTGTAAGGAGAGAAAGAGTTAACGTTTCGAGTCCATATGATGCTTTGTCAAAGCTGGGCAAAAACTTAAGGGAGGTGGCTGCAGAGCATGTCAGTGGACTAGTAATCCTGAGGCCCGCGTTAATACTTTGGGAACACAGATCCAAGTCCCAACATGGCAGCTGAGAAATTTAAATTCAAGTAATAAATCTGTAATATGAAGCTAATCTTAGTGATTAGAGTCAATTGTTGAAAAAAACCATCACGCTCATGAATGTGATTCAGGGAAGGAAATAAGCTGTCCTTCTACCTGATCTGGCTTACATGTCACTTCGGACCGATAACAATGCGGTTGACTTTCAAATGTTCTCTTAAATGGCCTCGCAAGACACTCAGTTGTGTCAAAACCACTATGAAGTCTAAAAGGAATTAAACTGGCTGGACCACCTGGCATTGGTCGAGGCATCTGAAATGGCAAAGCAAAGCCAGCACTGTTGACTCTGCAAAGTCCTCCTTATTAATATCTGGGGCTTATGTCAAAATTGGCAGCGCTGTCCCACACATTAGTCAAGCAACAACCTGACATTTTGTACTCACAATCATTACTTACAGACAGTGTCACTGATGGTGTATTAGGCTATGAGCTGGGCTCACAAGTTTCCTTCCTGGGGTGCGGGTCATCCAACAATAAGCCCCCCCCCCCACCACCGACGAAAATGCAGCCCGTTGTGTGTGTATGTTGAACACCGTGCTTTTGAGTTAAGGCAGCTCAGAGTGGTGGCACTTCTCAGTTTGGAAATGCCTGACACTTACCCTAACAATTTTAGAGAATGGACAACACTAACATGAGGCAAATCTTCGAGAACTTTCAACATTCAGGCATTATCTAATAGATGCTACGTAACATTTACACAACAAGAATGGTAAGCGATTATCATCTCAAACGAAAAAACTACCGCCACCTCCCTTTGATGTTCAATAACATTACCATTGTCAAATCCCCATCATCAATATCCTGGCGGAAAGCATTAACCAGTAACTTAAATGGATCAGTTACATAGATACTGTGGCTACATAACACGCCATGGACTAAATATTCTCTGGTAACGCACTTTGTGACTCCTGAAAGGCTGCCCATCGCCGACAGACACAAGTTAGGAGTGTTATGCAATACTCCCCCTTGATGAGTGCAGCTCCAATAACAGTGGGTGAAGGTTTCTGGGCCCGTATGTCGCGGGCGCAAATCCCGTTATGCCCGCTAACTCTCAGTTTGAGATACATCCCCCCCCCGCAACACCCCCCGGCAAGCGACATAATCAGGTTTACACCCAGTGAGGACGTAAACCATGAATTTAAGTGATTTTAAATATTCATAAATGGCTTAACCCCATAGCTTCTGGGATCGTCAGATGTTCCAACCTGTCGGTGTGAAGTAATGCTGGCAGGGATCCCAACTGGGGGCTCAGTAGGGAGTATAGCCCCTGGATGGTGAGGAAAATGGCCGGGCAGTGCCTAACACAGCCATCTGGCACACTGGCATGCCAACCTAGCCACGTCAGGAGTAGCGCCAGGGGCATGGCCTCCAGGGAATACTATGGGTCGGGGGGTTTCCATTATGTGGGGATGTTGGCGATGATGGGCGGGAGTGGGAGATGATGCTCCAATGCCAGAGATGATGGGGGGAGGATGATGCCCCAATGCCAGAGTGGATGGGATGAGCAAAGGGGGTTCAGGTCATCCGAGAACAAAGAACAAAGAGAAGTACAGCACAGGAACAGGCCCTTCGGCCCTCCCAGCCTGCGCCAATCCAGATCCTTTATCCAAACCTGTAGCCTATTTTCTAAGGATCTACTTCCCTCTGTTCCCCACCCATTCATATATCTGTCTAGATGCATCTTAAATGATGCTATCATGCCTGCCTCTACCACCTCCGCTGGCAAAGTGTTCCAGGCACCCACCACCCTCTGCGTAAAAACCTTTCCACTCACATCTCCCTTAAACTTTCCCCTTCTCACCTTGAAATTGTGACCCCTTGTAATTGACAGCCCCACTCTTGGAAAAAGCTTGTTGCTATCCACCCTGTCCATACTTCTCATAATTTTGTAGACCTCAATCAGGTCCCCCTTCAACCTCTGTCTTTCCAACGAAAACAATCCTAATCTACTCAACCTTTCTTCATAGCTGGCAGCCTCCATACCAGGCAACATCCTGGTGAACCTCCTCTGCATCTTTTCCAAAGCATCCACATCCTTCTGGTAATGTGGCAACCAGAACTGCACGCAGTATTCCAAATGTGGCCTTACCAATATCCTATACAACTGTAAAATGACCTGCCGACTCTCATACTCAATACCCTGTCCGATGAAGGCAAGCATGCTGTATGCCTTCTTGACCACTCTATCGACCTGTGTTGCCACCTTCAGGGTACAATGGACCTGAATTCCCATATCTCTCTGTACATCAATTTTCCCCAGGACTCTTCCATTGACCGTATAGTCCGCTCTTGAATTGGATCTTCCAAAATGCATCACCTCGCATTTGCCTGGATTGAACATCCATCTGCCATTTCTCTGCCCAACTCTCCAATATATCAATATTTTGCTGTATTCTCTGACAGTCCCCCTCTCTATAGGTGACCATAATGTATTCTAACCGAACAGCTATGTTCAGTGCATAATGTATTATAACCGAACAGCTATGTTCAGCGCAGTGGTTGGGGCCGCTGCACTGCAGTTGGACATCTAGCAGCGTCCACAGCGACATCCCACAGTGGATGCAGGGGCAGCTGCAGCAGCAGAGGGAATGGCCGCGGAGTGGCCCGTTGTCGAGCAGCATGGGGGGGGGGGGGGGGGGAGGAGACATTGATGGTGGAGCCTAGGGTGTACCATGGCCGGATCTGTTTCGAGACACTGCCGGACATCACCTGCAGGAGGAGACTCCAGTTCAGCAGAGAGATGGTCGCACATATCTGCCACCCCGTGGCACACCTCGCCCCACGTGGAACGGGAGGAGGACACGCGATACCGGTTGCCATGAAGATGATGGTGGCACTTAACTTTTATGCAACAGGCTCCTTCCAGTCTCCGAGCGGGGACCTATCCGGGATATCGCAGGCATCGGTCCACAGGTGCATCCGGGATGTGACCGACGCCCTGTTTGCCATCGCCGACCGCTACATCACCTTTCCCGAGGACCGAGCAAATCAAGAAGCACGAGCCTGTGCATTTGCCAACGTGGCCGGGATACCGATGGTCCAGGGAGTGATTGATTGTGTTCACGTCCCCATGCTTCCGCCTGCAGGGAAGTGTTCATTAACAGGAGAGGGACATACTCCATGAACATCCAGGTGGTATGCGACCCCCACATGAAGATCATGCACGTGTGCGCAAGGTTCCCTGGGCGTGTGCATGATGCGTACATTCTTGCGCAGTCGTTCATCCATGCTATGTTTGAGGGACGGCCCCACCAGCTGAGGGGCTGGTTGCTGGGCGACAGGGGTTATCCACTGAGGTCTTGGCTGATGACGCCCATACGGAGGCCTCAGACCAACGCGGAGACCCTTTACAATGAGGCCCATGCAGCAACCAGGGGTGTGGTGGAGAGCTATTTTGGTCTTCTGAAAATGAGATTCAGGTGCCTGGGCCGCTCCGGAGGGGCCCTGCAGTACCAGCCTGAGAGGGTCGCTTGCATTGTCGTGGTCAGCTGTGCGCTGCACAACATTGCAATGCAGAGGGGAGATGCCCTGGTGGAGGAGTCGGAGGGAGAAGCCACTGGCAGTGGTGCCAACACGGAGGAGGAGGAGGAGGAGGAGGAGGAGGAGGAGGTGGAGGAGGAGGTGGAGGAGGTTGGTGGTGCGTCGGGCGCAGCACACAGATATGACCAGGGTGCTGGTAATGTCCAGGAGGCTGCACGACGGCACCAGCGAGGACAGCGGGCACGCAACGCGTTGGTGGCTGCAAGATTCACGTGTTGCGTGCGACGGCATCGCTGAACATTACCACTACCACCTGCATCGCCAGTCGTGCAGACGGACAGCACACAACTCCCAGCACCAACCCCCCCCCCCCCCCCCCCCCCCACACCCCCGCTCCGTGTGCAATGCTGCACTTCGAGATCACCCTCACCACTGCGGCAAAACGGTATGGCACAACATTGATGGCTGTGTCAGCGGGTGTGATCAGTGCCATGTTGAATGAAGACAGCCCGCTCTGCGATGAGCTGTGAGCTCCGAATCGTCCGAATCGTTAGACAAAGTCTGACTCATGGCAATAGCTGAACCATCCATCTCGATGGTCACTGAGTTTGTCAGGGACACTCCATCATGTGTATCTGACTGTTGGGGGGGGGGGGGGGGGGCGGGGTGGCGGGAGGAAGGGACTGCACACCCGGCACCGAAGTTTCACTGCTCGTCAACCCCAGCAATACTCGGTCACCATCATGATCCCCGTGGCAATGGAAAAATCACACAGTCTTACAAGTTAGGTGCAACAGTGAGTTTAATGGTAAATATTAAGTACAGATGCCCTAGCCCCTACAACTAAACTGTGCCCTTCACCCATGCCAACTTACTCTGTGTCCTTCTTCATTGCCTTACGGGCCCTACCACTACGTCTAAGTGAATCCCCAGATGGTACAACAGGAGTGGAGGCGGACTGCTGAGAATCACGCCCCGCGACATGTCTCCCCGTTTCCTGGGGCGACCCAGCCTTGATGGCGCAGGCTGCTCCGCGGGTGTTTCGGATGACGTGGTGCCACCCTGCTCTGCCCGCTGCCCACCCAATGCGCCAGGGATGGGACGGGGGGAGGCCGAGCGTTCAGGGACGTCCCGTGATGGAGTTAATGGGACGGTCCCCGGAACCTCCTCCTCCCTCAGGGAGCCTAGTGGCCCCCGGGCCTCACTGTGGGATGGAGATGCGAGTGGGGAGGTGCCCCGTCGCCCCACCGACACCTGGCGCTGCCAGTCCATGGAGGCCTGCAACGGTATTGACCAGGGTCCGAACGTTCGCAGAGACGGAGTCCAGGGAGTGAGACATTCCCGCCAGGGACTGTGCGACTTCAACCTGTGAGTGTGCGACGCCATCCAGCACGTGCGTCAGGCGGTCGATGCTCTCCGCGACTGACTGCTGGGACTGTGCCATGGCCTGCAAGGGCTGTGCCATGGCGTGCTGGGACTGTGCCACGGTGTGCTGGGACTGTGCCATGGCCTGGTGAGACACGGCCAGGGCCCGTAGCGCGCCGGCAATGTCATGTTGGCTCTGGCGCATTGCTGCTTGTGAGAGGGCAGCCGTCTCCAGGGCCATGGATGACGCGTGCACATGAAGCCCAACGCCTTTCAGAACCTGACCCATGGCCGAAACTGTTTCACCTATTGCCTCGACCGCGGACGCCACCCGTGCGGTGTCGGCCTGGGTGTCTGCCATGAGCAGCACCACTCCCTGCTCCTGGACGCGGTTTGACTCCTCTAACTGGGGCAGCACGGTAGCATTGTGGATAGCACAATCGCTTCACAGCTCCAGGGTCCCAGGTTCGATTCTGGCTTGGGTCACTGCCTGTGCGGAGTCTGCACATCCTCCCCGTGTGTGCGTGGGTTTCCTCCGGGTGCTCCGGTTTCCTCCCACAGTCCAATGATGTACGGGTTAGGTGGATTGGCCACGATAAATTGCCCTTAGTGTCCAAAATTGCCCTTAGTGTTGGGTGGGGTTACTGAGTTATGGGGATAGGGTGGAGGTGTTGACCTTGGGTAGGGGGAAGGGTGCTCTTTCCAAGAGCCGGTGCAGACTCGATGGGCCGAATGGCCTCCTTCTGCACTGTAAATTCTATGTAAAACTGCGTCTGCAGCTGCTAGAAGACGCCCCTCATCCCGTCATTGTGTCCCTGGGTTTCAAAATGCATCGGCTGTCCAGGTGGGTCGAGTAAATTCAGGAACCCGGGAAACGTTGGGCGGCAGCTGGATGCTGGGCCTGGGCTGCCCTCCGACTATCCAGCCCCTCGGCTGCTCTGGCCTCCACCTGCTGTACCGGCTCAGTTGCGTGGTGCACACCAGACCATGACCCAGGAGCCTCATCACTTAATTGCCCAACCGGGGTGAGTGTCTCTGGGACGGTGGATAGTGTGGGAGACAGCAGTGCCGCAAGCTCTAGGTCCTCGTCCATCAGAAATTCAGGAGTGTCCTGGTCCCAGTCATGTCCCAGCGCAGGGCACATGCGGCCCATGTATGGTTCAGCGTCAGGTGAGTCCGTTGACTGCGTCGCCATCCTCCGTGCGTCTGGGTCCACTGACCCCGCCCTGTCCTGTCTCTCGGCGCGACCTTCGGGCAACGCACAGCCATGAAAGTCGTCACTGTCCGTCCTCTGTACGTCCTGCTCGAGAGTCCCGGATTTGGAGGATGGCACTCCTGGCCGAGCTCCTGCCACCCTCTGGTGTGCGGCCCTGGGTGCGGTGGTCGTGGCGGATGCGCGCCTGTGTGTGGCAGCAGACGGCCCTGGATGTTCGTTAGCACGCCCTAGGGAACAGAATAATATGGGGTTAGTTAGACACGCTCGGCCGGGCGTAGGATGGTCCAGTGGGTAGAGTGTGAGGGCACAGAGGATGGGGGGTCCAGTGGGTAGAGTGTGAGGGGACAGAGGATGGGCGGGTCCAGTGGGTGGAGTGTGAGGGGACAGAGGATGGGGGGTCCAGTGGGTAGAGTGTGAGGGGACAGAGGATGGGGGGTCCAGTGGGTAGAGTGTAAGGGGACAGAGTGTAAGGGGCTGGGGGGGGGGGGGGGGGGGATTGTCATGCAGGGTTGTCTCACTTGGTTCTGCACCTCCAACCTCGCATTGCGCGACCTCCCGGGTGGCAGATCCCCCAGCAAGGTCCAGTGCCCTTTGCTCGAACACTGTCAGGGGTGCATAATGGGTGAACCTCCTCCGGTTCTGTTGCGCTCCCGGCTGATGTGAGCAGTCTTGTCCTGTTGGGGGGGGGGGGGCATAGATAGATCATGACAATTCGGCAGGTATCATCAGGGCGTTCAGAGATTGGCACAGGTTGGGGGGAAAGTTGCAGCTACACCATGGCATCTCTCCAGGGGGTCGCAGCGCTCATGTGGGTCTGTGACTACTTTGTTAACCACCCTCCACTCACTCTCGCCACCCCCTCCCCCTCCCCCTCGTGCCCGGGGGGGGAGGTGGGTGATGAGGGACATGGGGGGGAGGGAGGGAGGGTTGTGACCCGGGGGCACCCTCGTGACACTTACCCTGGCAGCCCTGGTGAGGTCGTGGAGCTTCTTGCGGCACTGCTCCCCAGACCGAGGGGTCTGCCCCACAGCACTGACTGCCGTGCCCACCTCACACCAGGCCCGTCGCACAATGCTGGAAGGGTGGCGATGCCCTCGTCTTGGGCAGTTGATGCCCCTGCGCTGCTTCACCTCATCGAGGAAGGCATCTAGGTCCGTATCACGGAACCTCGGGGCGGCCCTCCGTGGCTCCGACATTTTCCCCCCCCTCCTTTGTTATCGTAGATCGCGCCATTTTACGATGCGGAGCGGCGTCATTCGGGCGTCGCGCGCTTCCGACGTCACCCCCCCGTGTTTTGCGCGGCCCCGATGATAGCCCATTCCCGGGGCCAGAATAGGTCGCGATCGGGGCCGTTTCGCGCCGTCGTTAAACTCGACCGAGTTCACAACGGCTTTCCCGATGCGGTGCGGCATCGGAGAATCGTGCCTCTCACCTGTGCTCAAGGATGCTGCAAAGATATCTGTTAAGGCCCCAGCTATTTCGTCCCTCGCTTCCCTCAGTAACCTGGGATAGATCCCATCCGGACCTGGGGACTTGTCCACCTTAATGCCTTTTAGAATACCCAAAACTTCCCCCTTCCTTATGCTGACTTGACCTAGAGTATTTAAGCATCCATCCCTAGCCTCAACATCCGTCATGTCCCTCCCCTTGGTGAATACTGATGCAAAGTACTCATTAAGAATCTCACCCATTTCCTCTGACTGCACGCATAAATTCCTCCTTTGTCTTTGAGTGGGCCAATTCTTTCTCTAGTTACCCTCTTGCTCCTTCTATACGAATAAAAGGCTTTGGGATTTTCCTTAACCCTGTTAGCCAAAGATATTTCATGACCCTTTTTAGCCCTCTTTATTCCACGTTTGAGATTTGTTCTACCTTTCCGATATTCCTCCAAAGCTTCATCAGTTTTAAGTCGCCTAGGTCTTATGTATGCTTCTTTTTTCATCTTAGCTAGTCTCACAATTCCACCCGTCATTCATGGTTCCCTAATCTTGCCATTTCTATCCCTCTTTTTCACAGGGACATGTCTGTCCTGCACTCAAATCAACCATTCCTTAAAAGATTCCCACATTTCAAATGTGGATTTACCCTTAAACAGCTCCGCCCAATCCACATTCCCTAGCTCCAAATTTTGTTATACTCTGCCTTTCCCCAATTTAGCACTCTTCCTTTAGGACCACTCTCGTCTTTGTCCATGAGTATTCTAAATCTAACGGAATTGTGATCGCTAGTCCCAAAGTAATCACCGACTGAAACTTCAACCACCTGGCCGGGATCATTCCCCAATACCAGGTCCAGTATGGCCCCATCCCGAGTTGGACTATTTACATACTACTCTAAAAAACTCACCTGGATGCTCCTTACAAACTCTGCTCCATCTACGCCTCCAACCCTACATGAATCCCATTCAATGTTGATGAAGTTAAAATCTCCCATCATGACCACCTTATTGCTCCTTCATTTTTCTGTAATCTATCTACATATTTGTACCTCTCCTTCACGCTCGCTTTTGGGAGGTCTGTAGTAAATTCCTAACAATGTTACTGCACCCTTCTTACTTCTTAGCTCTAACCATATTGCCTCAGTGCTCGAATCCTCCATAGTGCCCTCCTTAATCACAGCTGTGATATCATCTCTGACCAGTAATGCAACTCCTCCACCCCTTCTACCTCCCTCTCTATCCCTCCTGAAGCATCTATACCCTGGGATATTTAGTTGCCAATCTTGCCCTTCCCTCAACCAAATCTCAGTAATACCAATAACATCATATTCCCAGGTATTAATCCAAGCCCTAAGTTCATCTGCCTTACCTGCTACACTTCTTGCATTAAAACAAATGCACCTCAGACCACCTGTCCCTTTGCGTTCATCATCTCTTCCCTGTCTACACTTCCCCTTAGTCACAATGAGTTTATTATCTAGTACCTTACTGGCTTTAGTTGCTGCTTCTTTACTGACCTCTAACTTCCTAACCTGGTTCCCATCCCCCTGCCACATTAGTTTAAAACCTCCCCAACAGTGTGAGCAAAAGCACCCCCAAGGACATTGGTTCCAGTCCTGCCCAGGTGTAGACCATCCGATTTGTAATGGTCCCACTGCCCCCAGAACTGGTCCCAATGTCCCAAAAATCTGAACCCCTCCCTCTTGCACCATCTCTCAAGCCACGTATTCATTCTGACTATTCTTGAATTTCTACTCTGACTGTCTCGTGGCACTGGTAGAAATCCTGAGATTACTACCTTTGAGGTCCTACTTTTTAACTTATCTCCTAACTCCTTAAATTCTGATTGTAGGACCTCATCCCATTTTTTACCTATATCGTTGGCACCATGACAACTGACTGTTCACCTTCCCCCTTCAGTATATCCTGCAGCCGATCTGAGACATCCCTGACTCCTGACGGGAGGCAACATACCATTCGGGAGTCTCGTTTGCGACCACAGAAAAGCCTGTCTACTCCCCTTACGATTGAATCCCCTATGACTATCGCCCTACTAGTCTTTTTCCTGCCCTTCTGTGCAGCAGAGCCTGCCATGGTGCCATGAGCCTGGCTACTACTGCCTTCCCCTGATGAGTCATCTCCTCCAACAGTATCCAAAACGGTATACCTGTTTTGGAGGGAGATGACCGCAGGGGACACCTGCACTGCCTTCCTGCTCTTTCTCTGCCTTTGGGTCACCCATTCCCTTTCTCCCTCACCTATCCTAATCTGTGGTGAGACCAACTCACTGAATGTGGTATCCACAACCTCCTCAGCATCGCGGATGCTCCAAAGTGAGTCCATCCGCAGCTCAAGAGCAGTCATGCGGTCTAACAGGAGCTGCAGCTGGACACACTTCCCGGACATGAAGAAGTCAGGGGCATCAGCCGCATGATGGGGCATGATGCCTGTGTGGTGTTGGGGGTGTGGGGGAGTGCAGCGGAGGTGCTTCAACCATTGAGAAGCATGGGGGAGGTTCGCCCTCTGTGTTGGAAGGTTGGAGGCATTCTCCTTGTCTGCTCGGGGTCCCAATGTCAGCGAAGGGGGAACTTTAACTGCACTGTGAGGGGGGCAACACGGTGGCGCAGAGGGTTAGCCCTGTTGCCTCACGGCACCGAGGTCCCAGGTTCAATCCCGGCTCTGGGTCACTGTCCGTGTGGAGTTTGCACATTGTCCCCGTGTTTGAATGGGTTTCGTCCCCACAACCCAAAGATGTGCAGGCTAGGTGGATTGGCCACGCTAAATTGCCCCTTAATTGGAAAAACTGAATTGGGTACTCTAAATTTATAAAACAATGTATTCAAAAAAACTGCACTGTGAGATAAGATGCTCTTGTGGAGCCAGGCTTGCTGGCTCTAAAAGGCCTCATCCCATCAGAAACTGAGTGCAAAATACACACCCCTGCTATTTTGTGGCAAAGTGTCAGAAGATCTGGAGTGAAAACCTGGCTCTGTTTCTGGGGAGAAACACACTGGTTTTCAGTCAGAACCTGAAACTTTGCCATTTTCTAGGAAAACTCCGCCAAGTGTGTACCACCTTCAAGATGTACTGTAGAAACCCACCTTCCAAAATCCATGACCTTTACCACTATTATGGGCCAGGGTTTAGAGAACACCAAAGTATATCATGGAGTTCACGGGACCCACAACTTTAAATAGATTTTGGTTATGGAGAGCACAAGGGCCCACTTTCCAGATGTGATGCAACAGAGATCTAATGCATGTTTAAACAAAAACAATGTTTATTCTATGAATCCAGATAACATTTTATAAACACACAGTAAATACCAATACCAACACTGATAATCCCCACAGATACAATACTCTATAGGTAACCCTTAATAACTTTCCTAACAACATCCATAAGTCCAAACCCTTTTTAACAAAGACAGCATGTTTGCATTCCTTACAGAAACAGGTGTTACTTTGAAATCATCAAGTAATCTGGAGACATTCTTTAGTTGGCAGAGAGAGTGAGAACACCTCCTTAGTTTGATTGCAGCTCCCCAACTGAAAACTAAACTAAACTCAAAGCCAAAAACAGCTTCTGGCTCAAAGCAAAAGTAAAAAGCAGATCAGAGCCCAACTCCACCCACACAATGACAGCACTGCAGCCACTTGAGAAGACAAACATTTTTTAAACTGACATTCCTATGACAACTACATAGTAGGACAAAGGCAGCAGGCGCATGGGAACACTACCACCAGCAGGTTACGCTCCATGTCGCACACCACCCTGACTTGAAACTTGGGTTTTTAACACTCCTCAAAATACATGATGAATACAAAAATACGTGGCGCACACCACCCTGACTTGAAACTTGGGTTTAAACACTCCTCAAAAATACATGATGTTCAGGTCAATTGAGGGGTGAGAAAAGGGTGAAATTATCCCAGATCTCCCACTGTTGGTAACATCTTCACGATGTTGACATCCACAGAAACAGTTTGGAAAGAAGCAGGGTTATATAGGTTAAAAACCACAATGACCTTCATTGGCTCAGACTGTGTAGTACAAACCGTGGTTTTGGACTTCTATTCTCACTCCAATAGGTGGCGCAGGTAAGAGACTGTCTCACACAATATTCCTCTCTGAGGTTCAGGCATGATGCTATTCTCAGGAATTCCCACATGGAATTGAACCCTGCCTTCTTTCATTCCCTTCTTGCAGGCAATGGTGGGCTTTGCTGCCTTTCTTGCTGCTGCTCCTTGTGAGTTGGGAGCCTCAAGGCTGGGCCCACATTCAACAACTGAGAACACCTAAATCCTGTGAAACAGATCTGAATCGCTCACTCTGCAAACCTATTGGACAGACCAACATGCTAAATGAGCCAAAACCGGAACCAAAAGCAACCTATAATTGTAAAACACCTAACCAGAGACTTACCTTAATGGAGATAAAGATTACCTGGTTGGGCAGATGGGGGAGGGGGGGGGGGGGGGGGGGGGGGCAGGACCTGATTCAGCTCTATGATATTTACTAATAAATTCAAATTATGCTTGCATTTGTTAAAAGCAGACATCAGAGATGTTTATTGAGCATGTTTGAGCCAATATGGTTTCAGGCACCATTCCAATGTGAACATTTTGGCTGCATATTTTCACTTACTGGTGCCCTTCTTTCGATCTAGAAAATGTGTGAATGCCAACTCCACTGAATTAAAAATAACTGCATAATGTCACACTATTTTATTGCTTTAAGAAATTAATTAATTTTGAATTGTCGGAATTACTGAATTTTGTTTTCAGATATCAAGAAATATATTAAGGAAATATATTAACTGAAGTTACTCCCCCAAAAATAGTTCATGTTTTTACATTAAATGAGTAAGTAAGATTTTCTATGTACATTAGATTGATGTAACACTGAAGGAGGACATTCGACGCATCATGCCCTTTGAAAAAGTAGTTCAGGCGGCATGGCGGTACAGTGGTTAGCACTGTTGCTTCACAGCGCTGAGGACCTGGGTTCAATCCTAGCCCTGGGTCACTGTCCATGTGGAGTTTGCACATTCTCACTGTGTCTGCATGGGTCTCACCTCCACAACCCAAAAGATGTGCAGGGTAGGTGGATTGGCCACACTAAATTGCCCTTAATTAATAAAGGAAGAAAAAAGAAAAATAATCCAATATGTCCCGTTCATCTATTCATAGAATCATAGAAACCCTACAATAGAGAAGGAGGACGGTAGGCCCATCAAGTCTGGACCAACCCTCTAAAAGAGCACCCTACCTAGGTCTACCCCCCCCCCCCCACCCCCCCCCCCCCCCACCCCCCCACCTGATGATTTCCTGCAGTGCATCTTGTAGATGGTACAGACTGCTGCTACTGTGGGTCAGCGGTGGAGGGAGTGAATGTTTGTGCAAGTGGTGCTAATCAAGCTGGTTGCTTTGTCCTGGATGGTGTCTTGAGTGTTGTTGGAGCTGCACTCATCCAAACAAGTGGAGAGTATTCCATCACACTCCTGACTTGTGCCTTGTAGATGGGGGCAGACTTTGAGGAGTCAGGAGGTGAGTTAATGTTGCAGGATTTTTAGCCTCTGACCTGCTGTTATAACCATGGTATTGTTATGGCTGGTTCAGTACTGTTTCTGGTGAACGGTAAACCCCTGGATGTTGACTGTTTGGGATTGAGTGATAGTAATGCCATTGAATATCAAAAGGCGTTGGTTAGCTGCTCTATTTTGAAGATGGTCATTGCCTGGCACTTGTGTGGTGTAATTATTACTTACCCTTTGTCCTCGGCCTTTTTCAAATCCTTTGAAAAGTGATCCAATGAGACCCACTTACCTTCTCATCCATAGCCCTGTAAATGTTTCCTTCTCAAAGCTCCCATTGAATTTACTTGTACCCCTCTTACAGGTGCTGTCTTCCAGATAATAACACATCACAGCCTGAGAAAGTTCTTTCCATCTCCTCTCTTGTTCTTTTCACTAATTAGCTTAAATTGTGTCCTGATTCTCCTCCCAGTGAAAACAGCTTCTTTATATCAAAACTCTTCACTATGTTGAACTATTGTATTAGATCTTATCTTAATCTTGTCTGCTTTCAGCAGAGCAATCCCAGCTTCTACAGCCTCTCCACAGACTGAAGAATCTAATCTCTGGTACCATTCCAGTAAATTTCCTCTGCACCTATCCAAAACCTTCTGAAACAGCATTGTCTAGAATTGGACACCAAACACGAGCTAACCATAGCCATAATTTATAAAGGTTCAGGATAACACCCTTCATTATAAACGTTGTGTCTCTATTTTTGCACAATGATCACATATTTTGTTTTTTTAACAACCGTATCAACTTATTCTAAACCTTCAAAGATTTGTGCACATCCACCCCTTAAAAACTGTACCATTTAGTTGATATTTCCTCTCCTCATCCTTCCTTCCAAAATGCATCACCTCACGTTTCCTTTTGCAGTAAACTTTTGTCTTGCCATTTCACTACATATCAAAGTCCCCCTGAAAGCTGCTGCTATCCTCCTCAATCTTCATTTCTAAGTTTTGCGTCACCTACAAACTTTGAAATCATGTACCCTCCCATACAGGGCATGAGAAAATGCAGCCCAGTGTCCCAGATATTACCATCAAAACACCGTGCATGTCCTGTCCCACTGACTTGACAGAACTACCAGGGGTGGCAGCATGGTGGTATACAGTCGGGAGGGAGTAAGCCTGTAAATATTCAACATTCACTCTGAACCTCATGAAGTCTCATGGCATCAGGTCAAACGTGGGTAAGGAAACCTCCTGCTGATTATGATCTTCCACCCCCAATCAGCTGATGAAGCAGTGCTCCACCATGTTCAACAATTGTCCAAACACTGAGGGCAGTGCATTCTGGGATGGAGACTTCCATGTTCACGACCAAGAGTGGAGCTTGGTCTCATTACAATTGATTGTGCTGGCTCGGTCCTGAAGGAAAAAGCTGCTAAGCCGGATTTGTGGCAGGTGGCGAGAGCAGCACCAAAAGGGAAAAACCCCACTTGACCTCATCAACATCAATTTACCTGTTATAAAAACATCTCTCCAGGACAGTATCAGTGGGAGTGAACACCTCGCAGTCCTTTCGGAAACAAAGTCCCACATTCACAATGAGGCTGCCCTCCATTTGTTGTGTGGCACCATGCTGACTGTGACTGACTTCAAATAGAAAACACAAAACTGGGTATCCATGAGGTGCTGTGGACCATCAACAGAATTGTATTTGACCACAATCTGGGACCTCATGTGTATCCTCCACTGTTGGAACACTGCTCCTGAGCAGTGCTCCGAAAGCTAGTGTTTGAAACAAACCTGTTGGCCTTTAACCTGGAGTTATAAGGCTTCTCACTGTGCTCACCTCAGCCCAACGCTGACATCTCCACATGGTGGAAAAGATGAACAAGGTGATGGCTGTGGAACTAGAGAAGCAGTTTGCGAGGCACATGGAGATGCTGAGGAAGCAGATGGCGGTCACACTGAAGTAATTGATGGAGGAGGCAATCACCCTGGTGAGGGTAGTTGTGGCAAAGACATCGGCCAAGGTGAGAGAGCAGGGCAAGACAATGAAGGAAGTGGCGGGGGCCGAGTGGCAGCACAGAAACCAGCTCACCTTGATGGGGGACGAGCTGCAGAGAGTGGTGGAGGTCAACAGATGACTCCGAGCAAAGCTTGAGGACTTGGAGAACCGCTTGAGGCGCCACAATCTGAGAATTGTTGGCTTGCCCGAAGGGGCAGAGGGCTCGAGGCCAACAGAGTACTTCGCTAAGGAAGAGTTGATGGGGGAGGGTGGCGGAGTTGATAGGCTGGACCCCTCCCAGCATGAGCTGGTCCGAGCTCATCAGTCGTTAAGGTCGAAGTCCAAAATAAATGAACCGCCAAGAGCAGTAATTATCTGCTTCCATAAATACCACATGAAGGAGAAGGTGTTAAGGTGGGCGAAGCAGAAGCATGAGGTGCAGTGGGATGGTGCTAGAGTTCAGATTTACCAGGACTTGACGGTGGAGTTGGCAAAGAGATGAGCGGCGTTCAGCCGAGTGAAGGCGGCACTGTACAAGGGGGTGCAATTTGGTATGGTGTACCCGGCAAAGCTGAGGGTGAAGTACAACGCCAAAGATTTCTATTTTGAAACGGTGGAGGCGGCTGAGACATTCATGACAGACGTGAGGAACGGAGCTGGAAGAGAGATCGTGCACTGTGATTGGGGAGCTGGAAAATGTATAAATGTTGGAAATTTCTTTTCACTGACCTGTATTGTAACTTACTTGACTTCACATTGTTATAGAGTTTGAGTTTTTGTTTGGTTTGATTGGCATTTTGGTTCCTTTTTTTTGTTGCAACAGTTATATGTTATTTTATTGAGTTGCATGGGTTAGATTGTTTTCCTTTTTCTTCTGGGACTGGGTGGGAGGGGACAGTACGCCTTTTGGGGGGGGGGGGGTGGAACCACCCATGCTAGCTAACTAAAGTCGGCTAGTTAACGGAGGTGAGATGAGAGGAAGGCTGCGGACTTTGGAGCCTGGTTAGCAGGTTTCAATGGGCCTGCAAGGCGAGCAAGTGGGGGGGGGGGGGGGGGGGGGGGGGGGAGGATCGATACTGGGGGAGATTTTCTCAAGGGGAAGTGCAGGGGGAATTCTGGGAGGGGGAGGTGGTTCGATGTTAATAATGGAAAGGGACGGGTCAGGCTCATGGGGCAGGGCCCGGTGGTATGATGATGGTGGATAAGAAGGTGGGGGGGGGCGGGGTGCATTGAGAGACACACAGTTAGGATAGTCACATGGAATGTGGGAGGGTTGGGAGGCCCAGTTAAGAGGTCAAGGGTGCTTGCGCATCTTAAACGTTTGAAGGTTAATGTAGCAATGCTGCAGGAGACTCATCTGAGGGTGAAGTACCAAGTGAGACTTAAAAAGGGCTGGGTTAGTCAGGTGTTTCACTCTGGATTTGACGGAAGGGCTCGAGGGGTAGTGGTAATGGTCAGCAAAAGGGTACGTTTCCAGATGGAGAAGGTGGTTGCAGATCAGGGGGGTAGATATGTGATTGTGACAGGGGCGCTGGAGAGGAGGCCAGTGGTGCTGGAAAGGAGGCTCGTGGCGCTGCTAAGTATATATGGCCCCAATTGGGGCAATGTGGGATTTGCGAAGAAGGTGTGTGGGGCCACCCTGACTTGGACACACGCAAACTGATAGTGGAGGGGGGGCAGTGAAGCTTGGTGCAGGAGCCAAGATTGGACAGGTCACGGCCGCGCTCGCTGGTCCCGTCAGGGGGGGGGGGGGAGGGGGGCTGGCTGGGCTAATGGTGGAAATGGGAGAGGTAGACCCTGGAGGTTTCTGCATCTGAGGGAGCGGGAGTACTCGTTTTTCTCAGCGGTCCATAAGGTGTACTCGCGGATCGACTTTTTCATGGTGGGGAAGGCGCTGCTAGCTGGGGTTAAAAGGTTGGAGTACTCTGCAATTGCACTATCAGATCATGCTCTGCATTGGGTGGATATGTTACTGGAGAAGGAGGTGGTACAGAGATCAGGGTGGAACTTAGATGTGGCGATTGTTGGAGGTCTGAGTGTTCTGTGAAAAAATTGAAAAAGTAATCGAGGAATATGTAAGTTTTAACTGTACTGGTGAGGTTGTCTGGGAGGTTTTAAGGGCGGTGGTGAGGGGTGGGGTGATCTTGTTCAAGGCTCGGCTAGACAAAGAGGAGAGGTTAGAATGTCAGAGGGTAACAGATGAGATGCTGGAGGTAGACAGGAGGTATGCAGAAGATAGGGACCCAGCGAAGTTGGAAATGAGGAAGGAACTCCAGGCGAGCTTTGACCGACTATCTGCCAGGAAGGTGGTACGTCAATTAAGGCGAGCAAGGGGTGTAGTTTATGAGCATGGAGAGAAGGTGGGGCATATGCTGGCGGGTCAGCTCCGGAGGGAGGCTGCGGCAAGGGAAATTGTCCAGGTGTGGGATAGGGCAGGGAAGTTGGTGGTAGCTCCAGATCAGATTAACAAGGGTCTTTAAGGAATTCTATGAGAGGTTGTACAGGTCAGAGCTACCTGGGGAAGGCTGGGAGATGCAGGAATTTCTAGATGGGCTGGCGTACCCAAAGTTATGGGAGGGGGACAGGGCTACATTAGAGCGGGTGAAAGTGCAGCAGGCGATAAAAGATGCGATTGGGAGGATGCAGTCGGGGAAGGTGGCAGGAACGGATGGGTTTCCGGGGGAATATTATTAAAAATTCAAAAATAAGCTGGTACCACCGATGGTGGGGATGTTTGACGAGGCGGTAGGAAAGGGGGTGTTACACAAACTTTGGGACAGGCATCGATTTCCCTGTTACTTAAGAAAGATAAGGATCCGACGGAGTTTGGTCATACAGGCCCATACCGCTTTTAAAGTGGTAAATTGGTGAAGATGCTGGTGGGTAGGCTAGAGGAGTGCCTCCCAAAGGTGATAGGTGAAGATCTGAAGGGGTTTGTGAGAGGGAGGCAGCTCTTTTTGAACATTAGGAGGGTATTGAACGTGGTTATGGCACCGGCGGAGGGGAAGGAAACAGAGGTGGTTGTGACAATGGATGCCGAGAAAGTGTTTGACCGGATAGAATGGGAGTACTTGAATGCAGTTCTGGAGCGGGTTGGGATTGGATCCAGATTTGTGGACTGGGTAAAGCTACTATATAACGAGCCGAGGGCCAGTGTCTGCACAAATAACATCAGCTCAGAATGCTTTCCTCTCCACCATGGGTCTAGGCAGGGGTGCCCTATCTTCTCCCTGCTATTTGCACTCGCGATTGAACCTTTGGCCATCGCGTTAAGAAGATCAGGGGTATGGAAAAGAATAGTGCAGTGGGGATAGAGCATAGGGGGCCTTATATGCTGATGACTTGTTATTATACGTGTCGGAACCAAGTGTGTCAATAGGGGAAATACTGGGGCTGCTTTGGGTGTTTGGGTCTTTCTCGGGGTACAAATTAAAATGAGACAAGAGTGAATATTTTGTGGTGTCTCAGCCAGGAGTGGGGGCAGGGGTGGTGGAGGGAGGGTGCTGCCATTACGTAGGGCAGGGATTCACTTTCGATACCTGGGGTGCAGGTCGCTTGGGATTGGGGGGGCTCCGTAGGTACAACATTCCTAGTTTGGTGAGGAGGGTGAAAGCTGATTTGGCAAGGTGGATGGTCTCCCTCTGTCACTGGCAGGTCGGGTACAGGCAGTTAAAATGAATGTGCTGCCGCGATTCCTGTTTATTTTCCAATGCCTGCCGGTTTTCCTGCCAAAGGCATTTTTTAGAGAGATTGAAGAGATGATTACCTCGTTCACATGGGGAGGGAAACACTTCGGGTTGGGGCCAGAATTAGAAAGGTGCTACTGCAGAGAAGAAGGCAGGCAGGATGTTTGTTGTCTTCCGAACCTGATGTATTACTATTGGGCGGCAAATGTGGAGAAGGTACGGAGCTGGCTCAGAGGGGTGGACTCCCAATGGATCAGAATGGAGGAGAGTTTGTGTAGGGGGTCAGGATTGAAGGTGCTAGCAACAGCGCCGCTCCCAACAGTGCCACTCCCAACAGCCCCGGGGAGATACTCAGGGAGTCCGATAGTAATAGCTTCGTTGAGAATTTGGAGGCAGTTTCGCCAGCACTTCAGATTGGGGGCAGGGTGAAGGGAAATGCCGATTTGGGGAACCATAGATTTGAGCCAGGGAAGCAGGATGGAAATTTTCCGAGAGGGAGGAGAAAGAAATTTAGGACACTAAAAGATTTGTTTCTTGGGGGTCGGTTTGCAGGATTGAAGGAGCTGGGAGCGAAGTATGGGCAAATATGCAAGTATGCGAAGCAGGGGGAAATATTTAGATGCATGCAGGTTCGAGGCTTTGCCAGAAAGGAAATACAGAGCTTCCCAGTAGAGCCGGCTTCCACATTGCTGGAGGAGGTGCTGGCGACAGGGGGACTGGAGAAGTGGGTAGTGTCTTTGGTTTACGTGGCTATTTTGGAAGAGGAGATGGCGGTGCTAGGAGGGATCAAGGAAAAGTGGGAGGAAAAGTTGGGAGAGGGTATCGAGGAGGGGTTCTGGTGTGAGGTGCTCCGGAGGGTGAAAGTCTCTACCTCGTGTGCGAGGTTGGGGCTGATACAGCTGAAGGTGGTATATAGAACGCACCTTACAAGGCAGAGGATGAGCCGGCTCTTTGAGGGGGGTAGATGATGTGTGTGAACATTGCGGGCGGGGCCCCACAAACCACGTTCATATGATTTGGTCCTGTTCAAAGCTGGAGCGTTACCGGAAGGAGGTTTTTAGGGTAATCTCTGAAGTGGTGCACGTGAAAATGGACCCAGGCACTCGGGAGGCCACATTCGGGGTGACGGACCAGCCAGGGTTGGAAACGGGTGCGGAGGCAGATGTTGTAGCCTTCGCTTCGTTGATCGCCCAAAGGCAGATCCTGTTAGGGTGGAGATCAACCTCTCCACCCTGTGCCCTGGTGTGGCGGGGGGACCTGCTTAAATTCTTGACGCTTGGAAAGGTAAAATTTTAACTGAGGGGAAGGATGGAGGGGTACTACAATTCATGGGCGTTATTCATTATGCACTTTCGAGAATTAAATTACATCGCACGTTGTGGGGGGACTGGGAGGGGTGGGTGGGACCAGGACTGTATGGGTTAATGGTGACTATGAGTGATTCCTGATTCCTTTTTGTCATTTGTTTATGTTAACATGCGGGATAATGTTTGGGGGTTTGGTGGGAGGATGGGATCGTTGTTATTGATATGAGGATTGACATTGCATTCGTTACTGATTGTTGTTTATTGTTGGGAGAAAATGTGAAAAAGGCCGAGAATAAAAAATATTTAAAAAATAAAAGGAGGACAGAGAGATAGTGAGGCAGATAGGCTTAGGGAGGGACTTCCAAAAGTTAGGGCCCAGCAGCTAAAGGCATGGATGCCAATGATGAAGCAATTAAAATTGGCCATGTGCGCAAGTCCAGGATTGGAGGAGTGTAGAAATCTTAGAGGTTAGAGGGCTGGAGGTGATTAGAGAGATAAGTCAGGGTAAAGCCATGGAGGGATTTGTGAACAAAATATATCAATTTTAAACTCAAAGCCCTGTCCTTCTTATTTTTATGGGTAAGAAGAATTAACCACTCCACCAAGAATGTGCTGAACTCAGCATAATTTCAAACTTCCTTTCACTGCGCTGAAGGGTTTCAAATGTTTAGCATTAATGTCCGAGAGGTTCCCTGGGAATTGATCTATACCTGTAACTGTAAGGTACCCTTTCCTTACACACTTATATGTCTTCATCTCAGTAAAAACCTGACATTATATGTAATTGTGTGTTTCTTGCACGTGGCACGATGATTTGTATTGACAGCTGCTGCCACCTGGATTGGAAACATCTCATGGCTGCCAGAGGACCATTATACTGACTGCAATCGTCTTAAAAATAAGACAGCTGATAACACAAAGGAAATGCTATTCAGCGGTAGTGTTTCCCACTCCTGACCAGGCCTTTAACCCTTACAACGATGAAGTGTTGAAGCTGCTGGGGAAGCAGATAGCGCGCCCAAATTTTGGCCCTTTAGTGTCCCATTTTCCCAAACCGCAAATTCAGACTGATAGCGGAGGCTTGCTGGCTGTCATGTTCGAGTAGATCTCAATGTAGTCAGTCTGCGCTTCTTCCAAAAATGGGTCCAGGTTCTGTGATGTACAGTTAAACATTGGGAATAAGTGGCACCCACTGGCCTCAAGTGGAAAGGCGTCACACTGAACGACCCTTGAAGGGAATCACTGGAGGTTGCAGTAAAAGATTTTAAAAATCAATTTGGTAAGGGTTTTCTGACTTCAGCTTGAGCATATTTGGGCCCCTTGAGCCTATCTAAAAATTCTCCCCATGGTAGTACACCTCTTTAAGGAGGCAAGTTCTCGGAGGGTGATGTAAACCAATGGGCCAGTGGAGCAGATTGTGGGGGGGGGGGGGGGGGGGGGGGGGGGTGCCATGGTTTGGTGGGATGCTGGGGTGTGGAGTGCAGGGATGGTGGGGTGGGGCCACTTATATGACCCATGCCATTGTGCGCAACCATACGTCACTGTGGGTGGTCACTGGGTGTGCAGCGAGATGGCTGCCTTGCAGGCTGCAGCAATGGCGGCCCATGCTTGGTCACGCCGATTCCAGGTGTAATGCTGACCCCATGGCCCATCCACAGGTCACCCCGCCTCCGCTGCTCGGCCCAGCCCTGCCAGCGGCAGGTCTGGGAATATGTCCTACCTCCTCTCTGTTCCTCAGCAGCCATGACACCTATCCTGATTTTTAGAACCACAAGTGAAACTCGCTGTCGGTAATTCTTCCTGGGTGGAGGCGGCACATTGCGGGTATTGTGTTATGTAATTTGGAATAACACAAGCTGTCACTTGATGTAGTTTTGAGTAAAAGATGCTCCAGACTTTGAAGTGAGTTCAATGTGTTTTATTGAACTATTAGCATAGTTCTCAATGAGTTCGACTTTCTGCTAATCTAAATGTAGTAATTCAGTCTAACTGAACCAGCCTTGCTCTAAGCTGGGGTGTGATACTGAGGATACACCCTGTCTCACTCTGTAGATGTTGGTCTGTGGAAAGAGGCGGGTGTGAGTGCCTCATCCCTTTTATAGTGAGATACCACCCCTGAGTGTCCTGACTGCTCATTGGTCGTGTCCTATTCTATGTGTTCATTAGCTGCATGTTTGCATATCATGACAGCAGGAACCCCAAAGAATACCTGGTGAGGCCAGGTATTCATCAATTATGTGTTGATTGACAACACATAAAAGAACACTTAAAAGAAGGATGCTTTCAGAACTTAACCATCAGGTGGTGAGGTGGTCTGGTCTCTCAGGATTTTAATGTAGTGGCAGGACAAATGGAGACGTTCACTCTCGTTTTCATTTTCTACCCATTTCCGGTGGCATTACTGCACAGCACACTATCACTGAATGTGTGGCATGTTCAGGCAGTTCATGGTGGACATTCCCATTGTTGATGTGGTCTATATACCCTCAAAGGTTGAGTATGAACTCAATGAAACATATAAAATTCTGAAGGGACTTGACAGGGTAGCCCACGAAAGACGGTTCCCCCTGGCTACACATGTGCACAGTATCAGTGTAGGGGGTCAATCATTTAGGATTGAGATGAGGAGAAATTTCTTCCCTCAAGGGGTTGTGAATCTTTGAAATTCTTTACCCCTAGAGGGTTGTGGATACTCCATCGTTAACTATACTTAAAGTTGAAATCGGCAGATTTTTTTTCAGAGAGTCAAGGGAGTGGAGGAGACAATGACGTTGAAGTGGATAGTCAGCTACGATAGTACTGATAGCAGATCCACATCAATGGGCCGTAAGGTCTACTCTTGTGTGAAACATTTAGATTTATTAATTTTAATTTATCTTAGAATGCCAGTCTGGATCAGCAGCTAGAGTGCTGAAATATACACAGACAATCACAGCTTTACATGAAAGCAGTTGCAGTTAAGAAACAGGAGGCATACAAACAATGTACAAGATAACCTAATCAAGAAATGGGAAAGGCCATTGTCACATTGTCATATGGTCTCAAAGTATATTAATTCACTCCCATAAGCCTGTTATACTGGATATAGACATTCTTTACCATGGGCGCGATCAACCGGCCACATCGCACCCGAACAGGGGCGTGATGAGGTTGGTAGATGCAAGGAGAGTCCTCCTCTGGGCTTGCCCACAGCCATTGCATCTTGCGAGATTTAACCGGATGTCATGAGGCATTGTGATCTGGGCCCTGTCCACAATGGATGGGACACTGTCTCATACAGTGAATCCACTTAACCGCGTTGATTCCGGACCTAACTGGCTCCTTGCATCTATAGGCCTCCCCAGAGAGACCCCAGCGGGGCGCTGATTAGTACGAGCCTATGCAAATGTGGACCTGATGGAAAGGTACCTGGAAGGCTTTCTAGGTTATTGGAGGCACCTGGGTGGTCAGGAACAGAGTAGGGTGGCAGCCTGGCTCTCCCCCTGGTCTCCAGGCACCTTGGCACTGCCAGGCTGGCACCTTGGCACTGTCATCCTGGCACTGCCAATGTGCCGGGGTGGCACTGCCAGGCTAGCAGGAGCACTGCCAGGGTGGCAGTGGGGTTACCCAGTAACTCAGGTACCCGGGTGGCATTGCCAAAAGTCAGGGCCTGTGGAGGACCTTGCCATGAAAAGAGGGATGGAGGGGTATGAAGGTGGGGGGTTGAAGGGCAGGTATGAAGTGGCCTCTGGAAGACAGAGGGATGAAGAGGGTCCTGAAAAGGGGGGGCCTAAAAGGGTGTGTTGGAAGATCTGAAAAGGGGAAGGGTATTCTTACTTGGGGGTGGGGGGAGGGGGAGTTGTGGGGTAAAGCGCATGTGTCTGGGGGTTGAAATTGCCCATGGTTGGGGGTATGGGACAACCCTCAAGCTCACTTAGAGATCGGGGCACTCTTTCAAAAGGAGCAAGTTCAGTTAGCCAGTGATTCAAAAATTTAAAGCATGGGCTGGATCAGGGAGAAACTCCCCAGGGCCCGAAAAAGTGCCTGAGTGTGGTTAGATAGTGGTGGGGGGCTCGCCGTCAGAGCTGGGGAGTAACTCCCAGCCAAACCCACCTCAAATGACAACCGTTTCCATGAGACCATGCTTCGTCTCTGCATGGCAATTACTGTACAGGAACACAATTATCAGTCCACAAGAGGCCATTGTGCTGTGGCCTTTGTATATTTAATACCATTACACAGTAACTGATAATGAAACATATGTAAAGTATACTCATTTGAACCCCAGTAGAGAAGTGCCTGGATGTCCAGGGCTTGCTCCCCACATGTGTAATAAAACCTGCATCTGAACTCAGAGTGTTGGAATTTCTTGGACCTTTCAATTGGCATAGTCAGGAAGATACAACAGACACAGGACACCAATAGGAAACCGGCTGGAGTCACTGTGAGTACATTTCTATTAATACTAAATCTGAGTATTAATACCAGCTCAGGAAGTATCTCCTAAATTCAAAACTTAGATTCCAGGCAATGCTTCAACGGGTGGAGTGGAAATGCTTCTACTGTTCATTGTTATAATTACATTCAATTTTAGTTGCATGTGAGGAGTTTGTCAAGGAGATCCGATAAAACCGTACTGCTAACGACAACTATACCTTGACTGTCTTACCCAGAGATGGCCAGTAGTGAGGAACCTGAATGGGGATCGGAGGGATCCCTGACACCGTATTTGGCCGGCAGAAATAAGAATTCGATAGACAAAATGATCAGGAACAATTGGAAACCAATTGACTCACCCGCTGATCAGGGAAAATGTGGGACATGGGGAAAACAAAACAAAAAATGAAAAAGCCCTCATTCTGAAAACAGGCACTTATTGGGAAGGGGCTAAACAATTGGATTGGATTGGATTGGATTGGATTTGTTTATTGTCACATATACCGAGGTACAGTGAAAAGTATTTTTCTGCAAGCAGCTCCACAGATCATTCAGTACATGGAAGAAAGGGGAATTAAACAAAATTCAAGAAAAGACAAGAAAATACATGAGAATACATAATAGGACAACACAAGATATACAATGTAACTACATAAGCATTGGCATCGGTTGAAGCATACAGGGTGTAGTGTTAATGAGGCCAGTCAATAAGAGGGTCATTTAGGAGTCTGGTGACAGTGGGAAAGAAGCTGTTTTTGAGTCTGTTCGTGCGTGTTCTCAGACTTCTGAATCTCCTGCCCGATGGAAGAAGTTGGAAAAGTGAGTAAGCAGGGTGGGAGGGATCCTTGATTATGCTGCCCGCTTTCCCAAAAAGGAAAGGTATCAGATTGAGAGATAATGCTTAGAGTTAAATTAAATTGGAAGATTCACACTAGGTTTTCAAATGCTGTGTGTTCAGTAACATAATACTTGTGTGTTTGTGAGTGGGTTCAGTTTCTCTTTGTGTTATTAATAGTGTCCTGTTTGATTTTGTATGTCTGTGCTCCTGTGTCTGTCACTGAGTAAATGTTGGCAGTGTTAAACCCAATAGTTCGTACTGTTCTGTTGAGTGAGTTGTCTCTTTGAATTCTCTGTGCTTTTGCAATCCAGTGTCTGTGTCACTTAAAAATTCTTCAATAACTTGTGGTTGGTTTTGTACCTGGTTTTAAAACAGTTGGCTGTTTATTGTGTTTTCGAAAGTTGTATTCTTTTATTAATTGGTGTTAGTGAGAAAGATGTTATGACAACATGGATATTGGACTGTCAAAAAAAAATGTGTTTCTGTTCTGAGGGTGTAAGAGATATGGGCAGTCCTCTTCCATGCTGTGTGACACTGCTGTTGAGTTTAGATTTTGTCTGAAGTTTGCATGTTGTACTTTTAATATTCACTTTTTTTGATTTCCTACTTACAGTTGTTTCAAGAGGTACCTTGAAGAAAGAAGACCTTGAGGTCACGGGCCTTTAAGTTGCTTTTTTGTTTCTTTGTCAACGTGCACTGCATGCCACCCAGGCACTTTGGCACTTCCAGCCTGCCACCCTGGCAGTGCCACTGGTATGCCAGACTGGCATTGCCAAGGTTCCCAGGTGGCACTGCCAGCTGGCAGAGGTGCTACCAAGGTACTAGGCTGGCAGTGACATGGAACTAGGTTGGCATTTTCCCCGCAATGCGGTTAGGGCCCGGGGATTCCCTGTGTGCATGCAGGTGGGTGCGGGGAGGGGTGGGGGTGTCCTGAGGACTTTCCTATATGTGAGTTGGGGCTTTGGTGGGGTTGGCGGTCACATCGGGTGGTCGAGAGAAAAATGGTGTTCAGATCTCATCCTGCACTGAGGAGGTCTGGCGAATGGAGCTCCTCAGTACAGGAGATGGAGCTGAGTGCGGCCTCGGCCTTGTGTTTCCTGCTGAGACCCCAATCTACCCGAATGGCCGTTTGGTGCATGGTGTTTCCCGGCGTTCTGAGCGCCGGAAAACACCTGGCTAATCGTGCGCACAATGGGTCTCTTTTCCCAATTGGGTAGATCGTGCTCTTTGTGCAGATGAGTGTTTTAAATTTCTCCTGAAATTATGATTTTTATAGCAGTAAGTTTTATTATTTTTGAGTTTGAGTAAATTTCACAATGGAAATGGTGATGGGGAAGTGTAATTAAGGATGCAAAATCTTCAAGGTATAGACCTGGAGTCATGATCACTAGCCAGAATCATGATTCCAGGGTATGTGTGTAGAGTTCCCAAGTGTAGTCTGTGCTCCATAGATACTGATGTAGAGGTCAAGGTACCATATTGAGAAGCCTGTTTTTTTTCTGGACTCCAAACTATTGAGCCAATGATCTAAAGTATCACATTGGCTTTTCACAATATAATTTAACTGATTTACCACAGCTAGTCCCTGTAACCAGTGGTATTACAGAAAGGCTGCTATGCTGAATTTTCTCCTGGTTAAAAATAAATTCATATTTTTCCATCAGTCAAAGTTCAACAGGAACCAAAAGTCAAGCAATCTAAAGATATATAGTATTATTAACACACCTGTTACATGGAAAGATAAGGTTTTCTTTGGTGACTGTATTAGTTATCTCAACCTTTTCAAGGAACCACCCACTTCCTGTAAAGAAATATATACATTCAGAAACTTGAGCAAGTAGATTAATGTTGTGAATCATATAACAAATGTAATGGTTCCCATAGGCTTTAGCACACCAATTGGGATTATATTTTTCTTCCATGCTCTACTCACCAGGTATCCCTGCATCGTGACCAATTTCAATTTTATAGAGGCTCCCCAATAGATCTGTTTTAATTTTGAACTTGTCAACCTAAATAATTATCAGAGGAATACATAATGGAAGCTTAAATTAGGACAAAGTAGGAACAGCACATTTTCATTCTTTGACCAGTTTGAGGTGTTTCCCTACCTGTCCTTTTCGAAACGGATTCACATGATCAAGCGTTTCTGTTAAAAGAATCTTGTCTGAATGTGCTTTGTCACCAAATAAGACAATATAAACATTAACATTTGTACTCTCTCCAAACTCGTCTTCAGTGTAAATTTGGACCAAGTATTCATCCAACTCTTTTAGTGCTTCTCTACTATTTGGATCCTTTACTGAGTGCAGAGAATGTGTGCTTTTGCGCTCATGGTTAAGCATGCCAGATAATGGAATTTTCTTTATAATGGGAGGCTTCTTAGAATGAACAGCAATGTTCCTAGAAAACACAAGACACAGTTAAATTAAGTGAGAGTTACATCCTGAACGGAACCTGTGTGCAGATTGTCGGTTGTTTGTCTCCAAAACGATAGTGATTAAACTTCATAAGTAGTTAATTGCCTGTAAAATGGGGAAGAAGTGCTATATAACTCCAGGTCATTCTTTTCTTTTTTTATGAAAATATTTTATTCAAGGCATTTTCATATATCCATACAAAAGCAGAAGAACAACCATGCAACATTATAAGCAACCAACACCATTCCCCCCCTACTCCCCCAATACCTTCTCCCATCCTGCCTTCCCCATTTTAACCCACTTACCTTCCCGTCCCCGCCCCTTGCTGAACCCTCAAACCTCCTAAAAGAAATCAATAAACGGCTTCCAACTCCGAGTGAACCCATTGACCGAACCCGTCAATACGAACTTGACCCTCTCCAGCCTCAGGAATTCCACCAGGTCGCTCACCCGCACTCCCGTTTTGGGTGGCTCAGTGTCCCGTCACCCGAGCAAGATCCGTCTCCGGGCCATCAGGGAGGCAAAGGCCAAAATATCAGCTTCTCTCACCCCCTGGACTCATGGGTCTTCCGATTCCCCGAATATTGCCACCTCTGGACTCGGGCCACAGTCTGTGAAATCCTGCCAGAACCCCTACAGCTTCGGACATGCTCAAAACATGTGGATGTGATTTGTGGGCTTCCCCGCGCACCGCCCACATCTACCCCTCAAAAAAACAACTCATCCTTGCGACTGTCATATGTGCCCTGTGGGCGAATTTAAACTGGATGATACTTAATTTCGCACACGACAAGGATGCATTCGCCCTCATAAGAACATAAGAACTAGGAGCAGGAGCAGGACATCTGGCCCCTCGGGCCTGCTCCGCCATTCAATTAGGTCATAGCTGATCTTTTGTGGACTCAGCTCCACTTTCCGGCCCAAACACCATAACCCTTAATCCCTTTATTCTTCAAAAAATTATCTATCTTTATCTTAAAAACATTTAATGAAGGAGCCTCAACTGCTTCACTAAGCAAGGAATTCCATAGATTCACAACCCTTTGGGTGAAGAAGTTCCTCCTAAACTCAGTCCTAAATCTACTTCCCCTTATTTTGAGGCTAAGCGCCCTAGTTCTGCTTTCACCCGCCAGTGGAAACAACCTGCCCGCATCTATCCTATCCTATCCTATATAATTTTATGTTTCTATATGATCCCCCCATATCCGTCTAAATTCCACCGAGTACAGTCGCAATCTACTCAACCTCTCCTCGTAATCCAACCCCTTCAACTCTGGGATTGACCCAGTGAATCTCCTCTGCACACCCTCCAGCGCCAGTATGTCCTTTCTCAGATAAGTAGACCAAAACTGAACACAATACTCCAGGTGTGGCCTCACTAATACCTTATACAATTGCAGCATAACCTCCCTAGTCTAAAACTCCATCCCTCCAGCAATGAAGGACAAAATTCCATTTGCCTTCTTAATCACCTGTTGCACCTGTAAACCAACTTTTTGCGACTCATGCACCAGCACACCCAGGTCTCTCTGCACAGCAGCATGTTTTAATATTTTATCATTTAAATAATAATCCCTTTTCCTGTTATTTCTACCAAAATGGATAACCTCACATTTGTCAACATTGTATTCCATCTGCCAGACCCTAGCCCATTCACTTAACCTATCCAAATCCCTCTGCAGACTTTTGGTATTCTCTGCACTTTTTGCTTTACCACTCATCTTCGTGTCGTCTGCAAACTTGGAGACATTGCACTTGGTCCCCAACTCCAAATCATCTATGTAAATTGTGAACAATTGTGGGCCCAACACTGATCCCTGAGGGACACCACTAGCTACTGATTGCCAACCAGAGAAACAGCCTTTAATCCCCACTCTTTGCTTTATATTAATTAACCAATCCTCTACTACTTTACCCTTAATGCCATGCATCTTTATCTTAAGCAGCAACCTTTTGTGTGGCACCTTGTCAAAGGCTTTCTGGGAATCCAGATATACCACATCCATTGGCTCCCCATTATATACCGCATTGGTAATGTCTTCAAAAATTCCACTAAATTAGTTAGGCACGACCTGCCCTTTATGAACCCATGCTGCGTCTGCACAATGGGACAATTTCCATCCAGATGCCTTGCTATTTCTTCCTTGATGATAGATTCCAGCATCTTCTCTCCTGCCGAAGTTAAGTTCACTGGCCTATAATTACCCGCTTTCTGCCTACCTCGTTTTTTAAACAGTGGTGTCACGTTTGCCAATTTCCAATCCGCTGGGACCACCCCTGAGTCTAGTGAATTTTGGTAAATTATCACTAGTGCATTTGCAATTTCCCTAGCCATCTCTTTTAGCACTCTGGGATGCATTCCATCAGGGCCAGGAGACTTGTCTACCTTTAGCCCCATTAGCTTGCCCATCACTACCTCCTTAGTGATAGCAATCATCTCAAGGTCCTCACCTGTCATAGCCTCATTTCTATCAGTCACTGGCATTTTATTTGTGTCTTCCACTGTGAAGACCGACACAAAAAACCTGTTCAGTTCCTCAGCCATTTCCTCATCTACCATTATTAAATCTCCCTTCTCATCCTCTAAAGGACCAATATTTACCTTAGCCACTCTTTTTTGTTTTATATATTTGTCGAAACTTTTACTATCTGTTTTTATATTCTGAGCAAGTTTACTCTCATAATCTATCTTACTCTTCTTTATATCTTTTTTAGTAGCTTTCTGTTGCCCCCTAAAGATTTCCCAATCCTCTAGTCTCCCACTAATCTTTGCCACGTTATATGCTTTTTCCTTCAATTTGATACTCTCCCTTATTTCCGGTTGATTTTCCTTCTTTCTACCGTCCTCCTCAGGGACGCTGCCCATGTGCCGGCTTCCACCTCCACTTCCAGCTCCACCTCCCACTTATGCTTTATGGGCCCCACCAGTACCCCTTCCCAATCCATCAACTCCTTGTAGACCTCGGACACCCTCTCCTCCCCTATCTCATCCCTCGAGAGTACCTTGTCCTGCAACCCAGGAAAGGGCGACACCTCTCTCTTTACAAAATCCCAGACCTGCAGGTACCTAAAACCATTTCCCCTGGTAAGCTCATACTCTTCCTCCAGGTCCTCCAACCTTGCAAACTTGCTCCCTATGAACAGGTCACCAAATGGCTCGATCCCCGTTTGCTAGCACTCACGAAACCTCACTACCAACTGCGCTCCCCCAAGCAGAAAATATATAGTCGCAGATCTGTGCCCAACTGAGGCATCCTCCATTCCCAATGCTGCCTCCAATGGCCCCATATCCTTCATAACGATACCAACACAAGGCTCTGGGCTCACCGAGTATCTAGCTGGCGAGAATGCAGAGGCACTGACAACAAAGCCCTTAAACCAGTTCCCTGACATGATGCTGCTTCCATCCGAACCCACACCAACATCCCCCCCACAACCCATTTCCTAACTATGGCGATGTTCGCCACCCAGTAGTAGCTCATCATGTTTGGCAGCGCCAGCACCGCGCCCCCCCCCCTCCCCCCCCCCACCCCATCTCCTCGCTCCTGCTCCAGGAAAACCCTCCTGAGCAGCCCACACAAACCCAGAATATCACCGCATTCACCTTTTTGAAACACAACTTCGGGACTAAGATTGGGAGGTTTTCAAACACAAACAGAAACCTTGGCAGCACAATCATAATGTCCCCGATACTAACCAATGGGTCTGAAATATACAGCAGCAGGTCTTCTGCAGACAGTGAGACCCTGTGCTTGGTGCCCCCCTGCACAATCCCTCTCCAGTCCCTCGACGCCTTAAGCGCCATCGCCAGTGGCTGGTTTAGCACACTGGGCTAAATCGCTGGCTTTTAAAGCAGATCAAAGCAGGCCAGCAGCATGGTTCAATTCCCGTACCAGCCTCCCCGACCAGGCATCGGAATGTGGCGACTAGGGGCTTTTCACAGTAACTTCATTTGAAGCCTACTTATGACAATAAGCGATTTTCATTTTCTTCATTTCATTTCAGTGGCTCTATCACTAAAGCAAGAGCAACGGGGAGAGCGGATACTCGTCTCCTCGGGTGCGTGAACGCACGTGACCATTTGACCGGCCCATTCAGCTTCCTCACATTCCGCCTGACCAGCCTGGTTGGGGGCTCCCCGTTCCCCTCTCCTACCGATCAGCCATGTCCCTTTTTGGGCCAGCCCACCGACCCGCGTCAAGCGGCCCTCCAGGCCCACCCTCGGATGTCCACCATCATCAATCCTTTTCCAACTGTGCCACATCAACCAAACCCTTGTCAGCAATCCTCCCCCTCACTTAAACAAGACATCAGCCCCATTCCCTCCTGCGCCTACCTCCTGACACTCTCTTACTTCACTCCTATTAACTAGCCCGCCCAGCTGGCATGGTGGCCGTGCCCAAGGCCTCTAACTTCCCTGCTGTCCCCAACTCCCCTTTCCCTCATCCATACCCCCCTAAAGAGCAATAAAAGCTACACTCACCCTCGATGTTCCGCCATGAAAAGCCTGCCCTCCAGGAAGCCCGTCATCATAAACTCTGAAGAAAAATCTTTTCAGAAACAAACACAAGCTCAAACTCCTCTAAAGTTCAATGTCATCATTCTCCTCCCAGTCCATTGTCACTCATGAACTCCATCACCTCTTCTGGCATGCCGAAATAGTACTCCCGCATCTGGTAAGTCACCCAGAGTACTCTGAACTTTACCCCGTTTTTAAAGAGGGCAGTCTTGACCCAGTTAAACCCGGCCCTCCTCTTCGTCAGTTCTGCTCCCGGGTCCTCGTACACCCTCAACTCGTTCCTTTCCCACATGTATTTCCTAGTCTGCCTCGTCCATCGGAGACTCTTCCCCTTATCCAGAAAGCGGTGGTACCGCACCACCATCGCCCTGGCAGCATATCCGCCTGCGGTCTCCTCATCAGCACCCTGTGTATTCGGTCGACCTCCAGGGGCCGGTCAAAGGCCCCCTCCCCCCATCAGCTTCTCCAACATTTTGGCCACTTGGGTGCCAACTTGAACCACAACAGTTTGTCTAATTTGTGCACAGCAAGAGCTCGGAAGCCAGCTTTTGGATTTGACCCAGTGACAGTGAATGAACAGTGGTGTAGTTCTAAGTCTGGATGGTGTGTGGCTTGGAAGAGAACTTGCAGGTTTTGGTTTTTCCATATGTTGGCTGCCCTTGACCTTTTTGGTAGCACAAGTCATGGGTTTGGAAGGTGCACTTTAAGGAATCTTGGTGGTTGCTGCATTGCATGTGGCAGAGCAGTGGTTTCCAACCGGCGTGCTGTGTCATACTAGTATGCCATGAAAGTCAAAATGATTAATACATGTATTTTTTGATGAAATCCAATTTACTTTCATCTTCAGCTCCGAAGTCAGCATTTACAAGCCCCGATGAACTTTGGGGCTCCCATGCGTGCACCAGGTAGGAACAGGCTGCAAATGCACGCTTCTATTCTTTTTTTAATATACATTTAGTGTACCCGATTCACTTTTTCCAATTAAGGGGCAATTTATTGTGGCCAATCCACCTACCCTGCACATCTTTGGGTTGTGAGGGCGAAACCCATGCAAACACGGGAAGAATATGCAAACTCCACGGACAGTGCTCCGGAGCCGGGATCGAACATGGGACCTCAGAGCCATGAGGCAGTTGTGCTAACCACTCCGTCACCGTGCTGCCACGCGCTTCTGTTCTTGATGGTTGTCAGGTTAGTATACATGCATGAGAGGCCACAGGTTCATTGGACCTTCGAGATGCCAAGCTCAGAGCTGAAGATAAAGGCTCATGTACCTGTATAAAGAGCAAAATCTCTAAAAGGATGCAAAAATCCAGGGGCAAGCGAAGGGACAGGGTGTGCTGTCAAACATGGAAGAGAGGACCAGGAAAAATAAACTGAAACGAATTGCAATTTTTAACAGGGAAACACTTTCAATTGTGTATACTATCCATAAAAAGACATTTGACAGGCAACTGCTGCTAAGACTTTCGTTGTAAACTGCTTAAGTAATTAAAACTGTATTAGATGGTGGCTTCTTCTATTTTTATGAGGTTTTAGAGATAAATGGCTTTTACTAGAGGGCAGTTCAGTTGGATAAATTAGGAACTGTGCCTCAAAATCTTTTTATTGTATAAAGGTGGGCCATGACATAAAAAAGGTTGAGAACTACATACTGCTGCCACTGTGAGTCAGTGGTGGAATGAGCAAATGTTTAAGGTGGTAGTAGGGGTGTCAATCAAACAAACTGCTATGCCCTGGATGGTGCTGAGCTTCTTGAGTGTTGTTGCAATTCCACATAGCATACCCGAGTAAGTGAAAATTATTCCATCACACTCCTGACATGTGCCTTTTAGATTGTAGGAAGGCCTTGGGGAGTCAGGAGTTGAGTTACTCGCCAAAGAATACCCAGCCTCTGACCTGCCCTTGCAGCCACATGGCTGGATCAGCTAACCTTCTGATCAAGAGCAATCCCCAGTATGTTCATAGTTGGAGATTCAGTGATGAGAATTCTGCTAAATGTCTCGGGGAAATCGTTGGATTCCTGTTGCTTGGTACTTGTGTGACGCAAACATACCTTGTAGCTTATTAGCTCAAGCGTGTGATGATCGGGTGGCATGTGGCACAGTGGTTAGCACTGTAGCCTACGGCGCTGAGGATCCAAGTTTGAATCCCGACCCTGGGTCACTGTCCGTGTGGAGTTTGCACATTCTCCCTGTGTTTGCGTGGGTTTCAACCTCACAACCCAATGATGTGCAGGGAAGGTCCATTGGCCATGCTAAATTGCCCCTTAATTGGAAAAAAAAATTGGGTACTGTAAATTTTTTTTAAAAGCCTGTGATGATTTCCAGGAGTCTTAGTCTGTATTTAGTCTTTTACAGGATGTGAGTGTCACTGGCTGACTCAGAATTTATTGTCCGTCCCTAATTGCTCTTGAGAAGGTGATTGTGAGACACCATCTTGAACAGCTGCAGTCCATGTGGTGTAGGTATACCCACAATGTTGTCAGGAAGGGAGTTCCAGTATTCTGATCCAGCAACACGGAAGGAACAGCAATGTCATTCCAATTCTGGATGGTGGGTGGTTTGGAGGGCAACTTGCAGGTGGTGGTGTTCTCATGTATTTGAAGCCCTTGTCCTTTGCTGGAAGTTGAGGTCCTGGGTTTGGAATGTGCTGTTAAAGGAGCTTTGGTGAATTCTTGTAGTGCATCTTGTAGATGGTACACACTGTGCGTTGGTGGTGGAGAGAGTGAATGTTTGAGCTGATGGATGGTATGCCAATCAAACGGGCTGGTTTGTCCTGGATGGTGCTGAGCTTCTTGAGTGTTGTTGGAGCTGCACTCATCCAGGCAAATGAAGAGTATTCCATTGCACTCCTGACATGTGCGTAGCAGATGATGATCTGGGTTTGGCAAATGCGGAGGGGAGTTACTTAGTGCGTTCCGCTTCTGACCTGCATTTTAGCCACAGTGTTTATATGGCTAGTCCCTTTCAGTTTATGGTCAATGATATCCCCCAGGATGTTGATAGTGTGTGACTCAGCGATGCTAATATCATTGAATGCTACATGGATGTACAATCATGAGTTGGTGGATCGATTCAAAGTCTATCCCAATTAGCACAGTGGGAATACCACACAACACAATGGATTATATCCTCAATATGAAGGTGGAACTTTGTCTCCAAAAGGACTGTACTGATACTGTGTTGGACAGATGTATCTGTGACAAGCACGTTGCTGAGGGTGATTTTTCGCTCATGTTGGTTCCCTCACCACCTGTCGCAGTCCCAGTCTAGCAGGTCTGTCCTTTAGGAATTGTCAAACTCTGTCAGGAGCAGAGCTACTGAGCCACTCTTGCTGATGGACATTGAAGTCCCCCACCCAGAGTACATTCTGCATTTTTGCCATGCTCAGTGTGTGGTGATATGAATCACTGTAAATACACAAGGTGTTAATGTAAATACACATAGACTAGCTAGACACTAGAGGGAGTACCAGAGACATGACACAGACATTCAACCAATAAGTCAGTAAGATAGGACATGACCAATGGGCATTCACGACACACACAGAGGTGACACTACTGATGTACCATCGATTGCACGCGAGGCGAGTGATTTACCAAAGTCTGACTTTAATTGACTAGAACACAGCTCTGCGATCGTCTACAGTGGAAAGGGACGATCGTCAGGCGTCTGAGCATTTATACCTCGTTAATAGAGGCGTGGTTAACTCAGCCTCTCGGCCAATCGGTCGAGAGGCACATGACCGACCAGGGCCAATGGTAAGCCGACGTTCTGGCCCAATGGCAGATGAGTATGCAGATCATATCATCACAACTACCACAGGGGGGCATTACACCAACCCATATAAAAGGACACAGCACACATGATCTTCCTCTTTCCAGTGGAGACACTTAGTGAGAACACAGGGTTGATTTGAAACACATCACACCCACCACGTGGATTGTAGCAGACTGGTTCATCAGTCTGAGTAGCTATAGCAGGATTTACAGGAGACTCGAATCCAAGTGGGAGAATTGTTAACAGTTTGATAAATGTGTTAAAGCTATCTTCAAGTCTGAACCTTCCTTTGTGAGAGTGCACATCAAGGAAGCAGCTTTAGTAACGTCAAGAGCATAACAAAACACAGTGCTTGTGCCAATTATTCAACATCGGGGAGTACTGATTCATCAGCTGAAAGACGCATTAGGTAAGAATTAGCAGCAGGTTTCCTTGCTCATGTTTGATCTGATGCCAAGAGACTACAGAGGGTCCACAGTGGATCATAAGGATTTTCAAGCCAACTTCTGCCCAGCTGTGTACCACTGTGTCGCCAGCTCTGCAGGGTCTGTGCTGCAGATGGGACAGGACAAGCCCAGGGATGGTGATGGTGTTGGCTGGGGCATTAGGTGGAATTGACCATTCTCTGTCACTGGCGTGAGTCATAGCAGGTGGGCGAAGACAATCACTCGTGTTCTGCAAAGTCAGTTTCCCAATGACAGGAATCAACAGTGGGAACAAATGTGGCAGATCACCATTGCTGCCAAAGGCCATCAGGAAGCCCTTCTGCTTTTGCTGAACCCAGTCTAACAGTTATGTTCTTTACGACTCAACCAGCTCAACCAGTAATGGAGCGACTGAATCCCTCTCAGTGATGAACATTGAAGCCCCCTCACCCGGAGTACATTTTGTGGCCATACCATCCTCTGTGTTTCTTCCCAACACGATTCATCAGCTGAGGGGCTGTGGTAGGTGGTAATCAGCTGGAGGTTTCCTTGTCCATGTTTATGTAACCTGATGCCTTGAGATTCATGGAGTCTGGAGTCAGTGTTGAGGACTTACCGGGTAACTTTCTCCTGATTATATATCACTGTGCTGCCACCTCTGATGCATCTGTCATCTCACTGGGGCAGGATATGCACAGAGATGGTGATGGTGGTGTCTGGAACATTGTCTGTGTGATTCTGTGAGAGTGCCTATGTCAGGCTGTTGCTGGACTTGTCTGTGGGACAACTCTACTAATTTTTGCACAATCCTCCAGATCTTAGTAAGGAGGGCTTTGCAGGGTCGACAGTAATTTAACTGTGCCTAGGTCGATGCCAGAAAGTGCATGGTATTAATGAGGCAGTTACAGCATGAATGCAAAAGTGGTTAAAGGCATAAATCAAAGTGTTGTGCTAAATACTAGATCTAATACCACATGGGATTACACAGTGATATTTTGAGGGGTCATTATTAGGACCACTGCTCTTTTTGATGGAATGGAGGGCACAATTTCAAAGTTTGTAGATGACATTAAACTTGGAAGCGCTGTGAAGAGTTAGGAGGATAGCAGCAATCTTCAGGAGTCTTTGGTGTGTGCTGAAATGGTAAAACAAAGATTTAAGGCAAAGAGAAATATGAACTGATGCATTTTGGAAGCAAGGATGAGGAGAGGAAATATAAACTAACAAATCTTTAAAGGTTCAGAATGAGATTTGGTAAAGTTGTTAAAAAGAGAACATATGACCGTTTAAAAAGAAGTATGTTATGCTGAACCTTTATAAATTATTGGTTATGGTTAGCTAGTGTTTGGTGTCCAATTCTAGACAATGCTATTTCAGAAGGTTTTGGATAGGTGCAGAGGGGATTTACTGGAATGGTACCAGAGATTGGGTGCGGGATTCTCTGACCCCGGGCTGGGTTGGAGAATTGGCGGGCCGGGCGTGATTCATGTGGCGCCACCCCTATGCCGGCCCCGGCGATTCTCCGTGCGGCATGGGCCGAGTGGCCGCCGAGATAGGCCGAGTCCCGCCGCCACCATTCACATGTGGTCTTACTCGGCGGGACCTTGCCTTTCATCCTGCGGGGGACGGCCTGGTGGGGGGGGGAGGGGGGGGTCCGAGTCCAGGGCCTACCGATCGGCGGGCCGGCCTCTCCTGGTGGGGGCCTCTTTTTCTCCGCGCTGGGCCCCTGTAGCTCTATGCCATGTTGCATCAGGGCCGGTGCGGAGAAGGAAACTAGCACGCATGCGTGAGCTCGCGCTGGTCGCAGCGCGCATGCACAAATTCGTCTGGCCACAGCGCGCGTACGCAGACCCGCGGCGCCCGTTTGACACCGGTATTGGCAGCTGGGGCTGTGGGAGTTGCTCCAGTGCCGTGCTGGCCCCGAGTAGGGCTCAGGATCGCTGCTCCTGGGGGCCTGTTGACGCCGTTGTAAAACACAACGGCATTTACTAAGGTGTCAACACTTAGCCTCAAGATCTGAGAATCCCGCCCAGGATGCTTCAGTATGTGGAGAGGCTGTAGAAGCTGGGATTGTTCTGTTTAGAGCAGACAAGATTAAGGTGAGATTTAATACAATAGTTCAACATATTGAAGAAGTTTGGTAGAGTAATATGAAGAAGCTGTTTTCACTGGGAGGAGAATCAGGACACAATTTAAGCTAATTGGTGAAAAGAACGAGAGAGGAGATGGAAAGAACTTTCTCAGGCTGTGAGGTGTTATTATCTGGAAGGCAGCACCTGCAAGAGGGGTATAAGCAAATTCAATGGGAGCTTTGAGAAGGAAACATTGACAGGATGAGAAGGTAAGTGGGACTAATTGGATCACCTTTTCAAAGGATATGAAAAAGGCCGAGGACAAAGGGTAAGTAATAATTACACCACACAAATGTCAGGCAAAGACCATCTCCAAATGAGTGAATCTAACCGTTGGCCCTTGATATTCAATAGCATTACCATCACTAAATCCCCGACAATCAACATCCTGGGGTTACCATTCACCAGAAACTGAACTGAACCAGCCATAAAAGTACTGTGGCATTAAGAGCAGATCAAAATCCTGCAACATTAACTCATGTCCTGACTCCCTAAAGACAGTCCACCATATACAAGTCACAAGTCAAGAGTGTGATGGAATACTCTCCACTTTACTGGATGAGTGCAGCTCCAACACCCAACACTCAAGAAGCTTGACACCGTCCAGGTCTAAGCAGCCCATTTGATTGGCACCCCTTCCACAAACATTCAAACCCTCCATCACTGACTCACAGTAGCAGCCGCGTGTACCATCTACAAGATGCACTGCAGGAAATCATCAAGACAGCAACTTCCAAACCCATTGTTATGTTCTAGTACATGGACAATGATTGAGTCAGTGCACCAAAGAACGTCTAGTTCGAGATGAGTCAAATTTATTATTGTATAGGGCAGCATGGTGAAATGAAAATCGCTTATTGTCATGAGTAGGCTTCAATGAAGTTACTGTGAAAAGCCCCTAGTCGCCACATTCCGGCGCCTGTCCAGGGAGGCTGGAATCGAACCGTGCTGCTGGCCTGCTTGGTCTGCTTTAAAAGCCACCGATTTAGCCCAGTGAGCTAAACCAGCCCCTACGGCACAGTGGATTAGCCCTGGTGCCTCACGGCGCCGAGGTCCCAGATTCGATCGCGGCTCTGGGTCACTGTCCGTGTAGAGTTTGCACATTCTGCCCATGTTTGATGGGTTTTTCCACACAACCCAAAGATGTACAAGGTGGGTGGATTGAACACGCTAAATTGTCCCTTAATTGGAAAAAAATTAATTGGGTACATTAAATTTTAAAAAAATAATATTACTATCTAACAAACTGTCCTTTGGAAACTAATATTAACAAACTGGAACAATCACAAACACAACTAACCTCAATGTCTTCTTCTACACACTCCCCTAGGTGGCAGTGTCACATCGCCTGCCACCTAGTGGTTGGAGGTCATACATATTTACATGTACAATTGCCTATGCATATCACTACTTCCCCTTTTCTTGAGATTTTGAACAAAAACATATGTACATAATTTCAATAAATATTATATATGATATGCATAGCACAATATTTTATATCATGTACAGCTACACTGTCCAATTACAGATTCAGTCTTTCAGGTTTCTTTCTTTGCCTTGTTAACCTTCTTAACTTTGGTAGATCTGATGAATCTGCTTGACAGTCTTGCATTTCTGTAGATGCAACTGGTATGACCACATTGCTGTTCAGAACTTCAGACTGTACAATGGTATTTGATTTGTCCTCTGGTTGTGTTGGTTTTGAAGAATATAAGTTTTCATAGACATCATCCACTTGCAGTTGAGCAACAGGTTATTTAACTTTCAGGAGTGCCCATCTGTCCCTCCTTAGTACCTGGCTTGCTCTGTGATTACAGTGTAAGATCTCAGGCCTATTTTCTGAAATACTGTTGCATATTTTGACTAGCCATCAGGATCCTCCACCCTCACTACATCATTCGGATTTGAAGGTTTCAGAGCCCTAGTTGACATGTCATAGTCACTCTTCTGCTTCTTCGTTTGAGATTGCAGATGATTCCTTATCTTGTCATTTACTTGCTGTTTGGTATGGCATGGCAGAGTTTTCATAGCTTATGACTCATTAACAGTTCTGGCAGCACATTATCACAGTGGTTAGCACAGTTGCTTCACAGCTCCAGGGTCCCAGGTTCGATTCTCGGCTTGAATCACTGTCTGTGCAAAGTCTGCACGTTCTCCCCGTGTCTGCGTGGGTTTCGTCCGGGTGCTCCGGTTTCCTCCCACGATCCAAAGATGTGCGGGTTCGGTGGATTGGCCATGCTAAATTGCCCTTAGTGTCCAAAAAGGTTAAGTGGAATTACTGGGGGCGACACAGTGCCGCAGTAGTTAGTACTGCTGCTTCACGGCACCGAGGTCCCAGGTTCGATCCCGGCCCTGGGTCATTGTCCGTGTGGAGTTTGCACATTCTCGCCTTGTCTGCGTGGGTCTCACCCCCACAACCCAAAAGATGTGCCAGGTAGGTGGATTGGCCATGCTAAATTTCCCCTTAATTGGAAAACAAAATTGGATACTCTAAATGTATAATTTTTTAAAAGTGGGATTACGCGCAGCACGGTGGCCTAGTGGTTAGCACAGCCGCCTCACGGCGCTGAGGTCCCAGGTTCGATCCCGGCTCTGGGTCACTGCCCGTGTGGAGTTTGCACATTCTCCCCGTGTCTGCGTGGGTTTCACCCCCACAAACCAAAGATGTGCAGAGTAGGTGGATTGGCCACGCTAAATTGCCCCTTAATTGGAAAATATAATTGGATAATCTAAATTAAAAAAAAAAAAAGTGGGATTACTGGGTTACGGGGATAAGGTGGAGGCGTAGGCTTGAGTAGGATGCTCTTTCCATGGGCCGGTGCAGACTTGATGGGCCGAATGGTCTCTTTCTGCACTGTAAATTCTATGATGATTCTGATGGCGACAAACGACTGCTTAAAGTTGATGCTTGATAGCTGAGCAATGGATCAACTTGACTGTCCATGGATTTTTTTCTGTAGTTGTTTGACTATCTGCACATCTTCCTCCGCTTTGCCATTAGACTGAGGATACAATGTACTTGATCTTACATGTTTGAAGTCATAATACTGTGCAAATGACAACTGTGCCACTTCAGGATAGTTTGAATAGTAGTCAATTATTGGCAAATATTCTTTGCCTTCAAGGTAGAATACATCTATTCCCACCTTTTGCCAAGGAACTGACACAATTTCACCCATCTCCATTGGTCCCCTGGCTTGTTGATATTGGTATCATTGACAAGTGGTATACTTTTCTACCATTGTCTGTATATATTTATTTATTCCTGGCCAATATAACGTATCTCGCACTCTTCTCTTGTATTTCTCGATTCCAAGGTGACCCTCATGAATCTTTTGCAGTACTTCTTTGCGCAGAGAGTATGGAATAACGATTCTCTGTTGTCATAGTAACAAACCATTTGCTACACTTAGCTCTGATCGTATATTATGATACTTGGAGCATGAACCTTTTGGTCATCCATGTTGAGATTATGTATCACCATTTGCAGAGCTTCATCTTTTTCTGTCTCTGCAATAATCAGTTTTGACTTTGCATCTGACACTGATGGTGTCTTTGTGATCATATCCACATGCACTTGCGCATCCTCTCCCATGGAATTGCCATCTAGTGTTGCTGTAGCTCTTGATAGCACATCTGCTTCTACTATGTGCTTACCCGGTGTATAGATCAATTCAAAGTCATACCTCTGAAGTTTCATCATCATCTTTTGAATGCAAGGTGACATCTCACTAAGATTTTTCTTGACGATGGCTACCAACGGTCAGTCTCTACAATGAAAGTAGGTAGACCATACACGTAACTGTGGAATTTCTCTAATCCGTTGACTAATCCTAGACATTCTTTTTCAATTTGAGCATAGCGACACTCAGACTATGTCATTGATCTGGAAGCATATGCTACTGGTTTCCAATCACTACCATTTTCCTGTTCCAGCAGCTAAACCATCCTTCGAAGCATCTGTCGAAATCTTGGTGTTCTTGGTCGGGTCGAAGAATGTTAGAACTGGAGTTGGCATTCGAGCTGTTTTCAATGTGATCTACTCTTGTTCATGTTTGTCTGTCCAAGTGAAGCTGTTCACCATTTTTTAAGAACTTCTCTAAGATATGTTGTCTTCGCTGAGAGGTTTGGAATAAATATACCAATACAATTAATCATGCCTGGTACTCTCTGTACTGTCTTTTAATCTGTAGGTTGAGGCATACTCATAATGGGTTGCATTTTCATGTCATCAGGCTTTATTCCTTGAGCAGACAACCTGTCTCCAAGGAATGTCATTTCCTTCACACCAAATTGACATTTGGCCTTGTTAAGATGTAGCCCATTTTTCTTGACATTCTCTTATCAGAGCAATACTCTTATCAGCTTGGTCATTGTGTTCCTCTTGTGTGGAATCCCAAATGATGATGTCATCGACATATACTCCCAACACTCTGAATGCCTTCAACAATGTGTTGCTCTGTGGAAAATTTCTGATGCTGAGATTATTGCCTAAGGGCATTTGAAGAAAGCAATAATTACCAAACGGAGTATTGAATGTATAATACTTAGTACTGTCTTCATCTAACTGGAGTTGCCAGAATCCCTGCGAAGCATCAAGTTTGCCGAAATATGTCGCACCAGCTGATCTCACTTTTGATCTCCACTCGCTTAGGTATTGGATAGTGTTCCCTTTTTATGTTTGCATTGAGGTCTTTAGGATCCATGCATATCCTGAGATCATTATTTCATTTTTTAACACAGACCATCAAATTGACCCAATCTGTCTGCGCTTCGATCTTTTAGATCACACCAAGATGCGTCATTCTGTCTAATTCAGCTTTCAGACGGTCATGTAAGGGTGTTGGAACTCTTCTCAGAGCATGTATCACTTTCTTGTTACAACTTTCTTTACAACTTTCTTGTTTGTAAAATATTGTTTGGCAAAATGCTTTTTAGCTTTGCATTCCATGCAAAGTTTTCCATATGCTGGACATTGCCTCGGTAGGTGCCTGTTTCCACATCTTTTATAGCACAGTCAGTGCTATACGCTCTTTTTACCAGTTCCAGTGCTTCACATGCTTCAATGCCTAGCAGCGACTCATGGTCTTTATCTACTATGGAGAATTTGACTTTGTGAACTTTATCTTTTACTTGGATTTCAAGTTCACAGATGCCTAATGTGTCAATTTTCTGACCATTATAGTCCTTCAAGAAGACTGGCTTGTTTAATATTCTGGGTTTAAATTTCATAGTTTCAATATCACTGATGCTGATGAGATTCGTGCTTGCTCCTATGTCCAGTTACAATTGATGAGTGATTTATTTATCAACAACAGAACTGTCCAGTTATCTTTTGTTGCTGTTGCAATATCATTTTTATAACTTTTTGTTTCTATAGGCATCATTTTACTCTGTTTGGCTTCACGGGCTCTGTCTTCATTTGAGACTACATCGATGAAAAATGTGTCCTCCAAGTTAATATCATCAAGAGTACTGATGGACTTTTCCAGATTAACTTTCTTGTTTGTAAAATATTGTTTGGCAAAATGCTTTTTAGCTTTGCATTCCGTGCAAAGTTTTCCATATGCTGGACATTGCCTCGGTACGTGCCTGTTTCCACATCTTTTACACGTAATGGCTGCTTCTGGCAAGCGTTTAAAATGGCCACTGATGCTCAGACCACATTATACCTTCGAGTGCGTTACAACATCAATGGCGTCGGCATCACTCCTGATTTTTGCACCAAAACTCTGTGCATTCAATGTGTTTATATGCTGTGCAGCTAATTCACTCGCATGGCAAATCTTGATTGCGTCTTCTAACTGAAGCCCATTCTTCTGTGAGAAACGTTCATGCATCTTATCATTATTAATTCCGAAGACAGACTGATCTCGAATCATCAAGGATTTTAACGTTGCAAAGTTACAAGTTTGTGCTTTCAACTTGAGGTGGGTAAGAAAGCTATCATGTTAATGATGACGTTGAAGTTTTCACTATCTTTCTCCCATTCAAAAACAAATGTGTTGTAAATCTCTATCGCCGGGGGGCCTGCTACAGTTAGCAATAATGCTATTTTCCATTCATCTGGCTGCGTTTATAATCCTAATGATGCAGCATACAGTGTGAACTATTGCTTAAATGCACGCTAATTGCCATCCACATTACCAGTTACTCGAATATACTGAGGCGTTTCCAAACTTTCCATCTTCTTCTTTCACTGGTTTAGCATTCGAAGAGAGACTGGGCGGGATTCTCCGTTTCTGAGACTAAAGGCGGGATTCTCCGTTTGACGACGGCAAAATTGCAAAACGCGAATGGGTGGAATAGCTTCTGACGCCAAAATCGCGGTGAGTGTCAGTTTGATGCCAAATCGGGATGCTCTGGCACCCCGGAAATGACGTAAATGCGTTGCTCGCCTCGTGTGGGGCTAAAGTACAGTAGGCATATCATTAGCAAGTCTGACACCCTGGGTGGGATTCTCTCAGCCCATGCTGGGCCGGAGAATCAACGGGCCGGCGAGAATCGCGCGGCGCCGCCCCGACACTGGTCTGCCGATTCTCTGGAGACGGCGCAATCGGCACAGTGCCCATCGGCAGCCGCTCTACATGGCCCCGCCCGGGCGAATCTTCACCCGGGATGGGCCGAGCAGCCGTAAAAAAAAATCCAAGTCCCGCCGGCACCGTCCACGTGTGCTCTTACCCGGCGGGACCTCGGCATGCATCAACCTGGGGGCTGCCTGGTGGGGGGGCAGGGGGGATCCAACCCCGGGGGGGCCTCCGCTGTAGCCTGGCCCGCGATCGGGGCCTACTGATCGGCTGGCTGGCCTCTCGGGCTGGAGATCTCTTTTGTTCCGCGCAAGCCCCTGTAGCCCTACGTCATGTTGCGCCAGGGCCGACGCGGAGAAGTGAGCCGTTGCGCATGTGCACGTTGGAGTCGGTTCCACTGCGCATGCGCACATTGGCGCGGTTCCCACTGTGCATGCGCAGAACCGCGGTGCCCATCTGATGCTGGAACCGGCAGCTGGAGCGGCGTGAATCTCTCCAGGCCTTGCTGGCCCCCTGTAGGGGTCAGAATCGCTGCTCCTGAGGGCATGTTGACACTGTCGAGAAACGGGGCGGCATTTATGTCGGCGTCAACACTTAGCCTCAGGATCAGAGACTCCCGCCCACAATTCTCCGGGGCCTCCGGGATTCAGGGCCTCCGATGGGCTGTGTTCCCGACGCCATTATTCACTTGTGGTTTTAAAAATCATGAACCTGGCTGAGGTTGCTGAGCGAGGGAGATGAGGTAGGAAATGACGTGGAGTGATTGTGGGCTGCTGGCCCGGACACCAGCCGTGCTGGCTGCAGTGGGGCCCGATCTCCTTCCCGGGCCGGGGGAAGGGAGGGGGAGGGAGTGGCAGGCCAACCAGCTGGGGTGCCCCCCCCCCCACAGAACTGGGGAGGTGCCCACACACTGACTTCCATTATGGTGGCCATCTTGCTGTGCACCCACTGACCACCCAGCCCGGCCCCTGGTTCTACACAGTGACACCGGCCATTTGGGTGCGCACATCCCCGCACCCCACCTCCCCGCCACAGCATGGCCCCTCCTGCCCCCAAACACCCCGCCCAACCGGCCCCACCCACCGGGTGACCACCCAGGGCCACACACACGGCAGCCCCCAGTGAGGGCAGTGCCAGCCAACGGTACCCCTGGCAGCCAGGACTGGGGGCACCAACGTGGCCGGATACCGACGGGTCAGGGGTGTGGGTTGAGGGAGGGACATGCAAAGTTGGAGCTCACAGTGCCAACCAGGGCCACCGTGTAGACCATCAAGCTTGGTTGGGCATGGGAGTATGTGCTATGCTAACATGTTGGCTGCAGGCAATGGCATTTAGCCATCAACCAGCAATGCTGGCTACCGTGGTGATGGTTGGAGCTCTGCAAGATGCCCTGTGGCCGCGTGAGCGGGAGCAGCTCGAAGAAGTGGGGGAAGCTACAGCAGCAGAGTGGGCAACAGCAGAGAAATGGGCTGCAGAGAAACGGGCTACAGAGGGGCAGGTGGCAGCCGCACAGGCTGGAGGACCAGCTGCCCAACAAGCCAAGGAGGAGGAGATGCCAGGGAGATGCCGCATGAGGCCTCGTGTGTACCCGTAATGTCTGTCATTCGAGGACTTGCCTGACCGGGCATGCCGTCGGAGAATATGGATGAGCAGGGAGACATTGCGACAGATCTGCCAGATGATGGCACACCTGGCACCGTGAGGGTATGGGGAGGACATCTGCTCCCGGTAGCCGTCAAGGTGACGGTCGCCCAAAATGTCTATACACAGGGTGCTTCCAGGTGCTGAATGGGGACCTCTCCGGGATCTCACAGAACTCGGCGCACAGGTGCCTCCACGCTGTCATTTGCCCAGGTGGAGCAAAACATCCATTTCCATGTGAACCGAGCCCACCCGGTTCCCGGGCAGCAGGGTTCGCTGCTATCGCTAGGCTGCCCCAGGTCCAGGGGGCGATTGATGGGATGCATGTTGCCCTACGGGCACCGGGGGACATGGCACTAACTGAAGGGGGTACCACTCAATGAACGTTCAGCTGGTCTGTGGCCATCAGCTGCGCATCGTGCACGTCTGCGCCCGATACCCAGGCAGTGTGCACGACTCCTTCATCCTGGCACATTTGTGATTCCTGACACGTTCGAGGCCCCCCCTCCCCCCAAACTCGGTGATTCCTGACATGTACGAGGGGCACCGACACCTCCACCCCATCCCCCCCCAGCTGAGTGGTTGGCTTCTGGGTGACTAGGGTTACCCACTGTGGCCTTGGCTGATGACACCTATCCGGAGGCCATAGACCGCGCAGAGGCTCACTACAACGATGCTCATAAAGCGACCAGGAGTGTGATTCAGGTGCTTGGACTGCTCTGGAGGGGCCCTCCAGTATGATACATAGATATATACCTACATAGAAGATAGTAGCAGGAGCAGGGGTTTTGGCCCTTCGAGCCTGCTCTGCCATTTATCACAATCATGACTGATCATCCAACTCAATAGCCTAATCCTGCTTTCTCACCATTGCCTTTGATCCCATTCTCCCCAAGTGCTATATCTAGCTGCCTCTTGAATATATTCAATGTTTTAGCATCAACTACTTCTTGTGGTAATGAATTCCACAGGCTCACCACTCTTTGGGTGAAGAAATGTCTCCTCATCTCTGTCCAAAATGGTTTTCCCTGAATCCTCAGCATGTGACCCCTGGTTCTGGACACACCCACCATCGGGAACATCTTCCCTGCATCTACCATGTCTAGTCCTGTTAGAATGTTATAAGTCTCTATGAGATCCCCCCTCATTCTTCTGAACTCCAGCGAGAACAATCCTAATCTAGTCAATCTCTCCTCAAATGACAGTCCCTGGAATCAGTCTGGTAAACCTTCGCTGCACTCCCTCGAGAGCAAGAACATCTTTCCTCAGAAAAGGAGATGAAAACTGCACACAATATTCTAGGTGTGGCCTCACCAAGGCCCTGTATAATTGCAGCAACACATCCCTGCTTCAAAACCTCTCACAATGAAGGCCAACATCCCATTAGCCTTCTTTACCGCCTGCTGCACCTGCATGCTTCCCTTCAGCAATGGTGCACAAGGACACCCAGGTCCCGCTGCAGACTCCCCTCTCCCAATTTACAACCATTCAGGTAGTAATCTGCCTTCCTGTTTTTGCTTCCAAAGTTAATAACTACACGCTTATCCAAATTATATTGCATCTGCCATTGATTTTCCCATTCACCCACCCTGTCCAGATCATGCTGTAGGATCCCTGTATCCTCGCTGTCGAGGTGCTGGATGGAGCATTGCGATCTGGCGTCAAATTGGTGCCTCCTGCAATTTTGACATCGGAACCGATTCTCTGCCCAATTGCCTTTCCCAATTTCGGGGTCGGCTATCTGAGACTCCCGCCCCATGTCTTTCAAACGTTCACACTTCAGATCTTCAGTTTGTAGATCATCACTTCTGGTACCATGTTATGTTCTAGTGCATGGACAATGATTGAGTCAGTGCACCAAAGAATATCTAGTTCTAGATTAGTTGAATTGATTATTGTATAACAAACTGTGGGTTGGAAACTAATACTAACAAACTGGAACAATCACAAACACAACCATGAGGACTTCTCCTACAGGCTCCCCCTAGGTTCCAGTGTCACATCGTATAACTTGCCTGCCACCTAGTTGTCGGAGGTCAAACCTTTTTACATGTACAATTGCTTATGCATATCACTACACCCATGGCCACAACCATGTAGAAGGACAAGAATGGCAGGTACATTGGAATACCACCTTCTGGAGGTTCCCCTCCAAGCTACCCACCATCCTGACTTGGAAATATATCACTGTTCTTTCGATGTTAATGCATCAAAATCTCAGAATTATTTTGCTAACAGCACTGTGGGTGTACCTACACCACATGAACGGCAAAAGGTCAAGAAGGCAGCTCATCACCACCTTCTCAAGGGCAATTAGGGATGTGCAGCAAAGCTAACATAGAATTACATAGTATTTACAGTGCAGAAGGAGGCCATTCGGCCCATCAAGTCTGCACCGGCTCTTGGAAAGATCACCCTACCCCCTACCCAAGGTCAACACCTCCACTTTATCCCCATAACTCAGAAACCCCACCCAACACTAAGGGCAATTTATCATGGCCAATCCACCTAACCCGCACATCTTTGGACTGTGGGAGGAAACCGGAGCACCCGGAGGAAACCCACGCACACACGGGGAGGATGTGCAGACTCCGCACAGACAGTGACCCAAGCCGGAATCGAACCTGGGACCCTGGAGCTGTGAAGCGATTGTGCTATCCACAATGCTACCGTGCTGCCCTAAATGAACATCCCATAAATTAACTTAAAAAAAACATAAATTAAGCATTGAATGTCCTCCTTCAGTGCTGCATTAACAAAATGTACATAGAAATTCGTACTCACTCATTTAGTGTAAAAACATAAACCATCTTTGGGGAAGTAACTTCAGTTATATATATATCCTTAATATATATCTTGAGATCTGAAAAAGAAATTCAATAATTCTAGCAGCAATTCAAAATAAATTAATTTCTTAAAGAAACAAAATAGTGCAAAATTATGCAATTTTTTTTAATTCAGCGAGTTGGCATTCACAAATTTTCTAGATGCAAAATAGGGCACCAATGAGTGGAATTTAGCAAACAAATGTTCCTCATTGGAATGGTGCCTGAAACCATGTTGGCTCAAAGATGTTCAATAAATATCTCTGATGTCTGCTTGTAATAAATGCAAGCATCATTTAAATGTATTAATAAAAATCATGTGGTTGAAAGTTGTGAAATTATTGTCTATGGGCTGCTCAAATGTCACTACCTTTGCCCCCCAACCAGGGGATCTTTATCTCCATTAAGGTAAGTCTCTGGTTAGGTGTTTTACGATTATAGGTTGCTTTTGGTTCAGGTTTTTGGCTCATTTAGCATGTTGGTCTGTCCAATAGGTTTGCAGAGTGAGTGATTCAGATCTGTTTCACAGGATTTAGGTGTTCTCAGTTGTTGAATGTGGGCCCAGCCTTGAGGCTCCCAACTCACAAGGTGCAGCAGCAAGAAAGGCAGCAAAGCCCACCATTGCCTGCAAGAAGGGAATGAAAGAAGGCAGGGTTCAATTCCATGTGGGAATTCCTGAGAATAACATCATGCCTGAACCTCAGAGAGGAATATTGTGTGAGACAGTCTCTTGCCTGCGCCACCTATTGGAGTGAGAATAGAAGTCCAAAGCCACGGTTTGTACTACACAGTCTGAGCCAATGAAGGTCATTGTGGTTTTTAACCTATATAACCCTGCTTCTTTCCAAATTGTTTCTGTGGATGTCAACAACTCAGCTCCTTTGCTTTGCACATGCAATCATGAAGATGTTAGCAGCAGGGAGAGATCTGGGATAATTTCACCTTTTTCTCACATTTCAATTGACTCTAACAAGATGTATTTTTAAGGAGTGTTTTAACCCAGGTTCCAAATCAGGTAGGTGTGTGACCTGGAGGTGCTGGTGTTCCCATGCGCCTGCTGCTCTTTGTGCGACTATGTGGCAGAGGTCACAGGTGTGGAAGGTGCTATCGAAAGAGTCTTGGGGGGTTTCGACAGTGCTTCTTTTAGGTACAGTAAGAAGTTTTACAACACCAGGCAGGAATGAACCCGCCCATCAGGAAACATTTCAGCAGTCAAGGGCATTCAGCCTCTGACCTTCGGGTAAGCATTCTCCAAGGCAGCCTTCAGGATACACGATAACGCAGAATCGCTGAGGAGAAACTGATAGCCAAGTTCTGCACACATGAGTACAGCCTCAACCGGGACGTTGGATTTATGTCTCACTACATTCACCCACCACGTACAGCCACAGACTGATCGGCGCCACTCCCTTTATTCAGAAAGCCCAACTGCCAAGGTCAATGACCCCTAAGGACCTGCCCAGCTACCAAGGCACCCGCCCCTTTATTGGCCGAAATCGAAGACAGTGATCAGAGCTCTGTCGAACTATTAGGTCCAAGGTTAAGGACCGCCCCAAAGAGCGCAAAATCCCAGGGGGATAAAAGAGAGCACAGCCATGTGGTCTGTCTCTTTTAGATCCGGCCTGTGCCAACCCAATTGCAGCAGGAACAGCCAGCCAAGTTCAAGACCAACGATTGCTACCTGACGGATGAGCCCAGCAGAGACAGAGCCACTTTCTTCCAACCAGCCAAGTGAAATCCAAATAAAGGCCTTATCCATTTGCACAGTGCCGGTTGCCCTGAAGTTAAGTATAGGTTATTGTAGCTGATAGATGTAGTTTAACTCGCAGTAGATATTGTGTTTGCATGTCGAGGTAACTCTTGTGTATGGAAATAAAACATCTTTTGGGCTAACTAACTGGTTGTGTGGTCATTCGCAGCAAAAAGCATGTCACTTATGATGATTGTCTTTCCTCTAAACCTTCTGTTTGAAATTCAGACTTCTTTCTCTCTCTCTTCCCGTATCATGACTTTTGTTTCTGCCTGGATTGTTGCTTTTCTCCTGCCTGTGCTAAATGTGGCTTAGCAGTGTAAACCTCACTCGAGGTTGCTTCCAGTAATCAATTCAACTGGAACTTTGCTGCCAGTTGTGTTAGATGTGTTACAATAAATAAACAAAAGTATTGTCAATTTGTGATTCAATAGGGGGTGATTATCTGGAAAGGTTTTTAAGTTTGGGAGCAAGTGGGAATTACCCCGAGCTTCCCGGCGCTCGGCCCAGCGAATCCGGCAACACAATTCAACGTTAAATGGTCCACTTAGCAAGGTCTGATGGGCTTCCCACCACAAATGCTGGCTCACTAGCTGATTCGCCGGGACCTCGCTTGCCAGCCCCTCGCTAACAAGTTTGAGCGGCACTTAAGCAGCACTAACTCAGCTAAGCCCAGCCAGCTGGCAACAATGGTGCCGAGGAGACAGGCCCCAAGATTTGGGGATGCGGTGGAGTCCAGGAGGGATGTCCTGTTCCCCTGAGGTCCCGGACAGTGAGCCACAAGGCAGCCTGTGCTGCCTGGGACAAGGTGGAGGCAGCCGTCAGCTCGGGGAGTGTGACCAGGAGAACTGGCCTTCAGTGCCGGAAAAATGTCAAGGACCTACATCGGGTACCATGAATGCTCCCTCCCCCCAAGGAAGCATTCGCCCCCCAGGCAACCCCCAGCCCTCCAATCCCCCAACTCCACCTTCACACCCCCTCTCCCGCCACTGTGAACCACGCGTGTGGCTAATGAGGCCCTCTCTGTGTCTCCTCAGGAAAAGCTCTCCCACAATCGGTGGGAGAGCACCCAGGCTGGCGTTGAAGTGCCAGGCATCAGGATCCTCCCCTCCTTTGAGGAGCGGGCCCTGGAGGTGACCGGTGTGGTCGAGGACAAGGGGTTACCAACGCGGAGGCTGGCGGATGGCACAGAGGTGAGGAACCACCGGGCTCCACCTGGAGGACCTGTCAAATGCGAATACTGATTGCCTTACAGACTGACCCATCCCTCCCACTGACAACATGTCCATTCTCCCGCAGGTCCTCCAGCCGACCCATCCTGGGGGGCCCCCCTCCTGACTCCGAGGAGAACACCTCGGAGGGGAGATCCGAGGTTGCAATTTTATGGTCACAGCACAGCTGTTATCCACGATACACACACCCCAGTGGGAAATGTTAATCGTCAAGCCCCTGGGCACAATCTGGTGAGTACCGTACTGCTGATGATGCACATCTGATGGAGGCAGGAACCCCCAGGCGAGACAGCAGTCAGAGGGCTGCTGGATCCCAGGACCCAGCTGCGTCCTAGCCTGATGCTGAGCATCTGGAAGTGGGTTACCCGGAGCTGATGGAGACGATAGGGAGCAGCTGGGACATTCAGAGGTCACTCCGCCCCAAGGTGGACCCAGGGCCCTCTGGGCATTGATCAGGAGGAGGGGGCGCTGTGTGCAAATCTGGCCCCATTCCATGGAGTGGCAACGGTGGGCACCATCTCCCCCGAGTTCCACCCCTCTGATGAGGCCACATTGGACAGGGTTGCACGGCTGAGCCGGGCTCTCCGGTCCCAGAGGACACCCGCCAGGAGCATCGAGGCCCATGGGACGAGGTAGGCAGCCGCTGCCTCCAATTCAGAAGTGTATCCTGGGGAAACACCAAGATGTTTGAGGAGATGTCAGAAAGCAGGAGACTCCATCTCAACAACCAGTGGTTAAGTTTGATTTGTAAATAAATGAAAAATAAGAAAAATGTATATGTTGTATGGGATTTGTACATTTTGTAACTTTTTAATGAAGGAGGAAGGAATGTAACAGCATCCTGTTGTTGCCATTTGTATAAGCACATATTTAAACAAAAATCGAACAAACCAGTTCAGTTAGGTTCTAGAACTCCATGCGTAAGCACCAGTCCTTTCAAGATATCACAGCAGGCACAATTGATAAATGAAGCTCTGACCAACTGTCACGGAGGGTGGTTCTTTTGAAGCATCTCAATGACATGGTCCATCAAGGATGACATGGTAGAATGATAAAAGAGGCAGTACAATTAATCACGATGTCGCCTATTATATCAGCAGACACTGGTAATCACTATGGGAAATTGCCTTAATGCTCGCCCCCTCGTAAGATCTGCTGTGGGATTCTCCATTGGCGGGATCATCCGCTTGCCGACAGTGCACCCAAGCCTGTGGGTTTCCCATGGCATGGGCTGGCCACAATGGGAAACCCCATTGCCGGAATGGAGGATCCCGCTGCCGGCTGATGCACGCCGGAAATTGGTGCTGGCGGGACGGAGAATCCCACCCCTGAACTATGGAGATCTTATTCTGCAGTGGCAAAAATGAACCTCTTTGAAATTATCATAGGCAGTAGGACCTTCAGTTCATCAACCATCAAACTATGTTGTGTGTCGTGCTGTTCTATTACTTGCATGCTTGGTTTGGCCATCAATTCTTCACCCTCTCTCCTGTCAGCCTTGGCAAAGTCTCTCAAAATGTTGAAATATATTTTGAGCCTTATCAGCAATACTGTAGTGAGGTTTTGAATCTGTCATTCACACCGCTTACCTGTCTCTCCTAATATGGCAACTAAAAAAAAAATTCTTGTAGTTTGTGCAGATGTGTGGAAATAGCTCTTGCTTGACCGTAGAGAGCATCAAAACCGCAAGGGCAAAATTGGGAGTGAAAGAAATTAGGGCAAAAAGAAAATAATTAAGAAAGAACTTGCTCTTCAATGTTGGCAAAAATAAAACTTACTCTTTATACTGCTGATGTACAACTCAACTAAGCGTAGTTTTCCCAGCTCCACGGCACTAATTTCAAACAGATATGACTGAAAAAAAGGACATATGTCCATCAATATATTCAGTGAGAATTTTCCATGACATAATAAGAAGACATTGTATATATTTTTTAAATACATGCTGTCTGATGCATTAAGTACCTGTCTACCTCCTGTTTCTTTGTGTAAAGGTTTGAGAAGGCTTCTGTCACCTGTATCACCACCGGCACCATACAAACACAAAGAAACAGTAGGAGGATGTTCCATGTCCAAAAAGTCACTGCAGTGCATCTTTATCTGATATGTGAGAACTACAAAAAAAGAAGTAGCAACATTGTAATGACAGCACTAAAATACGGACCAATTAAATTGTATTTTAAATGCAGTAAATAATATTTAATTTCCAATATCATCCCCAGATCTTGCTTTCTACTATATATCTTAAATTAAATTTAAAAGTGAGGGTAGGTTTTCATTCGCAGAGCTGCCTGTTTTCATGCAATCTTGTGGTGTAGAAAAGCGACAAGTAGGCTGATATATCTTACTACATGATCACGTTCCAATAAATTGTCACCACTCTCAGGAAACAAAAGTCATATCTATAACACACCCCATATGTAAATTGGGATTGATGAGCACGGCGTCAAATAGTGATCTTAAAATGACCAAGGGAAAAAGCAACAGGAGGGGCAGCAAAGCACTATCCCATAAATGGATATCACATTGTTGGAGAATTTTATTGTATGCTTTGACTTTGATCTTTCATTATTTGGACTCAGGACGGGCTTCCAAGCATTATCTGGCCATTTACTGCAAGTATCAAATTATTTGCTGTGACCGTTGCACTTTTTATCTCTTAACTCTAATCTCTTAAGTGGAATAAGGGACATTGGAATGGAGGTATTATATGTACATGGAATAACAAGTACATAGCAAATTTTCATCCATTAGATCATGTGAATCTCTTAATGGATCATGGGAACCCATGACTTGGCCAACCTTGTGAGTTAACGAATTAAACCATTTCCAGCACCAGTTTACCATGTCCATGGGGGTTGAGATTACTCTGACTGTCCGTGCCTCCATCACCCTCTTGCAAAAGTTCAGATCAGTACCAAATCAGGAGAACTTATTATGTCTGCCAGAAGTCTGAAAATCTGGGATGTCCTTAACAATGAAACTGTAAACCATTCTCTGCTCTCTTGTTTCCTTCAATTTAAGTGCTTCACACCCTTTAAGCTAAACTACATTGCCCTCCCACTCAATAACAGTAACCTAGTTAGCATAGCGAATACTGCTGCGTACTACTTCTGTATATATAATAGGGCCCCCTGCATGAAAATGTTCCGAGATGTATCACTTTGGTGGTGGACATCTTGCCTCACAAACAAACAACCAATCAGAGGGAATTCTAATCTGTAATGTCATCGAATTGTAACAAATTATCATAATATTAGTCCATTCACTTTAATAAACAGTTTAAATGACTTCCCATCAGAGCACAGCAAATATAGGGCGAGCAGGTGATTTCCCTCCTGCAGAACAAACTTGTGTTTAAGAAAATACCAACCTCCCCTCAAACCCCACAGGAACCCCTCACTGACAATCTCCACCACTCCTCTTGCCTCCTGTCCTACCCACTTAACCTTACACAATTACTTTTTCCCTGGCTTTTCGAGGTGGCTGGACCTTTAAACCTACCTGCTGTACGGTAGCTAGTTCCATTAAAAAGTGGGTTTATCTTCCTTTACCTGCACTCAACTGAAGGGTTTGGAAATGCGTTGGACTGCACATTTCTCACGCCGTCCGAGTTTGAAGATCTGGTGAGAAAGGTGCAACTGCATTGCAGTGTAAGTAAATGGGAGCAGAGTGACAAACTGACTGTGATTGCTAATCCACGGAAGTTCTGACCCTCCATAAACTGGTGAACAGGCTGTGGGTGCCACTCGTGTTGTTCCACCCTATTAAATGCAAATATCTTGGAGCTTATGAAGTTCAGATTTGTAGGATGGAGGAAATGGAAGCAGTGAAAACTCGGAAGGATTAGGCTATCTGAGGCTTCCAGAGGGCATGAAGTTACTTACCTACTCCACTGGCAAAGGAAATTTGCATGGCTTTCTCTTCCGGTGGAGACCAACATTACTGAGTAATACAATTTGCCAGCTTGACCTCTTATTGTCCACCCTGATTAGTTCCCATGTTACTGATATAATTTTTAACTCTTTTTCCACATAGACTAACAGAATCTAATAGAGAGCTTATATCAAATTGTATCATAAAATATATTCATGATCACGTGGTTTATTAACAGGAGCCTTTGTATAAGAAAGGGGCAGCACGGTAGCATGGTGGTTAGCATAAATGCTTCACAGCTCCAGGGTCCCAGGTTCAATTCCCGGCTGGGTCACTGTCTGTGCGGAGTCTGCACGTCCTCCCCGTGTGTGCGTGGGTTTCCTCCGGGTGCTCCGGTTTCCTCCCACAGTCCAAAGATGTGCGGGTTAGGTGGATTGGCCACGCTAAATTGCCCTTAGTGTCAAAGTAAGGTTAATGGGGGGGGGGGGGCTACTGGTTTGGGTGGATACGTTAGGCTTGAGTAGGGTGATCATTGCTCGGCACAACATCGAGGGCCGAAGGGCCTGTTCTGTGCTGTACTGTTCTATGTCTAAAGGAAGCCATTTGGACATTGGTGACCATGCCAGTTCTCTGAAAGTGCTGTTCATTTAATCGCATTTCATCGTCCTTTCTACATCCTTTAGAATTTTCTTTTCTCAATATTTATCCATTTCTTGTTCAAATGCAATTGTGAATTTTGCTTCCACTTCTATTTTTGATGAGGCATTCCAACAACACCAGAGGAAATAAAACCTGCAAACCTCTCTCTTCATTCTTTGGATAATAATCTCAAATTTATGTAGTTGAGCTATTGGATCACTGACCGGTGGAATTGTTTATTCAGCAGCATCTATTGAAACTCCTCATAATTTTGAAGAGCTCCAGTTTTTCTATCTTTGCTTGAAGCTAAAGAAATTGCTGCCAGCAGACATTTTTCTTCCATCAGCCCTGTGTATTATTTATGCCGACTCCACCTTGCCAGTTTTTCGCTTCTACCTATCAATCCATTTTTACTTTGTTTCACACTCTCAGTGTCTTGCATATAACTCTCATTGCTTAATTTTATTTCAAATGCATGTCTACTTTTGTATCCTGTACGTTTCACTACTGCCGAACCATTTTCTGATCCATACCATGGGACTTTACAGGTCATTAGATGTACACCCATTTCTCTTTTTTTTCCCTGTTCTGTTCCTTCTTAAATGTTGTTGTTCTGTGATATCTTTTGGTTCCAACTAATAGTCTATACGTGAAACTGATGTCTTGATCGATGCTTCTTAATCTCCTAAGTGCCTCCACTGTTTTCTAATAATAATCTTTAATAATTTTTATTGTCACAAGTAGGCTTACATTAACACTGCAATGAAGTTACTGTGAAAATTCCCTGGTCACCATATTCCGGCGCCTGTTCGGGTACACAGAGGAAACATTCAGAATGCCCAAATTACCTAACAGAACGTTTTTCGGGACTTGTGGGAGGAAACAGGAGCACCCGGAAGAAACCCACGCAGACACAGGGGGCGCGATTCTCCGATGCCGCGTCGGTGCGACCTCGCCGTCGTGAACTCCGTCGAGTTTCACGACGGCGCAAAACGGCCCCGATCGCAACCGATTCTGGCCCCGGGAATGGGCTAGCATCGGAGCCACGCGGAACACGGGGGGGCATGTCGTAAAATGCACGTCGTCAGCACGTGATGCCCGAATGACGCCACGCCGCGTCTTAAAAGGCATGATCCACGCCAGAAAAGACCCGCAGCAGAAGAGGGAGGAACATGACAGAGCCACGGAGGGCCGCCCCGAGGTTCCGTGATACGGACCTGGAGACCCTCCTCGATGAGGTAGAGCAGCGCAGGGGCATCCTCTGCCCAAGACGAGGGCATCGCCACCCTTCTAGCGCTGTGCGACGGGCCTGGCGTGAGGTGGGCACGGCAGTCAGTGCTGTGGGGCAGACCCCTCGGTCCGGGGAGCAGTGGCGAAAGACGCTCCACGACCTCACCAGGGCTGCCAGGGTAAGTGCCATGAGGGTGCCCCCGGGTCACAACCATTCCTCCCCCCCCCACCCCATGTCCCTCATCACCCCCCCGCCCCGGGCACAAGGGGGAGGGGGGCGAGAGTGAGTGGAGGGGGGTGAACAACGTTACAACAGACCCACATGAACGCTGCGACCCCCTGGAGAGATGACATGGTGTGGCTCCAACTTTCCCCCCACCCAGCATTAATGTAGCCTATATCTGAACGCCCTGATGATACCCGCGTAATTGTGATGCTCTATCCATGCCCCACCCTCCCCCCTCCCAAACAGGACAAGACTGCGCACAACAACCGGGAGCATAATAGAACCGGAGGGGATTCCCGCGTGCTGCACCCCCTAACAGTGTTTGAGCAAAGGGCACTGGACTTCGCTGGGGGATCCGCCACCCGGGAGGTCGCGCAATGCGAGGTTGGAGGCGCAGAAGCAAGTGACACAATCCTGCACGCCACCCCCCCCCCCCTCCCCCCCAGCCCATCCTCTCTCCCCTCACACTCTGCCCACTGGACCACCGTACACCCGGCCGACCGTGTCTAACTAACCCCGTATCATTCTGTTCCCCAGGGCCAGCCGACGAACGTCCAGGGCCGTCTTGTGCCACACAGAGCCGACCATCCGCAACGACACCCGCACCCCTAGGGTCACACGCCAGAGGGTGGCAGGAGGTCGGCCAGGAGTGCCATCTTCTAAATCCGGGACTCTGGAGGGGGACGTACAGAGGACGGACAATGACGACTATCATGGCTGTGCGTTGCCCGAAGGTCGGGCCGCGAGACAGGACAGGACGGGGTCTGTGGACCTAGACGCACAGAGGACGGTGACGCAGTCAATGGACTCACCCGCTGCTGAACTGTACATGGGCCGCGAGCGCCCTGCACCGGGCCATGAGTGGGACCAGGACACAACGGACGTACTGACAGACGAGGACCTAGAGCTTGCGGCACTGCTGTCTCCCACACCATCCCAGAGACACTCACCTTGGTTGGGCAATTAAGTGATGAGGCTCCTGGGTCATGGTCTGGTGTGCACCACACAGCTGAGCCGGTACAGCAGGTGAAGGTCAGAGCAGCCGAGGGGCTGGATGGTCGGAGGGCAGCCCAGGCCCAGCATCCAGCTGCCGCCCAGATGGTTCCCGGGTTCCTGGATTTACTCGACCCACCCGGACACCCGATGCATTTGGAAACCCAGGGACACAATGACGGGATGAGGGCCGTCTTCCAGCAGCTGCAGACGCAGTTAGAGGAGTCAAACCGCATCCAGGAGCAGGGAGTGGTGCCGCTCATGGCAGCCACCCAGGCCGACACCGCACGGGTGGCGTCCGCGGTCAAGGCAATGGGTGAAACGGCATCGGCCATGGGTCAGGTACTGCAAGGCGCTGGGCTTCATGTGCACGCGTCATCCATGGCCCAGGAGAGGGCTGCCCTCTCACAGGCAGCAATACGCCAAGGCCAAAACGACATTGCCGGCGCGCTACGGGCCCTGGCTGAGCCTCACCAGGCCATGGCACAGTCCCAGCACGCCATGGCACAGTCCCAGCACGCCATGGCACAATCCCAGCAGTCAGTCACGGAGAGCATCGACCGCGCACTCACAGGTTGAGGTTGCACAGTCCCTGGCGGGATTGTCTCACTCCCTGGACTCCGTCTCTGCGAACATTCGGACCCTGGTCGATACTGTGCAGGCCTCCAGGACTGGCAGCACCAGGTGTCGGTGGGGCGAAGGGGCACGTCCCCGATCGCACCTCTGTCCCACAGTGAGGCCCGGGGGCCACCGGGCTCCCCGAGGGCGGAGGAGGTTCTGGGGCCCGTCCCATTAACTCCATCACGGGGCGTCGCTGAACGCTCGGCCTCCCCCCGTCCCATCCCTGGCGCATCCGGTGGGCAGTGGGCAGAGCAGAGTGGCACCACATCATCCAACACGCCCGTCGAGCAGCCTGGCCCATCAAGGCCCGGTCGCCCCAGGAAACGAGTGCCGATGGGGAGCCATGTCGCGGGGTGTGATTCTCAGCAGTCTGCCTCCACCCCCGCTGTACCACCTGGGGATACACCTAGACGTAGTGGTAGGGCCCGTAAGGCAAGGAAGGTGGACACACAGTACGTTGGCACGGGTGCAGGGCACAGTTTAGTTGTAGGGGCTAGGGCATCTGTATATAACATTCACTATTAAACTCACTGTTGCCCCTAACTTGTAAGACTCTGTGCTATGTCCAGTGCCACGGGGCTCCTGCTGATGGTGACCAACTGTCACTGGGGTTGATGAGTGGTTAAACGTTGGTGCCGGGTGTGCAGTCCCCCCCCCCCCCCCCCCCCACACAGTCGGACACCGTAGTCCTCGGCACTCCGACGCCAGCGACCCCACACAGGCACGTGATGGAGTGTCTCTGACGAACGCAGCGACCACCGAGGTGGATGGTTCAGCTATTGCCATGAGTCAGACTTTGTCTAACGATTCTGAGCCCACAGCTCATCGCAGAGCGGGCTGTCATCATTCAACATGGCATTGATCACACCCGCTGACACAGTCATCAATGTAGTGCTATACCGTAGTGCCGCAGTGGTAAGGTGATGTCGAATTGGAGCAGTGCACGCAGAGCGGGGGTGCTGGGGCGAGGGGGGCGGGGGATGGTGGGGGTTGCTTGCTGTCCGTGTGCACGACTAACAATGCAAGTGGTAGTGGTACTGTTCAGCTATCCCCTCCCACGCGATGCGTGAACATTGCGGACACCAACGCGTCGCGTGCCCGCTGTCCTCGACGGTGCCGTCGTTCAGCCTCCTGGACATTACCAGCACCCGGGTCGTGTCTGTGTCCTGCGCCCCACGCCCCACCCTGCTGCACGCCATCCTCCTCCACCTCCTCCTCCTCCTCCTCCTCTTCGTTAGTGTTAGCACTGCTGCCATCGGCTTCTCCCTCCGACTCCTCCACCAGGGCATCTCCCCTCTGCATAGCAATGTTGCGCAGCGCACAGCATACCACAACTATGCGACCGACCCTGTCGAGCCGGTACTGCAGGGCCCCTCCGGAGCGGTCCAGGCATCTGAATCTCATCTTCAGCAGGCCAAAGCACTGCTCCACCACACCCCTGGTTGCTGCATGGGCCTCGTTTTACAGGGTCTCCGCATTGGTCTGAGGCCTCCGTATCGGCGTCATCAGCCATGACCTCAACGGATAACCCGTCGCCCAGCAACAAGCCCCTCAGCTGGGGAGGGGGGCATCCCTCGAACATTGCGGGGAACCTTGCACACACGTGCATGATACTCATGTGGGTCGCAGACCACCTGGATGTTCATGGAGTATGTGCCCTTCCTGTTAGTGAACACTTCCCTGTTGCCTGCAGGCGGGTGCATGGGGACGTGAACACCATCGATCACTCCCTGGACCATCGGTATCCCGGCCACCTTGGTGAATCCACGGCTCGTGCTTCCTGATGTGCTCGGTCCTCGAGGAATGTAATGTAATGCTCCGTGATGGCGAACAGGGCATCGGTCACGTCCCGGATGCACCTGTGGACCGATGCCTGTGATTTCCCAGATAGGTCCCCGCTCGGAGCCTGGAAGGAACCGGTAGCGTAGAAGTTTAGGGCCACCGTCACCTTGACGGATACCGGTATAGCGTGTCCTCCTCCCGCTCCACGTGGGGCGAGGTGCGCCACGAGGTGGCAGATATGAGCGACCGTCTCCCTGCTGAACCGTAGTCTCCTCCTGCGTGTGAGGTCCAGTAGGGCTTCCAACAACATTGGGCCACGGTACACACTAGGCTTTGATGGCCACCTGTGGCTCCCTGGCACCTCCATCGGTGGCTCCTCCTCCTCCCCCCCCCATCCCCATCCACTTCGACATCAGTGCCCACATCCTGTGCCTTCCTCAGCGTTTGAGGGTCAATGTTCCCCTCAGTATCCCCCTGAACAAACCGGCCATGAGCGCCTGCGGCCTGCGCGGCGACGACGGGCCACTCCGCGGTCATCCCCTCTGCTGCATCAGCAACCCCTGCATCTGCATCCACTGTGGGCTGTCGTTGTCGACGCTGCTGGATGGCTAACTGCAGAGCAGCGGCTCCAACCACTGCGGTGAACATCGCTGTCTGGTTGGCACACATGGTGACCTACAGAAAGGTGGTGGGGGGGCAGAGAAACGACATGTTACACAGAGGTTCGTCGACACCTCGGCAGCTGGCTGCCACGGGATACCTGTGTGCCCCGGTGGCCTGGTCGCGCTGCTGACACACAGCCAGCCTAACCCCTGGTCACTTTCTGCATCCAACGGTCAGTTAACAACGTCCTCCTCACCGGTGCGTCAGTGGGCTCTGCCAATCAGCCACACGACAACCTGCGGGCATGTCCTCGTCACCGTTCTGCAATGGCAGGGCGGCTGACATGTGGCATCCGCGGATGGATGACCCCCCTCCACTCCCTCCCTCTCCCCATCCCACCTCCACTCCCTTCCTCTCCTACCTCCACTCCCTCCCTCTCCCCCTCCCACCTCCACTCACTCCCTCTCCCCCTCTCACCTCCACTCCCTCCCTCTCCCTCCCACTCCCTCCCTCTCCCCCTCTCACCTCCACTCCCTCCCTCTCCCCCTCCCACCTCCACTCCCTCCCTCTCCCCCCTCTCACCTCCACTCCCTCCCTCTCCCCCCTCTCACCTCCACTCCCTCCCTCTCCCCACTCCCCACCTCCAGTCCCTGCCACCCCCCCCCCCCCCACCCCCCCGTTGGCTGCAGCGTTCTCGGGGAAGCCTTCCCCAGTCTGCGGAGACTCCGGGACAGTCCGCTCACCTCCTCAGCGGTCATCGTCAGCCAGCACGACTGGCTCACCACTAAAAAAAGCAGGTGTGAATGGCGACGGCGTGAACTGGGGTCACGCCGACGGGACTTCGGCCCATCCAGCCCGGAGAATAGCGGGGGTACCGGAGAATCACCATTTTGGGTGCCTCAGGCGATTCTCTGGCTTGCGCCGCGCGGAACCCGACGGGACTGATTTTGCCTCTTGGGAGAATCGCGGGAGCGCGTCGGACCGGCGTCGCGTGAAAAAGTGGCACGGCCCGCGATTCTCCCAACCGGCGCGGCATCAGAGAATCACGCCCAGGGAGAATGTGCAGACTCCACACAGACAGTGACCCAAGCAGGGAATCGAACCTGGGATCCTGGAGCTGTGAAGCAACAGTGCTAACCACTATGCTATCTTGCCGTCCCATCTTTGTTACAAAACACCAGTACCATTATAAAGCTAAAAATGCCACTTGAAAGCAAATAAAAATTTATTCCCAATTTATTTCCTACTCTTTTGTATGCAGATTTTGATTGCAATCTCCATAATCCCTCAAAAGTAAAAGAGTGAAGGAAATGTTGAACGTTAAATTCCACAAGGCCTTGACTGTAATCCCAAAGAAACCAGCAGAATCCTGAGGGAAACAGCATAAAATGCCAATTTCAGCTGCTTCTGCTGTTGACCTCAGGGTTCTGTTGGTCTCGGGTTGAAGTTGGAGTAGGAGACCAGTGTAGGGTGCCAGAATTTCAAAGTGATACAGTGGAGTCATGCAATGTTACGATATAGAAAAGAAGATACAAGGATATTTTTATCAGGATCTTATACTCACGAGGCATGGTAAGTTTCTGTGGCCATTCTATAGGGAACTCAAGCCATTTGTCACCATTAGAATATACAGGAAGGCTCTCGTTTATTGGGTAGCTAAATGTCGCTAGATTCGTTACATTTTGCATTTTAAAATAGCGAAGTAACACTGGAGATGTTGCTGGAGCTGTTTTTTTCCCTGGCTTTCCAAGTCCGAGACGAATCTTCCAGGGGTTGCCTATGTCTTCTGGGAGATTAATCTGGAATTTCAAAGTGTTGTGGAAGCTATATATCATTATGTTATTTTTAAATTAAATCTCAGTAGTGTCTTTAAAAGCACCAAATATTATCAATTCATTTTCAAATGTTGTATCATTTTACCACAATATAGTCAATTACCATTGTCATAATTTTTGGGATTAAAACTTATTAGCTATCCCAATTAATTGCATCAATATTATTACATTTAGCCAATATATTAGCCAATACATTTATTATATATCTAATAATACTGTTAAATTAAAAAAAGATCATTGACAACCTACTCCACAATTTTTAAAATTAAGGCTTTACATGCTAACACATGTTAATTTTGACAGTCCAGATAATCTTTTAAACTTTTTTATAACCTAATGTTTGTCACATCACTTGCACTGCAATTTTTACTATTCTAGCGAATTGGTGTTAAAACCTCTATTACTTTCAATTTAGATTAGTAATTTAGAAATAGCTGGATAATCTACTCATTATTTCAAAATTTGAACTAATTGATTCTTTGTATAGAAACAATGTGCAAAGGTATGGGGAAAAGGCAAGAGAGTGGCACTAAGTTAGAATGCTCATTGAGAGAGACAGTGTAGACATGATGGACCAAATGGCCTCCTCCTGTGCCATAACAATTCTGTGAACAGGAGCTCAGTAAAACCTGCTCAAATCCACAATAGCATGAAACTGGAAGAGTTAGTTAACTACAGAATGAGTTAGACAAAGTAACCCCAATATTCATTTCTCGGTCATGTGCTGGACATTGCAGCACACTTCTAGTTTGGGTGAGCTCTATCAGTCAAGGTTGCGTTGTGCTCAGGTTTGTTAGGTTGGGTTACTAACATGACCCTGTTGCATTCTCAGCGCAAGACAGCCTCTGGTAGGGAAATCAGGAATTAATGAGAGAATCAGAAGCATAGCTCCAGGTCTGAACAGCTATAGCTCTGTGGCTGCTTGTGGCATTTGGAGTCTTGTAAATACTGTTGCAGGACAATAACAAGAAAACCTCTCTTTCAACTCTAAAATTCATCCAAACCTGCCAAAATAAACTGTTGACCTATTGGCCCTCAATTTTCTCTCCGAGCCCCTCAGGCTCTCCAATCTGAGGGAGTGCCCAAGGCTGAGCTTCTTTAAAGTGTCAATCCCAGTGTCCCTGATACATAAGGAAGGGAAATTTAAGCAGGAGATATATTTCTCTAATATTCTAATATCCTTTGGCAATTGCAAGTGCCGGCCCTGCTCCAAGCTCCTGGGCAACCCCAGATATCCTGAGGAAAAGTAAAAGCAAAGGACACATGGGGCGGGATTCTCCCATCCCACGGCAGAGTGTCCACTGTTGCGTTTTACGATGGCGTGAACAGGCCGCTACCAGGAGTAATTCTGGCCCCTACAGGGGGCCAGCATGGCGCTGGAGTGGTTCACGCCGCTCCAGCTACCGACCCGGCACGAACTGTGCGCCACGCATTCTGCGCATGCACAGTGGTGCCGGCGCTAAGCGCACATGCGCGGTGGCCTCCTACAACGCGCCGGCCCCGACACAACATGGCGTAGGAGTACAGGGGCCGGCACAAAGGACAAGAGGCCAGGGGACAGAGAAGCTGGCCCGCCGATCGGTGGGCCCCCTGGGTTGGAGCCCCCCTCACCCCCTCAGGCCGCCACCCGACCCTTGCATGCAGAGTTCCCAGTCGGCTGCGAGCAGGTGTGGACGGCCCCGGCGGGACTCAATGTTTTAACTGCGGCCGCTCGGCCCATCCCGGGCCAAGAATCGGCGGACCGGCCGCGTAGAGCGGCCCGCAACCAGCGGTATGCCAAACATGCTCTGCGGAGAATCGTGTGCTGGCGTCGGGCTGGCGTGGTCCAGTCGCGGGGATTCTATGGCCCGGCCCCGGGCTGAGAGAATCCCGCCCATGATGCATTGATTCTCTACATTCTTTTCCTCCCCCGAGCTCATATGGAATGAACATTGCCCATGCTTTAGTGAGAGTAATATGCCCAATAACGTGGCTGGAACAATGTAAGTTTGTCTAGTCGACACAAGTGAAAATCCGAAGGACATTTTGAAATGACATGGCATGATCAGCATGAGAATAATATTTCAGATGGAGCTCTTCATCAATGCTGCTATGCTTCACACAGCATTTGTCACCAGTAATCTATAAATAGTTTCGGCACCACAGTTGCTTGCAGTGCATTTACTTACATCTTATAATGCTATAATTACAGGTTTGTTTCTTAGCTGCTCTTATTAAACACACTTAAAACATTTGTTTCAGACTGAAAGGGATGGTATAGGGACTCAATTTATTGTCTGATTACTAAGCAAAAGATATTTACACTACACAATTACTGGTTTTCAAATTTAATTTCCAACTTACAAAAATAGAAAACATGTAATTGTGGTGTTGAAATGATTGCACCATTAAAGAAGGAACTTGCATTTATATAGGGACTTTCACAGCCCACTTCACAAGAAATGAAATATTGTGAAGGGTTGTATTGGAGGAAATATCAAACACTTTGAAAGGATGTCATCAGGATCAATCACCAGGTTTTGTGATGACATCCGTCTGACATTCCTCATTTTGTGCAGTGAGCAGTTTCTGCTTTGATTCCAGTTTAGCCTGCCCTTCTAAAAGTAGAAATTTATGGGTATTTTAAGCAGTTTTTATTAGCTGGACTGTGATATCAGTTCAACACAGCTACTGCACCCCCCCCCCCCCCCCCCCCCAAACAAGCATCTATACTTGGCCCCTTGCTTTTCTACATGCTGCACCTTGGCAACGTCAACTGCAATCAGGGGATCAACTTGAAATGAATGCTGCAGTAAATACATTTACCTCTGGTAAGGAACAGTGCTAGAAGATTAGTGGGCAGCTACTGTCATTCCTCTGTACAAAAAGAGATGTAGGACAAATCCAGGAAATTGGAGACTATTTAGTTTCATGTCAGTGGCAGGATAAATATCTTTATTGAATTTTTACTGAAAGATGTTACAGAAAAAAATATCTGAACATGTAATGAAGATTCACTTGGCGACAGAGAACTTGAGTATTTCTGAAAAAATAGACACGCTGTTGAACCTTTTAAACTTGCACTCATCAGTACAGACAAAGCCTGTGCAAGCCGGGATTGGGGTTTTGAGCCAAGGGTAAACACCGTGGGGGGGGGGGGGGGGGGGGAGGAGGAGGAGGAGGAGGAGGAGGAGGAGGAGGAGGGATGATGTAGAAGGAGGGCTGTTCAAGGAAGGTAGGTGAGCTAAGGGCAAACACTAGGGGGCAATGTGAAAGGGAGGCTGTGCAAGGGGGGTGGGGGAAGGACGAGAGCTCACAATGGGAAGCAAAGGGGCAAGGAGGTGGATGAAGAGGTACTCCTCTTTATGTGACGATGCACACAGCCTCCTGATGGAATGGATATAGGTCCAGGTGAGGCATGGGAACCTCTCAGGTGATGGGCTCGGCAGGGAGTGTACCAATGTCCACTACTGCAATGAAAGAGTCCAGTCTTAATGCTGCAGAACAACAGGTGGCATATCTACCTGCACATCGTGAGGCTCCAGGTAAATCAGAGGCACACAGACATTGAGAGAAGGCGGCTGAACTCTGTTCTATAATACAGGTGCAGCACCAACATCTCGACACTCAGGTTTGTTGTGCCCTTCACAATCTAGCTAGGCAGGTGAGGCCTTTCCAGAGTGTGACCTGGAGGAGGATGAGTCCCCTTTAAAGATGAAGATGAGCACGTTCAGGAAACCCAGGGGATGCTGAGGGACAACATGAGCATACTGATGCCATGGAGGAGGGGAAACATGGGTGATGTGCCCATGATACCCTAACAGCTGAAATGTTCCAAGAGGAGCAAAATTAAGTTCAATCAGCAGGAGGCATGTTCTTCAGCCCTCCAAGCCATTTTGTGATTTCTGAGGGAATAGCCATCATTGAAAGGATGGATCTTGCATTCACATTTGGGCCTTAAGAGTCACAAAACACTGGGATTAGATGTCAGCTCTGGTCATTAGTGTCCTGATAATGCACTCACGCTGGCAACGCAAAGTCCACCAAGGAATAACACCAATGTGAGCCGACGCTAGAGAGTTCCTGTGGGAAGATGCTTCCTGGGAAATTATCAAGTTAGGAAACTTGGAGACACAGAGTCACATATCTGATGTGCTCTCCTCAGCTTTTGCTATCTCTTGAGGACTGAGGGTTGAGAACTCACTCATCATACACTTCTAATAAAGAATTATACACATCACCCTCCCTGATAACACAGAAGGACCCAGTAACATGTTGCACTGAGGTTGAAATCACATGAATGTTAATCTTAAATGGGGACACTGTGTGAGAAAGGTTAAAACAGAATAAGAAGATTACAAAGATCCAAAGCAAAATGCTTTTGGCTCACTATTACATTCACATACACATGGAATGGTTTTCAAAAAGTGCAATAGTCACAGTGATAGAGAACATCCGCAGCAAGGGCAGAGGCAGCCTGCTGTCTTCTACATCCTGATGCCTGTGATTACCTTTGCAGACATCCTCTGGTGCCTGAGTCCTGGAGGGGCCCAACTTTATGAGGGCATTCTGATCAGGGGCAGAGGCAACTTCAGCGTCCTGCGCTGCTGGAGTTAATGCGGGCACAGGCAAATGGGACTGTGAGTGGCTGCACACTCTCGGATTGTCCTGAGTGGAGTTCCCTGGGGTGTCCAGCTGACGGGCATCCATCCTGTGGGTTCCAGAGGGCCTGGGCATCACTCCTGCGGGGGATAGGGCACCTGGATGGAGGTTAAGATGCCTCCTCCCCGTGTGACCTCGATCCAGAAGATGCCAACCAGAGTGTGTGACCATGGAGGTAATGACTGAGTGCAAATCCAGCAGGACCTGCTGGACCAAGTTCTCCATGGTCTTTGCCAACCTTCCCATGGTGGCCTCGAGCTGCTCACATTTTGAAGAGACTCCTCCATTGTGCACTATACTCAAACAATTGATTGTTGAAGCTCTGTCCAATGTCCGCTGCCTCTCTTTGCATCCCCACCAAGAAACTGATAGCCACTTCCAAAGGTTCATCATCTGACTGGGATTGAGAGGGTGGCTTTTCTCCAGTGGCCCTCTGAACGCCGGATATCAGGAGCTGAGTTCTCCGATTTTGTGGCTATGACCGGAGAAAGCGTCTGGTCTTACGACCAAACAGTCGTCGCGCCCCCTCACTGTTGATCCACCCAGTGAGGGGCTAGTAGCTGCACCACAAAACCTTACCTGCAGATATGGACGCAGAATGGCCGAGTCCGTAGCCGTGCATCCGTGCACGCCGGCGACCTGTGGTGGCCGCGCCGTACAACATGCCCCCGGCCGCGCGCGGATCTGGCCTGCCAGATAGCACCCGCCTGTAACCCCCCCCCCCTTGCTACCCATGGACCACCCACCACCAGTACCCCCAGCCCCCGCCGAAGCCCCCCCTGTCAGCAGAATGGCTCCCCCCCCCTCCGCGGACTGTGGCGGCGCTGGACAGATTCCACAGCCAGCATGCGAGGTCCCCGAAAATTGAGAGGACATGCGACCGATGGCGTCGCGAAGTCGGCCCATTGGGGGCGGAGCATCAGGGGAGGGCCTCAGGTGACGTCCGTTGGCCGTCCCAACGGCATGCGCCGTACTCCTCGAGTATGCCGTTTTTGAGGGAGTGAAGCATCCGGAACAGGCGCCACCCCGATTTCGCCGTAAAAACGGATTCTACAGCCAATCGCTGAACGGGATTTTGGGGTCGGCAATTGGAGAATCCCGCCCAGGGTTGTCCCGGCCTTCTATTGCTGCTGGGATGTGTCTGTGCGATGTTCTCCAGAAAGTAACCTCGAGTCTAAGCTTGAACTACGCCCCACCAAGGTTTGTGTCTCTGCACTGGTGGAGGGTGGGGGTGAGTGCTTCCTGAACTCCCTCATTCTTAGATGTGCTTTGGGGGTTCAGAGGATGCCTGGGCTGGCTATCTGGCTGCAGTCTGTTGGCACCAAAAAATACAAAAGACAGTTTTAGTGGATGAGCTTAAGCTAATTCAAAGTACATGATACTCAATGTGAATTGCAGGATTCGGTTCAGTGACATCTGGGCTGAAATTAGTCTGAGATTGTTGCAAGAGGTCAAGCTCTGCGTCACCACAGGCATGCTCCCGATCCTCACCAATGAGTTCTGCAGCAGACTCCTCGAACTTAGTGAGGCCGATGATCTCTGTTGTCCCTGCCCCGGTCTGGGCTCGCTCTCGCTTTGTATGCGGAAGTTTGGCCTTTATGGGGACAAAAGAAAAATTGCTCAGAGGTGATTGACAGAGGTGGGATGAAATACACTTCCCCTGTGAGTGGCGCGCCCTCTTCAGAAGGGACAGTAATTGCAGTTGGAACAACAAGGCAGACAGGACGGTGGTGACGTGAAAGTCTTGTTGAGAGAGTCAATGTTGATATGTGTCCCCTGCAACTGAATGTGTGAGACCCGTTAAGAGAGTAGCTGCTTGAGAACATGATGCCACGCTGAGAATTTGACAGTGGATGAAGCTGAAAGAGAACTTACACTGACAGTGTGAATGAGATCATTCATCTGTTTCCTCCACTGGATGGTGTTTTGCAGGTGGGTGGCAGCTGTACTGACCTCCTTTGCAACAGTCTCCCAAACCGGAGAGGTGAGGTTATTGTACTTCTTTGATTTGTCCCTAGGGCATAGCACATGTTGGTGGGCCCGGATTCCCAGAGTGAGGGCCCGGTGCTGAAAGCAGGTGCTGCCTTCTTGTTGAGGCTGCTAGCCTTTTGCTGCTGAATTCCTATCATATTGGAGGGTCCACTAAATTCAGGAGGGTTGGAGAGAGTAATCTAAGTGTCCTGGACTGGGATATGGTGCCAGGACATTTGAATCAACCAGTTCACGGCGGTGGACGAATCAGTTGCAGGTCCAACAGAGGGTGAGGAGGGGAACTCGCCTGTACATAATTAATGAGGTTTCAAGCCGAGAATCTGGTGTGGGATCCCACCAATCTAGCCAGCAGGGAAGGCACTGCCAGAGCCGCTCTCCGCCACACTTAGTCTCAAAATTGAAGAATTCTGCCCTGTGCTCTGAGTTTTCCAAGAACAGCTGGGAGTATTGTCCATTTGCCTGTTGAGAACAGCTAAATGGATGTGTTGTTTGATATGATCCATCAGCCATTGGAATGTACAGTACAAAGACCTGGCATCACACGGGCGTTGAAATTCACTTCTCACAATACTCATTTGTATGGCAGGCAGAACATTGGTTAGCTCATTTGGCTGGCAAAGCTGGTTTGTGATGTGGAGCACCGTTTCAATTCCCGTACCGGCTGAGGTTATTCATGAAGGCCCTGCCTTCTCAACCTTGCCTGAGGTATGGTGACCCTTAGGTTAAATCACCCCCCGTCAGCTCACTCTCAAAAAAGGGAGAGCAGCCTATGGTGTCTTTCAGGCAGAACATCTTTTAGACCTGATGATAGAATACCACTCCTTTTGGCAATATATAGTAGCAGCATGAAACAGCTAGCTTCACCCATCTCCCAAATTTGAATTTCAGTTAATGTTGGCTGTATACTCGAGTAACTGGTGGAGTCTCCATGGCAACTTCTCTATTAATTAGAGTCACCTTGACAACCAATCAGCAGCCTCTTTTGCAGTATCAACTGTGCGTTTTGAAATTTGTTATTCTTGAAAATCTGTCATGATTAGTGCAAGACAAAAAGCTTTGACAGCATGGCTCTTTTATCAGCAGTACAACAAAGAATAGTCAGCACATATTTCAAAAGAGAAAGTCATCCTTGACCAACTTTATTGAATTCTTTGTGAAAGTAAAAGGAAGAATAGACACGGGTAATGTACAGCTTAATTCTCCATCGGCAGGATCCTCCTGTCCGCCAGCAGCACACCCACACCCATGGGTTTCCTGACGGTGTGAGGTGGCCATAATGGGAAACCCCATTTGTAGGCTGCAAGAATGGAGAATCCCGCTGCCGGAGGGGGTGCGCCGGAGAATCCCGTCCGTAGTGTGTGGAATAGAAACAGACATATCAACAAAAATTTTCAATAAGCTACCATATGATAAACTCATGATAAAGATCATGAATTGGAATTGGGGGAACGTTTCTTTATTCATTCATGTGGTGTTGGCATCGCCAACTCGGCCAACATTTATTGCCCATCCCTAATTGCCCTCGACAAGGTGGTGGTTAGCTGCCTTGTTGAACTGCTGCAGTTCATGTGGTGTCGCTACAGCCATAATGTTGTTAGGAAGGGAGTTCCAGGATTTTGATCGGATGGCAGTAAAAGAACAGTGATATATTTCCAAGTCAGGGTGGTGAGGGGCTTGGAGTGGAACTTCAGGTGGTGGTGTTCCAATGTATTTTCTGTCATTGTCCTTCAAGATGGTGAGGGTTATGGGTTTGGAAGGGAGCTTTGATGAGTTCTTGTAGATGGTACGCACCACTGCTGCTGTGCGTTGATGGTGGAAGGAGTGTGTTTGTGGAAATAATGTGTAATGAACTCCAATTGGCTTTATTGGTTGGCCAATTGGAGTATGAGCTCCCTCAATGATAGCTCATTGAAGGGGCCCATATAATCACCTGTGTAGGCTTTGTGAGCAGTCTTAAGTTGACTGGACTGCTAGCAGCACTGTTTGTAGCTGCTCCTGTAATATCGTTATTGTAAATAAATATTGGTGTGGTGACGGAACTCCTGCCTCCCGTGGATTACTACAGTGGCGAAGAGGTAAACTACGGATTTTGCGGAGATCAGCTGCCGCACTCGGAGGGTAAGCCTTGCCATTTTAAAAATGCCGATTTTGGGATGTCAGAGGCATTCGACCCGGCTATTGAGGACTGGTCCCAGTATGTGGAGAGAATGTGTTACTTCTTCTGGGCAAATGATATACTGACGGACGAAAGGAGACGGCTTATCCTGCTGTCGGCGTGCGGACCCTCCGCTTTCGCCATTATACGTAGTCTGACTTATCCCGATGCGCCGGACACGAAAACTTTCCAAGAAGTAACGGAATTGGTGAAAGAGCACTACGACCCAAAACCACCCCTAATTTTGCGTAGGTACAGATTCTACACAGCGAAGCGGGAAGACAGGGAGTCAGTCACGAATTTCTTGACCCGCCTGAGAAGGCTGGCGGGAAAATGTGAGTTCGGCCCGATGCTAAATGAAATGCTTCGGGACCGGTTAGTGAGTGGTCTAAACAACCTCACAATACAGAAACGCCTGTTGGTGGAAACGGAGCTAGACTGCAGGCAGGCGTTACAGCTCGCACTGTCCCTAGAAAAGGCAGCAAGTGGGGCGCAGGAACTACAGGGCACGCCAATGGAGGTAGATACTTGTGAGAGGGACTACCGAAACGGGTCCTGCTACCAGATAGCCGCTCTCAGGAAAAACCTGAGGAATAGAGGGAAAAAGGAAAACCCCAGAACTGCCCCCAAGTCTGCCAGGACAAACTGGAGACAGAGAGAAGTACCAGCTGAGGCTCCCCCAACAGAGAAGGACCGTTTCTGGCACTAGACAGAGTGGGGTAACAACGACAGAAACCCTAGAAGGAGGTGGCAAAAGAGGAATAGCAGGTGGGGACGCAGGGAAGTACACAACCTAGACGCCCCATCCTCCTCCGAAGGGGAACAATTATATAATATTACAACGAAGAAGGCAGAACCCATTAGGATTACCCCACGGATGAACGGGCGGCCGACAATAATGGAAGTAGACACGGGTGATGCCGTATCAGTAATGGGAGTGGCAGCATTTAGAAAAATCAAAGATGGACTCCAGCCACTAACCCTAACAAAAACATCGACGAAACTTAAAACCTACACGGGGGGACCCCTGGAAGTTCTAGGCACGACTCATGTACCTATGGAATATGAGAAACAATTGCTCAGATTACCGTTGACGATAGTAGAGAGCTCCGGACCGAGCTTAATTGGACGGAACTGGCTGAAAGACCTAAAATTAGATTGGATGAAAATTTTCCAGAGTGGAAGCGGGCAGTTGAGTGGAGTACTCCAAAAATACCCGGAGGTCTTCCAGGAAAGTTTGGGGGAAATCATAGGCGCCAAAGCAACTTTGCATGTGGACCCAGAAGCCCTTCCGAAATTTTGTAAGGCCAGGCCTGTACCTTTTGCATTAAGGAAGAAAGTAGATGACGAAATAGAAAGGTTACGACGCGACGGCATTATCAGACCAGTACAGTTCTCGGAATGGGCAGTGCCGTTGGTACCAATTTTGAAGCCAGACGGCTCGATACGTCCCTGTGGAGATTTCAAACAGACAGTAAACAAATACGCACTGCTGGACAAATACCCAATGCCGAAAATAGACGACCTATATGCCAAATTGGCAGGTGGGCTTTAGTTCACGAAACTAGACATGAGCCACGCCTACCTGCAGTTAAAACTGGACAAGGGCTCCCAGAAGTTCGCTACTATCAACACCCTGAAGGGCCTTTTTCGTTATACTAGGCTACCTTTTGGAGTGTCATCAGCCTGCGCTATATTCCAGCGTACGATGGAAAATATTCTGCAGGGACTACCGCAGGTGCCGATTTATTTGGACGATGTCTTAATCACGGGTAGGACAAACAGGGAACTCTTAAGGAACCTGTAGGAAGTGCTCAGGGGTTTCGCAAAGGCAGGCGTACGGCTAAAAAGGGAAAAATATGTTTTTCAGGCCCCACAAGTGATGTACCTGGGATATAAAGTAGACGAGTCAGGCTTACATCCATTAGAAGACAGAGTAAGGGCAATAAAAGAAGCCCCAGCTCCCACCACGGTCCAGGAGTTACGATCATTTCTAGGGTTGGTAACCTATTATGGAAAATTTATTGACAATAGGGCATTCATCCTCGAACCCCTCCACCAGCTACTAAAAAAGGGGCAAGAATGGAAATGGTCCACCCGCCAAAACCGAGCATTTAGGGACATTAAGGAACAGCTGTCATCCGAAAATGTCCTAGAGCATTATGACCCAAGGAAGGAGATGGTGGTCACTTGTGATGCATCCCCCTACAGGGTAGGAGCCGTCTTAGCCCATATAGGAAGGAATGGGGAAGAACGGCCAATAGCCTATGCTTCGAGGACCTTGGTGATGGCTGAGAGGAAGTACGCCCAAATCGAGAAGGAAGGACTGGCGGTGATATTCGCAGTAAAAAAAAATTCACCAGTATCTGTACGGGCGGAAACTCACCATAGTGACGGGCCATAAGCCGTTATTAGGGTTATTAAAAGAAGACAAGTCAATACTCCCGATTGCATCAGCTAGAATCCAACGCTGGGCGTTGCTACTGGCGGCATATAGATACGTTCTGGAGCACAGACTGGGAACGCGAGTAGCACATGCAGATGCTTTGAGCAGACTTCCCCTCGCGGACACTCCGCCGCAAATACCAAAAGTAGAGGAGACAGTAATGACTCTAAATTTTTTGGACACCCTACCAGTAGACGCACAACATATTCGGTTGTGGACGCAAAAAGATCCAGTTTTAGCCAAGATGAAGCATTTACTGCTAACGGGGGAACTAGAAAGACCAGTGGAGCCCCAGATGCACCCATACTGGAGCAGAAAGGACCAAATAACCGTAGAAGACGGTATCCTATTATGGGGAGCCCGGGTAATCGTCCCAGCTCAGGGCCGTCAGACAATCTTAACTGAGTTACATCACGGACACCCAGGGGTGTCTAAAAGAAGATGCTAGCTCGAAGCTACGTTTGGTGGCCAGGTTTGGACACAGACATAGCAGCCTTGGTACGTCGGTGCCAGGAGTGCCAACAGCGGCAAAGAGTGCCACCACCGGCGCCATTGCACCCGTGGGAATGGCCAGGCAGACCGTGGACCCGCCTGCATATTGACCACGCCGGCCATTTCATGGGCTCAATGTTTTTGGTGATAGTGGACGCCCACTCCAAATGGTTAGACGTCCACCGGGTAAACACGGCAAGCACAGCATCGACAATTGAAAAGCTCAGGGCCTCGTTTGCAACACATGGACTTCTGGAGGTATTGGTGTCGGACAACGGAACGGCATTCACAAGTGGGGAATTTGGAAAATTCCTGAAGGAAAACGGAGTCCGTCACATCAAAACGGTCCCTTACCATCCAGCGACCAACGGCCTGGTATAGAGAGTGGTCCAGACACTTAAAGTGGGACTCAAGAAGCAGCCAGCAGCGTCAATAGACACAAAGCTCTCCCGCTGGCTGTTTGATTACAGGACCACACCGCATTCCACAACGGGCATACCGCCAGCTGAACTCTTATTGGGAAGGCGGCTGCGAACGAGGCTGAGTCTCCTTTTCCCAAATTTAACGGGGAAAGTGGAGAAACAACAGGAGGCCCAACGCAGGGGGCATGATAATAGTCGGCAGCAGAGACATTTCCAGGTGGGGGCACCGGTTTGAGTCAAGAATTATGGGAATGGATAAACGTGGGTCAAAGGCACGGTAGAGTCCCAAACAGGGCCCATATCCTATGAGGTTTCAATAGGAGGTAAGGTGCTGAAGAAACACCTAGACCAAATAAAGGCAGCGGAACCACACCTGGAGGCAGGCGAAGCAGGACCGCCTCAAGCTGGGATAGCCCAGAGGGAAAGGATACCCACACCCCAGCCCCGAGCAATTTCTGCAGACCCCGTCATCCAGTCATCAGAGTCGGAGATGGACACACTTGACGAGGCCGCCGCGACACCTCTCCCCGAGGAGGAGGAAGAACAACTTCCAAGGAGGTCGTCAAGGAAAAGACGGGCACCTATAAGGTACACCCCGCCCACTTCGGAGAACGACCCGGCGGACGACACAGAGGTGACAGACCCAGACATGAGGAGCAGGAAGAAGCTCAGAGGAATGCCAGCTGGCAGGAATTCCTCGGACCTTGGGGGGGAGGGGTGTAATGAACTCCAATTGGCTTTATTGGTTGGCCAATTAGAGTATGAGCTCCCTCAATGATAGCTCATTGAGGGGGCCCATATAATCACCTGTGTAGGCTTTGTGAGCAGTCTTAAGTTGACTGGACTGCTAGCAGCACTGTTTGTAGCTGCTCCTGTAATATCGTTATTGTAAATAAATATTGGTGTGGTGATGGAACTTCTGCCTCCCGTGGATTACTACAGAATGCCAATCGAGTGGATTGCTTTCCAATGCTTTGTCCTGAATAGTGTTGAGCTTCTTGAGTGTTCTTGGAGCTGGAGTGATCCAGGCAAATGGAAAGTATTCCATCGCACCCCTGACTTGGGTTTTGTAGATGGTGAACGGACTTTGTGCAATGTGACTCACCACAGAATTCCTAATTTCCGTTATGCTTTAGCAGTCACAATACTATATGGCGAGTCCAGTTCAGATTTTGTCCAATTCTAACCCCCAGGATGTTGATAATGGAGGATTCAGTTATGTTAATACTATTGAATGTCAAGAATAGTTCATTCTTTCTTGTTGGAGATGGCTATTGTCCATGTGTGGTGTGAATGTTACTTGCCATTTGTCAGCCCAAGCCTGGATTACTCATTGTCCAGGTCTTGCGATATTTGGATGTGGACTGTTTCAGTATTTGAGGAGTTCCGAATGGTGCTGAACAGTCATCATCGAACATCCCCACTTCTGACTTTATGATGGAAGGAAAGTCATTGATAAAACAGCTAAAGATGCTTGGTACGAAGACACTCCTCTGAGGAACTCATGTGGTGATGTTCTGGAACAGAGATAATTGATCATCAGCCACCACAAGCATCTTCCTTTGTTGGAGATAACTCCAACCAGTGGAGAGTTTCCCCCTTGATTCCCATTGACTACAGTTTTGCTGGGGCTCCTTGATGCCACACTTGATCAAATGCGGCCTTGATTTTAAGGGCAGTCACTCTCGCCTTACTGGGAGTGGGAGCAGCATAGTGGATAGCAAACTGGACACAAAACAGAAAACAGAAAGTTGGGGGTTAAAGGTAGTTACTCAGATTGGTGGAAACTGAGAGTGGTATCCCACTGGCATCTGCGCTGGGATGATTGTTATTCATTATTTACACAAATAATTTGGCCTGAAGAATTTGGATTGCAATGTCAACATTTATGGGTGACTGTAAATACATAACATGAGATGGAATTTTCCCTGAAATTGGCAAGGTTATTTGCCGGCATGAAAATTGCCGTTTGACCCTCCGACGGCAATGGTGGATTTTTCCACCATATTTTGAGCTCCCAACTTAATTACTGATGCACGGATTTCACACCCTCTTGCTGGCAAAGTGTCTGCTGTGACATTAGAGCTCTACTCTGGGTGCCATCATTGTGCTCTGGGTGTCATACATCCACAGGGTTTACACTCACTGTCAGCTCAAGGAACACCACCATTCACTCTGACAAACACCTCAAGCGGGATTCTCCATCAGCTGACGCCAGACCCGGGAAGCGTGATTGGGCGGAGAATTGGTTCTGATGCCGAAATCATGGTGGGCGTCGGTTTCACGGCAAATCACAATTCTCTGGTGCCTCGACAGCGGCGTTTGCGTTCCACTCCACACATACAGTAAACCCGTTGCCGTCTCATTACCGGCTTAATCTGGTATTCTCTGGGACTTCTGCGATTCTCCGCCTCAACTGGGGGGATTTCCTGACGATGTGGTTCACTTGTGTTTTTAAAAATCAAAAACAGGCGCCGTGGCTGATGAGGGAGAGAAAGGAAGTAGGACAAGCAGAGATGCTTCCGGTCCTGACACTGGCCGGGCCTGCTGGGGGGTCCTGCCAGGGCCTGTGGGGTGGAGGGGTGATGGGGGGACAGGCATGGGGCTGGGGCGACCCCTCACCCACAGGACTGCGGTGTCCAAGCACGGACTGCCATTGCAGTGGCCTGCACGGCAGCCATCTTGCTGAGCACCACGCTGACCACCCACCTTGGCTTTGGTTCTGCAGAGTGACACCGGCCGTATGGGTGTCCCCACCCCACCACCTCCAACCCCAGCCCCCACCCTACCTTCCACCATACCATCCCTACCCCAGGGGCTGCCACCCACCAGTGGGGCATCATGCAGTCCACCCAAGGGCAACACCCACAGTAGCTCCGATGGCGGGGCGGGAGGGGGGGGGAGGGCAGATGGGGGCCACAGATCATACCGCTGGCATGGACAGCGTCGGCAGATAGTACCCCTGACAGAAGAAAGGGCCCAGATCCTGCTCAGGTGTCCCAGGTGGTCTCATGCCACCCTGTCCGGGGTGGGGGTGGGGGTGGGAATCTGAGGTGTTGTGGTGTTCCGGCACCTCCCCTGCATGGAGTCATCAGCACGGGCCCTATCAACCCCTCCCTCGGTGTGGAACCTCCTCCCAATGACCCCCGGGCTACTTCATGGGATGGGTGTGTGAATGTAGCTATCCCCACAGTCTCCCCCGACACATGGCGCTGCCAGTCTTGGAGGCACGCTTCCGTCTCAGGCAGTATCTGCATGATTGCGGCCATGGAGCACAGAGAGTGGACCATCTTAGTGTATGACAGCGCCATATCACCCATTGACTGTGCCACCATCGTGTGGGTCTGTGCCATATCAGCCAGTGACTGCGCCATTTACGTCTGGGACTGGGAAACCTCCCTCTGCATGTGCGGCACGTCGGCCAACGCCGGGAAAATGCTGCCATCGCTCTCAGCCATGGCCTGCTGTAACTGGGCCATGCTCAGGAGTACCGCTGCACCATCCAGTTGGCTCTGGCATGTGGCTGCCTGTGAGAGGGCAGCCCTGTCTTGGACCTCGGCCACCACCTGGACAGAATGCCCCAGGCCTTGGACATGCTGATCCACAGCCGAAACCGTTCCCCCAAAGGCTCCACCACGGACGCCAACAATGCACCTGTGCCTGCAGGTGCTGGATCTTGCCGACATCCCTTTATTTTGGATGGGACAATCGATAGGACTGTCCGTTCCAGTTGCCCTCTTCAGCACGCCCTCCACCGTCCGCCCCTCGGGAGTTCCTACCTCCACCTGCTGTACAGTATCAGCTGTGTGGTGCACACCAGATAGTGTCCCAGGAGCCTTTTCACTAAAGTGCTCAAGCGAGGTGAGTGTCTCTGGGATGCTGGAGGGTGTTGGAGACAGCTGTGGTGGGAATCCATGTCATCCTCAGACTTGAGCTCCGAGTGTCCTGGGTCTCAGATCTATGGCTTGCGTACGTGTCTATGTCCTCATCGCTGGTCGGCACCTGGGGCTCTGGCTGTGGCGGGGGACACCAGAAGGGCCCATCCCATTGTAACATCGTAAGACATGACGCATGATTAGACCACGGGCTGGGGGGGAGTGGGGGTGGCGGGGCTCTGTTGGGGAGGGGGGTGATGGTGCAGGATGGTGGGGGTGGTGTGACTGCGGGTGTGGGGTGAGGGTGGTATGTGGGTGATCGGGTGGTGTGGGGGTGACGGTGGTGTGGGGGTGGTATTGGGCGGGTTTAACACACATGTCACCGGGAACCGCAACTCAGTGGGAACTTACTTCCTCGTCCGACGCCGACCTCCACCTGGTGACTGGCCTTTCCTATGGCCCACTGACCACATCCAGGGCCCACTGCTCTGCTGTGGTGAGGGGCCGCATGTCCAGTGATCCCGCTCCAGTCTTTTCCCACCCTAGGCAGTTATGGGCAGCCTTCTCCTGGTGTGGGGGAGACTATCCGACGCATGCAGCCCAGGGGGTGGGTAGCTGGTGGTTTCAATGGGCAGGGCACCGACCATGGTGGCTAATATGGATGCTGGCATGTGGTGCAGGGTGGGGGCTCGGATGCTCTCCAGGTGGGGGAGGGATAGGGTTATGGGTGTGAGGGCCGGGGTTGGTGTTAGGGGCACAGTGCTGCCTACTCATCCTGGCCCCACTGAGCAGTTTCTTACGGCACTGCTGGCTGGTCTGGACGGTGTTGCTCATGGTCTTACAGCCTCTACCACCTGCGCCCAGGCAGGGCAAATGGTGATGGCCGGCAGCCTTCTTCCTGAGCCCGGGTACAGGGTCGCCCGCTTATCCTCCACGGTGTCTAGCAGGGTCTCAAACTTGGCAGGACCTCCGTAAAATGGGGTGCCGCTCTTCTCGCTGCCATCTTGTTGGCTGCAATGGTGTGTGTGGGGAGTGAAGTATGTTTATGCAGCTGCAGCTTGTCAGCCTTTGAGTGTCAATTGCGAATCCGACGAATCCAGCATCGTTTCTCATTGGAATTGATTGGGTTCCATGTGGCGCTGGTGCTAGCCCCTTAATGGTCGTTGAATTGGCCCAGGTCTTTTTGGGACTAAGGACCCATGCTGTCGTGAAAACTGGTCTTTTACGCCAGGAAAAAGGCCACAGATTCACAGCCTTGAAGGGGGCTAGCGCAGGCAGCTGTTGTGGAGCTCGCAGCTGGCGATACGGCCCTCCGCACTTCTGGGTCAGAGGTCACGCCATGCTTCATGGCAGACTCAGCCCGCAGATGTGGAACCCCCGAAATTGTTCCCTGCATCGGCCGCTCGCGTGACCTGAACCGCCCACACATATAGCCCCCAGTTCCGAATGAGGCCCCGCTGCCCGCCGATCAGCCCCCCCCCCCCCCCCCCCCCCGACCGTGGTAGCCCCAGACTGAGTCCACAGCTGTCACGCGGGTATCCGAGACAGTGGGACCATGAGTGGTACACGCCGTCGGCAATTCAGCCGGTCGGCTACGGAGAATAGCGGGGCGGGCCTCAGGCAATGGCCTGAGGCGGTGGATAATTGGCGCGGCGTACTCCTCGAGTACGCCACTTTTCAGTGGGGCGGAGAATCGTGGAACTGGCGCCGGTCCCGATTTTGTGCAGGAAACTAGATTCTCTGCCCTGTCGACGAACGTGATTTTGGCGTCGGGGTGAGGAGAATCCAGCTCCATGTGTTCCAGGAGAAGGTATTCGTAAGGAGTTGGAGTAGCTCTGTAGTATCTTAGTGTTAGTCTGTGTTAGACCATTATTTCCAACTGTATTGATCATAGACATTTTAGTAATTTGTGTACTGTTAGTAACAAATAACTTTGTTTTTACAGCAAAATCTAATGTTCTTGCTCACACTACAATATCAAGATTCAACATCAGCCCAATCAAAGAACCTTACACAGAACTGCACACAATACTCCAGCTGTGGCCTAACCAACGTTTTATACGGTTCCAGCATAACCTTCCATGCTCTTAACCTCTATGCCCCGGCTAATAAAGGCCATATGCCTTCTTAACCACTAAATCCACTTGCTCTGCTACCTTAAGGGGCCGATGTACATGCACATCAGCATCCCTCTGATCCTCTGTACATCCCAGGGTCCTGCCGTTTATCATGTATTCCCTTGCTTTGTTTGTCCTGCCCAAGCTCATCACTGCACACTTATCCGGATTGAATTCCATTTGCCACTGATCAGACCATCCCACCAGCCCATACCAGCCTCCCTGAACAGGCGCCGGAATGTGGCGACGAGGGGCTTTTCATAGTAACTTAATTGAAGCCTACTTGTGACAATAAGCGATTATGATCATTATATCCTCCTGTAATCGAAAGCTCTCCTCCTCACTATTTACTACCCCGCCAATTTTCGTATCATCCGCAAACTTACTGATAAACCCTCCTACATTCATATTTAAATAATTTATATAAACCACAAACAGCAAGGAACCCCACTGGACACAGGCTTCCAGTCAGAAAAACACGCTTCAACCATCATCCTCTGCTTCCTGCCACTCAGCCAATTTTGGATCCAATTTGCCAAATTTCCTTGGATCCCTTGGGCTATTACCTTTGTTATCAGTTTCCCATGTGGGACCTTATCAAAAGTCTTGCTAAAGTGCAAGTAGGTCACGTCAAATGCATTTCCCTCATCTACACACCTGGTCATCTCTTTGAAAAATTCGCTCAGGTTTGTTCGACATGACCTCCCCCTTAATAAAACCTGTTTCTGTATTGTAAAAATTATGTAATTCTGTTAAGGGGTATAACAATTCAGGAACCTGGACAAATGATTCAGAGGTGTGATTCAAATACCTCCAATAACAACTGGGGAATTTAAGTTCAGTTAATTAAATAAAGAGGTGCTGCGGGACGGAGAATGCCGCCCCTCTATCCAGACGCGCATTGCCCTCATCTCTCTTGGGACAAAATTGGATAGCTGCTGAAAATGGGCACGTGAACTGTGCTATGCAATTAACCTGCGCCTGTTCATCCTGATGCAGACAGGTTTCAGGCTACCTGTTGATTTATATGATTGTAGTATGCAGCCAACATGAAGCACATTTTTGGACACAGCATGTGTGAGCAAGAGATGCAATATTGTGAAAGATTGGCATAAGTTCAATCTTGACTGTACCACTTAAAGCCAGCATGCAGCTCTTAAAGCGGCATATTTTAAGTGGAGCTTGCACTGGAAGTCTTTTTAAGAGTGAATTTGAAAAGGCACAAAAATACAACAACATGGAAATGAGAAGCTCCCAGGTCTTCATCTCAACAATGTAGGTCTTGTTTTAGGAGTGAAGGAATCCAAACAAGAATCTAACCCTATTCCCTTGGCATTCACTGGCATTACCATCGCTGAATCCCCCATTATCAACATCCTGGGAGGTTACCATTGAGCAAACACTTAACTGAACCAACCAGATAAATACAGTGGTTATCAGAGCAGGTCAGAGGCTGGGAATTCTGTGGTGAGTAACCATCCCCTCTTAGAATCCCATAGGATTCCTACAGTGCAGAAGGAGACCATTCAGCCCATCGTGTCTGCACTGACACTCTGAAAGAGCACTCCACCCAGGTCCACTCCCCCACCACCCCAACCTGTAACAGAACCTGCACATCCCTGGACACTAAGGGGCAATTTAGCATGGCCAATCTGCTAAATCTTTGGACTGTGGGGAGAATCCGGACCATCGGGAGGAAACTCACAGAGACAGGTGGAGAACGTGCAAATTCCACACAATCACTCAAGGCTGGAATAGAATCTGAGTCACTGGCACTGTGATACAGCAGTGCTAACCACTGTGCCACCATGCCGGCCCTAAACCGAATTCCCCAAAGCCTGTCCACAATCTACAAATCAAAGTCAGGAATGTAATGGAATAATAATAACCATTTATTGTCACAAGTATGAAGTTACTGTGAAATGCCCCTAGTCACCACATTCCAGCACCTGTTCAGGTAAGCTGGTAGGGAATTGAACCCGCTCTGCTGGCCTTGTTCTGCATCACAAGCCAGCTGTCTAGCCCCCTGAGCTAAACCAACGCTCTTATCACCACTTGCCTGTATGCGTGCTGCTCCATTAACACTCAAGAAGCTCAACACCATCCAGGCAGAGCAGCCTGCTTGATTGGCACCCCATCAACTACCTTAAACATTCACTCCCTCCACCACAGATGCACAATAGCAGCAATATGTACCATCTACATAATGCACTGCAGCAATTCACTAAGGTTTTTCAGCAGCACCTTCCAAACCTGTGACCTCTACTAGCTAGTAGGCCAAGGGCAGCAGATGCATACAAACACCACCTCCCCCTGCAAATGCCCCTCAAAGCCACACACCATCCTGACTGTCACCGTTTATTCATTGCCACTGGGTCAAAATCCCTTCCTAAGAGCACTGTGAGTGTGTCTGCACAGCATGGGCTGTAGTGGTTCAAGAAGACGGCTCACCACCGCCTTCTCAAGGCCAATCAGGAATGGGCAATAAAATTGCTGGCTTGACCAGCGATGTTTATGTCCTGTGAAAGAACAAAAAAAAGGTGTGAGTGAGGTCTTCTATCCACAGGAAACCAGAGGCAGATAGACACTGAGAAGGCAGTCGATGCAGATACTTATTGTCCAGCAATCTACCTCTGAGAATCTAGGTTTAGTACGAAAGGTGGTTTGAACGCCTCACAGCACAATTCCCCAGTCGGGAACATGGTTGAAAGAAGAGTGGTAGGAGAATTGTACAATGCTATAAACTTTATCTCTGACATGTACCTCTTTTTAGTTTGGTTTTCAATTGGAAACACCACATTGATGCTTTTAAGTACTGAGCAGCAAACATTGCAATTGCTAGGAAATGGGCGGTGTAGGAGCAGTTGGTTTGGGAATGGATGGAGCGGCTTCCTGTAAGGTTGAGTTCAAGGCGCTCCCGTTGGTGCCTGTTTTGTTCTCACTTGTTCGTTACTCCATGAGTCCGGTGGTGGTATCAGCACTGAGGGTTTTGAACCAGTGTCAAAGCTTTGGCAAAAGGTCATCTGGACTCGAAATGTTAGCTTTTTCTCTCCCTACAGATGCTGTCAGACCTGTTGAGATTTTCCAGCATTTTCTCTATTGGTTTCAGATTCCAGCATTCGCAGTAATTTGATTTTAGCAAGTTTTTGCTGTTGTATAACTCAGAGAAAGGAATGCTGCCAGCAGAGCCAAAATGGCAATGATCTCAGAGAAACTCCTGCAAATAGACAAACTCAATCCGGTCCTTGAACTACTCCTGTTAACCAGTGGGCTTATTAATCATTTTTTAAATTTAGAGGACCCAATTTTTTTTCCAATCAAGGACCAATGGGGCTTATTAACGTTACAAAAATAGATACGGTTCTGCACTGCAGACGTTAATGACTTACCTCAAATTTCACAAAGTCCACATGACGACTTAGTTCAGTCGACAAAGGAATGGGGTTAGATTTTTTCAATTTTCCATATATTACCATTTCCAGGTCAATCCTATTCACTGTATTGCCATTCAGGTTTGTTAGATAGATTTTCCATTTGCCACCTGAATCAAGAGCAATAACCAATATTAAGAATTGTCATGTCATTTTTAATTTACAAAAACACTAAAAGAAGATTTGCATTGGTCATTAATGTACCTGACATAATTTGCTGCCAGGATGGAGGTTCATGGTATTCACTGCTTGATTGAAGCTCTAAATTAATTGAAAATATTTTTTGGTCAAAGCAAGTTTGCTTTCTGAATAGCTTCATGATCAGTTTTGCTTAAATCTGCTATTTGATTTAGTGATGGAGGACGAAGATGTATCAGATTCATCAAAATCGTAACACATTTGCACTACATCTAGCATACAATGGTACTATTTGCTTCATTGAGTTAATGAGCTTAAATAAAGGAAGTGGCATTGTCCTCAAATGTTGGGGAGGAGTGACGTAGGGTGGAGGGGTGGGGTGAGGGTGCTGGAGGGCTGGCAGTGGTGGATGCTTCTGATGCGCATCTGTCATAATTGAACCAGGCGTGTGGGGAAAGGCTATAAAATAGGCCAAGACAGGATATGCTGGACCGCAGCCTTTATTGCCAGTAAGAAAGTCTCCATTTGGGTGGAACATTTGTCTATCCATGTGTTAGAGATCTGTTGGTTGCCACAAAAAGGACTCAGAGATGGGAGCTTCCTCAGCCCTGGCCTGGGATTGACTGGCAGGACAGTAGGTTGGGTGAAAAAGTGGAAAACAGGCCAGCGTGAAGGCAAACATGCAATCCATCTGGGGATCCAATTCAGGGATGTGGCTTGAGGCCATGAAGATTTTGGACCAAATATTTTACCTCCCCTCCCCCCTTTTGTAGGGGAGCAGATGGTGGCTACTCTGGTTGATGGGTTGATGGGTGGCTTGCCAATGTTGCATTTCCCACTCATATCTTTAGTGAATGCGTGGGTACGCCTGGAATGGTTATGCCATTAATGGTCTGCCATTAAGATATGAATGTCAGAACGCCAAAGAAAGAAGTAGAATGGTTAGTGCTACAGATTCCAAGCTAAGGAAGTCAAATTCATCCAGAATATTAGCATCAATTAATCTCGTAAACTTTGATCAAATTATTTGGGGGGCATGGTGGTGCAATGGTTAGCACTGCTGCCTCACAGCGCCAGAGACCTAGGTTCAATTCCGGCCTTGTGAGTCTGTCTGTGTGGAGTTTGCACATTTTCTCTGTTTCTACGTGGGTTTCCTCCAGGTGCTCCGGTTTCCTCCCACAGTCCAAAGATGTGCAGGTTAGGTGACTTGACCATGATAGATTGCCATGATAAATCAGGTATTTGCCCCCAAAAGGTTAGATGGAATTACTGGGATAGGGTCTAGGGAGGGGATTGGGGTGTGGGTCTGGGGAAGGTATCGGGGTGTGGGTCTAGGGAGTGCACTTTTTCCAATGGTCGACGGAGACTCGATGGGCTGAGAGGCTTCCACCACTGTGGAGATTCTATGATTCTATCCCCAAATCTACAATTCATCACAATCGAGCCACAATACTTTTAGTCCATTTTAACAACTAAGGTGCTTCAAACTGTAAATTACTACAGTGGCCTTTCTTAACATCCTTGCAAAAGCTCGCAACATTACCCATCACACAAAAAATGCCAAAGTTGCATATGGTATTCCAATTGAGGCCTGACTAAAATCTTTTAAAAGGGTAACATAGTTTGCTAAATCCTATAAATGCACCCTATTAATTCGGTTGCTCATGAATTTTGGAGTTAAATTGTTTTTCTTTTTCCGCCTGCTTTAATGCTTTTCCCTGAAAGGTGTATGTATGATTGGTATTCATTTTGCTAACATGCATAAAACTGCACTTCGCTAAGTTAAATATCATTTGCCAATCACAAACTCAATTCCCTAATGCATATTGAGCTACTTGAAGCAGACAGCATTACCTACAATATGAACATTTGCACAAACCTTAATATAATCTGCAAACTTGCAGAATGTGTCTCAAACATCCATATGTACATAATTGATAACAATAGTAAAGAGCAACAATTCCAACACCCAATCCCTGCAGGATACCATTCAGTCTCTAAGCAGATTCCTATCCATCTATAATTACTGTCTTTTATCTTCCATCCATTTCTCAGTGCAGCTCAATATATTAATACTGAAGAATTCAATGTGTCAGAAAAACTTCCTATATAGTTCCTTGTCAAAAGCCTTTTAGAAGTCCAAGTAGACAATTTCTTCATCCACTATTTTGGTGCCTTCTTCAAAAAAGTGCAACTAAAATGTAGGATAGTAACTACGTTGCTCAAGCACTGCTGCGTGTTCTTAACATGTCCTTCTCTCTGTTGTCATACATTTTAACCCAAATGATTCCCTCCGGCATTCCCTCATAGCATGGTAGCACAAGTGATTAGCATGGTGATTTCACAGCACCAGGATCCTAGATTCAATTCCCTGCTGGGTCACTGTCTGTGCGGAGTCTGCACGTTCTCCCCGTGTCTGCGTGGGATTCCTCTGGGTGCTCCTGTTTCCTCCCACAGACCAAAGACGTGCAGGTTAGGTGGATTGGCCATGATAAATTGCCCTTAGTGACCAAGAAAAAGGCTAGGAGGGATTGTTGGGTTACGGGGATAGGGTGGAAGTGGGGGCTTAAGTGGATTGGTGCAGACTCGATGGGCTGAGAGGCCTCCTCCTGCACTGTATGATCTATGTTCTATTATTGATGTCAAACTTAATGGACTTACCTGGTGCCATCTCGTCTCCTCTTTTAAAAAATGGGGACAGCATTCACTGAATTTTCAAGATCAACTCACTCTGTTATTTACTCAAAGAAATCTATTAAACTTGTCAGATACAATGTTTTTTTAAAAAATGACTCAGATTGGCAGGCAGAGGTAGCTATGCTGCAGAGAAAGTACATATAGCAGAGCTTTTATAAATAGCTCAGTAAGATTGGTGGTGCATATCACCAAACCAGTCCTGCTTTCACGATGCACCTTTGGCAAATGTATCACTCCATTCATCTGTTAACATTTGACTATTCTTCACAACGATCATTTAGAAAATTATCTGCTATTCTTTTCGAGAAGCTTTCCACTACTTTGCCCTCAAATCGATCTATATATATTCCATCAATTATTGAATTTTAATGATGGTAAATAATGATAATAATATACTGCTGTTTCTTCCCGCATCCTTCCCCTTGGTGCTGACACCTGCGCGCCTTTTCTAACCTAGCAAAGGGATTTCCTTTGAATTATCACCTATTTTGGGAGAAAAACTGAGACATAAAATGGTCCCGTAAGGCACTGCCTGAATGTTTTCATAATAAAAGTCTGAGCATTATCTTCCCAAAAATTGTTCGCCCTTTAAGGCTTACTGCCAGCTGGATCTGTTATAAGAAAATTGAGTCTAAGAGGCATGGCTAAACCTCCGCAAGTAGTGGCACTTTTGAGGTTGTTGCTGACCCTGATTGAACTGCCAACTCTTGGAAGCAGGCCAGTAATAAGTTCACGGAGGCAGAAGTCCCTTCACCAGAATTCCTTTTATTTACAAAACCAACAGCAAAACAACCAGGTGCATTCAGCTTGCTATCTACACCTGGAGTGCAGAGGATCTGACACTCCCTGTTATATACAGAGAAAGGGATTCCCTGATTGGGCCACTAATCAGGGAACTCATATTCTAACTGGCCAATCTCAAAGGCCTGGCCTAAGTCTTTACACCCCCCCCCCCCCCCCCCCCCCCCCCCCAAGACTCCGAGGAGTCCCAGGAGTTCTCGTGACTCACGGGTCTCCTGCTTCGTTTCTGGGTCCGGATCCTCCACTTCGGCCTCCAATGTAGGGAGGTATAACGGCCAGGCACCCGTCTTTTCCGAGTGAACGCCTGAAGGGTAGTTCGCCCCTTTCCTCCAGCGCCAGGGGGACAGCTGCGGCATCATCCATTGTGTCCACGTCCGAGTCCAATGTCCTCACCGGTGGTGTCGGAGGGACGTGAATAGTTTTCCCATACATATCTCATACGACATAGGTCCTGTCCTGGCCTTGACTGTTCCTGCTACCCATGTGGAGCCATTGGCATAATTTATGACCCATACCTTTTCTCCCATGTTGAACTGCCTTTCTCGGCGAGTGTTGTCGTGGCCCCTGCATTGGGCCTCTTGGTGTCGCTCTACTCTTCCGCCTAAATTTGGGACTAGTAGACTCAACCTGGTTTGGAGTCATCTGCCCATGAGTAGCTCCGCTGGTGCTATTCCCGTTGTGGCGTGTGGGGCTGTCCTGTAGTCAAATAGCCAGCGCAACAGTTTGGTGTCGAATGATGCTGCTGTTTTTTCAACTCGCCTTTTAGGGTCTGGACGGGTTTCTCCGCCAACCCAATTGACGCCGGGTGGTATGGTGCCGTCCTTATCTGCCGAATGCCATTTGACTTCATGAATTTTGTGATGTCCTGGCTGGTGAAAACCGATCCATTATCCGAACTAACACCTCCGGGATACCATGTGTTGTGGGGATACCATGTGTTGTAAATGAGGTGCAACGCTTTTTGATGGTTGATGTTGAATTTGCAGAGTTCATTTTGTAGACATCCAGCCATTTGGAATGGGAGTCTACTATTACAAAAAACATTGAACCCATAAACTACCCTGCAAAATTGACATGAAGTCGCGACAGTGGTCTACTCGGCTATTCCCATGGGTGCAGCGGGGCTAACGGTGGCATCTTCTGCACTTGTTGGTATTTTTGGCACCAACCTACCAATGCCGCTATGTCTGTGTCCAGGTCCTGTCCTAAGTCATTACAGGCAGTAATCCTTAATAGGAATTGCAGCCTTAGCAATGGCCATTTGATTAGTCACTGCTGGGAATATGCCTTCCTGGGGTCCACCTCCATATGAACCAGGGTCATGCCCCCACTTTTGGCTTCAGCAGTGGGACTTTAACAGTGTTAGTAAAATTCAACACCTCAATCAAGGTAAACACAATATGCGTTTGATAAATCGATGCTGGCTTTCCGACAATAAAGCTTTTCTCCAACTGGCAATTAATGTTGTCCTTGATTACTGTCTCTAAAGATTTCCACATTATCAAAATTAGGATACTAGTCTGTTGTTACAGAATATAAGTTATCCCTTTTTTAATAGTAGTGTAACATTTACAACTATCTATTCCTCTTCTACCACTCCCACTTCTAAGAAGGCTGAAGATTGTGGCCAGAGCCTCAGCAGATTCCACTCTCTTAACTCTCAGCAACCTCAGATGAACTCTGTCTGGATTGGGTAACTGTAACTTTGGGCACTGCCAACCTTTCAAATACTTGCCTTTTACCTATTTTTATCCTCACAGCTTATTTAATGCCCAATACTTTTCTGTGACAGTGACAGCATCTTTTTGATCAGAAGAGTGTGGAGGGGATAGAAGAGCTCTCTGGAGGAGAAACATTTTCCGACTTGAACTTCAGTGAGGGACCGTGTGTTAGAATTCTTGGTTTTTATAATGAAAGGTATTATTTTAATCAAAATTTGGTATTGAGACTTGTGAGACTATCTAACTCAGGAGCATGCAAAGTATGAAATGCTGTTAACTGTGGACAGCTAGACAGAACTGACCGATTCGTACCAGCGTGCATAACAAGGTTAAAAGACCTTTCGAAGTGAAGTGACTGGCTACAAGCCGCAGGCTGCTTTTTTCACCAACAAAGCCACTACTCTATGATGGTAAACATTACTTTCAGGCCATGGTATATCTGGCCAAGAGGCCTGTGGGTCATAACTTAGGGCTGAAACCAACAAGCAGTCAGGCTTCAAGGCTTGTTTTGCTTTGATGCAAAGTTAGAATCTCGGTGAACCTTTATGTTTTGGTAAGTCTGATAATAATTCAAACATGAGTCAAATACTCCAGAGATGTGGGGCTGGATCTTTCCGTTATAATGCAGAGGCAAGGTGCACCAGGTGGGCTAAAATAAAAAGTTGGGAAGGTCCTGAATCCAGGAATCCCACCCCCTATTCCCTGAACTGGCAAATTTCATCAGTGTGGAATAAGGGGATGGGCAGAGCCTGCATTACACTGTTCTGAAGTTGCCTGAACCATTGTGGAAGTGGACATTTTAGACTTTATACAATTTTGATGGAGTCAGGGTGGTTTTAGTAGATAACATGAATGACGCCAGGTGTAATGAACCAGAGGTGAACCATGGTTTGGGGGTGCGCAACATCTGAAAGGCAAATACAAAATTTGTTGCCTTCTTCACATGCCACAATGAAATGTTGCAGTATAAGTTATATATGTTTTTAGCAGTGATTGATCATAGTACTTTGTTTTGGAAAAGTACATGACCATTAGATGAAAAGAAAAAAATGAAAATCACTTATTGTCACAAGTGGGCTTCAAATGAAGTTACTGTGAAAAGCCCCTGGTCGCCACATTCCGGCGCCTGTTCGGGGAGGCTGGTACAGGAATTGAACCATGCTGCTGGCCTGCCTTGGTCTGCTTTCAAAGCAGCAATTTAGCCCTGTGCTAAACCAGCCCCTTAATGTAGAGATTATATTAAGATTAATGTTAAGATAATGTAGTTGATAGGTTGTTATTTTTGACAACTGGCCAACTGTGAAGGGAAGAACAGCATTGTGAAAGTGGAAATGTCTTCAGACTCATTAGAATTCATTATCCACTGGATAATGTGTTACTTTGCTTTTCACAATCATGAAATCCAGATCAGATTGTGTGTAATGTCCCGATTGCTTTCATTTTTGTTTGAAATTTTGTTTACCATTTGTTTGGCTATTTCAAAGCTTTGTCAGATGGCTGAGCTTCTGTCTGTGTTCAAAGGTGTTAATGGATTCTATTAAGGAGGGTGTGTTGATCCAGTTGGGATTGCTAAAAATGGTGTCACTCTAGGAATAAAGTACCACCTGGAAGACCACAATGGTTCGAAGACAATAGAAGCTTTGCAACGGAAGACAATTACAAGTCATCTCACAAATATGTTAGTACCACGAACACAGACGAGATAGATAAGAAATCAGCTCAAAATGAGGAATATGGTACTGCGGAAGAAACAGACTCACCTCAGAATAGTAAGCAAGACAATCCGGAGATGAAGATTGATTTAAGGGTACTCAGTTTGTCAGTGAGGAAGAGATCGGAACGGCATTTTTAAATGTTGCCCCAATCTCTCAACCTCCCTTGGCATCCTAAGTTAGGCCTCCGGACCACCCCAATGCTGCAACTTACTTGTTAGAGGGTCCTTGAGCCCCCCCCCAACCCCATATCATAAGGGCAGGGCACCACCAGGCACTATCCTTGGACTCTGTGCATCTTGGCACTGCCAACCTGGCACCCGGGCAATGCCCTGCCAGTGCCACCCAGCCAGTGCCAGGGTGGCACTACCAGGGTGCCTGGGTGACAGTGACAAAGTGCCAGGCTGGCAGTGCCAGGGTAGCAGCAGGAGTGCCAGGGTACCACTCTGCCCAGAGCCTGACCACCCTGGGGTCTTTGATGTCCTGGGAGAAACCCCAGGTCCCATTATGCCTGGACCATGTTTGTGTTGACTAGTACATGTTGCAGTCTCCCAGACGCAGGCGTTCGTTCCCAAGCCTCGGGAGCATTGGACACCTACATATTTAAGTGAGTCTAACTGTTCACTTAAATATGTAAATCTGGATCACATTAAATGTCACGAGGTATTCTGAGTGTTGCAAATCTCGTGAAAGATCTCTCGTGAGAATTAACGGCAGCGTCACGTCATTGAGTTGCGCTCGATGAGGCTGTTCAATCGCACCCTTTATCTTTGTCATAAAAACATGTGAAAGTTGAATGTTCACATTTTTTAAAAACTGTAGCGCTTGTAAAAGTGCACCTGGGGAAATTAATTTCTTAATGGGTAAAGCCGAAGATAAACTTATAGGTTTTCACTACTCACGTGGGACAGGGTGCAAGAAATTATGAAAGTTTTCTGGTTAACGTTTGTCTGCTGATGTACATTAGCAAAAAATTATTCTTGGAGATACAGGATAAGCTGTTCACTGACGTCGGCAGGTGACAGGAATTTTCCTCTAAAAATGTTGCTGAATAAGAATTTACTGATATGGGGTATTGGTGTAAAGCTTTACCCGTTCCTTTGTATAGGCCTAATTTAAAGTGTAATTTAATTAATGATTCTGTAATTGTGTTTTCGTTTCCTTATTTGCCCATAAATGGTATAGATCGGGAGAGCAGGAATCGGTACTGATCTGGAGCGGGTTCCATGGGGAATACCAAGGGTGTTCATGTGCTTAGAATACGTGATCCTCATTACACCACATTCAGGATAGGTATATTTTTAAAACTTACCTTGATGGTTGTGTCCTAACATGTAATCCCTTTAGGGACCGCATGTTAGGTCACATGTAGACCTGGTTTATCCTGAATGTTGCAATGAGAGCATCGAACGATTGTCATCTCTCTTATTTGCATATACAAAGAGCAAAATGCCTGCTTCAGGCATGGACAATACAGCACAATTTTTTGTCTTTTAGTAATATGGCAGGCATTATATTTCCAGATCATAAAAGCGTGCACCTCCGGCCCACAATATCGATGGCCTAAGAGGCTATAGTGACATAAAACAGATGCTATATGAACAAATTTCATGCCTTTTTTTTCACTCAGAAATTTTTCAGAATTTAAAATCTTATACTAAATGACTGAAGTTTTAAGAATTCTATTGCTGCAATTTCACTAACCTGTAATTGGTAGGGTTAATGTTGATATATTGTTTATATCTTTTGGGTTATGTAACCAATCACGTGCCATAAATACATGATCTCTCATTGCATACTTTCCTTCCTTCACAATAATCTTCTCCAGGTACAAATCAGAACCTCTTTCCATTTGGATGGTTAGTTCCTGAAGTGTCCCGACATCAATTGCTTCAATTACCAATGTGTTAATCTGCAAAATCGAATATCCATTGAGAAGTGAAACAGTGAATTAGTCAGAATATTTCATCACAATATGGTAATTGCGGGGTTAGTGCTAGTGACATCAATCAATGCTGTGGGGCGCGATTCAACGGGAAGAAACCAGTCCTGTTTTGGGTGTGTTAGCGGAGTGTTTCTCAGCACCTACAGCATTGAGAACAACCCCGCTATCAAACAGGCTCTTTTATTTTGGGACTTGGCGAGGAATGCCCTGCTGAGACCACACTTAGCGTCATTTCCTGCACTGACGAGCTCAGCCAGGGCGATACGGCCAGGGTGCTTGGGTGGCAGTGCCAAGGTGCCAGGCTACCAGTGACAAGGTGCCAGGATACCACCCTGCCCAGAGCCCGACCACCCGGGGTCCTCGATCATCTGGGAGAACCCCCCTCCCCCACTAAGTGCTACTACGTCTGGTCCACGTTTGTGGAAACCAATGCTAATGGCGCCCCAGCTAGGTCTCCCAGGCATGGCCATTCGTTCCCAAGCCTTGGAAGACTCTGGCATTGACATATTTAAATGAAGCAAAATACTCGCTTAAAAATGCGAATCTGGATCCTTGCCAGTGAGCGTGAGGTCCAGATCTCGACGACTCATGAAATCTCGTGAGATGTCCCGAGCATCGTAAATCTTTAGCGGTCTCATTGTGTCACTGAATTGGCATGATCGAACAGCTTCGACTTCTTGTCTGTCTTGATCGAAACCCTGAATTATATTTCATTTGCTGTAGATATTAGATACAGATAACACATACTACAGTTTCCTAAAATGATTCTGATTCTTTAGATATGGGGCACGGTTCAGCAACTGTGTTGCACCCGACACCAATCCGGGCCTGCTGGGTGAAGAGAGGGAGGGGGCAAAATTGAGACTTGTGCAAACTATTTTGCGATTCACCCAGTCCATTCCCAATGCTGAGTTCCAGATCTTGCCCAGAAATGGAGAAAATATAATTAACCCTAATTTACATTCATTACAATTACATTCATGAGATTGAAGTTGAATACAGCAACCTTGGGAATTACCCAACTCCCCAGGGGGATGTCACATGGCTGTTGTTTAGTACTCTTTTTCGAAAATGTGAAATGGTGCAAACTCAGAGCATTGGAGCTGCTGTCCCAGTGCTCCGCGGGCGTATCATGGGGGGTTAGGGTAGTTCGGCGGGCTGGAGAGTTCCAGGTTGGGGGGGGGGGGGGGCGGGTGTTGGTGGAGGTGAGGGGCTTTGCGTCTGTAAATATTGTGGAGCCCCATAACAGAGGCCACCACAGCTGGAGTCTGTCCGTCCTACCAAACTCTCCCAGGACAGAGCCCTGCTGCAGCTTCTCTCCAGAAAGTCAATTTCTTTCCCTTTCACTGTGAGCAGCCTTTAGCTTCACAGCTGAAGGCTATTTCAACTCAGGAATTAGCCTTGTTAGTTGTGAGAGCACGTCACAGTTGCAGGTTGTGTTTGTTGCTTGCTCCTGCTGGTTGCTGCAATGCCTGGAGGCTGGTATTGCTGTTTCCTTCCTTTTCTGTAGCTGGAAAGAGGACAATACTTTCTAAGGTACCTGGATCCTAGAATACTGGGCTCAAGGGGCCATATGAGTACAGAAGGCAATCCAGCTTGAAGCAAGAATATGCTGCGGGACCTGGTCTGTGACATTGTTCCAAATGGGCCACGTGATGATACCGTTGAAGAAATGCTGTCAGTTTGCTGATGCTTTTGCTGCGGGTGTGGGGAATGCTGCATGTAACTAGCACATCACCACGGGTTAAACACGCTGGAAGTCAAGGATGTTCAACTGCACTTTGAGCGCCAGTGGAATATGTGGATGCCAGGATTGGGTTCCGATGGGATTGGGTTCTGATGAGATCGGGACGTGTCGGAGGGCCTGCACGCTACAGCTCCTGGATGGAGAGTGGCATTGATACGTGGAGCTAGTAACACGTTGATGGACAGATTATTTGTATGACAAAGTTCTGGACATAAGAATATATTCTTAGGCTTATCCTCCATTTCTGTTGAGGAACCTGGCAAGGGTGATACCATGTGTTTTGCTCTTAGTGTGAAAATGAGCTAATATAGCTTTGTATTGGTATTAATATGGAACAATGATGTTTCCTTGTTGTTTAATGATTAGTGTGATATGTGGAATGTTACCTAGCTGATTTTCAAATCTTTGTTACTATTGACCGCTTAATAAGCAAAATATTCTCAAGTGCCTCCTAGAAGGCATAGGTGGCATGTCTCAGATGATGATTAGTGCATTGCACGTCCAGCAACCTTTGATGCCTGATCAGTGTGTCTGAATTCTAGGAGCACAGCACCATAGAGGCAGCTGCCAACATTCAAACAGCTAGGGTTCACCATTGAGGATACTCTCACGGACAAAGGGTAAGTGTCTGGATGAGCGGAGAGCAGCTCAGCAAGGTCTCCCTAATGTTTCCGGCAGAGGTCTGTTGTCTAAGGGGCTCCTGATGTGACCTGGGGTGAGTGTGCAGAGCAAGGTTTGCCAGCAGAACTCGCTTGGTGGGTAGCACTCTGAGAGAAGGCAGTCATGGTAAGGGTGGGGGGGGCTTGTGGGATTTGAGGGTCCCGGGATGGAAGCCCAAACTGATTGTCGGTCTCTCTCCTTCTCCAATTCCTTTGCGATAAAACAATGTTTGTTGCTGTAAATCCCATGGAGGCTACTCTCACTGCGCTTGTGGCTGCCGCATTGGGCAGATGCTGTAGAAGGCAATAACACCAACACAGGCTGGAGGCAGCACCAGGGGTGCAGGGGTCTGCTGCACACCCTGAAGACCCAGCCACCTATCAGGCTGAGGAGGGAGCAAGAATTGGAGGCCAGTGATGGCCCAATGTGTACAGGCATCGTTGGTCCTTCCATTAGCTGATGGACAGGATACATCGCAGAAGACGCCATCTCAACAGGGAGACAGTGCGGCATCCCGAGAGAAGAAGGATACCTGCTCCCAGTGGCGGTGAAGGTCACTTCAGTTGTAAGCTTCTATGTCACTGTGTCTTTCTGGGTCTTGAACAGGGACCTGTGTGGCATATCGCAGTCATCAACCCCCAGGTGCATCTGGGAGGTGATGGATGCTCCGTATGCCCAGATATCAGACCTTCGACCTCGGCCAGACTCACCAAGATGCCCGTCTGCAGGTTTCTCCACCATCGCCGGGATGCCCAGGTCCAGAAGGCAATTGATGACATGCATGTCAGGGAGTGCCCTATATTAAGAGGGACGGGTTACACTCCCTGAATGTTCAGATTGTGTGCAACCACCACCTAAGGATCATGCACGTGTGTCCGCTAACATTGAAGCATGCAGTCAGTTACATCTTGGGGCACTCGGAGATCCCTGGTGTCTTCAATGACCACCCTGGATGACAAGTTGGCTCGTGGGGGCAAGGGATACCCACTGAGGACATGACTGAGGATGCCAGTGTAGGCCGTAGACCAAGGTGGGACACCTGATACAGTGAGGCCGACATTGCCATCCGTCTTTGAGCAGTGAATCAGGCTGCCCAAGATGCGTTTCTGATGCCTTGACTGCTTTGGTGGTGCCATGCAGTACACCCCCAAGACGGTCTCCCACTTTGTGGTAGTCTGCTGTATGCTCCACAATCTGGCACAGCAACAGGGTGACATGTTTGAGGAGGAGGAGGAAGAGGAAGCGTTGGGATATGTGGCCTCTTCTGAGGAGGAGACAGACTAGGAGGGGCTGGAGGTTGAGCCTGGAGTGGAGCCGGAGGACAGGCTGTAGCAAGTGTCCTACATGCGAGGAGGACCAGGGAGGCCCTCATTGTATCCAGATTCTCCAAGGACAAGCTGTGTCCATCAGCTCAACACCTCCCACCCCATTTCCCCCCTTCCCCTCTTACCCCCATTTCCCCCACTCCCCATTCATTTCCATTCTGCAACCCCTACTCCCATCACACCGCCCCTCCCTGGTCATTCTATACTGTACCACTCTCTGTGTAACACCACTCCAGAGTGATGGTCTGTGTTGGTACTGTCAGCGAGCAGATCATTATACAATAATGAGGAGGAGGTGGACTTGGAGCGGCTGGATGTCGAGCCTGAGGAGGAGCCGGAGGACAGACGGCGGTGAGGGTCCGACATGCGAGGAGGACCAGGGAGGCCCTCGTTGTCTCCAGATTTCCCTAGGACGAGTCTGTGTCCATCAGCTCAACACCCCCCACCTCATTTCTCTCTTTCTTTCCCTTCCCCATTTCAGGTGACAGTGGTGATAGCTCACTGAGGAAAGCTCTGACACTCCTCAGGATCCGATAAAGTCGCTCACACCCATCCTCTGAATGGAGTCTGCATTGGGGGCTTTTGACCTTGGACCACTGTGTTCGGGACTGCAGAGGAATGGGTGAGGTGGGAGGGGAGTGCGGTGCAGGCAGGTTCACTGTGAAGATTAACGTGATAGAGGCTTCACATGTATCAGGTGTGAAATGGTTTAATCGTGAACATTTTAATGTAACAGATTCCCATTCCTCCCAGCTGCCGATAGTGACCTCACCAGAGCCCACTCAATCATCCTCACTCTTCTTGATCTTCTGTGGTCTACTGCTATGTCTAGGTGTGTCCTCAAGACGCACATCAGAGGTGGAGGCAGTCTGCTGCTTACTGCACCCTGTGGCCTTTGATGCCGTTTGCGGATGTCCTCTGGAGGGCCTGGATCCGGAGGGCCCCTGCCGATGTACCGGTGTCACAAGTCTCACCATGCCACCCTGCTCTGCCTGCTTCCCTTGAGACGTGCCGGTGTCAGGAGGCACAGGGCTGGGGGGGGGGGGGGGGGGGGGGGGGGCGAAATCAGAAGTACTGGACACTGCCATAGTCTCCTTTGTGGCAGCCCACAGGTTGACCTCCTCACTGTGGGTGCCTGTAGGGCACTGGGGAACTCCATGGGAAAGAGAGCAGCTGGAGTAAGCTCCTGAATCCTCCGAGTCATCAGGCTCTGCCAGTCCTGGAGGCTCCCAATTGTCTGCATCATGGTCCTCAGTGACTGGGCCACGCTTTGGAGTGCCCCAGCAATATCAACCGGCATCTGGTACACATCCCTCAATAACTGGGATATGTTGAGGCCGTCAGCAATGGTTCTCACAAACTGAGCCATGCCTTGGAAACCACCAATCAAGATGCTCCAGGTTTTCCACTGTGGTCGCCACAGTTGGCCTCAGTGCTACACATTGTTGGCACCATCTCCTGTGCCTGAAGGCTTTGGGATTCCTCCAATCAGCCTTGCAGTCACGAGAATGTCGCTGATACCCCCTTCTGAATCCCATGGCTCTGTCCTATTATGTACAGAGGCTGAACATCTGGCTGGGATCCAGCAGTGTCCTGGGATACAGCCTATGTCTCCCTTGGATATTCCTGCCTCCACCTGATGTGAACAGCAACTCTCACCAGAGAGTGGCTCCAAAGCCCATCTGCTAATGTCACCCAACAAGGTGTGTGTCTTTACGCTGGTGGAAGGTGTAGGTGTCAGCTGTGACGCATCACCTGTGCTATCCTTGGCGCTCTCCTCCATGGTGTTCTCATGGCCCAACCTCATCAGATTGTGATACTGCAAGATAATGGACATGTCATCAGTGAGAGGGAAGGATTTTGTGAGACCTCAACAACTCACTTGAGACAGGTCAACTGGATGAAGGGGCCGTGAATCCTCACCTCTCTGGCACAGGCAACCTCACTGTCGGTCACTTCTCACTCCTCAGGCAACCCCGGGATATCCAGGGCTCGATCTTATCGGGGGTGAGAACTCGAATATCTGGGATTCCTCCCCTTGTCTTCGTCCTTTCTCTCTTATGGGGGCCTATCTTCTCCTGCGGGAACAAAGAGAGGGCATTGTGAACCACACGCTTGATAGATCAGAGGGATCTATAGCAGGTGACATGTGTGGGCACCGCAATTAGACATGAGGGGTTGTGGGGTGGATGCCAGGGGGTTCTGAGGAACAAGCTTCAAGATCGGACATGGAGAGGTTGTGAGGTGTCAGCCAGTGGACTGGGGGAGAGGGCAGTTTGGGAATTTGAGGAGTGGCAGGCAGGACTGATGCCAAGAGAGAGGTGGTAACTTACCCTTGCAGCTCGTCAGAGGTCTTCTCCCTACATTGGATGGTGGTCCTCCTGGTCATGCTGCCTGCCCTGACAGTAGCTGCCAGTGCCCCCAGATGGCCCTGCTGCTGGTTCCAGGACCTCCTTGGGGAATTGGGTCCCGCTCCTCTCATCGATGGCGTTCAGAAGCCTGATCAGGTCGGCATCGGCAAAGTGAGGAACAGGTCTGCACGCTGCCCTGCTTGTGTGTTGACTGGGAGTGAGTGGTGAGGGTTCGCTAAAAAGCAGCTCCCCCTCGTTAGTAGCGAGCAGCTGAGGCACGAGTTGGGCAAATAACATGGCGAGGGAGCCAAGAATGGTGAAATTCAAGTGTTGTTGAATACAGGCTGCAATCTTGCCAATGCAGCCAACGCATAACATATGGGCACGATTCAGCAGACAAAAGTTATTGTCTGCTGAATCGTGCTCATAGTAAACGTTGCAAAAAATATCCATGTGTGCCCCAAATATATACAATCTGTAATCCTGACAGGTACACCAATATAGCACTTGCCGGTACCTACCAATTTGAACATTGTCAGTGTACATGAGATCAGTGGCTGGGCATCCAAGTTGCAAGGAATCAATGGATATGGCTATACACACATGACTATGGTAACCTGCATGCCCCAGGCTTCTGGAAATCTGAGTAAATATCAGTGGTGTAAGGGCCCTCCACAAAAGGAGTCATGAAGCATTGCCCCCAACTACAGTAATTTCCAACTTACTCCCAAGTAGGCACACTCATACAGAGACCAATTCCTATTAGCTGAGAGTGTATGTGATTTCCTGGCATTAACTCCCATTGGGATAAAAAGGGAAGCTCTGTGATAGTTGTGTACAATTTGAAAATATGGATGCTGATACATGAATTATGTTGATTCATAGCAGAGAAATAAAATGAAGTAATACTGAAGGTGGGAGAGCCCAATTTTTCACATGAAATTGCTGTCAAATTCAAAAGATTTGCTCGACCTTTGCATCATAAGGCTGCAATATAGGTTTACAAGAACTGCAGTGATATTTGGGTTGTACAATGAATCTTTTGAAATAAAATAAAACTACACCTGTATGTACCTCAGGATAATTACATTTTGGTAAGTCAATATAAACTGAAGAGTTTACAAAGATACTTATCTGGCATCAACATAAATTGACGCGTCATTAGTTCGTTTAGGCCAATCTTAACTTTATTATATCTATAGATACAGTCAAAGTTAAAATCAGATTATGTGACCATGGTGCAAAGTTTTCCTACCATTGCTTCCTTATTTCCTGGTTGTGTTTTGAGCTTTCTTTTGCCTGTGTCTCCAAGAGTTCCTTTTAAAGTGATGTACACATCCGAATCTGCTCCTAAATTATTGGTTGATCCAGTGATGGTGCATAGTACGTATTCCTTCACTGCAAAACACAATAGGATGCTTACAACTGTTCATCGTGGTCAACAGGCAATAATAGATCATGCAAATTGAAAATGCATATCGTTCATCATACTTCCTCTGAACAAATATTAGGCAAAGTTTGAATAGTGTTTATATGTACTGTTCATCGAGGGATATACCCAAAGGAGCAACACACCTGTCAGATAATCAGCACTGTTTATGATTACGGGAAGTTCCGCCACTGTATATCCTTCAATTGGTGATAAATTACGCAGGAACAAAAACTCTAATACTTCTTTTGTGCTTTGGTGTTGAAGCACTACCTAAGGGAATTAAGCAATTACAATGACCCTGCAAATGTTTTTTTCAGGAAGAATTAGAATTGTACGAAATAAACATTAAATATGAAGAAAATTAAATGTAGGATGGTGATGGAATGAACTAGTAATTATAAATGTTAGGGATTTATGATCAGTTATTACTGTCAACAGACATCTTCACTCATTACCTTCTGACAACGCCAAAAATCTTCATTTCTGGATTCCTCTCTTTCCAATCTTACTTTACTGATGGCTCCTAATTGCTCATCTATGTTTATTGAGGTCTTGTACGTGTATCCTCTCTTCAAAGACCCTTCCTTAAGAATTATGGGAGCAGCAGAACCATTCTTGCAGCAGACTGTCAGTGCTACCTCTACATCTGTGCCACTGTTTGGCAGGTCACTAGTAACAACAAAGGCATCCCAGCTCCCTGATGAAACGGCACAAATATTGATGCAGAGTTACTCATATAGCATCATGCAACAGTAATTATGACATACAACTTAAAAATGCATACATTGCTTCAGATTCAATATGGAAGGAAATTATCACAATCCATATCAATAGTAAAATCAATGTTGTTTTCCCTCTGTGTTGTAGAATTTTTTATCTACACTTCCTGATGCATCCAAGGCAAACATCCAAGGGCTAACAATGGTAGAATTCTGTTGGAAGAAGGCTGATTAAATTAAAGCAATAACCAGCTCATGATTAGCGGGTCTGGTTTAGCACAGTGGGCTAAACAGCTGGCTTGTAATGCAGAACAAGGCCGGCAACGCAGGTTCAATTCCAGTACCAGCCTCCACGAACAGGCGCCCGAATGTGGTGACTAGGGGATTTTCACAGTAACTTCATTGAAGTCTACTTATGACAATAAGCGATTATTATTATTAATCAACCCATCCAAATAATGCAAGATTTGGAAAAGAAAGACAAGCAATTGATTATGTAATATGGCACTCATGAATTGAATTAGTGAGAATAGAAATCCTTCACCAACATAACTTTGGTAGAGAAGGTATTACTAACGTCTTTACCATTGAGTTCAGTAACTGATAAGTATAATACAGTCTCTATGTATATTGTTAGATTACCTAATGTCAGTGCTTGTACTTTGGAAAGAATGATGCTGGAAGTGTTTGAAGTACACTTGAAACTGGATTGAGAGAAGTGAAAAATGAGCCAGTGTTTCTGCTTCTGAATTATGCTCAGTAGTCTTGCTAGAAAGTGCAAGTCATCATAGTCCCTGAGGACCACAGGCTGCTCTCCCATTTTGGAGAGAGAGCTGACTGGTCGTGATTTAGCCTGAGGGTCACCTCACTTCAGTGAGGTACAAGGCTTGAGGAGGCAGAGCCTTCATTGATAACTTCAGCCAGCACGGGAATTTAACCCACGCTGCTGGCATCACTCCATATCACAAACCAAATGTCAAGCCAACTGAGCTTGCAGATATGTCTAGGCATCAGATTACAAATTACATAAACTCTCTTGTGATGAGGCTCTCATAGTTGAATTTTTGTTAAAATCTCGCTGTCTAGCTTCACATGTGAAAATACCAATGCTACTGAAGTTATACCCCAGAGTGAATCAATGGGTGGAAATGAATCCAAGTTTCAAACATAAAGGTCTGAGGTTAGTCGGAAATTGGGTTTGAGCCCCATCTAAGGTCGCACTGCTGCCTCACAGCAGAAGATTCCCAGGTTCAATTCTGGCCTTGGGAAACCGTCTTTGTGGAGATTGCATGTCCTCCCTTTGTCTACATGGGTTTCCTCTGGGTGCTCCGGTTTCCCCCCACAAGTCCCGAAAGATGTGCTTGTTATGTGAATTTGACATTCTGAATTCTCCCTCAGTGTACACGAACAGGCGCTGGAGTGTGGCAACTAGGAGATTTTCACAGTAACTTCATTGGAGTGTTAATGTAAGCCTACTTGTGGCACTAATAAAGGTTATTATTATTATTGCTATCAAAGATGCGCGGGTTAGGTAAATTGGCCTGATAAATTGCCCCTTAGTGGCCAAGGATATGCAGGTTAGCTGGGGTTATGGGGAGAGGGCGGGGAGTGGGCCAAAGCAGGGCGCTCTTTCCGAGTTTCAGTGCAGACCCGATTGTCCAAATGGCCTCCTTCTGCACTATATGGATTCTATGACTTTCTGTGACAACACATAGTTGGAGGAATCTTTCAGCATCATTCTTTCTATAGTACAAGTACTAATCATTAGATAATTTGACAATATGCATGTGAACTGTATTATATTGTCAGAGGCTGTGCCACCACAGCAAGCTTGCCCCATGAGGAAAATAATTTCTGGTCAAAGGTAGCTTCTCTAGCTGAGCTCAGGAGTTGTGTCGGGCAAAGCGGGAAAGTGATGCCCAGGAGTGTGGAGTTGGGGGGGGGGGGGGGGGAGGCGGAAGCACTTCTTTTCCTCGTGAAGACATAGGAAATTAATTTAGAAAATAATTATTAAACAATTGTACTGAAAAATTCTTACACATGTCCCACTCATTGAAACCTAAGTCAATGGGTTTCTAATTTCCATACTATAGGTAACACCACTGGACTAGTAATCCAGAGGCTCAGGATAATGCTCTGGTAATGTGGATTTAAACCACACCATGGCAGTTGGTGGAATTTAATTTAAATCAATAAATCTGGAGTGGACTGATAGCGACCATGGTACCTACCATTGATTGTTGGGGGGAAAATACATCTATTTTTACTAAATAGAAGGAAAGGTTTACTAAAGAGAAGGAAATCTTCCATCCTTACCTGGTATGTCCAGATGCAAGATAGCAGACTCTGCCATCTAAAATCAGTCCATGAGCAACATATGCTGACTTTACGGGCAGAATTCTCCGCTCCCGGGAAAAACCAGGAAGGCTGTCGTGAACTCGGCCGAGTTTCACGACGGCCTCGGAGGTCGCTCCTCTCACCGTATTCACCCCCACACGGGGGGCTAGGAGCGGCGCTCCGTTATTCTCGGCGGCTGGGCCTTGATGTTTGCGTCAAGGCGGCGCGCCGAGAATGACGCGACGGCGGCGCCTATGTGATGTCAGCCGCGTGTGCGCGGGTTGGCCAGTTCCAACCCGTGCATGCGCGGCTGACTTCACGACGGCTCAAACACACGCATGCACGGTGGCCGTCTTCCCCTCTGTTGCCCCGCAAGACGTGGCGGCTTGATCTTGCGGGGCGGCGGAGGGGAAAGAATGTGTCGCTTTGAGACGCTGGCCCGACGATCGGTGGGCAGCGATCGCAGGCCAGTCCCCTCCCGAGCACGGCCGTGGTGCTCACTCCTCTCTCCGCCCCCCACAGGCTTCAAACGGGCCTTTGGCTCCCATGTTCACGACGGCAGCGACCAGGTGTGGTTGCTGTCGTGAAACGGTTGCGAACGGCAGGCCACTCGGCCCATCCGGGTCGGAGAATTGCCGGTCGTCGTGAAAAACGGCGAGCGGCGATTCTTCCGAGCGGGTGGTGGGAGAATCGCGGGGGGTGCCAGGGGGTCGTGAAATGAGTCACCCGGCCCTCCCACAATTCTCCCACCCAGCATGGGGAGCGGAGAATCGCGCCCTACCAGTTTTGCCAAATTTCATGTAAGAATTTTTTTTAAATGTCAATCTTCTTAAGGGCAGCACGGTAGCATTGTGGATAGCACAATTGCTTCACAGCTCCAGGGTCCCAAGTTCGATTTTGACTTGGGTCACTGTCTGTGTGGAGTCTGCACATCCTCCCCGTGTGTGCGTGGGTTTCCTCCGGGTACTCCGGTTTCCTCCCACAGTCCAAAGATGTGCAGGTTGGGTGGATTGGTCATGATAAATTGCCCTTAGTGTCCAAAATTCTATGATTAACCTAGGACAAAAGTTCGGCACAACATAGTGGGCCGAAGGGTCTGTTCTGTGTTGTATTTCTCTATCTATCTATCTATCTAGGTCAAAAAAATGGTCTCCACAAATTTAGCAGTGGACCGATATTTGCATAGATTGTATCCATTTTATCCCCCAAAACAAGTGTAATACATTCTAATTTAGACTCTAATGTTCAAAATCTCATCAATAATCCTATAATTGAGAGTCAGGACCATTTTTGGGTCCTAACTGCGCCATGGGTTTCAGGTGTGCCAAAAGGACAAATCCACAAGAGACAGCCAATTAAGAGGCTTCCTCCTTGTTCAACATCCAATTATGGATGACTGGTGGATCCCCGAGATTGGGGCCCAATAAGATGGCCTGGACCACTCGACAAACAGCAGCCTCACCACTTGAGATGGGCACTGCGAAAACAGGTAAGGTGGTGGGATGGTGCATCAAAATGGATGCACTTTTGCACACCTGACTAAATGGTGAAAAAGCAGAAGGCCCATAGTTCTTCAGCCATCAGTGTGTAGGGGGAACCCCATCACAAGAAGGGCTATGTTTGAGGCTGCAGGCTTTTTATACCTGCAGCTCATTCTTTGCTGCTTCAGAAGTGTGGGGCCAGTCCATTGCCAGTAAGATACGATCGGCTTCTGAAATGTACTCCTAAGTGGGCTTTTAATTTGCCTAGTTGGCTATCTGCCAGTGCTGAAAGGGTAGCCACTACCACTGTGCCTGGCAAAAGCTCGTGGAAGTGGGAACACACTGGAGAACAAACTTGACCTTCAACTTTCCAAATTTCCCCTTCCTGTCCACAGAACTGTCTCTGTGAGGCTCCTAAGATTCCCATTGTTTTCATAACTAGAAGGATTAAAAAGCACTGAGCTGATAAAAAAGACCAGTGGTATTTTCATGTAATGCAAATAAACTGTATTATGCATAGTTTACTTCCACTATCATTTACAGATTTCAGTCATCAGAGTCTAATGTTTAAACAAAGACTATGTAATGAACGGATCAAAAAGTATGATTAGGTCAGATGTTCATTTGGCAAATTTCTGCATATTGTTATGGGCCAGGGTTTAGAAAACTCCAAAGTATATCAAGAGTTCACCTGACCTACAACTGTTTATTGAATGTGGCTGGGTTGAACACAAGGGCCTGCCTTTCAGGTGTTATTCCAGAGTTCTTAGGCACCTTAAAAAAAAACTTTATTCTACAAATTTAGTTAACATTTGTATAAACACACACATGCACAATTTTTTTATCAACTACAAACATAAATAGCCCACACAGCTACAGTAATCTATGTATAACCCTTAATGAATCCCCCCCTTACTGTTCCAATTTAATAACAAGATCCAAGTAAAAACCAGAACCCCTTTTCAAAGGTGTGGCCCAGCATAAGGCCTCTTGGTATTGATGCTCTTGTTTGCTTTCCAAACAGCAGGTTTGAATTCCTTCCAGAAAATAATTATTTGTTTTAAGTCATCAAGCAGTCTGGAAACAGCTTTTAAAATGAAGATAGAGAAACCATTTTTCAACCTGTGCCGTACAAACTCAAGGCAAAGGTAAAGTCAAAAGCGAAAGTAAACTCACAGAGCCACAGCCTAGCTCCACCCACACAATGACATAATTGAAGCCATGTGATAAGACAAAAACATTTCTTGAAGGGGCACTCACATGACAATATGCAAAGGCATTTTGCATTTGCCTCACCACTCAGGTAGCTTTGTTTGTACATTATGAAATAATGGCTATAGAATTTGACTCTGTAGTGTAATATCCTGCACATGCTAAATTGGAAGGCTTATTTTCCCTATGCTCCTTGTGGACTACAAGCTCCCCTGTTAGGGGTTGGGTATCTCAATTAGCAAATGTAAAAAAGATCAGCCAGTAAGGCACAGATCAGGAATCCAGTGGGGATCTGTGCTGCAGTGTACAGTCCTGACTGGGACTTGAATTGTGCTTGTACATTGTTTACTTTGACAATAAACCTTTTCGTTGAACTGTCTTACCGGACTCCTTTGTGACGGCTAAACTGTGATTTCCAGCATATCCTGCATCAATTGCCGCTTTTGACCTCACAGGTCCTGTTAATATGTTTGCTTAAACATGCGTTCAGTTGCACAAAGGACTGTACCCCACCCCCCAACCAGTGTTTTTTTCTATTTGTTCATGGGACGCGGGCGTCGCAGGCTGTGGCAGCATTTATTGGCCATCCCTAATTACCCTTGAGGAGGCAGTTAAGAGTCAACCACATTGCTGTGGGTTTGGAGTCACATGTAGGCCAGACCAGGTAAGGATAGCAGATTTCCTTTCCTAAAGGACATTAGCGAACCAGATAGTTTTTTATGACAATCGGCAATGGTTTCACGGTCACCATTAGACTTTTAATTCCAGATTTTTACTGAATTCCAATTTCACCATCTTCAGTGGTGGGATTCAAATCCGGGTCCCTAGAGCATTACCCTGGGGTTATGGTTTATTAGTCCAGTGACAATACAGCGACGTCACCTCCTCACCTATATGTATAGTCATTACTATTCACCTTTCTCAGTGAGGTGCTTTTGAGCATTGCAGCAATGGACGTACTATGCTGTTGGAGGAGTTGGCAGAAGTACATTCAGTCTTTAGTGAGTGGTGTTAGACTTGTGGAAGGGGTAGTATTGGTTTGAACAGCATCTGAATGCACCAATTGCTCCCATTCAAGGGGCTCTTGTTGCAGTTCCTCTTGGGCTAAAGCCTCACAGGAAAATAGAGCCTGGGCAGCAGAGAGGAGAAGCTGTTTTTGGATGGAAGAGCAGAGGCATCCAGCACATCATCAGAGGTCCAGATGACTGGACACGAGTATTTTATCAGACGTGGGCTCCTCTGAAAAATTATCAGCACCACTATAATTCCATGCTTCCCTTCTTGCACCTTTCTGTTACAGACCAGCAGAAAATCCTCTTAGTCAAAATTTTGAAATGGTGGATACCATAAAACAAAAGGTCTACACTAACTTCACCCAACTACACTTCCAATAATACATACTATACCCAACTATTCACATTGGTGCCTTTCCTTAGTGGCTGCCTTACAGGTGTTCATGTTTGTCTAGTGCTCCTACACAGCTCTACCTCAGTAGCTGCAGCATAGTTTGTGAAGGACTGCTGAGTTTCAACAAGTATTACGATCTCGGACCAGTCCCCAATAGTTGCTAGGATACCGGACAGAAACCCCAATAGTTTATTTAATTTGTAAAGCTGTTTGGAAAGAATACCTTGCTCCAGGAGTGATTCCACACACAAATAGGGATATGGCACATTAAAACTTTATTACTAACACAGGATTAAAATAACTTTAATCTCATACAAGAAAACAGCTCACAATTACCCATTAAACAATGCTTAACAACACAATGAATTAATAAATCCAAACTGCTATCTTTTATCTCCACTCAAGTGAAACCCATCTCAGGTCACAATGCACTTTTAAAGTTAGCGGACCAAGGAATATTTGCTTAATAGAGATCCTTTTAAAAGACCAATTGGAGAGCAGGAGCTTGCCAATAGGAAAGGCTCCTCATAGCTCCGGGCACCAAGTTGCCTGGCAACTCTGATATTTCCCCCAACCTTTTTGACAATCCCCATCATCCCCCCCCCAACCTTAGAGAAGCCCTCGAGAACCCCCCTCACCCCCCCCCCCCACCTGACAAGGCCCCTCCGCCGGCACACACCTGGTTGTGCCAACCTGGCATTAGGGCACCCTGGCAGTGCCAAGGTGCCCAGGTGTTGGGGAAGTGCCAGGGTGCCACCCTGCCCTGTTCCCGACCACCGAGGGGTCTCCAAAGGCTTGATCGTCCCCCCCTGCCAGGTGCCGTTACGACTGGTCCAGCTTTGTGTGGACCAGTACTAAACAGCGCCCTGGCGTGGTCTCCCAGGCATGGAGAATGAATCCGGTGTCCGGGTATTTAAATGAGCAATTGTGCTGATTTCAATATTCAATCTGGATCTCGGCCATCAAGGGGGGGTGGGGGGGTCCAGATCACAGCGGACGGAGTGATTCGGGTGACTCGGGTAATGTTTCGCACCTGGGGCGGAGCCCAATTTGGCACTTGTGTGATATTCACCCGTTGTGCCTGGATCACCGCCGGACGCAATGGGGTTGCGGAATCGTGTCCAATGTCTCTCATTATCTACTCCTCAGGGAACCGTCTTTATATTTTAAAAAATTCCATTGACCCAACATTTACAATGTTTTAACTGCACCTCTAACTCCAAAGCATCTGCTGTCTTTCAAACCAGTATTTTTAAAAGCATTGCTGTAGCTTTCACTGAGTTAACCAGGCTTTTAATCCTTACTGCACCAGCTCCAACTCCATATAATACAGTATGTATGAAATTCCGACATTCATCACAAAGGCTTTGCAGGGCAGTCTCGAGCAGCTCTGTGCCAAGAAGGCCTACTTCTGGACTGCATTACTTTGGTATGGATGGCAGCAGGTTGGATGTGGCAACACCAAAAAAGTGGATAGAATGGTAATGCTGGGAACATGAATATTTGACAAACTGAGAAAAGACAACAGCTACATTCTCCATGGACCACTGGCATTTCCCCAGGGTGGCACTTCGGCAATCTTACTGGAGCACAGATTGTTGGATTGCTTTGCAACGTTCTATGTTCCTTTAAGCATTGGCATCTTGCAGCTATGATGATAGAAGTCTGAGGTTGCATGACACCAAGCTGGGATTGTGGGGGAAGAAACATCAATCTCATGATCTCAGTTGGTTCTTCCACTGCAGTACTGAGACATTTGTATGCTGATCCATCTGGTACTGCATCATAACTGTGTCTGAAAAGTTGTCATGTAACTGCAAAGAACGGGAACCACAGTCTGCACAAAACCCTGTACGACGTTTGAGCCAGACCCCTCCGTGGTCCCTGACAGTGACAACAGGCTCTCTGTCAGGTCTGCCAATGCACAAAGTTGCACATACCCACCAGTATTTCCTTGTACATCACCCCGTCAAAAGCCTCTTGTGAAGAAATTCTCTACAGCAGAAATGATCTACAACCTTGCGCTTGGGGGAACTGGCCAAAGTACTGAGCTTTCCTCCTGGTCTCGGGGAAGTCCACTTGTGCCCATGACTAGCCAACAACTTCCTTACTATCCCCTTAGTTGCTTATAGTGCCAGTATTTAAGTTGATGGTGGTGAGCATCAGAACAATGAATGTACCTCTGCCTCATAAATTTGTACTTCCTTTGGATCTTCTCCTTCAGGCACCATTGTCTGGCCAAGTGGCTGATTTTGACAACTTGAAAACATGAAAGCACAAAAGGGAGGATAGAATTGAGGGAAGTGGAAGCAAGATGCTTACAGCATCTGTAACTTGTACATTATACTAGATTACAGGATGAAGTGAAGGCACATATGGAGGGATAAACAGTCATCCACGATCTCTCCAGTGATGCTAATTGCCACGGCCTCACTGGCAACCCACCAATACAGCTGATCACATCTCTTCCAAAGAGGTGGTGACATTCAGCTGTTATCTGCTGATGGTTCTTTGCTGTTTCCTCATTCAGAGCTCTATTGAAGATTCATCCAGACTCAAAACGTTAGCTCTGTTCTCTCTCCACAGATGCTGTCAGACCTGCTGAAATTTTCCAGCATTTTCTGTGTTTGTTGTGGTATAATATTGCTGCTGGGTAAGTGGTGGGAATGTGGTGAATTGAGCAGTGTGCGAGGCAGGTGGTACGATTAGGAGAAGATGGCATTCGATGATGGACTCACTGATCTTGACCACTCCTGTGACATCATGGTATTTTTTCCAGCACTTTATCTAAGTCCTCAGGTCAATCTCTGGCATTGACTTCTCCGGTTGTCTGTTCCCACTGCCTTCATATTGTCTGGCTAGAGGGTCTCCTGGTTCCCTGCAGAATTATGTCCTCTGTCCTCCTTTCCAATCTTGCACTAAGTCCTCCAGCATTGTATTTGAGAACCTAAGAGAGCTTCCTGTTCCAGCCATGCTGTTCCATTGTTCCAATTTCTTCCTGCTTGGAGAGTCTTTTCCAGTCACTTTCATCCCTTGCTGCAGCAGATTGCACCGTCCCTTTAAGAGGTGCAGGCTAACTTTAATTGATGCTCACCTGACATGAACATGGATGTCTTGCTGCATTACTCTATCTTGGAGCTATGCAGGCAGCAAAAGGTTTGCATGCTGTCTGCGTCGCTTGCAAAAAGGACAGCTAATCGTGCACCCTGATCTCTGTACCCACTACTGTCCTTCTCCAAGTTTTTGTCCAATATTTTTCCAAGTTCCGCACTTTATTTTTCCACATCTATGCAAACCTGAGATTAACCAGCAGGGATAATTTGAAACCAACTATTCACAGGAATATTAAATAGCGCTTTTCATTTTCTTGTCATGGAAATCCAGCCATCAAAGTTCTGAGCAAGATCTCTGATATGCTAATCAGACATATAAGTTATATCGGTCTTCGTCTCTTGCCCAATTTTTCCATCTTGAGAGATGTCGCAATTAGCCAAAAGCTTGCTGGGGTGGGGGCTTGCTCCCAAAATCAGCATGGCTTACATTTGGAGATCAACAGAATGGCTGCCTGAATTGCTGTTCCAATGCACTGCACAAATAAAACATTTTTACAGTTCCAGTTATGATTAAAATCAATCACAACTAATACATATGCCAAGAACTTTGCTGCATCATCAGCCAGCTGTAGCCTTGCCAAAAAATGTGTACGTATTTGACACAAAGGGAAAGCAAGTCATTCAGTAAATTATTTTAACAAAGCAAGCAGAAAAGTGAAAGCTCATGATTGTTTGTTCAGAGGAATGTTTCCCACAGGCAACCCAGTATGCTCTTTGCAGGATGGGTAAAGGTATTGAACTATGGTGGACATCTATGAAAATGATTTTGTATGATTCGGCACACAAAAAATAATGAACATGCTACTGATCTATATTTCAATCAATTAAATGTAATTTTTTTCCACAAAGATTGATTCTGAAGGTTCTGTGTTAGAGATGCATTATTTCTCTTAAAAAATCTTAGCTATTGGATTGAGGCCTATGATTCACCAGTGAAGTCCTTCTTGATTTTCACTGGACTGAAAAAGGGAATGTGCTATTGGTGACTATGTAATTCCCTGTTAGGAGGGTAAATAGACAGGAAAAGAACCCTGATCTTGCGCATCCAAGTATTTGATTTGATTCATTAGCATCACACACAAAGGCTTTCAAGCAGGGTTATCTACTTACTCACACTGCCAGGCAACAGTGCATACTACTGTACAAAGATAATTAGAGCACTGGAAAGATAAAAACGAGGGAATTAAACAATATCATCAAATATCTTAAGTGATCAACTGAAGAATGACATTATTTGAAAAATGCTCAGCAAATTGAATTTGGCTGAGAAATTAATTGTTAATAACACAAAATTTATCAGAGAAATATTACAAGTACTGGAATGTTCTTTCCCTCTACATTTATTGAAGAATGTATTTGGAAAGGAGGCAAATGGAAAACTTATCTGACATCATACCCTGAAGATTTTCTGTCAGCATTTTACTTTCATTGCTGACTTTTCCAAGCAGCTTTAACTTCCTTTTTGTTTGTCTGTCAGCAACTTCACTGTCCAGCCACTGTTGGCATGGAAACACATATTCATTGGCTCCACCGGTCTCTGTTGGTTCCGTTATAATGATTGTCTCCAGATACCAGCCAGCACCATATCCAGCACCGTCGTGCTCAGCATGCACTTGTGTTGGAATACCTAGGTCGACAGCTTGTATATTAAAGACGCTAACCTAACAAAAGGAATATAGAAAATAAAATAAATTTTAAAAAAATGAACTATAGGATTGTAAGAAAAATTAGCTAACTGACAAAGATGGCAGTATAGTGAGGATCCTTGCAGTATTTTATATAAATGGTCATGAATACCCACATGAATCAAAAATTTTTGCGCAAAGAATTTCCTTGGGGGTGCTCCCAGTTGTCGCAGTAACTTTGGTCGAAGATTAGAGCTGCGTACATGGTTTTTACAGATCTCTTTATGGTTGCCTGGTGAAGCGAAAGTGGCTGATTGGGAAAATCCTTGTGGTAATTCTCAGTGAATACGGCAATTGTAGCATAACTACAAATTCACCAACTCTGTGTTTGTTTTGAACACAGCTTCCTTTCACTGAGATTGCAGCATCGATGAATGTAAACTTTTTATTCCTTCATTCTAATTTTGCTAAGTGCTGTGACACTTTACCATCAGTTTTGCTTCACCTGTCTTAAAACATTGGAGTGCGTGGGGAATGACTTTCCTCCCCAGAGTGCCTGAGAAACCTTCAATTTTCAAGAGCAAAGGAAATGATGGTACAGACTCACAATGCCAGGACTCTACTCCTATTGCATCAGGATTTTCAAGGCTTTTGAGGGGTGGGTTTGGAGGGTGGACAAGGAAATAAGGGCAGTGCATTCCTGCTTGTGGCCTTCCCGATGGCGAGTGGTGGCTTTGATGGGAAATCCCATTGACAACCAGCATGAGTGGTGAATCCTGCCTCCAGGAAACACCACGCTGCTGAAAAACATGGGGTTGGGGGATTGGAGAATCCAGCCAAGATTTGAAAAAACATTATAGACCATTCATTTTGCTCCATAAAAAGCCAGACTGGCATCCATTTTGATGGATTTGCCAGATAAAGGCAGTCTTAATCTCTGCAACAAACCATCCCCTGATCAGTAACGGAGGTGGGTCGGATGGTGGTCTGGGTTTAATAACAAAGTTACAGCACAGGAACAGGCCCTTTGGCCCCCAAGCCTATGCCGATCACGATGCCTGACTTAACTAAAATATTTTGCACTTCCTGGGTCCATATCCCTCTAATCCTATCCTATTCATGTATTTGTCAAGATACCTCTTGAACGTTGCTATCCTGTCTATTTCCACCACAAAGCGTTCCAGGCACTCACCACCCTCTGTCTAAAACATTTGCCTCGCATATCTCCTCTTAACTTTCCCCTTCGTACCTTAAGTCTATGAGCGCGATCTTCCTAAATGGAAACAAAGTTCCCGAGCGAGCGCAATTAGCCGTGTGTTTCCCAGCACTCACAGTGCCGGGAAACACATGACTATTCAATGTGACTCACTTTGAATAAGGGACCTAAGGAAGGGGGAGGTTTTGGGTATTCTAAAACGCATTAAGCTGGGCAAGTCCCCAGGACTGGATGGGATCTATCCCAGGTTACTGAGGGAAGCGAGGGACGAAATAGCTGGAGCCTTAACAGATATCTTTGCAGCATCCTTGAACACGGGTGAGGTCCCGGAGGACCGCTTCACCTCTCCTATCCAGCACAGTAGCACACGTGGCTAGAACTGTGGCTTCACAACGCCAGGGTCCCAGGCTCAATTCCCCGCTGGATCACTGTCTGTGTGGAGTTTGCACGTTCTCCCCGTGTCTGCGTGGGTTTCCTCCGGGTGCTCTGGTTTCCTCCCACAGTCCAAAAACGTGCAGGTTCGGTGGATTGGCCATGCTAAATTGCCCTTGGTGTCCAAAAAGGTTAGGAGGGGTAATTGGGCAATGGGGATAGGGTGGAAGTGAGGGCTTCAGTCGGTCGGTGCAGACTCGATGGGCCGAATGGCCTCCTTCTGCACTGTATGTTCTATATATCTATGTATTAGGGCTCCCTTCCAGTCCATCAGCTTATAAAATTCCGATACCTTCCACTCTCCTACTGCTACTTTTGACACCACCTTATCCTGCAGCCCCTGGGATGGCATGTGCGGAAAGGTCGCTACCTGCCTCTACACAAAGTCCCTCACCTGCAAATTGCAAATAGTGGAACCCGTTTCCACCGAGCAACACAAATTCCTCCTCTAACTCTTCCAAGTATGGAAAGCCCCCGTCTATAAACACATCCCCAAGCCGCTCAATCCCCGCCCGCTACAACCCCGAAACTCCCATCCAGCTCCCCGGGAGCAATCCGGAGATTGCCACACATCAGTGCCTACACCGAAGCCCCCTCCAGCCCCATGTGCTGTCGCCACTGCCCCCACACCCGCAGAGCCGTCACCACTACCGGGCTTTTGGAGTACCTGGCCAGCGAGGAAGGCAGAGGCACCGTTAACAGTGCCCTCAGACTCGTGTGCCTACATGATCCAGCAGGGGGCAGCAGAGCAGAGCTTCTGATTGGCTGTTCCGGGGAGATTTGCATACGTGCAGTGCGGTCAGCGTAAGTTGAAGGTGGTTTGTGAAGGGGCTGTTCTCGAGTGACAGCTTTACCCGAAACACTACTTACGTAGTGTCTCCCACCCATCCTCCTCCTCTAACCAAATAAAAGTTCTGTTCGTCGGATTGCTAAACTAATAAGTTTTTTTTTAAAGTTTTCAGTAGTTGGGAAGTTAGTTCAGTGGGAATGGAGGCTAGGGTAGTTGAATGTTCCTCCTGCAGAATGTGGGAGGAAAGGGTCACCTCTAGTGGCCCTGCTGACTACATCTGCGGGAAGTGCACCCAACTCCAGCTCCTCGAGAACCGCGTTAGGGACTTGGAGTTGGAGCTGGATGAACTTCGGATCATTCGGGAGGCAGAGGTGCTTATTGAGAGGAGTTATAGGGAGGTAGTCACACCTCAGGTAAAAGAAGAAGGTAGATGGGTTACCGTCAGGGGAGGGAGAGGGAACCGGCAGGCAGTGCAGGGATCCCCTGTGGTCGTTCCCCTCTATAACAAGTATACCGTTTTGGATACTGTTGCGGGGGACGACTTACCAGGGGTAAGCAATGGGGCACAGGTCTCTGGCACAGAGTCTGTCCCTGTTGCTCAGAACGGAAGGGAGAGGAGGAACAGAGCAGTTGTCATTGGGGACTCCATAGTTGGAGGAACAGCCAGGAGGTTCTGTGGGAACGAAAGAGACTCACGGTTGGTGTGTTGCCTCCCAGGTGCCAGGGTTCGTGATGTCTCTGATCGTGTTTTTGGGATCCTTAAGGGGGAGGGGGAGCAGCCCCAAGTCGTGGTCCACATAGGTACCAACGACATAGGTAGGAAGAGGGATGGGGATTTGAGACAGAAATTCAGGGAGCTAGGGTGGAAGCTGAGAGCTAGAACAAACAGAGTTGTTATCTCTGGGTTGTTACCCCTGCCACGTGCTAGCGAAGTGAGAAATAAGGAGAGAGAGGAGTTGAACACGTGGCTACAGGGATGGTGCAGGAGGGAGGGTTTTGGTTTCCTGGATAATTGGGGCTCATTCTGGGGTAGGTGGGACCTCTACAAACAGGATGGTCTTCACCTGAACCAGAGGGGTACCAATATCCTGGGGGGGGGGAGATTTGCTAGTGCTCTTCGGGGGGGTTTAAACTAATTCAGCAGGGGGATGGGAACCTAAATTGTAGTCCTAGTGTACAGGATGTTGAGAGTAGTGAGGTCAGGGATAGGGTTCAAAGTTCGAAAGAGGGCACCGGCAAGCGAGATGCTGGTTTGAAGTGTGTCTACTTCAACGCCAGGAGCATCCGGAATAAGGTGGGTGAGCTTGCAGCATGGGTTGGTACCTGGGATCTCGATGTTGTGGCGATTTCGGAGACATGGGTAGAGCAGGGACAGGAATGGTTGTTGCAGGTTCCAGGATTTAGATGTTTCTGTAAGAACAGAGAAGGTGGTAAAAGAGGGGGGGGTGTGGCATTGTTAATCAAGGAAAGTATTACGGCGGTAGAAAGGACGTTTGAGGACTCGTCTACTGAGGTAGTATGGGCCGAGGTTAGGAACAGGAGAGGAGAGGTCACCCTGTTGGGAGTTGTCTATAGACCTCCGAATAGTTCCAGAGATGTAGAGGAAAGGATTGCAAAGATGATTCTCGACAGGAGCGAGAGTAACAGGGTAGTTGTTATGGGGGACTTTAACTTTCCAAATATTGACTGGAAATACTATAGTTCGAGTACTATAGATGGGTCAGTTTTTGTGCAGTGTGTGCAGGAGGGTTTTCTGACACAGTATGTAGACAGGCCAACAAGGGGCGAGGCCACATTGGATTTGGTACTGGGTAATGAACCCGGCCAGGTGTTAGATTTAGATATAGGTGAACACTTTGGTGATAGTGATCACAACTCGGTTATGTTTACTTTAGCAATGGGCAGGGATAGGTGTATACCGCAAGGCAAGAATTATAGCTGGGGGAAAGGCAATTATGATGCTATTCGGCAAGATTTAGGATGTATAGGATGGAGAAGGAAACTGCAGGGGATGGGTACAATCAAAATGTGGAGCTTTTTCAAGGAACAGCTACTGCGTGTCCTTGATAAGTATGTACCTGTCAGGCAGGGAGGAAGTTGTCGAGCAAGGGAACCGTGGTTTACTAAGGAAGTTGAAGCACTTGTCAAGAGGAAGAAGAAGGCTTATGTTAGGATGAGACATGAAGGCTCAGTTAGGGCACTTGAGAGTTACAAGTTAGCCAGGAAGGACCTAAAGGTAGAGTTAAGAAGAGCGAGGAGAGGACACGAAAAGTCATTGGCGGATAGGATCAAGGAAAACCCTAAGGCTTTCTATAGGTATATCAGGAACAAAAGAATGACTAGAGTAACATTAGTGCCAATCAAGGATAGTAGTGGAAAGTTGTGTGTGGAATCAGAGGAGATAGGGGAAGCGTTAAATGGATATTTTTCATCAGTGTTTACACTGGAGAAAGACAATGTTGTCGAGGAGAATACTCAGGTTCAGTCGACCAGGCTAGATGGAATTGAGGTTCAAAAGGAGGAGGTGTTATCAATTTTGGAAAATGTCAAAATAGATAAGTCCCCTGGGCCAGATGGGATTTATCCTAGGATTCTCTGGGAAGCCAGGGAGGAGATTGCAGAGCCTTTGTCCTTGATCTTTATGTCGTCTTTGTCGACAGGAATAGTGCCGGAAGACTGGAGGATAGCAAATGTTGTCCCCTTGTTCAATAAGGGGAGTAGAGACAACCCTGGTAAATATAGACCTGTGAGCCTCACTTCGGTTGTGGGTAAAATGTTGGAAAAGGTTATAAGAGATAGGGTTTATAATCATCTTGAAAAGAACAAGTTGATTAGCGATAGTCAACACGGTTTTGTGAAGGGTAGGTCATGCCTCACAAACCTTATTGAGTTTTTTGAGAAGGTGACCAAACAGGTGGATGAGGGTAAAGCGGTTGATGTGGTGTATATGGATTTCAGCAAGGCGTTTGATAAGGTTCCCCACGGTAGGCTATTGCAGAAAATAAGGAAGTATGGGATTGAAGGTGATTTAGCGGTTTGGATCAGTAATTGGCTAGCTGAAAGAAGCCAGAGGGTGGTGGTTGATGGCAAATGTTCATCCTGGAGTTCAGTTACTAGTGGTGTACCGCAAGGATCTGTTTTGGGGCCACTGCTGTTTGTCATTTTTATAAATGACCTGGAAGAGGGTGTAGAAGGATGGGTTAGTAAATTTGCAGATGACACGAAGGTCGGTGGAGTTGTGGATAGTGCTGAAGGATGTTATAGGATACAGAGGGACATAGATAAGCTGCAGAGCTGGGCTGAGAGGTGGCAGATGGAGTTTAATGCGGAAAAGTGTGAGGTGGTTCACTTTGGAAGGAGTAACAGGAATGCAGATTACTGGGCTAATGGCAAGATTCTTGGTAGTGTAGATGAACAGAGAGATCTCGGCATCCAGGTACATAAATCCCTGAAAGTTGCCACCCAGGTTAATAGGGCTGTTAAGAAGGCATATGGTGTGCTAGCCTTTATCAGTAGGGGGATTGAGTTTCGGAGCCACAAGGTCATGCTGCAGCTGTACATAACTCTGGTGCGGCCGCTCCTGGAGTACTGCGTGCAGTTCTGGTCACCACATTATAGGAAGGATGTGGAAGCTTTGGAAAGGGTTCAGAGGAGATTTACTAGGATGTTGCCTGGTATGGAGGGAAGGTCTTACGAGGAAAGGCTCAGGGACTTGAGGTTGTTTTCGTTAGAGAGGAGAAGGCTGAGAGGCGACTTAATAGAGACATATAAGATAGTCAGAGGGTTAGATAGAGTGGACAGTGAGAGTCTTTTTCCTCGGATGGTGATGACCAACACGAGGGGACATAGCTTTAAATTGAGGGGTGATAGATATAGGACAGATGTCAGAGGCAGTTTCTTTACTCAGAGAGTAGTAGGGGTGTGGAATGCGCTGCCTGCAACAGTAGTAGACTCGCCAACTTTAAGGGCATTTAAGTGGTCACTGGATAGACATATGGATGAAAATGGAATAGTGTAGGTCAGATAGGCTTCAGATGGTTTCACAGGTCGGCGCAACATCGAGGGCCGAAGGGCCCGTACTGCGCTGTAATGTTCTATGTTCTATGTTCTATGAGGCCTTCGTCCCAGTTTGTCCGCACACTGGCCACCGGTGCCTGATACAGCAGCTGGAGCTAATCCACAAGACCCTGCCCAAATCCAAACTGCCCCAGAACCTCACCCCAGTCGATCAAAGGCCTTTTCCATGTCCATGGCGTCCAACACCTCCACACTCCGTCCCTCGGGGGACATTATTATCACATTTAATAATCTCCTAATGTTGGCTGCCAGATGCCTCCCCTACCCCCTCTGGCACACAGTCCTCAAATCTTGAGGCCAAGATCTTGGCCAATAACTTGGTGTCCACATTTAATAGCGACATTGACCTGTACGACCCACACTGCTCTGGATCTTTATCCTGTTTTAAAATCAAGGAGATCGAGACCTGCGACAACGTCGGGGGGGGGGGGGGGGGGGGGGGGGGCGCGCACCCCCTGCTCCTTCGCCTCATTGAACGGCCTCACTAACAAGGGCCCCAGGTCCCACAAAAACATTTTATAAAACTCCACTGGGTATCTGTCCGGTCCTGGGGCCTTGCCAGACTACATCACCTCCAGCCCCTCCACCGCCTCTGCCAGCCCAATAGGGGCTTCCAGCCCCTCCACCAGGTCCTCCTCCACCTTTGGGAACTCCATCCCTTCCAAACACCACATCATTCCCTCCACACGGCTGGGGGTTTCCACTCAAACAACTGATGGTAAAAATCCCGAATCACCCCATTCAGCCCTATCGGGTCCAAGACCGTCTCCCCCTGCTCCACCCCGTCCTTCATTTTCCTGATCTCCTTTACTGCCTCCTGTTTCCTGCAAAAGAGCCACGTGCGCCTTTAAACTCTTTAAATGTGCAAACATACGAGCCCTCTTGAGTGGCCCATTCAACCCTCTCACAGGAGGTCAATCTGGCTCCCCCCCCCCACCTCCACACTCGCAACTTGCCAGTCAACCATAACCACACCTGGGCCAGCCTCCAGTCCGTGTCCTGCACCTCCTCAGGCCTGCCCTCGGATGCCCACCGTCATCGACCCTTCCCACACCACGCTTTACAAATCCTACCCGTGTCAGCAGTTCCCCCCCTCACCACAAAATAACAGCCCCAACCCCCATCAAAAACCCTCACCACCTTCTCACCCACCACTGTGCTCCTGTGAACTAGCCCACCCAGCTAGCCTGGTAGCCCCCGCCCTTGGCACCTATCAGGCTATCCTTCACTGCCCCCCGCTCAAACATTATCCCATTGCAATCAAAACTACACCCAAGCAAACACAAAGAAACAAGCAACCCACCATCCCCCATACAGAAAGAACTCAGGGCAATGGCCCCAAATGAATGCAAAACAAACCCGAAGGAAGAGAACGCGAGCATCTCCGCAAAAGTTCAATGACCTCCTTCTCCTGCCAGTCCATTGTCCCTGACAAATTTTGTCGCCTCCTCCGGCATCCCAAAGTACAGCTAACGACTCTTCTTGGTCACCCACAGGCACGCTGGGTACAGCATATCAAATTTCACCCTCTTCTTGAAGAGGGCTACCTTCACATTGTTAAAGCCCGCTCTCCTCTTGGCCATCTCCACACCCAGGTCCTGACACATGGGAAGCTCACTGCCCTCCTAGGTACACCACCTCGTCTGCCTGGTCCATCACAGGATCCGTTTCTTATCCAGGAACCGATGCAGGCACACAACCATTGCCCTCGCGGCCCGTTCCCCTCTGGCCTTCTCAGCAGTGCCATGTGTGCCCGGTCCACTTCCAAAGGTCATTCAGCAACTCTCTCCCAGCGACTTCTCGAACATCCGAGCCATGTATGAGCCAGCATCTGCTCCCTCGCTGCCCTCCGGCAACACGATTCTCAAATTCTGCCTGCGGGACCGGTTCTTCAGGCCCTTCACCGTCTTCTGCAGCCGCCTCTGATTATACCGCATCACCCCCAACTTGGCTGCCATTGAGGCAAACTGCTCCTCGTGCTCCCCCACAATCTCCTCCACCTTCTGGATCGCCTGGCTCTGGGCCTCCAGCCTCATTTCCAGGTGGTTGATCCCAGCCTTTATCAGATCCACCACCCTCGTCAGGTCCTCCTGATTCTCCTTTCCTGCTAGATTAACTTCTCGTTCAGGAAGCCCACCAACTGCTCCGTCGACCATTGAGAGGGTAGGGCCAATCCCGCCATCTTCTCCTGTGTTGCAGGTACAACTCCAATTTGCTCAAACTGCTCCTTTCTTTATAAACCACTCCTGGTCCATGAATCACACCCTCTCCTTCCACCCCTACTGCACTTTCTCTGGTCAACACATTCACCTGTTAGCAGGGGAAAAAGGTCCAAAAATACCACCACGAACGGGAATCACCAAATGTGCGACCACTCGCACCATGGCTGCCACCGGACGTCTGAGAAATACATTTTTAACAAGAGTTACTAAATTAGTTCAATCATACGGCACCTTCTCCCATAACACTTTTTCTTTCTCAGGAATTTTTAGATTTGCTTTGTGTCCCATATCCGAGGATCAAAATAGTTGTTTTTGAAGTGTGAATCTTGAATCATGCCATTTCCATGACCCAGTACATGTACAATTTGAGATTTCAGTGGACCTCATTCCTGCTTTTTTTAACCTCCTCAATGACAGTGTTTATTAAGTTTCCTCTGGTTCAAGGCATTACTAACCTCCAAGTAGTTATTAAGGAATTGGATTATTCATGGCATACCAAATGAGCAAAACATTTCAAATGCACCTGCTCTTAAACTATAAAGAAACTTTAAAGGAATTATATTTATTTTGTTGCTCTGCTCCCACTTGTGCACTTATACTTTGAGCAATATTATACAAGGTGTATTGGCAGCTATAAAAAATGCTGCTATCTTCGAGACGAGGTTCCAAATTTTAAGAGTTATGGGACAAGTTATTCAGAACTCTTCGAAGTGGAGAAGAAGGGGCAGGATTTTACAGCCCCTCCGCAACATGCTTTCAGGTGGTGGAGGCGACTCGGTAACGACTGCCAGCGGGAGCGTCTAGTCCCACAGACGTCTACAGCGTTTTGCATGCCTTGATCTTCCCACCGTTGGGGAATCTGCTGAACAAGGGAGGAGGATAACCTTCAGTGGGACCGGAAGGTTCAGCTGGCGGGAAGGGCTGGAAAATTCCATTCCCATTCTGCTGGAATTTTACAAGTATCTGGAGCAAAGATCACCACCCTCCCTCGCCCGAAATGTTAACCCTCAATCTCTACTAATTTCAGTCCAAGCCATGTCTCCCACTTTATGTATCTCATTGTTTTAATTCTGTAAGCACTTGATACCTTCAACACAATGTAATCCTGACTAATGTGAAAATATATATATAATTTTCCATTTGTTCCCCCTATACAGAAGTCAATCTAGGTGCTGCCTTTAGCTGGACCTAGCATCAACAATAAAATCTGTCAGAAAGCATCTCCCCTGGATTACCCAAAGGACTACCTTCCTGATACGGATACATTCATGCTTGCAAGATTCAGCACAGGTTCAGTAGGCAAGTAAATAACTGAGAAACTAAAGTGTTTACTAGATTGGCCCTGATATTCGATGCATTCTGCCTGCTTATTTTCTCTTTTAAGTTCATAATATTGCACTTCATATTTAAATGATATACTAAAATTTCTAGTGTGATGCACGTTCCTTATTTGGATTCCGTGATTCAGGGTGGTTTTCACTGTTGGAACATGTCAGCTCCCAATGATTCCTGGGAGAAGAACCGGAAGCCGTTATGAAGTCTTGACTTCATTTAGGATGCAATTTAACAAATGAAAGAGTCCCGTTTTGAGCGCGAATAGCAGGGTGTTCCTCGGTGCCTGCAGCACCAAGAACGGCTCAATATCAAACCGGACTTTGATGTTTCTGGGGTCTGCGGAGAACGCCCAGCGAGGCCACACTTACCTCACTTCCTGCACTGATGAGCTCGTCAGTGTAGGAAGAGATCAGAGTGCCTTCTTCAATGCCACCCTGATCTGGTGCTTGGTCGGTAGGAATGATGCACAATAGAACTCTAGTTCTTGACTGGTTAAAGTGTTTTATTATAAAATAAATGCATGGTTCAGATAACTATGAGAAATATATTACAAACTACTAATTATGACTATCCACTAACACATGGTAGATTTACATTGCCACCTGCTGGTTGGAGGTAGTTTACATCATTATATACATGCTTATGCATATCCTCACACCCACCACGGCCTCCGGACACCCAACTTACCTTTCAGGGGGTCTTCGGGTCTTGGGATACTCCAGCTTAGACATATTTAAATGATGCTAACTGCTCACTTAAATAAGCAAATCTGGATTTTGCCCTCACTAGGCGGGATGTAACTACCTCGTCACGTCACTGAGTCAGGTGCATGGAGGCTGTTCGAATGCGCCTGGTCTCCATACAGTCATCCATATGTGGTTTGCCTGTTTCAGGCCTGAGCAATTTTACTTCGCTCTGACGGCAAAGGTTTGTAGGGGTGGGGGCCTGAGGTTTGTGGCAGGATAGGTGAAGTGTTTGTGAGGACGGGGAGGGGGAAATGATCCGGAGCCAGCAGCAGCAAGTTTTGTAGACCTGGGGCAGTAAGTGGGAGAAAAATGTAGCCTTCTTTCTTTGAAGAAAATTCTCTGAAGAAACAATCTTGAGGGAGATTTCGAGATGAAGTTAGAAGCATCCAATATAAAGAAATGAAAATGTTTACATATGACCAATCCTTTCTTTTTTTTAAATAAATTTAATGTATCCAATGAATATTTTCCAATTAAGGGGCAATTTAGTGTGGCCAATCCACCTCGCCTGCACATCTGGGTTGTGGGGGCAAAACCCACGCAAACACGGGGAGAACGTGCAAACTCCACATGGACAGTGATCCAGAGGTGGGATCGAACCTTGGACCTTGGCGAGGCTGCAGGGCTAACTCACTGCGCCACCGTGCTGCCTTACATATGACCAATCCTAAGTGATGAGTAATAACAACACAATGAAATGCAGCAATTCATCTTTAACACTTCTACATTAGCCTTCCTCAGTTGATGTTGTAAGTTATCACTGTCTCATAGTGGCATAAGTGATGGAGTCTCAGGTGTAAATAACTAAATTTGGGACGGACAATATCAGCTTGACATGAACTAATCATTTGCATGGTTGCACTTTAGCTCAGGTGACATTGTATCTGACAATGTCTCTCACTTCTGACAGACATTAAGGCAGAACTTAAAACCGGTAATGCTCTCTTGCCTCCCCAATTCTATATACAATTAGACAGTTCAGCTGGATTTGAGCCCTGTCAAACCATCAACATTTAGAAAGTGTCAGTAATTCCCACACTTGTTGGGCATTCTGTCTTCTCGATTCACAAGTTAAAATATAGAGTTAATCATCACCTGCTGAACAGGGCTTTCTGCCGCATATGGAAAACCTGCGATTTCCCAGATGATACGGTGCTGAGAATTGATTGAAGCTTTTTTTCTTTGTTTACAGTATTACTCAGCTATGAGCTATCTCAGGAGGCTTGACAGGGTAGATGCTAAGAGGGTCCCTTCTGGGAGAGTCTCGGACCAGAAGGCATAATCTCAGAGTAAGGGGTTATGCATTTAAAATAGATGAGGAGGAATTTCTTCTCTCAAGAGGGTCGTGAATCTATGGAATTCTTTACAGCAGAAGGCAGTAGATGCTGGGTCATTATCCATGTTCAAGGCTGTGATAGACAGATTTTTAATCAGTAAGGGAATCAAGGGTCATAAGGATAAGGTGGGAAAGTGGAGCTGAGGATTAGACTCAATGGAGCAAATGGCCTAATTATGCTCCAAGGTCTTATAGTCTGTCTTTCTTAGAACTATCCATCTATCCTACAGTTAGCGCATCTATTATTCTAAACTTTCTAAGCACTGATAGGAAACAACACTCTGCAAATGCCATATACTGTTATCAGAATGCAGGGATTTTGTTGCAGTTCATAATTCTCTTGGACATTCTGATTTATCAATGCAGATGACAGCATATTGGGCGCGATTCTCCGCCCCCCACGACGGGTCGGAGAATAGCGGGAGGGCCTTCCCGACATTTTTTCCGCCCTCCCGCTATTCTCCCCCCCCCCCCCCCCCCCGCCCAACTCCCGACACGAATCGCTGCTGCCGTTTTTTTACGGCCGGCAGCGATTCACAGCTGATAGATGGGCCGAAGTCCCAGCCCTTTACGCTGTTTTTACGAACGGCAAACAGACCTGGTCTGGCCGTTCGTAAAAACGGCGGGAACAACTCGCTTTTTATAACCATGGCACCGATTGGCACGGCAGTACCACGGCTGTGCCAAGGGTGCCATGGGCCCGCGATCGGTGGGCACCGATCGCGGGCAGCGGGCCCGATGCCCGCGCACTATTTCTCCTTCCGCCGCCCCGCAGTATCCATTCGTGGGGCGGCTGAGGGGCATCCCGGCCCGCGCATGCGCGGGTTTCGCGCAAATACGCGATGACGTCATCCGCGCATGCGCGGGTTGGAGTCTTCCAATCCGCGCATGCGCGGCTGACGTCATATGACGCGTCAGCCGGCGCTAACTCCGGCAAGCGGCTTAACGAAATTCGTTAAGCCTGTGATGCCGGAGCTTACGGCGTCGGGCTGCTAGCCCCGACCGGGGACCAGAATCGGTTCCCGGTCGGGAAGGGGCGCGCTGGCGTCAAACCCGCCCGGGTTTGACGCCAGCCTTACGAGTTCTCCCGTTTTGGGAGAATCGCGCCCCCCGTGTTTGCTCACAACTGTCCAGATGTGAATAATGTGCAGTCAAGGATCACTTCCATGATAGTATCACAGTTTACCAGGGCGGCCTGGTGGCACGCTGGTTAGCACTGCTGCCTCACAGCAGCAGGGACCCAAGTTCAATTCCGGCCTTGGGTGAGTTTGCACTTTCAGCCCGTGTCTGCGTGGGTTTTCTCCGGGTGCTCCGGTTTCCTCCCACAGTCCAAAGATGTACCGCTTAGGTGGATTGGCCATGACAAAATTGCTCTTTAGTGTCCAGGTATGTACAGGTTAGGTGAGGTTATGGGAACAGGGTGGGGGAGTGGGCCTCTTTCTTTCAGAGGGTCAGTGCAGACTCGATGTGCCAAATGGCATCCTTCTGCACTGTAGCGATTCTATGATTATCACTAAAGTTCTCTGTATCGCTCTCTCTCTCCCTCCCCCCCGTCTCGGTCTCTCTCTCTCTCCCTCCCCCCCTTCTCTGTCTCTCTCTCTCTCTCTCCCTCCCCCCCATCTCTGTCTGTCTGTCTCTCTCTCTCTCTCCCTCCCTCCCCCCCATCTCTGTCTCTCTCTCCCCCCCCACCCCCACCCCCCCCGGCTCTGTCTCTCTCCCTCCCCCCTCGTCTCTCGCTCTCTCCCCCCCGTCTCTCTCTCTCCCTCCCTCCCCCCTTCTCTGTCTCTCTGTCTCCCTCCCTCCCACCTTCCCCCCCCACCCCCCCCGTAGTACCCTCAATAATGTCACGAGAGTGTGGAATGGTAAATGAAGGCTTTAATAAACAGAGAACTAGCCAGCTACAGACGTGTGCTTACTGAATTCCACCTACAGGGAGTCACCTTATATATGGCTCCCTGGTGGGTGGAGCCAGAGGCGGAGTCCCCCAGGGTTCCAAACCCGGTCTTAAAGGGGCATCACCTACATGGTGTTAAGGGTACAGTAACCATTCATCACACCCCCATCTCTATCTCTCTCTCTCTCATTCCCTCCCTCCCCTCGTCTCTGTCTCTCTCTCTCCCTCCCTGCCTGTCTCTGTCTCTCCCCCCCCATCTGTCTCTCTATCTCTCCGCCCATCTCTGTCTCCCCCCCCCATCTTGGTCTCTCTCTCTCTCTCTCCCTCCCTTCCTCTCCCTCCGTCACCCCCTCTCTGTCTCTCCCTCTCCCACTGTCTCTCTCTCTCTCTAGCCATCTGTCTCTCTCTGTCTCTCTCTCTCTAGCCTCTCTCTGTCTCTCTCTCTCTCTGTCTCGGTCTCTCTCTGCCTTGGTCTCTCTCTGTCTCGCTGTCTCTCTCTCTGTCTCTCTCTCTGTCTCTCTCTCTGTCTCTCTCTCACTCTGTCTCTCTCTCACTCTGTCTCTCTCTCACTCTGTCTCTCTCTCTTCCTGTCTCTCTCTCTCCCTGGGCTGGATTCTCCGACCCCCACCGCGCCTGTCGGCGCCCCCCCCCCCCCCCCCCCCCCCCCCCCCCACCCCCGGCGATTCTCCGGCCTGCAATGGGCCGAAGTCCTGCTGCTGTTTTGTCCGGCCCGCCGGCGTGAATTAAACAAGGTATTTACCAGCGGGATCGGTGGCGCGGGTGGGCTCCGGGGTCTTGGGGGGGGGGCGCGGGGCAATGTGGCCCGGGGGGTGCCCTCACGGTGGCCTAGCCCACGATCGGGGCCCACCGATCCGCAGGCGGGCCTGTGCCGTGGGGGCACTCTTTTCCTTCCACGCAGTCAACAGCCTCCGCGATGGCCAATGCGGAGGTGACTCCCCCCTGCGCTGAAGCTCCCGCGCATGCGTGGACTTCCACCGGCCGGCAGAGTCCCTTCGGCCTCGGCTGGCATGGCGCCAAAGGCCTTTCCCGCCGATCGGCGGTGCGCCAACCACTCCGGCGCGGACCTAGCCCCTAAAGGTGAGGGCTTGACCCCGACAGGTTCGGAGGATTACGCACCTTTGGGGCGGCCCGACGCCGGAGTGGTTCATGCCACTCCATCCCGCTGGGACCCCCTGCCCCGCCGGGTAGGGGAGAATCCAACCCCCTGTCTCTCTCTGTCTCTCTCGGTGCGGTGGTCCCTGACCACAGGCCAGGGCACCGTTTGGGCAACCCCCGGGGCCAGATCCCCCCACGCCCCCCCGTAGACCCCGGAGGCCGCTCGCGCAGCCAGGTCCCGCCGGCAAAAACCTAGTGTAACATACGCCGGCGGGACTCGCCGAAAACAGGCAGCCACTCGGCCCATCGCGGTGATGCGACCATCAATTCACTCAAGACGGGAGTAAAAGTAAACTGTGGCTTTAATCAACTTAGAACAGTGCCTGCCTGTGAGTGTTCCAATACTGAGAACCGCCTTCAGGGCGACTGCTCTTTATACCTCGTTTCAAGGGTAGAAGTCATGGGCGGAGCCCATACAGCCCCCAACATGGTCCCCTATGGATAATGCCATACAATGGCCTATAGGAGGAGCCCACAAGGGCAACAGCATAGCACAGATACAAATACAAGGGCAACAGTACAGTTACAAATACAATGGTGGATTATTGGCATAATACATCCACCACATGCGGGCCGGATAATCGCCGGGGGGTGGCCGCCGACCGGCGGGGCGCAATTCCCGCCCCCGCCAAATTCCCGGCGCCGGAGAATTCGGCAGCCGGTGGGGGCAGGATTCATGCCGCCCCCCGGCAATTCTCCGACCCGGCGGGGGTCGGAAACTCCCGCCCCCTGTCTCTCTCTCTCTATGTGTCTCTCTCTGCCTCTCTCTCTCTGGGCAAAATTCTCCCATCGGGAGACTAAGTGCCGACGCCGGAGTGAAAACCAGAGTGTTTCACTCCGGCGTCGGAGGCCGCTCCTCGCCCCTATTCTCCCACCCCCAGGGGGCTAGGAGCGGTGCCGTGTCAATTACGAGTGCCGGGCTTTGGCGGCGTGGCAAAGCGCCGCCGCCTAAATTACGTGGCCGGTGTCGCGTAAATGACGTCACCCGCGCATGCGCAGGTTGGCCGGCGCCAACCTGCGCATGCATGGTTGCCGTCCTCCCCGCGGGTGCCCCGCAAGACATGGAGGATTGATCTTGCGGGGCAGCGGAGGAAAAGAGTGCATCCTTAAGAGATGCTGGCCCGTGATCGGTGGGCACCGATCGAGGGCCAGACCCCTACTGAGCGCCCCCCTGGTGCTCGATCCTCCCTCCCCCCGCGCAGGCTGCACACGCAGCATTCGCGCGCTGTTCACGCCAGCAGCGACCAGGTGTGGTTGGCGCCGGGGTTAAACCGTGGATCGGGCAGGCCGCTTGGCCCATTCGGGCCGGAGAATCTCCGCTCGCCTGCTACAAACGGCAAGCTTGCGATTCTCTGAGCGGCCTGTCGTGAAATGCGGCACGCTGTTTTGGTGGGGGGGGGGGTGTGTGTGGGAGAATCGCGTGCGGGTGCCAGGGCGGCGTGACGGGAATCGCCCGGCACTCTCGCGATTCTCCCACCCGGCGTGGGGGTCGGAGAATTGCGCCCCCTGTCTCTGTCTCTCTCTCTCTCTCTCTCTCTCTGACTCTCTGTCTGTCTGTCCCTCTCTCTCTCTCTCTCTCTCTCTCTCTCTCCCTGTGTCTGTCTCTCTTTCCGTTCTGTCTCTCTCTGTCTCTCTCTGTCTCTCTCTCTCTCTAAAAACAAAGTTCTCTGTACCACCATGTGTGTAACAGGGAGGCCCAGTAATAAAAGCAACAATACTTTTCACCATACAACAGCATATATATTAAGTTATTTAATAACTGAAGCTTTATTTGCAGGGTTATTGTGAACACAAAACCAACCTGATGTTTTTCAAATGGCGCAGAATGAGGACGCCTGAGTTTCCTTTTGCAAGTATCGCCATGCTCACCAAGTATCATGATGGAAACATTGGCATCAGTGCTTGCTGCAGGAAGGTTCCCAGTTAACACACGGACAGAATACGAGATATCTACAGGAAGCAGAACCAGTTAGTCTGTTACAGTTTCTTCTAATGCATTGAGAACCATGAAAGAAAAAAATAAGACAGTCACACATAATGAGCGTAATTCTACCAAAATATTTCGAAGTGTGGCCTCTGGCAGGAGATGCGGTACAATTCTCTTTGGGTGATTTGATGCGATTCTGATCACAATTCACCGACATTTAGACAATTGTTTGGAGGTTTGGGTGATTTGCACTATGAAAGAGAAGTTTGGGACCTAAAGATGCTGGCAGGACTGGTTCCTGAACGGGCGCCCCGATCTCAAAATAACACTGAAACCACTCCCCCAACACCCAACACTACAGAACCGCACCCTCCCCCGACCCCTCGCAAATCACTGGCTTTAGGCCTTCCCCCAAGTGAGCGACAGTCCGTTATGGGGTTGCCAAAGGCTCCTCCCTTCTCAGGCCCATTCCCATGAGACTCCCTCCCTCAGGAACCCCTTCAAGCCCCTCCCACATCTGCATCCGCCTGGTACTGCCAAGGTGCCAGAGGGCAGTGCCCAGCCATGTTTCTGAACACCCGGGGCTACAATAGCCTCCAAGCCACCCCCACCTGCCCCTGCCCTGCAAGGACATCATGGGCGGGATTCTCCGATAATGGGGCTAAGTGTTGACACCGTTGTAAACACCGGAGCATTTAACAACGGGGACACCTGGCCCCCAGGAGCAGAGTTCTTGCATTGCACAGGGGCCAGCACGGCACTGGAGCACTTCACGCAGCTCCAGCTGCCAATACGGGCGCCAGCACGAGCGGCACGGGTCTGCGCATGCGTGCCACGGCTAGCGTGAGTCCAAGCATGTGCGTGGGTTGCCTTCTCTGCGCCAGCCGAGCGCTGAGGAACATAGCCTCCCCCCCCCCCCGCAATTAGCCTGCCCCCCGATCGGTTGCTCCCCGATCGCGAGCCTGGCCACCGTGGAGCCCCACCCCCCACCCCCTGCCCCCACCGAGTCGGATCCCCCCCTCCCCCACACCAGGATGGCCCCCGCAGCATGAACGCCGAGGTCCCGCCAGGCAGGACCACACACGAATGATGCCGGTGGGACTCGGCCGAACTCAGCGGGCACTCTGCCCGTCGAGCAAGGAGAATCGCCGGTAGGGGGCTTTGTTGAGCGGCCCCCGATCGGCGTGCGGCGACCGCGCCAACGCGATTAGTGGCGACTCTCCGGTCGCCGGAGAATCGGCGGCCCGGCCTTGGAGTGGCGTTGCGTGATTCCCGCCTCCCCCGGTGCTTCTCTGACTCGGAGCTGGGTCGGAGAATCCCACCCCATGTCTGGTCTCCGTTTTTGGAGACCATTAATGGGCACAATTCAATGACCGCATTGTGTGACACTGATCTAGGCATGGCAGATCAATGGGGGGGGATTGGGCAAAATCGAGATTCACGGGCGCAAACAATTTTGCAATATATCCGACTGGCTGCCGATGGAGAGTTTCAGATCTCACCCAAAAATGGTAAGAATATAATTAATCATAATTTGCATCCACTTCAATCACATTAACGAGATTGAAGTCAAACGCGCGCTCCTCTGGGGTGGCTGTGCTATCCTTCTCTGCCCACTGCCCTTGAGATCTGCCTGTGTCAGGAGCAGGGTGGGAGGAGGGAGGGGGGGGGGGGGGCGGTGGACACAGAAGAACTGGGGATCCCTGAAGTCTCCTTGTTGGCAGGCCCCGTTGTTGGACTCCTGCACTTCCTCCTCCCTGAGTCTGCTCGTAGGGTCCTGGGGGATGCCATGAGACAGGAACAGCTGGAGTGAGCTCCAGAAGCCTCTGAGTCATCTGGCTCTGCCAGTCCTGGCAGCCCCCTATTGTCTGCACAATGATAATGCCCTCAGTGATGATCCTCCGTGACTGGGCCACGCTGCCTTAGCAATGTCCATCTGAGGTTGGGACATGTCCCTCAGTGACTGGGACATGAAATTGAGGCCCTCAGCCATAGTTGTAACGCACTGGGCCATGCCTTGTACATCATCACTAAAGATGTGGACATCTTGGTTCATTCCCGCTTATTATGTCCAATCTTCTCCTGCGGGGACAAAGAGAGGACATTGTAAGCTGCACACTTGATGGGGTGGGGGTCTGTAGCAGATGGAATGTGTGGGCACCGTACCTAGACATGAAGGGGCTGTGGTGGTGGGTGCCAGGGGGTTCTGAGGTATAAGCTTGAAGATCGGATGTTGGGGGATGTGAGGAGCGAGCCAGTGAATTGGGGGTGGGGTGGGGTGGGGTTGGGAATTTGAGGGGTGGCAAGCAGAACTGATGCCAGGAGAGAGGAGGTAACTCACTGTGGTGAATTTATACTGTATTGTAATTCACACTGTATTGCATTACATAGTATTATGTCCTTGTGGGCTCTGTATGTGAGCCGTTGCGCGGCTCTGCCCATAGCGGGAGATGAGGAGCTTGTACAGGGCTCCACGCTTGGCTCCGCTCATGGCTCCGCCCATAGCCCTTCCCACTACTGGAAGTATAAAGTGCTGCAGCCGTGAGCCTGCTCTCAGTTCTTCTGGTCGCAGGCAGGCTCAGTTGTAAGACTATAAAAACCACAGTTTACTTCCAATCGTGTCTCTAGTGAATTGATGGTCACATCAATATAATAGTCTTAGAAAACTTGAAGAAAACTACTATGGAATCATCCCTCAAACCTGATCGACTAGAACTCAACCCGCAGGCTGCAGAGGTGAAGGAAATCTTCCTACACTGGCTTTGATGTTTCAAGGCCTACCGAGCTGAATCAAGCACATCCGAGGCTACAGAGGAGCAGAAACGGGTGAGCCATCGTATCTCTACGCAACTCAATTGTACCGCCTCATATACTGAGGCCCTGGCTATGCTCGACCGATTGTACGTGCGGCTGATAAACGAGGTCTACGCGCGGCACATTTTCACTACCCACCGCCAGCGCCCCGCAGAGTCGCTGGAAGACTTCCTGCGTGACTTAAAAGCCCTTGCTCGGGACTGCAATTTTCTGTAAAGCCCTCACAGAATATGGAACTCACTGTACGTGATGTATACGTTGCAGGGCTCAGGTCTAACTATGTGCGCCAGCGATTACTTGAGAAAGGGGCCCAGAACTTGAAGGAAACGGTAGAGGTAGCTACAACTATGGAGGTCACGTTCCGCAGTCTGAACTCATTCCCCGCGGACCAAGCGACCCCATCGTGGGCCCCCGACCAGCGACTGCCCCAGGTCTGCACCGTGCGGCCACCCACCCACTATGGAGCACCAGCATGCCATTTTTGTGGCTAGCCCCAACACCTGCGGCAACACTGCCCGGCCAGCAACGCCACCTACAGCAGCTGCGGTCACAAAGGGCACTATGCCCGAGTATGCCTGGCAAAATCGAAACTTTCTAACTCCCCCGCAGTTCAGAGCATTCGCCTCCCAAACTCGCAGGCCCGCAGACCCCGTAATGCTGCAGCGTGTCTGCCGACTCTGCCTCCACCCGACATATGAGACTCATGGGGCCACAATCTTGGCAATCCTCCTCCACGCGGCCGGCCACGTGCGAGTCATGGGGGCCGCCATCTTGGACGCCATCTTCCTCGCCGCCCGCCACGTGTGATCCATGGGGGCGACCATCTTGGTAGCCATCTCCTTCGTCACCTGCCACGTGCGATTAACGGGGGCCTCCATCTCGGCCATCAACCGAACCGAACCTCGACGACTACGACCTCAGCGGACAGTCATCACGGGGCCACTCCAGCACTGCTGATCGAGCCGCCGACTACCCGCAACTCAACGCAGTCAGGTTGGACCAGTCGCGTCCGAAGACCTCCAGAGCTCGATGATGTCCGTTAAAATCAACGGGTACAGGACATCGTACCTCTTTGACTCCGGGAGCACCGAGAGCATCGTACATCCTGACCTGGTAAGACGCTGTTCGCTCCCTATCTTCCCTGCACGGCAAACTATCTCCCTTGCCTCGGGCTCGCACTCGGTCCACATATAAGGGCGCACCGTCGCGACCCTAATGATTCAGGGCGCCGGCTACTCTAATTTCCAGGTGTATGTACTCCCCGACCTCTGCGCCCCGGACTCTTACTCGGGCTCGATGTCCAATGTAATCTTAAGAGCCTCACACTCAGCTTCAGTGGACCCCTACCTCCACATACCATCTGCAGTCTAGCGACACTAAAAATCGACCCCCCTCCACTCTTCGCTAATCTCACTGCTAACTGTAAACCAGTAGCCACCTGCAGCAGGCGGTACAGCCTGCAGGACAGGATATTTATTAGAGCCGAAGTCCAGCAGCTCCTACGTGAGGGAGTCATAGAGGCCAGTAACAGCCCCTGGAGAGTTCAGGTGGTGGTCGTCAAGACTGGGGAAAAGTTCCGGATGGTGGTTGATTATAGCCAAACCATTAACCGGTTCACGCACCTCGATGCGTACCCCCTCCTCAGAATTGCAGACATGGTCACCCAGATCGCTCAGTACCGCATATTCTCCACGGTGGATCTGAAGTCTGCATACCACCAGCTCCCAATCTGCCCGGAGGACCGCCACTACACGGCGTTCGAGGCAGATGGCTGCCTCTTCCATTTCCTCCGGGTCCCGTTTGGCATTACGAATAGGGTTTTGGTGTTCCAACGAGCAATGGACCGAATGGTGGACCAGTACGGGCTGTGGGCCACGTTTCCGTACTTGGACAATGTCACCATCTGCGGCCATGATCAGCAGGACCACGACGCCAACCTCCACTGATTTCTCCAAACCGCCCAGAAACTCAATCTCACCTACAATACGGAGAAATGCGTTTTCCGCACGACCTGACTAGCCATCCTTGGCTACGTCGTGGAAAACAGAGTCCTGGGTCCCGACCCGGACCGTATGCTTACAACTCCCTCTCCCTCATTGTCCCAGGGCCCTCAGGAGGTGCCTGGGATTCTTCTCTTATTACGCCCAGTGGGTTCCCCAGTATGCGGACAAAGCCCGCCCACTATTTAAGACCACACTCTTCCCACTGTCAGCTGAGGCCTGCCAGGCCTTCAACTGCATCAAGGAAGACATTGCCAAAGCCGCCATACGGGCGGTGGATGAATCCGTCCCTTTTCAGGTGGAGAGCGACGCGTCAGAATTCGCTCTCGCCGCCACTCTGAATCAGGCAGGGAGGCCAGTCGCCTTCTTCTCCCGAACCCTCTCCGCTTCGGAACTTCGACACTCCTCAGTCGAAAAGGAAGCTCAAGCCATTATGGAAGACGTACGGCACTGGAGGCACTACCTCGCAGGTAGGAGGTTCACCCTCATCACCGACCAAAGATCAGTTGCCTTTATGTTCGACAACTCGCAAAGGGGCAAAATTAAAAATGATAAAATCTTGCGGTGGAGGATCGAACTCTCCACCTATAAATTACGATATCATATATCGACCGGGGAAGCTCAACGAGCCCCCAGATGCCCTGTCCTACGGCACATGCGCCAGCGTGCAAGACGACCGCCTGAAGGCTATCCACAATGACCTCTGTCACCCGGCATGCCCACTATGTCAAATCACGAAATCTGCCTTTCTCCACCGAGGAGGTAAAAGCCATCACCAGGGTATGCCCGATCTGCGCGGAGTGCAAACCGCACTTCTATAGACCAGACAGGGCCCACCTGTTAAAGGCATCCCGGGCCTTTGAATGCCTGAGCATCGATTTCAAAGGGCCACTCCCCTCGACCAATCGAAACGTGTACTTTCTTAACGTCATCGACGAATTCTCCCGCTTCCCCTTTGCCATCCCGTGCCCCGATATGACCTCCCACACAGCTACGTACACAGCAACAGGGGTTTGTCCTTCATGAGCGACAAGCTGCGTCAGTACCTGCTCGACAAGGGCATTGCCTCGAGCAGGACTACCAACTACAACCCCAGGGGGAACGGGACGGTCTGGAAGACCATCCTACTGACCCTTTGGTCTAGGAATCTCCCGACCTCCCACTGGCAGGAGGTCCTCCCCGACGCGCTCCATGCAATTAGGTCCCTCCTATGCACCGCCACCAACCAGACCCCTCATGAACGATTATTTGTTTTCTCTAGGGGCACTACCACGTGGGCTTCACTCCCATCCTGGTTGAGGACACCGGGCTCGGTTCTCCTCCGGACACACAAAACAGACCCGCTATTCAACGTGACTCGTGTTGAATAACGGGCCTGAGCTGAGAACGCGCGGCTGAGGCCGTACATAGCCCTTCTTTTACAACGGGTACTCTGCTCGCCGCATCTCCCCATTGTAGCAGAGATTGGGACGCCATTTTTAAATGACGCCCTGATCTCTGAAGCCCCCAAAAGAATCCCCGACATCCGCCCAGCCTGAATGCAATATGGGTGGGTCCCCCAACCACCCCTGCCAGGCAGCCCCTGCCTGAAATCACCTACGTTAAAATGCCAGCTTCGCACCTTGGCAGTGCCAAACTGGCAGTGCCACCTGGGCACCTTTGCAGTGTCAGGGTAGCCAGATGGCACAGCAGTGCCAGAACACCACCCAGCTGGACATCTTTGGTGATCCCCATGAGTGTTGTTCTATCTTGTCCCTGTTTGTGGGGGCCAGTACCTAACGGCACTCGCCCGAGGACCCTGAGGCGAAGGGATTGAATACCAGAGTGTCAGGCATCTCATGAATTTGCACGTCAGAGTAAGTCATATTGCCTTGCCCTAATATGCAGATTTGTCAAAACATAATCCCGCCCACTACTTTTCCGGCGCAGCGTAACCAGAGCATCGCACCCTTTAACCTCCGTCTGCTGAATTGCACCCAATGATTCCTGCTGGTTTCATGTTGCAATGGCAGGTGGGTAAATTCCACGAGCTGCGTGAATCCAGCTTATAACAGATCCTGCGGATTTAACTGAATATTTAAATATGTAATTATGTCGAGCCCTCGCTGGGCGTTTTTCAGAATTGGGTTTGGATTCACAGGTAACTGCAACATGGGCCTGGTTCTTAATCTTCAGATGTACAGGCAATGGGGAAAGGTGCCCAATTATGTGTGGGAAGCCTAAAAAAAGTGAATTGTTTCAGTTGCTAGTTTTCTAATACATCAGCTGTTTTGTTTTAATGAATTTAGAATACCCAATTATTTTTTCCAATTGAGTGGCAATTTAATGTAGCCAATTCACGTAACTTGCACATCTTTGGTTTGTGGAGGTGAGACCCACTCAGACACGTAGAGAACGTGCAAACTCCACACAGACAGTGATCCAGGGCCGGGATTCGAACCCGGGTTCTCAGCGGTGTAGGCAGCAGTGCTAACCACTGTGTCGACATGACGCCCATGCAGCAACTGTTTTAATAGATAATTTCCTGGTTCTCTGGAAGCTCTCGGGGTTGTGAGGACCAGGGGAAGAATCTGGCTAGGGACAAGAAGGTGTGGTTCACAGCAGCGCAAGATGTGAGCAGCAGGATCGTATCAAGATCCTGGAAACAATCAAGAAGGTTAATAGAATGCTATCCTTTATTTTGAGAGGAAGTTAAGTAACAATATTATGCTTCAGTTATGCAGGGCATCGGTGAGGTCATACCTTGAATACTGTCTGCAGTTTTGATTTCCTTATTTAAGAAAGGATGTGTGGTAAACCACCGTTGCACCTCTATTAGGTGATGTACGGTAGAACCTGGACTACAGGTACATTGGTAGTCCCTGAGTATAAATATGTGTTCTCCATGCTACAGCTATTTCGCCAGCTGCTGTGGGAGGCCTATACATTTCAGAGCAATAAAGCCTCAGTTGTACCCAACTCAAGTCTTTGTGCAATTGATCGTGCATCAATTTATTGCTCGAAGACTTTCAAAAGATGGACCTCCATATCAAACCGGATCGCCTGCAGCTGCATCCGCATTCAAGCGAGGACTTTCAACACTGGCTAGCTTGTTTCGAGGCGTACAATAACTCGGCGCCCAGCCCTGTCTCAGAGGCTCAGAAGATACAAATCCTGTACTCAACATTGAGCTCCAGCATCTTTCCGCTAATCCAGGATACACCGAACTACACCGAAGCCATGACGCTTCTCAAAGAGAATTATGCTCAGAAGACGAACATGCTCTTCGCCAGGCACGTACTCGCTACTCGTCTCAACTCCCTGGTGAGTCCATCGAAGACTTCTAGCGGGCCTTAATCCCACTCATCCGGGACTGTGACTGTCAGGCCATTACGGCCACTGAACATTCAAACCTCCCCATGCGGGACGCGTTTGTTACGGGCATTGGGTCGGACGTTATACGCCAGCGACTGTTAGAAGGGGCCACGCTCGACCTAGCAGAGACAAAGAAACTAGCGCTCTCTATGATGGTCGCCTCACACAACGTTCAGGCCTACACCCCCAGCCGCGTGGCCCACCGCTCCTACGCATCGTGGACCCCACAGACGGCCGCCCCAGTGGGGGCCTTACCCAGCCAATACGCCTGCGCCACGTGCCAGCCAGCGAACCCGGGGGTCTCCAATGTTACTTTTGCGGCCAGCAGAAACACCCTCACCAACGCTGCCCGGCCCGCGCTGCCCTTTGTAAGGCTTGCGGCAAGAAGGGGCACTTTGCCACGGTGTGCCAGGCCTGCGCAGTCGCCGCTATTGCCCCCACCCCCCTCGTTTACGGACAATGGGCGCCGCCATCTTCTCCCCCTCAGACCACGCGCGGCCAGTGGGCGCCGCTATCTTCCCCTCCGAGCAACAGGTGCGGCCCATGGGCGCCGCCATCTTGTTCAACCCCCACCATGTGCGGCCCATGGGCGCCGCCATTTTGTCCTCCTCAAGATCTTCAGACGGCGTCATCTTGTCTCCCCCATGGCACATGGGCATCGTCAGCATTCCAGGACCTGTGCCCCCCGGGCTCCCCATCATCCGACACCAGCGACGACTGATCACTACTCGCCTCAGTGACCATCGACCAGTCTTGTCCGCACCACCTAGCCACCGCATCGACCAGCGTTAAAATCAATGGACACGTGACCTCTTACCTGCTGGACTCTGGGAGCACCGAAAGCTTCATCCACCCGGATATGGTAAAGCGCTGCTCCCTCTCGGTACACCCCGCCAACCAAACAATCCCCCTGGCTTCCCGATCCCATTCCGTGGCGATCCGGGGGTACTGCACGGTCACACTCACGGTCCAGGGCGGCTTCTGCCTCTATGTCCTCCCTAACCTCTGCGCTGCCCTACTACAGTAGTCCCCCGTTATACCGCGCTCCGCAATACCGCGGTTCGCGATATACGGCGGGGAGGCTTATGGACCCCAACTGTCAGCTTCCCTCTCCGGATCAAAGTGAGCCGGCCGCTGAAGTTGACACTGCCGGCTGATTGGAGGGAGATTCAGTGAGAGAGGAACAGCTCACACAGCGTCCGGAAGTAGACAGTGCAGAGCTACAGCTGCCTCAACCCTGCACAGCAGACAGGTTCTTTAAACCGGTGGCGGTCAGAACATATTTTTGAAAGGCAATCCTTTCCTCCAGTTTGGTGAAACCCACCAGAGTTCCTGGTAAGTTTCTGTGGGTTTCCCTCTGGAATAACTCCTCATTCTGTGGCAATCAGAGAGCTTGTTTTCATTAGATCCACGATGGGGGTTTTAAATTTATTTAAAAATCTATGCATGCGCTTCCCATTGTGAGTCTACGGGGGTCTGACCTCTCCCCCCGCCTCCCGTAGACTCACAATGGGAAGCGCATGCATAGATTTTTAAATAAATTTAAAACCCCCATCGTGGATATCCGCGGCTCGGAATTGCAACGCGGGTGGCTGTCTTGGACCCCAACACCCGTGTTATAACGGGGGACTACTGTACTCAGCCTGGACTTCCAGTGCAACCTTCAGAGCCTAACCCTGAAATTCGGTGGGCACCTACCGCCCCTCACTGTTGCGGCCTCGCGACCCTAAAGGTCGATCCGCTTTCCCTCTTCGCAAACCTAACCTCAGATTGCAAACCCGTCGCCACCAGGAGCAGTGGTACAGCTCCCAGGATAGGACCTTCATCAGGTCCGAGGTCCAGCGGCTGCTTCGGGAAGGCATCATCGAGGCCAACAACAGCCCCTGGAGAGCCCAAGTGGTAGTCGTTAAAGCTGGGGAGAAACACAGAATGGTCCTGGACTACAGCCAGACCATCAATCGGTACAGGCAGCTCGACACGTATCCCCTCCCACGCATATCTGATATGGTCAATCAGATTGCACAGTACCGGGTCTTCTCAATGGTAGACCTCAAATCAGCCTACCACCAGCTCCCCATCCGTAAATCGGACCGTCCATACATTGGCTTCTAGGCAGACGGCCGCCTCTATCACTTCCTCAGGGTTCCCTTCAGCGTCACCAACGGGGTGCCGGTCTACCAAAGGGAGATGGACCGAATGGTCGACCCGTACCGTTTACGGGCCACCTTTCCGTACCTAGACAACGTCACCACCTGTGGCCTTGATCAGCAGGACCACGACGCCAACCTTGCCAAATTCCTCCACACCGCCACTCTCCTAAACCTCACCTACAACAAGGAGAAGTGCGTGTTTAGCACGACCCGCTTAGCCATCCTCGGCTATGTGGTCCAGAACGAGTTCTGGGGCCCGATCCTGACCGCATGCGACCCCTCATGAAGCTCCCCCTCCCCCACTGCCCAAGGCCCTCAAACGCTGCCTGGGGTTCTTTTCGTACTACGCTCAGTGGGTCCCAAACTATGCGGACAAGTCCCGCCCACTCATACAGTCAACCCGGGTGGTGGCCGAGGCACAACAGGCCTTCGCCCATATCAGAGCCGATATCGCCAAGGCCGGGATGCACACAGTAGACGGGACACTACCCTTTCAAGTAGAGAGTGACGCATCAGACGTAGCCCTAGCCGCCACCCCCAATCAGGCAGGCAGACCCGTGGCATTCTTTTCCCACACACTTCATGCCCCAGAAATTCGGCACTCCCCTGTCGGAAAAGAGGCCCAAGCCATCGTTGAAGCTGTGCGGCATTGGAGGCATTACCTGGCCGACAGGAGAGTCACTCTCCTCACTGACCAATGGTCGGTAGCCTTCATGTTCACAAACACACAGTGGGGCAAGATCAAGAATGATAAGATCTTGAGGTGGAGGATCGAGCTCTCCACCTACAATTACGAGATTTTGTATCGCCCCGGTAAGCTCAACAAGCCCCCAGACGCCCTATCCCGAGTTGCATGTGCCAGCGCACAGGTAGACTGACTCTGGACCCTGCATGACAGCCTTTGTCACCCGGGAGTCACACGGTTGTACCATTTCATAAAGGCCCGCAATCTGCCCTACTCCGTCGAGGAAGTACGGGCAATCACCAGGGACTGCCAGATCTGTGCGGAGTGCAAGCCGCTCTTCTACCGGCTGGACAGTGAAGGCCTCCCGCCCCTTTGAACGCCTCAAGTGTGGATTTTAAAGGGCCCCTCCTCTCCACCGACCGTAACACGTATTTTCTCAGTGTGGTCGATGAGTACTCCAGATTCCCCTTCGCCATCTCATGCGCCGATATGACATCTGCCACCGTCATCAAAGCCCCTCAACACAATCTTCTTTCTGTTCGGTTTCCCCGCCTACATCCACAGTGACAGGGGATCCTCCTTCATCAGTGTGAGCTGCGTCAGTTCCTGCTCAGCAGGAGTATCGCCTCCAGCAGAACGACCAGCTACAACCCCTGGGGAAACGGACAGGTAGAGAGGGAGAATGGAACGGTATGGAGGGCCGTCCAACTGGCCCTATGTTCCAGGAACCTCCCTGCCTCCCGCTGGCAGGAGGTCCTCCCTGATGCAGTACACTCCATTCGGTCACTACTGTGCACTGCCACTAACAACACACCCCATGAACGTCTTTTTGCCTTCCCCAGGATGTCCACATCTGGGGTGTCACGATCAGGATGTAAATGCATTGGAGACTATGCAGAGTAATTTTACTGGATTGATGCCAGGAATGAACAGGTTGCCTTAGGAGAATTGGTTAGGTAAGTGGGCTTGTTTTCACTGGAGTTTTGAAGAATGAGAGGTGACATGATTGAAGTATATAAGATCCTGAATGGCCTTGACAAGGTGGATTTGGAAAGGATGTGTCTTGTTGTGGGTGAGTCCAGAACTTGGGAGCACTGTTTTAAAGTTAGGGGTCATCCTTATGGGACAGAGATGAGGAAAATCTTTTTCTGTCAGAGTGTTGTGCGACTTTTGAACCTTCTGCTTCAGAAGGTGGCGGCGACTGGGTCATTGAATATTTTCACAGCAGAGATAAATGCATTCTTGTCAGGCAAAGGAGTCAAAGGTAATTAGGGGTAGATGAGAATATAGAACTCGAAACACAAACAGTTCAGCCAAAATCTTATTGAATGGTTGTACAGACTCGAGAGACCGAGTGGCCTACTCCTGCTCCTATGTTCAACAATGCAGGAAGCAGTTCAATGACTTCAGCGGGACAGGAAAGGCACAATCTTCTAAATCCTTATGAATGTGTCATCTGAAGCCCTGCACACGCCCTTTCTGCATCTACCCAGTCGAACCCTTTAGGAACCTTGCATTTTCCAATGACATCACCTCTCATTCTTCTAAGCTCTAGAGAATACAGACCCCATTCTCCTCATCGGCCTTCCCACCATCCCAGAAATCAGCCTGGTGAACCTCCACTACACTCCCTCTATGGCAAATATATCCTTCCTGAGTTACGGAGATCAAAACAGTCCACAATATTCCAAGGACATCTTTCCTCCTTCAAACATTTTTCCTTTTAGTGTATTCATTCATGACTTTTACTTCCCATAGTGTTTTCCTGTGTCTTGCAGGAGATGTTAAGTCCACCTCCACCTCCTCTTCCACCATCTCCTCCCTCCTTGTTTGCTTCCTCCTACATGGAATTATCTGAAGAGTCTTTGTGCACTGCCTTATTCATCCTGTGGATTCAAACCTCGCTGCTGTACAATGTTGCACGGAATACAGCACAGAGGCCGGAATGTGGCGACTAGGGGCTTTTCACAGTAACTTCATTGCAGTGTTAATGTAAACCAGCTTGTGACAATAAAGATTATTTATTTTATTTTTTACTTACACCATGATCTTTTTACAGACCCTTGTTGAAGCATACTAAAGGGTACCTCCAGATTTGTTGAAACACCTGAAGTGCATCTTCATCATGCTGATGGCCTGTTTAGTCACATAACTGATGGCAATGTGGCTTTCATCTCTTAGCTTTTTGTGAGATGTCATCAGCCCTTTATAAGTGAGAATTTCCTTCTCTCCGGTCACTCTGCTTGCAGGTATTAAGAGATCGGGGAGGATGGCTGACCGTTGGACATGAGTGATGTGTTGGGTAAGCTGGGTCTGCGAGGAATGCATTTACTGCAGCAGTGAGAGAGACAGGCTTCCAGCACTTGAAGAATTGCAACTCAATTTTATTGAACTCTTAACTATCATACATACTTTAACTGTGGGTTGACACTATGCTGACTTGACTGGAGACCTGAGGCTAACCTGACCAGATTATCTTACTACCACATGGTGTATGTTCTAGTTGTTGCTCACAGGCTCTGACTGTCTCAGAGGCTGGATCCCGAGAGAGCGGGAAAACTAGTGCCCTCTGGCTTTATAGTGGCCGTGTCCTGTCTGGTGATTGGCTGCTGTGTTCTGTGTGTTCATTGGTCATCCTGTGTGTCAATCACTGCCTGTCTGTGCATCATCATATACTTGTGTGTATATTATGACATCTCCCCCCTTTTTTTAACTTTTATGTATATAGGTCAATCAATAGTGAGTGTGGGTAGGAGCCTGACTATATACAAAGTGTGTGAACATATTTACATGGGAAGATGTCTAGTGCAGATAGAGGGCAGACAACAAGTTAGGAAGAAAGAAGATATACAGATGTGTAAACGGATCACAAGGTAATGCAGCATTCAGTCTATAAATTAAGTCTCTGTGGCGGGCGACGAATTCTGGTTGACCGCCTCAAGGGTGGGCCAGGGGCCACCTGCACTGGAACAGGCAGAGCTGCCTCCAATGTAGAGGGCGGTAAAAGAACTGGCAGATCGGTGGCCTCGTGGAAGGGAGCGTTCTGAGGAACCAGCATGCGAGGCGGGACATCACGTTCAGGTGGCGAGTGTGGAAGCAGCCGCAGTGACCGCCTGTTACGCCGAAGAAAGGAGCCATCATGCATGCGAACGAGGAATGATCTCTGGGCCACTTGCTGTGGCAGACCAGCCACCGTCAGGTAGCTGAACACGATCTCGGTCAGCAGGGACCAGAGTAGGGAGATCTGTAGTGTGAGCGTCATACGCTGACTTGCATTGGGCCTGAGACTGTTGCATCCTTTGCGTACTGTGCGGTTCATTAGTAGCTGTGCTGGGGACAGGCCAGCGGATAAAGGTGTCGCCCTACAGGCTAGCAGCGCCAGGTTAAAATCTGAACCCGAGTCAGCAGCTTTGCATAACAGTCTTTTAACAATGTGGACCCCCTTTTCAGCTTTCCCATTCGACTGGGAGCAGTGGGGGCTTGAAGTGACGTGCGTAAAATTGTACTGCCGGGCAAAATCCGTCCACTCCTGGCTGAAGAAGCACGGGCCATTATCAATCATCACTGTAAGTGGAATGCCATGACTGGATCCCAAGAGAGCGTGAAAACTAGTGCCCTCTGGCTTTATAGTGGTAGTGTCCTGTCTGGTGATTGGCTGCCGTATTCTGTGTGTTCATTGGTCATCCTGTGTGTCAATCACTGCCTGTCTGTGCACCATCATATACTTGTGTGTATATTATGACAATGAGCACCTTGGAGAATGCCCGTGAATCTGGTGCACACTTGCATGGAAGTTGTTTTGTGGTTGCACACCAGCTGCACTTTGGTGGACTCGACAGCTTTGCACTTCACAAAGACTTCTGGGTGATCTCTGGGTGGCTTAATTGTTATGTGTGGGCAATCAATAATAAACTACACCTGTGGGAAGCCAGCTGGAGCCACAAACTCGAGCGCCTGCTCATTCCAACTGCAGAAATTCACATAATTGCTGGGTCGACAAAGAAGCAATCAGTTACTTGTCAGTCACCAACTGCGAGATCCTGAAAACATCTCCACAAAGCCCGGAAAGGAATCATAATGCCATAAGATCATGAGACCATAGGAGCAGAATTAAGCCATGCAACCCATTGAGTCTGCTCCACGATTCATTCATGGTTGATATGTTTCTCATCCCCATTCTCCTGCCTTCCCCCCATAACCCCTGATTCCCTTATTAATCAAGAACCTATCTATCTCTGTCTGATAGACATTCAGTGACATGGACTCCACAGCTTTCTGCGGCAAAGAATTCCACAGATTCACAGACATGTGGGACCTTGTCAAATGCCTGACCAAAATCAACATAGACCACATCCAAAGCACTACTCTCCATAATCCTCGTTACTTAGCAGAGGCAAAGAAGCTGAGGGTGGTGGTGCACTAGACAGCCATTGACAAAACCTGGCCATCACAGCTATGAGGAGGGAGGATAATCTGGAAGGGTCATCTGCTGAGACCATAAAGGTGCATAAGGAACAAAGATGCATCAAAATGGGTAAATGGATAGAGGATATAAGAGCAAATATGTGGGCAAAATATGAAAAGAGCAGAAACTAAAGAGCAGTAATATTAGCGATTTTAAGTACCCTAATACTAATTGAGATATCTGCCTTGTGTAAGATACAGAGGGCACAGGAGTCTTCGGGCAAGATTTTCTGGCCCTGTTCACTGTCGTGGTGTTCGGATCTGCCGAAATTCAATGGACTCGTGGCTGGGCTGCCAAATCTCCCACTCTGCAGCCTGCCACGATGGGGCCAGAAAATCTGAGCTTTAAAATGCATTTAGGAGAATTTCTTTCAGCTCAACAAATGAGTTTCAGTTCTCGACTGTGGGCGCAATTCAGCAGATGTAAATCTAATTGTAAATCTATCCACTTTTTTGCGCCAGTTTTTTCCCTCGGGGAGTTTCTCCCTTTCGAGGGCACACCAGCTCTTTTCCCGCAGGACTAGTTCCTAGCAGATCGGGACGCCATTTTGACTGGCTGGCCTGATCTCTACATCGCCTCCCCACTTTTCAGCCCCCCCCCCCCCCCCCCCGAACCTTTTCTTGGCCTCTCAAAGCCCCCCTCGCTCTCCCTCTCCTGGGAAAACCTCCTGACCCTTGGATGTACCAACCTGACACACCTGGGCACCTTGGCATTGCTTGCCTGGCAACCTAGCAGTGCCCTAACATTCTGGCACTGCCACACATGCACCATGGCAGTGTCGGGGTGGCTCTGTGAAAGTGCCAGGGTGACACTGCCAGGGTGCCAAACTAGCAGTGCCAGTGTGCTCGGTACCAGTGGAGAGCCAGGGTACTACCTTGCCCTGTCTCTGACCATCCGGGGGTTTCGAATGGCCTGAGTTGCTATCACGGCTGGTCCATATTCGTAGAAACATGTGCCAAATGGCATCTGGTTGAGGTCTTGCAGGTGTGGTCGTTGTCCCTCGGGCGGCAGGTGTAAGCAGCGTCCAGATATTTAAATGAGCATCATCAGCGCGGTGTTCAGCGTGGGGGCTAATTTGGGGCTCTCAAGGGTTTCACCCATTGCGCCCAGCTCCATGCCGCAGCTCCATACCGAGTGCAACACAATGACTGAATCACGCCCTTAGTTTTAGGAAATGAGGCCTGGGGAGATAGGAGGTTTTAGAATACAGGATTGTTGCCGTGGTAGTGAGCAGAATTCAGTTAGATTTAATGCAGTTGTGGGAAAGGATAAAGATAGATGAAGAGCAAAAGTTTCAAATTGGGGAAAGACCAATTTTATAAAGTTGAGAAGTGAATTGGCAAAAGAGGACAGGAAACCACTACTTGGTGGTGAATCAATGTCCGAGCAGGAGGGAACAATCCAAGTAGAACCAAAAGAGGATTTAGAACAAATATGCTCTCATGAAGAAAGGGGTGGGGGGGGGGGGGGGGGGGGGGGGGGGGGGTGGGGGGGGGGATGGGACTTGCAAATCTAGAAACCTCCCACACACTACTTTCCTACACTTGAGGAAGTGTGGGGGTGGCAGGGTGTTGTGATGGCAGTGGGTTACAGAATTGGGTTGGACTCGCTGACCCCACATGGGTGCCCACAGGAGAGTGCAAGTGCCAAGGTGGGCTGATTGGAAGACACTAATGCTCGTCTTAATACCTCTACCCTTCCTCACTTACCTGAGATCCCCTGTAGTGCCCAATTCTGAATCCTGCCTCTCCGGCATGTTGCCTGTTCTTCTGAGCATCATGTCAGTTTGAGACACGTGAAGCTTGAGGCTCAGCTGAGGGATTCTCTCGGGTCTAATGATTCAGGAACTGGAAAATATTCCAGCACATACAACACCCAGGTTTCTTGGTTAACAGCTCTTATGGAAGTGAACAAAAGCACAGCTGGGCTGGGGAGATGTCATGAGTTATTGTAAGACAGGGGACGCGATTCTCCCAGCTCCGCGCCGGGCTGGAGAATCGGCGTAACCACGCCACGCTGTCCCGACGCCGGCGCGCGATTCTCCGAGGTGCGGAGAATCGGCGCCATTTGCACCGGCTTGTTTGGCGCGGCGCTGGTTGCGGGCCACTGTCTGCGGCCCACCCGCCAATTCTCCGGCCCGGATGAGCTGAGCAGCTGCGCGGAAACGGCAGAGTCCTGCCGGCACCATTCACACCTGGTCGCTGCCAGTGGGAATTCTGCGCAAAGGGTCGGGGAGGTGGCCTGTGGGGCGGAGAAAAACGCTCCTTCACGGGGTGGGGGGGGGGGGGGGGGGGCTCCAATGGGGTCTGGTCCACGATCAGGGCACATCGATCGGCGTCCGGCCCCAGAATCCCCACACCATGCTGCGCGGGGCTGGCGTACTGAAGAAGTCCCCCATGCATGGGCGGGTTGGCGCAGCCCAACTGTGCATGCGCGGGTTGGCGCGGCCCAACTGCGCATGCGCAGGTTGGTGCGGCGCCCATTTGGCGCCGGGAAGAGAGGCTGGAGTGGCGTGAACCACTCCAGCGCCGTGCTGGCCCAAACACTGAGTCTCCATTTTGGAGAATCGCGCCCAGGATACGAATCAGGTGAAAGTTTCAGTTAATTCCATAAAATATCAAACTCAAAATATATTCAGAAATACTCACTAGATGTTTGATAAACAGTTATTATATTTACCTCTCTTGTGGTGCAGTGGGTTGTGTCCCTACCTCTGAACCAGAAGCTTTGGGTTTGAGCCCTACCTCAGGACTATACGGACAAGAAAAGCAAGTTCATAATGCGGTCAAACAGGTTAAGTGTTATCGTTCCAACACGCTGAAGGTTGGTGGTGAGAGTGGGAGAGACTCCTTGTCAGCCATAGAACATAGAACAGTACAGCACAGAACAGGCCCTTCGGCCCTCGATGTTGTGCCGAGCAATGATCACCCTACTCAAACCCACGTATCCACCCTATACCCGTAACCCAACAACCCCACCCCCCCTTAACCTTACTTTTTAGGACACTACGGGCAATTTAGCATGGCCAATCCACCTAACCCGCACATCTTTGGACTGTGGGAGGAAACCGGAGCACCCGGATGAAACCCACGCACACACGGGGAGGACGTGCAGACTCCGCACAGACAGTGACACAGCCGGGAACTGAACCTGGGACCCTGGAGCTGTGAAGCATTTATGCTAACCACCATGCTACCATGCTACCGTGCAGCCATGTTTGATGTGGAGTGGCGCCTCTCAAGCTATAAGCCCCTTGCGACAGACGAGGCAATTACTGGATATGCAAATGGATGAAGGTCTGCCTTAGCGCACCGCTAGGTGCAGGAAGAGAATCGGAATTGGAATATTTACCTCTCAGTGGTTGTCGGTCTGGCCGAACAGCTGCCAGTTCTGTCACAGTTTCAGTTCCATGTTCTTCAAACAACCAACAACGTTCAGTGTTAAATCCCAGTTCCTGTTTTGTTTTTAGGTTCTTCATACGGAGCTGGAATAATACAGTTTTATTGTACATGTTTAGATTTTTAGTCAGAAACTGTTAAATAACATATTTTTTTTATTTTAAGCAAAAAACATTGATATTTTTCCAAGAGGTTGCTTCAACATTTTCCCATAAATCTCTTACCTTAAATAGTCTTCTCCCCTTATTCAGGTAAGGGTTTAGCAACACAAAGGAAACTTTCTCTATTTCACCAACCCCTTCAAGGCTTATCTAGAAAAAGGCAATAGGCAACATTCCAGCATCAAAAGATAAATTTACTGAGCAATAATCAGAAACAAATTGGATTATTTTCAGCAAAAGCTGAAATGACTAGGCTGCAGCATGGGTTTCTTACAAAAAGAGAAAATGCTGGAAAAACTCGGCAGGTCATGCTGCATCGATGGACAAGTAGCAGAGTTAACGGGCAAAATTTTCCTGCCCCGCCCAACCCCCAGCAAAAGTCAAAGGGAATGGTGATGGGGCAGGAAAATAAACATAAGTTGCACCTTGTGCCGGTGTGCTGCTGTCTGAAAGCAAATTTAAGAGAAAAAAACAAAACATCCCAAGAAAAGGAAACAAAATGACTGTAAACTCAGTGTGCCCCCTCCCCTTCACATTTGCCTCGCTCTCCCATTTTGGGGGCAGAAGAACAGGGGGGCAGGCCTCCCAATCACAATAGGGCACTCAGATGAGCACAAGAAAAGCAGCTGCAGGCAATGGGTGCGGGATGGCACTGAAGAGGAAAAGAGGTAGGAATGTAATGGAGGCCAAACCCTCACCACAGTATTTATTGCCAAAGCTGAAGCTACCTGAAGATGGCCAAGGCCGAATGCCATCAGAGACTGCGAGCCTCCGGGGCCGATGTTTACAGGGATCTGTGCCCTCATTGCTGAAGATCTTGCATTTCACAGCATTACAGGGCAGCCATGCCCGCCCAGTAGAAATCCAAGTCACTGCGACTTCAAACTTCTTCATTTCCAAGGATAAGTTGTGGACCTTGTTGGCATCTCATAAATGGCAGTACGTCAATTCGTCTTGCAGGTCACGAATGCCCTCTTTGCCAGAGTTGAACATTTAATTCATTTCATGAAAGCTGTGGCCTCGCAGGCACAGGGGCCAATGGGTTTCACTGCCATTGCTGGATTCCCTTAAGGGTAGGCCATCAGGGCATCTTAACCACCTACTTAGATTCATAATGAGGAAGAACTTCCACTTGATCAATGTTCAAAACATTTGCAAGCACAATAAGAGCTTTCTCCAGGTTTGTGCTCATTTTAATGGTACTGCCATGATTCTTTCATCCTCCAGCAGTACAAGTTCCCTTTTAAACTTAAAGCCAGTTACATAGGTATGGGAGCAGAGCTAGCTATGGTTGATTGGGTAAATACACTAAAAGGTATTTTGGACATATAAGTAGCAGGAAACATTTAAAGAAACAATTCAAAGTGTTCAAACATTTCATTGAGAAACAAAAATTCTGGTAAAGACCTACCTGTGGCTTACTAAAGAAGTTAAAGGTACAATTGCAATCAAGCAAAATCAATATGTTTTATGAAAGAGAAAGCATGTTGAACTAATGTATTAGCGTTCTTTGAGTAAGTAACAAGCCATATGGATAAAAGGAAACCTGTGGATGTGCTGTCCTTAGGTTTCCAGAACGCATTTGACAAGGTGTTATATTAAAGGTTACGAGACAAAACAAGAGCTTGTGATGTAGGGGATAAAATATTAGCATCGATAGAGGATTGCTTAGCTAACGGAAAGCAGGGTAGGGTTAAATATGCCTCTGTCAGGCTGGCAAGATGTGACGAGAGGAGTGCAACAGGAATCAGTGATGGGCCTTCAACTACATCAATGTCCTGGATGAAGGGATGAATGGTTGCAAAATTTGCTGATGATACAAAGGTAGGGAGGAAAGTAAGTTGTGAAGAGGATTTAAGGAATTTGTAAATTAAAGGACATTGCTCGGTTCAGTGAGTGGGAAAAAAATTGACAGATCGAGTATATATTGGAAAATATGAACTTGACCGTTTTGACAGAAGGAATGAAAAGCAGCATATTATTTAAATGGAGAAAAATTGCAGAACTCTGAGGTCCAGAAGGATCTGGGTGTCCTGGTAAATAAATCACAAAATATTACTGAAGAGGTACAGCAAGTGATTAGAAAGGCAAATGAAATGTTGTTGTTTATTGCAAGGGGAACGGAATATAAAAGTAGAGATGTTTTGCTACAGTTGCACAGGATGTTGCTGAGACCACTAAATGGGAACAAAGTCCCATAGGGAGTTCATTTAGTCCCATGTTTCCTGCCACTTGCAGCACTGAGAAACACAACACTATAAAATGGCACTCGCTTTAGATAGGGGGCCTCAGCAAGGAACGCACAGCTGAGGCTGCACATAGCCCCATTTTATGCACTGAGGAGCTCCACTCGCCAGAACACCTCAGTGTAGCGAGGGATCAGGACGCCATTTTTAAATGGTGTCCCGATCACTGCAGCCCACGAAGCATTCCCCGATCCCCCCAAGCTCCAGCACACTATGGGAGAGTCCTCCAGCCCCCCCAACACCCACGCTGGGTACCCCCAACCAGATCGCTACCGCTCAAAAAATTCCAGCTTGGCACCACCAATCTGGCACCCTGGTGGCAGTGCCAGGGTGGCACCAGCAGTGTCTGGGTCCCACTGTGCCTAAGGGCATGCACCTGGGGGCCTTTAATCTACTGTTTCATCTGGTCCTCATTTAGGGAGACCAGTAATGAGACTAGTTGCCTCACTTTGATTTGCAGATTTGCTTAAAAATGATTCTGCCCACAGTGGGCGGGATTTACATTGCAATGTCTTGCGAGATCGTGTTAGATCTCATGAGGAATTGTGAGCCAGGTAGATCCGTGGAACGGGATCTCCCAGCTTCTATTGGCCACACTGCACCACAGTGAGCTGCTTTTCAGGGGCAGCGCGGCCGTAAAATTGCACCCCACATCTGGAGTACTGTGTAGTTTTGATCTCCTTATTTAAGAAAGTCTATAATTGGCAATGCCGGAAACATAAATTATGATTCGATGGTGATGAAATCTACCCTGTAGTTAAGTGTAGTCTCGTATACACTTTAACTCAGTAGAAATTTGGACTACACGTCTCGGATGTGAAATGTAATGTTTATTGAGTGTCTATTGATTATAATTGAGAGTTTGAAATCTTCTTGTGGTTACAAATCAAACGTTTTCAAGAAAGCCCCTGCAGAAGGCTTTAAGAGATATAATTAAACTTAGTAGCTTACAAACAAATTGAACTTCAAAAATACATGATGTGGAGATGCCGGCATTGGACTGGGGTGAGCACAGTAAGAAGTCTTACACCAGGTTAAAGTCCAACAGGTTTGTTTCAAACACGAGCTTTCGGAGCACGGCTCCTTCTTCAGGTGAATGGAAAGGCTTGTTCCAGAAATGTTTATATAGACACAGTCAGAGATGCCCCGGAATGCGAGCACCTGCAGGCAATCAAATCATCAAAGATGCAGAGAGAGAGGTAACTCCAGGTTAAAGAGGTGTGAATTGTCCCAAGCCAGTTCAGTCGGTAGGCCTCTGCAAGTCCAGGCTTGTTGGTGGGGGCCGAATGTAATGCGACATGAATCCCAGATCCCGGTTGAGTCCGCATTCATGCGTGCGGAACTTAGCTATAAGTTTTTGCTCAGCAATTTTGCGTTGTCGCGTCTCCTGAAGGCCTCCTTGTAGAATGCTGACCCGGAGATCAGAGGCTGAATGTCCTTGACTGCTGAAGTGTTCCCCAACTGGAAGGGAACAGTCCTGCCTGTTGACAGGGGACAGTCCTGCCTGTTGACAGAAGACAAACACGGGACACCACTGACAGAGTACTCTTCGTCGTCCAGTACTTTCCTGGGGCGGAGAAACTACGACATCTTCTTCGCAGCCTCCAACACATCATCAGCGAGGATGGACATCTTGCCAAGGTCATCCCCACACCCCCACTACTGGCCTTCAAACAACCGCGCAACCTCAAACAAACCATTGTTTGCAGCAAATTACCCAGCCTTCAGAACAGCAACCACAACACCACAAAACCCTGCCAGGGTAATCTCTGCAAGACATGCCAGATCATCGACATGGACACCACCATTACACGTGGAAACACCACCCACCAGGTACGCGGCGCATACTCGTGCGACTCGACCAATGTAGTCTACCTCATACGCTGCAGAAAAGGATGTCCCGAAGCGTGGTACATTGGCGAGACCATGCAGACACTGCGACAACGAATAAACGGGCATCGTGCGACTATCAACAGGCAGGACTGTTCCCTTCCAGTTGGGGAACACTTCAGCAGTCAAGGACATTCAGCCTCTGATCTCCGGGTCAGCATTCTACAAGGAGGCCTTCAGGAGACGCGACAACGCAAAATTGCTGAGCAAAAACTTATAGCTAAGTTCCGCACGCATGAATGCGGACTCAACCGGGATCTGGGATTCATGTCGCATTACATTCGGCCCCCACCAACAAGCCTGGACTTGCAGAGGCCTACCGACTGAACTGGCTTGGGACAATTCACACCTCTTTAACCTGGAGTTACCTCTCTCTCTGCATCTTTGATGATTTGATTGCCTGCAGGTGCTCGCATTCCGGGGCATCTCTGACTGTGTCTATATAAACATTTCTGGAACAAGCCTTTCCATTCACCTGAAGAAGGAGCCGTGCTCCGAAAGCTCGTGTTTGAAACAAACCTGTTGGACTTTAACCTGGTGTTGTAAGACTTCTTACTGTGCTCACCCCAGTCCAACGCCGGCATCTCCACATCATGGCTACCATTGACACCGCAAACTGCCGGCTCAAAGTGGAGAGGATCTCCAGGAAGATCGCGCATATAGACACTGACATTCAGTTTCTACAAAGATGCAAAAAAGCAGACAAGATCCCGAAAGGACTACAGATCAAAAACCCACTCAAGTCGACTTACAACACAGACTACGCTGAAAGACTCTGCCACCGCACCTCTGTCACACTCCTCAAACACCTCATACACCAACTCTACAGCAGTCGACGCAACCTGGAAACCAAGAGAGAGGCCATATTCTCAACTTGCGCTCAGGACACAGCAGACCAGCTGCGGAACACCGCCAAACAGATGAGACAGCAATACTATGCCACCTACATGCACACCAAGAACAGGAAGCTTGAGAAACTTGGCATCACCACCAGCAGCAATCAAGCTTCTCCCGGTACAACAGTCGAAAACAATACAGGGAAATCCATTGTCAACTTGTCAGACTACACCCTTCAACCAGACGAAATCGAAGTCCTCAGCAGAGGGCTCAATTTCTGCACCACCACCAAAATGGACCCCATCAGTCTCGCGGCAGATACGGAGGAATTCATCAGGCGAATGAGGCTCCGGGAATTCTTCCACAGACCCCAAGAGGCCGACAGCGAACCCAGGGACACGACCAATGAACCGGAACAGCAGACCGCGAGATCTGCAGTGCAGCAACCGAAAAGGAAAGAGTCAAATTGGACCCCTCCGGAAGGCCACTGCCCTAGACTCGACATGTATGCTCAAGCCGTCAGAAGTCGTGTCAATGCCAGATTCATCACTCGCAATCACAAGGCAGCCTCAAACGTCACCCAAGCACAACGCAACGCCATCCGCACTCTCAAGACCAACCGCAACATCGTCATCAAACCAGCAGACAAAGGAGGGGCCACCGTCATACTGAACAGAACAGACTACTGCAAAGAAGTATACCGACAACTCGACAACCAGGAACACTACAGGCAGTTACCCGCAGATCCAACCAAGGAACACATCCGCCAACTCAGCAGACTGATCAAGACCTTAGATCCAGACCTTCAGAACACCCTACGTGCTCTCATCCCACGTAATCCCCGCATTGGAGATCTCTACTGCCTCCCGAAAATACACAAGGCCAACACACCAGGCCGTCCTATCGTTTCAGGCAATGGGACCCTGTGTGAGAACCTCTCTGGCCACATCGAGCGCATCTTGAAACCCATCGTACAAGGTACACCCAGCTTCTGTCGCGACACGACGGACTTCCTACAGAAACTCAGCACCCATGGACCAGTTGAACCAGGAACATTCCTCGTCACAATGGATGTCTCGGCACTCTACACCAGCATCCCCCATGACGACGGCATTGCTGCAACAGCCTCAGTCCTCAACACCGACAACTGCCAATCTCCAGACGCAATTCTGCAACTCATCCATTTCATTCTAGACCACAACGTCTTCACCTTCGACAACAAATTCTTCATCCAGACGCACGGAACAGCCATGGGGACCAAATTTGCACCTCAATATGCCAACATCTTCATGCACAAGTTTGAACAGGACTTCCTCACCACACAGGACTTTCAACCGATGCTATACACCAGATACATCGATGACATTTTTTTCCTTTGGACCCACGGCGAGACATCACTGAAACGACTACACGATGACATCAATAAGTTCCATCCCACCATCAAACTCACCATGGACTATTCTCCAAATTCAGTTCCATTCTTGGACACACTCGTCTCCATCAAGGACGGTCACCTCAGCACCTCGCTTTACCGCAAGCCCACAGATAATCTCACGATGCTCCACTTCTCCAGCTTTCACCCGAAACACATTAAAGAAGCCATCCCCTATGGACAAGCCCTCCGTATACACAGGATCTGCTCAGACAAGGAGGAGCGCAACAGACACCTACAGATGCTGAAAGATGCCCTCGTACGAACGGGATATGGCGCTCGACTCATTGATCGACAGTTCCACCGCGCCACAGCAAAAAACCGCACCGACCTCCTCAGAAGACAAACACGGGACACCACTGACAGAGTACCCTTCGTCGTCCAGTACTTTCCTGGGGCGGAGAAACTACGACATCTTCTTCGCAGCCTCCAACACATCATCAGCGAGGATGGACATCTTGCCAAGGTCATCCCCACACCCCCACTACTGGCCTTCAAACAACCGCGCAACCTCAAACAAACCATTGTTTGCAGCAAATTACCCAGCCTTCAGAACAGCAACCACAACACCACAAAACCCTGCCAGGGTAATCTCTGCAAGACATGCCAGATCATCGACATGGACACCACCATTACACGTGGAAACACCACCCACCAGGTACGCGGCGCATACTCGTGCGACTCGACCAATGTAGTCTACCTCATACGCTGCAGAAAAGGATGTCCCGAAGCGTGGTACATTGGCGAGACCATGCAGACACTGCGACAACGAATAAACGGGCATCGTGCGACTATCAACAGGCAGGACTGTTCCCTTCCAGTTGGGGAACACTTCAGCAGTCAAGGACATTCAGCCTCTGATCTCCGGGTCAGCATTCTACAAGGAGGCCTTCAGGAGACGCGACAACGCAAAATTGCTGAGCAAAAACTTATAGCTAAGTTCCGCACGCATGAATGCGGACTCAACCGGGATCTGGGATTCATGTCGCATTACATTCGGCCCCCACCAACAAGCCTGGACTTGCAGAGGCCTACCGACTGAACTGGCTTGGGACAATTCACACCTCTTTAACCTGGAGTTACCTCTCTCTCTGCATCTTTGATGATTTGATTGCCTGCAGGTGCTCGCATTCCGGGGCATCTCTGACTGTGTCTATATAAACATTTCTGGAACAAGCCTTTCCATTCACCTGAAGAAGGAGCCGTGCTCCGAAAGCTCGTGTTTGAAACAAACCTGTTGGACTTTAACCTGGTGTTGTAAGACTTCAAAAATACAGTAATGGTTTCTTGCTCAAAGCAAAACAGCTTGCACAGACTTAAAGTTAGAGTATAAATATGAAAATACGAAATAAAGATAGTAGATAGTCAAGCATATAGTATAGAGTGATTCTGGAATGACAGTGGCTGCCCGGACCTCTATTTTTTTTCTCTCAGTCTGAGCCAATCTGTCACTACCCCTGTGACATGCTGATTGGGTTAGGTGAGTTCCCAATACATTTGATTGGATGATTAGTTGTCAATCATCAATATGCAACATAGGCATGACTATGTTGCATCTTTGGGTGTCTCCTGTGTGTTGGAATGTAAACCTTAACTTATTATCAGGTCTGGTATTTGCTGACTGCTATACTATTCACATTTTGAACAATGGTAGATTCATGTTAACTATGGCACTCATTTTGACCTTCAGTAGAAATGTTGCATTTGCTTCTAGTTCTAGCAAATGTTTCAAATGAATTCTATATGCTTTGCAGATTTCTCTGTAAGCTATGTGTTTTTTTAAAATTGTAATGAAACTGATTTAACTCTGTGGTTTAGGACAGAAACCATTTTAAAATGGTTTTTAAACTGGGTTTTATTTAAAACGTAATGGCTAAATCAATGATCCTTTTACCTATCAGAAATAGCAGGTTTCCTTCAGATCGGGAATCGCAAGAAATTGAAAAATTGAGGTTTGCGGCCAGCTTTGATTCCCATGCCATGCTCCAGACCCTCACTAGAAGCCATATCAATGTTTGTGCCTCGTGCCGGCCGATCCATGCAAAACTGTCACTGTCATGGACTTAAATCTGATTAATGGCTTGGACACATTGTGCCCCACACTTCTGCAATGCTGCACCCCTCTTACGCGGAGGACCCGTGGGCACGAATTAGTGCAAGTATTGCCAAGCATGTCCTGGGCAACTTGGCGAGGTGTGGGAGGCTAGTAAAGCTGTGAAAAACCCTCAAACATTGTCAGGTTTGCTGGAGGTTGCTGCCCGGGCCGGGCACAGTAACGGGAAGTGTGTGGTAAGTGGAGTGCTTAAAAGCAGCTCTAGCTGCTAGGCCCTAACTCTGGCCTCAATGGTTAGAACACCTGCTGGGTTAAGAATTGCTCTAAATTCATGCTGGCAGGGTGCTGGTCCATTTGCATGTCGTGAATCACAAGCAATTCAATCCTGGCGGCAACACTTTAGTCTCACATAAGGAGAATCCTGCCTAATGTGTTAAAAGCAGCTCAGAGAAGCTGCACTCAACTTAAATCTCGGGTGGGGTGGTTATCTTGTGAGTAGACATTGGGCAGGCTGGGCATGTATCCATTCGAGTTTAGAAGAAAGCGAGTTGATCTTGTAGAACCATATAAGATCCTGAGGGGAACTTGACAAGGTGAATGCTGAGAGGAAGTTTCCTCTTATGGGAGAGACTCATTCTTCATTCTCTGGTTCAGTTGACTTGTCATCTTTAATGTAACCTTTACTTCTTCAGATTCTATAAGCAGTGTGGCGTTATTGCCACTTGTCAGTCAAAGCTTGGATCCTGTCCAGATCTTGATGCATTTGAACATGAACTGTTGACATATTTGAGGAGTTGCGAATGACATCAAACATTGTGCAATCTTTCCTCCATGCTTCCCATATTCTGTGATTCCCTGACAGACCAAAAGTCTGTATATCTCATCCTCAGATGGAACATCAGTAATCCTCTAAGATGGAGAATTCCAAAGATTCACAATCCTTTGGTTAAATATATTTCTCCTCAACTCAGTCCTAAATGGTCAACTTCTAATCCTGACACTGCTCTCGGTTTCCCAGCCAGGGGAAACAGCATCTCAGCCTCTATCCTGACAGGACCTTTCAAAATCCTGTGGGCGGGATCACAACACCGGGGGGCCTCTGATGTGATCTGGCCTGTGATCGGGACCCACTGATCGGCGGGCCAGCCTCTCTGGCTGGGGGCCTCCTTTCTTCCACGCCAGCCCCTGTAGCCTGCGCCGTGTTGCATTGGGGCCGGCGCGGAGAAGGGGACCACTGCCCATGTGCACATTGGCGCTGGTGCCTCTGCGCATGTGCGGACCCCGCGGTGCCCAGTTCACACCAGGATCAGCAGCTGGAGTGGCGAGGGTCGCTCCAGTGCCGTGGTGGCCCCCTCTAGGGGCCAGAATTGCTGATCCTGAGGCCATTTTAACACCATCGAGAAACTCGACAGCGTTTCCGACGGCGTCAACTCTTAGCCTCAGGATCACAGAATCTTGCCCTGTATGTTTCAACGAAATCTCCATTCATTCTTCTAAAGTCCAGAGAATATTGGCCCAATTTACTCAAACTCCCATCTTAGGAGAATCCTCTCATCCCAGTTATCGCTCCAGTAAGCCTTCGATGCATTTCCTCCAATATAAGTGTATCCTTGTATCCACGTACTCAATACGTGGTAACACCACCCACCAGGTACGCGGCACATACTCGTGCGACTCAACCAATGTAGTCTACCTCTTGCGCTGCAGGAAAGGATGTCCCGAAGCGTGGTACATTGGCAAGACCATGCAGACACTGCGACAACGAATGAATGGGCATCGTGCAACAATCACCAGGCAGGAATGTTCCCTTCCAGTCGGGGAACACTTCAGCAGTCAAGGGCATTCAGCCTCTGATCTCCAGGTAAGCGTTCTCCAAGGCGGTCTTCAGGACACGCGACAACGCAGAATTGCCGAGCAAAAACTTATAGCTAAGTTCCGCACGCATGAGTGCGGCCTCAACAGGGATCTTGGATTCATGTCCCATTACATCCACCCTCCACCATCAGGCCTGGACTTGCAAAACCCTACCAACTGTTCGGGCTTGAGACAATTTACACCTCTTTAACCTGTGATTATCCCTCTCCCTGGATCTGCAATGATTTGATTACCTGCAAATGCCTGCATTCCAAGCATTGTCCAGCATCTCTGACTTTGTCTATATAAATGTTTCTGGAACATATCTCGCCATTCACCTGAGGAAGGAGCTGCGCTCCGAAAGCTCGTGTTTGAATCAAACCTGTTGGACTTTAACCTGGTGTTGTAAGACTTCTTACTGTGCTCACCCCAGTCCAACGCCGGCATCTCCAAATATACATGGCAGCTACTGACTTAAACACAGCCTCCGACGAGAGAAAGATTGTGTTGCTACTAGCAATGGCAGGTCAGCAAGCTGTAGACATTTATAACTCTTTCAATTACTTTGAAAATGAAGACAAAACTAAATTTAAAGTAATACTTGCAAAATTTGAAGAACACTGTAAAACAGTCTGATGAAATCCTGGAAAGATTTAACCTATGCAACAGGCTCCAGAGAAACGGCGAGACATTCTCTAATTTTGTTACAGATTTCAGTCTAATAGCACAAGGCTGTAATTATGCTGATTTAACAGACTCTATCATCGGAGATCAATTAATCTATGGACTCTCCCCAATGAACACTTGGGAATCACTAATTCAACAAAATGATTTAACTCTAAAAAACACCATAGCAAAGTGCACAGCGCAAGAACAAAAGAAACAGCAGTACCTTGAGTTTCTTCAGAAAAAAGACGGGGAGAAATTCCTCCACGAGGTGGAAGAAGTTAAAATGGTATCCTCTCCTCACAGGCATCTTCTTCCCAGCGCCGGCTCCAGTTCAATTATGTACGCACATGCGCACAGTCAAGAGAGACGTGACCCAGCAAAATCCCGTTCTGCGCATGCGCACTTTGCAAAATACTGAACTTAGCCAGAGAAGCGATTCGCACATGTGCAATCGCTGCCTACGCATGACATCACGAACATCATGACGTGCTACCGCTGTGGCAACACCTACTTAAAAGGGAAATGTACTGCACAAGGGAAAAGATGTTTAAAGTGTTCCAAACTGAATCATTTCGCCTCCCAGTGTAAGTCAACAGCAAAATATCACTCTTCAATACATAAACATGCAAACTTCAAGGTTCACACAGTGGACACAATGGAAAACCAAACACCTGAAGAAAATTTTCCGACCATGAAGATTTCCACTCCTGGGAGGGAGAACATATACTTCGTCGGAATAATAGATTCGGCAGAGGAACTTCAAGCGCCGACCACAAATCCGCAATACATTAATGCCATTGACTCCAACAGTAAATGGAACGCCACGGTGCATGTGAACAACTTCCCAATTATGTTCAAGCTTGACACGGGAGCGTCCGCAAACTTGATGACAAGCAAAGATCTCGCATTGTATAAGGTGTTAGTGCGGCCACACCTGGAGTATTGTGTTCAGTTTTGGTCTCCTTACTTGAGAAAGGACGTACTGGCGCTGGAGGGTGTGCAGAGGAGATTCACTAGGTTAATCCCAGAGCTGAAGGGGTTGGATTATGAGGAGAGGTTGAGTAGACTGGGACTGTACTCGTTGGAATTTAGAAGGATGAGGGGGGATCTTATAGAAACATTTAAAATTATGAAGGGAATAGATAGGATAGATGCGGGCAGGTTGTTTCCACTGGTGGGTGACAGCAGAACTAGGGGACATAGCCTCAAAATAAGGGGAAGTAGATTTAGAACTGAGTTTAGGAGGAACTTCTTCACCCAAAGGGTTGTGAATCTATGGAATTCCTTGCCCAGTGAAGCAGTTGAGGCTCCTTCATTACATGTTTTAAGGTAAAGATAGATAGTTTTTTGAAGAATGAAGGGATTAAGGGTTATGGTGTTCGGGCTGGAAAGTGGAGCTGAGTCCACAAAAGATCAGCCATGATCTAATTGAATGGCGGAGCAGGCTCGAGGGGCCAGATGGCCTACTCCTGCTCCTAGTTCTTATGTTCTTATGTTCTTATCCAACCCAGGGAGACACGAGATGAATCCTGCTGCATGCAAGGTAAAAGACTACAATGGCAACCAGATCACCTCAAGAGGATCATGCCATCTACGAGTAGTCAATCAGAAGGTCACGAAAGGACTACGGTTTGAGATCATGGACGACAAAAAGACATCGCTGTTAGGTACTCAAGCCTGCAAGGACCTGTGGCTGGTCCAGAGAATCTTCATGCACATCACGACTAGACGATGAAATCCAGCTGTTGCTCAGCGAGTATGCTGAAGTCTTTCGTGGAATGGGTACGCTACCTTACAAATACAAAATACTGCTCAAGGAAGATGCAAAACCTGTCATTCATCCACCTAGGAGGGTACCAGCTCCCTTGTGGTAAAGGCTAAAATCAGAGCTCCTCTGCCTACAATTTCAAAGCACAATATCAAAGGTCACATAACCGACTGACTGGGTCAGCTCATTGGTGTGTGTCAAGAAGCCATCAGGTGACCTCAGAATCTGTTTAGATCCCAAAGATCTGAACAAAAACATTTGCAGGGAACACTACCCCATCCCCAAGCAAGAGGAGATAACGTGTGAAATGGAAAATGCTTGCATCTTCACCAAACTTGATGCTTCCCAGGGCTTCTGGCAGATGCAGCTCGAGAATTCCAACAGACTGCTGTGTACGTTCAACACCGTTTGGGCGATACTGCTATAACCGCATGCCTTTCGGGATCATCTCCACATCCAAAATCTTTCACAGAGTCATGGAGCAGATGACGGAGGGCATTGAAGGTGCTAGAGTATATGTCCAAAGTCCAAAGATGTGCAGGTTAGGAGGATTGGCCATGATAAATTGCCCTTAGTGTCCAAAATTGCCCTTAGTGTTGGGTGGGGTTACTGGGTTATGGGGATAGGGTGGAGGTGTTGAGCTTGGGTAGGGTGCTCTTTCCAAGAGCCGGTGCAGACTCGATGGGCCGAATGGCCTCCTTCTGCACTGTAAATTCTATGTATCTATATCTATGTCGATGACATCATATGGTCAATGACAGAAGAAAACCTCATTGCTCAACTAAGATAAGTCTTCAAAAGAATTCACCAATTTGGGTTGAAACTCAACCAATCCAAGTGCACCTTTGCATGCTCATCTCTGACCTTCCTGGGTGACACTATATCAGCGCAAGGGTTGAGGCTGGATAATGAAAAGATCTCGGCAATCCAGAAAATGCAGCAGCCAAGAGACAAAAATCCTGTGCTCAGATTTCTTGGATTCATTAACTTCCTCGGCACGTTTATACCGAACTTATCGACAAGGACGTCAGCATTTCAAAACGTGATAAGGAAGGACACAGAGTTTGACTGGACTCCACGCCACCAAGAAGAGTGGGCGGGTCTAAAGCACCAATTGATGACAGCTCCAACTCTGACGTTCTTCGACCCAACGACACCCACAAAGATCTCCATCGATGCCAGTCAAGATGGAATCGGTGCGGTGCTTCTCCAACAGGATGACTAATCGGACTGGGTCCCAGTTGCATACGCATCTAGAGCGATGACCGCCACAGAGTACAGGTATGCACAGATAGTGAAGGAGTGCCTGGGGCTGATCACAGGTATAACAAAATTTCACCACTATGTGTACGGCCTTTCCATGTTCCTAGTTGAGACTGATCATAGACCGCTGGTCAACATAATTGAAAAACAATCTCAATGATGTGACCCCTCGCCTACAACGCATGATGATGAAGCTGAGGAGGTATGACTTCACACTGGTCTACACTCCTGGAAAAGACCGCATCATAGCCGACACACTGTCCCGAGCCATTGACACTGACAGCTCAGCTCCTGTGTCCATTTGGCGATGTAGAAGCTCAAGCACAGTTTTACAGAGAGACTCTCCCGGCATCTGATAAGAATCTGCAGCAAATTCGTCTGGCGACTCAAAAAGATGTGACCTTGCTCCAGGTCATGCATAACCTTCAGCATGGCTGGCCAAAAGGACGGTGCCCGCAGTTCCAAAACATGAAAACTGAACTGTCAGTAGTGGATGGATTAATATTGAGAAATGACAGAATCGTCATTCCACTAACGCTCAGGTCAGATATGTGCCGCAGGATTCACGAGGGACATCTCGGAATCTAAAAATGCAAAAGAAGAGCAAGGCAATCCGTGTACTGGCCTGAGATCAATTAGGACATTACAAACATGACATTCACATGTGACACATGTCAAAAACATCAACCGGCACAATGCAAGGAGCCACTCCAGCAGCATGAGATGACTATGTCACCGTGGACCAAAGTTGGCATAGATTTGTTTCATTCCATGGGTTGAAACTATGTTCTTATCATTGACTATTACTCCAACTTTCCGGAAGTAATAAAACTCCCAGATCTCACTTCTGCATCAGTTATCAAAGCCTTCAAGGAAATATTCTCGAGACATAGTATTCCACAGTCATGTCCGATAACGGTCCTTGCTTTGTGAGCTGGGAGTGGATGGAATTCTGCAATAAATACAACTTTAACCATGAGACACCGAGTCCACACTTTCCCCAATCCAATGGCAAAGTAGAGAAAGGTGTACACATTATCAAACAACTCATAAGCAAGGCCACTGACTCGTATTCCGACATACACTTGGCTCTATTATCATACAGATCATCACCGTTAAGCTCAGGGCTATCACCAGCTCAAATGCTGGTTCGGCGCCAGTTTTGCTGTCATGGAAGTCCACAAATTCTTCGTTGGCGTCAACACATTGTCTCAGAAATGGTTAGTAGTGAGGTAGGATAAATTAAATTATTTTTATTAAGATTGATATTAAAAGTGGTACAGTGGTTAGCACTGCTGCCTCACGGTGCCGAGGTCCCAGTTTCGATCCCGGCTCTTGGTCACTGTCTGTGTGGAGTTTGCACATTCTCCCTATGTTTGCCTGGGTTTCGCCTTCACAACCCAAAGATGTGCAGGCGGATTGGCCATGCTAAATTGCCCCTTAATTGGAAAAAATTAATTGGGTACTCTAAATTTAAAAAAAAGATTGATATTAAAATGTTTAATACTAGCTTTAGAATAGAAAAAAATTAGTTATGAGAAGTCTTTCGAGGCATGATGAGAAATTTTGCCAATACTGTAGACATAATGGGATCCTTCACTAAGGATAGGGGGCAGCTAGCCCAGCATTTATAACAAAAACAGCTTTCACAGACATTCATTGCTGAACAGGACAAGAAGGAGATAAGGTGAAACTGAAGGCCATACCCATGGCTGAGCGGTGAGATAATGGGAGCATCTGATGACAGATTAATGTGGTTAGTTAACAAATTAACGAGAAACAGCAAAATGAAAAGTAGGAAGATAAGAACTATAAATATGGGACAAACACAGAAAATACTGAACAATCTCAGCAGATCTGACAGCATTTGTTGAGAGAGAAGGGAGCTAACATTTCGAGTCTGGATGACTTTGCGAAAGCTGGAGGGAACTGGAAATGGGGTCAGATTTATACTGTAGTGGGGAGGCGTGTAGCAGTGGGGTTGGAGAAGGGGCCAGCGATAGGTGGACATAGACAAAGATGTCAAGGACAAAAGACGAAAGAAATGTAAGTGAGGGTGATTAACAGTTCCTGTGAAATGCTGACAGGGGGAGTAAAGGGAAGATGTGTTTGATGGTGGAATCAAGCTGGAGTTGGTGGAACTGGCAGAGGATGATTCTTTGAATGCGGAGGCTGGTGGGGTGAAAAGTAAGGACAAGGGGATCCTGAAATGAAATGAAAAATGAAATGAAATAAAATTATCCTATCCTGGTTCTGGGCTGCCCTCCGACCATCCGGCCCCTCGACTGCTCCCACCTCCACCTGCTGTACCGGAGCGGCTGTGTGGTGCGCACCAGTTAGTGTCCCAGGTGCCTCAAGTGGTGGTGATGGAGACGGGGAGGAGAGGTTGTTGACTCAGTTAACCAGAAATCACAGATTTAAGAGGATTGACAAAGTATCATAGAATCATAGAATTTACAGTGCAGAAGGAGGCCATTCGGCTCATCGAGTCTACACCGGCCTCTGAGGGGAGTTGGAAAGAATTTTTAATGTACTGCGTTGTGATGATTTGGAATGCACTGTGTGAAAGAGTGGTGGCAGTAGATTCAGAATCAACTCTTGAAAGAAAACACAATAAATACTTGCAAAACAAAAATGCCAATTCAAAGAGCCTCTTCCATAGTCATAATTAGTCAAGGAGGCTACATCACAGTAATTTGATTATGATTCAACATATTTCTCACTACTTGGAATCTACATCATTTGAAGTTAATATAGGGCTGGTTCTACGTTCCCATGGGTCTTCTGGGGTGGGTGCTTGCGGCAACGTAATAGGCTGCGCACCCATAACTTCCCAACACATGTTCCGGTTCCTATATGGGGTGCGGTAGTGTGAAATTGGCCCTCACATGGCTACTTCCCAGTCTCTCATTAAATAACATTAGGAAGCCTGAACAAAACTCAATAGCAAGGAACGATAAAATAATTGTTTATGATAATAATCTATTCACTCGTGACTTCCAAAAGAGACTGGGTGTACACTTGAAAACTAAAGGCATTTCCATGGGAATGAATGGGTAGGTGAATGTCACTAATATGAGAGTTATTTCAAGGAGCCAGCACAGACAAAAATGGGGCAAAGGACCAACTTCTATGTTGCATGATATTTTCTTCTACTTAGGAAAAGAGAAAAGAAATGTTTATGAAGTTTTGGGATAGAGCAGGTAAGTGGGACTAATTGGACAGCTCTTTCAGAGAGCAGCATACGCAGCATTTGCGGGTATGAATCTGCAATTCAATGTTGGAAACTGATAACATTCAAAGAATATGTAGCTCAGACATACAAATCAAAATTCAGTCCCATTTATGAAGCAGATGCTATTTTGGATTTCATTTCCAAAACTACATTCTTCAAACCTATTAACATTATATAAGCCAGACATTCATTTTCTTCAAAAATTCTTCTGCAACATTTACTGCCAAAACTGATTAAGATCCTCAAAATGGCTACCCTATTCATCTGCATAACTACAACAGTCACTACACTTGTCAATCAAGTTTTTAAAAAATATATATTTTTATTCAAATTTTTGTCAAAAAAACATAATTTTTACATAACCGTACGCAACAAATAACAGAACAAAGAAAAAAAACAAACAAATGGTAACCGTATATACAAAGAAAGGAACAATACAATGTAATGATTCCCCCCCCCCCCCCCCCCCCCCCCCCCCCCCCCCGGGATGCTGCTGCTGCCGACCTTTACTGCTCTCCTAGAAAGTCGAGGAATGGCTGCCACCTCCGTGAGAACTCCGCCATGGACCCTCTCAAGGCAAACTTTATTTTCTCAAGATTGAGAAACCCAGCCATTTCACTACCCCAGGTCTCTCCACTCGGGGGCTTTGAGTTCCTCCACATTAAAAGGATCTGTCTCTGGGCAACCAGGGAGGCAAAGCCCAAAACCTCGGCCTCTTTCGCTTCCTGAACTCCCGGAAGGTCTGACACACCAAAGATCGCTATCTCAGGACTCGGCACCACCCGTGTGTCTAAGATCTTGGACATTGCCTTCGCAAATCCATGCCAGAATCCCTTTAGAGCCGGGCATGCCCAGGACATATAGATATGATCTGCAGAACTTCCCGCACACCTCGCACATTTATCCTCAACCCCAAAGAGCTTGCTCATCTTGGTTGCCATCATGTGTGCCCGGTGGACCACCTTAAACTGGATTAAGCTAAGCCTGGCACATGATGAGGAGGAATTGACCCTGTTTAGGGCATCTGCCCACAGGCCAGCATCCAGCTCCCCAACTAGCTCCTCCTCCCATTTACCCTTAAGCACCTCCACTGGGGCTTCCTCTGCCTCCTGGAGTTCCCAGTAAACCTTCCCCTCCCCTACCCAGGTGCCGGAGATCACCCTATCCTGTATCCTGTCTGGGGGTAGCAGCGGAAATGATACCACCTGCTTTTCCAGAAAGGCACGTACCTCAGGGTATCTGAAAGCGTTTCGAGGAGGCAAGTTAAATTTCTCCTCCAGCGTTTTCAGGCTGGGGAAGGTCCCGTCTATGAATAGGTCCCCCATCCCTTTAATGCCTGCCCTATGCCAGCTTTGAAACCCTCCATCTATCCTGCCTGGGACGAATCTGTGATTGTTGCGTATCGGAGTCCAGACTGAGGCTCCCTCCACCCCCCTGCCCTTCTCCACTGACCCCAGATCTTTAATGCCGCCACCACCACCGGACTAGAGGAGTAGCGGGCCGGCGAGAAGAGCAGAGGTGCTGTTACAAGTGCCTCTAGGCTGGTACCTTTACATGAGGCCGCCTCTAACCGCTCCCACGACGACCCCTCCCCCAATACCCATTTCCTAATCATGGCTATGTTAGCCGCCCAGTAGTAGCTGCAAAGGTTTGGCAGCGCCAGCCCCCCCCCCCCCCCCCCCTTCCTGGACTGCGCTCCAAGTACAGACTCTTTACTCGAAAGGTCTTATTTGCCCATACGTATCCCGAGATGATCCTGTTCACCCGCTTAAAGAAGAACTTAGGGATGAAGATGGGAAGGCACTGGAAGACGAACAGAAATCTGGGGAGGACTGTCATCTTAACGGTCTGCACCCTCCCCGCTAGAGATAGCGGGAGCATGTCCCACCTTCTGAAGTCCCCCTCCATCTGCTCTACCAGCCAGATAGATTAAGCTTGCGAAGGGCATCCCACTTTCGAGCCACCTGTATCTCCAGGTACGCAAAGCTCTTCTCGACCAATTTCAGCGGAAGCTGTCCCAGTCCCTTTTCCTGCCCCTAAACTTGGATCACGAACATCTCGCTTTTCTTCTCATTTAGTTTGTACCCCGAGAAATTGCCAAAGTCCCTCAGAATCTGCATGACCTCCCCCATCCCCTCTAGTGGGTCAGAATAATACAGGAGCAGATCATCCGGATAAAGAGAGACCCGATGCTCCTCCTCCCCAGCCCCCCAAACCAACCGCCGCCAGTTCTTTGAAGTCCGCAACGCTATAGCCAGCGGCTCTACCGCAAGGGCGAATAATAACAGGGAGAGGGGACACCCCTGCCTTATCCCCCAGTGTACCCTAAAGTATTCCGACCTCACCCTGCTCGTGCACACACTTGCCACGGGGGCCTGGTAGAGTAGCTGGACCCAACCGATGAACCCCTCACCGAATCTGAACCTCCTTAGCGCTTCCCACAGGTACTCCCATTCCACCCGGTCAAAGGCTTTCTCCCCGTCCATTGCCGTCACCACTTCTGCCTCCCCTCCCTCTGAGGGCATCATGATGATGTTTAGGAGCCTCCGTACATTGGAGTTCAATTGCCTGCCCTTGACAAAGCCTGTCTGATCCTCCCCTATCACCCCAGGGACACAGTCCTCAATCCTATCAGCTAAGATCTTGGCCAGCAGTTTGGCGCCTACATTCAGCAGTGATATCGGTCTATAAGATCCACACTGTAGCGGATCTTTCTCTCGTTTGAGGGTGAGTGAAATCGAAGCCTGTGACATTGTTGGGGGGAGGGTCCCTCTCTCTGGCCTCATTAAAGGTCCTTAGCAGGGGTGGGCACAACAGTTCCGAAGATTTCTTGTAGAATTCGACAGAGTAGCCGTCCGGCTCCGGGGCTTTGCCCGACTGCATGTCCCCTAAACTCTTAACCATCTCCTCCAGCTCTATCAGGGGCCCAGTCCCTCCACCAGATCCTCTTCCACCTTTGGGAACCTCAGTTAGACCATGGTTTGCTTCATCCCCTCCCCCCCAGCGGAGGCTCTGACTCCTACAATTTACCGTAAAACGACCTAAAGACTTTGTTTACCCCTCTGGGTCTATGACCGTGTTGCCCTCCTTATCCCGTACTTCCCCAATTTCCCTGGCCGCCTCCCTCTTACAAAGTTGGTGTGCCAGCATTCTACTTGTTTTCTCCCCGTATTCATAGACAGCCCCTTTGGCCTTCCTCGGCAGTGCTATCGCCTTCCCAGTGGTCAGCAGGTCGAATTCCGCCTGCAGCCTCCGCCGCTCTTTCAGTAGCCCCGTCTCGGGGGTCTCTGCGTAGCTCCTGTCTACTCTGAGTATCTCCCTGACTAGCCTTTCTCCCTCCGCTATTTCTTTCTTCTCTCTATGAGAACTGATAGAGATCAACTCCCCTCTAATAACTGCCTTCAGGACCTCCCACACCGTGGACGCCGCTACCTCCCCGTATCATCAGTTTCCAGGTAATACTTGATGTTCCTCCTTATCCACCCACAAACCTCGTCGGCTGCCAGCAGCCCCACATCTAGCCTCCATAGTGGGGGCTGACCTCTCTCCCCACAAGACGCAAATCCACCCAGTGAGGAGCATGATTGGAGACTGCAATGTCCCCTCCACCCTGGGGATCAATGCCCTGCTCATCACAAATAAATCTATGCGGGAGTAGACTTTGTGGACATGGGAAAAGAAAGAGAACTCTTTCGCCCTTGGTCAGGCAAATCTCCACGGATCTACGCCTCCCCACCTGTTCCATGAATCCCCTCAGTTATTTAGCCGCCGCTGGTCACTTCCTCAACCTGGGGTTTGACCAGTCCAGTACAGGGTCTATAACTATGTTCAAGTCACCCCCCATAATCAGATTGTGTGAGTCTAAGTCTGGAATTTTACCCAGCGTGCGTCTCATAAATTCCATGTCGTCCCAGTTCGGGGTGTAAAAGTTCACTAGCACCACCCGGGTCCCCTGCAGTTTACTCACTGACCATTATGTATCTGCCCCGCTTGTCAGCTACAATATTCCCTGCCTCAAAAGCCACCCGTTTGCTGACCAGGATTGCTACTCCTCTGGTCTTTAAATCCAGCCCCGAATGGAACACCTGGTCCACCCACCCTTTTCTCAATCTTGTTTGGTCCGCAAGTTTTAGGTGCGTCTCCTGTAGCATGGCTACGTCTGCCTTTAGCCCCTTTAAGTGCGAGAACATGCAAGCCCTCTTGACCGGCCCATTCAGGCCCCGCACATTCCATGTGATCAGCCTGAATGGGGGCCTGGCCCCCCCTCCTCCCCTGCTGATTAGCCATCTCCCTTTTTCGGCCAGCCATGAGCCCACGTCCCCCGCTCACTCAAGCCCTCCCATTGGAGGCCCCCCCACCCCCCCGACTCTCCATCTGTTCCCCCAAGTTGGCATCTTTTCTGTCAGCCAAGTAGCATCCCATCCCCCATCCCCCCCCCCCCCCCCCCCAACAACCACGTGATCCCAAACCAAAAGTCAAGCACCTGCTTGACATTGGCTCTCCCCCCATTATGCTTCCGTGAGTCAGCTGCCCCTTGCTGACCCTGTCTGCAATTACTCAGATGCCACATTTTGCGGGCCCCTCCCCCCCCATGGAAAGCCCAACTTATCAGTTTCAACGGCCCCCAAGAACATTTTCCGCCCCCTACCCCAAGCAAAACAAACCGCAAACCCCGTGCGCAAATCTGGCCCCATCAAAGACACGGCCCCAGCTGCCAGGAGAGCAGCCCCACCTGTAGGGCCCCCCTCCTCCCTCTGCGGCTGAGTTCTACAAAAGACGAAAACATGGCCAAACGAACAAAAATAAGAGGAAACAACATAATGTCGCTGCCTTCGGCTACTCGGCAGTTACCATCCCCACCAGAGTAACATCCCAGTGTGGCTGTCCTTTAGTTCGAGTCCAACCTTTCTTGCTTGGTGAAATTCTACGCCTCATCCGGTGTATCAAAGTAATGGTGGCGATCTTGATACATGACCCACAGCCTCGCCGGATGCAGCAGCCCGAACTTCACCCCTTTGCTGTGGAGAGACGCCTTAGCCCGGTTGAATCCAGCGCACCTCTTGGCCAGTTCTGCTCCCAGGTCCTGGTAGATGCGGATTACGCTGTTCTCCCACCTGCTGCTCCGCTCCTTTTTAGCCCATCGCAGGACTCGTTCCTTATCTGAGAAGCGGTGGAACCGTACCACCGTGACCCTCAGCGGTTCATTCGTTTTGGGCTTCCTTGCAAGGACTCTGTGCGCCCCATCCAGTTCCAGAGGCCGAGGGAATGCTCCTGGCCCCATCAGGGACCCCAATAACGTGGTCACGAAAGCGCTCACGTCCGACCCTTCCGCAACCTCTGGCAGACCCAGAATTTGCAGGTTCTGTCTGCTGGACCTGTTTTCAAGATCTTCCAACTTCTCCTGCCACCTCTTGTGTCGGGCGTCGTGTGCCTGAACCCTGGCGCAGGGGCATATGTGGCGTGTATGTTTGAGAAGCTGCTGGGCGAAGGTGCATTTGCTCGACCGTTGGAAGTGGACAGGGCGCATAGAACGCTTGAGAGGAAGCTGAAGATGAATGAGCCGCCAAAAGCAATGGTGGTACAAATGCATCACTTCCTGGATAAGGAACAGATCTTGAGGTGGGTTAGGCAGATGAAGAGCTGCAAATGGGAAAACAACGAGCTGCTCATTTATCAGGATTTTGGTGCGGAGCTGGCCAAAAGAAGGGCCTCAAGGATAGAAGACTGTGTTCCCGGGTGATAGGGGAAGACTGGTTTGTTAAAGGCAGGCAGGTAACACCCAATGTTAGAAATCTCCTAAATGTGATCATGATGCCCTCCGAGGGTAGGGAGGCCGAGATTGTGGTTGCTATGGACGCGGAAAAGGCCTGCCACCGGGTGGAATGGAATTATTTGTGGGAGGTCCTGGGACAGTTTGGGTTTGGGCAGGACTTTATTGACTGGGTTCGGTTGCTGAACCAGGCGCCAGTGGTGAGTGTGCGGATGAACCGGCCGAGTTCAGACTACTTTAGGCTGCACCAGGGGACAAGGCAAGGATGTCCTCCCTCCCCACTGTTGTTTGCATTGGATATAGAGTCATTGGCGATGGTGCTGAGAGCTTCAAAGGACTGGAAAGGGCTAGTCCGGGGCGGTGGGGGGGCAGACCACAGGCTCTTGTTATATGCAGACGACCTACTCCTATATATCTCTGACCCATTAGGGGGCATGGAGGAGATTATGCGGATCTTAGGGGAATTTGGCCAGTTCTCGGGGTACAAATTGAATTTGGGTAAAAGTGAGGTTTTTGTGATCCAGACGAGGGGGCAGGAGAGGAGACTGGGGAAGCTGTCGTTTAAAGTGGTGCGAGGGAGTTTTTGCTACTTGGGAATTCAAGTGGCACGGGGATGGGTGCAGTTGCATGAATTAAACTGACCCGGTTAGTCGAACAAATGAAGGAGGACGTTTGGAGGTGGGACATGCCCCCGTTGTCACTGGCAGGGAGGGTACAGACCGTAAAAATGATGGTCCTCCCAAGATTTCTGGTTGTTTTCCAGTGCCTCCCTATTTTTATCCCAAAGGCCTTTTGAAAGCGGGTGAATAGGGTAATTTCTGGTTTTGTATGGGCGGGTAAAACACCACGAGTAAAGAAAGTGCTGTTAGAGTGGATCCGAGCGGGAGGTGGGCTGGCACTGCCGAACTTTAGGAACTATTACTGGGCAGCAAATATAGCCATGATTAGGAAGTGGGTAATGGGGGAGGGGGTCAGTGATTTGGAGAGATACTCACCTGTGCATAATTAATTGGCTTCCAAGTGTGGAATAGGGCACCAGTTCATGCCATTCAGAACAGCGGACTGGGTGCTGCTGAAATAGCCCACCACCACAGTGCCTCAAAATTGGTAAATTCCAACCACTGTTATTCTGACAACAAATTTGGGGTCAATATGTGACAATTTTTTGCATAGGAAAGAATTTAATCTTAACTGTTTGGAGTAATGAAGTTGAGGTATAAAAAGGGAATAGTACTATTATCAGAACATGTCAACAGAAGAAAAGATTGTATTTCATTTTCCAAATCAACTTACTTCAAATGGGAGATTTTTCATATTTGCAATTTCCAGCATTGGAGATTTTCCCTTTGTTCCAAATACAATCATGGAAATCTCAGGTTTATGTATTATTTCTTCACTGTCAGCCAACCTAAGTATCCATATGTGCCACTGTTCTTTGCGGTCAATTGTAAAATGCTTCAAAGGGTTTGTGAAAATATCGGCAGATTCTGAATAAAAACAAAGAAACAGATCTATTCTAAAAATAATACTTGTCAATCTTCCATGCCTTGAAAACTGAGAGTCGTGAACAAGTATAGTTCCCATGTGGAACCTCCAGTGGTGTAATGTAGGGGGAAAGACAACCACGAGTTGGCTCCCGCTGGAGAGCTAAACTTATTGGCCATTTTCTTGGCGCCACGGGTTGTTCATGCCAGACCTGGGTGTGCAAGAGGTGGGTGGGCAGGTTTTTCATTCAAAACAGTTCAGTTTTCCGCCTCTTAAGATTATAGCCTACCCCAGTGGTCGGTATATTATTGTCTGTGGTTCCCGATTGTTATGCACAATATTTACGCCGCAACAAATTTTATTAACTCCCTCCCTCCCTAAACTTAACTCACACCAACCCATTTTAGGTGGGGACCTGGATTGTGTTTTAGATTGTTCCAAGTTTAAATCCCTTGTTCCATCCCTTGGCCAGGGCTCTGGTTTATTTTATGGCACAGATGGGGGTCGTGGATCCTTTGCGCTTTTTGCACCTGAATGATAGAAAATTCTCCCTTTTTCACATATCCGGAACACATATTGTCGGATTGAATTTTTTGTTTTTGATAGTGTTCTCCTCTCTTCAGTGATGCTGGCTGAGTACTTAGCAATTGTTATTTCAGACCCCGCACTTTATTGATGTTTTGCTGGAGTCTGGACCCACCCAGCGTCCACCCTGGTGGTTAGATACCACAGTGTTAGCTGATTTAAAAGTTTGTGACCCTATGACCACTTCAATAGTGAACTATATAAAATCTAATAGGTCTGATTCAATTTCACCTTCCACATTGTGGGAGGCTCTTAAGACAATCCCCAGGGGAGAAGTTATCTCTTATAGGGCTTATCTGTTGAAGACAGCTCGGTTGGAGCAGCAGAGGCTGGTGGATTCCATTCTTGAGGTGGATCATCAGTACTCGCTTGATCCTACTCTGGAGCGACTGGCAAATAGGAAAATATTACAGATCCAGTTTGGGATATTGTACACTAGTAGGGCGATACATCAGTGATAACATTCCAGGGGTATGTTCTAGGAGTATGGGAAGAAGACAAGTCATCTTCTGGGTCACCAACTCAACAGCAGGCGGCTTCCCAGGAGATTACTCAGATACTTAATTTGGGCAGTAACCTCGTTTCTGCACCTTTCCAGGTCAATGTGGTTTTAAATCCTTCTACCATGATCTTTATAGATTAAGCCCCCCGCAGATATAGAGTATAGAGAAATACAGCACAGAACAGGCCCTTCGGCCCACGATGTTGCGCCGAACCTTTGTCCTAGGTTAATCATAGAATTTTGGACAATTTGTCATGGCCAATCCACCCAACCTGCACATCTTTGGACTGTGGGAGGAAACCGGAGTACCTGGAGGAAACCCACGCAGTCACGGGGAGGATGTACAGACTCCACACAGACAGTGACCCAAGTCGAAATCGAACTTGGGACCCTGGAGCTGTGAAGCAATTGTGCTATCCACAATGCTACCGTGCTGCCCTTAAGAAGTTAACCTACACTCCCTTATTCTACCCTAATCCAAGTACCTATCCAATAGCCGCTTGAAGGTCCATAAATTTTCCGACTCAACTACTACCACAGGCAGTGCATTCCATGCCCCCACTACTCTCTGGGTAAAGAACCTACCTCTGACATCCCCTCTATATCTTCCACCATTTATCTTAAATTTATGTCCCCTTGTAATGGTGTGTTCTACCCGGGGAAAAAGTCTCTGACTGTCTACTCTATCTATTCCCCTGATCATCTTATAAACCTCTATCAAGTCACCCCTCATCCTTCTCCGTTCTAATGAGAAAAGGCCTAGCACCCTCAACCTTTCCTCGTATGACCTACTCTCCATTCCAGGCAACATCCTGGTAAATCTCCTTTGCACCTTTTCCAAAGCTTCCACATCCTTCCTAAAATGAGGTGACCAGAACTGCACACAGTACTCCAAATGTGGCCTGACCAAGGTTTTGTACAGCTGCATCATCACCTCACGGCTCTTAAATTCAATCCCTCTGCTAATGAACGCTAGCACACCATAGGCCTTCTTCACAGCTCTATCCACTTGAGTGGCAACTTTCAAAGAACAATGAACATAGACCCCAAGATCTCTCTGCTCCTCCACATTGCCAAGAACCCTACCATTAACCCTGTATTCCGCATTCAGATTTGTCCTTCCAAAATGGACAACCTCACACTTGTCAGGGTTAAACTCCATCTGCCACTTCTCAGCCCAGCTCTGCATTCTATCTATGTCTCTTTGAAGCCGACAACAGCCCTCCTCACTATCCACAACTCCACCAATCTTCGTATCATCTGCAAATTTACTGACCCACCCTTCAACTCCCTCATCCAAGTCGTTAATGAAAATCACAAACAGCAGAGGACCCAGAACTGATCCCTGCGGTACGCCACTGATAACTGGGCTCCAGGCTGAATATTTGCCATCCACCACAACTCTCTGTCTTCTATCGGTTAGCCAGTTTGTTATCCAACTGGCCAAATTTCCCACTATTCCATGCCTCCTTACTTTCTGCATAAGCCTACCATGGGGAACCTTATCAAATGCCTTACTAAAATCCATGTACACTACATCCACTGCTTTACCTTCATCCACATGCTTGGTCACCTCCTCAAAGAATTCAATAAGACTTGTAAGGCAAGACCTACCCCTCACAAATCCGTGCTGACTATCCCTAATCAAGCAATGCCTTTCCAGATGCTCAGAAATCCTATCCTTCAGTACCCTTTCCATTACTTTGCCTACCACCGAAGTAAGACTAACTGGCCTGTAATTCCCAGGGTTATCCCTATTCCCTTTTTTGAACAGGGGCACGACATTCGCCACTCTCCAATCCTCTGGTACCACCCCTGTTGACAGCGAGGACGAAAAGATCATTGCCAACGGCTCTGCAATTTCATTTCTTGCTTCCCATAGAATCCTTGGATATATCCCGTCAGGCCCGGGGGACTTGTCTATCCTCAAGTTTTTCAAAACGCGCAACACATCTTCCTTCCTGACAAGTATCTCCTCAAGCTTATCAGTCTGCTTCACGCTGTCCTCTCCAACAATATGGCCCCTCTCATTTGTAAATACTGAAGAAAAATACTTGTTCAAGACCTCTCCTATCTCTTCAGACTCAATACACAATCTCCCGCTACTGTCCTTAATCGGACCTACTCTCACTCTAGTCATTCTCATATTTCTCACGTATGTGTAAAAGGCCTTGGGGTGTTCCTTGATCCTACCCGCCAAAGATTTTTCATGCCCTCTCTTAGCTCTCCTAATCCCTTTCTTCAGTTCCCTCCTGGCTATCTTGTATCCCTCCAGTCTGAACCTTGTTTCTTCAGCCTTACATAAGTCTCCTTCTTCCTCTTAACAAGACATTCAACCTCTCTTGTCAACCATGGTTCCCTCACTCGACCATCTCTTCCCTGCCTGAGAGGGACATACATATCAAAGACACGCAGTACCTGATCCTTGAACAAGTTCCACATTTCTCTTGTGTCCTTCCCTGACAGCCTATGTTCCCAACTTCTGCACTTCAATTCTTGTCTGACAGCATTGTATTTACCCTTCCCCCAATTATAAACCTTGCCCTGTTGCTCGCACCTATCCCTCTCCATTACTAAAGTGAAAGTCACAGAATTGTGGTCACTACCTCCAAAATGCTCCCCCACTAACAAATCTATCACCTGCCCTGGTTCATTACCAAGTACTAAATCCAATATGGCCTCCCCTCTGGTCGGACAATCTACATACTGTGTTAGAAAAGCTTCTTGGACACACTGCACAAACACTACCCCATCCAAACTATTTGATCAAACTATATCGGTCTTGTCCGACTTTCTGGATGGTCTATACATTCCAATGGTTGAGGTGGATATGAGCAGTGAGTTGGACTCCCCGTTACACCCAGATGAGATTTTCATATGTATTGGCTGCTGCAGTTTGGTAGGGCCCCAGGTCCAGATGGCTTTCTGATTGAATTTTACAAGAAGTTCTCGGAACAACTTGTGCCATTATTATTGGACATGTTCAATAATTCCCTATCCCAGGGGTCACTGCCTCCAATCCTCACACAAGCCTCTATTTCCCTGCTTCTTAAGAAAGACAAAAACCCAACAGAGTGTGGTTCTTACTGCCCTTATTGCTTTTGCTAAGAACTCTTACAACACCATGTTAAAGTCCAACAGGTTTGTTTTGAATCACTAGTTTTCGGAGCTCAGCTCCTTTATCAGGTATTGCTTTTGAACACGGATATCAGGCCACTCGCTAAGTTGTTGGTGCTGTGGTTGGAGCCTTACCTCCCGTATATAATTTTGAGGGATCAAACAGGCTTTGTGAAAGGCCGACAATTGTTGCCTAATATACACCACATTGGATTTGGTACTGGGTAATGAACCCGGCCAGGTGTTAGATTTAGATGTAGGTGAGCACTTTGATGATAGTGATCACAATTCGGTTATGTTTACTTTAGCAATGGGCAGGGATAGGTATATACCACAAGGCAAGAATTATAGCTGGGGGAAAGGTAATTATGATGCTATTCGGCAAGGTTTAGGATGTATAGGATGGGGAAGGAAACTGCAGGGGATGGGTACAATCGAAATGTGGAGCTTTTTCAAGGAACAGCTACTGCGTGTCCTTGATAAGTATGTACCTGTCAGGCAGGGAGGAAGTTGTCGAGCAAGGGAACCGTGGTTTACTAAGGAAGTTGAAGCACTTGTCAAGAGGAAGAAGAAGGCTTATGTTAGGATGAGACATGAAGGCTCAGTTAGGGCACTTGAGAGTTACAAGTTAGCCAGGAAGGACCTAAAGGGAGAGTTAAGAAGAGCGAGGAGAGGACACGAAAAGTCATTGGCGGATAGGATCAAGGAAAACCCTAAGGCTTTCTATAGGTATATCAGGAACAAAAGAATGACTAGAGTAAGATTAGGGCCAATCAAGGATAGTAGTGGAAAGTTGTGTGTGGATTCAGAAGAGATAGGGGAAGCGTTAAATTTATATTTTTCGTCAGTGTTTACACTGGAGAAAGACAATGTTGTCGAGGAGAATACTTAGGTACAGTCGACCAGGCTAGATGGGATTGAGGTTCACAAGGAGGAGGTGTTAGCAATTTTGGAAAGTGTAAAAATAGATAAGTCCCCTGGGCCAGATGGGATTTATCCTAGGATTCTCTGGGAAGCCAGGGAGGAGATTGCAGAGCCTTTGTCCTTGATCATAGATAAGCTGCAGAGCTGGGCTGACAGGTGGCAAATGGAGTTTAATGCAGAAAAGTGTGAGGTGATTCATTTTGGAAGGAATAACAGGAAGGCAGAGTACTGGGCTAATGGTAAGATTCTTGGTAGTGTGGACGAGCAGAGAGATCTCGGTGTCCATGTCCATAGATCCCTGAAAGTTGCCACCCAGGTTGAGAGGGTTGTTAAGAAGGCGTGCGGTGTGTTAGCTTTTATTGGTAGAGGAATTGAGTTTCGGAGCCATGAGGTCATTTTGCAGTTGTACAAAACTCTGGTGCGGCCACATTTGGAGTATTGTGTGCAGTTCTGGTCGCCACATTATAGGAAGGATGTGGAAGCATTGGAAAGGGTACAGAGGAGATTTACAAGAATGTTGCCTGGTATGGAGGGAAGATCATATGAGGAAAGGCTGAAGGACTTGAGGCTGTTTTCGTTAGAGAGAAGAAGGTTAAGAGGGGACTTAATTGAGGCATACAAGATGATCAGAGGATTAGATAGGGTGGACATCGAGAGCCTTTTTCCTCGGATGGTGATGTCCAGCACGAGGGGACATAGCTTTAAATTGAGGGGAGATAGATATAGGACAGATGTCAGAGGTAGGTTCTTTACTCAGAGAGTAGTAAGGGCGTGGAATGCCCTGCTTGCAACAGTAGTGGACTCGCCAACACTAAACGCATTCAAATGGTCATTGGATAGGCATATGGACGATAAGGGAATAGTGTAGAGGGACTTTAGAAGGGTTTCACAGGACGGTGCAACATCGTGGGCCGAAGGGCCTGTACTGCGCTGTAATGTTCTATGTTCTATGTTTATGTCGTCTTTGTCGACAGCAATAGTGCCGGAAGACTGGAGGATAGCAAATGTTGTCCCCTTGTTCAAGAAGGGGAGTAGAGACAACCCTGGTAATTATAGACCTGTGAGCCTTACTTCGGTTGTGGGTAAAATGTTGGAAAAGGTTATAAGAGATAGGGTTTATAATCATCTTGAAAAGAACAAGGTGATTAGCGATAGTCAACACGGTTTTGTGAAGGGTAGGTCATGCCTCACAAACCTTATTGAGTTTTTTTGAGAAGGTGACCAAAGAGGTGGATGAGGGTAAAGCAGTTGATGTGGTGTATATGGATTTCAGTAAGGTGTTTGATAAGGTTCCCCACGGTAGGCTATTGCAGAAAATACGGAAGTATGGGATTGAAGGTGATTTAAAAGTTTGGATCAGTAATTGGCTAGCTGAAAGAAGACAGAGAGTGGTGGTTGATGGCAAATGTTCATCCTGGAGTTCAGTTACTAGTGGTTTGTCATTTTTATAAATAACCTGGAAGAGGGTGTAGAAGGATGGGTTAGTAAATTTGCAGATGACACGAAGGTCGGTGGAGTTGTGGATAGTGCTGAAGGATGTTATAGGATACAGAGGGACATAGATAAGCTGCAGAGCTGGGCTGAGAGGTGGCAGATGGAGTTTAACGCGGAAAAGTGTGAGGTGGTTCACTTTGGAAGGAGTAACAGGAATGCAGAGTACTGGGCTAATGGCAAGATTCTTGGTAGTGTAGATGAACAGAGAGATCTCGGCATCCAGGTACATAAATCCCTGAAAGTTGCCACCCAGGTTAATAGGGCTGTTAAGAAGGCATATGGTGTGCTAGCCTTTATCAGTAGGGGGATTGAGTTTCGGAGCCACAAGGTCATGCTGCAGCTGTACATAACTCTGGTGCGGCCGCTCCTGGAGTACTGCGTGCAGTTCTGGTTACCACATTATAGGAAGGATGTGGAAGCTTTGGAAAGGGTTCAGAGGAGATTTACTAGGATGTTGCCTGGTATGGAGGGAAGGTCTTACGAGGAAAGGCTCAGGGACTTGAGGTTGTTTTCGTTAGAGAGGAGAAGGCTGAGAGGTGACTTAATAGAGACATATAAGATAGTCAGAGGGTTAGATAGGGTGGACAGTGAGAGTCTTTTTCCTCGGATGGTGATGACCAACACGAGGGGACATAGCTTTAAATTGAGGGGTGGTAGATATAGGACAGATGTCAGAGGCAGTTTCTTTACTCAGAGAGTAGTAGGGGTGTGGAACGCCCTGCCTGCAACAGTAGTAGACTCGCCAACTTTAAGGGCATTTAAGTGGTCACTGGATAGACATATGGATGAAAATGGAATAGTGTAGGTCAGTTAGGCTTCAGATGGTTTCACAGGTCGGCGCAACATCGAGGGCCGAAGGGCCCGTACTGCGCTGTAATGTTCTATGTTCTATGTTCTATGAGGCCTTCGTCCCAGTTTGTCCGCACACTGGCCACCGGTGCCTGATACAGCAGCTGGAGCTAATCCACAAGACCCTGCCCAGATCCAAACTGCCCCAGAACCTCACCCCAGTCGATCAAAGGCCTTTACCATGTCCATGGCGTCCAACACCTCCACATTCCGTCCCTCGGGGGACATTATTATCACATTTAATAATCTCCTAATGTTGGCTGCCAGATGCCTCCCCTACCCCCTCTGGCACACAGTCCTCAAATCTTGATTCCAAGATCTTGGCCAATAACTTGGTGTCCACATTTGGTTTCACAGGGCGGCGCAACATCGAGGGCCGAAGGGCCCGTACTGCGCTGTAATGTTCTATATTCTATGTTCTATTTCACCTGTTAAACGTGATCCTTTCCCCTTCCCCAGTACCCAAGCCAGAGGTGATATTTTCTCTGGATGCTGAAGAAGCATTTGACAGAGTGAATTGGAATATTTATTTGAGATTCTTAGAAGGTTTGGATTTAGTCATAAATTTGCTTCCTGGATTCACTTGTTATATAATGCCCCTACTACCAGTGTTTGTACGAACAGTCTGAAATCTGACAATTTCCCCTTGAATAGGGGCACTCGGCAAGGCTGCCACTTTCTCCACTCATATTCGTTCTGGCAATAGAGTCACTCTTTATCGCGCCGAGGTCCTCGAATCAGTGGAAGAGTATTTGTTGTGATTGGGTGGAGCATCGGGTGTCTCTCTATGCAGATGACCTACTTCTTTATATTATGGATCCAGCCACCTCCATAGACAGCACAATGAAGTTGTTTAACTTCTCAGCTCCTTCTCGGGGTATAAATTGAACTTAGATAAAAGTGAATGATTCACAGTTAATCCCCCTGGGAGGCTTTTCTAAGATAGGTTTTCACCATCTGGGGGTCCAGCTGGCCCACGACTGGGCTGCACTTCACAAGTTGAATTACATGAGTCTGTGGAGTAGCCTTCCTCTATCCTTGGCAGATAGGAATCAGGCTATTAAAACAAACGTGCTCACAAGGTTTTTATGTTTCTTTCAGTGTCTTCCCATTTTTCTCTCGAAGTCCTTTTTTTTAATAATGTCAATACCTGTATATTGATATCCTCTTTTAATTGGGCTGGGGGGGGTGTGGGGTGGGGGGGGGGGGGGTAAGAATCATAGAATCTGCAGTGTTCTACTCCAAAGGGACAGACAGCCCTCCCCAATTTATTGTTCTATTACTGGCCTGCTAACAATCATAAATTTATGTTGTGGATTCGTGATCGCGAGTCTGTCTGGGCGCAAATAGAGGTTCGTTCCTGCTCTACTCTACTCTACTCTTCTGGCCATAATACATAAGAACATAAGAACATAGGAACTAGGAGCAGGAGTAGGCCATCTGGCCCCTCGAGCCTGCTCCGCCATTCAATTAGATCATGGCTGATCTTTTGTGGACTCAGCTCCACTTTCCGGCCCGAACACCATAACCCTTAATCCCTTTATTCTTCAAAAAACTATCTATCTTTACCTTAAAAACATGTAATGAAGGAGCCTCAACTGCTTCACTGGGCAAGGAATTCCATAGATTCACAACCCTTTGGGTGAAGAAGTTCCTCCTAAACTCAGTCCTAAATCTGCTTCCCCTTATTTTGAGGCTATGTCCCCTAGTTCTGCTGTCACCTGCCAGTGGAAACAAACTGCCCGCATCTATCCTATCTATTCCCTTCATAATTTTAAATGTTTCTATAAGATCCCCCCTCATCCTTCTAAATTCCAACGAGTACAGTCCCAGTTTACTCAACCTCTCCTCATAATCCTGCATAATCCAATAATGACTGCACCATTGACTTTTTCTCTCACCAGATTTTCCTCAAACCATCTCATGGTTTCCTGTCTCAGGATTTGGATGATGTGGAGATGCCGGCGTTGGACTGGGTGAGCACAGTAAGAAGTTTTACAACACAAGGTTAAAGTCCAACAAGTTTGTTTCGAATCACTGGCTTTCGGAGCACTGCTCCTTCCTCAGGTGAACCTGAGGATTTGGAAACAGTTTCGACAGCATTTTAAGCTCCTTTCCCTTTCCTCACTAGCCCCTATTTGCAACAAGCCTTTTCCATTTTGTTCACAAAGTTGCTGATTATAATTATTTGGGTAGGATGTATAAGCAATTTGCATACCTTCAAGATGGATGATTACTTCAGGGAATTCATTGTCTTTCTGATGTTTTCCAATCCAGTTATTGTGCATAAATATAGATCTAGTAACAGGCATTTCCCCCTCTGTTATCATAACTTTCTCCAGGAACCAGGCATCTGATTATGAAATATAAATTAAAATAGTTAAAGCCGAAGTATAACCAGTCCACACCAGCTGGAATAAGGGGTGATTTTCATTTTCAGTGGAAAACAGGTGGGCGAGGCAAGAGCAAACAGTCACTTGGAGGAGTCGCTGGTTGACATATTCCCTTATCACAAGGTTGCAGCAAATATGCTCACAAACTGCTTGAGAATCAGAAGGCTGGAAATCAAATATAACTGCAGATTCTTAAGGGCATTCAGTACCTTAAGCACACAGTAGACAGTAGATTAACGTTCGCGAACGCAGTTATTTTTTTAATGGCTGTAGCAAGCAACAACACCATAGATCTGCAGGAAGATCTCTATGGACAAGATCCGTTCCACCAGGCTCCTGAGATCTTTAGGAACAGTCATGGAGATGCTTGTGGAGCTAGGTCACAATAGAAAAGAGCTCCTTGAATGTATACCATCACAAATGGGTGAAGGAGCTTGGCAAGAGCTGACATAACACATAAAATCATAAGAATGGGTGCACACAGAAGGAGATCATATGGCCCGTATGTCTTTGCTGGTCCTTTAAGAAGTAATGCATCTAGTCCTTTTTAGATAATGATCCAATTCCCTTTTGAAAGCCCAAATTGACCAGAACATTAAACATTGCATTCCTGATTGTAAACACTCCCTGTGTGAAAAAAATGTTTCCTCATGCCACCATTACTTCTTTTGCCAATTAACTTAAGTCTGGTTCTTGCACCAATAGTAAGTGTCTTCCCCCCCCACTTTGTCCAGATCTTTCATGATTCTGAATACCTCTCTCAAATTTCCTCACAACCTTCCCTTCTTCAAGGAGAACAGTCCCGATTTTTCCGATTTTACGTAATGAAGTTTCTCATCCCTGGAACCAAACTTGTGAATATTTTCTGCACCCTCTCGATTGCCTTCACATCCTTCCTAAAATGTGGTGCTCAGAACTGGACACAGTACTCCAGTTCAGGCTGAACCAATGTGTTATGTGAGTTTATCATCAGTTCTTTGATTTTGAACTCTGCACCTATTGATAAAGCCCGTGCTGCTGTATGCTTTATTAACCACTCTCTGAACCTGCCCTGCCATCTTCAATGATTCATGCATACATACAGCCCAGGCCCCTCTGCTCCTGCAATTTTTATGGAATTGTACCTTTTATTTTATCATTTCTTTCTGCACTCTTCTTAATAAAATGAATCACTTCACATTTCTCTGCATTAAATTTCATCTGCCACTTGGCCATTCCACTAACCTGTTCATGAAATTCAACACCATCCTCCTTGTGGTTCACAATACTTCCAAGTTTTGTATCACCTGCAGATTTTGAAATTGTGCCCTATACGCCAAGGTCTAGGTCATTAACATATACCAGGAATGGACCTCTCAGAGCAGATGTACAGTGACTTGGATGGCGTCCATCATAATTTGAGCTGTTCCTCATGTCCTAATTGCAGAGCAAGGGTCCACATCTTCCCTGGTCCATCTTCAAGCAGTTGATGGCTATTCAGATTTTCCATGGAAAGTTGAAACTTGGGACTTCACCACTCCATTAAATCACATAACCAGTACTGATGGAGAGTAACCGTGAAGTGGTTCCTGAGTTTCTGAGTTGAGTACCCTAAGGAGTGCTGCACTGTCGGAGGTGCTGTATTTCAGATGAGTTGTTAGACTGGCATGTGAGGGTGTGTAGGTGTGAATGGACATGGTGGAGGTTGTGCAGGTGTGAAGGGACACCTCGCAAGGATCTGTTCTGGGACCTCTGTTCTTTGCGGTTTTTATAAATGACTTGAATGAGGAAGTGGAAGGGTGGGTTAGTAAGTTTGCCGATGACATGAAGGTTGGGGGAGTTGTAGATAGTGTTGAAAGTTGTTGCAGGTTACAACAGGACATTGACTAGATGGAGTTGAACATTGATAAATGTGAAGTGATTCATTTTGGAAGGTCGAATTTGAATGCTGAATACAGGGTTAAAGGTAGGATTCTTGGCAGTATGGAAGAACAGAGGGATCTTGCGGTCCACGTACATAGATCCCTCAAAGTTGCCACCCAGGTTGATAGGGTTGTTAAGAAGGCGTATGGTTTGTTGGCTTTCATTAACAGGGGGACTGAGTTCAAGAGCCACAAGGTTTTGCTGCAGCTTTATAAAACCCTAATTAGGCCACACTTGGAATATTGTGTCCAGTCCTGGTCGCCTCATTATAGGAAGGATGCTTTGGAGAGGGTACAGAGGAGATTCACCAGAATGCTGCCTGGACTGGAGGGCATGTCTTATGAAAAGAGGTTGAGGGAGCTGGGGCTTTTCTCGCTGGAGCGAAGAAGGCAGAGAGGTGACTTGATAGAGGTGTACAAGGTGATGAGAGGCATGGATAGAGTGGATAGCTAGAGGCTTTTCCCCAGGGTGGAAATGGCTGTCATGAGGGGACATATTTTTAAGGTGATTGGAGGAAGGTATAGGGAAGATGTCAGAGGTAGGTTCTTTACACAGAGAGTGGTGGGTGCGTGGAATGCACTGCCAGCAGAGGCAGTGGAGTCAGAGTCATTAGGGACATTGAAGCGATTCTTAGACAGGCACATGGACAGCAGTAAATTGAAGGTGTGTAGGTTTGGTTGATCTTAGATTAGGATAAATTGTCGGCACAACATCGTGGGCTGAAGGGCCTGTACTGTTCTATGTTCTATGAGGAGTTGTGCAGGTGTGAAGGGACACAGGGCTTTGTGGAGGTGAGAATGGGTATTGTTCATGTTAAAAAGGAGTGTGAAATGCCACCTGTGTGATTTCTTGCTGGGGAGCCGATTAATTCCCAAGAGAATGTTACATTCAACTTCAATCTTGTTAATGAGATGGAACTTGATGCAGATTGGGGCCAATGATATGTTCGCCATATTTGGACAAGGTCCCGAATTCGCCATTGGGAGCAGGCTGGTTGGATGGTAAACTGATTCACTCAGATTGACGGCAGGCTCAACATGGTGGTTAAATTATATGCAAAGTCTTTCTGAAGGTTAGGCCTTCATTGGATACCTTCTTTTCCTTCAGCGTGAAATGATCTTCATTGCAGACTCACAGAGACATCAGGCAATAGGCAGCAGAGATGAGGGAGATAACACAGCTCCTCTTCCTTCAAGGATCTGGAGGTTTCTGGCAAGGTTGTCTACTTTTTATGTAGATGGAGGATCATTTCAAGGTTACAGCAAGGATGTGCCAGGCACCCACTGGTTTTAGAACAATGAAACAGTTCTGCCACTTCAGCAAGCAAGAGAGAGAAAGAGAAAGAGAGAGAGACTGTTCCTTCCACTTCCAATGAATGCATCACGCAGGAGCTAATCACTGACTGTTATCAGGCAAAAACACTGTCCTTGGCCAACCCACCGGTTGCCAGCCAACCAATCAATCTGACTTCCTCCAAAGCTGGTTCGTAAGATTCACTCAGCGGCCACGAGTCTGACTTCTCCTTTCCAAAACAAGACCTAGGAATACAAGGTCCTAACAAGCAAACTGTTTCATCTTGAGTCCTCTGCTTAAAGGCACATTCTGATTATGGGTTCATAGATCAAAATTAATAAAAGAAAAGAAAACGGGAACATAGGAAATAAACAGGAAGGACTTAAACAAGCGAATGGAATGTAAAAGTAGGGATGTTTGCTACAGTTGTAGAGGGTATTGGTGAGACCACATCTAGGGCACTATGTACAGCATTGGTCTCCCGCTCTGCCTGTGCTAAGAATTATGCTGACAACCACTTTAAAACTGTCAGCTGGACTCACAGTGTGGGGCACGTGTATACTGGAAACTACACATGTTAGTACACAGGGCCTTGTTCTTTGCAGACAGAAATAACATGTACACACATTGCACTGGTTTTAGAAAAACAAAACAAGTGGCAGCCATTCTCCAGGTCAATGCCTTGACCAATCAGGGTCAAGCTGCCTGGTTCAAATTTGAAACAATGCTGGCCAGTTATCTGACAGTCATCACCAATTTGTGCTTTCTGCATGGCAATGCCTCGACACATCAGAGTCCACTTGTCAACCAATTAGCATTCTCTTCTCATACATATTAATAGTTGTCTTCTCCTTATACTGGTATTCTTATGAAGTGTCCCGAAGAGTGCAATACGAAAAGCATCGACAAGTGTTTTTTTTTGGCAACAGACATATCTTTGGTCACAAAGGGGGTTAAGGGTTAAGGGGAATAGGTGGGAAAGTGGAGTGAAGGCCATAGTCAGGTCAAACATAATCTTATTGAATGGCATGCTCAATGGGCTGAATGGCCTACTCCTTCTCATATTTCTTAAGATCTTATGGGAAGAGAGATTGAGAGGTGATTTGAAAGAGATATTCAAAATCATCAGGACAGAAGTGATAGGGAGAAACTGTTCTCATTGGTGGAAGGATTGAGAATCAAAGAGCTTAATTATAAGTCAATTGGCAAAAGAAGCAATGGTGGCACGAGGAAAACTCATTTAAGGCAGCGAATATTTAGGATCTGGAATACACTGCCTCAGAGTGTGGTGGAAGCAGAGTCCATTGGGGCTTGCATAAGGAAATTGGATCATTCTTTGAAAAGAAAAAAATTGGAGGGCGACATGGAAAAGGCAAGGGAGTTGAAATAGGTTAATTGATCCTTCAAAGACCCAGCACAGACACGATGGGCCAAATGGCCTCCTCCTATTCTGCAATAAACAATACATTCAACATCACAGAGAAGTAGAATAAAAAAAAGCTCCTGAATGTCCATGCCATATTAATGCTGCTTACGTGATGTTAAAGATTGTGATCAGAAATACCTTGTTTTTGACTACTGTATCCGATAATAATATCGTATAGTTTCCCGAGGCAAACTGCATTAAACTTGAATATGTTCACCTGAAAGTAAAGACAATTAGTAATTGTGTAAATACTCTTAACTCCTGCATCACACAAAGTACAAGTTGAAACTGGTTAATTGAATTATCTGTTGGCTGCTTAATCCATCCTCCATCAGTCCTAATTTAGATACACAAAAAGAATATTTCTCCCTCATTGTACAGTGATATTATTAACCAGCATGATCTCTAACAGATTATTCTAAACTGTTGGCCAATAGAACATATTTTTGCTGACTACTTTTTTCCATATTATATTATTTATGTTCTATTTGTAAATGATAATCGAAGAATTATTGTTTCCGTATAATACATAGCAAATATGTAGGCAAATTGCTGTGAAACGCAGAAATAAACTGGCATTAAGAGGCAGGGTTTTGCCGACCTTAATATAATTAAGGGATAAATTCAGCTGTAAAGATACAGCGGATGCAGGATTTTAAAATGCACTCGGGAGAATTTTCTGTTTGGAAAGGATGGCCAGAATTCCCTGATCGCGGGGGTTCACTTTTCCTGTTGGCAGGCTTCATGACGGCATGGGGTGGTGATCGGAATCGACTATTTCCTGATAGATCTGATAGGTAAAAGAAGGCCATTTAGTGTAAATATTAAACCCCAGTTTTAATACCCATTTTAAATTGAGCATTTCAGTACTCATGATAAAACACATAGATTCAACAGAGATACAAAAAGCCTGGCACATGCATAAACTCATTGGGGATTAAAACAACATTTTTACAAAGCAAAGATGAAAAAAATCATTGTTCTAACAAACATATATTCAAAGACAGTTTGACATTAAAACATGAGCTGTACCAGTAATCGTATCAAGGATGAAGCAGGCACCATAGTGACATGAAGGCACTATTGTTCATAATGTGGATAAAGCGAAGTCAGCAGAAATCCAATTGAAACTAGTATTGATAATAGCACAGAATCGCATTCCATAACATACACAAATATTCAAACATGAAATATTCAAAACTTATGTTGCACAATGAGGATTGACAGCTAACCGTCGAATCAAATACATTTGATTCGGACCCAAACCAATTAGGCCGACATAGAGGTTTAGATAGTTGGCTCAAGACAGATAAGATTTCCTATAAACATGGTAGTCCGTAAGGCCATCTTTATCCAAGATCATTCTAGACTTTGATCTGAACTATTTGCTATCTCTATTTTTCATATTTTCACTTTTCCACTCTAACTCTTGAAGTAAATGCAAGCTGTTTTGCCGTAAGCAAGAAACCATTTCTGTATTATTTTGAAAGTTAAATTGTGTACAAGTTACTTCTCTTTAAGTCCTTTTGCTAGCCGGAATTTATTGAGAATAGATTTAAGTTTCTCTCAATTGTAATCAAATAGAGGCAATAAAGATTCTTGTTTGCATCCGAGAAGTTTAACTTCAATTTCTACTGAGTTTTATTGTTGCAAAACCTCACTAATTCCGCATCGTTGATCTCATCAGTTGGTTTCAGTGGGAAATCCCATTGACAAGCGGCAGGAAGATCGAATCCCACTGCCATCGAATGGCGCGCAGCTAAGAAACAAGGAGCTGGGGGAATCAGAGAATTCCGCCCGATGTAACAAACCCAACAAGAGAAGGGACAGTCGATGACAGTTATAGGGAATGAATCTGGATAAGTGCAAAATGGGCATCAGTGAGAGAGCATTTTATTGGTAGTGATCAGAATTTAGTTAGATTTAGAGAAGTTGTGCAAAAGGATAAAATTAAACCAAGAGTAAAAGTTTTAAATTGGGGCGAAGCCAACTTTGCGAAGCTGAGATGTGATTGGGTAAAATTGGGCTGGACACATTAGCTGAAGGCAAATCAGTGTCCGAACAGTGAGAGACATTCAAGCAGGATCTGAAGAAGGTTCAGAACAATATGTTCCTGTTGTAACCCGCACGGGGTCAGACCAATTAGTCTCCCCATGAGCCTTGTCGAGTGTGAGCTTCCCTGCTGAGGGACGGGGGCCCCATCAGCGGAGCAATGGACACTATATACATATGCACGCAGCCTGAATGGGAGCCGAGCAGAGATTAGTCCCGAATGGGACCTGTGTAAGTCATGTAAATGGTTAATTCAAGAATAAATAACCAGTTTTTTTACGCCTCTCGTATAAACTCCTCTATGGTCAGAATATTGGTGTCAAGGATAAAGTGGATCTCCAAATGTCACCGCTAACTGTAGGAAGCTAGGCCATCGCTACTCATACCACTAAGAAGAGCTTTTCATTACTTCCAAAATGCCACTCTTTGGGATAATGGACGTATTTGAGGCGAGCGTAGAAGATTGGATGCAATACACAGAATGTATGCACTACGTCTTCAGGGTGAGTGCTACAGTTGGTGACAAGTGCCAGACAGTGATATTGGTAATTGCATGTGGAACGCCTACCTACAGTGTAATCAAAAGCTTAAATATTCCGTATCTCCAGACACAAAGTTGTTTGAGGAGTTGGTAATGCTAGTGGTGAACCTTACAACCCCAAGCCATCAGTCATTGTGCAACGGTACCGTTTTAGCTGAGTTTTAACTGTGTTTTTGACGTGTTTGAGAAAACTGGCTAAATTTTGTGAGTATGGCCCTTCTCTTTCCGAAATGCTGTGGGGCAGATTAGTCTGCGGTGGAAATAATATGACGGTTCAGCAAAAGTTACTCGCTGAGCCAATGCTAGACTTGAAGAAGGCCATGGAAATTTCTCTGTTGAGAGAGACTGCAGAGAATGGAATGCAGGAGTGTAGGGAATGGGAGTCAATAGTGTGTGACGCATCCCCTTTCGGTGCGTGATACCTCCTAAACTGGTAACTCTCAGAATCCCACCCTGGATGGAATACCGCCGAGGTAGGGGCCTATGTTCTGGGACCGAGTCAACCAGGCAGGACCCATTCCCCGAAACAGTAGAAGACCCTTGACAATAAGGCCACAGAAACAGCAGGGAGCGAAACCACAGGCCAGACAGTCAGCTCACCACTCCACCAAAGGTAGGCGTCAGCCCAGATCCCACACGTTTCTTTTAGAACAGCCAGAGGACAAGAGTATGCAGCTAAACTGCTTTGCAGCACCCAAAGTTGCCACATTAGGATCACCGTTCAAGTGAACAGCCACTCCTTGGGAATGGAATTAGACAAGGGAGCTTCCATCTCAGTCAATGGCAAGCAAACGTTTGAGAAGTTAAATCAGGAGTACAATGCCTGCAGTTACGCGATACTAAGGCAAGATTGGCAACATATATGGGAGAACCACTGTCCATAGTGAGGACTACGATGACCCGAGTAGTCTACAGACGGCAGTCCATAAGGCTACTGCGATTACAGTGAAAGGACGTGACCCCAGTTTCCGAGGCCATGACTGGCTGCAGCGTCGCCACCTTGGTGGGCAGTGAATTTTCCAGATGGGATCAGGAGGCCTCTATCTTAAGGAAGTACACTACGATTTTCCAAGCTGGCTTGTGGAAAATCAAAGGAGCCATGATAAAAATTCATGCAGACCCTGACGCACAACCTAAACATCTGTGGGCTCACCTGGTTCCCTACACAAGGTGGAGCTCAGGTGGCTAGATAACTTGGGAATCACCAGGCTGGATAAATTTGCTGACTGGGCAGCACCCGTAGTCCCCGTCCTAAAGCCGGATAAAAGTGTTTGTATTTGTGGTGATTATAAACTGACTTTGAGTGGGACCTACAGATTGGACCCGATGCCACGATCGAAGACTGCAATGTAAAATTGGTTGGCGGTCACATGTTCGCAATGCTCGATATGAGCCATGCATACCTCGATTTGGGGTTGGACCCGGATTCTCGGCAGTACGTAACAATAAATACTCACAGGGGGTACAGCTACACGAAACTGCCTTTCAGGGTATGATCGGCTTGCACCAATTTCTCCCGAGTTATGGAAAATTTTGTGCGGGTCTTACCATACGTGAGGGTTTATTTGGAAGACCTTTTTTGTCACAAGCATGACAGAGCGTGAGCACTCGAGCAATCTGAATGGGGTGCTCCGCCACTTTCCAGAGATGGGAGCATAACTCAAGAGAGAGAAGAAGTGTGTTGTTCACACCAAAGATGTCGTTTATCTGGGGTATCGTGTGGACCAAGAGGTTCGACACCCAGTGGAGGAAAAGGCACTTGCCATCGAATAAGCTCCCACAGCGGAAAACACAACTGAACTGTGGTCGCTTCTGGGACTAGTAAATTACTATGACAAATTTATTCTGGACCTCACAACAATACTAGATCCCCTAAACGTCCTGCTGAGGAAAAATCAGGAGTTGGCATGGAGAGCACTGCAGGAAGAGATGTATACTAAAGTGAAATGGCAGCTAATGTAATCCGGCTGATGCACTACCATCACGTCAACCCACTCCTAGTCAAGTTCAATACCTCACCATATGGCATCAGCACCATTTTAGCTGGTTTAGCTCAGTGGGTTAGACAGCTGGTTTGTCATGCAGAACAAGGCCAGCAGCACGGGTTCAATTCCCGTACCAGCTGAGAATTCTGAATTCTCCCTCTGTGTACCCGAACAAGTGCCAGAATGTGGCGACTAGGGGCATTTCAGAGTAAATTCATTGCAGTGTTAGTGTAAGCCTACTAGTGACAATAAAGATCATTTACATTTACATTTTTCACATCAAATGGACAACAGTAGGGAGCGGCCAGTTGCATGCGCCTTCAGAACACTGGTTCAGCTGAGTGCAAATCGGGAAAGAAGATTTTACAGTGAAGAAGTTCCATCTTTACTTGTATGAGCATCGTTTCATGGTGTTGACGGACCACAAACCACTGTTGGAACTCTTCAAGGAGGATAAGGCCATTGAGTCCAGTGATGGACATTTTACCGGCGGCGTATGAGTACAAGTTGGAGCATCAGCCAGCCACGCAGATCGCGATTACGGATGCATTGAGCAGGCTCCCCCTGCTGACAAGATTGCCAGGGCCCCCCCAGAGCTGATGATATCATAATCGCGTTGCAGTTCATTGATACATATGGCGGCCCAAATACGTGAGTAGATACAATCAGACCCCTTATAGTTCAAAGTTTGCCACTTAGTGCTATACGGGGGCCAACATCGGGAACTGCCCAGTGAGTTAAAGGCTTTTACCACCAAAATAGCAGAATTCAATGTGGAAGACAGAATCCTCCTCAGGGGGACTCGTGTTATAGTCCTGTGCAAGGGTTACAAACCCATAATGAGGGATCTTCATAATGGACACCTAGGCATGTCCAAAATGAAAATGTTAGCCCACAGCTATATCTGGTAGCTGGGTCTAGGTGCAGAGATAGAGTGACTTGCCCAACAATGTAGTGTGTGCCAGGGACTGCAGAAGCTCCCACCATTTGCACCTCTTCATCCCTGGGACTGGCTGAAATTGGGCAGCATGGCAGCACAGTGGTTAGCACTGTGGCTTCACAGCGCCAGGGTCCCAGGTTCGATTACCCACTGGGTCACTGTCTGTGCGGAGTTTGCATGTTCTCCCTGTGTCTGCGTGGGTTTCCTTTGGGTGCTCCGGTTTCCTCCCACAGTCCAAAGTCATGCAGGTTAGGTGGATTGGCCATGATAAATTGCCTTTAGTGACCAAAAAGGTTAGGTGGGATTATTGGGTTACGAGGATAGGGTGGAAGTGAGGGCATAAGTGGGTCGGTGCAGACCCGATGGACCGAATGGCCTCCTTCTGCACTATATGTTCTATGTTCTATGAAATGACTGTGGGTATGGCTTCACGCCAGTGGTGATCAAAGTATAAAAGGGCCAAAAAAGAAAGATTCTACCAAATGATAAGAATTTTAGAAACCAGAAAGCCAAGAGGAGTTTAAAAGTTCCAGGGGTAAAATTGAAAAGAAAATTAGGGAAACAAAGAGAGAATTTGAAAAAAAAATGCACGTAAAATCAAGGAAAATCTTAGGATGTTTTGGAGGATAATTGAAGAAAGAGTAGGGTTAGTTAGAGGCAAAGAGATAATTTTTATGTGGATGTGCAAGATATGAGTATGGTTCTTAATAAATATTTTGTATTTGTTTTCACAAACAACATTGTAATTGTGGAATGTGAAATACTGGATGGGATAAACATAGAGAGCGAGGAATTGTTAGTTTGTTTACCATCTTTAGAATTGGATTTGAGGCCTGGAAGAAATGCATCCCAGGTTGCTAAGGAAGCAAGAGAAGAAATAGGGGCTCTGACCATTATTTCCCAATCCACTTAAGCTGCAGAAATGATGCCAGAGGGCTGCTGCTTAAAACTAGAGGAAGGGACAACCTGCGTACTCATAATAAAAGCAGATTATTGCGGATGCTGGACTCTGAAACGAAAGGGAAAAAGCTGGAAAACCTCAGCAAGTCTGGCAGCATCTGTAGGGAGAGAAAAGAGCTAACGTTTCGAGTCCGATGACTCTTTGTCAAAGCTTTGTCAACCTGCATACCCATAGGCCAGTTAACATAACCTAATTTTAAGAGAAAATTTGGATCAATAATTGAGGTACCGTATTCTACAGGGCTATGGGCCAAAGGTACCTTATCGGTGGGTATGGACACAATGGGCAAAATGGCCTCTTTGTGCCATAATCTACATTTCTATAAAATCTATATTAACCGCATTATTCTTGAAGTGAATAGAATTTATGTTATCAATTTCTTCAGGAAACAAATTTATCACAAATCTAATTTATCAGTGTCAACAATCATATACATTTTCTTTTTCAGAACAAGAATTGAAGTGCCACTTACATTGCTAAAAGTTTTTTACAGATTGTACTTTTGGAAAATTAACCCATGGTGACCTTTAAAATAAATACACTAATACTGAAAAATTGTGTGATGTTTGAAATTTTACAGTGCTAAAGTACTGGAAAATACAAGGGGCAAGATGATCAGCTGATCTTCTGGTCCCACTGGGTTTCCCGACGGTATGGGGTGGATTCAATGGAAAATTCAATTGACAGTTGCAGGATAGGAGATCCCGTCATGGCCCTATGGCGGGCCATTTCCTGACACCGAGAAACACCCAAGAGAGAAGGAGGCCAATCTTTAAAGATGCTTTATATTCATTTTGAGAAATTCTCTCATTTAAAACAAAATGTCTTCAATGGTTTCTCCCCCTTCGATAACACATAAAAAAACTGAGAGCCATATCCCTTGAAATTTTCAAGGCATTTAATTGGCCATAGGTAAACCATGGCTCACTAAGATCTAGCTTGGGTGAGGAGTTGTCATGGCTAGGCGTGTTTTGTATTAGCACTCGTATTCTAGTTGTTAACAGTTTACAGTTTGACAGTAGCATTAGTATTGTTTTCTAGCCATGTTATTGTAATTTAATAAAACTAGTCACGAACTAGATGTTCTTTGGTGCACTGACTCAATCATTGCAATGCACTGGAACGTAACATGGTACCAGATGTGACGGTCTACGAATTGAAGATCTGGAGTCAAGAACTTAGGAAATGGTATTGCTAAATAAAAAATCGACGAAGAGCATCAAAAGAACACATCTCAATGCTCAACTAGTCACCAAGGAAAAAGATGGTTTGCTTGAAAACACCACCAAGTCTATGTGTACCTGGTAATGTTGATGCAAATTGGAGCGCTTTTAAGCAGCAGTTTAACTTGTACATAGCGGCTCTAGGTTTACAGGCACAGCCTGATGAGCGAAAAACAGCATTGCTGCTCACTGTAGCAGGTCTAAAAGCGATCAAAATCTTTAACACGTTTGTATTTGAGTGAGGCAGATAGTGAGAATATTGATGCCATCGTTAAAAAGTTTGACAAGCATTGTATCCCGAAGAAGAACAAAACTTTTAAAAGGTACATTTTCAGAATGCCCACGCAACAGACAGGCGAGTTATTCAACAGTTTTCTCACGGATCTAAAATTAAAGGCTCAGACTTGTAATTTTGCCATATTAAGATCATCAATGATCAGGGATAAAATTGCATTTGACATAAAAAATGATAAAGTGCGTGAATGTCGTTTCAGGAGAATAAGCTCCAGTTCGAAGATGCAATAAACGTTTGCCATGCCAGCGAGTTCACTGTGCAGCAAATCAAGAAGTTATTAAGAAGATGAATACTTTTGAATGGACATGGTGATGATCAATAACTGAGCAATGTGTCCTGTAAATGAATTTAAAACATTTTAAAAAATCATATTGAAGATGTACAAGTGCATGTCAATTAGATAACTGAGACACTGCTAGTGTCTGATGAAAAATCAAAACTAATAGTGGCAGAAACCATAAAGGATGACGTCCTGCAGATGGTAATCAAGAAAAGTGTGCAGATAGTAAAACAATTACTTAAAAAATTGATGGACAACCAGGATGATCTATATCTGGCATTGCTCACTTATCGAGCGTCACTTTTGAGCAATGATTTGTCACCATTACAACTATTGAAGCACAGGAAGATCAGAAAAATATTACCATGTTATTCAAATCAACAAACAAGTCACAGAATAAAACATCAACTGCAGTCTCAAAGAAGAAGCAGAAGAGGTACTATGTCAGGTCAACCAGGGCGCTACAACCTTTAGAACACAATGATATAGTACGGGTGGAGGATCCTGATGGCTGGTCAAAGTGTACAAAAGTGATTCAGAAGATAGATCCGAGACCCTACAGATCATCACAGAGCAAGGACAGGTACTCAGGGGAACAGAAGAGCTTTGTTGAAAATTCAGCAACCTGTTACTTCACTGTCAGCGTATGATGTGTGTGAAAACTTCTGTCCATCCAAACCAATGCAATCTGACCAAGAATCAAGCATACAAACTGAAGATGCACAGAGTAATGCAGTTTCAACAGGGCCACCTTCAGAGCCACTCGAACTGTCAAGCAGATTCGACAGATTAACAAAAGCTTGGAAGGTTAACGAGACCTCGAAAGAAGCCTGACAGACTGAATCTGTAGATGACAGTGTAATTTTAAATAACATGAATTGTTACGCTATGCATATCATATGTATGATAGTTGATTGAAATGATGTATATTATATTTTTGTTAAAATCTAAAGGAATGGGGATGTAATGATATGCATAAACAATTTTGTATGTTAATATATTAGACCTCCAACCAGCAGGTGGCAGTAGAACTGCACCATGTGACACTGTAGCCTTGGGGCGTCTGGGTGAGGAGTCATTGTGGATAGTTGTGTTTTGTATTAGCTCTTGTATTCTAGTTGTTAACAGTTTACAGTTTATTAACAGTATTAGTATTGTTTTCTAACCACGTTATTATAATTTAATAAATCTAAACTAGTCACAAACTAGACGTTCTTTGGTACACCGACTCAATCATTGCAATGCACTAGAATGTAACAGCTGCTGCTTTCCATAATTTCTTATGGCCGACAATACAGTTCGATAACTGTTTAAATGTGCATATTCAGAGTATTTTCCTCAAAGGAAACGTGGGCAGCACGGTAGCATGGTGGTTAGCATAAATGCTTCACAGCTCCAGGGTCCCAGGTTCGATGCCCGGCTGGGTCACTGTCTGTGCGGAGTCTGCACGTCCTCCCCGTGTGTGCGTGGGTTTCCTCCGGGTGCTCCGGTTTCCTCCCACAGTCCAAAGATGTGCGGGTTAGGTGGATTGGCCATGCTAAATTGCCCGTAGTGTCCTAATAAAGTAAGGTTAAGGGGGGGTTGTTGGGTTACGGGTATAGGGTGGTTACGTGGGTTTGAGTAGGGTGATCATGGCTCAGAACAACATCAAGGACCGAAGGGCCTGTTCTGTGCTGTACTGTTCTATGTTCTATGTTAACAATTAACTCAAAGCTACATCCTGCCTCTAAAGTGGAAAGATTTGGGGCTAGATTCTCAATTCTGAAGACTAAATCACAGGAACTACGCGTTCCTGCTATAAACACTGGCCAGGAGAAAGTCAGGTCATCCAAATGGACCAACACACTGCCCATATGCAGCCCAATTGATTCCCGGCCCCACTGGCGTCTGATTCGCTGGGGTGGGATTCGTGCTCAGAACCAGTCATGAAGATGTTTGCAGAAAGACCTGCTCCAAGATTCTGGGAGTTGCAGCTGGACCCCATTAAGGAGAGGAGGGGCATCCTCTTTCCCAGGGTAGACCCAAGCCCTCAATACTCCACAGCATCTGAGAAGAGGTGTCAGAGGCTGTCAGTACTGGCAGCCTCTCCAGGAGGACCAGCACGCAATGCTGTGAATGAACTCAGGGCAGCTCAAGTGAGTAACCATCTCTGTGCCCCTACATCACTCACGTCCCTCACTCCTCACATCAGCTCCCAATCCCTTAGAAGCCAACAGCATCCCACCTGTCTGCATCTCCCTTACAACCCACCCTCAATGAAAACCCAACACATATATTGTTCTCTTTGGCCATGAGCCTTGTACACACACATACCACCAGCTACAGACACTCCCCAAAACACGCCTTGCCCTTTCTGTGTCTCCAAAAATAAAGCAGCCCTTAATCTCCAGGAGCATCAGAAGATGGAAGGGGGCATCCTTGATATTCGGGTCCACAAGCCGTCAGAGGAAAGGGCCCTGCAACTCATGGAGGAGACTGAGGAGAGGGCAGTGGTAGAAATGGATTCACCATGCACCAAACAGGTGAGAGTCCAATGCAATGCAGGTGTCTCCATAGCAAGTGGGTCACACCTCTCCCACAGAACAGGCCTTCCCAAGATCTCGCCACATGCCTTTTGTCTTGCAGGATTCCTTTCAGACGAGGCTGGGCCGCCCGGGATTGCTGCCCCCCTCCCAGCCAGACCCTCAGAATATCACTGCACACCATTCTGGGGAAGACAATCGAGGGCTACCCGATCCCACGGAACAAAGCGCAGTACCCAGGCCAACATTGTAAAGGTGCTGGCCGTGTTATAAGGCCTGGGGAAAAACGTTAGAGCCATGAATCAAGGTGTCCAAAGAGGCACACTGTGTTGTCCATTGCTGAGGCGCAGGACAGGAGAGTCCAGTCACAGGTGGACATGACCCTGGCGCATATCGACATTGCTGCGATGCTCCAGAACTTGGTTCATAATAATAATAATCTTTATTAGTGTCACAAGTAGACTTACATTAACACTGCAATGAAGTTACTGTGAAAATCCCCTAGTCGCCACACTCCAGTGCCTGTTTGGACATGGGAGAATTCTGACTGTCCAATTCACCAAACAAGCAAGTCATTCAGGACTTGTGGGAGGGAACCGGAGCGCCCGAGGGAAGCCCATGCAGACATGGGAAGAACGTGCAGACTCCGCACAGACAGTGACCCAAGCCGGGTATCGAACCTGTGACCCTGGCGCTGTCAAGCAACAGTGCTAACCACGATGCTACTGGGCTGCCCTATCACAAAGGGTTATGGCTGAGGGCATCAAGAGCATTGGCTGGCACTGACTAACCTTGGCCAGTCACAGAGGGACAAGTCACCTGCACAGAGGGACATGACATAGTCCCAGAGGAACACAAAAGAGGCAGTGAGAGACATGGCTCACTCGCTGAGGGACATGACCCTTTCTCAGTGCACCGTGGCTGAGGGCATCAAGGCGATGGTTCAGACAAGGGGGAATCTCCAGGACTGGCACCTCTGGAGTCACTCTGGCCTTCCCTCCATCCCCTGGAGTAGCCCGGGGGCCACTGAGCACCCTGGGGAAGGAGGAGCGATGGGGTTCATGCCCCCAAGAGGTACTGGAACCTCTGCCCTTCAGAATCCCCCACACCTGACACTGCCGTATCTCAGAGACAGTGGGTGGAACAGGCTAACACATTGTGGCCTGTGACACCCGAAATTCGGCCAGTCCCTCTGGGGCATCACAGGCCGAGGACAAGACATTCAGCATGCCTCTACTTCTGATGTTCTGTCTGGGATAACACCTAGAAGAAGCGGGCGGCCACGAAAGTGTAGAAAGATAGATGACACTTAAATTTGCACAGATGTCGTTGATAGTGAGGGGAAAGGGAAATGTTGTAAATACTCACCGTTGAACATTTTTGCACCACCAGTTCGATCTAACTCTAGCCTCTGACTCACAGATATGAAGGACGAGGGCAGGGGAGTGTGCAGGTTGTCCATGACACATGAACATCCCACATACATACACCCTCACTGAGATGTGGTAGTGCATGGGGGCAGCAGTGTGAGCCCACCTTGCATGACAGCAACCCCAGTGACTGAGTCCTAACCATTCACCAACTCCCGCATCCGCCCCTCGCCCTCCCCCAAACCCCCACCAACATATTTGGACCCATGAGAAAATATCGGCATCACAAATGCAGAGATCATCTGTGAGGACAGTGGTATGTTATCTCAAACACAGGAGTCAGATTTTGTCAGACAATGAGCTCATCTCACAGTGAGTCATCATCATCATCCTCTGTCCCATGGACAAGCCCACTGATACTGCTTCCCCGGGGCCAACACCCTGTGGTGATGCTGGTATGACCCTCGGAAGGGGGAGGGGGAGCTGTGGTAGTGGGAAGGAAGGCTAGAGGAAGGTGGAGTGAAGGACTAAGTGGGAGGGAAGAGGTGGAAGGACTAAGGGAGAGGGAGGGGGAAGGTGGAACCTGTGTGGGGATAGGGGGATGGTTGTTGAAGTGGGGGGGGGGGGGGGGGGGGGGTGGAGCTGCCAGTGGTAAAGCCTCCTCGTGAGTAAATCAAGAGGTGATGAGATTGTCCCATGAGTGGCGGCCCTGGATCGCTCATTGACCGGCCTGCCATGCCACCTCATGCTCCATGGCCCGGATCCTCCTGGACACGAAAATTAGCCTCCTCGTCAGCTGAAGTCTGCCATTCTTCCTCCTCCTCGCCCCACTGCAGCACAATGTTATGAAAGATGCAGCAGGCCAGCACGATGCTCAAGACAATCCAAGGGCTATATTGGACAGCCCCACCAAAGCGTTCCAGGCATCAGAAATGCATATTGAGCATGCCGATACACTGCTTGATGATGCTCCTGGTTGCTATTTGAGTGACGGTTCTCCGCCTCGGTCTGGGGTCTCTGCACATTAGCCATGACTTCAGTGGATGACCGTTGTCACCCACAAGCTAACCCCTCACCCGTGGAAGTGCCACCACAGTGCTGGAAACCGACGAGTGTGCCAAGATAGGGGCTAGTTTATCACAGTGGGCTAATCAGCTAGCTTGTAATGCAGAACAATGCCAGCAGTGCGGGTTCAATTCCTGTACTGGCCTCCCCGAACAGGCGTCAGAATGCGGCGACTAGGGGCTTTTCACAGTAACTTAATTGAAGCCTACTTGTGACAATAAGCGATTATTATTATTATTAGAAGATGTAATTGTCATGCATGCTGCCTCAAAATAGGGCATGGTTGTGCATGATACGCAGCTGGTGGTCACACACGTTCAGGGAGTCGAAGCCCTTCCTCTTGATGAAGGGAACCCCATGTTTAACTGGTGTTTGAAGGTTGACATGTATGCCATCAATCACCCCCTGGACATGGGGCATGCCAGCAAATGTGGTAGATCCTGCTGCCTGGGCATCAGGTTGGGTCTAGTCCAGGTTGAAGGAGATGCAGTCCGATGCCTGGGCATATAGGGATTCCATGACAGCGTGGGTGCACCTGCGTGCGGATGTTTGCGAGATCCCACAGAAGTCCCCACTCAAGCCCTGGAATGAGCCATTGGCATGAAAGTTCAGGAGGACCCACACTTTGACGGCCACCAGGAGTGGGTTTCCTCCTCCTGTAGTGTCAGGTGTGCCCCTATCTGGCACAGGTGGCATACGGTCCAGCTCGTGATTCGGAGTCTGGCGGAACACATGGTCCAGCAGCTCTTCAGAGGACAGGCGATGATGGGATACACAGGGCCTGATGTGACACCTCCTTCGCACCTCCTCTTATTATTATTATTGTCTTGTTTGACAGCCGATACTCGAGCCTCACCGGCTAGCCCCTGCTCTCCAGGGCAGGATCTTCTTGTGCAGAGTCCTCCCTGGATTGGCCCTTGCACTCTCCCCGCCATTCATCAGCGATGGTCAGGTTGATCGGGAGCGTTGCTGCCTGTAGTCCGAATCAATGACTCTGCGCGGGGGTGGGGTGGGGGTTGGGGGGAGAGACGGAGAATGTCAGCAAGTTGAGGATTCTCTTGACCATCTAATGCCACCAGGTTACATGGTCACGCTGAGTTGTACTGCTGCACCATCCTTAACATGCCCATTCCTCCCCCCTGCCCCGACCCTTTGAGATGATGTAGTCCACACTGCACCCCTGTCCCCATCAGTGTCTGGTACCCAGCCTATGATCTGGGGAGTCTCTATCCTCACCATCTGTCCTGCCAACAGGTGTACTGGTTCCTGCTGCAACAGGTGTTAGCGATAGGCTCTGTGGTCCCTGCCTTGTATCTCCCCGTGAGGTCTACTGTGAATCTCCTCACTGGATGAGCCTTGTGCTCTCCCACCAGGAGGTTGGAATCTGGTTGTGTGGTGAAGACGTTGACACTCTGCAGCCATGCGTCTCGATGCTAAGTGTCTGATATGCGGGCAGGACCCACAGATGGGGGTGAACAAGGGATGTGTGCGTTTGTTGGACCTAGCTGCGGTGTTATGTCGGGCAGCACAGTAGCTCAATGGCTATCATTGTTGCTTCACAGCGCCAGGGTCCCAGGTTCGATTCCCGGTTTGGTTCACTGTCTGTGTGGAGTCTGCACGTTCTCCCTGTGTCTGCTTGGGTTTCCTCCGGATGCTCCGGTTTGCTTTCACATATCCCAAAAGACGCGCTGATAGGTAATTTGGTCATTCTAAATTCTCCCTCTGTATGCCTGAACAGGCGCCGGAATGTGGTGACTAGTGGATTTTCATAATAACTTCATTGCAGTGTTAATGTAAGCCTATTTGTCACACTAATAAAGATTATTATTATTATTATGTGGAACCTGGGTTTTACAGACAGGTTGTGACATGGAGCTGGTTAGGTTTCTTGTCCAGGGATGGGATGGATAGGATCAGGAGCTTGGTGGACAGGCAGGGCTTGGAGACATTTTGTGATCCTCGGGGTGGTCGAGCTGATAGTGTTACTCTGAGGAAGGCTGTGTGCCAGGGAGGGTTCCTGTGGCAAGGGTACATCTGTTCTTTGTTTGAGATGAGTTCTGCTAATCCCCAGCTTCCTCTACTGTGGGGCTACTCTTCTGAGGAGTATCAACATATGGTGGGCCGGTTCCCATGCCTGTCCCCTGCAATAGCCCCACCCCCAACTCCGCGATGCATGAAGCTTGCAGCTCACAATGCCTCTCACTGTCCCCGCAGGCGAAATTGGCTCATAACAGATGGGAAAGGGCGAAGACAGGTGGTGGAGTGTCGGACAGCAGAGTCATTAACCCCTATGAGGAACGGCCCTGGAGGTTGGGTGGGGTAGGGGGATGACCAAGGACAGATCAGTCACCGACATTGAGATTGGCCTGCACCGTAGAAGGGAATATCCACCGGCCCCCCCCAGATGACCTGTCACACGTGTGTTCATGCCAGACATAATGATCCTTCCCTCTCACTGACCACATGTTCATTCTCCCACAGGGCCCCTATCTGATGGTGCTGCCACATTCGAGGTGGCCCCTCCATAGTCTTCCAAGAGAACCCCTCGGAGGAGCACTCTGAGAATGTACCATTGAGGCGTCGTCACAGCTGTCATTTCCACGCTCCACCAGCGCAGAGACACGCACCTCAATGGCCGAAAGTAATGGACAGACTTCTGGACACAATCCGGTGAGCACCACAGTTACTGATACACACGTGGGAGGCAGGAACGTCCAGGGTGCACAGCAGTCAGAGGTCTGCTGGATCTCAGAACCCAACTGGGAAGGGTGGAGGGGGTGAGATGACGGGCGAAGCCACGTCCGATGAGACCGCCAAAGCGGTTGAAGCATCAGAACCACATTTTCAGCAGTCCAATGTACCAATCAATGACAATCCGGGTGGCCACATGGACACATTACATCTGGCCTCCACATTGGCCTCTGGCCTCCACATTTGCATCATTAGCTCGGACCTCAGCAGATACTCCTTAGCCACCAAGAGCCAACTGGACATCTTGAAGACGCTGGGGATCTTCGACAGCGTCAGATGTAGCTGTCGCGCTCGCTCCTGGGGAAGTGTGCACACACGTGCATGATCTTGAGATGGTGGCCGCACTCAAGTTGAACCTTCAGGGAGTGGAACCCCTTCCTGATAATGAAGGGCGCTCCTGGATCGCGTGATGCGCGAAAGGCGACATGCATGCCATCTATTAACCCCTGGACCTGGGGCATCCCAACGATGGCAAAGAATCCTGCTGCCCGGTCATCTTGATGGGCCTGGTCCAGTTTATAAGTTTATAAATTTCAATGCCCGGGAAAACAGGGCATCCATGACCCTTGGAAAGAGCACCCTACCTAGGCCCATGCCTCTACCCTATTCCCATAATCCAGTAACCCCACCTAATCTTTTTGATACAAATGGGAAATTTAGCATGGCCAATCCACGTAACTTGCATATCTTTGGACTGTGAGAGGAAACCTGAGCACTTGGAGGAAACTCATGAGACACAGGGAGAACAATCTCCCGAGGCTGGAATTAAACCCAGGTTCCCAGTACTGTCAGGCAACAGTGTTAACCACTGTACCACCGTGCCGTCCCCCTTAGGGCTGTTGGTTGGGATATGCACACAAATCCCCACTTTAGCCCTGGAAAGAACCCGAGGAGTAAGGGTTCAGGGCTGTGATGTCCTAAAAAGCCATTGGGAGTGGGTAGCTTCCTGTCCACGTGCTGCCAAGTCCACAAGGACATAGCACAGGTGCCGCACTCTCTTGCTGAGGCAGAGCCTCCTGCGGCACATGCTATTTGACATCTCCTCAAATGACCAGCAACGCCTGTACACGTTGGTCTGTCGCTGGCCTCCCACTCTGAGTCCCTCCCTTGCCTGATGGGTGGCTGGGTCCTCATGTGTGGGGCGGGTCACTGCACATGGGCTTCCACCTCGAGCCTCTGTTGACGCTGCTGCCACTGCCTTCTCTGGTGTCTGACCACCTGGCCTGCCAAAATTACCACCAGGACAGCTCCTGCGGGGTCCACAATATCATCCATCATGTTATATCTGTAAGGAATTGGAGAGGATGAGACACCAACTATCAAGTTCTGGCTTCGGTACCTGGACCCTTGTGTCGCCAAGCCTCCCCCACCCTTACATTCCCTGTCATCTCTCAGGGTGCCACCCAATGAGTCGGTTGTGCTGGGGGACCCTGCTCTGTACCCTCCCCCCGCCCCCCACCCGGCTACAGCAGAGGCCCCTGGGCATCAGATGCCTGATCCCTGTCGGAGACATTACTTGGACCGGGTGTTGGTTCCCTTTCCAATCCACACACCCACCGTCTGTCGCAGGGATATCTCCAGTGCTGAGGCCCAGTTCTTGGGTGTTTGATTGATGGCTGCTACCTCTGTGGTGTTGATGCCTCCAGTGTACAGGCATAGTGGCCAGGCTTCACAATCTGATTGGGGAGTTAAGCAATAACACTTGCCTACAGAAGGCACATCGACCCACAGGAATCCAAGTGGGAGCTGTGGAGTGCTCACAAAGCTAGCAATGCCAATTCCCTATTAGCAATAGCTTTCTGCTGTCCAGCCAGAGACTGCCACAGTCAGAGGGAGTTAAGTCACCTGCACCATATTACCACAGACAGGGCTCTGCCCTGGGGGTGTTCAGTGGAATGGGTAGGCAGAAGCTGCAGTCACCCCTGGTATTGGTTTACACAATCTGAGGGGGCTGGCACCTTGGACCTGTGGGCTTTGAGCCCATCACCCCCAGCCAGGGGCAATCCCCTACTGATGGCACCAACCCCCACCCCCACTGATGGCCAACCTGTGGTGAATGTACATCATGTAATTCACACTGTATAGTATTGTGTTCACACTGTATAGCATTGTGTCCTTGTGGGCTCTGTCTGTGAGCCGTTGCTCGGCTCTGTCCACAGGGGGAGATGAGGAGCTTGTACAGGGCTCCACTCTCGGCTCCGCCCATGGCTCCGCCCATGGCCCCTCCCACTACCGGAAGTATAATGTGCTGCAGCCTTGTGAGTCTGCCCTCAGTTCTTCTGGTCGCAGGCAGGCTCAGTTGTAAGTCTACTGAAGCCACAGTTTACTTCCTATCGTGTCTCGAGTGAATTGATGGTCACATCAATTTAACAGACTTAAGAAAACTACTATGGAAACAGCCCTCAAACCTGATCGACTAGAAATGGACCCGCAGGCTGCAGAGGCGAAGGAAATCTTTCTGCACTGGCTTTGGTGTTTCAAGGCCTACGTGGCTGCGCCGACTACCTCCGCTACTACAGATGAGCAGAAGCTCAGCCTATTGCACGCACGGGTGAGCCATCGCATCTCTACACAACTCAACAGTACCGACTCGTACTCCGAGGCCCTTGCTATGCTCGACCGATTATACGTGCGGCCTGTAAACGAGGTCTACGCGCGGCATATTTCGCTACCCGCCGCCAGCGCCCCGCAGAGTCGCTAGTGGACTACCTGCGCGATTTAAAAGCCCTTGCAGGGGAATGTAACTTTCAGGCTGTAACTGCCTCCCAGCATATGGAACTCGCTGTCCGTGATGTGTATGTTGCAGGGGTCCGGTCTAATTATGTGCGCCAGCGACTCCTCGAAAAAGGGGCCCAGAACTTGGAGGACACGGTAGCGCTAGCACCTCAATGGAGGTCACGTTTCAAAGTGTCAACTCGTTCCCCGCAGACCACGTGACCCCATCGCGCACCCCCGACCAGCGACTGCCCCAGGCCTGCGCCGTGCGGCCGCCCATCCACTATGGAGCGCCAGAGTGGCATTTTTGTGGTCAGCCCCAACACCCATGGCAGCGCTGCCCGGCCCGCAACGCGACCTGCAGCAGCTGCGGTCAAAAAGGACATTATGCTAAAGTATGCCTGTCGAAACCGAAACCCCTAACTCCCCCGCAATCCAGAGCAATCGCTCCCCCAACTCGCAGACCCCGTAATGTTGCAACCTGTCTGCCGACTCCGCCTCCACCCGACATGTGCGACTCATGGGGGCCGCCATCCTGGCACTCCTCTCCCACGCGGCCGGCCATGTGCGAGTCATGGGGACCGCCATCTTGGGTGCCATCTTCCTCGCCGCCCGCCATGTGCGATCCACGGGGACGGCCATCTTGGAAGCCATCTTCATCATCGGCCGCCACGTGTGATCAACGGGGGCCGCCATCTTGGCCATCACCCGAAGTTCACCTCGACGACTACGACCTCCGCGGACAGTCATCACGGGGCCACGCCAGCACTGCTGATCGAGCCGCCGACTACCTGCAGCTCAACGCTGTCACTTTGGACCAGTCGGGTCCGAAGCACCTCAGGAGCTCGGTGATGTTCGTTCAAGTCAACGGATACAAGACACCGTGCCTCTTCGACTCCGGGAGCACCGAGAGCTTCGTACATCCTGACCTGGTAAGACTCTGTTCGCTCCCTATCTTCCCTGCACGGCAAACTATCTCCCTCGCCTCGGGCTCGCACTCGGTCCAACTACAAGGGCGCACCGTTGCAACCCTAACGATACAGGGCGCCGGCTACTCTAATTTCCATGTGTACGTACTCCCCAACCTCTGCGCCCCACTCTTACTCGGGCTCGACTTTCAGTGTAATCTCAGGAGCCTCACACTCAGCTTCCGCGGACCCCTACCTCCTCTCACTATATGCAGCTTAGCGACTCTAAAAATCAACCCCCCTCCACTCTTCGCTAACCTAACGGCTAACTGTAAACCAGTAGCCACTCGCAGCAGGCGGTACAGCCTGCAGGACAGAGTATTCGTTAGAGCCGAAGTCCAGCGGCTCCTGCGTGAGGGAGTCATAGAGGCCAGTAATAGCCCCTGGAGAGCTCAGGTGGTGGTCGTCAAGACCGGGGAAAAGTTCCGGATGGTGGTTGATTACAGCCAAACCATTAACCGGTTCACGCACCTCGATGCGTACACCCTCCCCAGAATTGCAGGCATGGTCACCCAGATCGCTCAGTACCGCATATTCTCCACGGTGGATCTGAAGTCTGCATACCACCAACTCCCAATCCACCCAGAGGACCGCCACTACACGGCGTTCCAGGCAGACGGCCGCCTCTTCCATTTCCTCCGGGTTCCCTTTGGCATCACAAATGGGGTCTCGGTGTTCCAACGAGCAATGGAACGAATGGTGGACGAGTACGGGCTGCGGGCCACGTTTCCGTACCTGGATAACGTCACTATCTGCGGCCATGACCAGCAGGACCACGATGCCAACCTCCACCGATTTCTCCAAACCGCCCAGAAACTCAATCTCACCTACAATAAGGAAAAATGCGTTTTCCGCACTACCATACTAGCCATCCTCGGCTATGTCGTGGAAAACGGAGTCCTGGGCCCCTACCCGGACCGTATGCGCCCCCTCTTACAACTCCCTCTCCCTCATTGCCCCAGGGCCCTCATGAGGGGCCTGGAATTCTTCTCCTATTACGCCCGGTGGGTCCCCCAGTATCCGGACAAAGCCCACCCACTATTTAAGACCACACTCTTCCCAATGTCAGCAGAGGCCCGCCAGGCCTTCAACTGCATCAAGGAGGACATCGCCAAAGCCGCTATGCGAGCGGTGGATGAATCCGTCCCCTTTCAGGTAGAGAGGGACGCCTCAGAGGTCGCTCTCGCCGCCACTCTGAATCAGGCAGGGAGACCAGTAGCTTTCTTCTCCCGAACCCTCTCCGCTTCAGAACTTTGACACTCCTCAGTCAAAAAAGAAGCTCAGGCCATTGTGGAAGCCGTACGGCACTGGAGGCACTACCTCGCAGGTAGGAGGTTCACCCTCATCACCGACCAGAGATCGGTTGCCTTCATGTTCGACAACTCGCAAAGGGGCAAAATAAAAAACGATAAAATCTTGAGGTGGAGGATCGAACTCTCCACAGATAATTATGACATCATATATCGGCCGGGTAAGCTCAATGAGCCCCCAGATGCCCTGTCCGTGGCACATGTGCCAGCACGCAAGACGACCGATTAAAGGTTATCCAAAACGACCTCTGCCATCTGGCTCGCCCACTACGTCAAAGCCCGTAATCTGCCTTTCTCCACTGAGGAGGTAAAAGCTATCACCAGGGATTGCCCGATCCGTGCGGAGTGCAAACCGCACTTCTATAGACAAGACAAGGCCCACCTGGTAAAAGCTTCCTGGCCCTTTGAACGCCTGAACTCCCCTCGACCAATTGAAATGAGTACTTCCTCAACGTCATAGACAAATTCTCCTGCTTCCCTTTTGCTATCCCATGCCCTGATATAACCTCCCACACAGTCATCAGAGCCCTGCACAGTGTCTTCACCCTGTTTGGCTTCCCCAGCTATGTCCACAGCGACAGGGGTTCGTCCTTTATGAGTGACGAGCTGTGTCAGTACCTGCTTACAAGGGCATCGCCTCGAGCAGGACCACCAGCTATAACCCCAGGGGGAATGGGCAGGTGGAGAGGGAGAATGCGGCGGTCTGGAAGACCGTCCTACTGACCCTACGGTCCAGGAATCTCCCGACCTCCCACTGGCAGGAGGTCCTCCCCGACGCGCTCCATGCAATTAGGTCCCTCCTGTGCACTGTCACTAACCAGACCCTTCACGAGCGATTATTTGTTTTCCCTAGGGGCACTACCACGGGGGCTTCACTCCCATCTTGGTTGAGGACACCGGGCCCGGGTTCTCCTCCGGAAGCACGTCCGGACACATAAAACGGACCCGCTAGTAGAAAGGGTACTCCTGCTACACTCGAACCCACACTGCGCCTTTATAGAACACCCCGACGGCTGTCAGGACACCGTTTCCCTCCGGGACCTGGCGTCTGCATGATCCACCACAACCACCACCAATGCCGAGGTACCCCTCACACTACACCTCACCCGACCCCCCACGCCCTGTGCCCCCACGCCTACAGGTTTCCTGCACCCCCCTTCGTCCGTCGCACCGGTCAGGAACGAACCTCGGACCGAACCACCCCCGGAGGCCACCCGCAGATCCACACCGCCCGTCACCACTCAGCCACCTGAAGAGGCTGCAACCCCAGTGCTCCACCGATCCCAAAGGACGACTCGGCCACCGGACCGGCTCAACCTGTAGACCCGTCACCCCTGCCGGACTTAATTTCTTTTACAGGGGGTGAATGTGGTGAATGTACATCATGTAAATCACACTGTATAGTATTGTGTTCACACTGTATAGCATTGTGTCCTTGTGGGCTCTGTCTGTGAGCCGTTGCGCGGCTCTGCCTACAGGGGGAGATGAGGAGCTTGTACAGGGCTCCACCCTCGGCTCCGCCCATGGCCCCTCCCACTACCAGAAGTATAATGTGCTGCAGCCTTGTGAGTCTGCCCTCAGTTCTTCTGGTCGCAGGCACGCTCAGTTGTAAGTCTATTAAAGCCACAGTTTACTTCCTGTTGTGTCTCGAGTGAATTGATGGTCACATCACAACCCCCCCCCCCCCCCCCCACCCTCCCGACCTCCTGGTTCCTGTATCCGCTCCAAGTACTGGGGCAGCAGCCACCCCAGTGCTCCTGGGCTGATTGGCCATTTTCAAAGATGGTTACTCACCTCTTCTGATTGCTACAGCAGCCAGCTTCATGTTATTAAATGGGTGTGCTAAAGAGCACCTGTATGACCGCTCATTGGGGAGCCAGTTAGACCACCAGAGGGGGTCCTTCCCATTTATGAGTGGACATTGACCTTCATTGGTGATTGGTTTCTTGCCACATTGCGGCACGATCTGGATCTCACTAACGGGAATGGGTTGGTTAGAACGTAAACTGATTGACGCTCGGCATGGTTTCCAATTCCGGCCTCTTCTGCGATCTAAGCGACTCGAGCGGATTCACACCTGGTGTGACGCGGCTGTTAGATTGCACCCATTAAAATCGATGCAAATTGCGGTTTTCATGGTGCTGTCAGCGCAGGTCGTGTAGCCACCGCTGGTGGTGGGGGACCAGAGCATCGAAAAGGGATTGGCTCAATTCTCCGCCTGATCAGCAGACCCACTACCGGCGGTGGACAGCAGAGAATCCACCCCTGGAGTTCAGTCACAAATTTTCAGCATGCTTCTGTTAAATATTCTTTCTCATAATTATGGGAATCAGAAGTTTACTTTACATATCTACTTGAGCAACTCTTTAATCCTTTAATGGCTGTGGTGTGCTAATTAGAATAGTTGAAGTTGTTCAATAATACATGCAGAGAGGTTCCATCAAAGGGATATGGATAAAAACATTGAACATTTCAATACGTTATCATGTTTATTAATGTGACAGAAACCATGCCAGAAGGAAGAGTAAGCTCAGACTGCAGTGCTTGTAAGAATTATAAAGTGGGAGTCTAAATCTGTGGTACATGCATGATCCATCTGTGGTTCTGCACATATAAAATCTACTTATTAACTCACTTCAATCTGTTGCATCTATTTATGCTCATGCAATTTTTAGAGTAAAATCGGAAGTGAAATAAAACTGCGTTGTTGTTGGCTTGTTGATGAAACTGGCTGGATTAGCAGAAATCGTACGACTTGGAAAATAATAGAAATATGGTAATTATTACCATCGTAACCAGAACGCTAAATGCTTTATCTACCCAAACTTACCTTCCCTCCAACAAAAGTAAGTAGTTTTGAATTTCCTTCCGTCAGCAATTGTTTTCCAGAGTCCCCTTTGTCTCCATGGACGTTAATGAAAACTGTTCCAACAGCACTTGTATTAGCTTCATCTCCAGTATATATGTGAACACTGTATTCCACTTCTAAATTATAAGAAAGAATGCAGTTAGATAGCTTATAAAATGTATAAGGTAAGAATATTGAACATGAAACAGTGCTAATAATTAAGTTATAAAGCATTCATAATGCGGATTTAAAATACAGATTTTTCTAGAACCATGAGATATGTAGAAAGATTTCCCCTGAATTTTACTTTTGTATCCATTCTGCTGGTTTGCTAATCATTATGTATGCAGGGTGGTGTTTCATCGGAGGGTGGTTGGGATCTAATGGGGTTCTTTGGGGCTTGATTTTTTTTAATGGAATCCAAGCAGTACAGAAAGAGGCCATTCGGCCCATCAAATCTGCACCGAGCCTCTACTATAACATTTTCCCATTATATGCTGTTTGAGATTGTAGTTTGTTAAAATCATTAGTCTTAATTCACAGCTACAATATATATATTGAGACCAATCATATTGGAACTCCTGCTTCCTCCCTATAAGACAAACCACAGCGGCTAAATATACTTTGAAAGAAAGCCAGTAGAAATTTGGCTTTCTACTCAGATAGGAGCAGAAGTAGACTATTCGGCCCATCGAATCTGCTCTGCCATTCAATGAGATCATGACTGATCTGATCTTCTCCCTTCTGATCAGGGCCGGGATTCTCCCCTACCTGGCGGGGCGGGGGTCCCGGCGTAGCGGAGTGGCGCCAACCACTCCGGCGTCGGGCCTCCCCAAAGGTGTGGAATTCTCCGCACCTTTGGGGGCTAGGACCGCGCCAGAGCGGTTGGCACCACGCCGACTGGCGGCAAAACCGTCACCAGCGGCCTTTGACGCCCGGCGCCGGGGCTGGCCGAAAGGCCTTCGCCGGTTCGCGCATGTGCCGGTGGTGACGTCACCACTGGCACATGCGCGCTGGGGGATTCTCTTCCGCCTCTGCCATGGTGTACGCCGTGGCGGCGGCGGAAGAGAAAGAGTGCCCCCACGGCACTGGCCTGCCCGCCGATCGGTGGGCCCCGATCGCGGGCATGGCCACCGTGGGGGCACCCCCCGGGGTCCGATTGCCCCATGCCCCCCCCCAGGACCCCGGGGGCCTGCTCGCGCCGCCGATCCCGCCGCCACCAGAGGTGGTTCAAATGTGTCGGCGGCCGGAGAGGCCTCCCAGCGGCGGGACGTCGGCCCATCGCCGGCCGGAGAATCGCCGCAGGGGGCTCACCGCTCGACGTGGCGCAATTCCCGCCCCTGCCAATTCCCGGGTTGCGGAGAATTTCTGCCACGGCGGGGGCGGGATTTTCGGCAGCCCTGGGCGATTCTCCGACCCTGCGTGGGGTCGGAGAATTTCACCCCTGATCTCTGTTTCTCAATCATGTGACATTACATCACCATTACATCATAGAACATAGAACATATAGTGCAGAAGGAGGCCATTCGGCCCATCGAGTCTGCAACAACCCACTTTAGCTCTCACTTCCACCCTATCCCCTTAAACCAATAACCCCATCCAACCTTTTTGGTCACTAAGGGCAATTTAGCATAGCCAATCCACTAACCTGCATGTCTTTGGACTGTGGGAGGAAACGTGAGCACCCGCAGGAAACCCACACAGACACAGGGAGAACGTGCAGACTCCGCACAGTGACCCAGCGGAAAATTGAACCTGGGCCCCTGGCGCTGTGAAGCCACAGTGCTATCCACTTGTGCTACCCACTTGTGCTACCGTGCTGCCCTCAGCATCATGTGCTTCTGATACATCTCTTCCCAAGTCCTTATCTCAATCATATAGATCCAACATCCTCCAACATCTCCCCCTAAGGTCTCAGACAGGGTTAGTCTCTGACATCCCTCGACAAATCTTCCTGATCTTGATCTGATCTCTTTCTGAGATTGAGGACATTCTGTATTCTAACGTTGTGTTGGTATGAATGTCCTTCTGGGTGGCTATCGAACTCTGTCTTATTACTTCTTCTTTATCTTCATCAGGATCTGAGTAGGAAGCCAAATTTTGACTGGCTTTTTTTCAAAGTATATTAAGCCACTGCGGTTTGTCTTTACAGTTCCCTGGTCCATCTTAATTCGATATGATCTCGATTGTGGAGCTCTTATGATTATTATGCCTACTTTCTTTCAGTCCTGTATTCATACTCTGTCCCCAGCCTTCAGCACCGATAAGCCTTGAGTTCAGTGCCTAAAGTTAAAATTACAAAGCTTTTTGTTTGTCAGTTCTTTCTCATGCTGTTTAACCCACTTGTGGTCATTCACGGTAATATTAGGTTTTAGTTTCTGGTGCAGAACTGGGAGTTGTGTTCTCACTCTCCTTTTCATTAACAACTTTGATGGTGAGGAACAATTTTGTAATGGTAAAACAATTTGTAACTCAGAAGAACTAGAACTAAGATCTTCATTCTTATTCATCAAGTCTTTGATGGTTTGTACACCTTAGCTTCTCTGTTAGCCTGAGGATAGCGAATTGAGCTTGTGTGAATTAATCCATACTCTTTTGCAAAATTTTGGAATAATTCATTAGCAAATCGCAGAACATTGTCTCACACCACAATGTCTGGAATGCCATGTGTTGCATAAATTTTCTTCAGTGATTGAATGACTGCTTTCGCAGTGATGCTGTGCAGTCTGTTCAATTCAATCTACCTTGAATAGTAATCAGCTAAAATAAGGAGTACCTTGGGCGCGTTTCTCTGTTTCAGCGACTAAGTGTTGACGCCGGGACTAAATCGGTGGACTTCTATGACAGAAAAATTGGTGTCATTTCCAGAGCAATTTTCAAGAACCATTATTGGGCTAGCACTGGCATCACATGGAACACGATCGATTCCAATGAAAAACGGTGTCCAATTCACCGTGGTCGGCATTGACACTCGAGAGGCTGACAAGCTGCAGCCGCATATAAGCATTCCACTCCCCACACCCACTCAACCCTGCTTACAAAATGGCAGCAAGAAGAGCCGCGCCCCAGTTCACTGGCGCTGAACTCGAGACCCTGCTGGATGCTGTGGAAGGGAGGTAGGCCACCCTGTACCCCGGGGTGGGAAGGAGGTTGCCATTCGCCACCGTGCAACGGACCAGGGCGCAGGTGACAGAGGTTGTCAGCGCCATGGGAAACACGGCCAGAACAGGAAGAAACTGCATGACCTCCTCAGGGCGGCCAGGTTAAGTAGGCAGCACTATGCGCCTGGCACCAACCCCCGTCTCATACACCCGTGAACCCTTTTCCCCCCCTCCCGCACCCGGAGGGCGATCGACCCTCCACCCTACACCACCTGACAGCACCAATACCGGCTGCCATAGCTGGGTGCCTGGCCACGATGGCCTCCAGCTACCCACTCCTATGTTACATTCGTATACTGCCTAACTGCCTTCAACTGTGATTTCTGCCTACCCCCCCCCCCCCCCCCCACACACCCCCACGAGAATGTGGCACACAACCGCGGGGAGAGGGGATAGACCAGAGGGGGACCGCCAGACCCCTCACCGCAGCAGAGCAGCAGGTATGGGATCTGGTCGGTGGACTGGAAAGAGGGCAATCACCAAGGCGGAGGTCGGCATCAGGCGAGCAAGTGAGACCCTGCTGAATTGTGGTGCCCCATGGCACATGTGTCACCACTCCCACCCCAACACCCTCTCCACCCTCACCACCACCCCAACACCCTCCCACCCCACCACCTCCCCACACACCCCCCTCCAACACAACCACCCCGCCACCATCACCCAAGACACCTCTCCACCCCCCCCCCCCAACCACCCCAACCCGTGATTGAATCATGCTGGGTATCTTGTGCCTTACAGGATTTCCAGTAATGAGGCAGGCCCCTCTGGTTACCCCGCACCCGCCCTGACCACAAGGTTTTGGCCATGGGTCTAGATATTCAAGGCCTGGGCAGGTGGTGGCCGAGGCCCAGGACAGGGCTCTGTCACAGACAGCCATATACCTGGGCCACTTGGACATTGGGGAGCGCTGTAGAGTGTGACCCAATCACAGCGGGCCGTGGCTGATGGTGTCGGCCGCATTGTCCGAGCATTGGCTGATGTGGCACAGACCCAGCTGGAGGTGATGCAGTCACTGGTTGATGTGGCAGAGACCCAGAAGGTGGTGTCACAGGTCACAGCATGATGTGTTGCAGTCCCAGACGGAGATGGTCCACTCCCTGTGCTCCATGGCCATGTGCGTTGAGACTCTGGTCGAGATGGGAGCAGGCCTCCAGGACTGGCAGTGTCAGATAGCGGGGGAGCCTCAGGGGGAGCTCTGCTCGCATCCCATCCCATGGAGTAGCCGAGGGGCTATCAGGCACGCAGAGGGAGGAGGTGATGGGACACGTCCTGGTGACTCCTGCAGGGGAGGTGCCTGAACACCACAGCGCCTTGTCTCCCCCCTCCTGTCCCAGGTGCATCTGACAGGCAACAGACATAAAGGGCAGCACCACGTCACCTGGCAGACCCAAGCAGCAGCCGGGTCCATCCAGGCCCGTTCGCCTCAGGACGGCCGCCAAAGGGGATTCAGGTCACAGAGCGGGAATCGCAGCAGGCCTCTCCACTCCTGATGTACCCGCCTGGGGATCCACCTAGCTGTAGCTTGAGAGGCCAGAAAGCCAAAAAGGTTGAGACCAGTTAAGTTGATACATGGGATAGCGATAGGGGTGAAGGCACAAACCTGTTATATGTTCACAGTTGCACAATAAACAAATGTTCACCACGTTTCAACCTACTTCACTGCTCTGTCAGAAAGGTGTGAGGGTTGGGCTGGGTTGGCTGTAGAGAGGGCGCTGGGGGAGGGGGGAGATGGGCAGACATTGGGGTGGGTATGGATTAGAGACCCCAGTTCAGCCAGCACTCAGTGCTCCAATGCCTCATCCACATCCCTCCCCACCCCTCCCCACTTCCCCCGCCTCCCCACCCCACCGGCCCCCACCGGTGGAGGCAGAACATCGCGGAGGCCCCGGAGAATACAAACGCTGTTGTTGAAGCACCGGAGCATGGCATTCTGGCTGGCGCCTTGTACCTACCATGATTTTGGCTTCACGACAGATTCTCCGCCCAATCGCCTTTGCCAATTTTGGAGTCAGCCAAGGCAGAATCCTGTGCCTTTCCTTCAGTATCAAATAATTCTATTTCCGGGTGCCCCCACAGCTTTGATGGAATAGTAGAAGGCGATAGTGGTTCTTTTTGCTCTTGGCTGTTCCCTGGACACACACATGACAGTGAGAAATTATTTCTTCCAGTGAGTAAGTAATGACTGGCCACCAGACTGCTCATGCTCGATATTTTGCTTTCCCTAAGTGCCCTTGATGAAGCCCTTGAATAATATCAACGCAAAGTTTTTTCGGAATGACTAATCTGTCATTACAAATCGGAAATCATCAATGATTGTGAGCTGCTTTCTCTAACAGAAGTACTGCTGTAGTAATGGATTGTTAGGCATATAGCCTCGCCATCCATCCATCGAGACAGTGGACTAAATTTTCCACCCACCCCTTGTAACGTTTTCTGCAGGAGTGGAGGTGGCCCGCAATTCGCTCTCGGTTGGATCTTCCAATCCCACCGCTGTCAACAGGGTTTCCTGGGGAGCCAACAGTAAGGGGTTGCCGCAGGTGGGACCGGAAGATTTGGCAACAGAAAAGGCTGGAAAATCCCACGCAGTATTTTGTTAATTGGGCACGTTCGTCATCTTGTTGTCGTGCTTGTTTTATATCTTGCAGCTTCTTTGCAGTAGCCGTTGGTGTCGAATAATGATCGATGTGGACGTTTTCACCTCCTCAACAAAATGTAAATCCTGTAGATTTGCTCCTTCAACTAGTATCCTCCTATTGTCCAGTACTTCCATTGAATGTACCCTGTTATGGAGTATTGTCTCATTAATCTTCATTTGAACCATTGGATTCTGGGCAGCATTTTCAGAATCTCTTTCAAATTTGAAGAAGTGCTTGTAAATTACCTTGGAAATTCATTTCTGAACGGATATCCGGAATACTCATCAGCAACTTCAGCAAGTTTAACGATTAGCTTGAATTTAAAATATGCATATCTTCTGAGCAAAGAAGATTTATGATTGTCGGTGACATATGGATGTTCAATGATTTCACTATTTTTGTACTTCAATTTTGCCAAGTGTTGGCCAATGGCTTATAGTGTAGTCCCATTTGGGCCCTGTAACTTGAGAGATGATGGTTATAGTGTAATGTACTTAAACCATTCCACTTTGTCAGATCAGTCAGAAATTCCTGCCTGTGTCTAATTTAAATTCTATGGGTGTGATTCTCTGGAAAGATTCCCAAGTGTGGTAGCGAACGGAAATTGCCGCGCGCTTCCCTGCACTTGAAGCGAAACCGGCAACGCAATTCAACTTTAATTGATCCATTTAATGAGGCCTCACGGGCTTCTCGCTTCAAATAACGTTGATTCGCTGGTATGTCGCTCGCCAGCCCGCCTCTAACAAGGTTCAGCAACACTTAAACTGCACTTGCTCAGTCAACCCCAGCCAGTTCGCAACAATGGCGCCGAGGAGACAAACGCCAAGATTCGGGGACGCTGACCTGGAGAGGCTCCTGGACGTGGTGGAGACCAAGAGGGATGTCCTGTTCCACCGGGGTCTCAGAGGGAGAGCCACAAGGCAGCCCGTGCTGCCTGGGATGACGGCAGTCATTGGTTCCAACAGTACGACGCTGGCCAAGGGGACTGGCCAGCAGTGCAGGAAGAAGGTCAATGACCTACATCGTGCAGCTCGAGTGAGTAAACACCAAAGTCGCCCAAAGGGAGGATCCACCACCCCCGCAACTCTCCAAGTGACCCCCAATCCTCCTTCCCCCTCCCCCCAAAATCCCGCCTTCATACCTCCAGCCCCACCACTGAACCGCGCATGTGGCTAATGATGTACTCACTGTGTCTCCTCAGGAAAAGCTCTCCCACAATCGGCGGGAGAGGGCCAGACTGGCGGAGGGGTGCCGGTGATAAGAATCCTCACCTTCTTTGAGGAGCAGGCCCATGGAGGTAACTGGGGTGGCCGAGGACAGATTGGGCACCCACGCAGAGGCTGGCGGATGCCGCAGAGTTGAGGAACCATCAGGCTCCACGCGGGGGACCTGTCAAACATGAGTAGTGATTGCCTTACTGACTGACCCATATTTCTCACCGACCACACGCCCATTCTCCTGCAGGTCCTCCAGCTAACAGAGCTTGCCCATCCTGGGTGGCATCCTTTCCTGACTCCGAGGAAAACACCTCGGAGGAGAGCTTGGAAGATGTCACTGTGATCACGGCACAGCTGTCATCCCCACCCTCCACCAACGCATATACACGCACCTTTGTGGGAAATGTTCGTGGTCAGGCTTCTGGTTGGTAAGAACCACACTGCTGCTGATGTAATCAGGTGGAGGCCCCAGGTGAGACAGCAGTCCAAGGTCTGCTGGATCCCAGGATCCAGCTGAGTCCCAGCCTGATGCTGACGTTTGGAAGTGGGTTACCCGGAGCTCATGGAGATGATAGGGAGCGGCCGGGACGTTCAGAGGGAGATGTCAGCATCACTCCAGCAGATCCATAGCCGCTTGGAGGAGCCCCAGAGGCTATGGGCGCAGGAGATGGTGCTGGCAGTGAGGCTAATACTGCTGGGGAAGTGACCACAGTGGAGAGCCTGGTGCACAACGTCAGCACCATGAGTGAAGATGTCCAAGATATCGCATAGTCGGCCATAGCTGAGGGTCTCGGCAGAATGTCCGACTCGCTGGGGGATGTCACCCAGCACCAGGCCAACATTAATGAGGTTCTGCGGGACATGTCCTGCTCTCAGATGGGAATGGTTAAGGTGTGGCTGGGCTTGTCCCAGTCGCAGGTGGGCATGGCTGAGGTGCTGCAGAGCATGGCCCAGTCACTGAGGAGCACCGCTAAGGCGTCAAAACTATGGCACGGAATATGGGGAACCACCAGGGCTGACAGAACCAGATGATGCAGGGGCAGCCGGGGCTCGAACCAGCTGCCCTCCTACCCAAGGTGAGCCCCCGGGCTCTATGAGCACCGATTGGGAGGAGGCGCTGGGTGCCAGGCCCCACCCGTCCCATGGAGTGGCGACATTGACCTCCAGCTCCCCAAGTTCCAGCCCTCGGACGAGGCTGCGTCTCACAGTCAGCAGACGGGCCAGTGTGGTATGGCTGTGCCTGTGCTGCTGACAAGTGCGGCGGGGCCCTCTGGCCCCAGAGCCTGCCTGCCAGGAGCATCGAAGGCCATGGGAGGAGGTAAGCAGCTGGCTGCCTCCACCTCTAATATGCATCCTGGGGAAATACAAAGATGTAGTGGTAGAGCTAGGAGGGCCAGGAACGCTAAGGGTCACTGAGGACACCTGATAGGGGGGGAATGTAGGTAGAGGGTGGGGGGGGCGGGGGGGGAGGGGGGGGGGGAGGTGGCACCATCAGGGTATGGGGTATTGTACAGCACATTAAACACCATTTTGCACAACCATTACGATGCCTCGATCACTTTGTTTCGCAATGCGGACTGACCCCTGGACCCTTTGCCCAGACCTCCAGACATCCCCCCCTCCACGTGGCTCTCACCCAGCCTCCAGCTGTGGACATGTCCCCGGAGCTATGTTCCATCCCCTGGATATTCAGATGTTGGCTTCTGCGTGTGTGGTGTTGCCTCCAAGCACAGTGTTCAGGCATTAAGGTGTGATTGAGATGCTGGACAATGACTCCCATATGCTACATGGCCCGCCCACCCATGGGCATGTGTCAAGTGCTCATTTAACTACGATTGCCAATTCCCCATTAGCGACAGTTTGCAGCCGCACGGCCAGAGGCCTCGGCAGTCGATGGGGATTATGGGATGGGGTTGGGATCCAGTGGTTGGTATGGTGGTACTGCGAGCAATTGCCCCCCCCGGTTGCCCCCTAGCATCTCCATCCCGACTCCCGACCCCAATGGCGGCCCACCCATGCGGAGGGACCCCCATCCCACGCCAAACGCTGGGGTGGCAATCACAGCACCCCCGGGATATTTGCCTGTGAGCAAAGGTTGCTACTCACCTCCTCGGCTCCCCACAGAAGCCCTTCCGCCAGGTTCCCGTTTTTCAAAAAGAGTACTAATCGGTGCCCAGCGTGACCACTTGCTGGGGAGGCCGCTGAATGTCAGGAGGCCATTGGATATGGGGTGGCTCTCATTGATTGTATGGAAATGGGGCTTAAGTGGTGAGAATTGGTTTCGCGCCACGCTATGGCGAGATCCCGATTTCGCCTAGGGGAGCATCGCAACCTGTTTGCCGCCCAGCGAGGATCTCGTTTTTGGCCTCTTCCGCTATTCACCGGCCTCGTTACGCTTGAGCGAGAGCGCAACAAGGCCGGAGAATCGCGCCCTGCGTGACATTTATCCACTTCACGTTTATTACTCCAGCATTTATTTTCATTTTATTTACTTCCCATGGAAAGTTATTTCATCTCTTTATTGTTGTTCCACTTCTTGAATGTGTTCAGGCCTTCGTATTTTTTACTATTTTTTCAGATTGTCAGCAATTTAGATTGGCAGACTTTTTGCAAAGGCACTCTGCTACCTTGGCTGCCTTTCCTCTTGCTCATGCAGGTTTTCCCACCACACCAAGAGCATTTCAAGATGGAAGTTGGCACACTTTTCCCCATTGTCATGGGTCTCTTTGGTGTGTTTTCCCTCTTATAGCCTACATACTGAACGGCTTCACTCATTTTATTCTTTGGGACCTTGCCTTCTCCGTGAACAAAAGCTCTATTTTGTTTTCTGATCACAGTTTGTCTTGCAATTTATACTGCCTTGACTAAAGTTAAATTTCTTATCAGTTGCAGGAGATCTGATAGAACTTCACCTAAAGGAATTCACCCATGAATGAAAAAAACATCAGTGTGCCTGCCATTGTGTATTATCAAGAAGGTGCATTGCAAGAATTTGCAAAAGCTTCTTTGGTAGCATCTCTCAGACCTGTTTCTTCTACTACCTCGAAAGACAGACACAGTATGTGTAGAGGAATAAAACTTCAATGGTCCCCTCCAAGTCACCCACACCATTTGACCTCAACATATATCACCGTTCCTTCATTGTTATTGAGCCAACTTTCTAAAATTCCTTCCTTAACAGCATTGTAGTTGTACCACTGCAGTTGTTCGCAAAGGCCCACTATAATCTTCACAACTACCTCTGTTCCCACCACTGCTGAAGCTCTCATTCTTGCTTCCATCTCCATTAACCTCAGCTTCTTCAAAGCCTTCTTCACTGGCTTCACAAGCTTTTTCTAATGTAATCATCATAATTCTGATCTCCGCTCCTCTGGATCCTATCCCAGGGTTCTGCTAACCTATCATATTGTCCCGATGAAAAATATTCCAAAATCATCATCTTCGTTACCAATCTTTCCATGCTTTGTTTCCCCTTTATCTGCAACTTCCATCTGTCCTACATTTCAGATTATACCCTCCACGGTCTGATCTCCCCTCCCTCTATTGATGGCGGACCCACTGCTATTACACATTTCCAAGCTGAAATTCTGTTCCTGAGTCACGCCACCTTCCGAATACCTTCAAAAATTATTTCTTCAACTTTATTGCTTATTTTTCCTCACACTTTCCCAACTTTCTTGCAATTTCTGCTCATGAATACTTCTGAATATTTCTCTATTGAATTTATAAAACTGCTAATGAACACACATGCAGGAGAACCACATGTGCACCAATACATGTTTCTTTTCCTAAGAATCGGCCACTTGGAACTATAGAATGCATGTGAAAACATAGTTGCAGTGAAACAAATTTGGGTAAAATTTTCTCAGTATTCAGAATCAACAGAGAGCTTTGTTCACTGACCCATTCCTATTGATGCCGTGAAGATACACTCCCCATAATTACCCATCCATACATTTCGCCGAACACAATACAGAGAGCTCATGTATTCCTAAATTACTCGGTCACCACAAGCAGTATGAACTCAAAAATATTGGCTGTTATATAATCTACAATCAACAGTGCATCACAAGAGATATTTCACGGCTTTAAGAAACAAATGGAAATTATTTAATTTCTACTATTCAGTATAAAGGCACGTCAATTAGCCAGTATAAAATGGAGCAGAGGGGAAGTCTGATAAAACTGAAAGGGAAATCCCACTCAATAGAAAACAACCAAGTACATCACTAAAAGGCAAACTGGCCAACATCTGGTTGATATTCGATATTTCTACTTCATAGATATGCAAGGAAAAATTTAAATTTTGAGTGCATGATTCAAATGAATGAATCCTATTCATTCTTAATTCAGTTTGTCTCCTTGATTGTTATGCTCAAATAAATAAAACAATATTTTAAACAATTTGCTGGTACGTGCTTGCTAGCGGTTGATGACAAAAAGTTAATTATTGCAGAAATAAAGGGTGGGATTCTCTGACCCCACGCCAGCTCGGAGAATCGCCGGGGGTCGGTGTGAATCCCACCGCCGCCGGCTACTAACGTGAATCGCGCCACCCGCCTCAGAGAATGTCGAGGACTGGCGCGACGCTATGGGCTCCAGGGCCGCCCGGATTTCCCGGCCCGCGATAGGTCGAGCGGCCGCCCGTTTTAGGCAGACCCTGCTGGCGTAAATTAGAGCTGGTACTTGCCGGTGGGACCTGGCTCTGCGGGCAGCCTTGGGGGGGGGGGGGGGATCTGGGCCCGGGGGGGGCGCACCCACGGTGGCCTGGACCGTGATCGGGGCCCACCGATCCGCGGCCGGGCCTGTGCCGTGGGGCACTCTATTCCTCCTTGCCGGCAGGTGTACTGGTCCGCGATGGCTGGCCCGGAGATGAACCCCCCCCCCCCCCCCCCCGCGCATGCGCTAGGATGACGCGAGCACATGCTGGTGCTCCCGCGCATGCGCCAACTCGCGCCGGCAGGCGGAGGCCCTTCGGCACCGGTTGGTGTGGCGCAAAGCCCCTTCCGCGCCGGCCGGTGCAAACCACTCCAGCGCTGGCCTGGCCCATGAAGGTGTGGAGGATTCCGCACCTTCGGGGCGGCCCAACGCCGGAGTGGTTCACACCACTCCTTTGCGCTGGAGTTGCCCGCCCCACCAGTTTCCGAAGAATGCCGCCCAAAAAGTTTGGCAGCTTGTTAATGCTAAAAAACTGAGAAACGATAAATAGTCTTTCCTTATTATTTATTCCTTAGTCTGTTTCTCCCTCCATTCTGGATATCTCTGACATCCTTTTTTTTGACAATTCTCTGGAACACATACATTTATATGAGAAAAGAACTTCCATGATCTGTTGTGCCTTATTGACATTTTCCTCAACTTAAAGCATCAAGATGTTTCAAATTTATGACACTTTTCTATTTCCTCTGGGGGGAAATCTGAAACGTATATGGGTTGTCATTTTTAGGGAAATTTTCAATTGTCAACTGCCCATTTCTTTGCCTGTGAAAACAGGCCATGAGCAGAGAAAAATCCAATGGGTGCCCTGGACACCCACTTTCTCTTTGCTTCATTCAATTTTCAGTCAATTCTTTAAACTGGCACGAGGCTGCAGACAGGGTTATATTTGTTTGTTGTGGTGAAAAAAAAAATTATTTGGATGTTCATGCCTGGCATTATGTTTTGGGTGTAGAAGTGTGGATGTCGATTGCATTATTGTTGGCTTACCTAGATATAACTTGAGGCAACAATGTTAAATGAGCCTTGTCAGTAATATAGCTACTCCCCTGCACTTGGAAATTAAAAAAAAAATGAATTTATGGGAGATGGTGGCACAGTGCTATTGTCAGTAGACTAGTAATTCAGAGACCCAGGGTAATACTCTGGGGACATGGGTTCAAATTCCCACCAAGGCAGATGGTGACATTTGAATTAAATAAAAATCTGGAATTAGAAGTCTAATGACGACCACAAAACCATTGTTGATGTTTGTAAACACCCATCTGGTACACTATTGTCCTTTAGGGAAGGAGATCTGCCATTCGTACCTGGTCATGTGACTCCAGACACACAATGAATTTTTAAAACTATTACGGGATTTGGGTGTCACTGGCCAGCATTTATTGCCCATCCCTAAATGCCCTTCAGGTGGTGGTGAGCAGCCTTCTTGAACCGCTGCAGTCCCTGAGGTTAGGTATACCCACAGTGCTGTGAGGGAAGGAATTCCAGGCTATTGACCCAGCGACAGTGAAGGAGCAGCGATATAATAGTGAGAAATTTCCATAAGTCCTTCTCCCGCTCTTATTTTCTATATTTCTATTTTAAGTCAGGGTGGCGAGTTACTTGGAGGGGAACCTCCAGGTGGTGGTGTTCCCAGGTATCTGCTGCTCTTGTCCTTATAGATAGTAATGGTTGTGCGTTTGGAAGGTGCTGTCTAAGCTACCTAGGTGAGCTCCTGCAGTGCATCTTATAGGTGGTACACACGGCTGACATTGTCCCTTGGTGGTGGAGGGTTTGTGGAAAGGGTATAAATCAAGCGGGCTACTTTGTTCTGGATGGTGTTGAGCCTCTTGAGTGTTGTGGGAGCTGCATTCATCCAGGCCAGTGGAGAATATTCCACTACACTCCTCACGTGTGCCTCATAGGTGGCGCACAGGCTTTGGGGAGCCAGGAGATGAGTTACTTGCTGTGGGATTCCTAGCCTTTGATCTGCCCTGGTACCTACAGTATTTATATGGCTAGTCCAGTTCGGTTTCTGCTCAATGATAGTGGGATTCAGCGATTGTAATGCCATTGAATGTCAAGAAATACATGTACGAAGCGCAAGACCCCAATCTAGATATCGGACACGATTTAATGGCCTTGTCACGCCTAACTTGGTGTTGGGGTGAAGCTGTTGAATCTCGACGCTCGAAACGCCTTGCGAGATTTAATGGAGTCTCATACTGCTAGGGCCCTAGGTGGCAGCAGCAGGTTGACAGAGCATTGCCAGTGTGCCAGTGTGCTCGGGTTCCAGGTTGGCACTGCCAAGAATTGTGCTGGGAGACCTTATCAGGTGGAGGGGGGGAGGGGGTGAGGGGCTTTCCCAGGGGGAGGTTGAGGAGAGGAAGGGAGATTAAAAATGGATGGGGGGAGATTGGGGCAGCCAAGCAAAATGTCGCCCTGATCAGCGAGGAGCCTTTCCTGCTGGGCTCGCCAGCAGGAAATTATGCAAACGCAGCTTCAGCAGAGAAAAACTCCCCAAGGCCATAAAACGGCAAAGTACAATTGAACAGTGGGATGGGATGTTTCATGGTGCTGCAACTACCGAGAAACACTCCGCTAAACGCACTGAGAAACCGGACATAGATTTATTTTCCAGTTAAATCGCGCCCATCATTTTAGTTCCTCTCATAATTCCACTTGATTTCCTTGAAACCAATGGAATTGCTTAAAGTAATATTGCGGACAGATGGTGAAAAATTTGTGCTCTCTGCGATCATTATTAAATCTCATGAGGGTGTGTAGCCAATGAAAAGTGGGAGTTGTGTGGTCAAGATCTAGGCCAATATGTCTCACTGCATATAAATAAGTCACTTCACCCGGGACAGCATTATAAAACTTGATTCTCTTCATTGCCAGCGCTAAATTAAAGGTCCTTTTCTTTTGATTAGTGTTTGATTAGTGAACCTAAAGTGAGGGCAAACCTGAATTAATTTATTTTCATGAAAGAGTATGGAAATAATGCAGATTCAAAATTGTTCTGCAATTAATCACAGGCTTTCTGCTAAATTTGGATCTTTTGATTCATTGTCAGAGTGAAGGGCCACTTGGAACCTATCGTGGCATACATAACTTCTCAAGAGGCAGCATTTCATTTCCTGAATCCCAACTCTCCAATGACAATATTTATTGATGTCTTGTTTTAATCATTTTCACAAGGCAATTGAGTTGCCGTTATTCTGTTATATTTATTAAGATGTAGTGCATTTAGCGCAGGAATTCAGACACAATACTGTACTGCCGATCGAAGCATTGTTAACTGAAGAATAGATAAACTATAACCAAATGCTGTGTAAAGCTATTCATTTTTCTTTCAAAAATGAACCACAAAGCAATATTCTTTGCTATGACTACAATTTTTCCATCATTTTTTGCTATCATTCCTATCATAGGAACAGAGGAGCAGGACAACATCATTCAGCTCCACCATTTAATATGGCCATGGTTGGTCATCCACTTCAATGCCTTTTCCCCCACACTGTCCCCATATCGCCTATGTCATAAATATTTCTGATTGCGATGGCTGGTTTAGTGCAAATTTTACCAAATTATCAATATTTCAAGCTGTGAAACCACACCATCACAAACTGAGGACACTGTGCTGTGTGTTAAATGGAATAGATACAGAACAGTAAAATGAGAGCAAAATACTGCGGATGCTGGAAATCTGAAATAAAAACAGAAAATGTTGGAAAAGCTGAGCAAGTCTGGCAACACCTATGGAGAGAGAAACAGACTTAATGTTTTGAGTCCGTTGGACTCTTCTTCGGATCTAAACAGTGGGAGATAAGTGATGGATTTTATCCTGCAATGTGATCTCCTCTGCATTGGGGTGATTAAACACAGACTAGGTGACCACTTTTGCAGAATACCTTTGCTCACCCTGCAAGCATGACACTAACCTTCCTGTTACTTGTTATTTCAACTCACCATCTTGCTCTCATGCCTTTGGCATGCTGCAATGTTCCAGTGAAGGCCAACACAAACTGGAGGAACATAACCTCATTTTCCAAGTGTGACAGCCTTCTGGACATAACATTGAATTCAGACCATGAATTTTCTCTTCCATTGCGACCCCTTTTGTTGAATCAATGTTTTTCCCCCACCCCCTTCCTCCCCACATGGCGATCTGTCACTTGTGGCTGACTGATCCTTTGTCTCCTTCACCGTCATGGCGGGATCCCGATTTTGCCTACGGGAATTGGCCAGTTGCGTCGCAAACTGTTTTGCACCTGGCGTGCTTCACGTTTTCGTCCTCACTGCCCTCACTTTGCTCGAGCGAGAGCACAAGGCCAGAGAATCACACCAAATGTGTCATCCTTGCTGAACTTGGAACCTTCCCTGGGAAGATTTGGTGACATTAAACACTCACGCTGAAAAAAGAGTTTGCTTCTTTACTTGTCACATAACAACCTCCATTTGTCTCCATTTGCCTCTATCCCGTCACTTTTCTTCCCTTTTTCTTCCATCTGTCTCCCTTTCCCCTGTTCCCTTACTCTGAGAGTAAGACCGGTACCACCTCTAACATCTTTCAGTTATGACAAAAGAGCATTGATCGGAAATGTTAATTGTGTTAAACTCTCGACAGACACAGCCTGACGTGCTGATCATTTCCAGTATTTTCAGCTTTTATATCAAAAGGGCTGTGTGATTGACTGGATGCCCCAAAGGTGAAGTGACCAGAGGGGTGCATCCAAGGCAGGTACTGGAGTACACAAAATAGCAAAGTGTGTTCCAGTAAGAAAGATGGTTTTCATACCTTGCATTATACATGCAGGCTGCGCAAACAAGGAACAATGTATAAAATGTTTATTGGACTCCAAAATATAGAAGCTTAGTTTCTGTGCAAGTCATCCAATTGGTGGGAACAGGTTACACTTGGGAAAAGTGACAGAATTTTGACTGCTACATTGCATATATGCAACTTAAATAAAAGTTAACATTTGGGTCTCAAATTTGACAGTCAGCACTTGTCACAGACAATTAGTTCAACTGCCAGACAAAAAAGTACAGTTCGTAGCAGTAAGTGGTTTTACAAAATATGCAGAAAAAGTGATGTGGAAGATGATATGCACATATATGATAAACTGCTGCTAATGGATAACAAAGAATTAACAAAATAAAATGCAATAAGACTATCAACTGCTAATAATATAGTAGCACAGAAAGTTAGATAGGCATTTTCTTACCAGGAAGAGGATCTTCCAAAGGATTCAGCGCAGGGAGCTCCTTGCTTTGAATGTCAGTCGGCTTAACCCACCAATTAAATGTGAACCATAGCTCCTCCTTAGTGGCAGCACATTTCATATTGATGGAATCTAATTTCCATGGCTGCTGCAAGCCATCAGGTTTGGGAGTGACACGAAGCTTGTAAACTAACCCCACACCTGCCAATTCAGCCTGCAAGGTAAATGCAGAATTGATTCAAACCTTTAAAGAAAATCAACGTGAATTAGCAAGAGGAACACATAAATATTTAGATACAGAGGGAATGGCTTTTCCTTTTGGCTCAGCAGGTTTTTCATCAGTAGTTGAGCCACAGCATCTGGCCCATGTTGAATTAGCTGATCTCAGTTTGGGTAGTGGTAAGGGTTTTAAGTTTGTCATTGGCGGCCTCTGGATGAGGGAGGGGAAGAATCAATGTTCTTGGTCTTGATTGTTATAGAGTTCTCCCTGCTTGTGAGTCCGCACCAATTGAGACACGGAAATGTTATAGCTCTTCTGGCTGAATTGCCTGCCAACACTCATTACTGAGGTTCACACATGGATAACAGTAACTTGTGCCAGCTGTTGATGAATGGCTAATCTGGCAACTGTATCCCAGTTAGTAGTCAACAGCTTCAGGAGAGAAACATGGGAAGAAAATATAAGAGAGAAAAATGTGTATTTCACCTTAACTTGTGTTGTTTCATCTGCAATACCAACTGTGAACTTCCTCTGACCATCTTTCCCATAGACAGTAATTAATATCTGCAGCAGACCAGAATTACTTTTCACATCTGAACTTGTGATGTTTATGATCCAGATATCCGATGAATGCTGCAATCCACCCTTGGGGCTGACAGCAAGTCTTTCACCTACAGGCAAATTCAAATTTAATTACCAGTTTTCCATTGACAATTTCATATGGCTTAAATTAATTTAAGTTCATCGGATTTAACCAGAATCAAATAAGAGCTCGTCCCAAAACATTAATTGCTTTCAGCTGTGAATTCACATCATTTTATTTTTAATTTCAGATTTTCAGGCTAGCCATTGTTTCTTTCAATTTCAGTCAAAATTTCCTCCCTTGACTAATTTTTGTGAGTGCTTGCTCACATCGACTTGTCATTGTTAAGGTTATCAAATAGAGGAATAAAAATCCCCAGGAATCTTTTCTTTTACTAATTTATGGGATGTGGGTATCACTGGCTGGGCCAGCATTTATTGCCCATTCCTTGTTGCCCTTCAGAAGGTGGTGGTGAGCTGCCTTCCTGAATTGCTGCAGACCCTGAAGTGTACATACAACCACAGTGCTATAAGGAAGGGAGTTCCAGGCTTTTTATCCAGTGACAGTGAAGGAAGCGATATATTTCCAAGTCAGGATGGTGAATGAATTGGAGAGGAACTTCCAGGTGGTGGTGTTCCCAGATGTCTGCTGCCTTGTCCGTCTAGATGGTGGTGGTCGTCGGTTTGGAAGATGCTGTCTTGGGGGCCTTAGTGAGTTCCTATAGTGCATCTTTACATAGAATTTACAGTGCAGAAGGAGGCCATTCAGCCCATCGAGTCTGCACCAGCTCTTGGAAAGAGCACCCTACCCAAGGTCAACACCTCCACCCTATCCCCATAACCCAGTAACCCCACCCAACACTAAGGGCAATTTTGGACACTAAGGGCAATTTATCATGGCCAATCCACCTAACCTGCACATCTTTGGACTGTGGGAGGAAACCGGAGCACCCGGAGGAAACCCACGCACACACGGGGAGGATGTGCAGACTCCGCACAGACAGTGACCCAAGCCGGAATCGAACCTGGGACCCTGGAGCTGTGAAGCGATTGTGCTATCCGCAATGCTACCGTGCTGCCCAAATCTTGTAGATGTTATGCACGGCTTCCACTGTTCACCGGTGATGGAGGGGGTGAATGTTTGTGGTACCAATCAAATGGGCTCCTTTGTCCTGGATTAGGACAGACTTCTTGAGTATTGTTGGATTGCACCCATCCAGGCAAGTGGAGGGTAGTCCATTACACTGCTGACTTACTACCATTACTACAGCTCAGATTTTAATATAATGGGTAAAGAATGGGGAATATTATGGCCAGATGCCTAATTTCCATGCTGCTCGATTCCACAATCCATTGACTTAAATGGAGTCCAAAAAGGTGCAAAGTGAGCATCCAAATACATATACCCCTGTTCCTGTTGGGTATGTTAATTAAAACAGGAGCATTTGGCATCCCTCACGTAAATTTAATATTCCCATTTGTTAATTCACCATCTTTCTTAGTTGAGAATGGCTAAAATGCACATTACTTGGCAAGGATATTGTGGGCAGAATCTGACTGCCTTACTCTCTGGAGCAATGGTCCATTTCTGGGTTGCAAACCTGACCTCCTGTGTAGCGAGCCTTCCAGTCGATCTCTGCTAGAGCCAACCAATTAAGAACATTCCTCTGAGTTTACCATTCAGTTAGAAGGAGCAGACAGGATGATGCTGAAACATCAATGAAGGATCTCTACATAAAGGAATCCCGGCAGAACATATGGTAGCAGCACTGTGTTGTGTGTTCCACTCAGTGAGAAATAGATGGAAGGCGCGCGATGGCTGCATAAGGTTCATGGATGCATTCCTGAAGGTAATGCTGGAAGCAAGTCAGGACATGCAGAGGAGTCTTGCTTTGCAGAGGGCACATGAATAGGCCAGCCAGCCTCACCAAACAGGCTTGGCTTGAGGTTGCAGAGGATATCAATAACTGAAGTGTTGTGCAGAAGATGTGGATGGAATGCAGTCTAACTTCCTAAGGTCTGACATAGTGTGTGCCCTACAACACCCGGCTACCAGCCATTGCTCTCTCACCTCATAATCACTCATCCGCACCAGTATCATCTCTGCCACACATAACCACCTCCCCAGACTCCTCAAGTCTCCATTTCAATGGCCAGCACTAAAGCTCACCCTCAACCTGAAGCCCTCTCACTCCCCACCTCAGTAGTTCCCCTCAGATGTCTTATCAACATTCCAATCAATCACTCATTTCCCCATTGTCCTAACTTCTGTCTTTTTTCATTACAGGAGAAAAGAGTCATGGAGCGGCAGAAAAGTGGACGTGGAGCTGTATTCATGGCCATCTGATGGCAATGGAGGAGGATGGTCTGGAGATCAACAGGGTGGCAGGTGGTTATGAATTGAGCGATGCGGGTGGCACAGAGACCTGGTGAAAGCATTAGATATGCACTGCCACTTCGCATACACCTGTCGCTCATGATGAATTGATATTGCAAGTATATAAAACCATCAAGATTGACACAATGCTAAGTTAAAACCCTATTTCTCTTTCATGCAGCACCAACGCCTGTCTTTCATCTCATGTAGATGCATTGATGGGACCACATTAGGAGGAGATGAGGAATGAGGCATTGGTGTCCCCCGGACAACAGCATCACTCTGGGGAAACACCATGGGCGGGATTCTCAATTCCCCGAAGCCGATTTTGTAATTGGCGATCGGGCGGACAATCCCTTTTTACGATGGAATTGGGGGCTCTGCCCCCTCCAAAACAACGTCATCGAGCAGCACACCACAAACCATTGGGACGGCCTCAGGACGTTACCTGAAGACCCTCCCTCAATGCTCTGCCCCCGATGGGCCGTGTTCCTGACCACGCAGTTGTCTTGTGGTCTCAATGATTGGGCCCCCGGCGTGGCAGCTACAGTCTGTGTCCATCGCCACCAACAGTCGGGTGGGAGCCTTGCTGCTGGCTGGGGGAACTTTGGCGAGGGCTGGAGGCACTGGTGGGACTGGCCCGAGGGTGGCAAGGGGGTATCCAGGGGGGTACTATCTGGCAGGTCGGGTCTGCGCACGTCTGACACCATGTTGGACAGCGCAACCGCTGCAGGTCGTCGCTGTGCGCATGCGCGGCCACGGACCCGACAATTCTCCAGGCGTTTATATCAGGAAGACTGTGAGTTTAACGTGGCGCGGCTGCCAGTCCCTCACCGGTCGGAGGATCAGTTCTGCGGCCTTGCTGCTGTTTCCCACGTAAAATGCCACGGATCCTCCAGACATAGCCCCAAAATCGGAGAATCCAGCCCATGATCTTTGCACTCCACCTGCACAGATACACACACTTCAGTGGGGTCAGTGTCACGGAAAGCTCAGATAAATGGTGAGGAATACATTACATATCAGCAAGAGATAATACTAGGAGCTTGTGCCAGCATGGAGAGTTCCCATCAGAGATCTGAGGATATATTGAGTTTTGCACAGCTGGATACAGATGATGACCCTCAAGATTTATATACAAAATGGTGGAGCAGCAATGGGAAATATGAGGGCATATGTCAGAATTTTCAGAGGTGGTGGACGTTCTTGTGTGGAAGGTGAAGGTGTGAATCTCAAATATGAGTGCTATGATATCTCAGGCATTTGCATCATGCCCACCCAATTGAACCAATTTCATGAAGCATCATACAGAGCAGACCAACGAGTGGCAAATGGCCCAAAACAATGGCCTTCACATCATGGCTGCAAAATATTCATAAAGAATTTCTTTGATGACAGACCACAACATATAACAGCAGCCAAATGCTCTTGCATTCTTGGTTAACAGGAAAGTGGTGGGCCCAATATTCATGGACAATGGCAGTGGGGATTCGTCTCAATCCTCCCATCGGTCCTGACCCATGCCTTCAGTCCCACTGACAGATCTGCACTGTCTGCATCCTGGCCTCTTAACCAAGGCTACAGGCTGGACAGTCTTTCTTTCATGAGCCTTCACAAGATCCAAATGCCAGAGGATGTCTGTCACATACATCCCATGTGTCAAAGCAGTGGAGGTTGAGCAGTCTATGAGAAATTAGCTACATGCCTAGCCAATTTGTATAAATAATCAGCTTGAAATAGGTAAAGGATTTGTTACTGCTGTAAATATGTTTTACCGGGAACTGCTTAAGGTTTCATTTCCATGGAAACAAGGCTGATGGGATAATTAGTCTTAGGTAAAGATAGCTAGCCCATAAAAGGGCCACAGACAGGCAAGTCTTCACAATAGCGGGGGAGAGAAACTGTTAGATACTTGAAATAAATAACTATAGTAAAAAAAAACTGTGTTCGGCTTTTCATTTAATTTTGCTGAATCAGGATGCTTGCTGAAGTAAGTGAGTTTCTTAATGTGCGAACGTAGAAGGAAAATAACTTTAGTGAACAACACCATGGTTCAATAATGTAATAAAAAAGATGAACTGAATGGTCATTATGAGCAGTAGCACCTGGGTGACCACGTGGCAGTGCCAGGTTGCCAGGCTGGCATTTTTGCGCGGGTGCAATTGGGCCGGAGGTCCCCTCCGTGGATTTTGGGGGAGGTATGGGGTGGGGGGGGGGGGGGGCGGGGGGAGAAGACCCTCCCATAGAGCTTTTAGGGCTGGGTGGGGGAGGACATGGGTCACTTTGGGGGCCTCAGAGATTGGGATGCCATTTTTTTTAGACCTCTCGCTACACTGGAGAATTCCAGCGAACAGAACGCCCCAGTGTACAAAATTGGGCTATGTGTGGCCTTGGCCACGCTTTCCCCATTCAGGCCCCTTGTACAACGTGGGTCGTGATGAATAGCCAATTGTTTCTTGGCACTGCAAGTGCTGGGAAACACGTGGCTAAACACGTTCGCCAGGGGACTTTGTTCCCTTTTGGGAGAATCGCGCCCATTGAATGCAATTCAATGGTTCGATTCCCGACTTGGGTAACTGTCGGCGTGAAGTCTGCACGTTCTCCCTGTGTCTGCGTGGATTTCCTCCGGGTGCGCCTGTTTCCTCCCACAAATCCTGAAAGATGTGCTGTTGGGTGAATTGGACATCCTGGGCGGGATTCTCCCATACCCGATGGGGTGGGGGGTCCCAGCGGGATGGAGTGGCGTGAACCACTCCAGCGTCGGGCCGCCCCAAAGGTGTGGAATCCTCTGAACCTTCAGGGGCTGGGCTGGCGCCGGAGTGGTTTGCTGGCTGGCTGGCGTGGAAGACCTTTGGCGCCGCACCAGCTGGGGCCGAAGGGACTCCACCGGCCGGCGTTGGTCCGCGCATGCGCGGGAGCGTCAGCGGCTGCTGACATCATCCCCACGCATGCCCAGGGGGGGGGATTCACCTTCACGCCGGCCATCGCGGAGGCTGACATGGCCGGCGCGTAGGAAAACAGTGCCCCCACGGCACAGGCCTGCCCGTGGCTCGGTGGACCCCGATCGCGGGCGAGGCCACCGTGGGGGCACCCCCCGGGGCCAGATCGCCCCGCACCCCCGCACCCCAGACCCCAGAGCCCACCCGCGCCGCCAGGTCCCGCCGGTAAGGGACCTAGTCCAATTTACGCCGGCGGTACCTGCATATTACGAGCGGGACTTCGGCCCATCACGGGTCGGAGAATCGCTGGGGGGGGGGGGGGGGGGGGGGCAAGCAGCTCAACAGATCATTCAGTACATGGAAGAAAATACATGAGAATACATAATAGGGCAACACAAGATATACAATGTAACTACATAAGCATTGGCATCGGTTGAAGCATACAGGGTGTAGTGTTAATGAGGTCAGTCAATAAAAGGGTCATTTAGGAGTCTGGTGACAGTGGGGAAGAAGCTGTTTTTGAGTCTGTTCGTGCGTGCTCTCAGACTTCTGTATCTCCTGCCCGATGGAAGAAGTTGGAAAAGTGAGTAAGCCGGGTGGGAGGGATACTTGATTATGCTGCCCGCTTTCCCCCGGCAGCGGGAGGTGTAGATGGAATCAATGGATGGGAGGCAGGTTCGTGTGATGGACTGGATGGTATTCACGACTCCTTGCGGTCCTGGGCCGAGCAGTTGCCATACCAGGCTGTGATGCAGCCCGATAGGATGCTTTCTATAGTGCATCTGTAAAAGTTGGTAAGGGTTAATGTGGACATGCCAAATTTCCTTAGTTTCCTGAGGAAGTATAGGCGCTGTTGTGCTTTCTTGGTGATAGCGTCGACGTGAGTGGACCAGGATAGATTTTTGGTGATGTGCACCCCTAGGAATTTGAAACTGCTAACCATCTCCACCTCGGCTCTGTTGATGCTGACAGGGGTGTGTACAGTACTTTGCTTCCTGAAGTCGATGACCAGCTCTTTAGTTTTGCTGGCATTGAGGGAGAGATTGTTGTCGTTACACCACTCCACTAGGTTCTCTATCTCCCTCCTGTATTCGGACTCGTCGTTATTCGAGATCCGGCCCACTATGGTCGTATTGTCAGCAAACTTGTAGATGGAGTTGGAACCAAGTTTTGCCACGCAGTCGTGTGTGTACAGGGAGTAGAGTAGGGGGCTAAGTACGCAGCCTTGCAGGGCACCGGTATTGAGAACTATTGTGGAGGAGGTGTTGGTGTTCATTCTTACTGACTGTGGTCTGTTGGTCAGAAAGTCAAGGATCCAGTTGCAGAGTGGAGAGCCAAGTCCTAGGTTTTGGAGCTTTGATATGAGTTTGGCTGGGATTATGGTGTTAAAGGCGGAGCTGTAGTCAATAAATAGGAGTCTGATGTAGGAGTCCTTGTTTTCGAGATGCTCTAGGGATGAGTGTAGGGACAGGGAAATGGCGTCTGATGTGGACCGGTTGCGACGGTATGCGAATTGAAGTGGGTCAAGGCGTTCCGGGAGTATGCAGGTGATGCGCTTCATGATCAGCCTCTCGAAGCACTTCATTACAACTGACGTCAGGGCCACCGGGCGGTAGTCATTGAGGCATGTTGCCTGGTTCTTCTTTGGTACCGGTATGATGGTGGTCTTCTTGAAGCAGGTGGGGACCTCGGAGTGGAGTAGGGATAGGTTAAAGATGTCTGTGAATACCTCTGCCAGCTGGTATGCGCAGGCTCTGAGTGCACGACCAGGGATCCCGTCCGGGCCCATCGCCTTCCGTGGGTTCACTTTCAGGAAGGCCGATCTGACTTCGGAAACTGTGATGGTGGGTATGGGTGAATTATGGGCTGCTGGGGCACTCGACAGCGGATTGTTGGTTGCCTGCTCAAACCGAGCATAGAATGCATTAAGTTCATCGGGGAGGGGTGCGCTGCTGCCAGAGATACTGCTCGGCTTCGTTTATAGTCCGTTATGTTATTTAGTCCTTGCCACAACTGCCGAGAGTCTGTCTGTGACTCTAGCTTAGTTTGATATTCTCTCTTGGCATCTCGGATGGCTTTGCGGAGGTCGTACCTGGATTTCTTGTATAGGTCAGGGTCGTCTGCCTTGAACGCCTCAGATCTGTCCTTCAGTAGGGAGTCAATCTCGCGGTTGAGCCATGGTTTCCGGTTGGGGAACGTATGTACTGCTTTCTTTGGCACGCAGTCGTCCACACATTTGCTGATGAAGTCTGTGACGGTGGTGACATACTCATTTAAGTTAGTCGCTGAGTTCTTAAATATGGACCAATCCACTGTCTCTAAGCAGTCACGTAAGAGCTCTTCTGTCTCCTCGGACCAGCACTGCACAACCTTCTTAGCTGGATTCTCCCGCCTACTTGTAAGCCTACTTGTGACAATAAAGATTATTATTATTGTGCAGGAGCATTTAAGGCTATTTGTTCCTCCAATCCTCACCTCCTTACACGCCCTCACCCTCCATGCCCCTTCATATCCCCTATGTCCCCTCCATACTCCAATTCACCTTTATAATCCCTACATCCTCCATACCCCTCACCCAGTGTGCACAATTTACAAGTCATCAGCTTGTAATCAGCTTGACTAATGAGTGGTATAATAGCAGTGATAATCCATTGAAATGCTCATGGGAAATCAAATTTGAAAATGTCCCTTGAGAAACTGTAGCTCTTATACGTTATAACGGTGCAGCCCAGCTGGCTGGATGCCTAGAGTATGATGCAGAATGTTGCCAATGATGTAGGTTCAGTTCCTGTATGGAGTATGGTAGTTCATGGAGGTCTGCCTCCTCTCCGTAACCTATGCATGTAGAATGGAGCCCGTTAAGCTATATATAACCAATTGCCTCTCTCGCTAATGGAGAGAGATGCCTCTGGTCCTTTGTGGACTACGGCTGATGACTTACAGGCCGGTTCTATTTCTGTCCTGTCCTGTAAAGCTCTATGCCTCTAGTGCCAAAAGCAGACGTTTTAACCTCACTACTCACCTATTAATCCTGTCCAGATAAACATAGACACAAAAAAACACATTAAGAAAACATAACCTATTATAGCCTCATAAAGATGCCAATCAAGAAAGTTAACATTTCCCTTCACCCCATGAAAACAGACTCCAATTGAGCTGAGTGCATCTTGGAGAAACAGATGCCTGGCCACCTGTTATGATTATGGCTTATTGATTCTGTACATAGTGCACAGTGGATGATTGTGCATGGGGATGTGGGGGTAATGGCAGGCATGGGAGATATGAAGAAGCATGGAGGGGACATTGAGGAGCATGCGATATACAAAACTGCACAGGAGATATGAAGGAGCATGGGTAAGAGCTTCCAACGCTACCTGTCAAATGGGACCCAGAACCAACTAGGGTTCACAGCTCCTATAATTGCCGTGAACCACTTCTCCTCCCAAAGTGGACCTAATTCCATGAAAAGAGCAGGGGTATAAAATGTCCACCCTCACAATGAAGTAGCAGTTGGAGGACTGCTGGATCCCAGGGCACAGCTGGATCCCAGCCAGATTTTGAATCAATAGAACAGGTATACCTGGAGCTGATGGAGACATTAGGGAATGGCTGGAACATTCAGAGGGAGATGTCAGCAACACTCCAGCAGGTCCATTGTCGATTGGAGGAGTCTTAGAGGCTATGGGCACAGGGGATGTTGCTGGCAATGTGTGGCACCGAGGTCAACACTGCTAGGGTGGCGACTGAGGTGGAGAGCCTAGTGCACGACATTGGCAGCATTAGTAGAGGTATCCAAGGCATGGCGCAGACGGTGATGGACATGGCTGAGTGCCTCAGCAGAATGTCCGACTCACTGGGGGGCATCGCCCAGTACCAGGCCAACCTTGATGAGATGCTGTGGAACCTGCTCTCAGATGGGAATGGCCGAGGTGCTGCAGAACTTCTCCCTGTCGCAGGTTAGCATTGCCAAGGCACTGCAGAGCATGGCCCAATCACAGAGGAGCATCGCCGAGGGCATCAACACGATGGTGCAGACATCGGGGAACTTCCAGGGCTGGCAGAGCCAGACAATGCAGGGGCAGCCGGAGCTCGAACCAGCTGCCCCTCTGTCCCGAGGTGAAGCCCAGGGCCCTACGGGCACCGAGTAGGAGCAGAGGGTGCTGTGTGCCAATCCGGACTCATCCAATGGAGTGGTCACAGTGGCCCCCAGCTCCCCTCAGCTCCCCCAAATTGCAACCCTTTGATGAGGCCACGTCTCGAAGTCAGAACATGGGAAAGGGTGGCACGGCTGTGCATGTGCCGTCGACAACTGCACTGCGGCACCCCAGAGGATGCCCGCCAGGGGAATCCAAGGCTACGGGATTCAGTAAGCAGCTGGCTGCCTCCACCTCAGATATGAATCTTGGGGATACACCTAGACATAACGGTAGAGCAGGAAAGGCTAAGCACGTTGAGGATCACTGAGGGCACTGAAGGTAGGGGTAGAGGACAGGGGATAGGTAGGGGTGAGGGGGGGGGGGGCGAGGTGGTGGTGGGGAGAGTGGAGCGGCACCATCGGGGAAGTCGGTGGGGCATTGTTGTACACCTGTGACACATTAAAAACCCTTCACCATAAGCAGCATGACGCCTCTGTCACTTTCGTCCGCAATGCAGGCCGACCTCCAAATCACTGGCCCATCTTTCCAGGCATCCCCGCTCCCCAGGCACACTGTGTGCAGGTGATGGGTGTGAGTGAGCACTCAGCAGCAGGCAGGGGTCAGACTGGCATAGATTGAGGAGCACTGGCGCTCAGCTCTCAGCGGGTTATCAACAACCCCATGCCGTCAATAGTGACCTGCTGACGGTGCCGACACAGCCACAGCACACTGGAGTGATGTGACACATACCCTGGGAGGTAGGGAAATGTGGGTGGGGGTGGGTAATGTAGCGATGACAGACCAGGCCACGCCCTATGTGAAGGAGGCAAGTATGTGGGCCTCCTTGGACCTCCGGGCTTGCCGGACCCTCACCCCTGCCGCCTGTTCTGTTGCCTCTGGCTGGTCCTCCAGTTCTTCCCTGGGCTCGTCCTCCAGCCCCTGCTAGTCTTACCACTCCTCATCATCCTCGTCTTCCTCCTTGGAAGTGGGTATATCTTCCTCATCCAGAAGCTCCAGCTCATCGCCCCGCTGCTGTGTCAGCTTGTGGAGGGCACAGCAGACCACCACAAAGTGGGCGGCCATCCGGACAGTGTACTGCAGGGCACCACCAGAGCGGTCGAGTAATCAAACCCGCGTTTTGAGCAGTCTGATGCACCGTTCAATGACAGCCCAGGTGGCCACATGGGCCTCGTTGTATCGGGTCTCCACTGAGGTCTCCAGGTTCCGTATTGCTGTCTTTAGCCAGGTCCTCAGTGGGAACCCCTTATCCCCCAAGAGCCAGCCACCCATCCTGGGGGTTGTCCTCGAAGAAGCCGGGAATGTCTGACTGATCCAGGATGTAGCTGCCGTGCACACTTCCTGGGAAGCATGCATGATCTGCATGTGGTGGTCATACACAAGCTGAATATTCAGGGATTGGAACCCATTTCTGTTAGCACACTCCCAGATAGCCCGGTGAGCGCAAGGTGACAAGCATGCAATCTGTCAGCCCCTGGACCTGAGGCATCCTGGCGATGGCGGATCATCCTGCTGCCCGGGCATCCTGTTGGGCTTAGCTCATGTCAAAGTTGATATAGTTTTTCGCCCGGGCAATGCACCTGTAAGCTGTAGCCTTCGAAATGCCACTCAGATACCTGCTCGAGACCCAAAAGGATCCTGAGGCATATAAGTTCAGAGCTGCGGTGACCTTGATGACCTGCTCCTGCAGGGCATCAGCAGAGCGGTCGAGGCATCGGAGCCACATTTTGAGCAGGTCGATGGACCACTCAATGACAGATGCTACATGGGCCTCATTGTATCGGGTCTCCACTTCGGTCTCTGGCCTCCGTGGGAGCGGGTGTCCTCCTATTTCACATGGTGCCAAGTCCGTTGCACCATCTACTTGTACATCCTGGGCCTCCACCTCTAGGTCCCTGACTGGAGTGATGGGCGGCCTGATCCTCAGGGTGTGGAGTGGGTCCCACCAGCAGCGCCACTTGGGCCTGTTCTACGGGGTCCAAAATACCATCTATACCATTCAATAAGGAATTGGGAGAGTCCGTTGGACTGGCAAACAGCAGTGGCTCCCACCCCAGGACCCTCCGTTTCTCCATTCATCCCCCCTCTCCCACATCTGGAACACCGTGCCAATGCACTCCTGGCGCAGCAGGCAAAGCTGAATGGACCCCAGGCCCTGTACTCCAGACACCCGCACAAAACAGGCGCAATCTTCTCAAAGGAGACAAAGTGCTCGAGTGAGCACATTTAGCCACGCAATGCCGAGAAACACATGGCTATTCAACGCGACTTGCTTTGAATAAGGGGCCTAGAGGGCAGCACGGTGGCCTAGTGGTTAGCACAACCGCCTCACGGCGCTGAGGTCCCAGGTTCGATCCCGGCTCTGGGTCACTGTCCGTGTGGAGTTTGCACATTCTCCCCGTGTCTGCGTGGGTTTCGCCCCCACAACCCAAAAATGTGCAGAGTAGGTGGATTGGCCACGCTAAATTGCCCCTTAATAGAAAAAATAATTGGGTAATCTAAATTTAAAAAAAAAAAAAAAAAAAAAAAAAAGAATAAGGGGCCTAAATGGGGAACGGCAAGCCACACATATAATAATGGGGAGCTCTGCTCGCCAGAACTCCCGTTGTAGTGAGAGAATGGGACGCCATTTTCAAAAATGGCATCCCGATCTCCCAGACCCCAAAACAATCCCCAACCTCCCCCTCCCCAGCCCGAACGCAACATGAGAGAATCACCCCCCCCCAACCAACACCTACGGCGGGATGTCACGTGCAAAAAATGCCAGCTTGGCACACAGGTGGCACTTCCCAGGTAACCAGGTGGCACCAGTACCAGTGCACCGCCCTGCCCAAATGGCATGCAGCTGGGGGCCATTCCATCTGGTCCCTGTTTTTGGGGACCAGTACCAAGCGGCGCTTGCCCGGGTCCCCAAGGCCAAGATTGAATCCCAAAGCCTCAGGTACCTTGGGAATCTGCACATTAGAGTAAAGCTTACTGCCTCGCTCTGATATGCAGATTTGCCAGTGTCCAGGCATCACGATCAGATAAAGCTGCTTGGCAATGACTCCCACATGCTACATGGCCTGCCACCCACAGGAATCCACTTGCGTTGTGTGAAGTGCTCACTTAACCACGATTGCCAATTCCCTATTAGCAATAGCCTTCAGCCGCATGGCCAAGGTCTCGGCAGTCGGTGGGAGTTATGGGTTTTCGGCGGGGCAGTCAGTCAGAGACTAGGACTGCCCCCGGAACGAGTGCACAGGTTTCAAAGGTTGGTATGTTGGAGCCGTGCGTTGTTGCCTCCCCAGCGCCTCCCCCCCCCCCCCACCCTCTCATGGCGGTCCAACCCTGCGGAGGGAGCCACCCCAGCCGAGGGTCCCCCATCCCCGCCGAGTACTTTGTCGGCACGCCCAGCGCCTCCGGGCTCTTTGCCTTTGAGAAAATATGGCAACTCACCTCCTCAGCAACCCGCAGAAGCCCTTCCACCACCTTCACTTCTTTAAAAGGAGTACCAATCAGCACCAGCATGACCACTTGCTGGGGAGGCCGATGAATCACGGGAGGAAATTGGATATGAGGTCTCTCCCGTTAATTGTACTGAAAAAGGGTTTAAGTGGTGATAGTTGGTTTCTCGCCACGCTACAGCAGGATCCCAATTTAGCCTACAAGAGCGGGCCAGTTGCATCGCAAACTGTTTGGTGCCTGATGTGGTTCTCATTTTGGCCTCTTCTGCTATTCACCGGCCTTGTTTCGCTTGACCGGGAGCGCAACGAGGCCCGAGAATCACGCCCAAGCTATTATCATATGCTTTCACATATATGGCTAGATGTTTGGTTCAGATTGGTAATATCAAGTCACAACCTAGAATTATTCCAATAAAGCTGTGGCTTTGGCAGTCACTGGCAATGCCGTTACATTTTACGGGCATTATTTTTTTTAAAGGTGGATGAATATTCAGCTCTAACCATTGTTATGGGAGAGGTGTTTTCAGAACCCCAAAATGTATCATGAAGTCCAACCCTTCAATGGATTGTTGCTTTTGAAGCACACGGCTTGGTCTCCAGGTGTGGTATTACAATTATGGACACCTAGTTTTTAAAACAAAACGATGTTTATTCCATGAACTCAACTTAAGCTTTTAAAATAAACATTGGATCTCTTAACACCCCTTACTTCAACAATAACCCCAAAAATAATACTACACTACCCAATCCTGCAAACTGTTCATTTAAACCTCCAAAAGACTTCAACCTTTCAAAAATAGGAACACAACAGATTACATTCAATATATTTATAGTCTTTGGATTTGCAGAAATCACCAGACCATCTTTTCCTTCCTGCAGCTGTCAGCAAACCAGCCAGGCACTTTTCAGCTGCTCTCTCAAACTGAAACTAAAAACCTCAAAATGGCTGAGCTAAAAGCCCAGTTCCACCCACACTCTGACATCACTGCATTTCTTAAAGGTACTTTCCTTAAACATCCATTTCTTAAAGGCACTCTCACATGACACCATAGATTCTAGCCCAAGATACTGGTGAATGGAGGCAAAGTGCCTCAGCAGTATACAACCTGACCTGGTTAGCAACACTGTATCTGTCTCTTCTTGATCCTCCAAACAATATTGGTGCAAATAATATTCCATGGGCTTGCATAATAATGGTTTTATTGCAGTTGATGTGGGAAAAGAGGTTACACCTACACAATAATTACCACAAAGACGCTTAATCATTTACATTACGAAGGATAAAAACAATAAAAATAGCTGAGAAATGGTCTGTAATTGTTTCAAACAATTTTCTCACAAGCCTCTTAAAATTAACCTCCGTACATAGCTATTCTGAGGGATTGGGCTGTGTTGGAAGCAGCTGTGACTCCTTCCATTCTTGGTTAAGAGGCTGGAAAAGTATAAAAGGAATAGCTAGAATGCTCCCTGAAGAGGTCACCGTGATTTTGAAGCCCATGGCTCATTTATATCTACTGAACTGCAGACACTGCATAGCCACTGATTTTGTGCCAGAGAAACATTGACCCTTTGGATGTTGGCAGCTACTCTAGGTATTACATAGAATTTACAGTGCAGAAGGAGACTATTCAGCCCATCGAGTCTGCACCGGCTCTTGGAAAGAGCACCCTACCCAAGGTCAACACCTCCACCCTATCCCCATAACCCAGTAACCCCACCCAACACTAAGGGCAATTTTAGACGCTATGGGCAATCGATCATGGCCAATCCACCTAACCTGCACATCTTTGGACTGTGGGAGGAAACCGGAGCACCCAGAGGAAACCCACGCACACACGGGGAGGATGTGCAGACTCCGCACAGACAGTGACCCAAGCCGGACTCGAACCTGGGACCCTGGAGCTGTGAAGCAATTGTGCTAACCACTATGCTACCGTGCTGCCCACTGCTTCCAGGAAGTCCTGGAAGGATCAGGTTTTATGGAAGGGTGTAACCACAGGCAAAACAGAGTCAAGATTAGGGCCTAGGATGGCAATGGTATGGTGGCTTTTATTGCAAAAAGGATTTAAGTACAGGAATAAAGAAGTACTGCTGCAATTGTAGAGAGCCCGAGTGAGACCACACCTGGAGTATTCCATACAGTATAGAGGGGGTGCAAGGAAGGTTCACCAGACTGAGGTCTAGAACCAGTGAACACAGTCTTAGGATCAAAAGTAGGCTGTTTCGGACTGGGATGAGGAGGAATTTTTTCACTTTCAAAGGTAGCAAATCATTTGAATTCTCTACCCCATAGGGATGTGAAGGTTCAGTCATTGAGCATGTTCAAAACTGATATTAAAAACATCCAGGGGTATGGGAATAGAATCACTGCACTGCAGAAGGAGGTCATTTGTCCATCACGTCTGCACTGAACCTCTGACCGGCCCCCATCCTATCCTCTTAACCCAGTGATGGAACCATCAATTCACCAGACACATGTTTCCGATGTGAATCTAGGCTTTAATCGACTTACTTCAGAGCCAGCCTGTTACCTGTCGATGAACTCATAGTGAACTCAGGCTGACTCTGGACACGAGTATTTATACAACTGCACTAGGGGGAGGAGTCATGGGCGGAGCCAAGGGTGGAGCCCAGTACAAGTTCCTGAGTGTTCCCAGCGTTACTCCACCTAGTGGTAGGATAGTGCTACTGCGCTTACAAAGACAGTGTGAATTAACATATATACATCTATATTACATTCACCACATTCACCCCCTGTAAAAAAATCAAGTCGGGCGGGGGTGGTGGTCTGGTCTACAAAGTCAGTCTGTCCGGCGGTCGAATTGTCCGCTGAGATCTGCGGAGCACCGGGGTTGCAGCCTCTTGCGGTGGCTGGGTGGTTGTAGTGTGCTGGGGTACGATGGGGGACTCCAGGGAGGGTTGTATCCGAGCTTCATACTCTCCTGGTTCGACCGCGGACTGGGGGCTGGCCGGCGCGGGGGCGCGGAACTGGTGGAATGAGCTCGTGGGCTCGGGAGCGCCAGGGGGTGGCAGCATGGGGTGTAGGGTGAGAGGTCCTTCTGTGGGAGTAGAGGGGACGCTGGATCCGGCAGGTGCCAGATCCCGGAGGGATACAGTGTCCTGACGGCCGTCAGGGAACTCGACGAATGCGTACTGGGGGTTGGAGTGGAGCAGGCGCACCTTCTCAACAAGGGGGTCGGTTTTGTGCGCCCTGACGTGTTTCCTTAGGAGTACGGGGCCCGGCGTCCTCAGCCATGCCGGAAGTGAGACCCCCGTGGTAGTGCCCCTGGAAAAAATGAAGAGCCTCTCGTGATGGGTCTGGTTGGTCGCCGTACACAAAAGGGACCTAATAGCGTGGAGCGCGTCTGGGAGGACTTCCTGCCACTGGGAGACTTGGAGCTTTCTAGACCGGAGGGTCAGTAGAACGGTCTTCTAGACCGTCGCGCTCTCCCTTTCCACCTGCCCGTTCCCCCTGGGGTTGTAGCTGGTAGTCCTGCTCGAGGCGATGCCCTTTTCGAGCAGGTACTGATGCAGCTCGTCGCTCATGAAGAACAATCCCCGGTCGCTGCGTAAGTAGCTGGGGAAACCAAACAGGGTGAAGATGCTATGCAGGGCACTAATGACTGTGTGGGAGGTCATGTCGGGGCACGGTATAGCGAATGGGAAATGGGAGAACTCGTCTACGACGTTTAAGAAGTAAACGTTCTTGTTAGTTGAGGGGAGTGGCCCTTTGAAATCAATCGCGAGGCATTCAAAGGGCCTAGAAGCCTTGACCAGGTGGGCCCTGTCTGGTCTATAGAAGTGCGGTTTGCACTCCGCACAGATCGGGCAGTCCCTGGTGACCGCTTTTACTTCCTCGTTGGAGAAAGGCAGGTTTTGTGCCCTGATGTAGTGGGCGAGCCGGGTGACCCCCGGGTGGCAGAGGTCATTGTGAATGACTTTTAATCAGTCGATCTGCGCGCTGGCGCATGTCCCGCGGGATAGGGCATCCGGAGGCTCGTTGAGCTTCCCGGGTCGATATTTGATATCGTAATTGTAGGTGGAGAGTTCGATCCTCCACCTCAGAATTTTATCGTTTTTTATTTTGCCCCTTTGCGAGTTGTCGAACATGAAGGCAACCGATCTTTGTTCGGTGATGAGGGTGAATCTAATACCTGCGAGGTAGTGCCTCCAGTGACGGATAGCCTCCACAATGGCTTGTGCTTCTTTCTCGACTGAAGAGTGTCGGAGTTCTGAAGCGGAGAGGGTACGGGAGAAAAATGCAACTGGTCTCCCTGCCTGATTTAACGTGGCTGCAAGAGCTACCTCTGAGGCGTCGCTCTCTACCTGGAATGGGGTGGATTCATCCACAGCCTGCATGGCCGCTTTGGCGATGTCCTCCTTGATGCTGTCGAAGGCCTGGCGTGCCTCGGCTGACAGGGGAAATCGTGTGGTCCTAAAGAGTGGGCGGGCTTTGTCCACATATTGAGGGACCCACTGGGCGTAGTAGGAAATAAATCCCAAGCACCGTTTGAGGGCTTTGGGACAATGAGGGGGAGGGAGTTCTAAGAGGGGGCGCATACGGTCCGTGTCGGGGCCCAGGACTCCGTTTTCTATGACATAGCCCAGGATGGCTAGTCTGGATGTGCGGAAAACACATTTCTCCTTGTTGTACATGAGTTTCAGTTTCTGTGCCGTCTGGGGAAAACGGTGGAGGTTGGCGTTGTGGACCTGCTGGTCATAGCCGCAGATGGTGACATTGTCCAAGTACGGAAACGTGGCCCGCAGCCCGTACTGGTCCACCATTCGGTCCATTGCTCGTTGGAACACCGAAACCCCATTAGTGATGCTGAAAGGGACCCGGAGGAAATGGAAGAGGCAGCCATCGGCCTCGAATGCCGTGTAGTGGCGGTCCTCCGGGCGGATTGGGAGCTGGTGGTATGCAGACTTCAGATCCACCGTGGAAAAGAGCCGGTACTGGGCGATCTGGTTTACCATGTCTGCAATCCTGGGGAGGGGATACGCGTCAAGGAGCGTAAATCTATTTATAGTCTGACTGTAGTCGACCACCATACGGAATCTTTCCCCGGTCTTAACGACCACCACCTGAGCTCTCCAGGGACAATTGCTGGCCTCTATAACCCCCTCACTGAGTAGCCTTCGGAACACTGCTCTGACAAATAACCTATCCTGCAGGCTATACTGCCTGCTACGAGTGGCTATGGGTTTACAGTCCTTAGTGAGATTGGCAAAGAGAGGAGGGGGGGAATTCGCAGCGTAGCGAGGCTGCAGATCGAGAGTGGGAGCAGGGGCCCTCCGAAGCTAAGGGTGAGGCTCTTGAGGTTGCATTGGAAGTCAAGGTCTAATAAGAGTGGCACGCAGAGTTCGGGAAAAACGTAGAGTTTGAATTTCGAGTAACTAGCGCATCGGATTGTGAGTGTCGCGGCGGTGCGCCCCTGGATCTGGACCGAGTGGGAGCCTGAAGCGAGCGCGATAGTTTGCTGCGCGGGGAAAATGGGGAGCGAACAGTGTCTTACCAGGTCTGGATGTATGAAGCTCTCCGTGCTCCCGGAGTCGAAGAAGCTTGGTGTTTTGTACCCGTTGATATGGACCTCTGCCATCGAGTTTCGTAGATTCTTTGGTTGTGATTGGTCCAGGGTGACCGCGCTGAGTTGCGGGTAGTCGGCGGCTTAATCAGCTGTGCTGGAGTGGCCCCTTGATGACTGCCCTCTAAGTTCATAGTCTAATTCGGGGGCCTCACGGTAGCATGGTGGTTAGCATCAATGCTTCACAGCTCCAGGGTCCCAGGTTCGATTCCCGGCTGGGTCACTGTCTGTGTGGAGTCTGCACGTCCTCCCCGTGTGTGCGTGGGTTTCCTCCGGGTGCTCCGGTTTCCTCCCACAGTCCAAAGATGTGCGGGTTAGGTGAATTGGCCATGCTAAATTGCCCGTAGTGTAAGGTTAATGGGGGGATTGTTGGGTTATGGGTATACGGGTTACGTGGGTTTAAGTAGGGTGATCATTGCTCGGCACAACATCGAGGGTCGAAGGGCCTGTTCTGTGCTGTACTGTTCTATAATTCGAATTCCTCCGCTGAGTTGTCCGAGCTCGGAGATGCCGATCGGGCCTGTGGATCGCACGTGGTGGGCGGCGAGGAAGATGGCGTCCAAGATGGCGGCCCCCATGAGTCGCACGTGGTGGGCGGTGAGGAAGATGGCGTCCAAGATGGCGGCCTCCATGAGTCGCACGTGGCCGGCTGCGTGGTGGAGGTTTTCCAAGATGGCCGCCCCCATGGATCGCACGTGGCTGGAGGGGACGGAGTCCGCGGGGAACGAGTTAAGGCTGCGGAAGGAGACCTCCATCGTGGAAGCAGCTTCCACAGTTGTTTCTAAGTCCTGGGCCCCCTTTTCCAGCAGTCGTTGGTGCACATAGTTAGACCTGAGGCCCGCTACAAAAACATCACGTACCGCCAATTTCCTGTGTTCAGCCGCGGTAACCGCTTGGTAATTACAGTCATTGGACAAATTATTAAGTTCTCGTAGGAATTCGGCGAGTGATTCCGTAGTTCGCTGATGGCGAGTCATGAACACATGGCAAGCGTAAACTTCATTAATGGGCCTTACATACATTTTTTCGAGAACTGCTAGTGCCGCAGTATATGAACTGGCCGAGTTTAGTTGCGTAGAGATCCTGTGGCTCACCCTCGTGTGCAGTAGACTTAGTTTCTGATCCTCTGTAGTTTCGGCTGTGCTCGTTTCGGCCAGGTAGGCCTTGAAGCACCGGATCCAGTGGGAGAACATTTCTTGAGCCTCTACATCCTGCGGGTTGAGTTCCAGGCGTCCAGGCTTGAGGGCCGATTCCATAATCAATCTTTACTGTTCTTAAGTTGATTAAATTGATGGAACCATCAATTCACCAGACACGTGTTTCCGATGTGAATCTAGGCTTTAATCGACTTACTTCAGAGCCAGCCTGTTACCTGCCGATGAACTCGTAGTGAACTCAGGCTGACTCTGGATACGGGTATTTATACAGCTGCACTAGGGGGAGGAGTCGTGGGCGGTGCCAAGGGTGGAGCCCAGTACAAGTTCCTGAGTGCTCCCAGCGCTACTCCCACTAGTGGTAGGATAACGCTACTGCGCTTACAAAGACAGTGTGAATTAACATATATACATCTATATTACATTCACCACACCCAGTAACCCGACCTAACCTAGCCTCTATTAAGTTGGTAAAACATGACCATCCCTGCACAAAACCATGTTGCCTATCACTGATAAACCCATTGTCTTCCAAATGGGAATAGATCCTCTCCCTCAGTATCTTCTCCAGCAGCTTCCCTACCACTGACGTCAGGCTCACCGGTCCATAATTACCTGGATTATCCCTGCTACCCTTCTTAAACAAGGGGACAACATTAGCAATTCTCCAGTCATCCAGTACCTCACCCGTGTTCAAGGATGCTGCAAAGATATCTGTTAAGGCCCCAGCTATTTCCTCTCTCACTTCCCTCAAAACCTGGGATAGATCCCATCCTGACCTGGGGACCTGTCCACCTTAATGCCTTTTAGAATACCCAACACATCCTCCCTCCTTATGCCGACTTGACCTGGAGTAATCAAACATCTACCCCTAATCTCAACATCTGTCATGTCCCTCTCCTCGGTGAATACTGATGCAAAGTACTCGTTAAGAATCTCACCCATTTTCCCTGACTTCACGCATAACATTCTTCTTTTGTTCATGAGTGGGCCAACGCTTTTCTGGTTACCCTCTTGCTCGTTATATATGAATAAAAGGCTTTGGGATTTTCCTTAACCCTGTTTGCCAAAGATATTTCATGACCCCTTTTAGCCCTCTTGATTGCACGTTTAAGATTGGTCCTACATTCCCGATATTCTTCCAAAGCTTCGTCTGTCTTCAGTCGCCTAGACCTTATGTATGCTTCCTTTTTCCTCTTGGCTAGTCTCTCAATTTCACCTGTCATCCATGGTTCCCTAATCTTGCGATTTCTATCCCTCATTTTCACAGGGACATGTCTGTCCTGCACTCTAATCAACCTCTCTTTAAAAGCCTCCCACATATCAAATGTGGATTTACCTTCAAACAGCTGCTCCCAATCCACATTCCCCAGCTCCTGCCGAATTTTGGTATAGTCGGCTTTCCCCCAGTTTAGTACTCTTCCTTTAGGACCACTCTCCCTTTAGGACCACTCTAGTCTTTGCCCATGAATATTCTAAAACTTATAAAATCGTGATCACTGTTCCCAAAGTAATCCCTGACTGAATACTGCTCTAGAAAACCTTCCTGGATGCTTCTTACAAATTCTGCTCCATCTAGACCTCTGACACTAAGTGTATCCCAATAAATGTTGGGAAAATTAAAATCTCCTATCACCACCACACTGTTGCTCCTACATCTTTCCACAATCTGTTTACATATTTGTACCTCTATCTCACGCTAGCTGTTGGGAGGTCTGTAGTACAGCCCCAACATTGTTACCGCACCCTTCCTATTTCTGAGCTCTGCCCATATCACCTCACTGCTCAAGTCCTCCACAGTGCCCTCCTTCAGGACAGCTGTGATATCCTTTCTGACCAGGAATGCAACTCCTCCACCCCTTTTACCTCCCTCTCTATCCCGCCTGAAGCATCGCTATCCTGGGATATTTAGTTGCCAATCATGCCCTTCCCTCAACGAAGTCTCAGTAATAGAAATAACATCATACTTCCAGGTACTAATCCAAACCCTAAGTTCATCTGCCTTACTTACTACGCTTCTTGCATTAAAACAAATGCACCTCAGACCACCAGTTCCTTTGCGTTCATCGTCTGCTCCCTGCCTACTCTTCCCCTCAGTCACGCTGACTTCATGATTTAGTTCCTTACAGGCTTTAGTTACTACCTCCTTACTGTCCACGAACCTCCTCATTTGGTTCCCACCCCCTGCCACATTAGTTTAAACCCTCCCCAACAGCGTTAGCAAAAGCACCCCCAAGGACATTGGTTCCAGTCCAGCCCAGGTGTAGACCGTCCAATTTGTAGTAGTCCCACCTCCCCCAGAACCAGTCCCAATGTTCCAAAAATCTGAACCCCTCACTCCTGCATCATCTCTCAAGCCATGCATTCATCCTGCCTATTCTTTCATTTCTACTCTGACTACCACGTAGCACTGGTAGCAATCCTGAGGATTACTATCTCTTTGATCCGACTTTTTAACTTGGCTCCTAACTCCCTAATATCTGCTTGTAGGACCTCATCCCATTTTTTACCTATATCATTGGTGCCTATATGCACCACAACAACTGGCTGTTCATCTTCCCCCTTCAGAATGTTCTGCAGCCGATCCCTAACCCATGCACCTGGGAGGCAACATACTATTTGGGAGTCTCGTTTTCGACCACAGAACTGCCTATCTACTCCTCTTACAATTGAATCCCCTGTGACTATAGTGCTTCCACTCTTTTTCCCGCCCTTCTGTACAGCAGAGCCAGCCATGGTGCCATGAACCTGGCTACTGCTGCCTTCCCCTGGTGAGCCATCTCCCCCAACAGTATCCAAAACGGTATACCTGTTTTGGAGGGAAATGACCGCAGGGGACACCTGCACTGCCTTCCTGCTTTTTCTCTGCCTTTTGGTCACCCATTCCTTTTCTCCCTCAGCAATCTGTGGTGTGACCAATTCGCTAAATGTGCTATCCACGATCTCCCCAGCAACGTGGATGCTCCAAAGTGAGTCCATCCACAGCTCCAGAGCCATCATGCAGCCTAACAAGAGCTGCAGTTGGACACACTTACCGCATGTGAATGAGCCAGGGACATGGGCCACGTCCCTGAGCTCCCACATTGAGCAAGAGGAGCATAACACGGGTCTTGAGATCTCCTGCCATTTTTAATCTTAAGCTTAGCTTAGTCCAACTATAATACAAAATAATAGTTAAATGAAAAAGAAAAAAAAAGAAAAATTGTTACCAATCACACCATAAAAAAATAAATAGAAATAGAAAAACCTTAGCTTATCAACACACCTCAGGGAAAAGAAAAAAACTACTTACCAGTCACCAGCCAATCACTTACTGCTGGCTGTGACATCACGGTCCAACCTCTTCCTATTTCTACGTGCCGTCGAGTCTCCCTCTTGATCTTTACTCGGCTGGGATCCTTACAGTGATTTTAATGTGGGTGATATTGAACTGATATTGTAAGTACTGCAATTGAGCAGCAAAATACCTGGGCAAGCTCCCTTTTAAATGACTGCACATGGTGAGGCAAGGCTGTCTTAAGATGTCTTTGGTGGCTATGAAATTGTAATTTGTGAAGACACAGGAATATAATATCACATGCTGAAATATCAGAGGCAGTCACAATACAGTTTGCCCGTCTGTGTAGAATTGGTGCCTCTAAATGGACTGTCACAAGAGTACAGTGTAGAAGGTCGGCGTAAACATTAATTAGTTGCATACTCAGTGTCCTGGTTTCACACAAAGTTCCCCACCCTGCTCCTCCCCACCATTCCATTCACCACCACCCACCAACACCACCCCCGTCTCCTGCCCCTGCACCGTGTGCACCTGTGCTTCTGATGGGTATGAGTAGAATTATGGTCCCAAAAATGCAAACTTATTCAAAATTGCTCTGTGCTTGAAAGCAGCAAGATAGAAGCAAGAGGAGGCCATTCAGCCCTTCGAGCCTGTTGGTCTATTCATTATGATCATGGCTGATTAGCAAGTTCAATACCCTGATCCTGCCTTCCCCCCATACCCCTGGATAGAAACATACATAGAAGCATAGGGGCATTTAGAATTTAACACCATACAAATGAATGTAAACGATTGATCTTACTGTTAAGTGAAGTCGCCCACACAAAATTAAGCAAGCACTTGAAGATTAATGTTATGGAGTCATTGAATTCACTGTTTGAAGCATCACTACAGATACAAAGCTCACCTAACAAAGCTAACTCCCGAACAGTTTGTTTAGTTCCAATGTGATCATCCAGCCAGCTCCAGCATGGGAACACCCATTCTCTATCTGAATCCTTTGATTCACGTACTATGATCATCTTCAGATACATTCCAGCACCATATCCTTCTCCGTCATGACCTATGATCACCCTGGTCAGTTGGCCTAAAGATACTGCTTTCACCAAAAATGAGTCAGTCTGTAAATTGTATTGAAAATGGCATAAGTACAAGTTTAATTATATGATCAGCTGCTCAGCGTTTTACAATTCACATTTTGTTTCCATTTCTATCAACTGATTTACATTTCATAAAATAGATTTAATTCCTCAATCAATGTGTAGTACCTTATTTTGTTGAAACATTTCTCCATATACTAACGACTTGTCCAGCTTCCTGATGCCAGTGTCTCCTCTTTCCCCGTGTAGTGTTACAAATACATTCGCATACGTCTCTGCTCCCCAACAATCACCAATATGCACATAAACAAGATAGTGGTTCACTATAAAATAATAAGAAGGTTATATAAGAGCTTTATTGTAGAAAATGGATGAGTTCTGCCAGTGTCCTGCTGTAACTCTGGCATGAGATGAGCAGAATACACTGGAAAACGTCAGGGAACCAGTTGAAACAAGTTCCTGCCGTTCCTGCAATTTCCCATTGTGCCTTGGCATAACACAACCACTTATGTGGCAGATATTGTCAGCAAGTGATATCTCCACCTGGAATTCCTGATTCTCTGCCTCATTCCAGATTTGATGGAATACTGGAGGTAAGTATGAGATGGTACGAGATGGTGTATCAGCCTAGAGAAGGGTGGAAGGGTGCCTGACTGCGGTATACAGGCAAGGCAAGCAGAAGATCCCTAAACAATTGATTCTATGAAAGTGCATTGAGAGAGTTTCCTCCCAGTGGGGTGCATGTAAGTACATGCAAGAGAACATTTTTACCATTCAACTCTTCTACTTGGCAGATTTTTCCATGCTGGGAGATCAAATGATCAAATTACCCAAATAAGGGTGCTTTGTTATGCTTCCCCCATAGAAACCAAAAGCTTTTCCAAATAAACTTAAATTCCTGGTAGCCAATTTAAAGGAATTTGAGGACAAGATTTCAAGTTTTAAGACTTTTATGTAATAAACAAACTAAAAACAACATTAACTTAGCACAATGTCATAGGCAATTTCTGCTCTAAACTACAGTTAATATTTCAGCATGATCGAAAGTCTCCCTCCATTGTTATATTTTACTCTTCCCCGCTGAGGAGGCATTCAATTGTTCCGGAACCAATCCAAAATGATTTTTTATCTCCCGAGGGTTCCACATGGTAGGCTTGTACCTGTTGGAGTTTAGAAGATTAAGAGGCGACTTGATTTCAGCAGAAAGAGCCTGATTGGTCTTGACAATAGGGGCAGCATGGTGGCACAGTGGTTTGCATTGCACTGTTGGACCTGGGTTTGAATCCAACCTTTGGTGAAGGAGTGGAGTTAACACATTCTGCCCGTGTCAGCATGGATTTCTTCCTGGGGCTCCGGTTTCCTCCCACAGCCCAAAGATGTGAAGTATAGGTGGATAGGCCATTAAATTGCCTCATAGTGTCTGAACATTTAGGTAGGATTACGTGGGCCTAGGTGGGTGCTCTTTCGAAGTGCCTCCTTCTGCACTATAGGATTCTATGATTCTGTGATAAGGTGGACGTGGAGATGATGTTTCCTCTTGTGGGAAATTCTAGTCAGCGTTTAAAAATAAGGTGTCACCCATTTAAGTAAGAGATGAAGGCAATGATTCCTTAAAAGGTTGTGGAAGCAGAATTTTTCGATATTTTTAAGACAGAAGTTGACAGAATCTTGCTAAACAAGGGGCCAATAGCCTCTTGGGAGCAGGCAGGAGCTTGTAATCCGATCAACCATGATCTTGTTCAATGGCAGAGTAGGCCCAAGGGGTTGTGTGGCCTACTCCTGCTGCTAATTCATAAATTCACTTTCTCGGATTCTGGCAAATTAACACTCTCTGTGAGGTTCAGTGATATTTTAAGTAAAATCCTGTCAGCCAATTCTACAATGGCTTCCAATGGACCTTACCCCTCTTGAAGCCCATCACCATGGCAACATGAACCACATTGGCCTTGTAAACAGGCAGAAATGATAATTAGCTATCCTTTAAACTCCCATTGTTATTCCACCTTGAAAATAGATAGACAGTGCAAATTATACAAAAATAGAAAGTGTTAAAAATACTCAACAGATCTGGAAGCACTTATGAAGAGAAAAACAAAGTTAATGTTTTCAGTCGAATATTACTCTTCTTCAGAACTTTCAGAACTAACTTCTGAAGAAGTCATATTCAAGTCAAAATATTCTGGGCAGGATTTTCTGGCCCTTTCTACTGGTGGGATCTTCTGGCTCTGCCAAAGGTGACCCTCCATGAGGGATTCCCCAGCAACAGGACAAGCGAGAAATGCAAAACACCATAAATGTCAGTGGGACTAGAAGATCTGCTGGTTGCCTCGGCCACCGGAAAACACACTGCTGTAGGGATGGGGAGGGGGGCAGAAAATCAAACCTTTGTTTGTCTCTGCACAAATGCTGCCAAATCTGCTGAGTATTTCACACTTTCTGTTTTCATTTCAATTGTCCAGAATCCACAGTATTTTGCTGTTTAGTTTAAATTATAACTATTTACAAACCCTGACATTCCTAACATCTTCAGTTTGGAGACTAACAATCTGTCCACTGTCAGCAAATGTGCTTTGGTCATTTTTAACATGCATGAACAGCTTGCACCTGCTTCCCAGTAAAACAACCTGGGTTCCCCTTTAATCTTTAACACCCAAGCCGGCCGCACACGATGGCACGTTGGCATGGTGTCACAGTGGTTAGCACTGCTGCCTCGCAAAACCATGGGCCTAGGTTCAATTCCGATCACTGTGTGCCAATTTTACCTTCTCCCCGTGCCTGCCATGGTTTCCTCAAAGTGCCCCGGTTTCCTCCCACAGTCCAAAGATGTGAGAGTTATGTGGATTGGCTACGCTAACTTTCCCCTTAGTGCCAAGGGAGGTGTAAATTAGGTTATGAGATTACAGGGATAGGGCAGGGTGAACAGGTGAGTGGACTTGCGTAGAGCTCTCTTTTGAAGCATCGGTGCAGACTCGCTGGGCTGAATGGTCTCCTTCCTGAATGGTAGGAATTCTAAGCTGTACAAATGTGCAGTCAGCAGAATTCAGAGCAGGCCACATGACCCTCTTCATTAAAACCTCCCATTTGTAAAAAGATTACTGAATGAAAAAATGTTGCAGAAATACTTTGGAAACTACTTCTATTATATTATCTTCAGTATTCAAAGGTTTCTAAATGATTCAAAGTGAATTTATGCTTCTTAAGGAAATGATCAAATACAATGAGAATTCCAAATACAAGTTGAGATGTCATAAAATAAGTATAACATTTTTATAATGGGTGCTTAAGCAACAAAAGACCACTTGTACTGTTGAATAAATTGCAGCCAGTTTCAAACATCATAAAATGTTGCTTGGTAGTCTGATATATGCATAAGATTTTATACAATCAGTCTTTCTAATCATTTAGGAAATAAATAAAACTAAAATAACCCATAAAACTATCTTACCAATCTCTCCCTTCATAATTGCTGTTTAAAAAGCAACATTTAGACATAATGGGGATATTTTCCAGCTTTAACATCTGGATGCAAATTTGAGCTCAATGGAACAAAAATTAAATGGGTTTCATAAAGGGCAGGTGATTATTTTTAGGAGGCTACCAACCCCGAAGGCTACCAACCAAAGATTGTTAAAAACTACAATTAATGTTGCCAATGTGACAACATTGAAAGTTAATTTTCACTTTTTCTTACCACTGGAGAAAAGGTATGGGGAGAATTTTGTCCCTTCTCTTGTGACTTTTTGGATGGAGGCATTTAATCAAATGGGAGGGTGCTCTGTGGTGTACCCTGCTGCCTTCCTACTGCTGGCAAAGTTATGGTTTGTGGTGGGAAGGTCCAAGGTCAGACTTCCCTCCCAGCTGCCAACTGAGGACCTTTGGTGGCCAATTAATCACCACATAAGAGCCTCATCCCAAAGTCACTGGGATTAACCCGGATGGAGGCAGGCCTGTCACCAAGCAATGTGCATGAGAAGTATAATGGTGCAAACAATTTTTGGTCTCCTGGGAGGGTCCTTCATTCAAAGGCACTCGGTGCCTGGTCAAGGGAACCAGCATCAGTAAGGGGAATGGCTGGCTAAGAAACATGGGCGGGATTCTCCGACCCTCTGCGCCGGAATCGAGCCCGGCACGGGGGAGGAGAATAGCCATTCACGTCAGAAATCCGGCGTGACAACACTTCCACGATTCTTCGTGGGCCCGCCAGTCGCTCACACACGGTTGTCGTGGCTCTGATCGGGGGCCTGTTGGTGATTCTCCATGGTCGACCGGCTGAATTCCCGCTGACGTGGTTTACATCTGGTACCACCCGGCGGGAGCTCGGACTCGTGGCCGCGGTGGCGGTCCAAGTGGGGGGGTGGTATCTGACTCGGGGGGGGGGGGGGCATCAGCGATGGCCAGGCTCGCGATTGGGGCCCACCAATTGACGGGCCATCACGATCTGTGGGGGCCTACCTTACTCTATGCGGGCCCGCTGTGTGGCTCCGCCCTGTCGGTGGCGCCCGCGCTGAAATGGGCTGCCACGCGCATGCGCGGACCCATTTGCGGCCGCCATGCACATGCCCGGCTGCGCGGTTTGGACAGCAGGGCCCCTCCAGCAGCCGGAGCTGCGGGACGCACGCTAGGGCCCAGCTAATCCCCTGGAAAACGGAGAAGCACCCTGAGGAAAAAGTCCGGAGTGATTCTCGCCCATTCTCCGGCGTGCTTGGGGACTTAGTCCCCAAAAGGGAGAATCCCACCCCATACACATGTCCTTACTGCATATCCCCCTCCTACAATGCACCCCACCCCATGAAACCCCTCCTGACATGACTTAACTCTGTCCTCGGTTGTCCCTCGATCTTGGACGTCCAGTGGCTATTGTTTGGGCAGCAGCCACCGCCACCCTGGTGATGCTGATGAGAAAAGATCTGCCAACATCTGATTGGAAAGCAGCTCTCAGAGGGATGGATTTCTGGCCGAGGAGCCCTTGATCCAAGGGAAGGCATGTTGGTGGCCAATTAAGTCCTGAGAAGCACCTGAAGGCAGGCCTTCCAGGAGGAGGCAATACATGGGACAGCACGGTAGCACAGTGGTTAGCACAGTTGCTTCACAGCTCCAGGGTCCCAGGTTAGATTCCCGACGTGGGTCACTGTCCGTGTGGAGTCTGCACGTTCTCCCCGTGTCTGCGTGAGTTTCCTCCGGGTTCTCTGGTTTTCTCCCACAGTCCAACGATGTGCAGGTTAGGTGGATTCGCCATGATAAATTGCCCTTAGTGTCCAAAAAGGTTGTGTGGGGTTCACTGGGTTACTGTGATAGAGTGGAGGCATGGGGTTAGGTAGGTTGCTCTTTCCAAGGGCCGGTGCATACCCAATGGACTGAATGGTCTCCTTCTGTAAATTCTATGATTCTATAGATTTCTCACTGGCTCTTTAGCCGGCAGGCACGACCCCCTGTGCCTCCATAGAATTTCCCCCCAGTCGTTCACCATTCTGTCGATAGCTTGCACGAGAGTTGCTGTGTCATCTTGTTTGTACAGCGAGTGGAGTTGTCTTAAATCAAATGTAAAATGGGTGTAATCTCCTAAAGTGATCAAAATTAGAGTTCATGTCTGAAAAAAATAATTCTGGCTGAATATTGCAATAGTAATAAAGAATACTCATCTGACTGTTAGTGAACTCTACTTCATGTCTCATGAATATTCTAACCTATACTACAAGAGCAGTTGGCACAAACAGCCTTATAAGGTGACAGGGCCTGCATGGAAATACAGGCGAAGAGAAAGCAGCCACAATTTCACCTTCCAAAGAAACTAGGATCAGCCAAGCGACACAGACTGTTGGGTGTCCATGGCAGGAAACCTGCCAGATGTATCACTCATGCCATATGGTGGGAAGTGGCACCGACAGTAAATGCCAATTCTCAACTGCAGAGCAGTCTCACAAACAGTTCAATGATCTCAACAGGGCTGACAACACTTCAACTACTTTCCCCATTTTAATAGCTCTGTTAAATCTCCTTTGCAAAGCACTCTGGTGAAAGGGAACTCACAATGGCTGATAATCTCTTCTAGCAATATTGGGTCCCTGTCCAGTGGGTTTTCCCACACTAGTTAAACCATACGACAGTTTGATTGAGTGTTTTACTGATCATTTATAGTGATGCTGATAATAAAATTAATATTCTGTAAAGTTGGGAGAGTACACATTCATGAAACTACGATGACCATGCTGTACCATCCCCCGGGTCCGTAACAGTCCTAGTTTCCATCAGCTTCGTCCTCTTGCTGATCAGTATAGCTACTCCCCGAGTCCTCATCCCATAGCATGAATGTCCTACCCAGCCCTTCCTTATCAGTAATCTGTTTTTCTCCCTCAGGTGTGTCTCCTGCAGGTAGATGTTACCCTTCAGGCTTCTCAGGTAGGCAAAGTCTCTGGATATTTTCATCTGGCCATTAAGTCCCCTTACATTCCAGGTGACTATCCTGGTGGGAGGTTTTTGTTCCCCCGTTCCTGCCAGGTCAACCATATTTATCGGATGGACGTGCCCCTGCACTCTGGGTTTCCGTTTGTTAGGGGGCCGTCCAAAATGGCCGCGGTTACCGTTCTGTGTTAAGTAATGGGTTAAGAGATATTGCAATTAGTTGTCTCATTTATGTTAAGTGTTCAATAATTGTCTCATTTATGTTCAGTGTTCAATAATTGACACTGATATGTAAAGGGGCTTCAGGTGGCCTCTGGATCAGGTGATGTGCAGAGTTCTGTGCAGAGTCAGTTGGAACAAATAAAAGTGGTTTGGTGAAAAAGGAGCAGAACTTTTGCCTCTTCATGCCACAGCATCGAATACGTCTAACACGCTGCTCCGTCCACCTGTTGCTCATGCTCCTTTCCACGGTTTCCGGCCTCATCATCGGCTCTTTAAGCTGCCGTTTGCCGACATCTTCTTCTCCACTGTGTTATTATTCGTCCCGTCTAGGTTCGGGAGAGTTTTGGGTGGCTTTCTGTGCCACAAATCTCAGAAAATTCACTATTTTGGGTCTGGCTGGGAGTAAAGCCACCTGATGTGCGTCTGCTGAGCACATCATTGCTACTGCAAGTCCGATGGGCAGAATTCCTGACTGCGCGGTTCACTTGTGCTTTTAGAAATCTTGAAACCGGCGTCATGGCTGATGAGGAACAGAGAGAGGGTAGGACACGGAGAGGAGCAACTGTGGGCTGGCGGGCCAGATATTGGTTGTAGTGAGGGGGCCCTGCCAGGGAGGTGATGCGGGAACAGGCCGAGTGGCTGGGGTGAACTCCCCACGGACTGCCATTGCCATGGCTTGCAAGGCAGCCATCTTGCTGCGCATTTCACTGTGTTAGACGTATTAGATGCTGCGGTATGAAGAGACAAAAGTTCTGTTCCTTTTTCACCAACACACTTTTATTTCTTCCAACAGACTCTGCACAAAACTCCACACATCACCCGACCCAGAGGCCACCTGAAGCCCCTTTACATATCAGTGTCAATTACTGGACACTTAACATAAATGAGACAACTAATTGCAATGTCTCTTAACCCATTACTTAACATTCTCCCCTTCCTTAGAGAAAAAAAACAAATAGGTGAAAACAAAATTTCAAGAAACTAAAAACACACGTGATTTCCCCCCCTTTTTTCCAGTTTGTTTGGAAGAGAAAACAAAAGTCACAGAAACAGGCGTCCTTCATTAACAATATCCAAAAGTTTCGGTGAACTAGCCCCTTTTTTCGTAAAACAGTCTGACAGTTGATAGCTACTGTCAACCCATTTAATTTTTGTTTTTTCCCCTCTGTCCAACATCTGCTTCAAACTTGCGATGTCTATCCATAACCTCTTTTCATTGACACATTTTGTAGAGCGCACATTTTCCCACAGGGGTTTATTGTCAATGTGACAGTCAATAGGTATATTACCCAAATCTCCTAATCCCAAAATTTCTGTCAATATTTGACTTATATAAAAGGCCATATCCATTGCCTCTACAGGGCTTAAAGTCTCAGCAGCCAAAGTGCTTTTTACCACTCTCCTTATTTTCTTTGTTTCCCACACAAGAGGGCAACATTTACCATTGTTCCCCAAAAGGAAAATTATAAAACCTCCTGCACTTGAAACCCCATCACATAAATTTGCATAGGACGCATCACTATAAACTATGAGTTTCAAGTGCCTATGGTCACCTAAAACCGGGAACTTCAAAACACACTCCTGCATTTTTAGTTTGGTCAACACTTTATTTGCTCTTATTATGTCTTCCACTTTGGGATCATTCATTTTTGTACTCAACTCTAAGACATCAAAACTCACGTCCGGTCTAGTCTGTCTACCTAACCAATTCAGTTGCCCAATTAAACTTCGCACTTGCTCTTTTTCAATCCTTGAAACCATTGTGTCTTTTTGTGAAACCCAGCCACGACTAATTGCTATTGGGTTGATGCTTTCCAAATAAGATTGCTGACATAAAGTTGCCCCTAACTTAGTCTGTCCGATTTCCAGTCCAATATATTTAAATGCACTGGAATCCTGACTTCCAACCGTGAATTATTTTCTCAAACCAGAGATTACAATAGCTTCAAAATCACTAGTCTCACCCCACAAAAAATCATCGACATGCATCATAAAGATGCCAGAAATATTTCCTTTATAGTGCCAGTAAAACATTGCAGGATCAACTTTCAACTGGCAACAACCTAACTTTAACAAAACTGACCTCACCAAAAAGTACCACACTCTAGATACATCATTTAATCCATATACACATTTGTTCAACTTCCATATACCCCTTCTGTGTTAACTGATTCTTTTGGAGGACGGAGAAAAATGTCTCTCTGGAGCTGATGCCGCTGCAAAAAGGCAGCTTTCATATCTATACAAAAAGGAAGGATGGTAGAAAGAGGGAAAATCGACCGTGGAAATAAGGGAGAGTATAAAATTGAAGGAAAAAGGATATAAAGTGGCAAAGATTGGTGGGAGACTAGAGGACTGGGAAATCTTTGGGGGGGGGGGGGGGGGCGGGCAACAGAAAGCTACTAAAAAAGCTATAAAGAAGAGTAAGATAGAGTATGAGAGTAAACTTGCTCAGAATACAAAAACAGACAGTAAAAGTTTTTACAAATATATAAAACAAAAAAGAGTGGCTAAGGTGAATATTGGTCCTTTAGAGGATGAGAAGGGAGTTTTAATAATGAGAGATGAGGAAATGGCTGAGGAACTGAACAGGTTTTTTGGGTCAGTCTTCACAGTGGAAGACACAAATAACATGCCAGCGACTGATAGAAATTAGGCTATGACAGGTGAGGACTTTGAGAGGATTGTTATAGAACAACAGTACAGCTCAGAACAGGCCCTTCGGCCCTCGATGTTGTGCCGAGCAATTATCACCCTACTCAAACCCACGTATCCACCCTATACCTGTAACCCAACAACCCCTCCACTAACCTTACTTTTTAGGACACTACGGGCAATTTAGCATGGCCAATCCACCTAACCCGCACATCTTTGGACTGTGGGAGGAAACCGGAGCACCCGGAGGAAACCCACGCACACACGGGGAGGACGTGCAGACTCCGCACAGACAGTGACCCAGCCGGGAATCAAACCTGGGACCCTGGAGCTGTGAAGCATTTATGCTAACCACCATGCTACCGTGCTGCCCAAAGGAGCACCAAAGGTGCCCAAACCTTATCACTAAGGAGGATTGATGGGCAAGCTAATGGGGCTAAAGGTAGACAAGTCTCCTGGCCCTGATGGAATGCATCCCAGAGTGCTAAAAGAGATGGCTAGGGAAATTGCAGATGCACTAATGATGATTTACCAAAATTCACTAGACTCTGGGGTGGTCCCGGTGGATTGGAAATTAGCAAACGTGACACCACTGTTTAAAAAAGGAGGTAGGCAGAGAGCAGGAAATTATAGGCCAGTGAGCTTAACTTCGGAAGTAGGGAAGATGCTGGAATCTATCATCATGGAAAAAATAATGAGGCATCTGGATAGAAATTGTCCCATTGGGCAGATGCAGCATGGGTTCATAAAAGGCAGGTCGTGCCTAACTAATTTAGTGGAATTTTTTGAGGACATTACCAGTGCAGTAGATAACGGGGAGCCAATGGATGCGGTATATCTGGATTTCCAGAAAGCCTTTGACAAGGTGCCACACAAAAGGTTGCTGCATAAGATAACGATGCATGGCATTAAGGGTAAAGTAGTAGCTTGGATAGAGGATTGGTTAATTAATAGAAAGCAAAGAGTTGGGATAAATGGGTGTTTCTCTGGTTGGCAATCAGTAGCTAGTGGTGTCCCTCAGGGATCCGTGTTGGGCCCACAATTGTTCACAATTTACATAGATGATTTGGAGTTGGGGACCAAGGGCAATGTGTCCAAGTTTGCAGATGACACTAAGATGAGTGGTAAAGCAAAAAGTGCAGAGGATACTGGAAGTCTACAGAGGGATTTGGATAGATTAAGTGAATGGGCTAGGGTCTGGCAGATGGAATACAATGTTGACAAATGTGAGGTTATCCATTTTGGTAGGAATAACAGCAAACGGGATTATTATTTAAACAATAAAATATTAAAGCATGCTGCTGTGCAGAGAGATCTGGGTGTGCTAGTGCATGAGTCACAGAAAGTTGGTTTACAGGTGCAACAGGTGATTAAGAAGTCAAATGGAATTTTGTCCTTCATTGCTAGAGGGATGGAGTTTAAGACTAGGGAGGTTATGTTGCAATTGTATAAGGTGTTAGTGAGGCCACACCTGGAGTATTGTGTTCAGTTTTGGTCTCCTTACTTGAGAAAGGACATACTGGCACTGGAGGGTGTGCAGAGGAGATTCACGAGGTTAATCCCAGAGCTGAAGGGGTTGGATTATGAGGAGAGGTTGAGTAGACTGGGACTGTACTCGTTGGAATTTAGAAGGATGAGGGGGGATCTTATAGAAAGATTTAAAATTATGAAGGGAATAGACAGGATAGATGCGGGCAGGTTGTTTCCACTGGCGGGTGAAAGCAGAACGAGGGGACATAGCCTCAAAATAAGGGGAAGTAGATTTAGGACTGAGTTTAGGAGGAACTTCTTCACCCAAAGGGTTGTGAATCTATGGAATTCCTTGCCCAGTGAAGCAGTTGAGGATCCTTCATTAAATGTTTTTAAGGTAAAGATAGATAGTTTTTTGAAGAATAAAGGGATTAAGGGTTATTGTGTTCAGGCCGTAAAGTGGAGCTGAGTCCACAAAAGATCAGCCATGATCTCATTGAATGGCGGAGCAGACTCGAGGGGCAAGGTGGCCTACTCCTGCTCCTAGTTCTTATGTTCTTATGTCCTCTGGCAGCGAGTTCCAGGCACCCACTATCCTCTGTGTAAAACACTGGCCTCGCACATATACTCTAAACCATGTCCCACACACCTTAAACCTATGCCCCCCTAGTAATTGACCCCTCTACCCTGGGAAAAAGTCTCTGACTATCCACTCTGTCTCTGCCCCTCATAATTTTGGAGACCTCTATCAGGTCGCCCCTCAACCTTCTTTGTTCCAGTGAGAACAAACCAAGTTTATTCAACCTCTCCTCATAGCTAAAGTACATTATCTCAGTAGTAGGGAAAATGTTTGTATCTATTATGAAGGATGGGAGAACTGGACACTTAGTGTGATGAATGTAAAAATTATTATATATTATATTTTATATCAGGACGGCATGTGGCGCAGTGGTTAGCACTGGGACTGCGGCACTGATGACCTGCGTTTGAATCCCGGCCCTGTGTCACTGCCTGTGTGGAGTTTGCACATTCTCCCCATGTCTGCGTAGGTTTCACCCCCATAATCCAAGGATGTGCAGGTTAGGTGGTTTGGCCATGCTAAATTGCCCCTTAATTGGAGAAAAAAATAATTGGGTACTCTAAATTTAAAAAATATATATATATATTATATCTGTTGTGGAAATGTTTTTAAAATCTGGGTTAAGGTACCCTTTGTTGCAGTGATATTATTAAAGAACCGAAGTTAAGGTATCCAGACTATTTGCCTGCTAAAGCTGCAATTAAGTAGTTGTAAAAGGTGAGGTCAAGATTGATTCCAAACACTTACTTTGTTACAGACAAAGGGTTAATGGATATTGTTATGATTGCTGGAGATACTCTGGAGAGTAGATATTTAGTCCTAGCTAAACAGGGCATGTGACGTCTTAGTGAATACGTAAATAATTAATGGGAGGAGCCAGGTCTGACTGTAGTTTTGGAGTTTGCCATTTAATTTGAGTCTGACGGGACAGAAGGATTTTCAGATGAACAGCAGTTTTGCCAATTGCCGCAAGGTTGAACAGAGGTGTACTGACTCTGCGCCGGAAAACAATTCTCTCCAAAGGTCTCCACAGCTGAGCAAGTAAACTTGTTTATTTATAAATGGAATTTTAACTGTATTGGATTGCAATTGGAATTAGTAGCATGTATAGAAAGTAAGTTTTTACTTGTGTTTTAGAGCTGTTTGACTCATAATTTTAAAGCCATTTCCTTTGGTGCTGATGTGCTTAATTCTGTCTCTAAATTTAAGTTTGTTTTAACATAAAAAATATCTATTTGTCAGAATCAACACTCCGAGGGTGAAGTATCCTTTCCTCAGAGTTTTACAAATTATAAAAGTTTGTTTGGGATTCTTGTCTGGTGTTCTAACAAAAGTTGTGGTCTGGTCCGGTTTCCTAACATTAGAAAATAATGACATGTTTGGGCAGAGTCAACATGAATTCATGAAAGGGAAATCGTGTTTGATAAACCTGCTGAGGATTTTTGAAGATGTTTCTCATAGCATAGATAAAGGAGAACCAGTGATTGTAGTGTGCTTGGATTTTCAGACAGTCTTTGATTAGGTCCCATGCTGGAAATTAGTAAACAAAATTAGAGTCCATGGGATTGGGGGTAATATATTGGTATGGACTGATAATTGGTTAGCAGACAGAAAACAGAGTAGGAATGAATGGTTAATTCACAAGATGGAAGGCTGCTGCTTGTGGGGTACTACAATAATTTGTGCTAGGGCCACTGGTGTTCACAATCTAGATAAATGATTTGGATGTGGGGACTAAATGCAATATGTCCAAATTCATTGATGACACAAAACTAGGTTGGAATTTAAGCTGTGAGGCGGATGCAAGGAGGTTTCGTGGGGATTTGGGCAGGCTACGTTTATGGGCGAGAACATGGCAGATGGAATATAATGTGAATCAGCGTGAAGCTGTCCAATTTGGTAGAAAAACAAAAATTCAGAGTGCTTCTTGAATGGTGAGAGATCCAGAAGTGTTTTTGTCCAAAGGGACCTGGGTGTTTTTGTTCATGAGTCACTAAAAGCTGGCCGGGAGATGCAGCAAGCAATTAGGAAGGCAAGTGGTGTGTTGGCCTTCATCACAAGGGAATTTGAGAACTGGAATAAAGAAGTCTTTCTGCATTTGTATAGAGCCCCGGTGAGACCACACTTGGAGCATTGGTACAGATTTGGTTTCCTTATCTAAGGGGGGATATACTTGCCATAAAGGGAGTGCAGCGGCTGTTCACCAAATTCATCTACATGGACTTCAGTAAGGCTTTTAACAAGGTCCTTCATGGGAGAATGTTCAAGAGTCCATATAAGCCCATGGGATTGAGGGAAATTTGGCGAATTGGATCCAAAATCGGCTTCATGGCAGGAGGTAAAGGGTTATGGTCGAAAGTTATTTTTGTGACTAGAAGACTGTGTCCCGTGGTGTACTGCAGGGATTGGTGCTGGGTCCCTTACTGTTTGTAGTTTATATTAATGATCTGGAGGTGAAAGTAGGAGATATGATCAGTAAGTTTGCAGGTGACATGAAAGGGCATGTGGGATACTTGCCTTTATTAGCCGAGGCATAGTACATAATAGCAGGGAGGTTATGGTGGGGACTGTATAAAATGCTGGTTAGGCCACAGCTAGGATGCAGTTCTGGTTGACACGGAAGGATATGAGTGCACCGGAAATGGTGCAGAATAATTTCTCCAAGATGTTGCCTAGGCTGGAGGTTTCTTTTTCTTACAGCAGAAAACGTTGAGGGGGGAATCTAATTGAAGTGTAAAAAATTATGATGGGCAGAGAAAGGGTAGATAGGAAAGAAATTTTTACCCTTAATAGCGAGATTAATAACCAGAGGACATATGGATTTAGAGGGGATTTGAGGGAAAACTTTTTCATCCAGAGGGTGGTGAAAATCTGGAACTCTCTTCCTGAAAGAGTAGTAGAGGCGGGAACCCTCACAACATTTAAGATGCATCCCTCCTCCTCAAGTCTCTCATAACTTTTTACAGAGCAAGTTATATACAAGTGCTATATTCAATGTCAATAGACATGAGGGAAAAGCGTCAGTCTGTCCGGGACCATCTTCGTTCCCCAGTCGGCTCCACCGACTCTGAGGTACTCTCATTGTCTGCAATGGTTGAGGTGACTCCTCCTCTTCTGTCGGGCTGCTCGCCTTGCCAGCTCCCACCTGGACTGCTGGCGGGCTGACTCGGAAATTCCTAGCTCCCTCTGCTCGCAAACGGCCACGGCAGTGCTGTCAGTAATAGTTGGACCCATCTGATCTGGAATGGGGGGGTTACTGCTCCTGGCCCCTCACATGGTCAACGTGCTTTCAAACCATCCTGCCATTGATACTGGCCACAAGTTCCGATTGGGACACAATTCGATCAGCTAACCAGAGTGGGCTCAAGGTGAAATTCTGAACTAGCACCAGGTCCCACCTGGAATGATTTGTCACCTCTTCTGGGAAGCCTGACATGCCTCAATCCTCCCCGCCAAATTAGGAAATATTAGGTCCAGATGAGTTCTAAAGCGATGGCCTGTGAGCAATTGTTCTGGCATGACCTCTGTGGTAGTGTGGGAGCTGTGCTTTAGGACAATAAGGAATTTGCCAACCGATGGTGCAACGACCGGTCTGATTGCTGTTTCATAGCATAGTCTGGATTTATATTAATTTTGGCTTTCACACCCTTGATCTGACCTAACTCATTAGGGAACACTTCCTCGTATCTCCAGAGGATGTAAATTGCTGTTTGCGACTTTGAAGATTTCCAGCCAATTTAGTTGAATTCACGTGACCAGTCCCTTTCCATTAGACTTGGCCTGTGCCCTCTATGACAATCAAAGGCAGACCACCTCAACCTCAGGTGTGAATCCTGGAAATAGACCTAGATGTGGCGGAAGGGTAAGGAAGACTAAGAAACAATAGGCATAGATAAACCTAGGCGCTATTAGAGAAAAGACACCATTGTAATAACTTTGACTTTCTCCCCATCTGAGATGTGGTGCTCCTCCTGGTCCATCTACTCTCCCTGCTGCAGTGCGAGGTTGTGCAGAACGCAGCAGGCTACGATGATGCTGGACACCTACTGGGGGCTGTATTGGAGGACTCCTCCTACCAACCTAGGCACCGGAAATGTATCTTGTGTTGACCCACGAGCCACATTGTAGCAAATCTCACCCTCTGCACTGATGTCAGCAGTTACCTCCCACGTCAGACCCCTTGTCCCCAAGGAGCCATCCCTCCAGCCACTGCTGTCCCACAGAAACAGCTGAGATCTGCGAACACCCAAAGATGCAACTATCATGGACACTCTCGGGAAAATTGGTACACACCCGCATGATGTGCATCGCATGGTCACAGATGAGCTGGATATTGAGGGAGTGGTATACTTTACATTTCAAAAATGGCACCCTATGCCGCTATGGGGAATGCAGAGGAATGTGGGTGGAGGAGATGGCACCTGGGCCATGCTTGCTGTGTAGCAGAAGCCTATGACACTGGCGTTGTAGCTCACCAGCTCTACTAGTCCAAGTAGCTCACTTGGACCATCACTTGGTCCAAGTTGATGTACAAATAGCACATCTGTGACTTCCCTTCTGCACGTGCGCTGCTGATTGGGAAATGCTACACAGGTCACCCATGCTGCCCTCAAATGAGCCATTGACATACAGGTTTAGACTTGTAATAACTTTCAGGGCCACAGGCAATGGGTGACCTTAAAGTTCATGAGATGCCAACTCTTGCATCACCTGGCACAGGTGGTCAACAGTCCCCCAGGCGAGACCCAGTCTTCTCTGACACTGGACCTCTGACATTTGGAGGTAGGAAATTCGATGTTGGAACATCTGTGGCTTGTTTTGTCTCCTCTGAGGGTCCGCTATCTGTTTACCTAATCCCAGGAGATTAATAGGCCCTGCCTCCCCCTCCTCTTCAGGACGCCATTCCTGACCGTGTGCAGCGGCACGTCAATGTCACTGCCGCTGGTCAATTGCAATTAAAAGAATTGCCAAATGCTCTATGATTCTCAGCATCAAAAACTGAAAGGAAGTGAACATCAAAGTGAGCGATGAAGAGTCTTGACACAGCCCTGACCCTCAGCTCTCTCAGGATCTGCGACATCCACCCATGCGCATCCCCCTATGTGAGTGCCTTTCCATTGAGCCTCACTCCTTTCCCTGTCACATAATAGCCACTTTCCCACTGTTGACCCGCTCAACTACACCTGAATGATGTGCTTCAGCCCTTGAGAGCCTCAGTGGTCGATGTGACCCCCCCACCCCACACCCCCACCAGTGAAGAGTGGGGGCAATTAAGTGTTTTCAATGGGCCTGAGCTCTAATCTAATCAAGGAACAAGACGCTGCCTCCCGCCCCCTGAATAGGGTGACTGATGAGCAACTTCAACATAATGCCTTGTATGGAGGCCACATCTGTGGCACCTCTCTGTTACTTGGGCATGAGTATGAACTTTGGAGTTCAATACTTGGAGGCTATGCTTTCAAGGAGGTAAAAAATGGGCACCAATCATTGGCACACTCAAGTATTGCCATTCTGATTAAATTGGCGTGCAATTGAGTCTTCAAGGAAGGATCAGGAAGCTCAATAGGCAACAGACATCCCCTTGTGGCAAGCGAGGTACACCTGATGAATGTGCAGATTGAAATTAGTATGTCAATTTCATCCTTAGAGGGCACCCTCATTCCCCCAGCTCTCAAGAGCAGCAGATCAAATGAGCCTTTGAACTTGAACTGCCAGCCACCCAAGCACTAATCCCTGACTGTCTGGCCACCATAACCAGTAGTCGTGAACTTCCAGACGTCTCATACCCCTATCTTCACAGTGCTGCCTGAGTGTGAGGGTTCATTCTCTCTAAAGTCATCCTCCCCGATGTTTGAGGGTCTTCAGGCCTTATACGGCTGTAAAACACCCCTTGTCTGAGTCCCCCATTGTGCAGCCTGGCATCTCATGGAACCCCATCTGTGAACTTCACAGTCACACCCCGGTGCTGACCCTATCGATTCACCAGCTCACACCCACTTTCCAGCTGCCACTCTGGAAGGGAAACCCTTCACTAGTGATATTGCCACAAGCTCAGCAAGAAGGACACTGGATGGACTGCCTGCAAACCAGCCGTCAGACCCCTTTAAACCTAGAGGCTTCCAGCCATGAAGGGTCGCTAAGGCCTGCGAGTGACTCCAACCCTGCTATGCCGATACCGAATCCTACCCAACCCCCTCATCCCAGCTTGAATTTATCTGGGTCCCCACAAACTTGCCTCTGCCCCCTCTGCGACTGCCATCCTGGAGTGTTGTGGCAACCTGAGTGTTCCCATTGCTCGCTGTATTTTCCACTCATGTTGCTGTTCTCACTGATTGATAGCTAATGTGGACTCAAAATTTCACCCTATGACTCTTTTAACTCTAACTCTGGGATGGTGGGATTGTCTTACGAGGAACAATTGAGGAAACTGGGCCTGGACTCTCTAGAGTTTCAAAGAATGAGAGGTGATCTTATATGAACATACAAAATTCTTACAGGGTGTGATAGGGTTGATGCAGGATGGATGTTTCACCTGGTTGGTAAGTCAAGAACCAGGGGACACTGTCTCAGAATAAGGGCTAGGCCATTTAAGTTTGAGATGAAGGTTATTTTCTTCACTCGGAGGGTGGTGAATCTTTGGGATTTGGAAATACAGTCATGAGCGTGTCAAGACAGAAATTGTTGGACTTCTGTGTATTAATGCCATTAAAGGAAATGAAGATATTGCAGGAAAGTGATGCTAAGCTAGAAGATCCGCCATGATCGAATTGAATGGTGGAGCCAGCTGGAACGGTCAAATGGTCTATTTTTGTTTTGATGTTCTTAAACATCAGAACAGATATTTGGCATAGAGATATAAAATTTGTATCTGACTCATCACATTTATACTTCAAATGGCTATGGTCCTACAACTGTTTCAAAATAATGCAGTTAAATGAAATAAAATATGGATTCAGTTGTTTTCAATATTTCTTAATATTTTAAGACTTTTAAAGTTCTTCTATTTCATTTTAATAGAGATTATTATTCCTACCAGGTAACATGTTTATTCCTTCTTTTGTTACAGAAAATTCTTTCACTAGCTCCTTGTCTTCTTTGGTAGCAGACAACCAGGTGTTGCAATTAAAAACGTAGACCTGTTTTGTTTGCAAATCTTCCAAAATGATTGACCTTAAATGCCAGCCCACGTAGTGTCCCAGCTCTTCACCGTTGACTCGAATCTTATAGATATCTCCCACATCTTCAATAAAAATCTGAACAAAAAAACATGTTAGTCCAGACAAAGTGATGAAATTAGTTTATGCATTATCACTGTGCAATGCTTATGTTGGTCGATTCCCTGGGGCAGGCAATGCTGTGCATTGTGCGGCATTGTCCAATTAGATAAATGGAAAAACGTGTGGCACTTTCCTACCCTGGGTAATCAATGCATGTCTGTGTAATGCCATTAGAAGTGTCAATACACAAAAACATTTCCTTCCCAAAATGTATTTGTAAGCACACATTTGCAGTTATGCACATATTTTTATTTATTGATTGATTGATTCATTCAAACATGTGGCCTTCGCAGGCTAGGTCAGCATTTATTTCCCCACACCTAATTGCCTTTGAGAAGGTGGTCGTGAGCTGCCTTTTTGAGTCACTGCAGTCCATGTGGTGCAGGTACACCCACTGTGCTGTTAGGAAGGGAGTTCCAGGATTTTGACTCAGTGACAGAGGAAGAACAGTGATATATTTCCAAGTCAGGATGGTGAGTGGCTTGGACAGGAACTTCCAGATGGTCAAGTTGCCATATATTTGCTGCCCTTGACCTTTTAGAATCTAGATGGTAGTGACCATGGTTTGGAAGATGCTGCCGAAGCAGCCTTGGTGAGTTCCTGCAGGGATTGTGCAGGAAGATGGTACACATGGCTGCCCTGTGTGTTGGTGGTGGTGGAGGGAGTGAATGGTTGTGGGTGGGGTGCCAATCAAGCAGGCTGCTTTGTCCTATGGTTTCTTGAGTGTTGTTGAAGCTGCACTCATCCAGGCAAGGTGGGGATCATGGATAGGTCCTCGGAGAATATCGAGGGTAAAGTTGATGTCAATACTTAGTGTGATTTTGAGCACAATAACTAAAGATAGATTAAATCCTTCAATCATAGTTGCAAAAGGTTAATTGCAAATATTCCATTATGAGTATACCAGATTATTACATTCAATCAGCCATTTGCGTGTCATATATACACTTCTACATTGTACTCAAATTTTAAAAATTCAAAACGTATTTCATATCTTACAAAAAAATCATCAATAGCTCCTGGAAGGAAATGGGGAACTTCTGGGTTGTCTGAAGACAGAACTATTTCATCACTTTTCCCCTTTGAACCATAGGCCACAAGTGTTGTCTTAATATCTTCAGGTTGCATTGAATCTTTGGCCGTTTCCAGGCTGATCTTGAATTTCCCTGTGGAGTGCAAAATTGTGACAATCAAAACTACAGTACATCATCGAAGACAACCAGCTCAAAGTGAACCATTTATCACAGGAGTCTGACAAAGAGTCTAACCTGGTTTGTTTACTAATTTTTTTCTCCTTACAAATGCTGTGCAGTTCCAACAACTTTGTTTTTATTTCAGATTTCCAGAAATTGCATTCTTTTCTTTTTATTTGAAACAAGCTTTTTTTTATTTGCAAGTCATTAATTTCTGATAATGAAAGTAAATAAAATTAGCTGAATGAGTTTGAATTGAGGAATGGAATCAACTAAATCCCATCACTCTTTCCACAATGCAAGCTTTTAATCACTCCATTCAAAATGAATTGAATTAAATTTACTTGGTATTCACATCAGTGTTTGTGGGAACAGAAGCTCTTAAATATTACAGACATCTACAGGAATGAAAAATGCTATGTGCCTGGCATTAAATTCCTGGAGAATACATTCATATATTTTTCTTTCCATATTAATAACATTTCATGTATTTTATACATGTTCTTGCAACAGTTATGAAAAAACATAGACAAAGTTATTTTAAATAAGTAACGCTGTAAGACTCTGTACAACAAAATGTTTTTTTAAAGGACCATTATCTTTAGAGGAATAGCAGAGGATCCAACAAAGAAGAATATAAGATTACATTACAGAGAAAGGGAATTCGGCCCATTGCATCTGTGCAAGCCCTTGCTGTTGGAAGCCAAAACCAATCCACCTACCCTCCTCTCTCCCCAAAGGTCCCTTTGATCAACTTTCTATCCTTATTTTCTCTTAAAGGATGATTGGACTTTGCTAACATATCCCTTCCTCTTTGTAACAATTTTAAATGAATGACTATTCATCAATGATCCTCCAACCAGAGGAATTTACTTTCCCCATTCACTCTGTCAGAACTTTTTATAATTTCAAAACCTATCGTAAATCGTCTCTTAGTTTTCTATACTCTAATGCAATATCTCAAGTCTCTACTTGTAACTTTTGTTTTCCATCCCGAGCATCATCTGCACTGTATTCTCTCTATGGCTTTCATCTTCTTTAACAGGATACTCAAAACCAAATATAAACTGGCCAGATTTTTTCAGCCCCACCATGGGGGAGGTCCATTGACAGCCACTTGGCTCAACCAATATTTTGCACAAATTTATTGTTACTTCTTTATTCTTGTAATTTATCCTACAATTTGTAAAACTCAAAATTCTGTTTGCCTTTCAAAATTTGTGGATGATACAAGACTTGGAAGCATTGTGAACTGTGAGGATGGAGTCAAACTACTAAAGGATAGATAAGTTGGTGGAAAGGATGGACAGATGGCAGATGAAGTTCACTGCCACGAAATGTGATTCATTTTGGTAGGAAGACCATGGAGCGACAATGTAAAATAAATGGTACAATTCCAGAGGGGGTGCATAGAAAATGTAGAGGGACCTGGGTGTATTTGTGAATCAGCCATTGAAGGTGGCTGGCAGGATAGGTAATGAGTGAAGTTATTAAAACATAAAATATCCTAGGTGCTACTTTAGTTTAATTTTTAATAATCTTTATTGTCACAAATAGGCTTACATTAACACTGCAATGTAACACTACTGTTAAAAGCCCCTAGTCACCATATTCCGGCGCCTGTTTGGGTACAGAGGGAGAATTCAGAATGTCCAAATTATCTAATAGTCTTTTGGGACTTGTGGGAGGAAACCAGAGCACCCGGAGGAAACCCACGCAGACACGGGGAGAACGTGTGGACTCGCACAGACCACAGACAGTGAACTAAGCCGGGAATTGAACCTGGGATCCTGCCGCTGCGAAGCCATAGTGCCAACCACTATGCTACCGTGCTGCCCATTAATAGGGGCAGAAAGTACAAGAGCAAAGCAGTTATGTTGAACTTGCATAAGATAGAAGTTTGGCTGCAGCTGTAGTATTGTGTGGTATGCGTGTGGTGAATTGCGTAGTGGCTGATAAACCTGCTTCAGTCCCTGATGTGTGTGAATGCCTGTGTCCCTCTACATCCACATTATTAACCATCCCCCACTTTGGTGCACACTCCCATTCTTTAACTTTTCCTCCCGAGATCATAGTCATTGAACAATGCAGCACAGAAGTAGGCCAGATGTGTTGGTACATTCTCTTTAGAAATTAATCCACACCACACTCTGTCCCCATATCACAGCAATTTGTTCTCTTAGAAGTAAATATCTAATTTAATTTTGAAGGCTACATGTAAATCTACTTCCACTACTTTATCAGTACATTCCCTGTCTTAGAAGCAGAGAAAATAGGAGCAGGAGGAGGTCATTCAATACTTCAACATGATCAGGCTGATCCGATATCTCATCACCATACCGCTTGACACCTTTAGAATCTACAAACCTATCTATTTCCTTCTTAAATATATTCAGTAATTTGACATCCACAGCCTTCTGTGGTAGAGAATTCCACAGGTTCACCACCCTCTGAGTGAAGACATTTCTCCTCATCCCAGTTTTAAATGGCCTCCCCTATATCCTGAGACTGTGACTCCTTGTTCTAGACCCCCAGCCAGAGGAAGCCACATGCTTGCATCCAGTCCGTCCTGTTCTGTCAGAACTTTATATGTTTCACTCAGATTCCCTCTCATTCTTCTAAATTCCAGATAAATGCAGTCCCAATATCTCCCCATACGACAATCCTGCCATCCCAGGAATCAGTCTAGTGAACCTTCGCTGCACTCCCTCTGTGGCAAGTCGTCCTAACCACTTAATTGCCTAAACTTCTTTTTTTTTTGCAAATCGCCTTTAATCTGGGATCCCTGTTTATTGATCCTTCAACTATTGGAAAAAGTTTATCTGTATTTAGTCTATCTTTAACCCTTCTCTGCATTACATTTCTGCCTGACAAATCCATCTTCAATTCACTGAAATTGGTCCTCCTCGCCTATGCCTTTGTTACCTTTAGACTTGACTGAACTACTTTAACGCACAGATGGATGGCATCTCACGTGCCACCCTCTATACACCGGACATTATCCAAAATCCTGCTGTCCCTGTCCTAACTTGCACCAAGTTCCATTCACCCATCATCCTGTGCTCTCTGACCTACATTGAATCCCAGCTAAGCAGCACCTCAATTTTAAAATTCTCACCCTTGTTTTCAGATCCCTCCATGGCATGATCTGACCCTATTTCTGTAAGGTCCTCCTCTGAGATATTTGTGCTCTTCTAATTCTGGAATTTTGAGCATTCCCGATTTTAATCATTCCATTGTTGACCTAAGTTCAGGAATTTCCTCCATAAACCTCTTTGTCTCTCTCCGTCACTAGTCTGTTTTAAGGTGATCTTTAAAGCTACTTCTTTGACTAAGCTCTAGATCATCTTTTGGTTATGTGAAGCATTTTGGATGTTGCCTTATGTTAAAGGAGTTATAGAAGTACAAGCTATTGTTGTGATACTGGGAGACTTAATCTACCTCATTACTGAATGGGGCACTGATTGTGTTAAAAATAGAAAAGGAGAAATATTTCTGAAATGTCTTCAGTATTTTACAGATCAGTATTTTTCTTGTCCAATGCAGAAGGAGGCATTGCTGGACCTCATTCTGTGAAGTGAAGTTGGTCAATGTCACAATGGGGAAACATCTTAAAAATAGTGATCATAACATCATTTAGCTGAGTTATGTAGAAGGACATGGAGCAATCTTGAATAAAAATACTATTTTATTCCTGTATAGTAGAATATACTATACTATAGTAGTATATAGTATACTATAATCTGCCTAAAAATGCTCTCTTCCCCTTCCATCCCACTATTTGGAGGCCCATAGTGAATACCAAGGTCATCACTCCCTTCCTGTTTCTCACCTTGATGTGACCATCAATTCACAAGACACGAGATTGGAAGTGAACAGTGGTTTTAATAGTCTTATAACAGAGCCTGCCTGCGACAAGATGAACTGGCAGAAGGCTCACAACTGCTGATCTTTATACTTCCGGTTAGTGGGAGGAGCCATGGGCGGAGCCATGGGTGGAGCAAAGGGTGGAGCCCAGTACAAACTCCTCATCTCCCCCTATGGGCAGAGCCCCGCAACTGCACGTATACAGAGCTCACAAAGACACAATACATATAATACAACACAGTGTACAGAGCTCACAAAGACACAATACATATAATACAACACAGTGTGAATTACTAGGATTAGAATTCACCACATTCACCCCCTGTAAAAAATCAAGTCCGGCGGGGGTGATGGGTCTACAAATTGAGCTGGTCCGGCGGCCGAGTCGTCCTCTGAGATCGGCAAAGCACCGGGGTTGCAGCCTCTTCTAGTGGCTCGGTGGTGGCGGACGGTGAGGGTACGATGGCGGACTCCGGAGGGGATACGGTCCGAGCTACGTACCCGACTGGTTCGACTGGCGACAGGGAGCGCCGGGAGCCCATAGGCGAAGGGGAGCGGAGCACGGGCAGTAAACCTGTAGGTGCGGCGGCGCAGGGCGCGGAGGGTTGGGTGGGGTGTAGTGTGAGGGGTACCTCAGCGGTAGTGGAGGTAGTTGGATCCTGCAGGCGCCAGGTCCCGGAGGGAAACAGTGTCCTGACGGCCGTCAGGGTATTTGATGAAAGCGTATTGGGGGTTCGATTGGAATAGTCGCACTCTTTCCACGAGCGGGTCAGTTTTGTGTGCCCGGATACAGAGTCCACAAGGACGAAACAGATTCGGGCGAGAGAGGGCGAGGGCCGAGGGCGAAAGAGGGCGACGCCGAGGGCGAGCAACACCAAGGGTGAGAGGGGGCGACACCGAGAGCTAGAGAGGCCGACACCGAGGGCGCGAGAGGGCAACACCGAGGGCGAGAGATAGTGCGAGACAACGAGTGCAGGAGAGCGAGTGCGGGAGAGCACCGAGGGTGAGGGAGGGTGACACCGAGGGCGAGAGAGGGCGACACCGAGGGCGACACCGAGGGCACGAGAGGGCGGCACCGAGGGCGAGAGGGAGCGGCACCGACGGCGAGAGAGAGAGAGTGTGAGAGCGCGAGTGCAGGAGAGCGAGTGCGGGAGAGGGCCTGAGAGAGCGGGTCCGAGAGAGCCTGTCCGAGAGCGGGTGACCGAGCGAGTGAGTGCAAGAGCACGAGAGAGCGGGTCTGACAGTGGGTCCGAGAGAGCGGGCCCGAGAGAGCGGGTCCGGGGGTGCGTGTCCAAGAGAGCGGATCCGGGCGAGCTAGTGTGAGAGCGCGAGCGGGTCCGAGAGCGGGTCCGAGCGTGGGTCCGAGAGAGTGGGCCCGAGAGAGCGGGTCCGGGGGTGCGGTTCCGAGAGAGCGGGTCCGAGTGAGCGGGTCCGGGCAAGCGAGTGCAAGAGCGCGAGCGCGAGCGCAAGGGAACGGGTCCGAGAGAGCGGGTGTCCGAGCGAGCGAGTGCGAGAGCGTGAGCGCGAGAGCGCAGGTCCGAGAGAGGGTCCGACACCGCGGGTCCGAGAGAGCTCGCTCGGACCCGCTCTCTCGGACCCGCTCTCTCGGACCCGCTCTCTCAGACCCGCGCTCTCGCACTCGCTCGCTCGGACACCTGCTTACTCGGACACCCGCTCACTCGGACCCACTCCCTCGGATCTGCCCTCTCGGACCCGCTCTCTTGGGCCCGCTCTCTCGCACTCGTGAGGTCTGAGGGAGCGGGTCCGAGTGAGCGGGTGTCCGAGTGAGCGGGTGTCCGAGCGAGCGAGTGCGACAGCGCAGGTCCGAGAGCGGGTCCGAGAGTGCGGCTCCGAGAGAGCGGGTCCGACACAGCGGGTCCGAGAGAGCGGGTCCGAGCGAGCAGGTCCGGGCGAGTGAGTGCGAGGGCGAGAACGTGGGTTCGAGAGAGCGGGTGTCCGAGTGAGCGGGTGTCCGAGCGAGCGAGTGCGACAGCGCAGGTCCGAGAGCGGGTCCGAGAGTGCGGGTCCGAGAGTGCGGGTCCGAGAGAGCGGGTCCGACAGAGCGGGTCCGACAGAGCGGGTCCGAGAGAGTGGGTCCGACAGAGCGGGTCCGAGCGAGCAGGTCCGGGCGAGTGAGTGCGAGGGCGAGAACGCGGGTTCGAGAGAGCGGGTGTCCGAGCGAGCGGCTGTCCGAGTGAGCGAGTGCGAGAGAGCGGGTCCGAGAGCGGGTTCGAGAGCGTGGGTCCAAGAGTGCGGGTCGAAGAGAGCGGGTCCGAGCGAGTGAGTGCGAGAGAGCGGGTCCGAGCAGGTGAGTGCGAGAGCGCGAGCGTGAGAGCGAGAGAGCGGGCCCAAGAGAGCGGGCCCAAGAGAGCGGGACCGAGAGGGCAGGTCCGAGGGAGCGGGTCCGAGTGAGCGGGTGTCCGAGTGAGCGGGTGTCCGAGCGAGCGAGTGCGAGAGTGCGGGTCCGAGAGCGGGTCCGAGAGTGCGGGTCCGAGAGAGCGGGTCCGAGAGAGAGGGTCTGAGCGAGCGAGTGCGAGAGAGCGGGTCCGAGCGGGCGAGTGCGAGAGCGCGAGAGAGCGGGCCCAAGAGAGCGGGTCCGAGAGCGCGGGTCCAAGCGAGTGAGTGCGAGGGCGCGCGTGCGAGGGAGTGGGCCCGAGAGAGCGGGAGGGGATGGCGAGTGAGGTTAGCAAGGAGTGGAGGTAGGGGTCCGCCGAAACTGAGTGTAAGCCCAAGGCGAGGGAGATAGTTTGCCGTGCAGGGAAGATAGGGAGCGAACAGCGTCTTACCAGATCAGGAAGTACGAAGCTCTCGGTGCTCCCGGAGTTGAAGAAAGACGGTGTACTGTACCCATTGATTTTAATGGACATCATCGAACTCTGGAGGTGCTTCGGGCGCGACTGGTCCAACGTGACTGCGTTGAGTTGCGGGTAGTCGGCGGCTCGATCAGCTGTGCTGGTGTGGCCCCGTGATGACTGTCCGCGCTTCGGACGCGACTGGTCTAACGTGACTGCGTTGAGTTGCGGGTAGTCGGTGGCTCGATCAGGTGTGCTGGAGTGGCCCCGTGATGACTGTCCACTGAGGTCGTAGTCTTCGAGGTGAGTATTAGAGGTTGAAGAGGATGGAACCCAAGATGGCCGCCCCCATGAGTCGCACATGGCCGGCTGCATGGAGGAGGATTGCCAAGATGGCGGCCCCCATGAGTTGCACATGTCGGGTGGGGACGGAGTCAGCATACAGGTTGCAGCATTTCGGGGCCTGTGGGCCTCTGAGTTTTGGAAGCGAGTGCTCTGGGCTGCAGGAGAGTTTGGAGCGGGGGATTTCTTCACCAGGCAGACCAGGGAAGTGTCCTTTGCAACCGCAGCTGCTGCAGGTCGCGTTGCGGGCCGGGCAGTGCTGTCGTGGGTGTTGGGGCTGCCCACAAAAATGGCACACTGGAGCTGCGTAGTGGGTGGGTGGCCACGCGGTGCAGGCCTGGGGCAGTCGCTGGTCGGGGGCCCAGGATGGGGTCACTTGGTCCGCGGGGAACGAGGTGAGGCTGCGGAACGAGACCTCCATGGTGGTAGCCAATTCTACAGTGTCCTCCAAGTTCTGGGCCCCTTTTTCAAGTAACCGCTGGCGCACATAGTTTGACCTGAGCCCTGCCACGTACACATCTCGGACAGTGAGCTCCATATGCTGGGCGGCTGATACAGCTTGATAATTACAGTCCCGAGCTAAGGCTTTTAAATCGCGCAGGAATTCCTCAAACGACTCCGCGGGGCGCTGGCGGCGAGTCATAAAAATGTGGCGCACGTAGACCTCGTTGATAGGCATCACGTGCATTCGATCTAGCATGGCTAGGGCCTCCGTATACGAGGTAGTACTGTTAAGTTGAGTAGAGATACGGTGGCTCACCCTTGCGTGCAGTAGGCTGAGTTTCTGCTCCTCTGTAGTTTCTGATGTGCTTGATTCAGCCAGGTGGGCCTTGAAACATCTGAGCCTGTGTTGAAAGATTTATTTTGCCTCTGCAGCCTGCGGATCGAGATCTAGTTCATTAGGTTTGAGGGCTGATTCCATAGTCGTTTTCTTCAAGTTTCCTAAGACTATTAAATTGATGTGACCATCAATTCACAAGACACTAGATTGGAAGTGAACAGTGGTTTTAATAGTCTTACAACAGAGCCTGCCTGCGACGAGATGAACTGGCAGCAGGCTCACAACTGCTGCTATTTATACTTCCGGTTAGTGAGAGGAGCCATGGGCGGAGCCAAGGGTGGAGCCCAGTACAAACTCCTCATCTCCCCCTATGGGCAGAGCCGCGCAATTGCATGTATACAGAGCTCACAAAGACACAATACATATAATACAACACAGTGTGAATTACTAGGATTAGAATTTACCACACACCTCCAACCATATAGACTCTAATTTAGGAACTGCATCTTGTTCAAGAGCTAAGATACTATCTTTGACCAACATTACTATACCTCCTCCCTTTGTACCCACCCTGTTCCTACTAAAAACCTTATAACCTGAGATGTTAAGTATCCAGTCCTATTCTGGCTTGAGCCATATTTCTGTCAATGTCATATTCCACGAGAGCAATTTCTGCTTTCAGCTCCTCAATTTTGTGCACTATACTCTGTTCATTTATGTACATACAACCTGCAAGTGCATCGAAGTATATGAAAGAATCCTTTGTGGCTGATTTAGCGTGACCTGCACAAATGATCAGTTCACTGTGTATCATAGCAGTCCACTTGTCTGATACATGTAGCTACAATATAACTGAATCGGTTAACACATGAAAAGATATTGTCTGGCCCCATTCTCAACCAGATAGTTGTCCACTTTTCTTTCAAGAAATTGACTGACACTGCTGAAACTGTTTTTACTCAGTCTGATCTCACTACTCTGCAAAAAATTATAATTTGCTTGAGGCTTGTTAATTTAAAATCTCTATTCTGCTGTCCTACATTCAATATCTGAGTCAAATTGCTTATTTCCATTGCATCATTAATGTCCCTCAGCAGGTTAACTGGATCATATCTCTTCTCAATCCTATTTTCCAATTACCGGTAATTCAAAAAATAAATTTGTCATTTAAAGGGCTAAGTCCCAGATCTTTCACGCCACTCCTCTCTGAACCCTTCCAACATGATAATGCTCAAGTCAAAAATTATCATGTACCTCAAAATTTTAATCACCAGGAATTTATCAATGATTTCATGTAATAAACCATAACAGTAGCAAAATGATTGTATCCTTCTGGCATACTCCAATCCCAACTCCAGTTGTAGTGCACCTAAAGGGCCAGAAAATAGATCAGGACTTGAATATGCTCGGACCCTATATACCCGACAACTGGCTCAGCCATCCCCTCTCCCTTAGGAATTAAGGTTTATTCTGTGGCTACCTGTGTTACGCGAGCCCCAGTCAACTGCCGTTAAATGTACTGCTTTCTTGGGGGAGTTTGGGGGGGTGGTGGTTGGGGTCACTGGCACCATTGAGAGTACAGGCTGGATGAGCAGAAACACAAATCTAAAGACTTTATGTCCATTGCTATTAATTGCTACAGCTACAATTGGAAAGAATATAATGAAGCAGGGTGGGGGAAGAGGAGGACTTTTCAACTACCATCAAAAATGGCAATTGTGTTGCTTGTCCTGCCATTCCTTCCTGCAGTATCAGGTGAACGGCAGTGGTGGAGTGCTTTAATGAAGCCTGCAAATTAAAATGGATGTATTAGGTTCAGGCCTCCATGGGAGCGCCCATCTTTCCCCACAGCCTATCCAGCCAAAGTTCCCCCGAAGTCAAAATCCACCCCGTAATGGCAGTATGTAAATCCAAACAAACTAAGGCAACCTTTGAAAGGCTGCATCTGCACACTAAACTGTATTTGTAGAAAGGAGACAAATCAATTGGAACAGTTAAGGTACATTAACTCCCTCCTGTAGTCAGAAAAGATCATGAGAAAGTAAAGGACTGCTTATCTATAAAAGAATAGCTCAGCATTACGTTGTAACTCATTCAATAGTTTTCTACTCGAGTAATTTGATAAGACACTGTGTACCATAGTGATCTAACTGTATATCACTGTTAGATTATATGCTTGTTCATTGTTAAATAAATTCAGCAAATAGTTTCAACTTAAAATTAGTCTGATGTGATGCTTAAAGACTAGAGAGAAATCCTGTGGGGGCATAGGATGAATCCTAATAACTTAAACATGAATCACACAGGATTTGCTATTTATAATACTGGACACTTGAATTCTCCGCATCTTTGGGGGCTAGGCCCGCGCCAGAGTGGTTGGCGCCACGCCGACTGGCGCCAAAACCGGCGCCAACGGCCTTTGACGGCCACCGGCCGGTGTCTGGGCTGGCCGAAAGGCCTTCACCCGTTCGCGCATGCGCCGGTGCGTCAGTTGCTGCTGACGTCACCACCGGCACATGCGCGGAAGGGGGGTTCTCTTCCGCCTCCACCATGGTGGAGGCCGTGGCGGCGGCGGAAGAAAAAGAGTGCCCCCACGGCACTGGCCCGCCCGCCGATCGGTGGGCCCCGATCGCGGGCCTGGCCACCGTGGGGGCACCCCCCGGGGTCCGATCGCCCCGCGCCCCCCCCCCAGGATCCCGGGGGCCCACTCGCGCACCAATCCCGCCGCCACCAGAGTTGGTTGAAACCACGGCGGCAGGATCGGCCTCTCAGCGGCGGGACTTCAGCCCATCGCGGTCCGGAGAATCGCCGCAGAGTGCTCGCCAATTGGCGCGGTGGGCACACCGAACGGCGCGGCGCGATTCCCGCCCCCGCCAATTCCCGGGTGGCGGAGAATTCCGGCCATGGCGGGGGCGGGATTTTCTCCAGCCCTGGGCGATTCTCCGACCCTGCGGGGGGTTGGAGAATTTCACCCATGCTCTCTGCCTTGTTGAGCTGGAATTCATTCATTCTGCTCAAATGCTCTTCCACAGAACATTGTTGCACCTATTGCAGTCAGAATCGAAGTTGTCTTTACATAGTACAGGCTACCTTTAAAAGGCACAAACCTTGCACAAAGGTGTGCACCCTGCTGAGGCATCCAGCCACCAAACAGTGCATTTAGCACAGCTGCATGCAATTTAGTAGGTAGCACCAAATTTGCATGCTGTCTGCTTTGGAAGCAACAAGGGCAGGTTTACTGCACATCATGATCACAATGCATGTTTTTGGAAGCTATCGAACTTTGCTCTACAATGTTTTAGGCGTGAAGGGAGTGCACTATGTAAATTTAAAACCAAGAAGATATTTTTTTTTAAGTATTTTTATTGAAGTTTTTCATTTTAACAAATAAAGAAACAAAACCACAGGAATGCTACAGCTCAGCAGAACAAAAAAGGCCCAACATACATGGATACAGGAGGGAACAGGAGAACAACAATATAATTGTCTCAGTATAACCATTAGACTCAATTTGTGGTGCCTCTGTACGCACCACCAGAGAACAAGAGTGAGAAGGATAAAGCCAGGAAAATATGGTAAAATGGTGCACACCTTCCTGTGCGGCGACTGCTCACAATGACCAAGATGGTCAGGATTGATCTTTCACGCCAGGTTTGGTTGCGGAACAGAACATATCTCCTCTAACTCCAGCAACACTAGAGGCACCAATGACAGACTGTAACCACCTCCCTCTGGATGTCAGACACACATGTATCCCTTCAGGAGCCAATCACGGATTCTTAAACCCCACCTTAATAAAAATAGAAAAATACAAAGAAAACATGCAAGTACCCCAGTTCTAGAAGGATGTTTTGCAGACATCAACAAATATAGATTTTCAAAATTCAAAGTAACAAAAAAAAAACAAAATGCAAAATGAAAACCTGACACATTTAGCTCTAACTGGGAGTTGTCCTCGTTCCTCGTTCCAAATGAAGATTAATCTAATCCTACCGCCCATCATGAAACTAACCATCCACCCATCACCCCGCCGTGGCTTCATTCATCTTCTCTGTAAACAAGATGAGGGGTATCTAAAATGCAGTCCCTTCTATAGGATGCTACGAATACAGCACATTAAAAAAGAGAAGACTGTGCACAAACCACATTCACTTTACTGATTCAGTATGGTTTTTGATAATGCAGGATACCAAATGACCCTCGCCCACATGTTCAAACATTGTACAGCTTTGTCAGGAGAAAAGACAACAACATGAAATCAACATCATAATCAAAAGGGAATAAAGTCCAAGATTATTAATTAACTGCAGGATCATAACATCATCTATGTCACGTGGGCAAGCAAGGCCATGACAGAATCGGCAAACAACATTCAGGATCTTTCAAAAGTTCCATTGAACAAAGCATCTTCACCTCCGCCACACCGTCGCCCCGACACCCAGGTGGCCAAAAACCCAGACTCTGGCCAAGGGGGATAACTCGACATGGCCAGCCACCTACAAACCCTCATGACGAGCATTGCGGACAAGACAGTATAAGACCATGAATGGGGCCTCCACCCATCCTCAGGCCTCAAAGACCAGATATAATGTGCTCCGCCAAACCTTCTCTCAGGGATTCTTCGCAGTTCAAAGTGAGCACCAAAAACCTGTACCATTGAGCCGAGATCATCATCCAGAACATTATTCGCAATGGTGGCCGTCATCCGCTGAGCACAGTAGAGGCGTAAGCCGGCTCACCAGAAAAACTGCCATTGCAAGCTGGGCCCCACTCCAGCCATCTCCGACTGCCCCAATCAAACAACGATTTTCTCTGATTTATCTCAGCTCATCACCCCCAACCTCCGATCAGGGTCATTCAGGGAGATTGCGCAAGATATATATCCTCAAAAAAAGATAATTATGGAATAAGCATTAGGATAAAATAAAGGATTAAAAGACAAGTGGAGCCAGAGCTTTAAAAAAAAACACCTGCTCCCACGTTCAAATGACGTGGGCCCCCACCTGAAGACCAACAAGAAGTTGATGCAATACTATTACTTTTTTGAGTAGATGAAAGAAATATGCATGGAGAGCACGTCCAGAAGATAAGGGTACAGATCAATGAGCCCTTAATTCTGCTTGGATTAGTCGAGTTAAAATATTAATGAAGGAGAGAGTATTGATCATTTTGAATTATTAGCTAATTAGCTGAATGAAATTAATTGTGAAATGTTGCACTTTTTCTAATCTGATGGATAGCAGAAATAATTGTGCTGTATAACATTTCTTTATACCTGTGACGTCTATTGGGGAACACTTGAAGGGCTACCATGAAGACATTGTATGACACTGGTGAAATGGTGAAATGCTCTCACAGAGAGTTATAATAATAACAATCTTTATTAGTGTCACAAGTCCTAGTCACCACACGCCGGCGCCTACTTGGGTACACTGAGGGAGTATTCACTTAACAAGCACGAATTTTGGGACTTGTGGGAGGAAACTGGAGACCCCGTAGAAAACCCACGCAGACAAGGGGAGAACGTGCAAACTCCACACAGTGACCCAAGCCGGGAATCGAACCCGGGTCCCTGACGCTGTGAAGCAACAGTGCTAACCACTGTGCTACAGTGCCACCAGATACGATGTGCAAATGGCTTCCTTCTGTGCTGTAAAAATTCCATGATTCTATGCTTCATCAATATCATCATTGCTGATGTAGAACCTTGCTTAGTGCAAATTAGTTGCTGTGTTTCCTAAATAGCATGGTGACTATGTACCAAAATTATTTCATTAGCTGCAAAGACTTTTGGCATGTCCTGAGGTCATGAAAGATACCATGGAAGGTCTTTTGTTCCCAGTGCCATAAGCTTACTAAAGAAAATACTGTAAATTTAACCTGCAGTTTTAATTTATTTTAACTGCAATAAGTGCTTTAATGGCAGAGTGTAATGTATTTGTATGGTATGGATGTAGGTTATATATGCACAACTGTATGAATGTAGGTATACATGAAATATTTATTGTTTTTAATTAATACCTATGATTAGATGCTAAACTGGAGGGGAAGCCAAAGGTCAATTTCCACTTTTGTGTGGCTAATAAAGGTCTATTCTATATAACAAGCACTTCTTTTAATGTCTGAAAGGGTTAAAAATCGCACAAGCTAAAAATCACACAAGCCACTAGCTGCAAAATTCTCAAAGACAGAAAACAAGTGATGAGAAACAAGTTGTTTCAGCTCAAATTGTCTACAGATACCATTCAAAGATCCTTGCTATATTTATTATTGGGAGGCTGTGGCCACACAGCTTGCACACAAAGATTCAGTTGATCATTATGCAGCCGCAGGTCATGGGCTGTTTAGCTCACAGGGCTAATCGCTGGCTTTGAAAGCAGACCAAAGAAAGCCAGCAGCACGGTTCAATTCCCATAACAGCCTCCCTGAACAGGCGCCGGAATGTGGCGACTAGGGGCTTTTCACAGTAACTTCATTTGAAGCCTACTCATGACAATAAGCGATTTTCATTTCATTTCATGTGTGTTCACTAACACATAGATCAATGGAAACCGAGTATGGCACCCACTGGTTCGGCATATTTTCATCTTACTTTGCCTAGAAGTTATGAGAAAAGTAGAGATGAGACAGCACGGTGGCGCAGTGGTTAGCATTTTTGCCTCACGGCGCTGAGGACCCAGATTCGATCCTGGCTTTGGGTCACTGTCCGTGTGGAGTTGCACATTCTCCCCTTCTTTGCGTGGGTTTCGCCCCCACAATCCAAAGATTGTGGGCAGCAAGGTAGCACAAGTGGCTAGCACTGTGGCTTCACAGCGCCAGGGTCCCAGGTTCGATTCCCTGCTGGGTCACTGTCTGTGTGGAGTGTGCACGTTCTCCCCGTGTCTGCGTGGGTTTCCTCTGGGTGCTCTGGTCTCCTCCCACAGTCCAAAGACATGCAGGTTAGGTGGATTGGCCATGTTAAATTGCCCTTAATGTCCAAAAACAAAACGTTAGGAGGGGTTATTGGATTACGGGGATAGGGTGGAAGTGAGGGCTTAAGTGGGTCAGTGCAAGGGCAGCATGGTGGCACAGTGGGTTAGCCCTGCTGCCTCACGGCGCCGAGGTCCCAGGTTTGATCCCGGCTCTGGGTCACTGTCCGTGTGGAGTTTGCATATTCTCCCCGTGTTTGCGTGGGTTTCGCCCCCACAACTCAAAAGATGTGCAGGGTAGGTGGATTGGCCACGCTAAATTGCCCCCTTAATTGGAAAAAATGAATTGGGTACTCTAAATTGTTAAAAAAATGTGGGTCAGTGCAGACTCGATGGGCCAAATGGCCTCCTTCTGCACTCTATGTTCTATGTGCAGCGTAGGTGGATTGGCCGTGCTAAATTGCCCCTTAATTGGAAAAATGAATGGGTACTCATGGGGTAAGTAGAATGGGTAAGTAGAGACAAATATGTGCTTGGTGATATTATAATTAAGTATAAAAGTCCAAATTGTGAATGCTTGAATATACTGATATGTTAGTGGGCAATCCACTTGGTGAATGTTTAGCTCCCCTGCATAGCATTAATAAAGTTCTAGACGAGGACTTCTGGTGGCGGCTATGAAGGATTAAGTCGCACATTTGGTGGCTCCCGCTCGGGTCGGACTTTTTGTCCTTTTCCCCCGATTTTCTACCAGACTTGATTTGAAAAATTGATGACAGAGGCAATTGTGAACTGAATTCCCACATCAGTGCATGGAGAGGAGGACTAGAAGTGCTCACAAAGGCAGAGACAGAAGGACAGAGAAGGCTTGAGCTGAAGCTGCACCGGGAGGAAGCATGGTGGGGACTGGACCTCTGGCTTGTCGACCCAGCGGTCAGTGGAGCAGTTGATGCAAGTTATCCAGGAGGGTTTCGCCAAGCAGAAGCAGGACTGCTTGGACCCGATTAAAGAGGCAATTTCACGGCTGGAGCTTAGATTGGATGCCCAAGATTGGGCGAGCCAGAAAGTAGAGAAGGCTTTGGCTGAGCATGAGGAACATCAAACTGCGGTGGAGTTGGAGGTGGGGATGCTAAGAGACAAGCAGAAAAGGCTCCTGGAGAGGGTGGAGGACCTAGAGAATAAGTCCCGTCGGCAGAGCTTGAAGATGGTTGGGCTCCCGGAGGGATCCGAAGGAGCGAATGCTGGGGCATATATAGGGCCATGTTCAAGAAGCTGCTGGGGGATGGGGCATTCCCCCGACCCTTGGAGGTGAACAGGGCTCACAGAACACTTGCGAGGAAGCTGCAAATGGGAGACCCCCTGAGGGCAATGGTGGTGAAATTCCACAGATACCTGGATAAGGAGCGTGTTTTACAGTGAGCCAAGCAGACCCGGAGCTGCAAATGGGACAAGAATATCCTGCAGATCTATCAAGACCTTGAGTGCGGAGGTGGCCAGGAGAAGAGCAGGGTTTAACCAGATCAGGTGTATGTATCGGACCCAGTGGAAGGGATGGAAGAAATCATGAGGATTCTGGGGGAATTTCGGGGTACAAATTAAATATGGGGAAAAGTGAGATGTTTGCGATCCAGGCAAGGGGCAGGAGAGACGACTGGGGGAGCTGCTGTTTAGAGTGGTAGGGGGGGGAGTATCTAGGCATCCAAAAGGCGCATGAATGGGAACGGTTGCACAAACTTAATCTGGCCCGTCTGGTGGACCAAATGAAGGTCGATTTTCGGAGGGGAGATGCCCTCTAGTTGTCACTAGCTGTGAGGGTCCAGATGGTGAAGATGACGGTCCTTCCGAGATTCCTCTTTGTGTTCCAGTGTCTCCCCATCATTATTCCGCGGACCTTTTTCAAATGGGCTAACAAGTTATCAGGGGCTTTGTATGGACGGGCAAGACCCCGCGAGTAAAATAGGGGATGATTGAGCGGAGCTGGGGAGAGGGCGGGCTGGCACTGCCAAACTTCAGTAACTATTATTGGGCGGCGAATATAGCCATGATAAGGAAGTGGGTGGTGGAGGTGGGGGGGGGGGGGGGGGGGGGGGGGGGGGGGGGGGTTCGGCATGGGAGCGTATGGAGGCGGCATCATGTAAGGGCACCAGTTTGGGGGTGTTGATAATGGCGCCTCTGCCGTTCCTGCTGGCACAGTACTCCACCAGCCCCGTGGTGGTGGCAGCCCTGAGAGTCTGGGGGTAATGGAGGAAGCATGTGGGAGCGGAGGGAGCATCGGTCTGGTCTCCAATCTGTAATAATCACTGGTTTTCCCGGGAAAGATGGACGGGGGATTTTGGAGATGGCAGAAGGCAGGAATTGAGAGGATGGGGGATATGTTTAAAGAAGGGAGCTTTCCTAGCTTGAGGGAGCTGGAGGAGAAATTTGGATTGGCGAGGGGAAACAAATTTAGGTATCTGCAGGTGTGGGACTTCCTACGTAGACAGGTCTCAACCTTCCTGCTCCTACCGCCAAGGGAGATTCAGGATAGGGTAGTTTCCAGAATGTGGGTGGGAGAAGGGAAGGTCTCCGACATCTATAAGGAGCTCATGGGATCGAGGACACGCAGACTGAGGAGCTGAAGCGCAAGTGGGAGGAGGATTTAGAGTTAGGAGGAGAGATAAAGGATGGTCTCTGGGCGGAGGCGTTGAGTAGGGTTAACGTGTCCACAACATGCGCCTGGCTCAGCCTGATACAGTTTAAGGTTGTTCACCGGGCTCACAAGACAGTGGCCTGATGAGCAGGTTCTTTGGGGTAGAAGATAGGTGCGCAAGGTGTGCGGGGGGGAGGGGGGGCAGAGAACCATCTCCACATGTTTTGGACATGTCCAAAGCTCAGGGGATTCTGGCAGGGGTTTGCAGACGTCACATCCACGGTTTTAAAATCAAGGGTGGCACCGAGTCCGGAGATGGCGATTTTCAGGGTGTTGGAAGACCCGGGAATCCAGGAGGAGAAAGAGGCAGACGTTCCCTGGTGGCCCGGAGGTGGATATTATTAGCCTGGAGGGACTCAAAGCCCCCGAAGTCGAAGGCCTGGCTCTTTGACAGGGCTAGTTTTCTCTGTTTGGAGAAAATCAAGTTCGCCTTGAGAGGGTCACTGTTAGGATTTGCCCGGAGGTGGCAACCGTCCATTGACTTCTTTGCAGAAAATTAAACGTCAGCAGAAGGGGGGTGTGTGTGGGGGGGGGGAGGGGGGGGTGGGGTGGTGGTGCTGGTTAGTTTAGTTTAGAGTAGGGGGTTAATAAAGGTGGGACCTGTAAGGGAGGAAGCAGGCTTTTTGCACTATGTTTACAAACTTATGTATGTTGTTTATTTTGTTGTTGTTGTAAAACCAAAAATACCTCAATAAAATGTTTATTAAAAAAAAATAAAGTTCTAGAATTGGAACGCTGAGCATTGATCGGTCAGTTGGGGAGTGAGTGGGGAGTGTTTGACTCCTGCAACAATGTCTAAAGTATGCAGGTTAAGATTTAAATGGCATAAATGGATTAATTGGGCTTTGTTAGGAAAAATTGTTTCAAATAACTTCTGAATTCTTTAATATGACAGGTTTTGGATATACAAGATTACTAATGGTGTGCATAATGTGCTAATGGCAAAATAACATTCACTATCAGATTTATCTCATAATTATTGGACTAGACTGCAAATTTAGGTAAATGATTCACCAACATTTAATAAGCTAGAAGTAAAATACCGACGATGCTCGAAAGCTAAAATAATAACAGAAAATGCTGGTAACTCTGAGCAGGTCAGCCAGCATCTGTGGAGAGAGAAGCAGAGTTAACTGTTTTGGTTAATTATCTTCATCAGAATTGTTTTTAAACTGAATTAGATTGCAAAGTATTGATTACAAACAATTCCACCTCTGAACATTTCCTTGATTCCTTCACTACCTATAGCCACTGTTTGCTTCCAGTCATTTTGCATCCTTACCCTCTACACTGGGGAAAATAACTCACATTCCTTTCTCATCATCAATCTCCTGATCTCTTTCTTCCAGTACTCCTATTACTATGGCTTTACTGCCTCAGTAAATCTGTACAACATCAACTTTGCTTTTACTCTCAACATCTTTGGTGCCATTTAATTATGCATGAGATTCCACGTACCCCTGGCACTACAACAAACTGGCAATGTCAGATTTGAGAGTAACAGGCTTAGTAATAATAATAATCTTTATTATTGTCACAGGTAGGTTCACATTAACACTGCAGTGAAGTTACTGCGAAATTCCCCTAGTTGCCACACTACGGCGCCTGTTTGAATACACGGAGGGAGAATTCAGAATGCCCAATTCACCTAACAAGCACGTCTTTAGGGATTTGTGACAGAAAACCGGAGTATCCGGAGGAAACCTACGCAGACACAGGAAGAACGTGCAAACTCCACACAGACAGTGACCCAAGCGGGAATCGAACCCTGGGCACTGCCACTGTGAAGCAATAGTGTTAACCACAATGCTACCGTGCCACTCATAACACATAGGCCCAAAGATGTTGCATAGCCAGAATGATCATATACAATTAAATCTGACTTTGTCTCCTCATGCTCTCCCTGCTGTCCAATCCTTTTCCGACTCCAGTTTGGAATGACAACTTGAAAATCTTTGTCCTTTAACTTTCCTCGATCATCTTTCCCTACTCCTGCCATCATCATCTGCGTCATCAAGTTCAGGGTGCTGTGGGCTTAACGTCCAAAAATGAGACCATCTACTCATCTGTCTCTCCTACTCATAGTCACTTGCCACTTATTGCATTCCTTATCCTCATCCTAAACCTATAGTGCTCCCTTAGCTTCTCCTCTACCTTCACTTGCCCTCCTCAGCGCTATCTCTTCCATAAGACATACTACCTCCTGCCTCCACTTTGCATCTAGCATCCAACCATCGAACTCAAGGTTCCTCTTCTTTTTTTGAAGCATGCAGATGATTTGTTGCAAATCCCTTTAAATTATTTTGCACTTAAAAGAGCTGACATGTGTGCGACATGTGTGAGAACTTACTGGTTGTTGTGCAGTCATGCACTTCAGAGGAAACATTGATCTTGTACCTCACTTTTGCCCAATATTGTCACTCATTGGTCACATCTTTCTTCTTTCTGGTATTGCTCCCTCCAAAAATGTTGCAACCCTTCCTCTTAAGAAATCCATCTTTGGTCCTTCCACCGTTCCAACCGCTGCTCCATTTCTAAACCTCCCTTTTGTTCGAAGATCCTCTGCGACACAACAATCTCCCAATTCAAAGATAATCTTTCTCCATATTTATTAATCAGATTGCATCAATCTGATGTCCTTCCTCTCCATAGCATGGAGGCTGCCTTGTTCAAAGTTACCAATGATATTCTATTTGAACCCCAACATTTACATCACAGAAAGGATGATTTTGTCTGTGAGACCTTCAAGTTAAAGCATTTAAAAACTCTAGTCAGTTAATTACTCACTCTTAATTACTTTGGAGGGCAGCACGGTAGCATAGTGGTTAGCACAAATGCTTCACAGCTCCAGGGTCCCAGGTTTGAATCCCGGCTTGGGTCACTGTCTGTGCGGAGTCTGCACGTTCTCCCCGTGTGTGCATGGGTTTCCTCTGGGTGCTCCGGTTTCCTCCCACAGTCCAAGTCCAAAGATGTGCAGGTTAGGTGAATTGGCCAGGCTAAATTGCCCTCAGGGTCCAAATTGTCCTTAGTGTTAGGTGGGGTTACTGGGTTATGGGGATAGGGTGGGGTTGTGGGCTTAGGTAGGATGCTCTTTCCAAGAGCCGGTGAAGACTCGATGGGCCGAATGGCCTCCTTCTGCACTGCAAATTCTATGAAATTAATGAACCACACTCACCTCCAGAAAGGCGAAAGCATTCCTGACCAAACCTCACTCGGAACCTTACTCATTATACTGCCATTTGTTCTTCACTCTGGCTGTTCCTGCAGCCTAAACTCAATAATCCAAAAACTTGAAGTGCTGCTTAACCCTGAACTTCATACATTATCGAGATCATAATAAGTCTTACTTGTGTGTCTGACCCCTCAACCCTTGATTTCCTTAATGTCCTGCACGTCAGAATGCTGAGCTGTGCTCTGTACAAACTCCAGGACCTTCAGGAACACTGCCTCTTAGCGTCTACAAGATCCTGGTCACCTGTCACTCCTGTCCTTACCAAAATTCACAGGCTCTCCCTCTCCAAAAACATTGATCTCAGAACTCTCTCACTTACTGACATCTTTCTGCATGGCTTTACTCAAACATACCTGCAAATTCCTCTAGATTTGCATCTCAGTTTGACTCTCTGCAGTCAATTTTCCTTTTAACGCCCGATAATGAAAGGGAAATAATGACCTTAAAATGGAATTGATAGCTTTACTGTCCCATTGACAGCAGGCCAGCAATAATTTTAAAGGGGTCTTCCACTTTCTCAGGAAATCAGCCTTTTTAACATGGAAATCAGAATCAAGAAATCCTCAAAGCCTACCCCTCCGACTTCACCTTTGATTTACCCTCCTTTGCCCCATCCTCGCCTCGCTTAACTCATCTCCCAATTCTTCTTTGGTGCTTAAATTACCAGTCATCCCTTCTTATGAAGTCTGGCATTATATAAGCGTACAAAAGTAAAATACCGAGTGTTCTGGAACAGAAAATGCTGGAATACTCAGCAGGTCAAGTAGTGCCTGTGGAAAGAGAAACAGAGTTTATGCACAAATTTTTTATGAGGATGTGGGCCTAGGAGAAGCCAGGCCTGCAATTGGCCAGCATGATGGTTTCCCTCCATGGACACCCTCTGGGCCATTTTCATTATGGTAGGATTGGGGAAGGGTGGGGGTTGACTCCTATCCACCTGTAAGCAGCGGGTGGCTCATGAGGCCAATTCAAGGGAATTCTGTAGTTAGAGGTGGGTCCCCTGTTGAGGTTGAAACATGATCAAGATAGCCAGAGGCAGACCCGGCAGGGAGGACCACATCCCCTCCCCCACTCACCCACCACAGCGGCAGCTGCTGACACTTCAGTCAAGGTGCTGGTCCATCATGCTGACCTTTTTGAATTTAAACATTGATGGATGCTCTTCAGATAGAACATAGAACATAGAACAGTACAGCACAGAACAGGCCCTTCGGCCCTCAATGTTGTGCCGAGCCATGATCACCCTACTCAAACCCACGTATCCACCCTATACCCGTAGCCCAACAACTCCCCCCCTTAACCTTACTTTTTTATTAGGACACTACGGGCAATTTAGCATGGCCAATCCACCTAACCCGCACATCTTTGGACTGTGGGAGGAAACCGGAGCACCCGGAGGAAACCCACGCACACAGGGGGAGGACGTGCAGACTCCACACAGACAGTGACCCAGCCGGGAATCGAACCTGGGACCCTGGAGCTGTGAAGCATTTATGCTAACCACCATGCTACCCTGCTGCTAAAGAGATGACGCCTCCATTTTGGCAGATGGCGCCACGATTCACTTTGGCATCTCACACTTCTGACAGTCGGACTGCTGATCTTTCACTGCTAGTGGGCCACCTATTAGCCTCCCAGCCTTGTACACATGCCCACCATCCTTAGTTGGACGGAGAGCACTGATTATCCTGTTCATTAAAAATGCTGCCCGGTGTCAGGTATAGATGCAATAGAGGATCATGACCTAGAAATGCATCCGAGCCAGGGTCCTGACCCCAGAACAAAAGTTCAGCTCAACATTTCAGGTCTGTAACCTTTCACTAAAGTTAAGGTGCAGAACAGTCAGAGACCTGATGGGACCTTTCTCTCTCTCCACAGATGCTGCCAGACCTGTTGAATATTTCCAGCATTTTCTATTATTACATTATATAAATGTGACTTGTTTAGCATTTGTTAATTTACATGAGCATGATTCATCAAACAGTACCTGTATATTCTGAAGCAAAAAGATGTATTCTTATACTTACTTTTTGCAATCAGTTCTCTCTCAGTTTTTTGATCTTCCCGATTTATATCTAGCCACCTATGAGTTCAATGAATTATTAATGTCAATGGTTGTTTCAATCTAAAGGTTGTTTACATTTGGTTCCTAATTATGCAATTTAGGGCATTTTCTTAATCCATAGTGTACCTGCTGCAAATAAACACGTCTTCAAACTCCTGATTATTCTCTTCATAGTTGATGATAACTTTGTCAAGGAACCATCCACTAGCTGCAGAAAAAGATATTTCAGTTTAGATCTGCTTATTGTTATATGTGATTGTCACACATATTGTCAAGGCCGGTAAATGTCACCTCCCATTTACTCACCAAACTTCAGTGCTCAATGAACCACGCCCATCACAACCTGGCACTATTCCTGGATTCACACCTAACATTTACATACTCCATCTCACCCACATACACCTGCCACTGGTGCCAGCCACACGCCCACCTCTTGCAGCCTACACACAGCTCCAGCTAATCAATTATTGCAGTCATGTCAAACAGGGGGATGTGGGACACCATCAATACCATCTTTCATGTTTCATGTGGTTCCATAGTTCTTGCTGTTGGCTCACTCTGCTCATTGTTGAAAGGATAAAGAGGGGTCGTCAGGGGTGAAATTCTCCGACCCCCCCGCAGGGTTGGAGAATTGCCCGGGACCGGCGAAAATCCCGCCCCCGCCGTGGCCGGAATTCTCCGCCACCCGGGAATTGGCGGGGGCGGGAATTGCGCCGCTCCGATCGGCGAACCCCCTGCGGCGATTCTCCGGCCCGTGATGGGCCGAAGTCCAGCCGCTGAGAGGCCTCTCCAGCCGCCGTGGTTTCAACCACCTTTGCTGGCAGCGGGATTGGCGGCGCGAGTGGGTCCCCGGGGTCCTGGGGGGCGTGGGCCGATCGGACCCTGGGGGGTGCCCCCACAGTGGCCCGGCCCGCGATCAGGGCACAGTCTAAAGATGCGCATGTTAGGTGGATTGGCCATGTTTATTTGCCTCTTAGTTCTAAAGGTTAGGTGGGGTTAGGGGGATAGGGCAGGGGAGTGGGCATAGGTAGGGTGCTCTTTCAGAGGGTTAGTTCAGACTCGATGGGCCAAATGGCCTCCTTCTGCACGGTAGATATTCTATGAGTCTAGGGCATAACAAATGGCCCAGGGCAGTCAGCCTGAAGGACTGAAGACAGTGGATTGGCTGATTGGCACAGGATGAAGAAATGGTGGATATTGACAGGACAGCAGGCATTCACCAACCTGACGTGCTGGGAGTGGTTACATCTCCAGCTGCGCATTTTTTGAATGGAAACTGCTAGGAATGGGCAGAGATGTGGGGTAACGTTCCCCCTTTACTTACCTCTCAGCAGACCATAGCAGATGGATATTTGAGCGGAGTGTTTGAAGCATTTGAGTGTTGTTACGTAGAAGAACAGATACAAACAGGCTTTCCCGTGAGTTTAAATCAAAAGAAAGGGGGCTAGATTCTTCATTTGGAAGATTAAGAGTGCGATTCAGCATCCACACTGCTCTTGATGTGGATCGGGGCCCACCTGGTGAACAACGGGTGAGGGCAAAATCACTTTTGCGATTAACACCTTTGTGATTCACACGGCCAGCTCCCGATGGCGAGTTCCAGAACACGTTCAAAAATTGCGAGAATGATCATTGAATTCATTTCAATCTCATCAATGAGATTGAAGTTAAATGCAGCGGACTTCTGTGAATTATCCGACTCCCCAGCTGGATGTCATGCAGACGTTTCTTAGTCCTCCGTAATGGGCTTCTGAGGGGAACTGAGGGAGTGAGCAGCCATTTCCATTTTCGGCATGCAGCCCAAGGTCACCAGAACTGCTGCCCCAGTGCTCTGGGTGAGGTGGGGTTGGGGAAGTGGGGGACTCCTCAGGGATATTGAGCGTTCCAGGTCCGGGTTGCCCCTTTGCTGGGGGGGGGGGGGGGGAGGGTTGTGGGTAGGTGAGGGGCTTTACAACTGTGAGGCCTTCAAGCCGTCTTTAAATATTGGGGAGACCCATAACAGGGGAAAACACAGCCGCAGCCTGTCTGTCCTATGAAACTCCTACAGGACAGAGCCCTGCTGCACCTTCTCTCGTGAAAGTCAATTTCACTCCCTGTGACCGTGAGCAGCCTCTAGCTTCACAGCTGAAAGCTATTTGACATGAGGAATTAGCCTTGCTAGTGGGTGATAGCACATGATGTTCCCCTCTTGAAGGCACAGGTGCCATTTCTCAGAGGATGATTAGTGCACAGCATGTCCAGAAAACCTAGATGCCTGAATAGTCACGTTGCTGGCCTCCCCTCCTCAGCCTGCTGTGCAGCCAGGTCTTCAGGGTGTGCAGCCCTCCAGCCTGTGTTGTCGTTGCAGCTTTCTATGGTGTATGCCTGCCTCAGCTGCCACAAGCATAGCGTAAACTCTGGGAGGTCAGTTCCTCATTGAGGCAGCTGCTAACAATCAAACACTAACAGCAGGGCTTCACTGAGGATCTTCTCGCAGCCAAAGGGAAGTGTGTGGATGAGCAGTGGGAAGCTGAGGACGGCCTCCCTAATATTCCTAACAGAGCTCTGGGATCTCCGACTGATGTGGCAGGGGTGAATGTGCAGAGCAAGGTTCGCCAGCTCAATTGGCTCACTGGATTGCACTCTGAAAGAAGACAGAATAGTCATGGTAAGGGTGGGGCAGCTTGGGGGATTTGAGGGGCCCGGATTAGAAGCCCTACCTGATTGTCGGTCTCTCTCTTTCTCCAGTTCCTTCCAGATAAAACTATGTTTGCTGGTGTAGTTCCCACAGAGGCTGCCCTTGTGTTGCTTGTGGCAGCGGAGGTGGGTAGGTGCCAAAGAAGACAGCAACAACAACGAAGGCTGAAGGCGACACCCCATATGCAGAGGGCCACTGCACATCCTGATAACCTGGTCACACAACAGGCTGAGGAGGGGGCCAGAAGGGGAGGCCAGCGATGTGCCAAGGTGTACAGGAGTCGTTGATCCTTCCATGAGTTGATGGAGGGGATGTGCTGCAGAGGATTGCGTCCCAACAGAGAGAGAATGCGGTACCTGTGCCATGCCCTTGCAGACATGAACACTCACTCCCAGTGGCTGTGAAGGTCACTGCAGCCCTGAATCTTTGCACGACCGAATCATTCCAGGGCATGAGTAGGGGCCTTTGTAGCATGTCGCAATCATCAGCCCATAGGTACATCCGAGAGGTGATGGATGCTTTGTATGCCTGGGAATCAGACTATATCACCTTTGACCTGTACCAGGTCCACCAAAATGCCCGGCCTGTAGGATCTGCTGCCATCACCGGGATGTCCCAGGTCCAGGGGAGCCAAGCATGTCACCCAGCGTGTAGTAGGGCATCAGGGAGTGCCATATATTAACAGGAAGGGGTTCCACTACCTGAATGTTCAGATTGTGTGAAACCACCACCTAAGGATCATGCACGTGCATGCCCGCTACCCTGGGAGCGTGCATGACAACTACATCCTGGGGCACTTGGAGATCCTCGATATTTTTAAGGACCACCGCAGGATGACAGGTTGGCTCATGGGAGACAAGACACACCTGCTGAAGACATGGCTGATGACACTGGTGCAGAGGCCTGAGACCACGGAGGAGACCCAATTAAATGAGGCCCACGTTGTCACCTTGCTAACATTGAGTGGTATAGCGGACTGCTGAAAATGCAGTTCCGATGCCTGGACTGCTCAGGTGGTCCCCTGCAGTACACCCTGCAGAGGGCCTCCCGCTTTGTGGTGGTCTGCTGTGCCCTACACAATCTGGCACAGCAGCAGGGCGTCATGCTGGAGGAGAAGGAGAAGGACCAGGAAGGGATGGGGGATGAGCACAAGGAGGAGCTGGAAGATGGAGGACAGTGTGCGGTGAGGATCCGACATGCAAGGAGGACCAGGGAGGCCCTTAACATCTCCAGATTTTCCTTGGATGAGTCTGTGTCTGCCAGCTCAACACCCCTTACCATTTCCTTCCCCTTGGGTAACCCTTGTGTTGGCACTGTCAGCAGGCTACTACACAGGCAAGAGAGTGATGATTGCTCGCTGTGATGAAAGCTCTGATGTTCCTCAATTTCTACTGAAGTCTGTCTCCTGTCTTTCTACTGCCAACCCGCTCATACCCATCCTCTGAACGGGGTCTGCATTGGGGGCTTTTGACATCTGACATGAAGGGGTTGTGGTGGTGGATGCCAGGGAGTTCTGAGGGACAAGCTTGAAGATTGGATGTGAGGAGGGTGCGAGGTGCCAGCCAGTGGATTGAGTGGGGGGGGGGGGGGGGGTTGGGAATTTGAGGGGGCAGCTGGAACTGATGGTAACTGACCCTTGAAGCCCATTGCCGATCATAGGTCTCTTTCCAACATTTGACGCTGATCCTCCTTGTCATGCTGCTCGCACTGACAGCCACTGCCAGTGCCTCCTAGGCGGCATTGCTCATCCTGCTGCTGGTCCTCCGACCCCCTCAGGGGTACAGTGTACCTTGCCTCTCATCCACAGTGTAGAGAAGCCTTGTGAGGTGGCCATCCCCAAAGTGAGGAGCATGTCTGTGCGCTGCCATGCTTGTGTGATGACTGGGCAAATCAGAGGGCAAGGAAGCCAGCAATGTCGAGATTCTTGTGGGGCCTCAATTTTTGCACTTAGTGACATTGAATGTGAGCCTCAATGTCGCCCACGCAGCTGTCGCGAAACTCCACACCAAATCCTCCCAAAACGGAACTTTACCTTTGGTCCGTTGAATCGCACCTAAAGTTCTCCTGCCGGAGTAGAAATGCTCTTGATCTCTGCTGGAACTAGGTGCAGTGCCCAGGAGCAATTTTGTTTTTCTTGCCTTGCAAATCTATGCACGGCGGATAACTTGTGGAATCTTGGTATTGGGTCTTGATACCAAGGTCCGGTGGTGGCGGTCCCCTACCACCCCACAATGCAAAGTCTCCCCCACCCCCCCGCTCCCGCTGATGAGTAGAGGCATCCTTCCTTCCCACCATGGTAATTTCAGGTTACCTCATGGCATGCATACATGAGGGTCACCCTTTCCCCCATCAGACCCCCAACAGAGACCCCACTATCAGAGACCCCCATACCAGAGACTCCCATACCAGAGATCTCCCCTATCAGATAACCCCATATTAGACAGCCCCATATAAGATACCTCATATCAGAGACCCCCCTATTAGAGAACATCCAAAACAGAGGCCTCCAATCACAGACCCCTACATGAGAGACGCCCATATAAAGATGCCTCTCATCAGAGGCTCCCATATCAGTGATCAACCCCCCCTCCCACCCACCCCCCCCACCCACCCACCCCCCACACCTCCCATCAGTCGCCCTACCTATAAACTGAAGAGCAGTTCAGGCAGAAACAGTGAAAATCATTGCCTTTTCGCTTACCATCCCCTTAAAGATGCTGCCTCAGACAGAAGTGTTAAAAGCAGCAGCTGTTTCTTCATAGAAAACCAAAACACACCACAAGGCTTTAAACCCCCTCAGATCCTATGAGTTGCGAGGTTTCTATTTACATTCAACGAGAAATAGCTTTTGCCCACTGTCTGGATTGTTTATTTTGATTTCCCTTCATGCTTTAATACATCTCAAGTAGCCAGCTGTGAAGCTAACTACAATGCTGAGAAACATCTAGGAGATAAGTGCTTTTATTCCTCCTTTTCTCAACAGAAAGCACTTATTTCAATGTCGTGAGAACGTGTCAATCCTAGCTGGATGTTTAACAATATTGTGGTTAACTACAAGGCAGGGTACTTGATGCACTCAAGAGTGAAGGGAAATGAAAATAAACAACCTACACACCTGGCTATTGTCCTGTAAATTACAATCTACTAACTGCTATTTCTCTTTGACATGGGGTTCTCTGATATGGGGGTCTCTGATGAGGGGTCTCTGATATGGGGTTCTGATGGAGGTCTGATAGGGAGGCGGTGGGAGCTCCTACTCCCCAAACTCACAATGCTCACACAGTCCCTAAGATGGTAGTTGAAAGGTTGCAGGCTTCAAAGACTCTCTCATGGTTCACTGGTGACAATGGATTTTTGGAAGTTTCTCGCCATTTTAGATTAAATTTGTGACTGAGCTTCTCCAGGGAATAAATATAGTCTCTCAGCTAAAACAAATTAACCTCTCTTCTCTGCCGACTGTCTTTTGGAGGCAGTCCTTTTTCTTCCTCTGTCAGTTTTAGACCCAGAATCCCTTTCCAGGCTGCATTTGTGAATTTTTAAGATAGCAACCCCCTCTCCAGGCAGTTTCAATCATGTGATGCTAGCATTGGTACGTTGGCCCACAAAATGAGTTGAAGCCAATGTAATTGACACACAATTGAGGGGGGGAGGGTGCAGTGGGTGATTGATATCCGATCAATATTCCAGTTATGATCATCCTCATTGAATGACTCTAAAATTCCACTTTCATGTGGCCAGCAAACATTAAAATTTTTAATCTTTTCAAATGGTGAGGAGTAGTCAAGTAGCACCCTGGAAAGCCATTTTCAATTTATGTAAATTCCCAGAGACCTGCTGTCATGTGTCCAAAAATCACAAAACAAGTTGCCACTTGAGTCCATTTTATGAAGGTATAATGTTAAGATTCCATGTTGTTTTTTTTTAAAAAGTAGTGTATATTTCTCAATAAACTTTACGGCCATGATGTGAAAATGAGAAAGGACTTGCAGCTTAAAAATCCGTCCATATTGGCATGGGCGGCCTGCAAAGCCACATGAGTGCAGTAGATCACACCATCAGGAATCCTACCGTTCTGGCAAAGCCCCATGCCATCTCATTATCCTTGTCCTGCCTCAGACAAAGGATGAGGAACTGTTCTTGGCTTAATTATATGGCGATCTCCTGGATCCTATAATAGATAGTATTGAAAGGTTGCCACTTCACCTACCTCTGTTTGGAGGAAACTGGAGACATAAAAATTGAGGATAACAGGGTCCTTGCCGGCCGCTGGCAGAGCCATCCTCATCCTTCTGTTAGGTTCATGATCAGGTTAAAGCAGGTAGCACCGTTCTATGATCACCGTCATGTTGGATATGACTCACCTCAGGCATGGTTGCTGGGTGAAGTACTTGTCAAAGTAGAAGATGGGCCTTCTGCACACAATCCTCTACCTTCTCAATCCTTACATTCAGTCCCCTCTTTGCATCTTCAGTTCCATTCCCTCATCACATTGAGACAAAGTTGCCCCTCAGCCTCCATACCTGGATGCGTTATTCTTCTTTCATCTGACTGTAAACGCGGGCTCTAAAAAAAACCTTGAAGCATCAAGTATAATTCTTCCACTGGTGAAGCCTAAATATTCAGTCAAAAGCATCTCACCTGAAATCTGTTGACCCCTTTACTGCATTGGTGCAAGGGCTCATCTTGCAGCTGAATACTTGATTTTTAAAAAATATACAAATTCACTCAATGGGCCAATCTGGTCCAAATTTAGGACAAAAGGGCATCTTGTCAGCTACTATGGCTGTGTGACATCACAATCTCACTAGTTCATTGCTTCCAGTGCTGGCAGGGCACACCCATGCAAGTCCCCTCCTCAAGCTGGAATGCAATGCCATAACTGGCTGGCGATGAAGATTTGGCTTCAGTCACACTACTGCAACTGATCCAACATCCATTCCATGATATACTTGTAAAAGTATTCATTACAACAATATTCTGAAATATCCTGTAATAACTCCAGGCAAACTCAGGCTTGAAGGAAAGAAGGTTTATTCCACAACAAAAATAAAGACGCAGGGCGCGATTCTCCGCTGCCCACGACGGGTCGGAGAATAGCGGGAGGGCCTTCCCGACAATTTTCACGGCCTCCTGCTATTCTCCCCCCACTCCGGCCACCCCCGACACGAATCGCTGCTCGCCGTTTTTTACGGCGAACAGCGATTCTCCGCAGGCCGATGGGTCGAATACCGCGGAGTTTATGGCCGTTTTCACGGCCGCGAGCACACCTGCTTTCAGCATTCGTGAAAACGGCCGCAAAATGCCCGTCCCGGACAACCATGGCACCGATTGGCACGGCCTGCGATCGGTGGGCACCGATCGCGGGCAGCGGGTCCGATACCCGTGCACTATTCGTTCTTCCGCCGCCCCGCAGGATCAGTCCGCGGGGCGCCTGAGGGGCATGATGGCCCGCGCAAGCGCGGGTTTGACGCATCTGCGGGATGACGTCATCTGCGCATGCGCGGGTTGGAGCCGTCCAACCCGCGCATGCGCGGCTGACGTCATCATGCGCGTCAGCCGCCGTGACTCTTGGCGGGCGGAGTTAGCGACGTTTGCTAACTCCGCGTCGCCGTGATTCCCCCGGCCCGGGGGGGAGAATCGGGTCCCAGGACGGAGCTCCGAGGCTGGCGTGAAACACGGCCAGTTTTACGCCAGCCTTCACGGCACGCCGGATTTGTGGAGAATCGCGCCCGCAGTGTATAGGACAAGTGTCATAGTCCAGGACCAACGAGAACGCCCCGGTCCGGGTCTGGGTCAGTATTTAAAGCCCAGCTAGCGAGTCCCAATTGGGTGGGCCCAATGAGTTTATGTTTCATTTAAATATTTTCATCAGGCACCACATTCAGAAGCATTGTGATCAGTTCGCCACCTAGCCCAAACCCAATTTAGGAGTTCTCCTGCTATTCTTCAGGAAAACGGGAAGGTGCACCAGGTGCAACGCCATTGGGGGGGAGAATCGCACTAATCCAAGCACAATATTCCACCCACATTCCTGCACATTGAACCATTGAGACTTTTGTCTCCAGCTGTTCTCTCTTTTTCCCAGATCCTGGCAAATAACCCATGTCTGGGAATTTCACGGATATCTTAGAAACCATTTCTGTTTCAAAGCCTATCTCCATTGCAAAGTGAATCACATAGGCCTTGTATCCAGATAGAAATGCTGCATACCTATCTTTTAGAGCCCAACTCTTTTTTTTCTTAGATGTAAATGGACAGTTTAAACATCACTGTTTACAACCCGAGATTCAATCCTGGGACTTTGAAGTCTTACTATCTGACCACTGTAAACACAGATGCCACTGCCCTTGTCTTGTCAATCCTGGGACTTTGAAGTCTTGCTATCTGACCACTGTAAACACAGATGCCACTGCCCTTGTCTCCAAGTATGAACATCTTATGCCATCTTTCAGCATAACAACCCAAGCCTCCCTTTAATCGCTAACAGCCATATCACCCAAGCCTGCTGTCGGGCAGACTTCAGAAGAAATCATATGACCCCCTCCAGTTCATCCCAATTCGAAGACAGTCCCCAAAAACAAAGCAATTTTAAACATCTCTGCTGGCGGGATTTTTCATTGCGTCAGCAGCGGACTCATGCCTGGGGACTTCCTGACGCTTGGGGCTGCCCACAATGGGAAACCCTGTTGGCCGGCTGGCAGGACGGTGAATCCCACTGCCGGCGGGGGTGCGCTGCACCGGAAAACTGGTGCAGCAGGATGGAGAATCCCGCCCCATATTTGTACAAACCATCACAGGATGCACAGCTATGCACCAAAGCAAATAGTCACATTTCAATGGCTTCAGTTAGACTCTAAATTGGGTTTTCACCTGGTGATTCACAGCTCACAGGTACACACAGCAACCACCAGTAACAAGAACAGCAGTGGAGAATCTACATCAGCGGAGAATATTCTCTAAATTTGCTCAGCTGTACACCGTTGCTGAAATCTAGGGACGCTTGTTTGAAGAAGAATGGTGGATCTACAGCAAAAACTTTGCCATTTGCTGGGATAAATGACATACATATTCTCCATAACAATAGAATGGATGCAGCAATCCAGATGCAATAGGCCTGCATTAGCATTGCATGCAATTGCAAGAATATCTGCCATTGAGAGTGACTCTATGCAGGCCATGATTATAACCATGCTGCTATCTTAAACAAGATGACAGATTCTGTATCTGCAACCTCACAGGGTATCACTGCTAATTATAAGATGTTCTCCAGCAGTGTGATAGGAGGGATCTGGCACTGGTCCAGGAAAGGGATGATAGTGAAGTGGAAAATGGAAGTAGAAACGTCACTCAAAGCGTTCACATTTCTCTCCTGTTGACCAATCCTCAGTCAGTAAATATGGGGCTTATTGTGTCGGTACCCAAGCCAACTCCTACGAATGTGCAGGTAGAGCAGTTTTTGACAAGATCCTCACGATTTCCAAAACTATAAGGTCGTCTATCAAAAGCATTTCAGCAGTTAGAACAGAGATTGAAACAGCCTGCCTCTACCTCTGTAGAAGCCCCAAGAGAGGCACCACACAGGATCAGCGTATGGTCATACCACAGAAGGTCACTATTTGGCCAATATGTCTGTGCCAAATCTCTGGAAGAGCAACTCCCCTACGCCTACTCCACCACCTTTTCCCCGAAGCCCGGCAAATCTTTTCCCTTTAGATAATTATCTAATTCTCTTTTTAGACCATGACTGAATCTGCCCCCATCAGAATCTCTGGAAATGCATTCCAGATCCTAACCACATAAGGCTGAAAAACATGTTTTCATCATGTCATCATTTTGACAATCACTAAATTGGTGCCTCTGGTTTTTGCCCTCGCTGGATCTGCTAAATGTGCCCAACAGCGGACTTTAACTTCTGTCCGCTGATTCGTGCCCTCTGTTTCCAGATGTTCAATCAATAATTTGTCTTCAATTCTATGAGCTTTAACTAACAATCTCTGATGTGGGACTTTAGCAAATACCTGCTGGAAATTCATGTAAATAATTGTTAAATAACATATACAAATTCAATTGTAAAACTAAATTTCAATTTGATATATATTCACCACTATTTACCTGAGAATTCCCACTCTCACCAAATTTCCATCCATTGCATTCTCTTTAAAATGCACATATTTTAAAATCGTTCTGTGCATCAGCAGATATGGCTTACTTCATGCATCATTTTTGAACCACGTGTTTATTTTAAACACATTAATACTTGCACCAAATAGGACTGCAAGTTAGTTAAAAACAGAAATTATAGGAAATAGTTAAAAATTTGTAAATTATATGATTACTCCCTTATATCAGTGCACCATCATAAAAATTACCATTGGAAATAATATCATCGCAATTTTCCTTCATATGATAAACAAGGGCAGGATTTTTAGCCCCTGCCCGCCGCTGGGATCATCCAATCCGCTAAAAGGCAATGGCCTTTTGGCTGGGCCGCCGAATATCTCATGGTGGATCCTGTCACAACAAGACCAGAAAATCCCAGCCCAAGTATTCAGAAATAGGTAAATTATACGGTACCTGCTTTCACACCATCATGGCCAATTACAATCCTTTTAATTATTCCAATAGAAACTGCCTCAATGGTGAAGGTATCCATCTGTGAGATAGAAAAGTGATTTGCCTCAGTTGTAATATATTTCTGAGAAAATAAATTGTATGAAACTGAACTGTGGATCCTAGCTGGTGGAAATAAACAATCAAATGCTTTGTTGATCGCAAGAATTGTGAGCTGTCTGCTCCATCAAGCACTACTTCGTCATTACTGGGAAATGCATTGTGGTCAATTTTCATGTACTGATATCAGTCAGTTCTAAATGGTTTATGACTATGAAAATTCTTCTCATAACAGTAATATATTAATATCACTCTACTTCATAGAGATTAATTACTGGTATAAATATTCAGAGCATCAAGTTCATAATTGGATGGTGCTTGGGGAGGATCTTCAATAATCGGCAGGTGTCTCATATGCAGCCTGAAAAAAATGGCAAGACACCCATGTTGACTCGAAGAGGACCTGGGAACCATGAGATACATCTCACACATTTAGGGCAGCCAGCCAATCAGAGATTAACAGCTGTTGCACTCGACAGTGCCACGGAGAAGGCTGTGGCTGCTGCTGGAACAACCCCCGGAGTCCCAGGATCTTGGAACGACCCAGAAAAAGGGAAGTGCTGTTGAGAGGGGACTCTTGGCTGGAGGTCACGGTGAGAGTTGGGGCCATGGGGGTCGACAGCAAAGGCAGGGGTGTGGCTTCTCTTCAGGTCATAGAATAGAGAAAGGGAGATACTGAAGAAGCAGGACCCCTGAATGGGTAATCTCTCTCTCTCAATCCATGTCCTGCAGGCTCGAGTCCTGCCTACTATTTGACAATCCACAGGCTGTAAGAATCAAGCCAGCAGATGCTGTCTCCAGAAAGAAAAGATATATCATCCATCACAATCTTAAGATCGTCTTGAGGCTGAATCCAGAAACCATCATGTCCATTCTGAAATTATCAAAGTGATCAACCCACAGGATCCGTATACTGATGCCTTTCATTGCACCTTTAAACTTACATATATGTGTGTGTGTGTGTGTGCGCGTGTGTTGTGGTGGGGGAAGGGGGGAGGGCATGCATGTGTTAAGTATAATAAAAGCTACTTTTTTCACAACTTACAGCGACACCTGTATGTGTGTATCCTTTGTGGTGATCACAAGTTAACTAGATGCAATACAACTGAGCAAACACTAGAGGGGGCACGGGAGAGCCATATAAATAGACGGGGACAGGAAGTGAGGAGACACTTCACTGAGGGCAGAACTTGGAGCAACACAGATACACCCACACGCCAGCTAGGAACACTGAAGGTAACCTTAGGAAACAGCTCTGAAGAGTGAACGAACTTACAATAAAGCATCTTCTCCACATTTGAGACTACGAGCTTTATTAAGACACGAGTAACAACACATGGTACCCAGGAGTGGCTTCAGACGCTTACTACAGGACAACTCAGTGGCAGATACAGAAAGCTCAAAATGGCATGGAAATCTCCTACTGGACATTTGACTTGGGAAGACATCGCTAATTCGAGGATGTGGTATGGATACCCAGAGCAGCTAGACCTGACTGGCAATGTAAGAGGTGTCTGGAAAAGGTTTAAACAAATGTTTGATTTGGATCTCGTAGCTAATGAGGTACAAGACGCCTCCGACAACATTAAAATAGCAATTCTCACCGCAGGGCCTGTAAATAGGAAAGTGTATAATGGATTTAAATACTCAAAAGATGAAGACAGAAACAGCTTACAAACGTTACTAAACAAATTTGAAGAGTACTGTGAGAAATTTGAACAGCAAGACATACTCAGAGTCCAAACTGCACAGAGACTGAGTGATGCAAAACTTAAAAAATCACGAAAAGAACAAGAAATCGCGAATGAAAAGTACAGATCAAAAAGAAGAAATAACAAGAATTTCTCACAAAGCCAAAATGCTGAAACCCAGTCCAAATCGGGAAGAGAAGGTAACTTACAACTTTTAGAAATCCAGTCCAGATGGGACAGAAAAATCACTGAAATCCGCGAAAAAATGGCGTCGGAGCACATTTTGCAGTCTCCGGTAAGCAAAGAACTACAAATTGCGTCTGCGCATGCGCCGGAACCGGAAGCCGCGCATGCGCAGTTTAAAAAATATCGCGGTGCCGATCGTTATGCGCATGCGCAAGCCGCGCATGCGCAGTCAAAAAAAGTTTTGTTCGCGGATCGTAATGCGCATGCGCAATGGAAACAAAACCGCACAGTGAAGGCGGAAGGCGGATTTGCGCATGCGCAATGCATTCCTGCGCGTGACGTCATGACGTCTGAGCATCCCGACCACGCCCACTTAAAAGGGAAATGCCCGAAAATTGCAAACAAGACACTTAAAGTGGTAAACACAAATTTTCTTGCCTCAGAACACAAAAAAACGCCTGAACTTAAACCAACAGTTAAAAACAACTTGCACAACACCCTGAAAAAAGCAGTCTGCACCACCCAAAGTGAAGAGAACAAAAAGAATTCCGAAACAACAAAAGATGATTTGTTTTTCAAAGATTACCTCTCAGACATGGCTGAGTCAGTCGGATATGCTTATCACAGCATCAGCGACACGGTCGCAAAGCACAACACGAACCAACTCGTGGTAGATGAATCAAACCAAGATGATTTGGTTTTCAAAGAACACTACTCAGACATGGCTGAGTCAGTCGGATATGCTTATCACAGCATCAGCGACACGGTCGCAAAGTTCAACACGAATCAACTCGTGGTAGAAGAATCCAACCAGGATGATTTGGTTTTCGAAGAATACTACTCAGACACAGCTGAGTCAGTCGGATATGCTTATCACAGCATCAGCGACATGGTCGCAAAGTTCAACACAAATCAACTCGTGGTAGAAGAAGCCAATGAAGATGAAATGGGTATCAAAGAATACTACTCAGACATGGAGGAGTTATTTGGACATGCTGATCACAGCATCAGCGACACCGTTGCAAAGCTCAACACGACTCTACTCATGGTAGATGAATCCAACACCATGATGCCATGGCAGCTCGTCGATACATTGGATGACAGCAATACCCTAGACGAAGACGACGCCACACAGAGAGCACAGGAAGACTCCACAGAGCGAGTGATGACAGGCTCCACAGTGCGAGTGATGAAAGACTCCAAAAGGGATGCAAGCAAACACTCCCTGGCGAACACCATGCATGAACAAGACCATGAAGGTAAACCCGCTGTATCTGAGCAACCGCAAGCAGACTATGAAAGTCTACCAAGCTCACAGGAACAAGAAGAAGACAACGTACATCTAACCACTGACACCATGCATGCGCAAGACCATGAAGGTCAACCTGCCATATCTGAGCAACCACAAGCAGACTATGAAAGTCTAACAAGCTCACATGAACAAGAAGAAGACAATGCACCTCTACTCACTGCATGCGAAGACAGTGACAAGGTGATCACACTCGACGTACAGGATCACAGCGAGACTGACAGTTCTCAGCTTGTCTGTACCGAAGCACAGAGCGAAAACAGTAACAAGGTGATCGCACTCGACGTACAGGATCACAGCGAGACTGACAGTTCTCAGCTTGTCTGTACAGAAGCACAGAGTCGGGCCACCCAACAGTCCAGAGAGACGATGCCGAAAGAAAACATGCAGATTTTGACTCCAGAAGAGGAGCACCTGGAGTCCAGACAGACAACGCCGAAAGAAACCATGCAGATTCTGACTCCAGAAGAGGAGCACCTGGAGTCCAGAGAGACCAAGCAAAAAGAAACCATGCAGATTTTGACTCCAGAAGAGGAGCACCTGGAGTCCAGTGAGACAACATCAACAGAAATCATGAAGATTTCAACTCCAGAAGCGGAGCACCAAGAGTCTAGAGAGACCACGTCAAGTGAAATCATGCAGATTTGGACTCCAGAACAGGAGCGCCAGAAGTCCACAGACACCATGTCAATTGTAATCATGGAGGTTTTGACTCCAGAAGAGGAGCGCCAAGAATCCAGAGACACCGCGTCAAATGGAATCGAGAAGAATTTGACTCCGGAAGAGGAGCACCAAGAAAGCAAAGATGAGGAATCCAATTCTCCACAAATGATTGATGTCACCTGCACCGATGCAACATCAGATCATTCGCACCACTCTCGAGACGAAATGCTCAATGACTCAAATTATCCACTCGGGACACGAATAGAGTATAACAAGAAAAACAACAGTCAAAAGAAGCACAGCAGAAACGGGACAAACAACAGCAAGAACAAAAGCAACATGAAGCGCGACAAGACCAACAACAATAGCAAGAAGCACAGCAGAAACGAGAACGACAACAGAAAGAACAAAAGCAACATGAAGCGCGACAAGACAAACAACAAAGTCAGGCACAAAGATAGCGACAACGACAGAGACAGAGACAACAAGAACGGCAACGAAAACAACAAAGTCAGGAACAAAGATAGCGACAACACCAAAGACAGAAACGACAAAAACAGCAACACGAACGGCAACGAAAACAACAAAGTCTGGAACAACGACAGTGCCAACACCAAAGACAGAAACGACAAAAACAGCAACAAGTACGGCAACGAAAACAACAAAAACAGAAACGACAGAAACAACAGCAATGAAACAATGACTTGTACACAATGGTACTACTCGGCACATGAAGGACACTGCCACAGCTCACTGCAAAACGATGACAAGACTACAAACATGTCATGGGATGACAACGAATCGCACAAACTCACGTCTGCTCCAGAACGAGCAAGCACACCAGCATCCAAGGCGGATGAGACAATAAATCAACACCACAAGCACAAAAAAAAAAAAGTCCATGCCAGTCAACATCAGTGAGGTGACCATGCAAACACCTCGGGATGATGCAGTGGGTACTTAAAATAATAAGGAACACCAACAACATTCACAGCGGACTTGCAATATCAATATCACCACGTCATCAACAACAAAAAGAAAAAAAAGCTCTGAACAAATTCATCAAGTTTGGACTCATAAATGTTTTTATTAAGATTGGACATATAACTACATTGGCTTTGTACAATATGCAATAGCACCATCACCTGCATAGATACGCATATCATAAGTAACTGTTTTCTATAATTTTCTTTAACGATGTACAGCAAATATGTAAAGAGAAAAAGGGGGATGTGGTAATCGTAGATTTACTAGACACAAAAACAACTGAGCAAACACCAGAGGGAGAGCTATAAATACACCGGGACAGGATGTACAATTTTCTTTAACAATGTACAGAAAATATGTAAAGAGAAAAAGGGGGATGTGGTGATCACAAGTTAACTAGATGCAATACAACTGAGCAAACACTAGAGGGGGCACGGGAGAGCCATATAAATAGACGGGGACAGGAAGTGAGGAGACACTTCACTGAGGGCAGAACTTGGAGCAACACAGATACACCCACACGCCAGCTAGGAACACTGAAGGTAACCTTAGGAAACAGCTCTGAAGAGTGAACGAACTTACAATAAAGCATCTTCTCCACATTTGAGACTACGAGCTTTATTAAGACACGAGTAACAACACATCCTTTACAGTCAGAGCACTTAAACACCGCCAGCATTAGCATGTGTCTTCTTTCAAACAGAACTGTTACGGTCAAACGGGGAATGGGAAAGGAGGGGCCCATTCTACCTCTCCTCACCACATCGCAGCAATTGGGAATTCAAGGCAAAATGTTGAATTTAATAATAAACCAGCAGCAAGTGGTAGTTAAAAGTCTGGCACCAGAGCAAGTGACATATTGACCCAAATGCTTCAGCATCTACAAGAAACACAAGCTGTCTAAATGTGCACAATATAGGGCATGAAAACAAAGGAAAGAACAAAGTAAGCAACGACAATGATGGTAAAGTAACAGATAGAGTTACTGCTGCCGTGCTGTCAAAACATTTGCACTCACCAGGACACAATTTGCACAAATAGCAATTGTAAAGGTTTATACCGCATGAGATGAGAGGACTGCTTCGTTGGCAAGTGGACTCTGATAGGTAGAGGAATTGCCATGGAGATCACACCAGGGAACAGTAAACTGTTTAAATTCAAACCTGTAAGGTGGGGGATTGGGGTATATGTCTGCAGGAGCAGCACTTGCCACTGGAATGTTGAGAGCCTTAGGTGCTTTGAGTCTTTCTATCCCATTGGTACCATTGCCTTGGGGCCAACCAATGTCATTCAGTGACTCCCATCCCTCACCCTCTCCAGAGTCTATCTGACTGGCCCTGGTGCCCCAAACTACATTTACCTGAATTTGAGGGCACACTACCAAACTGCAGATGCAGCTCTGGCAATGGCCAACATTATTGCGGCTTTTGAGTGACCAGTCTTCTTTCAAGCTGGTAATTTTTGGGTGCAGATGCCATCCTTTTTTTAAAAAATTTAGTGTACCCAATCATTTTTCCAATTAAGGGGCAATTTAGCATGGCCAATCCACCTAGCTTGCACGTTTTTGGGTTGTGGGGGCGAAACCCACGCAGACACGGGGAGAATGTGCAAACTCCACACGGACAGTGACCCAGAGCCGGGGTCGAACCTGGGACCTCAGTGCCGTGAGGCGGTTGTGCTAACCACTAGGCCACCGTGCTGCCCAGATGCCATCCTTATTAGAGATGGCAACACCACTTTACTGCTGCTAGCAAAACGTGGCCCCTGGCCCCACTGCCGGCCAAAGGGTGTTTGGGTCTACCCTGGCAGCGGGTGCCCTGCCACCTATATAAGTTTCAGCCCAAAGAATGCTGGACAGGTAAGAAATTGCACAACAGAAGAAATGTTTGGATGCAGGAGGGAGTCGGTTCTGGGGAGGCATAGGACAGAAAACATTGGTTTCTTAAGGCCAAGAATGCAAGGACGTACCAGGCAGAAATTAATCTGACCTTTGGTGGCCACTATTTTGGAAGAAATGCTGAACTGTTACTCAGGCACTCGAGCTGTTTTACAAGGTGATCACCTAATTGTTACAAAGATTGGGGCTCAAAAAGCTTAATATACTGTTACAATCCCCTGGGCTAGTGCGCGGTCAATTCCAGCCCCACTTGACCCGGAGTTACAACACAACTGAAATGAATACATCATTATGAGAAAAACAGCCAAAATCTTTGGCTCTTAGCTGCCCAATAACCACAGTCACCAGGATTATAAATTTAAACACAACTAATTCTATTAATAACAATAACTATAATCAAATATATAGCAAACACAACTGTTTAACTATTATTTACTTCCTACCCACTCCTTAACTTGCCCCCACCCTTTATACACACACTGACTGACAAGCAGACAGAGGGGAAAATAGAGATGTAAAAATAGCAAATATTTCAGATGGTTATCTTCTAGTACACCTTCCTTCAATATAAGCTTTTAGTTCAAGGTTTTTGCTTTTAGTCTGCAATGATTTTCACAGGTCTCTGCAGTTTCAGAATACAACCTTTCTGGTGAAAAGAGAGAAAGAGGGAGAGAGCAGCTCCTTTCCTCTGATTTTCCAGGACTCCACTGAGCATTTTTGGATCACTGAAAAATCATTCCACACGATTAGGAACAAATCACTGCCTGTTACCAGGCAGAAGATAGCCTTTTGGCCAATTCGTTGGCCACCAGCCAACCAATCGAACTGAGTCCCACTGCTCGGGTGCCAAAAAGTCTGCGTTCTGCGTTCGAAGGCTAGCACAGTGCTCTCTTTTGTAATTTTTGAGTTCCTCACTTCCTCCATTAAGACCCATGGATCAAAATGATAATGACAAAATTAAGAAAGGGGAAATAAGGAAATCAACAGGAATCAACAGGGGCTCAACACACCTCCCTCCTTAAATCGAATGAAATGTCATGGCACAGATATTTTATTATGAGGTACACAAGACATAAATCACAAACATATATCCATTCATCCATCCCCATTATATAAGTTCCCTTACCAGTCTCTACTTTGGTAACTAGTCAGCTCTTAACAAAGCTATCACATTATCCTTTCCGGAGATGTGTACAATTTTAACATTGAGCTATTGGAATAATAAAATCCAATGGAAAAGGCTTGTGTTGTGGGTTTTAAACATATTTACAGATGCTGGACATATACTTCAAATTGCTGACGGGCTAGTAGCAAGGCTAAGGCTTCTTTTTCAATGATGGAATTTCTTTGGCATGGTCTTAGTTTTGTTGAAAAATATCGAAAAATATCCCACTGGTCTCTCTATGCGTGTATCATCATCTTGTAGGGGCTGGTTTAGCACAGTAGTCTAAACAGCTGGTTTGAAATGCAGAACAATGCCAGCAGCATGGGTTCAATTCCCGTACCAGCCTCCCCGAACAGGCGCTGGAATGTGGCGACTAGGGGCTTTTCACAGTAACTTACTTGAACCCTACTTGTGACAATAAGCTATTATTATTAGTAGTAGTACTACTGCCCCTACACCCAGTTTACTGGCACCTGTGGCCATTTTAAATGGTCTGGAAAAGATTCGGGGTGGCTAGCACTGGTTCACCCACTAATATGGCTCTCAATCTCCCAAACTCTACTTGCTGTTCTGTGAACGACCGCGTTTTTGCTTGCTTCTGCAACATATCCAACTTGCACTATACTTCAGTCTCTAACTGAGCTAGCCTCTGTGGTTTTAGTCAAGACGAATGTGGCTTTATTGGTTCAGAGATTCCTATGTTTACATCATGTAGTTAACGTAGTGCACCCTGGTGTTTCCCTATAAATCTGTCTATGTTTTGCCAGTATCTTTATTAGATCTTCTCTCCGTTCTTCTGCGGATAGGTTTGCATCTAAGGTTATAAAACTCCCTCTAATATCTTCAAACAGTACCTTGTTTTCACTCTCTTCTTCAAAATCAAATACAATGTGCTTCCCTTTGTCAGGTTTCCAGATTGGAAAGGGTCCCCGAATGTGTACCTTCTGCAGTTCTGTCTCTTTCTGTCTCTTGTGTAAAACACCAGCCTTTTCTGATCATCTAATAAATGCTTATCCAAATTTTGAGTCTCTTCTGAAGCCAAACTACAAGCAATATTGTCAATGCTGAGGGAAATGTTTGGTTAATTTTTAATCAATTAACACTTTTCAACCCCTCCAGCTGTACATTTCCTCTTTTCCTTCACATGGTTACTTTCAGCAACAGTTAAAGCTGAGGGTTCAATCTTTGCATAGTTGGTTGGTTTTCTTTGCACCATTCTTTCTTTTACAGCTTTTACTTCTTCATCGGAGTCTTTGTAAACACAGCTTTTATGTCCATTTAGCAATACGGACTGAAACAATTTGTACTTTCCAGATTTCAATTTTTCTTCTTTACTTTTACTTGTCCATTGTGGATGTGTTGGCTTGAAGAGACATTATTCCTTTGATTGGTAGTAGCCTGCAACAACTTTTCACATCATTATCAGAATCAGAGGATGCACATTGTTGATTCCATGAACTTCCTGTTTTTTGACAACAGATGTGGTTGTAGAATGACTGCATGGTTCTTCATCCGCCTTCCTCTTCATTTTCAAAATAAATTGATAAATAATTATTTCATCTCCTTTGCTATTTGCTTCCTTTGCTGTAGTAATCCACAGGAGGCAGGAGTTCCATCACCACACCAATATTTATTTACAATAACGATATTACAGGAGCAGCTACAAACAGTGCTGCTAGCAGTCATGTCAACTTAGACTGCTCACAAAGCCTACACAGGTGATTATATGGGCCCCCTCAATGAGCTGTCATTGAGGGAGCTCATACTCCAATTGGCCAACCAATAAAGCCAATTGGAGTTCATTACACATTCTTTCCACAAACACACTCCTTCCACCATCAACGCACAGCAGCAGTGGTGTGTACCATCTACAAGAACTCATCAAAGCTCCCTAGGCAGCACCTTCCAAACCCATAACCCTCACCATCTTGAAGGACAATGACAGAAAATACTCCAATTGGCCAACCAATAAAGCCAATTGGAGTTCATTACACCCCTCCCCCCCCAAGGTCCGAGGAATTCCTGCCAGCTGGCATTCCTCTGAGCTTCTTCCTGCTCCTCATGTCTGGGTCTGTCACCTCTGCGTCGTCCGCCGGGTCATTCTCTGAAGTGGGCGGGTTTACCTTATAGGTGCCCATCTTTTCCTTGACGACCTCCTTGGAAGTTGTTCTTCCTCTTCCTCGGGGAGAGGTGTCGCGGCCTCGTCAAGTGTGTCCATCTCCGACTCTGATGACTGGATGACGGGGTCTGGAGAAATTGCTCGGGGCTGGGGATCCTTTCCGTCTGGGCTACCCCAGCTTGAGGCGGTCCTGCTTCGCCTGCCTCCAGGTGTGTTCCGCTGCCCTTATTTGGTCTAGGTGTTTCTTCAGCACCTTACCTCCTATTGAAACCTCATAGGATATGGGCCCTGTTTGGGACTCTACCGTGCCTTTGACCACGTTGGTCCATTCCCATAATTCTTGACCCAAACCGGTGTCCCCACCTGGAAATGTCTCTGCTGCCGACTATTATCATGCCCCCTGCGTTGGGCCTCCTGTTGTTTCTCCACTTTTCCCGTTAAATTTGGGGGAAAGGAGACTCAGCCTCGTTCGCAGCCGCCTTCCCATTAAGAGTTCAGATGGCGGTATGTCCGTTGTGGAATGCGGTGTGGTCGTGTAATCAAACAGCCAGGGGGAGAGCTTTGTGTCTATTGACGCTGCCAGCTGCTTCTTGAGTTCCGCTTTAAGTGTCTGGACCGCTCTCTCTGCCAGGCCGTTGGTCGCTGGATGGTAAGGGGCCGTTTTGATGTGACGGACTCAGTTTTCCTTCAGGAATTTTCCAAATTCCCCACTTGTGAATGCTGTTCCATTGTCCGACACCAATACCTCCGGAAGTCCATGTGTTGCAAAAGGGCCCTGAGCTTTTCAATTGTCGCTGCTGTGCTTGCCGTGTTTACCCGGTGGACGTGAACCATTTAGAGTGGGCGTCCACTATCACCAAAAACATTGAACCCATGAAAGGGTCGGCGTGGTCAATATGCAGGCGGGTCCACGGTCCGCCTGGCCATTCCCACGGGTGCAATGGCGCCGCTGGTGGCAATCTTTGCCCCTGTTGGCACTCCTGGCACCGACGTACCAAGGCTGCTATGTCTGTGTCCAAACCTGGCCACCAAACGTAACTTCGAGCTAGCATCTTCATTTTAGACACCCCTGGGTGTCCGTGATGTAACTCAGTTAAGATTGCCTGACGGCCCTGAGCTGGGACGATTTGCTCCCCATAATAGGATACCGTCTTCTACGGTTATTTGGTCCCTTCTGCTCCAGGATGGGTGCATCTGGGGCTCCACTGGTCTTTCCAGTTCCCCTGTTAGCAGTAAATGCTTCATCTTGGCTAAAACTGGGTCTTTTTGCGTCCACAACCGAATATGTTGTACGTCTACTGGTTGGGTGTCCAAAAAAATTAGAGTCATTACTGTCTCCTCTACTTTTGGTATTTGCAGCGGAGTGTCCAGGAGGGGAAGTCTGCTCAAAGCATCTGCATGTGCTACTCGCGTTCCCGGCCTGTGCTCCAGAACGTATCTATATGCCGCCAGTAGAAACGCCCAGTGTTGGATTCTCGCTGATGCAATCGGGGGTATTGACTTGTCTTCTTTTAATAACCCTAATAACGGCTTATGGTCCGTCACTATGGTGAATTTCCGCCCGTACAGATACTGGTGAAATTTTTTTACTGCGAATATCACTGCCAGTCCTTCCTTCTCGATTTGGGCGTACTTCCTCTCAGCCATCGCCAAGGTCCTCGAAGCATAGGCTATTGGCCGTTCTTCCCCATTCCTTCCTCTATGGGCTAAGACGGCTCCTACCCTGTAGGGGGATGCACCACAAGTGACCACCAACTCCTTCCTTGGGTCATAATGCTCTAGGACATTTTCGGATGACAGCTGTTCCTTAATGTCCCTAAATGCTCGGTTTTGGCGGGTGGACCATTTCCATTCTTGCCCCTTTTTTAGTAGCTGGTGGAGGGGTTCTAGGATGGACGCCCTATTTTCAATAAATATTCCATAATAGGTTACCAACCCTAGAAATGATCGTAACTCCTGGACCGTGGTGGTTGCTGGGGCTTCTTTTATTGCCCTTACTCTGTCTTCTAATGGGTGTAAGCCTGACTCGTCTACTTTATATCCCAGGTACGTCACTTGTGGGGCCAGAAAAACACATTTTTCCCTTTTTAGCCGTACGCCTGCCTTTGCGAAACGCCTGAGTACTTCCTCCAGGTCCTTAAGTGTTCCCTGTTTGTCCTACCCGTGATTAAGACATCGTCCAAATAAATCGCCACCTGCGGTAGTCCTTGCAGAATATTTTCCATCGTACGCTGGAATATAGCGCAGGCTGATGACACACCAAAAGGTAGCCTAGTATAACGAAAAAGGCCCTTCAGGGTGTTGATCGTAGCGAACCTCTGGGAGCCCTTGTCCAGTTTTAACTGCAGGTAGGCGTGGCTCATGTCTAGTTTCGTGAACAAAAGCCCACCTGCCAATTTGGCATATAGGTCGTCTATTTTCGGGATTCGGTGTTCGCCTATGATTTCCCCCAAACCTTCCTGGAAGACCTCCGGGTATTTTTGGAGTACTCCACTCAACTGCCCGCTTCCACTCTGGAAAATTTTCATCCAATCTAATTTCAGGTCTTTCAGCCAGTTCCGTCCAATTAAGCTCGGTCCGGAGCCCTCTACTATCGTCAATGGTAATCTGAGCAATGGTTTCTCATATTCCACAGGTACATGAGTTGTGCCTAGAACTTCCAGGGGTTCCCCCATGTAGGATTTAAGTTTCGTCGATGTTTTTGTTAGGGTTAGTGGCTGGAGTCCACCTTTGATTTTGCTAAATGCTGCCACTTCCATTACTGATACGGCTGCACCCGTATCTATTTCCATTATTGTCGGCCGCCCGTTCACCTGTGGGGTAATCCTAATGGGTTCTGCTTTCTTCGTTGTAATATTATATAATTGTTCCCCTTCGGAGGAGGATGGGGCGTCTAGGTTGTGTACTTCCCTGCGTCCCCACCTGCTATTCCTCTTTTGCCACCTCCTTCTAGGGTTTCTGTCATTGTTACCCCACTCTGTCTGGTGCCAGAAACGGTCCTTCTCTGTTGGGGGAGCCTCAGCCGGTACTTCCCTCCTTTCCTCAGGTTTTTCCTGAGAGCGGCTATCTGGTAGCAGGACCCGTTTCGGTAGTCCCTCTCACAAGTATCTACCTCCATTGGCGTGCCCTGTAGTTCCTGCGCCCCACTTGCTGCCTTTTCTAGGGACAGTGCGAGCTGTAACGCCTGCCTGAAATCTAGCTCCGTTTCCGCCAACAGGCGTTTCTGTACTGTGAGGTCGTTTATACCACACACTAACCGGTCCCGAAGCATTTCATTTAGTGTCGGGCCAAACTCACATTTTTCCGCCAGCCTTCTCAGGCGGGTCAAGAAATTCGTGACTGACTCCCTGTCTTCCCGCTTCGCTGTGTAGAATCTGTACCTACGCAAAATGAGGGGTGGTTTTGGGTCATAGTGCTCTTTCACCAATTCCGTTACGTCTTGGAAAGTTTTCGTGTCCGGCGCATCGGGATAAGTCAGACTACGTATAATGGTGAAAGCGGAGGGTCTGCACGCCGACAGCAGGATAACCCGTCTCCTTTCGTCCATCAGTATATCATTTTCCCGGAAGAAGTAACACATTCTCTCCACATACTGGGACCAGTCCTCAATAGCCGGGTCGAATGCCTCTAACCTCCCAAAAAACGGCATTTTTAAACAGCAAGGCTTACCCTCCGAGTGCGGCAGCTGGTCTCCGCAAAATTCTTAGTTTACCTCGTCGCCACTGTAGTAATCCACGGGAGGCAGGAGTTCCGTCACCACACCAATATTTATTTACAATAACGATATTACAGGAGCAGCTACAAACAGTGCTGCTAGCAGTCATGTCAACTTAAGACTGGCTCACAAAGCCTACACAGGTGATTATATGGGCCCCCTCAATGAGCTATCATTGAGGGAGCTCATACTCCAATTGGCCAACCAATAAAGCCAATTGGAGTTCATTACATTTACCTTGAAGAGGCACTGAGTGCCTTTAAAAGGTAGGTTAATCAGCTGTTGGATTGGTGTCATTTCACGACGTTGTCCTCATCCTAAATAGTTAATGCCATGCTATTATGCATATTTTCCTTCAAGACAGGCATGCTCTGCGAAATAGTTGCAACTGAAGTAGATGTCAATGGGTTTACTGCAAGAGACTGCAACAAGTTACATTTAGGAAAGTCCAATTTACTGTCTTTTTATGATTTGCTGCCTTGTTCCTTAGCTTTGGAAGAATTACTTGCTAGCTACTCAAGTTCAGTTAGTGACAGGTCTATTCGGCAGCAGTTTATCACTTCTTCCTAATCAGAATCGAAATTGGATTCAGAACTCTTGTCTGAACCTTCATCACTGTTATTACTGTTAGATTCAGACTCCTCTTTCTTAGGATCACCTTCAGACTTGGAGTTCTCAGAATCTGGTTTTCTACTAGATTTTATCTTTCACAAACTTCTGAGAGGAATCATTCTCGTAGAGATAATTTCATCAGTTTCTGCAAAAGCAGATACGCTACCATTATCATTTGATGTTTGATTAATGTCTTTCAACCTTTCTGTCTTTGAGTAATTTAATGCCAAACATGTCCTGCCATCGTATCTCATGCGCTATCCGCAGTACTTCCCTCACACTCTCTGTAATAATGGGCAAAGCTGCAACCTTCACACCTGCCAAATCATTCCCCAAAAGTAAATCTAATTGATCCACTGGTAGCTTCGGAGCAACTCCGACAACCACTGGACCTGACAATAAATCACATTTCAATTGTACTTTATACAATGGAACAGAGATATAGGGCGGGATTCTTCGGAAACCGGCGGGGTGGGCAACTCCGGTGCAAAGGAGTGGCGTGAACCACTCCGGCGTCGGGCCGCCCCAAAGAAATCCTCCGCACCTTCAGGGGCTAGGCCGGCGCCGGAGTGGTTTGCGCCGCGCCGGCCGGTGCGGAAGGGGCTTTTTGCCACGCCAATTGCCGCCAAAGGGCCTCTGCCAGCCGACGCAAGTTGGAGCATACGCGGGAGCGCCAGCATGTGCTGGCGTCATCCCAGCACATGCGCGGGGGGGGGGTTCATCTCCGTGTTGGCCATTGCGGACCATTACAGCGGCTGGCTGGGTGGGCTCCGATCGTGGGCCAGGCCACCATGAGGACACCCCCTGTGACCAGATTGCCCCACGTCCCCCCCGAGGACCCTGGAGGCTGCCCGTGGAGCCAGGTCCCGCTGGTAAGTACCTGTCGTAACATACGCTGGCGGGACCCGCTGAAAACAGGCGGCCACTCGGCCCATCGCGGGCCGGAGAATCGCCGGGTGGGCCGCTGCCAGTGGCCACAACCGGCGCGGTGCGATTCCCGCCCCCATCAAATCCCCGGCGCCGGAGAATTCAGTCTTAGACTTTCCTCGCAACTTCTAACATGCTGAATGAACATGCCCCACTTTATTACAATGTTATCACCTGGGCCTTCGAGTCCCACCTTCAGCCTCAGTGGCTTCTACCCTGATCTGAGGGGGAGATCTCAGAGCATTGCCAGCTATCTAGGGCAGCACGGTTGCATAGTGGTTAGCATGGCTGCTTCACAGCTCCAGGGTCCCAGGTTCGATTGCTGACTTGGGTCACTGTCTGTGCAATATTTGCATGTTCTCTCCTTGTCTGCGTGGGTTTCCGCTGGGTGCTCTGGTTTCCTCCCACAGTCCAAGGTGTGGGGCGAGATTCTCTGCAAATGCGGAGAATCGTAAAGGCTGCCGTGGGACAGGCCGTAACCCACGGCAGCCTTCACGCCCACTTCTGGGGCCGATTCTCCCCCCGGGCGGGGCTAGGAGCGCGGCCCTGTGCGTCACGGCGGCGCGGCCTTGATGACGGTCGTCAAGGCCGCACGTCAATCGTCACGGCGGCGCGGCCTTGATGACGGTCGTCAAGGCCGCACGTCAATCGTCACGCCGGCTGATGCGGCAGATGACGTCAGCCGCGCATGCGCAGGTTGGACAACGCCAACCCGCGCATGCGCAGTTGGCGTCTTTTCCCTCAGCCGCCCCGCAAGACGTGGCGGCTTGATCTTGCGGGGTGGCGGAGGGAAAAGAGTGCGTACGTTACGGATGCACGGCCAACGATCAGTGGGCACCGATCGCGGGCCTATGCCCCCCTTGGCATGGCCGTGGTACTGCCGTGCCAATCGGGCCCCCAGATGCCCCAAACGGGCATCTAGCGCCCGTTTCATGACGGCAGTGAGCAGGTGTGTTTGCTGCCGTGTTGAAACGGTCGTGAAGGCCCGGCCGCTCAGCCCATCGGCCTCGGAGAATCGCAATTCGTGGCGTGGGTCGGGTGTGGGGGAGGGGGGGGGGGCGGTGGAGAATAGCGGGAGGGCGTGAAAAATGTCGGGAGGCCCTCCCGCTATTCTCCCACCTGGCATGGGGGGGCGGAGAATCGCGCCCGTGAAGTTTAGGTGGACTGGCCATGCTAAATTGCCCTTAGTATCCAAAAAGGGTAGGTGGGGTTACTGGGTTAGAGTGGAGGTGTGGGTTTGGGTGGGGTGCTCTTTCTAAGGGCCGGTGCATGGGCCGAATGGTCTCCTTCTGCACTGTAAATTCTGTGATTCATTACTTATCTTGGCTCCCTGCCTCCTCTCACTCTCACACTTATCCTTTTCAGAATTATGGGGGTGTAGATACAAAACTTTAAATTTATGGATCAGCTCCTAATCATCACTCATGTTGCTGCTTGTTTGGCAGTCGTCACCGTTTTGGTCTTCAACATGGGTTCTTGTCATAGAAGATTGAGAATTCTTAAATTCTGCCAGGAGAATGACCTCTCTTAAAGCCTCCTAGGTAGTTTAAACTCCAAATGCCCATACCCATTTATTAAAATTGTTCTGGTTAACCCTTTCAAATTTGGCATATGTCAGTCCCGGCTGTCTTCTTTAATTCTGAAACCTTTGCCTATATGCGTCAGGAACAATTCATACGCACCCAGAATGGCCTTTTTTTACCTCATTATAATTCTTAAAAACCTTCTCTGACAGGGAAGCAAAAACTTCTTGCGCATATTCCCGTGCCCAACCAGGTTTGACGGGCTACACGGTGACCCCTGTTGGCACTGTGGGCTCTGTTCCCGCATGTCTACCCCACGCCCCCCACGTCCTGGTTTAGTTAGGGGCTGGTTTAGCTCACTCGGCTAAATCACTGGCTTTTAAAGCAGACCAAGCAGGCCAGCAGCACGGTTCGATTCCTGTACCAGCCTCCCCGGACAGGCGCCGGAATGTGGCGACTAGGGGCTTTTCACAGTAACTTAATTGAAGCCTACTCGTGACAATAAGCAATTTTTTTTTTCCTAACTGCGCCGTCAGTGGTCGTACCGTGGGGGCCTCTGGCCCAAGCACCCGTCCCTGATGACAGGAGTACCATTGGCTGGCACTGCCTTCGCTGGGGGCTGCAGTGGGTGTAGACCTGGGTGGTCTGCCGTTGGATAGGGGGCAGTTTGGCGGGATGTTTGAGGCGGGGGAGGTGGGGTGCAGGAGTGGGCACATCCATACGGCCGGTGTCACTGTGTAGAACCAGGGGCTGTAGTGGTCAATGGGTGGCAGCATTACGGCCGCCGTAATGGTGGTCAGTGCGTGGGCACCACCCCAGTCCCGTGTGGGGGTAACCCCGGCCACTTGTCCTGTTTCCCCTTTTCCCAGTGACCTGGCAGGGGCCCCCCCATCCCAGCCAGCAAGGCCGGTGTCCGGAGCGGCAGCCCGCAGTCGCTCCTCTCTGTGTCCTACCTCCTCTCTCTCTCTCTCTCTCAGCAGCCACCACGCCAGGATCACGATTTTTAAAACCACAAGTGAACTGCGCCATCAGGAACTTGGCCCATCGGAGGTGGAGAATCGAGGAGGCCCCGGAGAATACCGTGTCTGGCCCGCTAATGATATGCAAATGGCATTTGAATGGCACATGGCACCCGTCGTATTCACGCCATTTTTGGGGTGCCGGAGAATCGCGATTTAGCGTCAAACCGGAGCCTACCGTGATTTTGGCACTGGAGGCTATTCATCGCCCAATCGCGTTTCGGAGTAGGTCGATGGAGAATCCTGCCCCTTATCTCTGAAACGTAGAATCCCACCCAATGAGTGACACAACCTCCTCCTGTGCTGTAAGCACCTCTCCTTCTATTTAAAAAAAAAATCTTTTTATTGGCATTTTCAAAACTATATACATTGCTGTTTGTTTTCATTTATTGTACAGTCACAAAGGTTCCTTCTTAGGTCTCTATTTACAGTCTGTTGCTGTCTGGCTGGCTCAGCCTACACTCCTCCCTATCCCCCCCCCCCCCCCCCCACCAGCTCCTCTCTCCTTGACGACCCCTCCCTCCCTTCCCCCCTTTTTTACTGCTGTTCCCCATTTTTTCTTGCTGGGTTTTGCCATCTCACCTTGCTCCCCCACACTGCCCGGTCCTCCCTCACTTTCCTTTTTCTATCTTACCCTGGCTATTTCCCCTGGCTACTGGCTATTTATCTATTTAAGTGTTGACCACAAAACAGGTCTCGGAACAGCCGGTGAATGGCTCGCATGTTTTGTGGAAGCTCTCTTCCGACCCACAGATAGTGAATTTGATTTTCCACATTTGGAGAAATTCTGACAGGTCGGATAGCCAGTCTGCAGCTTTAGGTGGTGCTGCTGACCGCCAGCCAAGCAGGATTCTATGGCGGATGATCAGGGAAGCAAAGGCAAGGGCATCCGTCCTCCTCCCCATGAAGAGCTCTGGCTGGTCTGACACCCCGAAGGCCGCCACTTTCGGGCTGGGCTCCACCCTCAGCCACATCACTTTGGACATTGCCTCGAAGAAGGCTGTCCAGTACCCAGCAATTCTGGGGCAAGACCAGAACATGTGGGCGTGGTTGGCCGGGCCTCCTTGGCACGGTTCGCATCTATCCTCCACCTCCGGGAAGAACCTGCTCATTCGGGTTTTGGTCAAGTTTGCTCTATGTATCACTTTTAGCTACGTTAGGTTGAGCCTCGCGCATGTGGAGGTACAGTTGACCCTGTGCAGTGCTTCGCTTCAGAGTCCCCACCCTATTGCGAATCCCAAGTCTTCCTCCCATTTCCTTCTTGTCGTGTCCAGTTCAGTGTCGGCACTCTCTAGCAGTCGTTCGTACATGTCACAGATCCCTCTGCCCAGGATGTCTGCGTACAGTAGCTCTTCTAATAGTGTCTGTTGTGGTGGTCAGGGTATGTCCTTGTCTCCTTCTGTAGGACGTTTTTTAGCTGCAGGATCTGGGTTCGCTGCCTTTAGCTAGTTGGAATCTCTGCGGCAGTTCTTCCAGTGCTGTGACCCTACCATCAGTGTATAGGTCCCTGACTGCCAATGTCTCCCCGTCCTGTCTCCACCTTTTGAAGGTGGCGTCGGTGAGTGCTGATGTGAATCTGTGGTTATTGCAGATGGGGGCTTTGTCGGACATTTTGGTCAGTCTGAATTGCTGCCGTTGTTAGTTCCACGTTTGGAGGGTGGCTATCACAACTGGGCTGATGGAGTGTTTCTTGGGTGGGGATGGGAGTGCCACCGTGGCGAGGGCCTGGAGGGAGGTCCCCTTGCAGGAGGTCTCCTCCGCACACACCCACTCGGCCTCTGGCTCCTTTAGCCATCCCATCACTCCTTCTGCTGTCGATGCCCTGTGGTGGAATTATAGGTTTGGGAGGGCTAGCCCTCCCCTGGATTTTGCTTTCTGTCGGACCTTCTTTGTGATTATGGCATTCGTCCTCTCTCTCTCTCTCTTCCCCCCTCCCCCCCACCATTTGTAGATCCCCGTCCAGTCATGAGCGATTTGGATCCCCAGGCAGCAGAATTTATGTCGGGCTTATTTAAACGGCAGTCCCACCAGTGCTGTCCATCCCCCTTGCGGGTTCACCGGGAAGATCTTACTTTTACTCATGTTGAGTTTGTAGCCCGAGCAGGCACCAAATTCTTTCAGGAGCGCGATGATTCCTTTCATGCTGCTTTGTGGGTCCAAGATATAGAGGAGCAGGTCATCTACATAGAGTGAGATTCTATGCTCTCTGCCTCCTCTTTGGATCCCTCTCCAGTTCTTTGCTGTTCTTAAAGCGATCGCTAATGGTTCGATCGCTAGGGCGAACAGCAGCGACGGCAGCGGGCATCCCTGCCTGGTGCCCCTGTGCAGCTTGAAGTACTGAGAGCTGGTTTGTCCGTACGCTCGCCGTGGGAGCATTGTACAGGAGCTTCATTCATGAGGTAAATCCTTTTCCGAGTCCGAACCGCTCCAGCACCTCTGTCAGGTACTTCCACTCGTTCTGTCAAAGGCCTTTTCTGCGTCCAGGGAGACGACCACCTCAGGTGCTCTGTCCCTGGATGGGGTCATGATCACGTTTAGCACGAGCCTGATGCTCGATGTTAGCTGTCTACCTTTGACAAAGCCTGTTTGATCCTCTGTGACCACCTCTGGTACGCAGCCTTCTAGCCTTTTGGCTAGGATCTTGGCCAATAATTTTCCATCTACGTTCAGTAGCGAGATGGGTCTGTATAAACTACATTCAGTTGGGTCTTTGCCTTTCTTAGGTATCAGCGATATTGAGGCCTGTGCTAGCATATGTGGCAGTTTGCCCATCACCAGCGAGTCTGTTAACATCTCCCACAGGTGCGGGGCCAGTGCTGTCGCAAATGTTTTGTTTGGAGTCCATTGAGAACCCATCTGGTCCCGGCGCCTTCCCCGCCTGCATGGAATTTAAACTCTCCATAATCTGTCCCGGTTCTAGTGGTGCTCCCAGGCCGTGTTTTCTGTCGTCCCCCACGACTGGCATGTCCAGTCCATTGAGGAACTGTTTCATCCCCGAGTCCTCTGGTGGGGGCTCTGAGGTGTACAGTCCCCGGTAAAAGTCTTCGAAGGTCTTGTTAACCTTGTCTTGGTCTGTTTCTAGCGTGCCTCTGTTGTCCCTAATTTGCGCAATCTCTCTGGTGGCTGTCTGCTTTCTCAGCTGGTGCGCCAACAGGCGGCTGGCTTCGACTCCATGTTTGTTGAGGGTCCCCTGTGCCTGGCGGAGTGGGTGCACTGCTTTCCTCGTAGAGAGCAGGTCAAAGATCATTTGTAACTTTTTCCCCTCCGCCAAGAGCTCTACGGTCGGGGCCTCGGAGTGTTTACGGCCTACCTCTAGTATGGAGTAGATCAGCTGCTGCCCAGCCGCTCTCTCCTCTCTATACCTTCGCGCTTTAAAGGCGATAATTTCCCCTATAATCACGGCCTTTAGTGCCTCCACATTTTGGTTGTTTGTGGTGTACTCCGCTATAGTCTGTGATACCCTCTCGCTGAAGGCCTTGTCGGCCTGCTCCAACCTAACATCCATGGAGCGTAGTCGGAGATTATGATTGCGGAGTACTCTGCCTTGACCAGCCCAGTGAGCACCGATTTTCTGATCACAAAGAAGTAAATCCTTGAGTATACATTGTGGACTGGGGAGAAGAAGGAGAACTCCTTCTCCCCTGGGTGGGTGAACCCATCTGTGGGAGGAGCGCGAGAAAAAGCGGAAAGAAAAGGTGAGAGGAAAAAAAAAGTGGGCCCCTGGAAAAGAGAGACAAAGAAAGAAAAAGAGAAAAAGAAAAAAAGAAGAGCCCTCCCACCCTAGAGAGAAACAAAAAGGATTCGAAAAAGAGCAGTGAACCAAGAAAACCAATCGCCACTGAGAGAAAAAAAAGTGTCCTCCCGCCCAAGAACCAAAAACCCCCAAAAACAGAGGTGAACTCAGAAAACAGTGTCCCCACTGAGAAAAAAAGAGTCCTCCCCACAAGAAAACAACCCAAAAGAAAAACTGAGGTGAACCAATAAAAAAAAATCCCCACTGAACAAAAAGAACCCTCCCGCCCTAAAAAAAAACCACAAAAAAAAGAGTCCGAGGCGAGATTCTCCCACCCCCGGCCGGGTCGGAGAATACCCGATGGGGCGGCGCGAATCGCCCCGCGGCCCCGATGCCGGCTGGCGTATTCTCCGTCGCCGTTTTTCAGGCGGGGGCTGGACTCACACCACGCTGGTTGGGGGCCATTGGTAGCGGCGTCCGCGGCGATTCTCCGGGCCCCGATGGGCCAAGCGGCCATCTGTGTTTGGCCAGTCCCGCTGGCGTGGGTTACGCATGGTCGCACACAGCGGGCCTGGCAGGTGAGTCGGCGTGGGCGGTCCTCGGGAGGGCAGCAGGGGGATCCGATCCCGGGGGGGGGGGGGGGGGGGGGGGGCATGGTGGCCTGGCCCGCGATCGGGGCCTACCAATCTGCAGGCGGGCCTGTTCCGTGGGGGCACCTCTTCCTTCTGCGCCAGCCCCTGTTGGGCTCCGTCATGGCCAACGCGAAGAAGAGAACCCCCTGCGCATACGCTAAAATATGACGGCTGATCTGTGCACGAGCAAACTCGCGCAGTCCCTTCGGCGCCACCTGGAGCACTGCCAACCCCACCGGCGTCAACCGAGCCCACGAGACATGTTTGGATTTCTCACCTTGGGGCCCCTTAACGCCAGAGTCATTCACGCCGATTTTCCCGCCGGCGTAGGTACTTAGTCCACGGAAGGGAGAATCCCAGGCCAAGTGTTTAAAAAATGTTTAAACTCCGCGAGGAGAACACAGACCAGAGTTCTGTTTCTCCGATGAGTTTAAAGTGCCGGTAATTGTGTGGGAGGCCACCACGATGCAGTCAGGAGTCCTCCTGCCCCTGAGGGAGAGGGAGCTAAAAATAAATTGGACAAAGGGACCCACGAGGCAAACGAAAATAGAGAGAGAGAGAGAGAGAGAAAGGGGATCAAGGAGTGAGAGAGAAATAAAGACCCATGGGAGGAGACAAGAGGGGAACGAAAGAAGAAAAATTCTCCAAGAAGACGGGACTCTTCTTTGGTCAGCCCAAACGGCTGGCACTAGTGCGGGGGCCACCCACAATGCTGGCACTGCGTCTGCCCCGACACTTCTTCTTCACTTCTTTCTCAATAGTCCCTTTTCTTTTTTTTCTTCCCCAGTACTTTGGTAAGTACCTTCTTATACCAAGTTCTCAACTTTTCAAAATATTTCAATTATTGCACTTAAAGTTATTTTTGATTGTAGTGGAGAGCCTCCACGTGCTTGCTACCTGCTTTGACATCTATCCTTCTATAACAGTGAATAATGGAGTATTTGAGAAAATTATTCTGTACGTTTGTTTCCACATCGCATCAACTTTATGATAGTAGATCCAAATAGCCCATGACTGGAAAGGGATCCACAAATGGAACCTCACCAGCCTGACGGAGGAAGTTAAAAAGGACCTGCAAAGATGGAACACACTCCCGCTCTCCCTCGCGGGGAGAGTCCAGACGATCAAAATGAACGTACTGCCCAGGTTCCTTTTCCTGTTTAGATCCATTCCGATCTACATCCCCAAGGCCTTTTTCAAAGCGCTGGACAAACATATCATGGCGTTCGTATGGGGGGGTAAAAATGCTAGGATCCCAAAGAAGGTCATACAAAAAACAAAATCCAGGGGGGGGCTAGCCCTCGCGAATCTACAATTCTACCACTGGGCGGCAACAGCCGAGCGAGTAAGGGGATGGATCCAGGAGCCAGAAGCCGAGTGGGTGCGTGCGGAGGAGGCCTCCTGCATGGGAACCTCCCTCCGGGCCCTCACCACGGCAGCACTCCCATCCCCACCCAAAAAACACTCCACCAGCCCAGTGGTGACAGCCACCCTCCAATCCTGGAACCAACTGCGGCAGCAATTTGGCCTGTACAAAATGTCGGACAAGGCTCCCATCTGCAACAACCATAGGTTCACACCAGCACTGACCGACGCCACCTTCAAAAGGTGGAGGCAGGACGGGGGGACACTGACAGTCAGGGACCTATACACGGACGACAGGATCGCAACACTGGACGAACTGACAGAGAAATTTCAGCTAGCTGGGGGGAACGAGCTACGGTACCTGCAGCTCAAAAGCTTCCTACGAAAGGAGACAAGGATGTACCCACAACCGCCACGACAGACACTATTGGAAGACCTACTGGACGCAAGTATCCTAGAGAAAGGGAACTGTAGTGACATGTATGACCGACTGGTAGACAGGGACGACACCGTACTGGACGCAACAAGAAGGAAATGGGAGGACGACCTGGGGATGGAGATAGGGTGGGGACTCTGGAGCGAAGCACTGCATAGGGTCAACTCCACCTCCACGTGCGCAAGGCTCAGCCTGACGCAACTAAAAGTGGTACATAGAGCCCACTTAACGAGAAACCGTATGAGTAGGTTCTTCCCGGAGGTGGAGGACAAATGTGAGCGGTGCCAGAGAGGCCCGGCCAACCACGCCCACATGTTCTGGTCTTGCCCCAGACTTGTGGAGTACTGGACAGCCTTCTTCGAGGCTATGTCCAAAGTGGTGGGGGTGAGGGTGGAGCCATGCCCGATAGTGGCGGTCTTCGGGGTTTCAGACCAGCCAGATCTATTCCTGGGGAGGAGGGCGGACGCCCTTGCCTTTGCCTCCCTGATTGCCCGCCGTAGAATCCTGTTTGGCTGGCGGTCAGCAGCACCACCCAGAGCTGCAGACTGGCTGTCCGACCTCTCGGAATCTCTCCAAATGGAGAAAATCAAATTCGCCATCCGAGGGTCGGACGACGGCTTCCACAGAACGTGGGAGCCATTCATGCAACTGTTCCGGGACCTGTTTGTGGCCAACGTACATGAAGAAGAATAGTCGGGTGGCCAAGAACCAGGGGAAAATGGGCGGGAATCGGGGGAAGGTAGCCGGGGGGAGGGGGGGGGGGGGGCTACGGGCTCGGTATAGGGGTTTGATGGCAAGCCAAGGCCCAAAACCAAACTATAAATAAATGCCTATAAACATGTGCCTCGGCCATATTGGGGAATGTAAAATATGTATGCTGGCTAAAGGGGGCGGCCACAATTATTGTTATGAAGATGCTTACCTGTAAATATTCATGTAAAATTTTTGTGTTTTCCTTTTTTTTTCTCTCTCTCTAATAACTTGTAATTTGTCATATATAAAATATGAAAACTCAATAAAAAAACATTTATAAAAAAAAAAACTTTATGATAGTACATGCATTGTCGTTTGGTAGTCAGAACTTGATTATTGCTGAGAAAGGAATAACTTTTGTCAAATCGTTTTGTTTTGCGCTCATCAGGAAAATTTTCAAGAATACCAAATGCAATGGGAAGAACAATTTCTGATGTATGCAAAGAGAGAACAGTTTGTTTTGCAAGTAGTATCTGATTGGTAGAGACAGTGCAATGGACATTGTCCTGAAGAATGAACCAGGGTTTACATCAAATAATGAAGTAGGGGAACACAATTTGTTTGTACATTTAATATTGTTAGTTTGATATGTTACCTGATCTTTTTGGAAGATTATCTGATTATTTTGTGACTTATGGAGTTTCCGTTTGCCTAAGTCTCCTCTTTCACCAAATATGTTGATGTAGACGTTAGCATTTGTTTCTGCTCCGGATTTATTACCAGTAAACACATGGATATGGTAAAACAGTACTGTCCCATTAAAAAAGAGAAAAATCATCAAAAAGGGAAAACACAATATTTAAGTGCCAAAAATCACATGTTAAATCAACTATTTGCATTCAACAGCATCTTTGAGAACTCAACAGCCTAACATTATTAAACAATACGGAAATTACAACACAAACACAGAAAATACTGGACAATCTCAGCATCTGACAGCATCTGTGGAGAGAAAAGGGACTGACATTTCGAGCCTGGATGGCTCTTTGTCAAAGCTCTTTGTCAAAGCAATTACTGTGTCGTTCTGGTGGGCTGGCACTATATTTTCTGCAGGAATGTGTTGCAATAGTCACTAATGCTTCCGGGATTTCAACATATAGTATCCAGGCTTGAATTCTGCAATTTATTTAAGGTATACTAAGCCCTGCAATCTCCAATCATCTTTATAAGGCCTTCTGATTCAGATAATGTCGGACTGGGGGAGAAGTCAAGATTAGAGATTCCATTTTTTTAAATTTAGAGTACCCAATTATTTTTTTTTCAATTAAGGGGCAATTTAGCATAGCCAATCCACCTACCCTGTACATCTTTAGGTTGTGGGGGTGAAACCCACGCAGACAAGGGGAGAATATGAAAACTCCACACAGACAGTGACCCAGGGCCAGGATTCGAACCGGGGTCCTCAGCGCTGTAGTCCGCGATTCCATATTTTGAGAATTCTTGTATTCTCAGCCTCACAAGGAATTGGATACAATTATGATTTAGTTGGGCTATATGCCATGATGACAGCTGGTTTTGTTTGTGGATTTGAGTATTAGATACTATCAGGTACTCAGGTAAGATACTGTAAGGTATATTCTGTTCTACATATGGGATCACCTGACCTGAGGTAGTGGGAGGATGGTGGTTGGAGGTCAGGTAACACATGTTCGGAACTTAGCCAGAATGATAGATTAAATGTTGGTCTTGCAGACTTTGAGTGTTGTTCTTTCAGCCTGAGATGTGACATTGGCAACAAAGATAAGTGCGGAGATATTTAGATTGGGTTTTGCTGGAGCTGCAATTGGGAAATTGCAACATTTGATTTGATGGGTGATGTTAGAACTGTCAGCGTGAAATAGAAATTGTGGCTGGAGGAATTCGAACTCAAGCTGAGAGTTACGGCCTGTTGTTAAATAGGGCGACAATTACACAGAAAGCACAGCGACAGGCTTAATTTTTGTTCAATGTGGGTGCTTCAGTGAGGGAGACTTCCAAAATGTTGTGTGACATGAGAGAAAGGTGGATTATGAACGTGAAGTGAAAGCTTTGAAGGACCATAAAGTGGTGACTCCGAATTCCACATTCCAAAGGCACAATGTTCATCATATGCTGAAGAAAGTTGGGCAATCAGTAGCCCAATTTGCGACCCATTTGAGACAAGCGTCGGGTGGATGTGACAGATCTGAATAACTCGATAGTGGATCAATTGGTCCAATATTGCAAGTTGGATACATTGAGCTGTAAGCTGCTGGAAAGAGAAGGTGACTTAATGTTGGATGACACTTTGAAAATAGCAGCTGCATTGGAAGCAATGGATGGACAATTTTACAGCATTAAACTGGGTCCCACCTTTGCCAATGGCACAGCAAAAGTTGAGGTTAATCGCGTGGCACAACAGAATCCAGCAACATGTCAATGTAAACGGCAAAAGTCTGAAACAGTGTGATTCAGATGTGGTAACTTATGGCACTATGGAAAAGATGCCTGCTGCCCGGCCAAGGGAAAGATATGCGGAAAGTATGAGGGCAAAGACCATTTCATCGCTAAGTGCTGAAGCAAAGCTGAACAAAGAGGGAAGCCGGGCAAACCACATAAAGGAAAGGAGGACAAAAATAGCACAACTGTGGTCAAAGTGAAGGGGATGCAGGGAGTGAGAACACAAGTAGAAATCATGGATACACGTTTTCTGTCAATGGGAGAAGCCAGGAGAAATTTGGAGTGATTGTTGGTGGTATTTAAGTGAGCATTATTATGGATTCATGCAGTGACAGTAATGCCATCAACAGATGGAACTCAAAATAAAGAGAATCAAGTGCACATCTCAAAAATGTGTTAAAATCTCACTTCAAACTATTGGATGTTTCATTGCTGTTGTGAGAGCTGAGGATGGTTATATAGAGGCAGAATTTGGAGAGCAGAATCTTCCATGACTTGGTTTGGTGGCAGCAGCAGAAGTCGGAATGACTTTTGCTGGAAAGTGGGTTGGCTGAACACACAAGATCTTACAATGTTTAGTTAAGTAATTCTGCACGTCAAAGAGAAGCATGTCAAATCTCGTGGCAGGGTGGAGTGGGGAGGAATAGACCCCCTCGGCATTACCTACTGGACTTCAACTTCCGGGCACTATATTTAAATAGTACCCAAAGAGCCATTCAATCTTCCACCCTGCTCTTTGTCACCTGTCCCATCCCACAGTCCTACCTTGGTTTCACCCCTCCTCATGCCCAGATTGGCACAGATTGTGCTACAGGCAGATGATATCCCTCAATGATGATGTGAAAGGATGGTGAAAGCAACATTTACTGGCCGCAAAGTGGCAGCACGGTAGCATAGTGGTGAGCACAATTGCTTCACAGCTCCAGGGTCCTAGGTTCGATTCCCGGCTTGGATCACTGTCTGTGCAGAGTCTGCACGTTCTCCCTGTGTCTGCGTGGGTTTCCTCCGGGTGCTCCGGTTTCCTCCCACAGTTCAAAGATGTGCAGGTTAGGTGGATTGGCCATGCTAAATTGCCCTTAGTGTACAAAATTGCCCTCAGTGTTGGGTGGGGTTACTGGGTTATGGGGATAGGGTGGGATTGTGGGCTTGGGTAGGGTGCTCTTTCCAAGAGCCAGTGCAGAGTCGATGGGCCGAATGGCCTCCTTCTGCACTGTAAATTCTATCAAATGTAGGAAGACGTCTACCTTGGCAGACGCACGTCTTTTCTGTACAGTCGTGGAAGTGGACATACGATGTTCGGACTGCCAGGACACTTAATTTGGAGCGAGAACAATCTTCCATTGTGTTGGCCTTTCAATGAGCATTCATGAAATGGAATTGGGGTCCCCGACATAGCTTCACAAAACACTTGACCTGCCTTTAAGCCATCATGAAAGTCAGGAGAACAAGATTGCAAACTAGTTTCCAAACAAGAGAAACAGATTTTTGCACTCCGCCAAATCTTGTTTCCTCAACTGCCATGATTTCCACTACTGGCAGGTATGGAAGATTGCGCCCTCAGTGATTGAGGAGGATGGTGAGCCTCTTCTGTGCAGAGAACCTGTCCAAGCTTTGGGGACACTACACATCGGATTGAAAGTGAATTCTGTGACATCCTATACAAAACTGAGAGAGTAGTTTGGTTCAAGAAAATGAGAAGGTGCAGAAGTGAAATTAACCACTGACAAGAACATGAAGTCTTGGGTGACACGGTGGCACAGTGGTTAGCACTGCTGCCTCGTGGCACAGAGGTTTGATCCGTACCCCGGGTCACTGTCTGTGTGGAGTCTGCACGTTCTCCCCGTGTTGCATGGAGTTTCCTCCAGGTGCTCCGGTTTCTTCCCACAGTCCAAATGCATGCGGGTTAGGTGGATTGGCCATGCTAAATTGCCCTTAGTGTCCAAAAAGGATAGGAGGGGTTATTGGGTTACGGGGATAGGGTGGAAGTGAGGGCTTAAGTGGGTCAGTGCCGACTCGATAGGCCGAATGGCCTCCTTCTGCACTGTATGTTCTATGTTTGCGTCCACAACCCAAAGATATGCAGGATAAAAGCAAATTACTGCAGATGCTGGAATCTGAAACCAAAGAGAAAATGCTGGAAAATCTCAGCAGACCTTGCAGCATCTGTAGGGATAGAAAAGAGGTATGCAGGGTAAGTGGATTAGCCACGCTTAATTACCCTTAATTGAAAACATTTTACAAAAAAGAACATGCAGTCTTTAGCTCAGTCTACATGAGGAGTTGAGATAAAGATCAGGAAACAGATCAACCAAAATATCATGAAGCCAGGTGAAGGGCCAATCCTGTGGCTCACCCTTGTTGTGATCACCTGAAATGAAATGGTGACTTCAGATGCTGTGTTGATAGGTGAATGAAGAAACTGTGAGAGGATGTCACCCAATTCTCACTGTGGATGAATTATTGTCAACAAGCAAGGGGCTGGATTCTCTGCCGGTGGGATGTTCCATTTTGACCGCAGCCCAGGGATTTCCCAACAGCGTGGGGTTGCCCCACAATGGGAACCCTGCCGGCGTAATGGAGCATCCCGCCAACGGGGTAAACAGAAATGTGGTGCGGCAGGGTGGAGAATCCAGCCCAAGGTATTTTCCAAACTAGACTTAAAATGGGGATGCCACCAGCTGGAGATGAACCTGATTCAAGGAGGGTGACAACTTTCGTCACTCATTGTAGATTTCCCTGACACAAGAGATTGTTATTTGGTGGCAATATGGCATCAAAGATTTAGCAACACAAAATCCATAGTTCCCAGGACCAGCCAATATCTCAGAAGTGCTAATTATTCAGGGAGCCAATGGAGAGGAACATTACAAGACGCTGAGATTAGTATTGATTAGATTGCAGTCAGCAGGACCTCTGGTAAATGTAGACAAGTATTTGCTGGGTGTGACAGAGTTAATGTTCATGGAGCATAAATTCATGAGCAGTGAATCAATCCAGCCACAGAAAAGATAGAAGAAATAACAGAGGCATGGGAACTAGAAAATGCCAGAAACGTGAGATGCTTCCTAGGACTTGTGAACTATTGTGTAAAGCAAACCCCCAAACTTTGCTTCCCCTGCTGATCCAATGATGAAGTTGATCAGAAATAAAGAATGATATAGATTTGATGACGATCAGAAAGATTCCTTCAAAACGTTCAAAGACAGCCTGACAAGTGTTTGAACCCTGGGATACTATAATCCAAGCACACCAAAGAAAGTCATAACAGATGCTAGTCCTGTAGAATTAGGAGCAGTGTTGGTGCAAGTACATGTTGGAGGCCTGAGAGTCATTGCCTCAATGAGCAGATTTCTGAGAGATGTGGAGAGGAGATATTCTCAGGTGGAGAACGAGGTCCGTGGGTTGGTGTGGCTATCTGAAAGATGTTGGGCGGGTTTTACCGTCCCGAAATTCCGTCGGGATTCTCCGTTTCGCCAGCTGGACAATGGAGTTTCCCATTGTGGGGCAGCCCCACGCTGTCAGGAAACCCCCGGGCTGCCGGCAAAACAGAGAATCCCAATGGCGGAGAATTCAGCCCTCCATGTTCATTTGGCATTACCTTTCAATTAATGATAAATCACGAGCCATTAAAGATGATTTATTCACCCAGACCCAAACCGTGCACCAGAGTCAAAAGGTGGGTTTTGAGACTTCAGCAGTACATTGCTGACCTGGTGTCACAATTACTCATAAATCCTGACTGGAGAAGGAAGTGATTCCCTCATGCAGTTTGTGGCAGTTCATGCTAGTTCCAGAGCAAAGGCAACTAGAAAGCAAGTCGCAGGAAGATCCAGGATTGGATGACACTAGTCAGAAATTCCAAGCTGGAAACTGGGAGAATTGACCATTCAATATGTACATCATGTTACGAGATGAGCAGTGGACAATTGGGAAGTATGTTCTCAAAAGCTTAGGCCTAGACTGGTGACAATGGCTCATGAGAGTCACTTAAAAGTACTTGAATAGAAGCAAAACTTACAAACCGAAGTATGGTGGCTGGAGATGGAGGAAATATATATATTCTTAAATTTCCAATTAAAGTGCCACTTAGCGAGGCCAATCTACCTACCCTGCACATCTTTGGGTTGTAGGGGTGAGTCCCAAGCAGACAAGGGGAGAATGTGCAAACTCCACATGGACAGACACCCAGGCCGGGACCAAATCTGGGTCCTCGGCACCGTGAGGCAGTAGTACTAACCACTGTGCCACCGTGCCACCCCTAAGGATGGAGAAATATGTGGAGCAGTTTGTCAAAATATGTCTTGGATGCTAATTTTTCAACAGACCCAATTGACCAGAACCAGTATACAGCACACTTCCAGTAGCCGGACCATGGGAGAATGTGGCAATTGACTTCTTAGATCTAGTTTCATCAAGAAAGTTTATACTCGTCGTGATTGAATACTACAGCCATAACTCTGAGTATGTTATGATGGAGTCTATAGCAGCAAAGAACACCCCCACTGTCAGTCACCCTGTATTCAGAAAATGGGTCACAAATCATTTCACAGACCTTTGCAAATTATGTGCAATTTGTGGGCATTCACCAACTCAGTGACCCCTAAATGGCCACAAGCAAATGGGGAAGTTGAACTACAGAAATGGATGAGGATTGCTCAGATGGAGGAACAATAACAGATGGAGGCATTATTGTCATATAATAATAATATTCTTTATTAGTGTCACAAGTATCATAGAATTTCATAGTGCTGAAGGAGGCCATTCAGCCCATTGAGTCTGCACCGGCCCTACCCAAGCCCACATCTCCACCCTATCCCCGTAACCCCACTTAACCTTTTTTGGACACTAAGGGCAATTTAGCATGGCCAATCCACCTAACCCACACATCTTTGGACTGTGGGAGGAAACCGGAGCACCTGGAGGAAACCCACGCACACACGAGGAGAACGTGCAGACTCCGCACAGACAGTGACACAAGCCGGGAATCGAACCTGGGACCTTGGATCTGTGAAGCCACTGTGCTAGCCATTATGCTACCGTGCTGCCCATAAGCAACACTGTGCTACCGTGCAGCCCTGTGGGAGTGGTGTACAGACCTCCTAATTGTAACTACATGTTAGGACGGAGTATAAAGGCAGGGATTAATGGGAGCTTGTCAGAAAGTTACGCCAATAATCATGGGGGATTTTAATCTACATATAGACTGGGAAAATCAGATGGGCAAACGTAGGCTAGGTCATTTCATGGAATATTTTGGGGATAGTTTCATAGAACAGCATGTTCTGGAGCCAACCAGAAAACACTTTACACAGGTCTGGTGGTAAGCAATGAGGTACGGTTAAAAACTTGAAAAATTAAGAAAATGAAATTGGGATAAACTAAAATGAAAAAGGGAATTGATAAGAACCACTGTTTGAAGGGGACTTGATGTCCAAATTAGCATACCACTGAGAAAAGCAAATGTTTACCTATGTGTCTTGGGGAAAATAATGGAATGTAGAAAAAATAATTTCACAGTGGAGAGATAAGGGAATTGGCAATTATTTGCTAAAAACCAGGGCCACAGGGTGGGTAACATCAAAGGGAAAGAATGATTTATCCAGAGCTGAAGACATCTTTCCCAAAAGTGAACAAATAACCAGTGCATGGTAATTATCTGCTGAATGTAACTCATAGAGCTATATAATATGGGTGTTGTTTGGGAACAAGAGGCGTCGCATAGTTCAGGTAACGTAGGTAATTGGGAACAAAACTGTAGTTTCATGTAATACTGTGTGTGCATAGCCATCGGTGTAGTTAGGTGCACTGGTATAGTTTATTATAGTCCTCAGGTATGTTTTTTTTCTTTTAAGTTAATAAATAGTCTTCGTTATTTGAAAGCAAAACAACTGGACCATTCCTCCCTGGTTTGCATATCTTTTCACACATTATACCAAATTGAAAATATATACCACTAAGAAACAGTGATCATGATTTGAAGGTCCTTCCACAGAGGTGGAGGCACACAGGGACATCCTATTTCCCCTAGGGCCCAGGCTCCTCCCAGAACCTCCAAGGGCGTGTGACTCAAGATATCTGAAGTAGTCAGCGCCTCGGCCACCAACAGCGAAGCTGGATCCACTTCAATGGCCTTCTGCACTATTGTAAACTGAGTGAGCTATTACACAAGCTTGGTCTTGCTTTATGCAACATGGTTGGCCTCAGTTGGCCACAGCTTGCATGATGCTCAGCAGTGCTGCAGAAGAATATATCCATGGCCCAAGGCAAAGTAAATAATGTACATTCGAATGGAGGGCATTGAGGAAGAAAGATTTGAGACAACTTGGAGGCATCTCCAATTCCATGCCTCGATAAGCCTACACACCACCCTTTCCTCATTTCCTGATAAGGGGAAGAGGGACCACAACACCAGGTAGGTGGCCAAAGCCATAGGTAATGGGAGGAGGGGGAGGGTTGGGGAGGACTTCTAATCAAAAACTGTGGAGGAGAGGGCAATGGCCATAGCTTGGATTCCATCACCAGAGCGTGTTCATGACCACATGTTCCCCTCCCAGTTGCACATGGCTATGGGGTTGTTGGAACATCGCAGGTGACAGCGAGAGCTGATGGAGGGAGGATCATGGGGTGGCCCTTGGAATGACATCTTGGGCACAAATGGTGATGGGTAAATTCAGGTTATGGAAGGGATTCATCCTCACTGGCATCAACTGCTGGCAAACCCACTCTCAGCATGGCTCTGGAAGAAGGTCAGTGAGAATGGGGTGTTGTGCATGACTTCATCTCATGGCTACCTGGAGGTTGGACCGGTTTAGCTCAGTTGGCTAGACAGCTGGTTTGTGATGCTGAGTGGCGCGGGTTCAATTCTTGTAGAGACTGAGGTTATTCATGAAGGCCCTGCCTTTTCAACCTTGCCCCTCGTCTGAGGTGTGGTGATCCTAAGGTTAAAGCACCATCAGTCAACTCTCCCCTTCAAAAGGGAAAGAAGCCTATGGTCATCTGGGAATATAGTGACTTTACCTGGAATTTCTCTCAAAGGTTCCTCAGCTGCAATCCCAATCCCTGGTGGAGTCTAACCTGGGACAAAAAGACTGGCCACATGAATGTGAGGGTGCACCATCACTACCTTGCGAGACAACAGGCATCAGACCAGAGACACACACTGTGGTGGGATTAAGAGCAGAGATTGAGTGAATATCACGAATGAAGAGTATGGCACAATTGTGCAGGAGGAGGTATCAGCGGCAGAGATGTGCGTGTGCATTTCACCCCGAGGGAGGTTAATCGCAGGGATGCTCCATGGGGCAGCAGCATATAAGAAGCTTTCTGGCTGAGCTGCTTGAGGCATTGTGAGCTCATGCACTCTGAATGGTTGAGTCTGTCGTGGTCATGACCTCGGTCATATCTCACGCTGGGGAGCAGCCACAAGAGAGTGGCAAAACTTGCGAGCCTCATGCAAAGCATTGTGCAAGAGGTGCCAGATCTCTTGCATCATGGCACTAGCTCCATAATGGTACTGGGGGAGGAGCTATTGTCTCTGAACAGGATTATTTTATGGATAACAGCTGCACCCCAGCACCACACCCATCCAACCATCGGGGCACCAGACCAAGGATTGAGCAGTCAGAACTGGAGGCTGAGGGATGCATGCATTTTGAGGGAATTGCACCATCCTTTGATTCCTTAGCCGCTCAGTCATGTGCATCATCTGCCAACTGAGTTGAAAAAAGACAACTGCCCCTGCAGAGTTGCTGGTAATGCAGTCTCAGGGAAGGTCTCAACAGGTCCCCACATTAAGAGACCAACCACCATGATGCTCACATTCATAGAGCCAGGAAAGTAAACAGCCTGCCTCTGAGAGCAGAGAATACTCCTCTGGGGACTTCACTAATCGGTCACTGTGAGTTTTAGATTAAAGTTAAGTTGCGTAAAGTAAGGTAACAGTCAGGAATGAAACAAAATCCTTTATCTGTGCAAAACGGTAACTATTTAAAATATATTTGCCAAATATTGGAATTTTACAGAGTCAAAAGTCCTTTAATGTCTCACCGCATGAGCATTGTATCCAGTTGGTCTGAAGCAATCTTCATTGTTTGTGTTTGCTCACAGCATGATTCCAATCCCTCCCTCTAAAATCACGACCTAACTCCCGAATTCCACCCAGTTGTTTAAGAAATCAAGAAAGTGTACAAAGATCTTACCAGACTAGCATAATCAAATCGAGGTGAAACAAACTATTGAATACTACCGTTTTGACACCCTTTCCCACCTCTCAAATGTCATCCACTGCCTTCCAAGTCAGCCTTTGCACTCATGGAAGGTTCTCTGCACGTTAAGCAACAGATGCTTTCTGGTCAGGTTGGTGCCTGTATGACTCCTCATAGCTCTATAACAACACTGCCTTCCTCATCCCCGGGGCACCTTCATCCTCACTCTCCTCCCTCTGTGTGTAATTTTTCCTCCTCCTCCTGATCCTAATCTGCGGAGAGGCTCCCTTCTGTGCCTCCTCCAGGTCCAGTGTCAAACCACTTCTTAGTGCCAAGTTATGCATCATTCTGCAGACTACAATGATTCTGGATATTCTGTGGGGTGCATACTTTAGTTGCCCCCCCCCCCTCCCCCCCGCGTGGTTGAGGCACCCAAACCTCATCTTTCGTAGATCACTGACCTATGCAAATGTGTAAAGGTGGCTCTCATTATACCTCCTCAGTGGTTGAGTGTGATTGGCAGAGGGGTGTGAAAAGCTACATTTTCAGTCAATAACCGTTCTTGAGTATCCATCCATCCATTGATGGAGACAGTTGGCGGGGAGGGATAATGTTCAACAGTTTGTTTAATCTGTGTTTGATTTTATTTGTAACTGATCCTGATACAACTTGCTTGATTTCTTAAGCCTCTGAGTGGAGCTAGCAAGTTAAGTCCAAACAGTAGAGTGGGAAAGTTCCAGAAGGAATCTAGGCTCTGAGCTCTGAACATGTTTGTGTTGGAAATCATGTAAGTCTTAAGATGTTTTAACGTTCCACAAATAACTGTCTGGATTCAGAACTCGAGTAATCTATGAATTGCTCTGAGATAGGAGGCAGCAACCTGGAAAATACTTTGCAAAATTGGCAATGAGGATGGTTGAGAAACGTTTAACTTTACCAGCTCCTGAACCCTCTCTTTCCTCACCAGGAGATCTTTCCATGTCATGGAAGTGATGGATTTTGGGGTTCAAAACCTACTTGCTCGCTACAGGGCTGGACAGTCTGAATTTAGCAGCAACCCCTAAGAAAGCAATACTTGTACACTGTCGCAGAGGATAAGGCCAGTGAACATTCAAGCACCTCACAGAACATGTTTATTTTTCTATGGCAATAAGTGCTCTCTGAAAAAACTTTGGGCTAAGAATAAGTGTGATGATCAAATCATATACATTCTGTCACAGTTCCCAGGGAAACAGAAAATCCATTAAACCATTACGCAATTGGTTTCTACAGATGCGATTCTCTCAAAAACTTTCAAAGTTAATTTGTGGCAGGTTTTTCAAGGAACTTCAGGCCAGTGGATCCCACATGAGTAGGTCACACGTAGGTTTATGACCTACTTCTGGGAGCAACGTTTGGTCACGGCCATTTGAGGCAGAATTCTGACTCCGATGTCTTGTGGGACTTCAGAGAATCCCGCGACGCGCGGAGGCTGTTGGGAGGCTCGTTGGAAGCCTCTCGTGGCATTCTACAGCCATGTTGTGCTCAAGCGAGAGCACAATGTGGCAGGTGAATTGCGCCCAACACGTAAATTTGGTTTGCTGAACAATGAACCAATTAATGACCGATGAATTGAAAAGATAGTTCCCCAAGTTAAACTTGATGATCTAACATTGGAAAAAGCCATGACTTTGGCAGTCAAAATCAAATTTTCCACATCAGATTGAAAGCAATTACCCAGACTCATGGTTGCAGACACAGCTCGCCCAACAATCTCAAGTGTAAGGGTTAGAGGCAAGTTGATCTCAGAAATCTCACCAGACCAACTTTCTATTTCCCAAGACAGACAGATGCATTGGAAACAGTGGGAAATCTCACTGAGTCACAATGCCATGTCCAACTCAAGGGAGAACGTTGCAACTCATGCTTTACATGGAACCATTTTGTAAAATTGCATAGGTCGCCGATGAAGAGGAAGACTTTGTCAGTTTGATATATTTCCTGAGCGGGGTATAATATGTACCATGTCGGGAGAATTAGAGGTTTAATTTATCTTTGCAATATCACTGTCTGGGAATACTGGAAAGCAAGCTTGTAGGGGTGTGGCTGGTTGAGTTAAATTAGAGACAGATAGACTGCAAAAGTCAAACATCAATAATAAGGGTGTGAAGGCAAGTGGTTGATATGGTGATGAACAGAGGGGTCCAGGACATCTTTCATTGGAATGTAAATAAGGCAAAGAAAAGGAGTAGTTTATGTTGGCTGTTGCATTTCAAAGGAAACATATAGGGCTGGATTCTCCGCCCTGCCGCGCCACATTTCGGCCCCAACCCACCGGAGGGATTCTCTGTTACGCCGGCCGGTCAATGGGGTTTCCCATTGTGGGGCAGCCCCACACCGTCGGGAAACCCGCGAATGCAGGCAAAACGGAGAATCCCGCTGGCGGAGAATCCCGCCCATACAATTTGAAGATTGTAAATAGACAGCAAAATAGTGTGGGTTTACTTTTAAAATATAGTAGCCATAAAGTAAAAAGGGGGTTGACCATTTCTGAGAAAAGGAACTTCGAAAGGATTGTGGAAACAACAGCCTGCAAGATCAAACAGGAAAAACAGATTGAAGAAAACTTTGTGGTGGTTTGTGAAATCTGAAAGAAAACAGAGTTTAGATGAAGCCAGATCAGTGGAAACCAATTTGCTGTCACCCTCAGGAACACTTTAGAGCAGCAGTGCATTGTGTGATACATTTACTGGAAATTTATAGATTAGAAAATCTGTAAGGACTGTTGCCATCAAAAGGGAGTTTAGCTCTCAAATTTATTTAAGCCAAGATCTTTTTTGAAATTATTAAAGAATACTGCCAACTGTGTAATGGTATTCTTGTGTTGGTCGAGTGTAATTTTTTTTTCTTTACTTGAATAAATATCTAACTTCAGTATAAAATCATCACCATTGTCTGAGAGTTAATTCTTCAGTTCAGAAAATCCCAAAGAGAAACTTGAAACAGATTGCAAAATCAGTCTGGCAACTGTCTCAATTTCTCTTTGGGATTTGGGCAGCCTGGCCCTTGCCATCTGCTGTGTCATTACATCCATCACAAAGGAAAAGAGCCAGGTCATTTCAAGGAGTGCTCAACTGAGGACAAACCTTGCACATGCAAACTATGTGGAAAGGATTTTCTCAGAAGAATATCTGCAAGTATCACAAAAGGAAACATTCAGAAGAGAGACCATTCCAGTTTTGAGGAGTGAAGCTCCTCCCTGCAGATACTTCTGCTAACACACAACAGTGAACAGACTTTCAGCCATGATAAGACACATACTGGAGTGAAGGAGAAGATTTGTCCATATTGTGGTCAAATATTTGCTCGTAATCGGACATTACATGTACGCATTTAATAAATGCATTACCAGTGTTGTGATGAATGTAGGAAATTCAGATATAGTATTATATGTGGTTGGTGCAGTAAGGGTTAAAAGCCTCAGTTAGTATGTGGTTGCTGCAGTCATGCTTTTAAAAATCCTGGTTTGAAAGACAGCTAGACCTTTTGAAGAAAGGGGTACAATTAAAACATCACAAAAGTTTGGGCTGATGGACATTGTGTTATATTAACATCTGCAACAGGTGATTAAGAAGGCAAATGGAATTTTGTCCTTCATTGCTAGAGGGATGGTGTTTAAGACTAGGGAGGTTATGTTGCAATTGTATAAGGTGTTAGTGAGGCCACACCTGGAGTATTGTGTTCAGTTTTGGTCTCCTTACTTGAGAAAGGACATACTGGCACTGGAGGGTGTGCAGAGGAGATTCACTAGGTTAATCCCAGAGCTGAAGGGGTTGGATTATGAGGAGAGGTTGAGTAGACTGGGACTGTACTCATTGGAATTTAGAAGGCTGAGGGGGGATCTTATAGAAACATTTAAAATTATGAAGGGAATAGATGGGATAGATGTGGGCAGGTTGTTTCCACTGGCGGGTGAAAGCAGAACTAGGGGGCATAGCCTCAAAATAAGGGGAAGTAGATTTAGGACTGAGTTTAGGAGGAACTTCTTCACCCAAAGGGTTGTGAATCTATGGAATTCCTTGCCCAGTGAAGCAGTTGAGGCTCCTTCATTACATGTTTTTAAGGTAAAGATAGATAGTTTTTTGAAGAATAAAGGGATTAAGGGTTATGGTGTTCGGGCCGGAAAGTGGAGCTGAGCCCACAAAAGATCAGCCATGATCTAATTGAATGGCGGAGCAGGCTCGAGGGGCCAGATGGCCTACTCCTGCTCCTAGTTCTTATGTTCTTATGTTCTTATTAAGAGCATTCCCTGTGGAGTAGATAATTAGACACATTGTGGGTAGGATTCTCCATCTCGCCAGCCGTGAATGGGGTTTCCCATTGTGGGCAGCCCTACGCCATCGGGAAATCCACAGGCTGCCGGCGAAACAGAGATCCCGACTACGGAGAATCCAGCCCTGTGTTCAGCTTTGTAAGATGCTGTGGCTAATGGGAGGAGCCAGGGGCTGAACAGTCAGGTGTTGAGGTTTAGCTCAGTTGGCTAAACAGCTGGTTTATGATGCAGAATAAGGCTAGCAGCACGAGTTCAATTCCTTTACTGGCTGAGGTTATTCATGAAGGCCCACCTTCTCAACCTTGCCCCTCACCTGAGGTGTGGTGATCAGGTTAAACCACTACCAGTTAGCTCTCCCTCTCAAAAGCAGCCTATGGTCAACTGGAGCTGTGGCGACTTTATCTTACCTACTGGTCACCCTATTTAAGTAAGGCCGTAAATGCATTGGAAGTAGTAGAGAGAAGGTTTGCCAGACTAATACCTGGAGTGAGTGGGTTGTCTTATGAGAAAGGTTGGATGGGTTAGGCTTGTATCCACTGGAGTTTAGAAGAGCAAGAGGCGACTTGACTGAAACATATAAGATCCAGGGGTCTTGACAGAAAGGAGGTGGTGAAAAAGATGGATGTTTTCTGTTGTGGGAGAATTTAGAACTGGAGACTATTTAAAAATAAGTTATAAGAAATCTCTTCCTGAAAAGGTGTTGGGTAGAAGCAGAGTCTTTGAATGTTTTTGAGGCAGAGGTGGACTTATTCTTGGTAAGCAAGGTGATGATAGGTTATCAGGGGTAGGTGGGATGCAGATTTGAGGTTACTGTCAGATTAGCCACGATCTTATTAAATGGCGGAGCAGGCTTGAGGGGCCGAATGGCCTGCTACTGCTCATTTTTCGTATCTCCCTATAATTTGATGAATGAACAGTCACAAGGGAACCACAGTTGGAGGTTGGAGATTGAGTTTGAGTAAAATTTCAGCCACAAACGTGCACCATCTCGATTGGATTCAAAACAGATCATGCGGTTGTTCAGTATTAACACTTATCAGTTGGCGACAACACCAAGTGAAACACTAGAGGCTTGCTATAGCGAACAGAACGGGATAATCCAAGGGCAGTGATTATGAGGATGCAGTTCCTTTTCCTATGAGTGATGTTGATCATCCACATTGTCAAGCTGATCTCACAGAACTGCAACATCAAAATCATAGCTTGGAGAGACTTTTTGTATCTCAAAGACAATTTCTGTGCTTACAGTTCAACTTGTTTGATTTAATTGAAAATAAAGTCTGAGTTAAAATGGGGAAAAGCTGTGGTATTCAATGGTTTGATTATGTTAGTCTGGTAACTGATCCTGGTACACTTGCTTGGTTGCTTAAGCCTGTGGGTGGAGCAATTGAGTTAAGTCCTGACACCTGGGAAAGTTCCAGAAAGGATCAGGGGCGGGATTCTCTCAGTCAGGTCTGAGAATCGCCAGGCCGGACGCAAATCCCGCAACGCCGCCCCGACGCTGGTCCGCCGATTCTCCAGTGAGCGGAGGATCGTTGCCATTGGCGCCAGCGCGGTCGCTGCGGCGCCGGTCGAGCGGCCCTCCGGCGGGTCTCTGTCCGGGATAGGCCGAGTGGCCACCCAAAAAACCCTGGGTCATGCCGGCACCGTTCACATCTGGTCTTACCCAGCGGGACCTCGGCATCCATCTGACCTGGGGGAGGGGTGTGGGAGGGCCTCTACCGTGGCCTGGCCCGCGATAGGGGCCTACCGATCGGCGGGCCGGCCTCTTGTGGTGGGGGCCTCTTTTGCTCCGCGCCGGCCCCTGTAGCCCTACGCCATGTTGTGTCAGGGCTGGCGCGGAGAAGGGAGCAGCCGAACATGCGCACATTCGCGCCGGTCGCAGCGCGCATGCGCAGACCTGTGGTGCCCATTTGACACCAGTATCAAATGGGTCGCTCCAGTGCTGTGCTGGCCTCCTGTAGGGCTCAGAATCACTGCTCCTGGGAGCCTGTTGTCACCGTCGTAAAACGCAACGGCGTTTACGACGGCATCAACACTTAGCTTCAGGATCAGAGAATCCCACCCCTGGACTCTGAACTGTGAGCATTGGAAATCCTTTAAGTTCGAAGTTAATTTAAAGCCCTGTAAATAAACTTTCTGGATTTAGAACTAGAGTCATCTCTGCATTGTACTGAGATAAATAAGATATACTGAAACTCACTGCGCACAAAAAGGAAACATTCATGCCAATACTGTTTCCTTGGGCGGGATTCTCCAGTCCACCAGTCGCATTTTCCGGCACGCCGCACCCCCTGCCGGCAGCGGGATTCTCCGTTTCCGCAGCAGGCCAATGAGGTTTCCCATTGTGGCCACCTCACGCTGTTGGGAAACATGCGGGCATGGGTGCTCTGCCGGCAGACCGGAGGATCCTGCCGACAGAGAATTCTGCTGCATGTGTGTGAATGAACTGTGCAGCTGCCATGGTAGCAGGAGCCCATACCTCTTTCAGTGGTAACTGATGAGTTTAAAATGGTACCCCTATTGGTTACTGTACCTCTCCAAATTCTGCATGGGTGCCCTTACTGCCACCTGCGTGGAGTCAATCACATCCTGGAGTTGGGAGAATCCTCTAATCGTGGAAAATTCTGTCCCCCTCTGTATCTGCAAAGCAGGGTGTGTCTTAAATGAAATTAACTGCCCAACAAGCTTGCCACACCCACATTAATTTTGTATACACCTCTCACTGTCTCAGGAAGGTAGACAGCATTATCAGAGACTCCTCCTACCTCGGCATTGCCTTCTTCCAGACCCTTCCATCAGGCAGAAGGTACAGAAGTTTGAAGACCCGCACATCCAGACTAGAACAGCTTCTTCCCCACAGCTACTAGACTCCTCGATGACTCCCCCTCGGACTGATCTGTTCGCTATAAGAACACTATTCACGGTGCCCTATGCTGCTCTTGCTCATGTATTTGCTTTGTTTGGCCCCTTGTTCCGCACTATAACCAATCACTGTTTGTCGATGTACCATTTGTCAATGTTCTCTGTTGATTATTCTTTTTGTCGACAATGTACGTACTGTGTACATTCCCTCAGCTTCAGAAAAATTATTTTCACTGCACTTCGGTACATGTGACAATAAATCAAAATCAACCTGGCAAAAAAAGCTTTGGTCACTTGTTGGGTGCACCTGTGCGCTGTTGATTGTGCAATTCCAAAGAGGCTGGCTGAACAGCCTTGGAACAACCCACGATTGAGGAAATTGCGGACCACAGTCATCTTCATGGCCACTGGAAGCGTATGCCTCTGGAGTTGCCATGCCTGCAGATTCCTCTGCTACTGCTGCGCCTGTGCCGCTAAGTGTTAAAATACATGACAAAATGCTTTGCTTCATAACCTGGGGTTAGGCAAGTCATGGGACACTAATGGAAACTTAAGCAGGTCGTGGGACATTGATGAAACTGGGGGATTGATAGTCCCAAACTGAGGGGCGGGGCACCCTCTTCTACATCCTATATAAAACCGGAGTGACATGAACTGTGACTGGCCCCCTGAAGTACAGTAACTGCTCTGTACTCTTGTTCTGTTGCATTAAACCTTTTTCCTTTTGATTCAAGCTGTTCGGCTCAGTGTGGACTCCTTTCTGCACCTTATAGTAATTTGTAAAGGACTGACTGCTGAAGATTCCAAGGCTGAAATGGAGATCTGTTGATGGAACATCGGCAGCTGTTCTGACTTAGGCCCGCAAAGCCTCCTTCGTGCATTTCCCCCATTCTTGGCAGAGAATCCCTTGGCTTGCCAGCAGGCTTTGCAATTTTAAAGATTGAGAAAAATGCTGGAAAAACGTTGCTCCATTCCAATGCCACAGTCCTCCCAACCTGGCAGAATGGTTTGAATGAGGAGACATTGTTTATTATAGGTTCAGACTCAGGGAGAGGGAAAGAGAATGTGGTCAGGGAGCATATTCTGTGGTGGAGTCGAAAGTCAGTGCATTGATTTTATAGAAAGAAAACTCTGTTCAACAAATTGGAGCTTTTTAGGCACACAACTAGTTGGGTGCATAGAGAGGAGACATGAGAAGTATGTAGTAAACTAAGATTTCGAAGAGGCAAAAAGATATAGGCTCAAATTGAGGATACTATATTAGCATGAGTGGACTATTGATTAACAGACAGAAAACAGAACTTTAGAGATAAACAGACATTTTCAAGTTGGCAGGCTGTAACTAGTGAAGTGCCTCAAGGATCACTGCGGGGTTCTCAGCTATTTCCAATCAATTTTACAAAAATTCATTCCTGCGATGTGGGCATCAATGGCTGGGCCAGCATTTATTTCCCATCATTAATTTCTCTCGAACTGAGTGGCTATCTAGGTCATTTCAGACGGCATTAATGCCTCATATAAAGAGACAAGAGGAATGTATTAGATTTTCTGATGGTACAAAGCTAAGTGCGAATATGAGGTGTGAAGAGGACACACTGAGGCTGAAAAACAGGCTGAGTGAGTAGGCAACAAGGCGACAGATGGAGTGTAATCTGGGTAAGTGTGAGCTCCAGTTGATAGCAATAAAAAAACTGAATTTCTTTTTTAAAGGTGTGAAAAATTGAAATGTTAATATTGAGAGGGACTTAAATATATTTGTATAAGGAACACAGAAAGTTAGCATGCAGGTACAGCAAGCAATTAGGAAGGCAAATGGAATGTTGGTCTTCATCAAGGGAATGGTGTAAAGAAGAAGGAAGTGTTACCAAAACTGCAAATGGCCTTGCTTTGACAAAACCTGGAACACAATAGGGCTGGTTTAGCTCACTCAGCTAAATTGCTGGCTTTTAAAGCAGACCAAGCAGGCCAGCAGCACGGTTCGATTCCCGTACCAGCCTCCCCGGACAGGCGCCGGAATGTGGCGACTAGGGACTTTTCACAGTAACTTCATTGAAGCCTACTCGTGACAATAAGCGATTTTCATTTTTCATTTTTCACAATGCATGGTTTCGGTCTCCATATTTAAGGAAGAGTATACTTGCCTTAAAGGCGGTACAGTAAATGTTCACAAGTTTGGTTTCACAAGATTGGATGAGAGAATTGTTCTGTGATGAGAAGCTAAGTAAATTGTGCCCATAATCTGCAGAGTTTAGAAGAATGAGAGATAATCTCATTAAAGTGTACAGTTTTGTGAACAGGTTTTACAAGGTAGACACTGAGCAGTTGTTTTTGCTCGCTGGGGAATCCAGAATGCAGGGGCACGGTCTCAGAATAGGGCGTTAATAGGACTAAGGCGAGGAGAATGTTTTTCACTCAGAAGGTTATGAATCTTTACAATTCTCTATCCCCAGGGTTGTGAAAGCTCCATCACTGAATATATTTAAGGCTGAGATCATAGGACTTTGGTGTTGCAAGTAATCGAGAGATAAGGAATGTGGGTGTAAAGGTTGAGTTGAGGCAGAGGACCAGCCATGATCATGTTGAATGGAGGAGCAGCCTCAAGGTCTACTCCACTATCTCTTATGTTTCCTATGATAGTCTAAGGCATGGAAGGTGGAGGTGAGATTGAGTGGATAGGTAGCTGCAGAAATGCCATGGTGAACAGAGGGCCAAAGGATGGGCCAATGTGATTTTGAGAGTTCTCTTCCCAGTGAATTGGGGGAGAGTTTTTCCAGGGACATATACAGAAGGAAGTAGGTTGGGGATGAAGGGCAGTGGGGTGTGGATGATACAAGTAACTGATGAGAGATGATTCTGTGGGAGTAACACAGCCACATGAGGCCCACGTTCTGATGTTGTGGATTGTAGAAATTCAACATCCTGGACATTTCAAAATCTTTGCAAATTTAGAGCAAACCTAAATCCTAAATAGCAACACAGCAGACAGAGACACAAACCTGGAAGGTGTTTTTCTCCGAGGTTGGCAACAGGAAATTCCCTCCATATATCTCCATCATCCTGATTCTCATCCAGCCAACGGTTTACAGGAAGACTGATAACTCGTCCAGTAGCAAGTTCCTTCAGTTTTACATCATCTAAAAACCAGCCAGAGTTGCCTGAACTATTGTCATGGCCAATGCGAATTTTGTACATCTCTCCGAGCTCAGTAAGATTGATCTGAACAAATATGAAAAGGTATTTTTTGGTAAACCATACAATTAACCTACAAAATAATATGGAAGAATGTATCTAACACTATCTTATGGTAATGTTTCAACCAATGTAATGCTGCTTGAATGTCTTACTGCATTGAAGTCAAAGCATAAATTCAACATTTAGTCATATATTAATGCGGGGTGGTTTTCAAAAGGCTCTTACCTAAACCATGGTTGTTAGAAACCTCCAACAGATAAACTATAAGAATGGTTTCCATTTGTTTTCCTACTTTCCAACAGGGACTATCCTTTTTCATAAAGCAACTACTCGGCTATGAAGCATGTTGAGGTGCTTTATGAAAGACACTATATAAATGCAAGCCTTTATTTTATTTATTTGATGCTGAAACATCCTTTGCTTTAGAATTTCCATTATCCGCATTGTTGCAATTGGGGACAACCTTGGAAACAAATGGAATTGTGTTGCAGATGGAGCAAGACTCCGCTTGGTAGGTTTTCCTGAAGCACCTCCAACCATTAGAAATTTCCATTGGGAAAAGGAAGCAACTCTTGCAGCAGTACATGGGTCAGGTACATTATTTTGAGTCAAACCATAAGCTAATTAGCTTGTAAGTATGATGCTTATTTTCAAGTTTTGCACACATTGGTGAGGAGGTCAATATGATTTTATTTTAAAAAATTGTTTATGCACATTTGTCAAATGTTTAAAGGAATAAAGCACTGTCAAAATACACCAATACAATTTGTTACCAACCTGACACTCATTCCCAGTAGCTAATGGGGCTAGTTTAGCACAGTGGGCTAAAGAGCTGGCTTGTAATGCAGAACAAGACCAGCAGCGCGGATTCAATTCCCGTACCGGCCCCCCCGAACAGGCGCCGGAATGTGGCGACTGGGGGCTTTTCACAGTAATTTCATTGAAGCCTACTTGTGACAATAAGCGATTATTATTATATTGTTATTAACTGTCACAAAAGTGTTTGTTGTTTATTAGCTAAATATTTGATGTGATCTTTCATGCTATGCAGATAAAAGCTTTATTTTTATTTCTGGGTTGATGAGTAGATGGTCAAAGCATGCAACAGCTAGTCTGATAAATCATTTTTAAGAATAGAATGGAAATGTGATGGATTGAGGTACAAGTGGAGGCAGTTATGGAAACAAAACAGATTAATGGTCTCCAGACCTCTAAATGAGGAATAGTTTGAGCACATGCGTCTTTTCCTATATTTTATATTAAGAATTACACAAAGTTGGTTGAAAATAATTTAGCCATTTGATAGACTCCACTTTATATATGAAATGAGTCCATCAGTCCTTTGCAGATTATGTGCCCTCCCCCGGCTCAACATATATGAGGGCAATGGCTGGCATGATCTTGGCAGAAGTGTTGGAATCACAGCCCATTCGAATTTGTGACCAATGCTCAGTATCATTTTACATGATCTCCTTGCATTTTTCTAAAATGCTTAAATAAAAACATAAATAAGGCACTTTTCTTTCTAATTCGATTTCTTGTAATTGAAAAATACATTAGATTTCAATAACTTGAATAAAACTTTATTCAACCAAGCAATAACATTTTAATATTCAATGTCTAAGTTCATGTTTCTTTAATATCAGACGACAGCTATCTTGCTTCTATTTACATTTGACAAATATTATATTTGAGCTGTAGAATCATAATGATATTTAGATTTACAGAGAATCTGGGGACTCGATGTCATGAGATCATGATTATCACTGACATTTGATTGGGAGTCTAAATAACTATCCTTTGATGCAGCACAGATTAATAAAATTATTTGTAGCAAATTAAATGATCTATTTCATATCAGTTTTTAACTCTCCAATGTTTTTGTAAATTAAAATCATGGTTTCGAGGTTTGAAGTATGGACTTAATGAATATTTATCATCACAAATGTGTCCTAAATGTCAATCTTTCATCAAATAAATATACTATTTAAATGGTGCTGAAAGCTTTATATCGATGTTTATATGTACTTATCAGTGATCCTTCTGTGCAGTTTTGTGATTTTGTCACTTGGCCAGCCTGCCTCTCATTTTGTGTTACTATGTCACTGGTATGTGCTGAATGAAATGTTCCCAAGTCCATATTTATTGGTTGCCATTGATAGGGGAAAGTGTCATATCAGGTACGACTTCCCGGGTGCTTCCCAACGGCTGTGCCGGTGAGAACGCGGCCCATGTTTAGTGGCACTTAGTGCCGAAAATGACCCCCCACCAGCTTCACGGCAGAACCCGCTGACCTGCCAGCTTACTGGCCGGAACCACACCCGACAGCTCGTCACTACCAAGGGTGAGCTGCACATAAACACTCCCTCCAGACTCACTCTCAGGCAGCACATGACCATAGCAAGACATAGGCCACCTCCACGCTTTGGTGATACTGACCTGACCAAGCTGCTGGACACCGTGGAGGCGAGATGGGACACCCTGCTCCTACTTGGGGTGGGGGGGTGGGATGGGGGGTTGGAAGACCAGCAATAAGGCCGCCAATGCCTCCTGGGAGGCAATGGCAGCAGCTGTCTGTTCGGGCAGCGTGACCAGGAGGAACGCTGTCCAATGTCACCCCCCCGACCACCAGCACCTTACCCACCCCCCAACAGGTCGGTGCTGGAGCCTCACACACCCCCCCCCCAACACAGGATATCACCACACCTGTGCCCCAGCACACCCTGGCACCCACTAGCACAACTCCCCCATGCCCAGCAATGCCAACACATGCCCACAAACACCCCCTGATGCATCAAGCATGTGGCTCACAATGCCCCATCTCTGTCCCCGCAAGAGAAGTTGGCCCTTAACAGGGACAGGACACAGATGGGCGGAGGAGTTTCACACAGATTTCTCACCCCCCCCCCCCCCCCCCCCCATGAGGAACAGACCTAAAAATCGTGAGGTTGGCTGATGAGACAAGGATCACCGACAGCAGGGCTGGCGTGAAGCGCAAAGGTGAGAATCCACTACCCCTTCACCCAGATGACCTGCCTCAAGTGAGTTGTTCATGTCAGACAAAATTATCCTTCCCTCTCACTGACCACATGTCCATTACCTTGCAGGATCTCTATCTGATGGGGCTGGGACATTCAGGGTCGCCCCTGCCACCCAACAGAACACCTTGGAGGAGAGCTCCGAGGAGACCACCATCGAGGCATGACAGCTGTCATCACCAGCGCAAAGACACACACCTCAGTGGGCAGGCCTCTGGGGCACAATCTGGCCACCACACAGTTGTTCATTCACATTAGGTGGAGGCAGAAACATCCAAGGGAGTCAGCAGTCGGAGGTCTTCTGGATCGCAGGACTCAGCTGGGTACCAGACAGATGCCAAGCCTCTGGGCAAAGTTATCCCAGAGCTGATGCAGAGGCTAGGGCTGAGTTGTGAGATTCAGGAGGGGATATCAGTGACACTCCAGTGAGTGCCTGGCCGATTAGAGGAGTCCTAAAGGCTATGGATGCAGGAGAGGGCACCAGCTGAACATGTCCCAGTCACTGAGGGACAAGTCCCAGATGCAGGCGGACATTGCCAGGGCACTGCAGAGTATGGCCCTGCCACTGAAAGCATCGCTGAGGGCATCAACCCCATGGTGCAGACAACAGGAGTCAGCAGAGATGGATACCACAGAGGCTTCTGGAGTTCACTCCAGCTGCCTCCCCATCCCATGGAGACCCCAGGGTCCTACAAGCAGTGTCCAGGAGTAGAGAGCACTGGAGGTCGACCCGAGGCCTGCCACCAGGGAGACGACAGCGGTCTCCACTTTACCCAAATCCCCCTCTCCTGACACCGACTTGTCTCAAGATCAGCAGGCAGAACAGGGTGACAATGATGCCAGTGACACTGGTAAGAAATAAAGGAAAAAGTGGTGGAGTTGCATTGTTGATTAAAGAGGATACTGATACAATATTGAGGAAAGATATTAGCATAGATGATGTGGAATCAGTTTGGGTCAAGTTAAGAAACACAAAGCGGCAAAAAACATAAGTAGGGGATGGTATATAGTGTGGTAATGTTGGGAATAGCATTAGACAGGAAATCAGAGATGCATGTGATAAAGGAACATCTGTGATTATGGGTGACTTTAATCTTTATATAGTTTGGGTGAGTCAAATTAGTCACAGAATAATAGAGGAGGAATTTCAGGAGTGTACAGAATGGTTTTCTGGACCAATACGTTGAGGAATCAACAATGGAACAGGCCACCTTGGATTGGGAGTTGCAATGAGAGAGGATTGGTTAGCAATCCAGTTGTGAGAGAACCCTTGGGGATGAGCGACTATAAAATGATAGAATTCTTTATCAAGGTGGATAGTGTAATTGATTCTGAGATCAGGGTCCTGAATCTCAATAAAGGTAACTATGATGATATGAAGCAGGAGGTGGCTATGATCGACTTGGAAACCTTACTGCAAGGAAGGACAGTGGACAGGCAATGACAGGCATTCAAGGAATGATTAGGCGAATTCCAAAGTTGTTCATTCCTATTTGGCGCAAGAGTAGAAAGGGAACTGTGGCCAGGGAAATTAGAGCTAGTATTAGATTCACAGAAGAAGCACACAAATTAGCAAGAAAAAGCAATCGACCTGAGAATTGCGAACAGTTTAAAATTCAGCAAAGGCAGACCGAGGGATTGACTAAAAAGGGAAAAACACAATATGAAAGTAAGCTAGTGGGGAACATAAAAACTGACTGTAAAAGTTTCTATAGACATGTAAAGAGAAAAAGATTGATTGAAAACGAATGTAGGCCCCTGACAATCAGAAAGGGGGGGGGGGGGTAGTTTCATAACAAGGAACAAAGAAATGGCTGAGGAACTAAATTTGTATTTTTCTTCTGTCTTCACAAAGGAAGACATGAATAATGTACCGAAACTTCTGAAAAACACAATTTTCAGTGAGGAGCTGAAGGAGATTAGTATTAGTAAAGAAATGGTTTGGGGAAATTAATGGGATTGAAGGGGGATAAATCTCCAGGGTCTGATAATCTTCATCTCTGAGTACTTAAGGAAGTGGCCCTAGAAATTATAGATCCATTGGCGGTCATTTTTCAAAATTCTTTGGACTCTGGACTAGTTGCTACTGATTGGAGGATGGCCACTTCCATCCCCCCCCCCCCCCCCCCACCCACCACTAACATAGACCAAACACAGAACAAAAGAGAAAACAACGAACGCAAGTGACCAACACGGCTCCCATAACGGGAGCAGCAGATGGCTACTAAACATAAACAGTCACCAGTGAAAGTGCCCCGACGTAACCTCTGTATAATCAGCCAAGACGCTGCCCCTCCTCCCTGCAGCTTGACGGCTGATCTTCCATCATTACCCTCTCCGAGGGATGGGCCACAGGAACACAGGGGGGCATTAACAGGTGACCCACAAGTCCAGAACAGAATACACAATCAACATACAAAACAGACCTTTAAAAAAATCCACAGACTTCTTAAGCAAGTCCTCATGCATCCTCCGCCCAGTAGTAGGCCTGCCAAAATCCTCCCCTTGCCGCACTCCAGGTAAAAGAAACCAAAAGACAACTACTTTCTTTCTTCCTTCTCTTCACCCAGAAAGCAGCAATAAGCCCAAGGGGAAGAAGAAGCAGGCAAGCAGAAAAGGCAGCAGCCAGGAGCAAACAAACCCTCTGCCAAAGCCTCCAGGCATTTGTAGCTGAGCAGCAGCAAGCAGCAAACACAACCTGCAGTTGGGAAGTGATCTCACCTAACAATGCCAATTCCGTGCTTGCAATAGATTTCAGCTGTGCAGCCAGAGGCTGCTCACAGTCAGAGAGAGTTAAAGTGATCTTTAGCAAATAACAAAGAACAGGGCTCTGTTCTGGAAGTGTTTGGTAGGACTGACAGGCAGCAACTGTAGTTGTCCCTGTTATGGGTATGCACAATACTGAACGATGGCCTGTAGGTCCCACAGGCACCAGGTTCCTCAACCCCAAGCCCAGGGGTCACCCCTGACCTATGGTGCCCAGCACTCTACTCAGTTCCCTCCGCACTTCCGTCCCGAACACTGGGCCAGAAGCTCCAGTGCCCCTGGGCTGATGCCGGGGATTGGAACCAGCTACGCACCTCCGCTCCCCTCAGCAACCGTTGCACTAGCCCAGCCTCCTGTTTTTAAATAGGAGTGCTAAACAGTGGCCTCGTGACCTCTCGATGGGGAGCCGGTTAGTTTCCAGGAGACTGTCAGATTGGCCTTCATTAATGAGCTGGAGATGGCTCTTAATTGGTCTCAATTAGTGTCTTGCTACATCTGGGCGGGATCTTGTACCAACCAACGGGAGCAGGCCGGTTAGATTGTGAACCAATTGGCGCCCTGCCCGGATCCCGATTTCAGCCTCTCCCACAATTCAACCGGCACGTCCAGATCTGCGCCGGGTGCAACTTTGCCGTTAAATCACGCCAGCATCTCTCTTTGCCATTTTAAATGCTGTCAGTTACTAGCCACTCTATCACAGTGCAATCACATGGCAAAACCATGCCAGCTTAAATTGTTTTTGTAATAAACCAATATGTTATTAGAACAAAAGAAAATATATATAAAATCACTTCTGAATGTTTGAATGAAATCCTTATCATTTGTTACAACAGTATATTGTAGCAAGTACGACATCTACTGCATTTAAACAGAATTTCAGCATAAGCACAGTAAGTTATCTGAAATCTAGACTGAATTGCTAGTTCCACATATGGGCGAGCTTGTAGGCAGGCGGGCACAGAAATTAGCATTGACAGCTGGCATGACTGTTTTCACAGCAACATCATCCACACATCCACCCCCCCCCCCCCCCCCCCCCCCCCCCCGCCCCCCCGCCAAGCCATATTCCTGGATGCTGGATTGTGGGTGGAAGAACATAGAATTTACAGTGCAGAAGGAGGCCATTCGGCCCATCGAGTCTGCACCGGCTCCTGGAGGAGCACCCTACCCAAGGTTAACACCTCCACCCTATCCCCATAACCCCACCCAACACTAAGGGCAATTTTGGACACTACGGGCAATTTATCATGGCCAATCCACCTAACCTGCACATCTTTGGACCGTGGGAGGAAACCGGAGCACCCGGAGGAAACCCACGCACACACGGGGAGGATGTGCAGACTCCACAAAGACTGTGACCCAAGCCGGAATCGAACCTGGGACCCTGGAGCCGTGAAGCGATTGTGCTATCCACGATGCTACCGTGCTGCCCCAAGTGCTGCCCACAAGTGGCCTGCTGCCTGCAAGCAGCCTCCTGGCTACAGATGGAGTTCTCATTGCCCCAGGCAAGTGTTGAGGCCTGAGCCGCCTACATGGCCAAACTGTGGTTGCAGGCTTTCCATTCCTGTTCCACAGTGTTAGGCTGGATTCTGAGGACAGTTTTTGTTTCAAATGTGGAAAGAGGGTGCCTCCTTCTCTCCCACTCACCTGAACTGCAGACTACTTCTCCAAGTGGCCCAACAGCTTCAGGTGGTGATGACCCACCATTCTTAATTGGCAGTGAACATGCCTACTCATCTCTGATTGACTACTTCAGGGAAAATCACTTCCGGGTGACTGTTTCCCACAGAATGTGAGGTCAATATCTTCATTTGACCCTGTTGTTGGAGTCCTGCCTCAAAACTCCAAATCCTGCCACTGTTTGCACATATAAGGTGGTATTTTGAGACTAAGTGCTGTGACAGGTGTGGGACGTGGAGCATTTCCCAATGCAGAAACTGGCAGGAAAACATGGCAAATCTGATGTGTTGGGTAAGCTGGGTCTGCGAGGACTGCGTTTACTGCAGCAGTGAGAGACATAGGCTTCCAACACTTGGAGAAATGCAACTCGATTTTATTGAGCTCTTAACTATCATACACACTTTAACTGTGGGTTGACACTATGCTGACTTGACTGGAGACCTGAGGCTAACCTGACCAGACTATCTTACTACCACATGGTGTATGTTCTAGTTGTTGCTCACGGGCTCTGACTGTCTCAGAGGCTGGATCCCAAGAGAGCGGGAAAACTAGTGCCCTCTGGCTTTATAGTGGTTGTGTCCTGTCTGGTGATTGGCTGCTGTGTTGTGTGTGTTCATTGGTCATCCTGTGTATCAATCACTGCCTGTCTGTGCACCATCATATACCTGTGTGTATATTATGACAAAATCTTCCAGCCCCGACCTCATTAATTACGCACCTGGGTGCTTTATGGCATATTCAGCTGTGGAGCAGGCCTGGATGCCATATTGAAAAGGTGTCCAACATCACTAATCCAATCATAAAGAAATAAGGTGGACCTCCTGAAATGAGGATGTATCTCCAGGAGCACTCTGAGGCCAGAAGATGGATGTCTAAGAACATGCTGAGGCTAGAAGATGGGCCCCCTACAGAACACCCAATCTGGAAGGTCGACCTGCAGATGCACCTCTGACCCAGGACTGTAATTGTGTAGGGTTGCGAGTGACCTCGGTCCTGAACTCCAGAGACAATGCCAGGCGTTATTTAGTTGAGTCTTGACATCTGCACATCACGTTGTTTCAAATGATTACCAAAGCAGCATGTTCTCCAGCCGGCTTTGCAGAGAATCTGGCATGAGAGGTTGGGCCTTCAGCTGCATCAAATTAATGGTTTGCAAATGAGTTCACGCTGGCCACTGGTGCGTTTCTTTATGACCCGCTATGGCGGACACCAGCGAGAGATACCGCTGTAAATTTGCGGCGGTGTGAAGCTGATTTCTGAGTTTCTGGCCACTTTCTCCCCCCACGCCCACCATCCAATCCACTGACAGGGGCTTGGAGAATTCTGCCCATAGTTGTGCATTCAAAAATAATAACATTGACTACTGCTAGGGCCGTAAATTATTATCTCCTTTGGAAGTTCCCAGGTAAGGTTTGCAGAGCATATGCCAGAAGTGCAAACTTCCCCTGGGCAATTGTCCTGCATGGTAAACCATACAAAAATGTGATTTAAATCAAAAGCTTTGGGTGGTTCATGAATTACCCAGAAAACTTTAGAGAATTAAAACTTCTTCTAACTTCTGGATAGCTGTTGTACAGACTTAGTGGACTCTCCCTAGTGGGCAGCGCGGTAGCAGGGCAGCACGGTACCATTGTGGATAGCACAATCACTTCACAGCTCCAGGGTCCCAGGTTCGATTCCGGCTTGGGTCACTGTCTGTGCGGAGTCTGCACATCCTCCCGGTGTGTGCGTGGGTTTCCTCCGGGTGCTCCGGTTTCCTCCCACAGTCCAAAGATGTGTAGATTAGGTGGATTGGCCACGATAAATTGCCCTTAGTGTCCAAAATTGCCCTTCGTGTTGGGTGGGGTTACTGGGTTATGGGGATAGGGTGGAGGTGTTAACCTTGGGTGGGGTGCTCTTTCCAGGAGCCGGTGCAGACTCGATGGGCCGAATGGCCTCCTTCTGCACTGTAAGTTCTATGATAATCTTTGACTACCCCTCTCTCCTACCAGGTGTAATCATGCTCTGATCCCCCAGGAATCCCCACTAAATCCCCCTGGGAATAAATCTAACCCTGAGGGGACTACACATCCCAAGAAAAACTACCCAACCCATGGGATTGCACCCACCCCCAGAGGCATGCCTGGCCTGACACCCTCACCTGAGGCCTGACCTCTGGCATTCCCCGATCTCTGACATGCTCAACCTCCCCCCCCCCACCACTGCCTCCCCCAATCTCAGACCCCCATCGACCTCTAAAGCCCCACCCCCCGAAGCCCCACATGATCCAGCCCAACATCCAAAGGACTGACCCACACCCGACTTCTGACCCCCCGCAATTACGTCCCCCCATCTCCGACACTGTGACCACCTCCAACCACCCGATCTCCGACCCCCTCCCATCACTGACCCCTCACATCTCTGACCCCTCATCTCAGACCTTGATTAAATAAAAGATGATTTTAAATTCTTGAGCAAATAAAATATTTTCAATGAGGGAAATACTGTACGAGTTATTAATCCCTGACTGGAGCCTCACTCCTGGCATCAGTGCTACCTGCCACCCCTCAAATTCCCAACCCTTTTCCCCGCCCCACAAATTACTGACTGACACTTGTACCCTTCTCACATCCGGTCTTCGAGCTTGTTCCTCAGCACCCATAGCACCCACCAGCACAACCCCTTCATGTCCATTTGCAGGCCACCTGCCATGGACCCACCTGATCCATCAAGCCTGCTGTTTACAATGCCTTCCTTTTGTCCCTCCACAACATAGGCAGGCCCAAATAGGTGTGAGAGGTGTGATGACAGGAAGACTATCATCTGTATATAATATGAGTAGTTCATCATCACTGTATATTCTATGATCTATAATCTGCATGTGTATTAAAAGTTATATGTTTTACTGTTGTAGTTCTACCATCCCACCAGCAGGTGGGGAGAGTACAGAGTCCCAGGACCCGGATGTACCATGTGTTCCTTCAGAAGGTATTTGTGAGGAGTTGATAGCAGTCGCAGATGAAAGCAGCTCTGTTGTATCTAAGTTAGACCAACTGTAATTCCAACTGTATTCAACTTAGACATTTTAGTTACTCGTTAGTGCAGTGTTAGTAATAAATAGCTTTGTTTATAAAACAAAGCCTAATGTTCTTTGTTCACATCAGCCCAATCAAAGAACATTACATGGTACCTTTGGAGTGGATGTCGAAAGAGAACAGTTAGGAAAAGTTAGATAAGTCGAGAAGACACAAGTGAACAAGCCGAGACTCAAAAGATAAATTGGCTGTTAAATTAAATACTACCAGGATCGTCGAAGCGAGATGGAAGCAGTGAAGACTCCCAGCCATCTGTTCATGACTGATAATGTAGATGCGAACTGGTGTGCTTTCAAGCAACAGTTCACTTTTTATGTGCAAGCTCTTTGTCTCCAAGAAGCTTCGGATGAGAGAAAAATAGCACTCCTAATGACAGTAGCCCGTTCCCAAGCAATTGATCTGTATAATACTTTTCAGTTCGCTTCGGAAGGAGACAGGAAGGGCTACTCAAAAATAATCGAGCAATTCGATAACTATTGCCATCCACAAAAGAACAAAACCTTCGAGCGCTATGTATTCACGATGAGACTGAAAGAATCAGGCGAAACCGTTGACTGTTTTGTCACAGATCTACATCTCAAAGTGCAGTCCTGCAATTTTGCAGACTTCTATGATTCATTGACAAAAGACCAAATTGTAGACCGTTTACAATGTGATAAATTACCCGAGCAGTTGCTAAGGGAAAGCGATTTAAAATTACCAGATGCCATCAAAATCTGCAAGGCCAGTGAGATAGCACAAAAGCAGATCACTGAGATCCAGACCCGGGAAAGTGGCGGGAAGAAAGAGGGCGCGACTGGTGCCATCTTTGCTGTGTCACAGCAAAATCAGAAACGTGGTCTGGGCGGCGGGCAATTAAAAATTTGGGATTACGCCATTTTGTGCCTGATGTGCGGCAGAATGCACTGTCTGAGAAAATGGCCAGCATTCGGCAAAACCTGCGCCAGATGTGCAAGAAAAAATAATTTTGTGCAGCAATGCCTGTTCAATGAAAGAAGGCAGCAACCAAAGGGTGTGACTGTAATAGCCAAGGCTGCAAAAACTAGTGATTCATCAATTGTACAACGTGAAGCCTTGAAAAGGCAACATGAAATTAATGTGTCTATTCTCTTGCAGGATCTCTATCTGACGGGGCCGGGCCTTTGAGCGTCATCTCCTCCCTCCCCGCCCCACCCATCACCACCTTGGAGAAGAGCTCCATGGAGACCACCGGCAGTGCGTTACAGCTATCACCCCCATCTTCCACCGGCGCAGAGACACACACCCCTCGATGGATGACATTAGTGGACAGGCTTCTGGGGCACAATCTGATGAGCACCACAGTTACTGATGCACATCAGGTGAAGGCAGGAACATCCAAGGGAGTTAGCAGTCGGAGGTCTTCTGCATCCCAGGACTCAGCTGAATCCCAGTCCGATGCTGAGCCTCTGGACAAGGTTCCCCCAGAGCTGATGCAGATGCTTGGACACAGCTATGAGATTCAGGAGGGGGTGTCAATGACATTCCAGCAACTGCATAGCTGATTGGAGGAGTCCCAAAGGCTATGGACACAGGAGATGATGCCGGCAATGCATGGCCTCGAGACCAACACTGCTAGGGTGGCGACCACATTGGAAAGCCTGGAGCATGAGGCCAGTGTCTTGAGTGCTGGTGTCCAAGGTGTGGCTCAGTCTGTGCAACCATGGCTGAGGGCCTCAACATCATGTGCCAATTGATGACGGACAGGTCTGACACACAGGTGGATATTGCCGAGGCACTCCGGAGCATGTCCCAGTTGCTGATGGATGTATCTGAGAAACAGATGGGCATTGCTGAGGCATGCAGAACTCAGCCAAACTAGAGAGGAGCATTGCTGAGGGCATCGACACCATGGCACCGGTTTTAGGAGGGCACCATGACCGGCGGAGCTGGATTACACAGAGGCATTTGGAGCTCAGTCCAGCTACCAAGGCGATCTCCAGGGCCCTACGAGCACCGTTAGGGAGGACAATGAGTTGAAGGCTAACTTAGGGCCTTCCACCAAGCAGACTACGGTGGTCTCCAGTTCTTCTGAATCCCCCCGATCCTGACACTGCCACATCTCAAGGGCAGCAGGCAGGACAGAGTAGCACAGTGACCAGCAAGCCAGCCAGGGCCCTCTAGAGCAGGGGTGGGCAAACTATGGCCCGCCAAAGGTCTTAATGCAGCCCACCAAGATCAAGTCATTAAAAAAAAAAGGTTAACGGGGGGGGGCTGTTGGGTTACTGGTATAAGGTGGATACGTTGACTTGAGTAGGGTGATCATTGCTCGGCACAACATGTGTTTCATGTGAAGTTTCTACTTTAAAATATTAATTAATAAAAATTAATTGCTTTTTTTTCTTTAAACTGAGTTACTTTGTTTTTCAAATAAATATGTTTCATGTAAAGTTTCTACTTTAAAATATTAATTAATAAAAATTAATTGCTTTTTTTTTCTTTAAAAACCTTTTATTTTGGCTATTTTAAATATTAATTATTTTACTTAATATACTATGCGGCCCTTTAAAATTGTGAATTTCTGAATGTGGCCCTTGCACAGAAAAGTTTGCCCACCCCTGCTCTAGAGGATGTCCGCCAAGGGCATCAAGGCCACAGGGCATGAAAAGCAGCAGGCTACCTCCACCTCTGATGTGCATTCTGGGGACACACCTAGACATAGCAGTAGACCATGTAAAATCAAGCAGATTGAATTGGCAGAGGGTGGGGTGGGGAGGAGGGGAATCTCAATCTGTAGCTAGTTAGGTCCAATTGAAATGTGAAATGTGCACTATTAAATCATGTTACAATTCATACATGTGAAGAAACTGTCATGTGAATCTTCACAGTGGTACTGCCTGCACCATGTTGTCCTCTGCTCCCCCCCGCCCCCAGTCCACTGTGGTCCAAGATTGAACATCCCTGATGCAGACCCCATGCAGCTGGTGGGTGTCAGCAGACAAACAGGAGTCAGACTTTGGCATTGACTGAAGAGCACCAGATCTTATTTCACAGCGAGTGATCATCACTCTCCTGTCCCGTATACTGATCTGCTGACAATGCCGACTGTTGAATCCGAGCAGAGTGAACACAAGGAATGAATGTTTGGCAGCACAAAGAAAGGTTTAATCATATACACAATAATCACTCCACTGCCAGCCCCTGCCCACATCCAAGCCTTGTTAATACTTTAAGGGGCAGCCCCGCCTGTTTAATGGGGAAGATCATATTCTCCTGACGTTATGGGGAGCCTAATGGTCCACACCCGATGCCTCTGTGAGGGTTGATGATGTGGAGATGCCGGCGTTGGACTGGGGTGAGCACAGTAAGAAGTCTTACAATACCAGGTTAAAGTCCAACAGGTTTGATTCAAACATGAGCTTTCGGAGCGCAGCTCCTTCCTCAGGACCTGAGGAACACAGACCCATCACCCTGGAGTGATGTTACACAGTCACTGAGAGGGTGCACAGGGCTAGGAGGGGAAGGAGGGAGGAAGGAGGGGAATGGGGGAAAGTGGGGAAGGGATGAGCTGATGGACAAGACTTCATCCTATGAGAAGTGGGTGAGGAAGAGAGTCTGACTGGCTCTCCGGGCATGCCGGACCCCTACCGCTACCTGTCCTCCATCCTCTGGCTCCTTTTATGGCTCCTCCCTGGGCTTGTCTTCCAGCACATCCTTATCTGCCCCTTCCTCCTTATCTCCCTCATGCGAGGGCCGTTTGTCCCTCCTACTCCAGCAGGTTACCCCACTGCTGTGCTAGGTTGTTTAGGGCACAACAGACCACCACAAAGGAGGAGGCCCTTTGGGGGGTGTACTGCAGTGCACCACCAGAGCGATCCAGGCATCAGAACCACATTTTGAGCAGCCCAATGCACCACTCAATGACAACGCAAGTGGCAACCTGGCTCTCATTATATCGGGTCTCCAGCCTCCACACTGGCATCATCAGCCAGGACCACAGCGGTTGCCCCTATCCCCCACGATCCAACCCGTTATCCTGGGGTGGTCCTCGAGGACGTTGGGAATCTCTGGGTGTCCCAGGATGTAGCTGTCATGGTCACTCCCGGGAAGCATGTACACACGTGCTTGATCCAGAGGTGGTGGTCGCAAGCAAGTTGAACATTCAGGGAGTGGAACCCCTTACTGTTAATGAAGAGCACTCCTTGATGCCCTGGTGTGCGCTAGGCGACATGTGTAACTTCAATTTCCCGCTGGACCTGGTGGTTCAGAACTGCGGTGACCTTCATGGCCATTGGGAGCGAGCGTCCTCCTCCTCCTCCTCCTCCATAGGGTACCAGGTCCATAAGGATATGGCACAGGAGCCGCACCATCTCTTCTTTGAGACGGAGTCTCATGCGACACATGCTGTCCTTCATCTCCTCAAAAGAACAACAATGCCGATACACCCTGCGGCGTCACCTCTGTCCCCATCTGGGTTCCTCCTCGGCCTGATGGACGACTGTATTTTCAGGGTGTGCGACAGCCTGTTAGGGTGTCCGCAATGTTGAAGACTGCACAGATAGAAAGACCCTCACCCTCCACTCCCCCATCCCTGGGCACTGGGGCAGCAGCTCTAGCACCCTTGTGCTGCATGCCTGATAATGGAAATGGCTACTCACCTCCTCTGTTCTTCTCAACAGCCATTGTGCCAGATTCACGATTTTAATCAGGAATACTAAACGACATCCGCATGATTTCCCACTGGGGACTTGGTTAACTCCCGTGAGGCCGTTACATTGGACTTTAATTTCGCTAATGAGTTGGTGCTAATTAGGGTTAAGGATATGCATGCCATATTTGGCTGTGATCTGGAACCCACCATTGGGAGCGGGCTGGTTAGAATGAAAATCACGATTTTGGCCTTTCACGTTATTTAACCGGTGTGCCCAGATTCATGCAGGGCGCAAAGCGGTGGTTAAATTGTGACTATTATCTCTGCCTACCATCAGTGACAGCAGTAACTAGTTGGAATGCGGTGCACTATTATCACAAACCTAAATTTCCATGTACTGACCTGATGGGCAAGATTCTGTGGGAATCGGCGGGGCGGGCAACTCCGGCGTGAAGGAGTGGCGTGAACCACTCTGGCGTCGGGCCGCCCCGAAGGTGCAGAATCCTCCGCACCTTCAGGGGCCGGAACTTGGCGGCATGCCAACCGGTGCCGAAGGGCCTCCGCCAGCCGGTGCAAGTTGGCGCCTGCACGGGGTGCCAGCGTGTGCTGGCGTCATCCCAGCGCATGCGTAGGGGGGTACATCTCCGCGTCGGCCATCGTGGAGGTCAACAGCAGCCGACGTGGAGTAATAGAGTGCCCCCACGGCACAGAACCACCCGCGGATCAGTCGGCCCCGATTGCGGGCCAGGCCACCGTGGGGGCACCTCCCGGGGCCAGATCCCCCGGTGCCCCCCCAAGGACCCCAGAGGCTTCCCGCGGAGTCAGGTCCCGCCGGTAAGTACCTGTTGTAATTTACGCTGGCAGGACCGGCCTAAAATGCCGCGGGCCGGAGAATCGCCAGGGGGGGGGGCTGCCAGCGGCCGCCGACCGGCGTGGCACGATTCCAGCTCCTGCCAAATCCCCGGCGCCAGAGAATTCGGCAGCCGGCGGGAGCGGGATTCACGCTGCCCCCCGGCGATTCTCCGACCCGGCGGGGGTTGGGGGGGATCTGAGAATTCCGCCCGATATATATTTGTGGAGTCAGCACAATTAGGGATTTGTGGGAAAGTTCCATTTTCTAAACAATTTCTCTCATTTACAGTTCACTCATTAATGATCCTGCAGCAGTTTATAAAGTTCTATTTGATTTTGTAAATAAAGTACTGTTCTATATTCTATGTTCTAATGCACCTAAGACTAAAAAGGCTAATTCGTCCAATAGCAGGATGACTGAATTTAAGACTAGGGCACAAACAATGTTATTCACAATGTCATCCAGGAAAAAGCTCTTTCTTCTGACAGGTCATTGTTCAGTGGCGAGATAAGTTGCGATATGTGTCTGGGTAGAGGTGCCAATGCACTTCATTCCAGCAACACTGTTCAATGATCATGGCTGCTCGGCCACAAATCATCAAGACAACATACAAAGCTGCAATCACTATCCATCCTAAATTGTGCAGAAAGTGGGCCATCTCACTGAACTGCTGCAGGGTTGGTGTTACTGGAATTATGCTGTGAAGTAAGGAATTACAGAATTTTGAATAACAATTAAGAAGTTTTTTTTTAAATAGTTTTATTCTCCTTTTTCACATTTTCCCCCAAATTTGCACCCACCAACAAAAAACAATAAGCAGTAACAAATATGTCAATCCCTATATCAACAATTCCATCCTCCCACCAACCCCCAAACAACTTCCCGCATGTTAACATAAACAAATAACAAAAAGGAATCAGAATCACCCATAGTCACCATTAACACATAGAGTCCCCCCTCCCGCCAACCCTCCCAACCACCCCCCCAATAATGTTCGATGTTATTCAATTCTTGAAAGTGCATAATGAATAATGCCCATGAATTGTAGAACCCCTCCATCCTTCCCCTCAATTCAAACTTAACCTTCTCAAGAGTCAAGAATTCCAACAGGTCCCCCTGCCACGACAGGGCACAGGGTGGAGAGGTTGCTCTCCATCCCAACAGGGTCCACCTTTGGGTGATCAATGAGACGAAGGCTACAACATCTGCCTCCACACCTGTTTCCAACCCCGGCTGGTCCGACACCCCGAGTATGGCCTCCTGAGGGCCCTGGTCCAGTTTCACTTGCACCACTTCAGAGATTGCCTTAAACCTCCTTCCAGTAATCCTCCAGCTTTGGACAGGACCAAAACGTATGAATGTGATTTGCGGGGCCCACCCCGCAACATTCACACACATCTTCTACTCCCTTAAAATGCCGGCTCATCCTTGCCCATGTGAGGTGTGCTCTATATACCACCTTCAGCTGTATCAACCCCAACCTTGCGCACGAGGTGGAGGCGTTCATTCTCCAGAGTACCTCACACCAGAACCCCTCCTTCATACCCTCTCCCAACTCTTCCACTTTGTTTTGATCCCTTTCGGTGGTGCCTTCTGCTCTTCCAAAATAGCCCCGTAAACCGTCAACACGACCCCCTTCTCCAGTCCCCCTGTCGTCAGCACATCCTCCAGCAATGTGGAGGCCGACTCCACCGGGAAGCTCTGTATCTCCTTCCCGGCAAAATCTCGAACCTGCATGAATCTAAACATTTCCTCCTGCGCCAGCCCATACATCGCTCCCAGCTCCTTCAATCCTGCAAACCGACCCCTAAGAAACAAATCTTTAGTGTCTTAATCCCCTTCACCTCCCATTTTCGAAAATTTCCGTCCCACTTCCCTGGCTCAAATCTGTGGTTCTCCTGAATCGGCATTTCCCTTGTCCCTGCCCCCAACCCGAAGTGTTGGCGAAACTGCCTCCAAATTCTCAATGAAGCTATTATTACCGGACTCTCTGTGTATTTCCCCGGAGCTATCAGGAGCGGCGCTGTTGCTAGTGCTTTCAATCCCGACCCTCTACACAAACTCTCCTCCATTCTGACCCACTGAGAATCAACCCCTCTGACCCAGCTCCGCACCTTCTACAACATTCGCCGTCCAGTAGTAAAACATCAGGTCCGGGAGACCCAAACCCCCTGCCTTCCTTCCCCTCTGTAGCAGCACCTTTCTCATTCTGGCCACCTTCCCTCCCCAAATGAACGAGGTAATCATTTCTTCAATCTCTCTAAAAAATGCCTTTGGCAGGAAAATTGGCAAGCATTGGAAAATAAACAGAAATCACGGCAACACGTTCATTTACCCGACCCGTCAGTGACAGAGGGAGACCATTCCACATTGCCAGATCAGCTTTCACTCTCCCCACTGTGGTGATATGCATCATTGTAGATACACAAGGGGTTAATGTAAGTACACGTAGACTAGCTAGACACTAGAGGGAGCACCAAAGACAAGACACACAGACACTCAACCAATAGGTCAGTAAGATAGGACACGACCAATGGGCATTCATGATACACACAGAGGTGACACTACCACAGGAGGGCATTACACCAACCCATATATAAAGGACACAGCACACATGATCTTCCTCTTTCCAGTGGAGACTCTCAGTGAGTACAGACACAGGGTTGATTCAACACATCATACCCACCACCTGAATTGTAGCAGACTGGTTTGTCAGTCTGAGTAGCTGTAGAAGGATTAACAGTAGTGGCGAATCCGAGTAGGAGAATTGTAAATAGTTTAGAACATAGAACATAGAACAGTACAGCACAGAACAGGCCCTTCGGCCCTCGATGTTGTGCCGAGCAATGATCACCCTACTTAAACCCACGTAACCCGTAACCCAACAATCCCCCCATTAACCTTACACTACGGCAATTTAGCATGGCCAATCCACCTAACCCGCACATCTTTGGACTGTGGGAGGAAACCGGAGCACCCGGAGGAAACCCACGCACACACAGGGAGGACGTGCAGACTCCACACAGACAGTGACCCAGCCGGGAATCGAACCTGGGACCCTGGAGCTGTGAAGCATTGATGCTAACCACCATGCTACCGTGAGGCCCCTTAATAAACGTGTTGAAGTTATCTCCACGTCTGAACCTCCCCTTGTCAGAGTGAACATTAAGGAAGCAGCTTATGCTATGCCAAGAGCATAACAAGACACCCACCAATCTAGAAATGTTGTACCTACGGAGCCCCCCCAATCCCAAGCAACTTGCACCCCCAGGTATCTAAAGTGAGTCCCTGTCCTACGGAATGGCAGCGCCCCCCCCCCCCCCCCCCCCCCCCCGCACCCCTGCCCCCACTCCCGGCCGAGACACTACAAAATATTCATTCTTGTCTCGATTTAATCTGTACCCCGAGAAAGACCCAAACACCCAAAGCAGCTCCAATATTCTCCCGATTGACACACTCAGTTCCGACACGTATAACAACAAGTCATGGGCATATAAGGACACCCTATGCTCTATCCCCCCTCCCCGCACTACCCCTTCCCCCACCCTCGTGCACTACCCCCGAACTTCTTAACGCGATGGTCAACGGCTCAATCGCGAGTTCAAACAGCAGAGGGGATAAAGCACATCCCTGCCTAGTCCCATGGTGGGGTGAAAAGTATCTCGAGCTGATGTTGTTTGTGCGGACACTCGCCCTCGGCTCCTTATATAGTAGCTTTACCCAGTCCACAAATCTTGGTCCAATCCCAAACCGCTCGAGAACTGCCATCAAGTATCGCCATTCTACCCGGTCAAACACTTTCTCGGCGTCCAATGCCACAACCACCTCTGTTTCCTTCCCATCCGCCGGTGCCATAACCACGTTCAATACCCTTCTAACATTCGAAAAGAGCTGCCTACCTCTGACAAACCCCGTCTGATCTTCACCTATCACCTTTGGGAGGCACTCCTCCAGCCTACCCGCCAGTACCTTCGCCAATACTTTTGCGTCCACGTTTAAAAGTGATATGGGCCTACACGACCCATACTCCGTCGGATACTTACCTTTTTTAAGCAACAAGGAAATCGATGCCTGTCCCAAAGTTTGTGGAAACACCCCCTTCCCTATCGCCTCCTCAAACATCCCCACCATCAGGGGTGACAGCTTATGCTTGAATTTTTTATAACATTCCACCGGAAATCCATCCGGTCCTGCCACCTTCCCTGACTGCATCATCCCAATCGCATCTTTTATCTCCTGCTCCACTATCGCTCCTTTCAATGTAGTCCTGTCCCCTTCCCCTAACCTCCGGTACTCCAACCCATCTAGAAATTCCTGCATCTCCCGGTCTCCCCCAGGTGGCTCTGACCTGTACAACCTCGCATAGAATTCCTCAAAGACCTTGTTAATTAGACCCGGAGCCACCACCAACTTCCCTGTCCTGTCCCGCACCTGAACAATTTCCCTTGCCGCCGCCTTCCTCCGAAGCTGACCTGCTGACAAACTTCTCTTTTCCTTCTCTCCATGCTCATAAACTGCACCCCTTGCTCACCTCAGTTGGCACACCGCGTTCCTGGTAGATAGTCGGTAAAAGCTCGCCTGTAGTTCCTTCCTCTTTTCCAACTTCGCTGGGTCCCCATCTTCTGTATACCTCCGATCTACCTCCAGCATCTCATCTATTACCCTCTGCCGCTCCAACCTCTCCTCTTTGTTCACCCTGGCCTTAAACGAGGCCACCTCACCCCTCACAGCCTTTAAAGCCTCCCAGACAACTGCCTTCGACACCTCAACCGTACAGTTGAAACCTAAATATTTCTCAATTACTTTTTCAATTTTGTCACAGAACCTTCGGTCCCACAACATTCACATATCTAATTTCCACCCGGCCTCTGCGCTACTCCCTTCTTCAGTACCATAACCACCCAATGGGGAGCATGATCTGCCACTGCAATTGCCGAGTACACCGACCCCTTAACCTCAGCCTGCAAAGCCTTCCCCACCACGAAAAAGTCGATCCGCGAGTATACCTTATGGACTGCCGAGAAAACGAATACTCCCGCTCCCTCCTGTGCAGAAACCTCCAAGGGTCTACACCTCCCATTTCCACCATTAGCCCAGCCAATTCCTTTGCCCCCTCCTGATGGGACCAGCGAGCGCGGCCGTGACTTGTCCAACCTTGGCTCCTGCATCAAGTTCCAGTCCCCCCCAACTATCAGTTTGTGTGTGTCCAAGTTGGGGATGGCCCCAAACACCTTCTTTACGAATCCCAAATTGTCCCAATTGGGATCATATACACTTCAGTGCCACTAACCTCCCCTCCAGCGCCCACCTGATCTGCAACCACATTTTCCATCTGGAACCGTACTGTTTGCTGACCATTACCGCTACCCCTCGAGCCCTTCCGCCAAATCCAGAGTGAAACACCTGACTAACTCAGGCCTTTTTAAGTCTCACCTGGTCCTTCACCCTCAAGTGAGTTTCCTGCAGCATTGCTACATCAGCTTTCAAACTTTTAAGAAGCGCACGCACCCTGGATCTCTTGACTGGACCTCCTAACCCCCTCATGTACCACATGACTATTCTAACTGGGGGTCTCTCATCCCCCCTTCTTATCCATCATCATCATACCACCGGGCCCTGCACCATGAGCCTGACCCGCCCCTATCTATTATTAACATTGAACCCCTTCCCCCCTCCCAGAATCCCCCCCTGCAGTTTATCTCAAGAAACGTCTCCCGGTATTGATCCCCCCCCCCCACTTTGCAGGCCCATCGAAACCTGCTAACCAGGCTCCAATGTCCCGCAGCCCTCCTCTCACCTCACCTCCTTCACTAGCCGACTTTAGTTAGCTTGCGCAGGTGCCCCCCCTCCCCCCCCCCCCCCCACCCCCAAGGCATACCGTCCTCACCCACTCAGTCCCAGAAGAAAAAAAGCACCCCAAAAAAAACAACAATCCAACCCACACAATTCACTAAAATAACATACAACCGTCGCAACAAAGAATGCCAATCAGCCCAAACAAAAACTTAAGCTCTATAACAATATAAAGTGAAGTAAATTACAATACAAGTCAATGAATAGAAAGTTATAGCATTTATACATTTTCTAGCTCCCCAATCACAGTCCACAGTCCCTCTTCCAGCTCCGCTCCTCACATCTGTCCCAAGCCTTTTGCCTTCACGAATGCCTCAGCCGCCTCCACTGCTTGGAAATAAAAATCTTTGGCTTTATACAACACTGGGCTAAACCGCTAGCTTTTAAAGCAGACCAAGGCAGGCCAGCAGCACGGTTCAATTCCCGTACCAGCTTCCCCGAACAGGTACCGGAATGTGGCGACTAGGGGCTTTTCACAGTAACTTCATTGAAGCCTACTCGTGACAATAAGCGATTTTCATTTTTTTTCATTTCACCCTCAGCTTTGCCGGGTATACCATACCAAATCGCACCCCCTTGTTGTTCAGTGCCTCCTTCACTCGGCTGAACGCCGGTCGTCTCTTTGCCAACTCCACCGTCAAGTCCTGGTAAATGTGAACTCTAGCACCATCTCACTGCACCTCCCACTTCTGCTTCGCCCAGCTTAACACATTCTCCTTCATGTGGTATTTATGGAAGCAGATAATTACTGCTCTTGGCGGTTCATTTACTTTGGGCTTTGGCCTTAATGACCGATGAACTCGGTACAGCTCATACCGGGAGGAGGTCTCACCCTCCCCCATCAACTCCGCCAGCATCTTAGCGAAGCCTCGAGCCCTCTGTCCCTTCGGGCAAGCCCACAATTCTCAGATTGTGCCGCCTCGAGTCCTCAAGCTTTTGCTCGGAGTCCTCTGTTGACCTCCACCACCCTCTGCAGCTCGTCCCCCATCGAGGTGAGCTGGTCGCTGTGCTGTGAAACGGCTCCGCCACTTCCTTCATCTTCTCGCCCTGCTCTCTCACCTCGGCCGATGTCTTTGCCACAGCTACCCTCACCGGGGCGATTGCCGCCTCCACCAATGACTTCAGTGCGACCGCCATCTCCTTCCTCAATGCCTTCATGTGCCTCGCAAACTGCTTTTCCACCTCCACAGCCATCACCACCGTAAGCAGTTCGGCCCCACCATGCGGTCTGGCATCCGCATCTTGTCAGCGCTTCTGTTGGTCCTCTCATTCGACGGTGAACCAACCTTTCCTCCTTTCTTCACAGCTGCTTTTTGCATCCTTTAATTACTTATTATTTTTCTTTTTCTTTATCAATCTTTAAAAAAAATTCTTTCAAAAAAAAAATTTTTCAAAGAAAGAAAATTCACCTGGGACCAGACTTCAGGCTTCTTAAAAACACATTTTAAGCGTGAGCCACCCGATGTGGAACATCTCCACTACATTGCGCCCTGGCTTCGGGCCTGCTGCCTCTACAGCCTCGTCTTCAGTTCGGCTCCGTCCCCGCTGTTCTAAATGCCGTGCGGCCCGGGCCCGACGCGTCAGCTCCGGCCACTCAACACTCATGCGGGGTTCCTCAGTGGTTCCCAAACCGGCCCGGCTTGGTGCCCGGGACGGCCCCAAAGGCTGCCGAAAATTGGGGGGATAGGGAATAAACGGGGAAACCCCCGAAAGCGCCGTAAACAGCAGACACCGGCGGCAGCTCCTCTCGATGCAGCCGACCCGCTCGCGAACGCCTCCGGAAGTCCCACAGTGATGAAGTTTGATGTGTGATTTTGAAATGATGGTGTGTCCATGACATTGCTGCTCTGTAACGTCTTGTGGTCCAGGGCAGGCAACTCCTGTCAATGTTGGTGATCTGCTGCAGTGCTTCTTGTAGAAATCTATACTATTATCATATGTGAGGCAAATGGAGAGGGTAGATACTGAGTCCAGTGATAAAGGTGTGCATGAGCGAACATTTTACTTTGAATGAGGTTGTGCTTTTTCACTGTTGTTACAGCTGAATCCATCCAATTGTCTGTTGAGCATTATATGCGCACCTGATGTGAAATGTGCAGATGGTGTAGGGACTTTGAGCAGTCAGGTGGACCAGTTGTGTCAAGAGTATTAACCTCATACAATTGTAGGAGTCTATTCAAAGAGATTTATTTTAGCTCAATTGTCTGGACAGCTAGTTTGTGATGCAGAAGAAGGCCAACAGCGTGGGTTCAATTCCAGTACTGGCTGAGGTTACACATGAAGGCTCCGTTTCCCAAACTTGCCCCCCCACCTGAGGTGTGGTGATCCTCAGGTTAAATCACCACCAGTCAGCTCTCCTCCTTAAAGGGGAAAGCAGCCTACAATCATAGAATTTGCAATGCAGAAGGAGGCCGTTCAGAAAGAGCACCCTACCCAGGTCCACACCTCCAACTCTTCCCCATTACCCAGCAACTCCAACCAACTTATTTGGACACTAAGGGCAATTTAGCATGGCCACTCTGCCTAACCTGCACATCTTTGCACTGTGGGAGGAAACCGGAGCACCCGGAGGAAACCCATGCAGACACAGGGAGAATGTGCAGACTCCACACAGACAGTGACCCAAGCCAGGAATCGAACCTGGGACCTTGGTGCTGTGAAGCAACTGTGCTAACCATTGTGCTACCATTCTGCCCTTCTGGGACTATGGCGACCTTACTTACTTTACTCCTGTCTTTTGACTTTTAAGCAATTACCAACCCAAGTCACCTCCAAATCCATGTGCTTTTATTTTTGTTCTTAATCTCCAATGTAGAATCTTATCAAATAGAAGTCTATATAGACAACATCTACAAACATTCCCATCTCCACTAAGTTAGTGACTGCCTCAAAAAATTAAGATAGATCTTTGAGATTTGTCTAACTTCAGTTGTATTATTTTCTCCCCAATAATTATTTATTTTACTTGCATTTAATACATTAAGTGCTCCCCTGCCCTTGATTGATCTTTCGATTCCCTCGTACAAATTGCAGATAGTCCTCCTCCTTTAAAGTAGTAATCATTCAGATGAAAAAATGTACCGGAGGTACAGAGGTCACCCTCTGGATCACCTCCCAACATAGCAACTGAAGAGTTGCTGATTATCAATAATGCAGCCACCAGTTTTAAGTTTCCATGATCAACTGTATTTTCCATAATTTTATTTTAGTACGAGTAAGAACCCTACTCAGTTAGTAAGCACTGAATGCCACTATACCCCATTTTTGCTTGGCTGTCACATCAGTAGTGGGTGCTAAACAACAAGGAAAAAAGCTGTCTCACCATTTTTCACCAGTTTTGACTGCTATAAATAGTGGCAACATTTGTCTCACAGGGAGCACAAGTCACAAATTACTGCTGTCCGTAACATACAGTATTATCTTTTTCACATGCATTAACCACCTTCAATGATATTAAGATTACAAGTGTTGAAATTGCCTCCAGATGTCTCAGTTCTTGCAGACACTAAATTGTCAAGCCAGCTAAAATTCCAAATAATGTGTGATTAATCTCTCATTATGGTTCTGTGGGGTCTGCTAAATTATAATGCAGCCGAATCTTAGAGAAATATTGAATGTAATAATATGATATTCAGCATTACAGCAAATATGTGCAAAGCTCATTTGACATCCAGTTTCAATGGAATTCAGGTCAAAGTTTCATAATTTGCTGCATGTTTCATTGGCTTTTTTGAGTGACCCACGAAACGCAAAGGAAATTTTAACTTGTTGGTGGAGTGCAAGGAACCCATAAGTGCAGCATATTTGTCAGTGATCTTTTTTGAACTCAGCCACTGCATTTACATCTGATTTGTGGGTTTACTTGCCAGACAGTAAGCGGGCATGGTGATGTTCCACATTAATCAATTTCAACTTGGGTACTTATGAAAAATGAAAATGAAATGAAAATGAAAAATTAAAAGTTACACTGTGAAGGTGACAGTTGATGGATGTTGGAGAGGAAAGAATAAAAGAAGGGACTGTCAGAATGGAATCCCAATTTTCCAAGTTTGCACCTCACTTTAGTGTTGCCTTCCTGGATGTGATATCAGAAGCTATAAATGCTTTGCAGGGAGATTCTGTTCCACACTGACAGGGAGAGAAGACATTTCTCACTGAAAGCTAGAAGGAGGCTGCTCAGGAGGTGAGCAGCTGAAGGTGAGTGCCATGCTTCCAGTTTCAGTGGTTCACTGATCTAACCAGGCAATTGAAGTGAGGGCTGTGGCAAATTAGCACCAACCACCTCCCCCTTATCATTAACTCTGCTTTCTCAAACCTGTACCAGTCCATCACGCAAATCAGCCTCCCATCCATTGACTCTGTTTATAATTCCCGCTGCCTTGGAAAGGCAGCCAGCATAATTAAGGACTCCACGCACCCCGGACATACTCTCTTCCACCTTCTTCCGTCAGGAAAAAGATACCAAAGTTTGAGGTCACATGCCAACTGACTCATGAACAACTTCTTCCCTGCTGCCATCAGACTTTTGAATGAACCTACTTCGTATTAAGTTGATCTTTTCTCTGCACCTTGTTTTAACTGTAACATTATATTCTGCAGTCTCTCCTTCCTTCCCTATGTACGGTATGCATTGTTTGTACAGCATGCAAGAAACAATTGTATACTAATACATGTGACAATAATAAATCAAATCAAATCTATACCAGCACATTCCTATTTACACTTACTTATCTTGCATCAGTTTATGCATTTCCTCATATCCCCATTTGACCATCCATCAATATGATTAATGAAACCGTAACCTCAGTTGTTCATTGCCCCATTGATCGTCAATGAAGTAGTCTCCAGCTCAATTCTACCTGGGTGAGTGGGTCATTAGAGAGGGATCGTGATAGATGACTCCACTCAAAGCATTACCAATTCTTATCCATTACACCCCAGTCCTCACCGATGGACAGCTACAGGATGGGAGCATCAGAGCAGCTGCTGAAGAATCTTGCATGCACCTGTATCATTCTAATTTTTCTAGTTACACATCAGCTGAAAGTTGATGGAATGGAAGCCCTTGTGATTGATGAGTGCATCCAGGTAGTATGCAGACTATACTTTCCCCATGTGTGTAGTTGATAATGCTTTGTACCTTTGGCAAGCTAGCCAGAAACACAAACCTGAGCATCAACTCATTCTGACTAGTATCATTAGCAACAGGATTGACAAAATTGCAGGCCTTGGCAAACATGTTAGTAATCATCTGTGTGGTGAATTGTGGGTGGCCACAAGGTCTCAGGGCAATCTTCTCCACCATGTTGGACTGAGCTCATCTAGAATGGAGGCCGCCTGGCAGTGTACCAAGCATCATTGTAGGACAGCACGGTGGTGCAGTGGTTAGCGTTGCTGCCTCACGGCGCCGAGGTCCCAGGTTCGATCCCAACTCTGAGTCACTGTCCGTGTGGAGTTTGCATATTCTCCCCATGTTTGAGTGGATTTCGCACCCACATTGCAAAAAAAAAATGATGTGCAGGTTAGGTGGATTGGCCATGCTAAATTGCCCCTTAATTGGAAAAAATGAATTGGGTACTGTAAATTTATATTTTAAAAGCATCATTGTATGCTTGTCATCAACAATCTCCTGTAAGTCACTTCAGTCTCCTTCATCACAAGTTGTCTATGATCTTGCACTCAGTGGAACTGGCACATTGTTTACCATTTCCTCCCTGGCCTGGTTGCTGCCCTGTGGGGCCCAGTAACTCACCATGTACTGGTTACCACCCTATATTAGTCTCTAAATTTCACAGTGACCAGTATCTGAGCTGGTGTTTGGGACTGTAAGATGAAGTAACTATGTAAGGTGAAGCCTCCTGTGCATGTAGCAGCTATCCAGGCTGCAGTTTTTGGCTACTTTAAATCATAAAACTAAAAAATAGAGGCTTGGGTGAGGGAACAGTTAGTGTGGAGGAAAGCCTGAATTCCATGGTCACACTATCTGCAGGTTCCAATTGACGCCCCACGTCAGGATGAGGGTAAGGAGGCAACTGAGAAGAGATACAAGGCAGATATGTCATGTCATTCCCTCATTCCCCGATAGCCTCTGCAGTACTTGCTGCCACCAGTCTTGGACTTTTGACCTGTTAATTCGGACAGTTACCTTGAGGGGGCTGAGAAAGGAAGACATCATGCCTCCTGCTGATACTACGAACAAGGAGCAGTGGTAGGCCATCCAGCCCCTTGAGCTGTTCTCCAGTTGTCCTTTCTACTTCAATTGACCTTCTACAAAATAGAGGGTAGAACCTCAGCGATTGTATTGTTAAGTATTTGGTCCATGTGACTGCCACAGGCATATGTCTTGAGGTCTGTGGAGGCAGTGAGATGTGGGCATGATGCGACTAGTAGATATGTGTGGGAGAGGCAGACCTTTTGAAAGTTAGGATTGAATCCTGAGGTCCAAGAAGTGTTGCTGGTTGAGTGATCGTGGTGATGCGGTGTTTATGAGATGTGACGTTTACATTCACTCAACTTAACTACACATGTGTTATGACACTTTTATAGCACTGCTACCATGTCCTTCAGGCCAAATTCTGACATTCACCTCTCTGGCTATTGGATCACACTGCCTTCCTCAGATCATTCTTGAGGGCTCCTTTCCAGCCTGCAGACTTGCCTCTCTCCTGGACTCCCCATTTCTCACTAGTACTTCCAGTGCAAAGCCAGTGAATCTAGGAGTCTTCCACCTTTTCCCTGCACCTGTAGTCTTCATTGGCTACCAACTGTCACTTCAACAGTGCAGCTTCCCTTCTCTTTAAGGGAAGGCTAGCAGAACTGCAAGTTTTATAATGTTGCCTAGCCCAGCTGCTGAACCCAGACTATGGACAACATTGAGCAGAGGAAAGCAGCTCATGAGCCACTTGGGCTAATGTTACAAAGGTGACGTGCTACAGTTCACTCAGGGACGCTGAGTTGCTGAGAAATAATGCACTTTTACATGCACCTTATAGTCTGGAGCTATTGGAAGTGATAGCAGAGTCTCCAACGTTCTTTCCAGCACTTGGCTGACCAGGGGTCTCTCCTGCTCTTACCGCCTTCCATTGGTGTGTGTAGGGAGGATTTAAAGGTTGAAACTCAACCTGTTTGCCTGCATTAGGAACACACCTTCCTTGGCCATTAAGTTCTGGTGCTTCTGGCTCAGAGGCCACGGGACCTCCTCTCAGTAGGGACACTAAATTTCAATGCTGTCCATCTCGAACCGAGCCAGAGTGGGCAGTTTGCAAACGGCGGCCTCCATGTCCAAAAACGGGCTATTCAATTTCTAGCCCTGGCTGTTGTCTTGTTATTTTGATGCACACACACCAGCACTATTGCAGTTGAAATAAAATCATTGATAACACATTTACAGACATGAACATACATCTTCAATGCATCTGAAGCCTTAACCTGACCGTCTCTAACATGGGTTCAACTCCAGATCAGGTGACCCCCATATGCAGTACAGAGTGTACAGTAGCTAAGACTGGAATCCACAACCACATTCAACCATTCTCATGACAGATGTTTGTATAGGCAGTCCTTGTACCAATGTCACAATTGATTACTGGAAACCACACATAAGTCAAAATGTTGTAAGTCGGATCAGCAGTGGAGCAAGGCAGGATTTTTACTGGCAAATTAAGGCCTAATTTTCCAGTCTTCACAAATAGTTTTCTAGTTTCTGGTTCTAGCGCAGCCAGGCAGGGTACTGCCGGGTACCACGGCAACCATACTCCGTAGTGACCTTCCAGCCTGGAGCTATGACGTGACGAGTGAAGGGTCCCTCTTTGTTCTTGAGTGCTTCATAGAAAGTGAAGGGGCAGCCCCCACAGCTATTCTTCCTTGTGAACAAGCAGGCAGACTCATTAAAAAATTGCAGTTTGAGAAACAGCTGCTACTTTGACCTAACGGATCCTTGCAGGCCTATAAAAATAAGCCATCTGATTAATCACTTTAAGGTTCCAGCGAGCTGTCCATCACAAAGCTTTTAGCAGGCAATGGAATGTCAATGGCAATGTAAACAATCCAATTCAAAGCATTCAGCCTCCTAGCCGTACATAATGCCTTCAATACTTGAAAAGGCAATACAATTGACTGCGTGAAAATCACTTCAAAGTTTTCCACAACTTTAAAGGCGTAACTTTCACTTTCATCTCATAGACCTTTAAACAGCAACTGTATGAAGGGTTTTAAAGGCTGCAGATAGGGAGAGCAGCCAAAAGAGCAAAATCCCAGAGAAAACCCGCGACCTGAGCCCCTTTAACCCTGCATAAACCCCCTTGACCCCCAACTTCCCATGAACAAACCCCCCCCCTCCCCGCACACTCTGGCGGCAGTTGTTGCCAGGTATTTACCACTTTGCCACCCCTTGGACTGCCTGCTGCCAGGTCCACACACCTCAGAACCTGCACCAATTTACCCCAGTGTGTTTCAGCTTGTGGGGGAGGGGGGGCGGGGGGTGGGGGTGGGGGAACATATCCACTTGGGTGGTGAATGGTATGTCCTGCTTGCCAATGACATGCAAAGTAACTCTAATGAGCAAGTTCCATGGTCCCATTGAATCGGAGCAGGAAGCCTGTGGAGTAGTGTGAATCACACTGCGGAATCCTGGGAAACTCATTTTAATACATTTGCATGTTATTAGTGAGCACTCACTCCGTACCTTCCCCTTTCACTTAATATTCAGCGGGTGTCAGCGTGATGCCACGTGGCATCATTTGAAACAGGTCTACATAAATGTGAACCTGGTGGCCTCACCATTGAGGGGGATATTGGAGGTGAGCGCTCAGTCGGTCACGATTCACCAGGGTCTTCAATGCGCAGAGGACATGGGGACACAGGTAACTTCAACTCAGGGACAACGCTGGGGTTCAGTCTCTTCATCTCGGTGGGAGGGCGGATTAACTTCCCTTTAAGGGGGTTTGGAGGCTGGCATTGTTTTTGTGTTCTTGCTGGGCCTGTGCTCAAATCACCACTGAGGAAGTGCCCGTCCTAAGTAGGAGCTGGAAAATGGGTGGGAGGATATGGATACAAAGGTTCTGCACTGGAGGCAACTGTAAGATTCTTGGGTGGACTTCCATGAAAGGCCAAGCTGCAAGGGAAGAGTGGAGGAAACAGGATTGGGTTGTGCTGCCTCATGCAGAATGAAGACCCTCATTTAGGGAAGCAATGTGAGTAAAACCACAGACTCAGGTAGGAGTGTGAGGACCAGGGTCCAGGGTGTTAATCCACATGAAATTTCAATTTCATTTGTCTGGGAAGTCTGACTGTCAGGACTGTCTCCACGATACGGTCATTAGTTCCCGGGCACTGGGAGAATACGGAGCGGCATATTTAAATGAGCCTAGTTGCTCACTTAAATATGTTAATCTGGATCTCGCCCAGTGAAGATGAGGGCCGGGATTCTCCCCTACCCGGCAGGGTGGGGGGTCCCGGCGTATCAGAGTGGCGAGAACCACTTCGGTGTCGGGCCTCCCCAAAGGTGCGGAATTGTCCGCACCTTTAGAGGCTAGGCCCGCACCGGAGTGGCTCCCGATCTGCTGACCGGCGCCAACGGCCTTTGGCGCCACGTGGACCGGCGTCAGGGCTGGCCGTTTGGCGTGAGTCCGCGCATGCGCCGGAGCGTCAGCAGCCGTTGACGTCACCCCGGCGCATGCGCGGTGGAGGGGGTCTCTTCCACCTCCGCCATGGTGGAGTACCCCCACGGCACAGGCCCGCCCGCCGATCGGTGGGCACCGATTGCGGGCCAGGCCACCATGGGGGCATCCCCTGGGGTCAGATCGCCCCGCGCTACCCCAGGACCCCAGGGCCCACTCGCACCACCTGCTTCCGCCGGCACCAGAGGTGGTTTTAAACCATGTCGGCGGGAGAGGCCTGACAGCGGTGGGACGTTGGCCCATCGCGGGCCGGAGAATCGCCGCGGGGGGCCCGACGACCGGCGCGGGGGGCCCGCCGAACGGCGAGGGGGCCCGCCGACCTGCCCGCCATGATTCCTGCCCCCGCCGATTCCCGGGTGGTGGAGAATTCCGGCCACAGCGGAGGCGGGATTTACGCCGGCCCCTGCCGATTCTCCAACCCTGCGATGGGGGTCGGAGAATTCCGCCCGAGATCTAGATCGTGGCGACTCGCGAGAATCTGTTAAATCTCACAAGACGCTTCAAGTATCGTGAATCTCGCAAGAGACCTTTAAACAGTCTTGTCACGTCATCAAGTCGGGCGTAACGAAGCCATTAAAGCGTATCCTCCATTTCAAGATTTGAAAATGAAATGAAATTCGCTTATTGTCACAAGTAGGCTTCAAATGAAGCTACTGTGAAAAGCCCCAGTTGCCACATTCCAGTGCCTGTTCAGGGAGGCTAGTACGGGAATTGAACCGTGCTGCTGGCCTGCATTGGTCTGCTTTCAAAGCCAGCAATTTAGCCCTGTGCTAAACTAGCCCCATGCTAAACCAGCCCCATAAAAATGGTTTGGCACTTGATTTGGCACTTCTGTGTCCATTCACTCATTATACACTCTGTATAAACCCAATGAACCCTATAGTGGCTATAGGAAGTGTTAAAAAAAAAATTGAAAATAGTTTATTCATATAACGTGCTTTTGATATAGCCCAATAAAAGTGTCAATTATCCAGATCCTTTAAAGTGTCCATAGCAGAAACTGCACACATCTGAAAACCTTTTATCCTGTGTCAAAGAACATTGTGAAATTGATAGAATAGAGCAGAGAGCCAGAGCTGTAATTCGAGGAGTGTTTTCTCTGGGATGTAGCACTTTCAGCACTTTAATGGATGTCTGGGCTCTCAGCCAAGAATACGTAAGGCACAGAGTACAAAAGTCAGAAATGTACGCTCTCCCCATATAAAACATTTGTTTTGCATTTATTTCTGGGCAACGTACTATAGGAATTATGTGTAGGTTTTAGAGAAGATACAGAAGTGATTTTCTAGAATGATTCCAGGAATGAGGGATTACATTTATGTGGATAGAATAGACAAATTGAGGTTATTTTCCTTACAGCAGAGAAACCTAAGAGGAGATTTGATGGAGGTGTTTCAAAACATGAAAAGGTTCAGATTGAGTAAATAAAGAAACATCATTTACAGATTAGCTCAGACCCATTTTTACCCCTTTGCACATTTCACTTTGAAATTTTCTTCACGATGGTTGCACTATTGTTGTTTCACTTTGCATCATTAAATAAATGCCCATTTATTTGTAAGGCTGGAATGAAAAGGACATTTCCATGTGCCAAAATGAAAAAAATGAATATAAAAATCGCTTATTGTCATGAGTAGGCTTCAAATGAAGTTACTATGAAAAGCCCCTAGTCGCCACATTCCGGCACCTGTTCGGGGAGGCTGTTACGGGAATTGAACCGTGCTGCTGGCTTGCCTTGGTCTGCTTTCAAAGCCAGCGATTTAGCCCAGTGACTATTTCTGTTAAGTTGCTCGTGGATATTTTTATCATCGGATTTTTCTGGCATATATTTATTTTTATTATTTTTATTTTTTCACTTTTATATCTTTCATTTAATGAATTTCTGCATCATGCATTTGGTAGTTCTTGATGTTTGTTTCTACTTTTATTTCATGTTTAATATTTTTCTCACTTTCTGTTCCATTATTTATTACATTATTTTGCCCGACCTTTTATTGCTTGTATTTTATGATTTTGCTCTGCATTCTCATAAATTTATGATCATATTTGTTTATTACTTTGCAAATGTGCTTTCTCACTTCAGGGTAATAAGTTATCTTCCTTGTTACCTTAAATATATCAGTGCTACCGGGCTTGAATAGCTGTTCCTTTCCAGTGCCTAAAATAATCGGGCCTGAAGTACCGTTGTCCCCATACACATAAATTATGACTGCTGCTTCGGTACCAGCTAGATGAAAGTTTCCAGTGGTAATTATCACCTCCCATTTATCTCCTACATTTTAACAGAGAGAAAAATCAGCTCATAATTTTCATTATATAGAATAGAAGAACTCCACAGTATTTCAATAAATCTAGCTGATGCTGAAATAACAAGTATCTTTGCTCCTTTTGATATTTTTTAACGAGGTGATAGAAGTTCCTACCTGATCCCCTTGGTGACATCAACAATGTCTAGAGGCCCAGCATTATGGTGCTTTGGAAATTTTACTCTGATTTACAGATACTTCATTAAGGTACCGTTTTTTATATCCTGGTTTAGTCTCAATAAGCCAAAGCACAAAAAATGTGTAAATCCTCGTGCTATTGTTTTTCAATGCAGATATTAAATTAATACAATTCTATTATCTATAAATTCAGGAAAAAAATAGGTGATTATTTGAAGCAGAAGACATTATTGGGTTATTGGAAGAGAGCAGGGCCATGAGATCAGTTTGGATGCACTAACACAGAGCTACCAAGAGATATGACAAGCTAAATGCTCTTCTTCTGTGCTGTAAACTAAGATTTTATTGGGAATATTTATCCATTTCTAGTGCCCAAGAACATGCATTGGACAGCGGTGAGTAAAGAACCTCATTGATAAGTAAACTCATTGAGATTCCATTCTTTAGCCAACCTGCAGCTCACTCGGCAACATGCCCTGGAAAACCTGCAGGTTCATTTGGCTCAGAAATTAGAATATCGAGTCAGTCACAGAGGACCAACTCATCAGGCATGATACCTGGGAGCCACATTGGTCCCTGAAAGTCTCTGCTTAACTCACCTCCAAGGAGGCAAATCACAATCTAGTTTTTAGATGGCTGACAAATGGAGATTTCAGCCTTCAACAGGAAGACATGAGGTTCTGAGTATCCTCACAAATTACACGCCAAGCAAAACAGTTCACTATAAAATGTTTAGTGCATTCCCATCATCCTTCTAACACAACAAGTGGGATTTACCGGCTGTTTAAGCCAGCGGGAAATTCTGGTCCCATGCCGGCACATGGGTTTCTCAGCGACAAGGTGCTGTCACTGGGAAATCTCATTGACAATGACATGGTCGGTAGATCCCGCTGGTGGTCCACGCCCGCCGCCAAAAAACACCCGATGGGGTGGTCGGTAAATCCCACCCAGATATCCAATCAAATGGTGGTTATATAAGTTGGAACTGTGGAGCTTGCCTTGCCACCCAAAGCATACTTGACCTCAGTCATCCAATTTACATAGTGAGTCAAAGCACACAAATGCACCAGCCACAAAACATTTCTTTCTGACTAGCACTAAAAGTCTGGCAGCAAGGTCAAGAATAAAGTACAATGGGCAGAAGTACAATGGGAGAAACGTCTGCACATTTTTCAGATCTCATTCACCTTTGTAATTCTATTTCAACATAACTTTAAAAAAAGACTTCTTACAAATGTGGACATTCTTGTTTAGATGGCTAAAGCCAGCAGCACAATGCATGGAAATGCTATGTTCTGTTAAGGAAGATTCTGGTTCATGGCTGAGATTCTAAAATGGGACTGTCTAAATCGGTGCCTCCTATGTGAAACTGAAGGGCAATACTGGAGGATGTTAAGCCACTATTACATGCCATCTCCTGATTGCTTCAAAGAGCTATTGTTGAAATGATAGAAATTGGTTGCTTCTTGTTCTAAATAGAGAAAATTATGTCTTGCCAAGAGAGAATTAACTGAAGAGTAGGATATAATTTAAATTTGCATTTTGATAATAAACAGAAATGGGAGTGAGGTCTCGTCAATAATTATTCATGCGTTCTTACCTTGAGAAATTTCCTCTGAGCTAGAATTCTCGTCTTGCCGAATTTCTGAAAATACAAGATTAAAGATTTATATCCCTGTGCACATAAATGAATAACGGACAGTTTTCTTTAATATAGGTTGAGCTTTGGCATTCAATTCTGTTGCATGTCCCTCTTTTTCTGGTGTGTATATTCGTTCAAAATCCAAATTCATTTTTTTATTTCTGAGTTGCAATATCTATTTTGGATTGAACTGTTTGGTTGAGAATGTGAGAAGGGAGAGCTTCTAACAGATCAGTAATGTTGCAGGCAGGGGTAAGTTGCTTAAGGCTGTGATCTGAAACATTTCCAAACTGTTTAGAGGATATGTCTTCTCCATGATTTTATATCACCGTGTAAATGAATCTATCACTCTGTGGTCTGGCATTGTATTTATGTGAAGGAAACTTAACAAAATCTATTCTGAATGCTACACATTTGTATGATACATCACAGCCAACATAATAGTTTGCGAAAGTATTCACAATTTTCACAATATCTTTTTAAAGTATTTTAAATGTTCTCACCAGAAAGTATGAGCTCTATTTCTGGAAGGACAACATCCATTAAGATATATGGAAACCACCTTCAATAAACATAAACCCATATGTTACATAGGAAATGTCATCTAGTATGCATAGCATAGACGAGCGATGATTCAGATTTCTTTGATTCGGTCAGAAAAAAATCCTTTACCTCTTATTTGATTCAAAATTAGTGTCATTTTTTGCTGAAAAAAGTGAGAATCCCACCATCTGTTCCGGCGTGATTCATATCAAAATCCACTCACACTTAGGGCGCGATTTAATGCGCAAAAACAGAGTCCCATTTGGGCGCATATAGCAGGGTCTGAGAACGACCCCGCTATCAAACGGGACAATCTCCCCTGTCATCACAAAATGGCCAGGTCAACCATCCCACCCCACTCAACACATGACGAAGGCATGACGATGATCAGTTCCTGCCCATTCATCCTCAGCGGCATCGGGTATACTCCAAAGTGAGAAATACTCTGCTGTGGATTTCTGAGGACCCTCCTTTCAGCACCTCCCTTTCAGACCCTATCGCCTTTTCAGGCCCCCCCGATCCATGCACCCCCTTTATGCCCCCACTCCTCAATTCCCCAGCCCCCCTCGTGGCCATGACCCCACTCAGACCCAGCTCCCTTGCAAGTGCCAGCAAGGGAATAGTAGCAGGTGCGCTGTTCACGATGGACAGGTAGAATCATGTACATAAACTCTCTTTCACTCTCCACAGATACGCCAGATATGTTGCGTCTTTCGAGCAATTTCTGTTTTATCTCAAATCTTTTGGGTTGTGATCCCAATGGCTATGCCAGGAATGAGATCACAGGAGTTTGTGGTGTCAGTGACAAGACATCTAATTAATATCGGGCAGATGTGTGCCAGAATCATTAGAGGTGTGTCTCTGGTATATGTCTCCTCCTGTGCTCCATGCAATCAGTACAATTTGTGCCACACAAGTGCCAACCAATTATATCTCCAACGAGAGAACCTAACCATCGCACTTGATATTCAATGGCATTACTACACATCAATGGTATCCTGAACTGGACTAGCCATATTAAAATTGTGGCTACAAGAATAGATCAGAGGCTAAGAATCCTGTGGCAACTATCTAAGCTCCTGACTCCCCACATTCTGTCCACCATCGACAAGGCACAAGTCATGAATGTGATGGGATACTCAGCACTTGCCTGGAGGAGTCCAGCAAGCCAGAATCTAACCATCACCCCATTACATTCAATGGTATTAACATGGCTGAATCCCCACTATCAACATCTTGGGAGTTACCTTTGATCAGAAACTGAGCTGGGCTAGACATGTAAATACTGTGGCTACAAGAGTGAGTCAGAGGCTAAGTAACCCACCATCCACAATGCACAAGTCAGGAGTGTGATGGAATACTCTCCTGAATGAGTGCAGCTCCAACTACACTCAAGAAGCTTAACAGCATCCAATGCAAAGTAACCCTCTTGAATGGTACCCTTTCCACAAACAATCACTTTCTCCACCAGCTATGAACAGTGGCAGCAGTGTGTACTGTCTATAAAATGCATTGCAGGAACTTACCAAGGTTCCTCAGGCAGCAACTTCCAAACCAATAACACTACCAAGAGCGGCTGATACCTGGGAACACCATCACTTGGAGTTCCCCTCCAAGTCACTCACTATCCTGATTTGGAAACATATTGCCGTTACTTCACTGTTGTTCAAAATTCTGGAACTCTCTCCCGAACAGCACTGTTGGTGTACCTAAACCTCAGAGCCTGCAGCAGTTCAAGAGGCAGCTCAGAACCAACTTCTCATGGGTAACTAGAGATGGGGAATAAATGCTGGCCTAGCCAGCAATGCCCATATACCACAAATGAATTTCAATAAAGATGTTTCGGCACTCACCCAGCATTTGAGGAAAGATATTCAAGTCACATCATCCCAATCCAGCCCACCTTCTTGACCCATTGCTACACATACACTGTCGAAGCCTGTTTTTTTAACTTTCAGTTTCATTGATAACCTGATGTGAATCACATCATACGAACTTATCATACGAACTTACGAATTAAAATTCGGAGTAAACCTCCATTTGATAAGATCAGGGCTGATCTCATTGCTGCCTCAGCTTTATGTTCTCATCTATCCCTTGGCCTTTGTCTCCCTTGTTTGTTTTGATATAAATTTAGAGTACCCAATTCATTTTATCCAATTAAGGGGCAATTTAGCATGGCCAATCCACCTAACCTGCACGTCTTTGGGTTGTGGGGGCGAAATCCACGCAAACACGGGGAGAATGTGCAAACTCCACACGGACAGTGACCCAGAGCCGGGATCGAACCTGGGACCACGGCGCCGTGAGGCAGCAGGGCTAACCCACTGCGCCACCGTGTTGCCCTTTGTTTCCCTTGTTAATCATGAATCTTTTGAACTCAGCCTTAAAAATATTCAATGACCCAGCCTCTACTGATCACTGGAGAAGATAATTTTGCATACTAATGTCTCATTAGTAGGAATTTTTCCCCATCTCTGTTTTAATTGGGAGACACCCTTATTTTTATCCTGTGTCCTTGAGTTTTAGTCTCTCATATAAGGTGGGTCATACTTTCAGTACCCAGCCTTTCCAAATCCCCTCAGGTTCTTTGACAAAGAGCCATTGGACTCGAAACGTTAGCTCTTTTCTCTCCCTATAGATGCTGCCAGACCTGCTGAGATTTTCCAGCATTTTCTTTTTGGTTTGAGATTCCAGCATCCGCAGGAATTTGCTTTTACCCCCTCAGGTTCTTATTTGTTTCAATGAGATCTCCACCCAACATTTCCTCATAGGATAACCCCTTCATCCCAGGAATTAGTCAAGTGAACCTTCTCTAAACTGATTCTAATGCAATTAAAACCTTTCTTAGCTCAGGAGACCAAAACTGTATACAGTACTCCAGCTGTAACCTCACCAATGCCCTGTACAACAACAGCACGTTTTCCCTATTTTTATATGTGATTCCCCTTGCAATAAGCACCATTATTCATTTTGCATTCCCAATCGCTTGCTGTAGCTGAATATCAACTTTTTGTGATTCATGTTCCAGGACACCCAAATCTGTCCATCAAATCTCTGTTATGCCTCACCTTTGAGGGCATATCATTCTTCACAGACTCATTGGGCTGGATTCTACCATTTTGAGGCTATGTCCGGAGGACGTATCTAGTTTTACAATGAAAAGGTCGGTGCCGCCCCCGCATCAATGCTCCTCCCGGTGGAGGGCTAGCAGTTGCACCACGTAAAACCCTCGCCGTGCCCAACAGAAATGGCCAGAGAATTGCCGGGTCTGTGGCCGCAAATGCACACGCAGATGACCTGCAGCAGTTGCGCTGTACAACAAGGCACCGGCCGCTCACGGATCCGGCCTGCCAGATAGTGCCCCCTGTAATCCCACCCCCCCCCCCCCCCCACGCCACCCACCACCAGTCCTCCCAGCCCCCGCCGAAGCCCCCCGGCCAGCAGAACGGCTCCACCCCCACCCCCACCCCACCCCCACCCCCGACTATGGCGCCGCTGAACACAGTCCGCAGCCGCCATGCGAGGTTGACGAAATCTCAGAGCACAAGTGATCCATGCCGCAAGGAAGTCGGCCCCTCGGGGGCAGAGCATCGAGGGAGGGCTTCAGGTGAATTCCTGAGGCCGTCCCAACGGTGTGCGGTGTACTCACTGATGAAGGTGTTTTGGAGGGGGCGGAGCAATCGAAAACAGGCGCCGCTCCCGATTTCGGCGTCAAAAGGGATTCTCCACCCGATTGCCCATTGTGTCCGGACTGAGATACTCAAATGAGAACTCCTGTAAGATGGAATGAGAAATCCAACCTTCTTCCCCTGTCCCAACTTTACCGCACCATATCTAACTCCCCCCACAGTCCACAATTTACCTTCTATAGTGAGCAGAAGGTCCTTTATAAGGCAAGTTGGAAACTCCTGGCTATGGCAGAGATCTGGTACAATGAGGTTTCTGCAATATTTCAGGGAACGGACAGTGTCTGCTGTTATCTCGTGAAAGTAATGTCAGTAACTAGGTATAACCACTGAGGAATTTTATACATGTTGTCTACCTCTTTAATTAAATATTTATGTTGGTCGGTTTATTTCTTCAAATTAATTTCCTTTATCTCTTTCCCAGAAGACATTGGTTAGAATTTTTGACAGAGGTGTTAGCCCTGCCCTCCAGCTGAATGGGTAGGGGCAAGCCCACCTCCACTGTGGCCCAGAAAGTTGTGACTGGGTTCATTGGTCATCAGGAAGTTAACTGCCTGAAGGTATGGCTTCTGCCCCCATATGGGAAGATGTCCTGCCTCCAAGATCTGCTGGCCAATCAGTTGGATGAAAGCTTGCCAATCCCAGCAGCACCACTGGAAGTGGTACCCACTACTGGGATTACTAATGTTGCTGATGTGGAGTCAAGGAGAAGGCTGGATTGGGAAGTCAGTCAGGGTGGCTACACTGGGGTGGGGAAGGTCAGCAATTGGGAGGCCAGGGCAGGGTGGGTGGGGATGGGGGAGACAAACATAGTTGGCCCATTTTGCTGGGGTCAGCTTCTGTGGAGCAAGGAGGGCTCCAACCCTCAGCTGAAACCAGGCCCCCAAGGTTTATATGGTGGCCTTACTGTTTGGCATGGCATCCCCTGCCCCGACTAAAATATCCAATTCTGTGGCTAGGTGCTGACGGCAGCGTTGGAACTGTGGAGTTTTACGACGGCAAAATCGGTGGCGAACCCTCACCGTTTCCGGGACTGGTGAGGGCCTAGCAGCGGTGCTGGGTAAAACTTATGGCTCCCGTTCCAAAAACAGCCAGAGAATGGCTGGGTCCGTGGCTGCGCATGCGCACGGCAACGACCTGCAGAGGTCGTGTCGTACAGCATGGCGTCGGCCGTGCGTGAACCCGACATGCCAAATACGCCCACAGGACACCCCCTGGCCACCCCCCACCAGTACCCCCAGCCTTCATGGAAGCCCCCTTGGTCAGCAGGTCGGCTTCCAGCCGACAGTGGTGGCGCTTTACACAGTCCGTAGCCGTCATGCTATGTTCCCAACCGCTCAGACCGCGAAGTCGGGAACTCGGCTCAGTGGGGGAGGAGCATCGGGGGACGGCCTTCCGATGACGTGCCAAAACTGTTCCAACAGCGTGCGGCGCGTGACACAATTACGTAATTTTGAAGGGGTGGTGACTCGAAAACCGTCATCAAACCTGCTCCCCCCCGATTTGGGCATCAGGAGGGATTCTCCACCTGATCGCCAATTTAAGATATCGGCATTGGGCAACGCAGAATCCTGCCCTTAGTCTCCCAAACAGAGAATCCTGTCCAATGTCAGTACACACGTGATATTGACATTTTCACTGAATTTAGTGCCAAGAGAATTCATTCATGCAGATTTAATCTGGTTTCTATTCAATAGAAATTTATTACTGAATTACCAGTAACAGCAAAACCAAATTAAGACAACTGGTCTAATTTTCCAACTGTTCCTGTGTCATAGTTAGGAAAACTGAAAATTAGCACAGCTTTTTGATTTCATAAAGAATTGAAAAATATATTTAATTCTACTGTAAAACACTGGCAAGTATGACATGACAAAAACATATTTTTGTCCAACAAGATTTCAACCTAGTTGTTACCTGTCACAGTTGAAGACATATTCTAATTTATTGTCACCCTCTTCTTTAATGACCACTTTCTCACAATACCAACGCTGAGATCTTTTATCAGCTTCACTGCGGAGGAGCACCTTCTGTAGCTTACCCAAAGACACAGCTTCAACTTGGAAAATAACAACCTTGAAGAATAATTTACAAAACATTTTAGGAATCTATTAGTTAAGGCACATTCAGTCAAAATTACAGGATAGTCAAATAATTAATATTTAGTTGCAGGTCAGATCTAGCACTAGCAAAGTCTCACCTCAACGAAAGAGACACTTAACAAAGAAAGCGTTGACACACCAGGGAGCTTGAACATTGATGTGAGAGTAAAATAGAACATACACTCACAACTTGCAACAGGGATAGTTCAGGTGGTATGTTTACCATAACAGAGTAAGTTATCTCTGCAAGACAAAGGAATAATAGAAGAGGTACAGAGTTGGCAGTCAGGTAGTGCCACCAGATACATGCCATCTGGTGCAAGATGATTTACCTGAACAACCCACAATCCATTACCACTAACAAAGAGGATCAAAATTATCAGTAAATGTTATGCCAAAGGGATACCTCAGGAAATGACCCATTAAGAGAGATAATTGAAGCTAAGTACCAACAGATAGACTGCTATATATACTTAAGCAGTGTGCAATTGGCTTCCCAAATTGTTGGACTTTCCATGCTACAGAACATCATTGTGAAAATAGATTGCTCTCTCTATGAAACAAATTACACTTCACTGCAAGGTTCCCAACTGGGCATCTGCTTTCATTCTACCGCAACAAAATGTGACAACTCTTTGAGGATTGATTGCTGGATCCTCTCAACATCCTTCACCTCATATTTGTAAATATTTTCCATGTGAGATGAAATTGGCTGCTCTTTGAAGTTTGAACCTTAAAATAGCTAAAGGAGCAAAAGAACAAAGAAAAGTACAGCACAGGAACAGGCCCTTCAGCCCTCCAAGCCTGAGCCGAAATGATGCCCGTCTAACTTCAAACTTTTTACACTTCCGGGGCTCGTATCCCTCTATTCCCATCCTATTCATGCATTTGTCAAGATGTCCCTTAAACTTCACAATCGTACCTACTTCCACCACCTCCCCCAAAAGCACCCGCTACCGTCTGTGTCAAAAAACTTCCCTTGAACATCGCCTCTAAACTTTGTCCCCCGCACCTTTAACCTATGTCTCCTAGTAACTGACTCTTCCACCCTGGGAAAAATGCTTCAGACTATCCACTCTGTTCATGCCCCTCATAGTTTTGTTGACTTCTCTCAGGTTACCCCTCAACCTCCGTCATTCCAGTGAGAACAAACCAAATTTATCCAACCTCTCCTCATTGCTAATGTAGCAACATCCTGGTAAACATCTTCTGCACCCTCTCCAAAGCCTTCACATCCTTCTTGTAGTCTTGTGACCAGGATTGAACATTATATTCCAAGTGTGGCCTAACTAAAATTCTATACAGCTGCAGCATGACGTGCCAATTTTTACACTCAATGTCCTGTCTGATGAAGGCAAGCCAATGTTCTGTCTGATGAAGGAAAGCATGCCCTATGCCTTCTTGACTACCATCTCCACCTGCGTTGCCACTTTCAGTGACCTATGGCCCCGTACATCCAGTTCCTTCTGCCTGTCAATACTCTTAAGGGTTCTGCCAGTTACTGTATATTTCCCACGTGTATTACACCTTCCAAAATGAATAACCTCACATTTGGCTGGATTAAACTCTATCTGTCATCTCTCCGCTCAAGTCTAACTGATCTATATCCTACTATATCCCCTGACAGTCCTCATCGCTATCCACAATTTCACCATAGAGTCATAGAATTTACAGTGCAGAAGGAGGCCATTCAGCCCATCGAGTCTGCACCGGCTCTTGAAAAGAGCACCCTACCCAAGCCCACACCTCCACCCTATCCCCATAACCCAGTAACCCCACCCAACACTAAGGGCAATTTTGGACACTAAGGGTAATTTATTATGGCCAATCCACCTAACCTGCACATCTTTGGACTGTGGGAGGAAACCAGAGCACCCGGAGGAAACCCACGCACACATAAGGAGAATGTGCAGACTCCGCACAGACAGTGACCCAAGCCGGGAATCGAACCTGGGCCCCTGGAGCTGTGAAGCAATTTGCTAACCACAATGCTACCATACTGCCCCAATTTGCCCCAACCAACATTTGAGTAGTCTGCAAACTTACTAATCAGACCAGTTACATTTTCTGACAAATTATTTATATATACTTTAAACAGCAAAGGTCCCAGCACTGATCCCTGTGGAACACAACTAGTCACAGCCCTCCATTCAGAAAAGCACCCTTCCATTGCTACCCTCTGTCTTCTGTGACCCAGCCAGTTCTGTATCCTTCTTGCCAGCTCACATCTGATCCCATATGTCTTCACCTTTTGTATCAGTCTGCCATGAGGGACCTTGTCAAAGGTCTTTCTGAAGTCCATGTAGACAGCAACCACTGCCCTACTTCATCAATCTCCTTCGCCACTTCCTCGAAAAACTCGACCAAGTTAATGAGACACGTCCCCTTCACAAAGCCTCTCGTTAATGCATCACTTGCTTCCAAATGATAGTAAATCCTATCTCGAAGAATCCACTCCAATAATCTCCCAACCACTGACGCAGGGCTCACTGGCCTGTTATTTCCTGGATTACCCTTGCGACCCTTCTTAAACAAAGGAATAACATTAGCTATTCTCCAGTTCCCTGGGACCTCACCTGTAGCCAGTGAGGATACAAAGATTTCTGCCAAGGCCCCGGCAATTTCCTCCCTCAGTAACCTGGGGTAGATCCCATCAGGTCCTGGGGACTTATCTACCTTAATATTTTTCAAGACGCCCAACACCTCATCCTTTTTGACCTCAATGTGACCCAGACTATCTACACACCCTTCCCCAGACTCAGCATCCACCAAGTCCTTCTCTTTGGTGAATACGGATACAAATAACTCATTTAATAGCTCGCCCATTTCCTCTGGCTCCATGCATAGATCCGTCCCCTGCCCTTGAGCGAGCCAACCCTTTCCCTGGCTACCCTCTTGCTCTTTATATATGTATAAAGGGTATTCCTTGGGTTTTTCTTAATTCTGATTGCCAATTACTTTTCATGTACAATTACTTTTACTCATTTAGCCGTCCTGACTCCTTGTTTAAGTTCCTTCCTACTTTCCTTATATTTCTCATGGGTTTCGTCTGTTGCCAGTCTTCTAGTCCATACAAATGTTTCCTTTTTCTTTTTTACTCGGCTCGCAATATCCCTCGTTATCCAAGGTTCCGGAAACTTTTCATGCTTATCCTTCTTCCTCCCAGGCTCCTGAATTCCTATCAAATGACATTTGAAAGCCTCCCACATGCTAGATGTTGATTTACCCTCAAACATCCGCCCCAATCTAGATTCTTCAGTTCCTGCCTGATGTTATAATTAGCTTTCCCTCAATTTAGCTCCTTCACCCGAGAGCTATGCTTACATTTATCCAACAGTGGGAGAATTCATGAAAGATGCCTCATGGCCTAAGTTTATGAGGGTACTACTGCAGTTGCCATGTTTCTCCTGCAGTGCAGATGAGCATTCATCCAACTTAGTTATACTATTTTACAAGTTGTGTGTGTGCATTAGGCTTCGTTCAACAAATTACAAATTAGAACCTCACCCCGACCCACACCAGCTCCTCCCTGGCCAATCCAGCAGCAACCCGGTATTCTCTCTCTCTCTCTCTCTCTCCCCCCCCCCCCCCCCCCCCCACCCCCCCAGGCTAGGACCCCTCCTAGCCGCGACGCTCCCTCCATAGTACTCCCGTGAGCCAGTTGACTTCTGCTGACCCCGGCAGCTCCCGCCCTAACTCCGACCCCTCCCGATATGGGGTCACCCCTCCCCCCCTGCATCAGCTCCTTGGCACCGCTTCAGCGCGGGAAAACGGATCTGATATCCACGCCCCTTGCCACCAGCTCCACCCCCTTGTCCCGCAGCACGGGAAACCAGAGGAAAGCCCGCGCTTTTACACTGCACCACCCCACCCCCCCAACACTGCTCCCAAATAGCAGTCCCAACCCATCCACCAACCCCGTACAAACAAAAACAGATCAACCACAAACCCCAATACCCCCCTTAAGACACAAAACCATAACCAACATTATCCGAAAGCGAGAGAAAAAAAACAAACAGAATAACCAGCAACAACGTAAACAGTGATAGAAAAAAAAACTCCCACAGCCCCCAATCCCTAGTCCTCCGGGGACTCAAAATAGTAATGTTGGTCCTTGTAGGTGACCCACAGGCGCGCAGGCGGCAGCATGCCGAACTTCACCTGCTTGCCGTGGAGCACCGCCTTCGTCCGGTTGAACCCGGCCCTCCGCTTAGCCACCTCCGCACTCCAGTCCTGGTAGACGCGCACTACCGAATTCTCCCACTTTTCTTCTTGGGTATTTGACAGGTTGCTGACATCCAATGTATCGAAAATCTGCCATTGCATCATGGTATTGGATTCATCTACCATGAGTAGAGTCGTGCTGAGTTTTTCAACCATGGTGCTGATGCTTTTATGATCAGCAATGCCTGAGTAGTATTCTTCGATAAACAAATCATCTTCTTTTGTTTCGGATTTGTCATCGTGCTCTTCATGTGCAATGAACTAATCATCTTTGGTTTCAGATTTGCATTGTGCTCTTCACTTCGGGTGATACAAACTGTTTGTTCCAGGGTGCTGCGGAGGCTATTTTCAACTGCGGGTAGAAGTTCAGGCATTGTTCTGTCTTTCAAGGTGAAAAAATTGTGTTTTGTTGCTTTAAAACTCTTTTTTTCAATTCTCGGACATTTCCCCTTTAAGTGGGCGTGGTCTGAGGCCTCTGATATCATGACGCTCGTGACGTAAAGAGTAGGAATCAATTGCGCATGTGCAAATTGCTTTTCCTTTACTGTGCGCTTTTTGGTAAACTGCACATGCGCGTCTTGCGCATGCGCAGAACGATCTGCGCCCAAAACGTCTTTTTTTAATTGCGCATGCGTGGTTGCTGTTTCCTGCACATGCGCAGACCTGTTGTTCTTTTGTTCCCCAGGCAGTTTAAAATGTGCTCATACGGCATTTTAACTGCTTCAGACCCATGGAAAATAACTTTTTTGCGTTTTTTCTTGTTAAAAACTTAAAGTTATTGTTTTTCTTGCAATCTGCATTTGTCAATCGCTATTTCCAGCATTAAACCTTTCTGTTCTGATGATTGTTTAAGTTTTGCATCACTCATTCCCTGTGCAATTTGGTCTCTGAGCATTGAATGTCTTAAAGCAGCATTGTTACTGGTGTTACAGTAATCCTCCAATTTTTAAAGTATTACTTCTAATTTGGTGTTGTCTTCACCTTTCAAGTAATTAAAGCAGTTATAGATTTCTCTATCACGTCCTGCTGGGAGAAGTGCTATTTTAATTTCTTCTGAGGCCGTACTCAACTCATTAGCTATGATATACAGTTCGAACGTTTGTTTAAAGATTTTCCATCTGTGACTTAAATTGCCGGTTGTTTTCAGCTGCGGTGGAGTTCCAACGAGTTGCATCGACCCAGCGAAGCCTCTCCAAGTCCGTGTTTTCTTCTGTTTTCAGTCGTGCTTTGTCTGCATCTTGTATAACTTTTCTAGTAAGTGTTCTGAAGTCATCTGATCCTGGTACCATGTATTATTTCTTGTGTCTGAATAAAGCTTGTAGTCTTACAGTTGAAGTAGATGCTTTATATATGTGAGTTCAATCTCTCACCAGCGCTTAGACTATGTTACATCTGAGCTGCCTGTCTGTGTCCTGCTCACCAGCTGTCATTGCTGTGAAGAGAGAGAGACTGACTTCCTGTTTGTATATGTATATATAACATCTCTGGTGCTCCCTCTAGTGGTTACTTAGTTGTAGTGTATTTACCTTAACCCCTTGTGTATTTACAGTGATGCATATCACTACAGGGAGGGCATATCTTACATAGAAGACCTACATTTCACTCAATCTGTGCTCCATCCCCACTGAGCATATTTTCTTCTTTTGTCTCCATAAATGAAAATGGATCCTATCAGCTTTGGGTTGATGTCCTTGGCACCTGCTCAGTCGAATAAATTAAAACTGGGAACAGCTGAACATTTTCCGATAGATCCAAGCTGTGGCATAACCTATGTTTTTAACCCTCTCAACCAGTTTCCAACAGATGGGAAGGATTAAAATTGCCCAAATGTCTTGGGGTCAGTGACACTTAAATACCTAATACCGATACCTAGGCCATTCGTGGTGTGACCAAAGATGTGCCTGAATGGGATGGGTGTGTTTTGAAACCTGGCAGGGAAACAGGCTATTTAACTTTAAGAATCCTCTGTGACCGACAATATTGCTGGATGACAGGGGATCAGAGGTGTGATGAATTCAGCATTTCAAAGGAGCAAATGACAGGAAATATGCTATCTGACATATTCCTGCCATTGGTCTCACATTAAAATATCCATCCTCATATTTGGTCAGAGAGATCATACAACTCAAAATGATAGTTCTGGTGAAAAATGTCTGAAATTACAAGGGAGTAGATGTAACCTCCTTCACCAATTTAAAAAAATATATAATTTTGCAGGATGTGGGCCTCACTGGCTCAGCCAGAATTTGTAGCCCATCTCTAATTGCCCTTGAGAAGGCAATGGTGAGCTGCCTTCTTGAATCGCTGCAGTCCATGTGGTGCAGGGCCACTCGCTGTTCAATGAGGGAGGCAGTTCCAGGATTTTGACCCAGCAACAGTGCAGGAACAGCAATATATCTCCAAGTCAGGATGGTGAGTGACTTGGAGAGGAACTTCCAGGTGGTAGTGTTCTCATGTAACTGCTGCCTTTGTCCTTCTAGGTGGTAGTGGTTGTGGGTTTGGAAGATGCTGCCTGAGGAGTTCCTGCAGTGCAGATGATACATTCTGTTGCTACTGTGCATTGGTGTTGGAGGGTGTGAATGTTTGTGGAAGATGTTTGGATGTCAAGGGCAAAGGTTAGATTCTCCCTTATTAGAGATGGTAATTACCTGGCATTTTATGGCGTGAATGTCACTGGCCATTTGTCGGTGGCTCAAGCCTGGACATTGTCCAGGCCTTGCTACATTTGAACATGGACTGCCTTAGTGACGTAGGAGCCGTGAATGGTGTTGAACATTGTGAAATTACAGCTAACATCTCCACTTTTGATCTTACGATGAAGCAGCTGAAGATGGTTGGGCTGAGGGCACTACCTTGAGGAACTCCTGATCTGATGTCCCAGGATAGACCTCCAACAACCATTTCAATATTCCTTTGTGCTAGGTCTGACTCCAACCAGTGGAGAGTTTTCCCCCTGATTCCCATTAGCCTTAAGCCATACACGATCAAATGTTGCCTTGATGTCAAGGGCAGTCACCTTCATCTCACCTTTGGCATGCTCTTTTGTTCAAATTTGAACCAAGGCTGTAATGAGGTCAGGAGCTGAATGACCCTAGTGTAACCGAAGCAGATTACACTAATTTACTGCTTCACCTACATTAACAGAATTATACAAATAATTGGTATCACAGACAACATATATGTGCAGTCTTACTGCGTGAGGTGTGTATTTGGCTTGCCCTCAGACTTTCAGCAGCAAGCATCGATGAGTTTCAAAATATTTACATATTATTTACAATTCCTCAATTGCTGCAGAAGTTTAAACACAAGTGGGTTGGATTCTCCGTTCTGGAGACTAAGTGCTGACGCCAGCATTGTTTGCGTGGACTTTCACGACAGAAAATTCGACGCCGACCCCTCACCGATTCTGGAACCGGTGAGTGGCTAGCACTGGTGCTGAGTGAAAGATGATATTGAAAACGGCTGGAGAATGACCGGGTCCCAGGCCGCGCATTCACACGACTGATGACTTACACCGGTTGCGCCATACAACATACCGCCGGCCGTGTGAGAAACCTAACCAGCCTAACCCCTGGCCACCCCCCACCAATCCCCCCATCACTAGCAGAAGTCCCTTCAGTCAGCGGCATGGATCCTAGCCAAGTGTGACGGCGCTGGACACAGTCTGCAGCCGGCATGCCGGCTGAGACCACACGTGTCCCGCGCCGTCGGGAACTCAGCCCACCGGGAGCGGAGCATCGCCGGCCAGCCGATGATGCACCAATGGTTCTGAGACAGCACGCAGAAAGCAGCAGGACAACACCATTTTGGACGGGTGGAGCATAGTGGGCCGGTGTACAAAATGTACAATTACAAAGTATAACTGTCCCAGTCTCTCTTTCATGGAAGGTCTATAGATTTTTAGATGATGATGATGATAATTGATGCTTTTAGTTACAATGAAGGTTTTAAAATGGAGGCTTCTCAGTAAATTATGAGGATTACTGTCATTGAATTTCTAGGAGATGGTGCTCAGGTAAACTTGAAATTTGATCAGATTGGGGAGGATCCTTCTCCCATTTTGGAGGTATCGATATGACACCCTGGGTTAATGCAAGGTTAATTCCAGCCCCACTTGACCTGGAATCACAACACCCCCAGGGCCGGACCCCCCTCCCCCCCCACCAGGCCGCCCCTGATGGATGCACGCCGAGGTCCTGCCGGGTAAGACCATACGTTGATAGCGCCAGCGGGACCCGGATTTATTGTGCGGCCGCTCGGCCCATCCCGGGCCGAGAATCACCGAGGGGGCCACGCAGAGCGGCCCCCGAGTAGCGCTGGGGGGGGGGGGGCATGTAGAACGGCCCCCGACCGGCGCCGCACCAACTGTGCCGGCCCCCATGGCGTCGGTTCTCCGCTCTCCAGAGAATCGGCGGACCTGCATCAGGGCGGTGTCGCGCGTTTCGCGCCCAGCCCAACGATTCTCTGGCCCGGCCTGGGTTGAGAGAATCCCATCCAGTATCTTTAATTAAACAGACAGAAAAGGTCACTGGCTATCTACTACTCATTTTCCAACCCCTCACTTCTTTTCTAAATCGATCCACTCTTTACACACACACAGGCACAAAGATGCATACACACAGAGATGAACAACATAGAGAGGAAAGGGTGGTGGAAAAGGAGAGAAAATATTAATAAAAGGATAGGGATTTCTGAGTGACAGGGATGACTTCCAATCAATGACTTTCTGAAGTTCAGCCTTTTGGTTCATTTCTTCCAGGCTTGGTGTGATCTTCTCAGGCAAGGATATCTATTTTCCTGGCAGAACTCCACAGCATTTCAGGTTCACAGGAAAGAATATGTTGGACACTCACTGCTTTCAAAACAATAGATCAGGGGAAGGATTATCCATTTCTGAGACTAAGTGTTGATGCCAATGCAGAATTTATCAGCAAAATGACAGCAAAACTGGTGCAGATCCTGGATCGATTCAGCAACTAACACTGTTGAAGGGCTAACACTGGCACCAGGTGTAACACAATCGATTCCAATGAAAAATGGTGCGGGATTAGCGGGGTCTGTGATTGACACTCGGGAGGCTGACATTCTGCAGCCGCATATACACATTACAATCCCCACCACTCTCATCCCAGCCAATAATATAGCACTGGTTGTGCTGAAGCGCACGCATACATCTGATGGGTCATCTAGAGCCAGAGGACACCTAGGGAAGTGACCTGTTGGACAAGTAAGCACGAGTAAACTGCGCTGTTGGGAACTTGGCCCATCGGAGACGGAGCATCGGGGAGGCCCTGGAGAATAGCGGATCAGCTGCAGACAAGCATATGATGTTTACTGTACGTGCGTTCCGGACCGTATTGACGCCGCTGTCGAGGTGATAGAGAATTGGGATTTGGCATCAAATCGGCACCCGCCATGATTTTAGCATCAGAACCTATTCTCCGCCCAATCGCGTTTCGTGATTCCGGTGACAGCCAACGGAGATTCCTGCCCCAGTTCTTTTACTTCAGCCCCTGAAGAGCAACAAGCTGCTGGTTTCGTAATGAATCTAGGAATTTCAGCTTATTGTGTCATAGTTATTTGAAGTAAGGGTTAAAATTCTGGATTAGAGTGTGTTTGACTGCTGAAATCATATTTTAAAATAATTCTAAGTATAAAAAAGATTTGGGAGCCAGAGTACAATTAAATCATCGTAAAAAGCTTGGGCTAATGCAGGTTTGGGATTCCCTGTGGAGTTAATTAGCTTTCAGATTGATAAGATGATGTCATGACTGCGTGGAACTAAATTATCAGGCATTTTGAAGAAAGCAGTTCAGTTGTGAGTTAGATGACGCTGTGAACAGAAGTCAAGCAGTTTGCTCTCTGCAGTTCAGTTAAGAGATATGTCTTCAGACAGAAGAACAGTGTGGTTGGAAAGGTGAACACACCAGCTTAAAAAACTTTTGAAGATATACAGCAACGGTTTTTGCATGGGTCTGAAAGGAGTCAGGTCTTTTCTTTAAAGCAATGTCAAAACAGCTCTCTGTCTCAAAGAACATCTCTGTTCAGCAAGTATTCCTCTGTGTTCATAGTATTTAAGGTAGATTGAGAGCTGAGATATTTTTTTCTTGTTGTTTAAGTGAAACTAAATATAGCGGGTAAGGTATTGAGTAGCATTGTTTAAGTGGTAATTGTGAGCTATTGTCTGGTGTGAAGTTAAAGATATGTTAATAATGTGTTAGTAATATAGTTTGTTTTAAAATACCCAATCACTATTTCTTCACTCTTGGAGCAAGGTATCCTTTCCTCACAGTCTTACAATACTAAAATTAAATTTGGCATTTCTGTCTCATATCCTAGCCACTGTTGGGGGCTGGTCTGGTTTTAGATCATAATAATTTTGATACATTTAAAAGATCTTCAGCTTCTTACAGATGGCAGGCAGCAGAGATAGAAAACAGCTCCCTTCACTTCTGAGGCCTGATCATTCTGGAATGTTCTTTCCCTTCATGCTCGATTGATTTTGAGGTGCTCAGCTGGAAATTGACAGCAATTAACTCTCTTTGAAGTGGTTGATGTTTACAAACATTGTGGTTAGAGCACTTCAGAGTTACTCAACCATGAAGGAAGATGAATGAAGCAAGGCTGCAGCTGTGTGTGGAAGCTGTCAATCACAGCCCACTGAAATTAATGAATGGCTTGAGCTCAAAGATCTGAGGGTTTAAAGGCAGCTGACTGCTTTCTCTTTCCAGGAATTAACACATGGTGCTTCCTTTGTCTGAGCCAGCAAGTATATTGCCCAGGTGCATCTTACAATAGTATTTCTTTTCACTGCATCCCTGTGGACTGCTGACTAACTTGCTGACCGGTTTCTCTTTGTCTTCCATTCTCTTAATGGGTCATTAAGATCCATTTGCATCTTCCCACTGGCACGTAGGCACGAACCTCAACCCGGCACAAGTGGGGCCCAGAATATTGGAAAGGGCGCCGATCCCATTTTCTTTACGACGTCCGATTCTCCGCCGTGTCGGGAACCCTGCTACAGGTGGCGGCGGGGGAGGATCCAACCCTACTTGTTTAGAGGACATAATGAGTCATTATTGTCCAATCGAAGAGGTAATTTTTTAGCCTGCCTAGAATATTTCGGTGAATTTAGTATGTTTCTCAAAGAGCATTTGATAAGTTATTGTGGAACAAGGAAGATCAACCTTTTAATGCACCAAACCTACGAAGACCCCATCACCATAATGCCAGGGTGGCTTAGAAACCAATGCACTAATGAAATAAAAGATGCCAAATAATGTTCCATAATAGTTGATTCAACACCAGGGGCTGGATTCTCCGACCCCCCGCAGAGTCGGCGAAACGCCGGGGGCCGGCGTGAATCCCTCACTCCCTCACACCCCCCCCCCCCCCCCCCCCCCGTCTCCCGAAGTCTCCGGCACCGGAGTTTTGGTGGAGGCGGGAATCACGCCGCGCCGGTCGGCGGCCCCCCTCGGCGATTCTCCGGCCCGCAATGGATCGAAGTCCCACTGCTGTAATGCCGGTCCCGCCGGCGTGAATCAAACCACCTCCCTTACCGGCAGGATTGGCGGCGCGGGCGGGCTCCAGGGTCCTGGGGGGGTCGCGGGGTGATCTGGCCCCGGGGGGTGCCCCCACAGTGGCCTGGCCCATGATCAGGGCCCACCGATCCGCGGGCGGGCCTGTGCCGTGGGGGCATTCTTTTCCTTCTGCCTTCTTGACACCTTATCCACCTGCATTACCACTTTCATGGGACTATGGACCTAAACGCCCGGATCCCTCTGTATGCCAATGCTCCTAAGGATTCTGCCCAGTCAGGCCTTCATCTGCATCCCATTAATGGGATGGAAATCAGTTTAATGCCAGCCACCAGCAGGTTTCCCGATCTGCCATGGCAGGCACCAGAAGAAGATCCCATGAACAATTCACACTGGCATAAAACTGAACTCTGGGTTTCCTGAATAATTCTCTTCCCTATGCCCTCTCAATCTGTCATTGAACCCGCTGGTGGAGGCATGGGACAATTCGCCCCAAGAGTCCTCCCATTTCTCCATTTGCAGTCTGCAAGGACTTTCATTGTTCAGTTAGTAATGTGGTCTTAACAAATCTGTTCCTGAACCACCTCTTGAAATGTTTTAAGAGTACTCCACAGCTGTACAGCTCTTGTTCAAAAGCACATATACTCCTTTGAAAGGTACTGGATGGAGGATATTGGAGGTATATCACCATTCACATCTTCTGCCATTTCAAACTGTACTTCACAAAATCACCCACAGCTAAGTTGTATGTACTCCAACCATCTTGCTTATGGTTCACTAAGTAAATGAAAGAAATATCATTTAACCCAAATTTTCAAATAAATCAGTGAATGTGCCCATAAATTTGTTTGCTCATAAGCTTACCTGTCCCTTTTTGAACTTGGCAGGTTTGTCAAATTTGTACAAATAACGCAATCCAGTGTCTCCTCTTTCCCCATAAATACAGATGTGAATTGGAAGATATGAATCCGGTTCCTCCAACTCCCCAGTGTGGATTTGAACTTGGTATTTCACCACTGCCAAATGAAACACAAGGTATAAAGCCAATTACAATAATTGAATGATTAATATAAACGGAACTTGATAAATGACAATCCAGAAAACTCGTACGTTCAATACACATTTGCACAGGGTTAGCTGAACGTTACACTTGACCAATAAAATGTTTTACCTTATTTTTGTAAATCTTTTTGGATATGACTGTGTGGCCAGTTTCCCAATTGCAGGTGAGTTGTATTCCTATGTTCACAGAACGTCATGTCACCCTCGCTTAATTAAATGAAATCACCTGATTAAACGATTTCAGACTCCGGGACTATACATTTTCCAGGCTGATCCAGCAGTATTTAAAGATCATCTTACTTGAACCCTGATTTCCTGGCACAATGTCTTTACAGAGCAAAGGACTGGCCCTTCACTATAGAAAGTCTGAATGCAGAACTGGAAATGATCCTGTACAAGAAATCAGGTCAATATTTTGGCTGAAATTATTTTCTTTTCTGCTCTACGAGTCATTATGCAGGGTGTATGGTAGGAGGTAGTCCCAAATGTTAATATATTCTTCTATGTCCATAGGTCATGTAAGCAACTGAAAATTAGCTTTGCTGTGTGATAAAGTGCTAAAAATGGGCTGATTGCACCATTAGGGTGACAGAATGTAGTACTTTAACTCGGGGCTAAGGCTTCATTGATGGCACACACTGCATCAGCCATGATCCTATTGAATGACGGAGTAAGCTTGAAGGGCCGAATGGCTGTTCATATGACTTATGGTCAACCAAGGGCCCTTAAGTGTAACCAGGTGACATATATCATCCCCTCCCACAGGCATGTTGGACCACATATCACATTTATGCAGTGAATGTGTGTACCCCAGCAGCAGTCACCATGCCTTCATTTGGCAACAGCCCACCTTACCAGCAGAATAGCCATTAGATCACCAGCTCATTGTCAAATGAGTAGGCAGCAAACTCTTTAAAAGTTGTTTTTTTCTTCAAAGCTTCCAGTTATTTGAAAGGTTTACCAAATTTACCTATCCCACTGGGTTACTTGAAAGGGTGTTAAAGTGGTATTCTGCTGCTAAGGCTGTGATATGCTTTCTGTGGACTCATGTGGTTGTTCCACTTGGAATTGGACTCCTGGGTCGCTCCACAAATAATAGTTGTTTTCTCCTGGGGTTTTCTTCTGTTTCCCCTGAATAGCCTTTGATCTGTAGTTCTGTGTTCTGGATCTAAAGGTCCAATTTTAATGACATAATACAGAGGAGTAGAGTAGCCATTTATCCCCACCTCTCTTTCATTCAATCAGATCAGGGCTACAAACTAACTCAATACATCTTAAGACCTTTGAATCATTCAAGAAGAATGGGTGATCTTTCTCTTCCTCTTACAAGTCCAAGCCTTCTTCCTGTGCAATGTATTACAGAGCACAACAAACCACAGCAATTCTGGAGATCCTACCTGATGTATTCTGAAAGGCATCTGAAAATCTGTCTGAACACCTGAATACACAGGAAGCACATCCTGACCATGCCATTGATTTGTTCAGTCATGCACCTGATGGTGATTTGGCTGTCATTGCAATGCTATCTTACTTTATTGGTCAGGTTTCTTAAAGTTATCATGAGGTAAGTTTGAAGTAGTAACCCTTGTCACCTAACAGTCACCCCTCAAGTCTGCTTGCAGGTCCAAAGACATGAGGAAGCTTGCACTGCCACAGGCTGACAACATGTTGGCATCTGCCTGGCAGTCTTGCACATACCTGCCAGTAATCTTTATGTGGTTTCATACCAGTTGCACATTGATGGAGTAGACAAATACTCCTGGTTGCTCTGCCCATATTAACATGTGAATGCAATCGACAATACCCTGCATCTGTAGGAAACCAACCAGAGTCACAAACCCGGCATCACATTCAGCCTAGTCTCATCACAGCTGAAGCTGACAATTTGCCGGTTCCTTTGACAAAAAAGCCATTGATCACTTGCCTTATACATTCTGGGCTGCCGACTGAGAAATTCTGATGATTTTAGAGTAAATAGGTTCAGCGTGACGTGACTTTGGCAGCCACTGATAATATGTGGCCACCACCTCCAACAAGGTGGAAGTCTTCTTATAGAACACTGCAGATGCCTAACGTAATGTTCCTGAGCCCCCGTGACACAACTGTTCTGTAAAGGAAACGGAATCTGGCTGATACCCTATTTTGCAGGTGCTGCCTGGTGCAAACTCCACCACTGATGGTCCACTCTCGGGTTTCTCACTCTGGTGTGCAGCAACAGGTCTGTGACCAGAAGGCTGCTGTTGCTGGCGCTGAACAAGTTACACCTCATTCGACGTCTAATCTAAGATAACATGAGGAGCAGCCATTTTGGTTTGATCGATCAAACTTGCAAAATGTAGAAGACATTGCCAAAGTACAGAAAGTCAACTTCAGCCAAAGTAGTGTGAACAAACCCTTTCCCACAAACAGGTAAGGAAGTAGTTGTGAGTTTTGAATTTTAATGCCCCATTTTGTGAACATGAATGAGCCTCCTCAATTTTCACAGTGCAAGCCTTGCATTATGACGAATTTCGGGAAAACCGTGCACATGCCGTTAAAGTTAAACATCAATCTGTTCTGATCCTCATTTGACCAATAAATCAAAAGAAGTGAATTTACCAAATTACCCCAACGTGAAAACCAATAAACATGATTTCACTTTATCTAACTTTTATTTTAGCCAAAATCAACATGAATTAAATATGAATTTAGAGGCAAATCATCGTTGATATAAACTATATATTACACATTAAATAGCAGATACATCAAAAACAGATCATTGCTTCCTCCATGGAACACCTTGTCCAATCAGAGCTGACTTGCCAATCAACCAGCACCCTTTTCTCAGAGAGTAAAAATTGTTATGAGTCTTTGAAATTTGGAATTCCTGTATTTGTCCCGATGACTACAAGACAAAAACTTCAGCAACATGTCTCTTTCCAGCAATATTCGAAGATAGATCTCATTGGTTTAAAAGGTGGTCCATTCTGCATATATGACACCCATGTCAGCCACACAAACTGAACCACAAAGCCCTGATCTTCGTTAGGTAGAATTTTAGCTCCTTTACTTTGAGAATTTAGCCTCCAAACCTCACCCATCAGCAACACCCAGACAAGCTGAGTTCTATGGTGCAGTCTTTATCAAAATTACTCTTGATGGCATGGATGTTCCAGAAACACCTTTATCCAAATCCTGTGTAACAATCCTGTGTATTATATAGCTGCTGCCAGTCAACCCATTCATTTAAAATCGCCGAAGCAGTGACAGTAATCTTATTTTCCTTTATCTCACCCCCGATCCAAACTTCAGGAGGGATTCTCCGTTCCCTTGCCACACGTTTCTCAGTGACTTGACATTCACTGGCGGAAGGATTCTCTCTTGCCACCACTTGTCAATGAGATTTCCCTTTGAAGCCATCCCATGCCTCCAGGAAATGTGCGGGTGGGGTTGCGCTGCCAGCGGGAAAAGAGAATCACAAAGGCCTCAGAATTCCAGAGTTCATGTTCTCTCTTTTCAACTGCACCACCGCTAATCAAAAATAGAATGGCTCTATGCCTTTTATCCGATCTCAACCAGCATCAGTTTCTGTTTTGGTTTTTGTTTCTCTGGGAAACAGAAGGGTTTTTTTCCCTTTCAATTAGGGTATAGCACAAAGAAAATATACCCTTTAAAACCATGGATTCCATCGTAATGTTGATATTACATTTATTGGACAATTGACATGCAACAGGCGTCCAGCTTCTCAGTTTGTTGTTCACACACAGCCTAATGCAATGGACTGAAACATTGAAGTCAACAGGGTGGGGTTGGCTTCCCAACATGCTCTTAATTTTCCCAAATTTGACCCCCTTCCTGCAATAAGATCCACATGCAGCATGTGTTATCTTGCAGCCCATCACTGTACTGGACAGAATAATGCTGATAAAAAGTTATAATGTGTATCAAGGTTTGCTATTATTCAGTCGCTGACTAGGTAAGAAATGCACATTCATCTGTGGTTGCATGCAGTGGGAATTAAAATCTGTTATTGTTAAGAGCTTGAATTCTCATCTGTTGTGTGAAATTTGGAAAATTGAAATTCCCAAAGAACAGGTATTTTCATTAATTACCCTAGCTAGCATAACACTTGCAATTGGTTCGGAGCCTGCCCTGTTCGACTGGAATTTACCTACCTGGATGGAATGGCTTCCCATCTCTTTCTCTTGAGAGAGGAAATTCACGCACAATTTCTCCATCATCGTGCTGTCTTGATAACCACCTGTCTGCATTAAAATTCAAAATTCTTCCACTGCTTAGTTGTTTAATTAATATCTGTAGAAAAAATTGCATTTGGGGAATTATTTGCATATAATGTATTTAATAACATGAAATCACTTTTCCAACATGTAGGTATGACCAGTTGTGAGCTGTGGATTATTAAACAATGGGATAGAAATTCCATTCCTGGGTTTACCAGCTGCGATTTTCCATCAATTCATGGGAGGTAAAGTTATGAGCTACAGAAATGGCATTTCCACCTTGACATGACTTTCCAGGTGGAAACACAAGCCCCAATATGAGGACTTGGTTTTCATTTCTGTACTTCATTCGTGCCTGGCAGCTGGCTCGATTGACTGATAGCTGCTTGTGAGTGGGAAAGCCAGCAATAGAGGATTGTAGCTGCCTGCCAGTGGGAACATCGTGGGCTGTTGTTGAAGATCAGCAATTGGAAGGAAGGGGAATCGAAAACGCTTCATGTTTTAAGGAAATAGAGAAGTTGATGTACCGATTGTTGGCCTACAAGCAGTACTTTATAAATCACACTGCCCTGCTGAATCCGACTGCTTCCACCTTTCAAGCACTGGAAAACCTAGTGTATTACAGTTAAATCGCTGCCAAGATCTCAGCATAAGAGCCACATTAACATACTTCAATGATGGGCCAACCTTTCCAGAATGGATTACTCCGTCACTGCCAATCTACTATGGTAAAATTGTGGGAAATTCTGTTCACTCTGTCTTGGGGTTGGATATTACAAATTTCCTCCTTTAACATGTTGCACCTTTCCCCTTCATTGTGGACAGGATGGGAGGAAGGGAGTTAAAATTCTCTCCATGGTTTCACATATCACATTAAATTATACTTCTCTATACAACTCCCTTGGTTATAATGCTATTTCATGGTTGATGGTTTTCATTTGCAAGTATGGTTTATATTCTATAATGTTATCTAGCACAGAAAGCCAGACTTGTCAAGCTTCAAACATTATCATTCTTTACATAAATATTTCCCAAATGTATTTAACACAGCTTGAAGTCATTCAAATCCCTTTTAAGTACTGAAAGCCTGGCAGTGAAATAATTCTTACACCTTATTTAACATGGAAAAGGACATGGGATTAGTTGGATGAAAATTCACGTTGGTGGTGATTCATGAAACATGCTATTTATATGAAAACTGGTCTTAGGAATTGGCAAACAGTTAACATTTTCTTTGCAAAAGAATTTTTATCCACCCTCCATATTTGCTACACAGCCAATATCTGAAGAAATCCAAAACAAAAATAATGAGTGAAAGAAATACAAAGCCAATTATTGGCCATACACAAGGGGAATTTGCAAGTTTTGAGTTGATTTAGAGACTATGGCTGGGATTCTTTGGTCCCCCAGCCGTGTGTTGCTCAGCAGCACTCAATTTGCTGGTGCCATGATTTTCTCTTCCTGCCGTTTGTCAATGGTATTTCCAATTGAAGCCACCCCACCCCACCAGGAAACACATGGACGAGTGCGCTGCCAGCAAGAACAGAGAATCCCAACAGCCTGAGAATTCAGGCCAATGAGTTCAATGCAACATTTGTGAAAGGTGAGAACCTGTAAAACGAATGATGGGAAATGAGATAGAATAAGATACTCTTGAGTTACCTGGCACGAGAGGCAACATTCTGTAGCCTGCAAAAACGTGCGCAGGGTTGTGATGAGTGATTAAATTTCATCTATTCCTTCCAAGGCAAATGCAGGATTTGAAATATATTGGATTATAAACATTTGTCAATTTAAGGATTAAAACCCTGGGTTAGGGTGTGTTTGACGGCAGACGGCAATGTTTTCAAAGAATCTTGTTTTGCAAGACCAGGAAGCTTTTAGGAGCCAGAGGTGAAATTGACCAGTGAAAAGCCTTAGCTGAGGCACTGTTGTTTGACAAGGGGAGGCCCTGGAGAGTTAATGTGTTTTTAGCTTGGGGAAATGATGCCATTGCTGGGTGCAGCTAAGGTATTCGGACATTTTGAGAAAGCTTTAGAGTTGAATTTGGATTTGGATACCCTTTAAGCCACAAGTGAGATATTTTGCTCTCACAGTAGGATAGTTAAGAAAAGATTAATTGTATTTAAAGTAGTACAGACTTGTCTGAGGATGAGGAGGAAGCTGAAACAAACCAGTTGCGACAGATTTTTGAAAGACATCCAGCCAGAGTCTGCAGGGGTTCTAACAGGAGCCTAGTCTTTCTGGAAAGCAAGTATAACTCTGGGCCATTGGGATGGAGGGTGGTTTAAGAACTGAATATTTTTCCTTTCTTGTTGTTTAATTGGGAATAGAGATAGTAATTAAAGATATTGGCCAGGATTCTCCGAGCCCGCGCCGGATCAGAGAATCACTGTGTGGGCACGAGAATCACGTCACGCCGCTCCAGCGCCAATCGTGCCTGCGCAGTCGCCGCGGCGCCGGTCGGGGGTCATTGAAAGCGGCCCCCGTGGGGATTCTCCGCGCTCGACAGGCCAAGTGCCCGTTGAATTCCGCCGAGTCCCACCGGCGTGGTTTACATATGGTCCCACCTGGCGGGACCTCAGCATTCTGACTTTGGGGGCCGTCCTGATTGGAGGGGGGGGGAGGGCGCAGGGATCCGACCCCAGGGGGGCCTCCATTGTGGCCAGGCGCAGGGCGCTCATTTCGGGGGGGGGGGGGGGGGGGGGGAACTGTGTTCACCTGCGCCGGGCCTCTGTAGGGCTCTGCCATGTTGCCCGTCGACCGACATGGTGATGGCATCCACGCGCATGCACGGACCCACGTTGGCCATGGTGCACATGCGCGGACTCGCGCCAGCCATGTAGGGCTGGCTTCCGGCGCCTGAGCAGTGCACAGCACTCCGCAGCCGTTCTAGCCCCAAAGAAGAGGAGAATTACTGGACCTGGAGGCCCGTTGACGCCGGCGTCGCTCACGCCGGTTTTGATGCCGGCGTCAACATTTGGGCGAGATATCGGTGAATCCCGGCCATTGTATTTACTGATATTCACATGGTCCTACAGAACCATTGAGTTGGCCGAAGTGGGGACAGGGTGCAGTTGGGGTTGAAGGGGAGGGGCAGGGCACCCCGGGCGATGTGCAATGTCCAACCTCGAGGCCCCGGCCCATGCCCATCTCCAATTTCCAGCCTTCCCCCACGCTCTCCCAAAGCCCCCCTGCAGCCTGCCCAGCCTATCTGAAAGAGCACCTACCTGAAAGAAGGCAGTTTGGAACTCCTGTACACAGGTGTTTATTTTGAACATCTCTGTAACGGTTTGTGCCCCAGCCCCTAATGTGTGTCCTGCACTTGTGCCAACTTAACTGGTGTCTACCTTTCTGGTCTTACGGACCCTAATGCTACATCTAGGTGGATCTCCAGGTGATACATCAGGAGTGCCGTTGGCCTGCTGTGATTCCCGCCCTGTGATCTGGGTCCTCTCTGGCAGCCATCCTCTGGAGTGACTGAGCCTGGATGGGCGTGGCAGTCGCTCGGGTGACCCAGGTAGCATGATGCCACCCTGCTCTGCCTGATGCCCACCAGATGCGCTAGGGACAGGAGGGTGTGTCTGAGGTGCCATAGTGTTCCAGAACCTCCCCTGCGGCAGTCACTGGCACGGGCCCCATCACCTCCTTTCTCTGTCCAGTGGCCCCCAGGATACACCTTGGGAAGGGGAGCGAACTCCTGGGGCTCCCTCACCACCTGGCATTGACAGTCCTGAAGTCCTCTCACCATGACCAGGGTCTCCATGCTCGCAGCCATGGAGTACGTGACTGCGCCACCTCCCTCTGGGATTGGCTCAGGTCAGCCAGTGCCCTGGCAATGCCGTTGACGCCTGCAGCTATAACCCACTGTGACTGTGCCAAGCTCTGGAGCGCCGCTGAAATTTCCAAGTGGTTGTGGTATATAGTTGCCTGTGACATCGCAACCATGTCCTGTGCCTCGGCCATTGCCTACAGAGTGCCCCAGGCCTTCGACATCCTGACCTATAATTGATACTTCCGCCCCCTAGGCATCCACTGTGGATGCCACCTGTTCGGTGTCGGCCTGGGTGGCGTGGATCGTCGGCACCGCCTCCTGCCGGCAGTTGGATTCCTTCAATTGCACCTGCAGGTGTTCGATGGTTGCTGAAACTCCTCTGTGTCTGCATCTCCATTATCAATAGAACCCCCTTTCCAGAAAATCGAGACCTATCTGGACGGCAGCTAGTCCCTGGGGTAGGGTTACTCTCTGACGAGCCGCCCCTCAGAGGTACCTACCTCCACCAGATGTTCAGCTATATGTGTGTGGTACACAAGATAGTGCCCCAGGAGCCTCTTCACTGACATGCCCAATCGAGGTGAGTGTCTCTGGGATGGTGGAAGATGCTGGTGACGCTGTGACAGAAAGTCAGTGTCGTCCCCAGAGTGGTGCTCCACGGGGTCTTGGGCTGCCGTTTGGGGGTGCCTGTTTGGATCCTGGGTTCTGGTGTGGGGGGGGGGTGTAGGAGAGGTGGGGTGGTGAGGGTTTGGTGTGGGGGGGATGGGTTGGTGTTTGGGTGGTGCATGGGTGGTGAGGGGGTTGTGAGTTGAGCTGGTGAAGGGGAGGGGTGGTGGGTGGTGAGGGGGTGGTGTGGTTTGGGGGTGGCGTGGGCATGGTGAGGGGTAGGTGGACTCGTGAAGAGGTGGTGTCACGCATATCACAGGGACATCGCAACTCAGAGGGGTTCACTTGGTTGCCCGACGCTGACCTCCGCTTTGATGACTGTCCTTTCTCTGGGCCCACTGATCAGGTGCATTGACCGCTGTTCCGCGACGGGACACAGAAAGTGCACAGTGTAAGGCAGTCCGATATGTGCAGCAAGGGGGGCAGCTGATGGCCTTTGTGGCCAGGGCACCTGGCCAAGGTGAGCGGTATGGCTGGTGGCATGTGGTGCAGGATGCGAAGCCCGCACACTGTGAACGGGTGGGGTTCAGTCTGGTTGAGGGGGAGGGGGGTTATGGATGTGTGGGACAGGGGTTGGTGCCAGGGGCATGATGTTCGTTCATCACCCTGGCAGACGTGAGGAGGCCAGGCAGCTTCTTCCGGGACTACTGCCCAGTCATGGCAGTGGGCCCCACAGTGCCCACGGCCTCTATCACTTGAGCCCAGGCCCAGCGTATGGCTGCAGGTGGCAGCCTCTTTCCTACCCCAGGGAAAAGGATGGCCTGCCTCTCCTCCATGGCCAAAAGACCTGCGCTGGCAGACTGGGGTGCCGCTCTCCATGCTGCCATCTTGTTGGCTGCGATTAGTGTGTGTGGGGAGTGCTAATATGTTGCTGCAGTTTGTCAGCCTCTCAAGTGGCAATCCCGACGCCGGCGAATTGGACACCGTTTTTCATTCGAACTGCTCGAGTTCATGTAGCGCTGGTGCTAGCACATTAACGAATCATGAATTGCTCCAGAACCACTGCCAATTTAGTTGTTGTGGAAGCCCACTGATTCAGTCCCGGCGTCAACACTTTGGGCGGGATTCTCCCACAATTGGCGAGATGGTCCGACGCCGAAGCCAAGAACGGCGTGAACCACTCCGGCGTCAGGCCAACCGGAAGTTGCGGAATCCTCCGCACTTCCAGGGGCTAGGCCGGCGCCGGAAGGGTTGGTGCCATGCCAACCGGCGGCGAAGGGCTGGTGCGAGTTGCCGCATGCGCTGAACCGACTGCGTGGTTCCGCACATGCGCAGACTGGCCGGCTTGTTCCTGCGCATGCGCAGGGGGGGTTCTTCTCCGCACCGGCCATGGCGGAGGCCTACAGAGGCCGGCATGGAAGGAAAGAGTGCCCCCATGGTACAGGCCCGCCCGTAGATTGGTGGGCCCCGATCGCGGACCAGGCCACTGTAACCCCCCCCCCCCCCCAGCCCGGGGGCCGGATCCCCCGCGCACCCCCGGGGATTCTACTAGATGGCCTACCAGCCAGATCCCACCATGTGGGAACATGTCAATTTCACGCCGGCAGGACTGGGCAGGAACTGATGGCTGCTCGGCCCATCGGGGCCTGGAGAATTGCCGGGGTGACCGCTGCCAACGGTCCCTGACCGGCGTGGCGTAAACCCCGCCCCTGCCCGAAAACCTGTCCCAGACAATACGGCAGCCGGCTTCAGAGCGGCGGAATTCACGCAGTCCCCCGGGGATTATCTGTCCCAGCGGGGGGATATGAGAATCCCAACCTTTGTTTCTGAAATGGAGAGTCCCACCCGAGGTGTTTGCAAAAGGAAGTAGTTTGCTTACGTGAGTGAGCAAAAATTTAGCAGATGGTGTGTAATGTGGGAAATTGTGAACTTGTCCACTTTGGCAGGAAGAATAGAAAAGCAGCATGTTATTTCCATGGAGCAAGATTATAGATCTCTAAAGTACAGAGGGATCTGGGTGCCCCTGTACATGAATCAGGAATTGAATATAAAAGCAGGGAGGTTTTGCTATAATTGTACAGGGTGTTGACAATACATCATCTAAAGTACTGTGTATAGTTTTCATCTTTTTATTTAAAGATATAAATGTATTAGAAGCAGTTCAGTGAAAAGTCACTCGACTAATACCTGGGATGGGGAGTTATGTTATGAGGGGAGGTTGGGCAGGCGGAGCCTCTAACTATTGCAGTTTAGAAAAATGAGAGGTGGTCTTATTGAAACAGATCCTCAGGGGCTTGACAGGGCGGATGCTGAAAGGATGTTTCCCCTTGTGAGAGAGACTAGATCAGGGGGACATAGTTTAAATATAAGGGACCTCCCATTTAATATGGAGAGGAGAAGAATGTTTCTCACTCAGAGGGTCATGAATCCTTAGAACACTGTTCACTGGAAACCAGTTGAGGCAGGGTCATTGAATATTTTTAAGGCAGAGGAGATTCTTGACTAACGAGACTGAAAGATTAGCGGGGGCAGGTGGAATGTGGAGGTCAGGCCACAATTAGATCAGCCATGATCTTTTTGAATAGTGGAACAGCCCCAAGGAATCGGATAGCCTACTTTTCCTCCTAATTTCTATGTTCTTATGCTTGTCTGTTTTCGTCCTCTTCAATTGCTTAACCTATAGTTGGTGGAAAGTGCTGTACCCCATCGTGACAACTTTGCGCAGCAGACTACAGCAAATAGTAATGTGCAATCTGGCGAGTACTGCAAGTCTCGCTGACAGCAGTCCCAGGCAGCAGAAGTATTGTTTCAGCATGCCATTGGTCTGCTTGATCACACCTTATTTGGCAGCATGGTTTTCATTAAAAGCATGCTGTACAGTTGTGTGTTTGTGTGTGTGCATGGGGTGGGTGGAGGGGGGGTGCGGTTGTGCACTGGAGTAGTGAGCCAGGTGGCCAGAAGCTAGTTCATATTCAGCGGCAGTGATCCTCTCGTTTGTCATGGTGGTGGTATGTGGGCTACTGAAGAATGAAAGCACCATGATTGCTGCAAGCATATCAGGCACTGATCTGCATGATGTGTGGAACATAATCACACCGCAACTAGATGTTGAGAGAATGTACATCATGAGGTACCCACAAAGTGACACGTCAACAGTGACCAGCCCATGGGAAACAGGTAATCTCAGCTGAACTGCATTTTCTCTGGAAGAGCTGAAATGAAAAGTATTCAGTTTGTTTTGTGCACAGAGCCTCAATGACCTCCCTCACACAACATTGCACAGCTATCTGGAAGATCTTGCAAATATTGCCCGCTCCTGCTTGACTGCAACCCGATGCATAAAAGGTCATGTCCATGGACACCAGAGCCAATGGCAATGTTGTCCTCACCCTGCTCTGAGGCCACAGTTTGGATTTCAACAGGTGGCAACTTTCAATGAGCATCACCTTGCCATCAAGTTCCAAGTGTAGAATTCAGTTCATCAAGGTTTGTGATTTCAGTCATTATATTGCCGTTGTCTGCTTTCAATGGCACATTTGGTGGCCTTTGCCATTATTGTACCCAGTCATGTGCCTGCTTCGAGACTTGAGTCCCTTCAATTGAAATGGAGAGGGGTGGCCATCAATACCTAGATAGGCAGATTGCACTTTAAGCAGCTTCCCATAGACATGTGCAAACATGTCTGTTCATGCATCAGTACAAAACAGACTGAAACCGAGTCAAGGTAAACTGTCCGTATTTCAGGCTGCCTATTTAAAATTAAAGATGTCCCTCTTCCTCAGACATTTACGAGCATTAGGCACGAGTGCAACACAATATGAAGTTGTTCATGTTGACACATGTTGTGTTCCATTGGGGGAATTATTTTGAAATATATACCACCATGATGCACTGTGCAAAGAAATGGTCAGGATTTATCCCTCATCAGAAAAGCTTTCAGTAGAGTAAAATCAAAGCAAATTACTGCAGATGCTGGAATGTGAAACAAAAAAAGAAAATGGTGGACAATTTCAGCAGATCTGACAGCATCGTAGAGAGAGAACAGAGCTAACATTTCGAGTCTGGAAGACCCTGTCAAAGTGCAACAGAGAACTGGCTGACTGAAACAATGAATGGTAGATGGAAGGGATTGTAGCCATTCCATTGCTGGGATTCCACAACTGTTGGAGTTGCTGGCGTCGCTGACCTGACCTATTCTAGTTACTACAAAATCCTTCGAGAACACATTCAAATGTCAGTACAGCAAGCTCAAAATGTACAAACTCCTCCATTGGGTCCACACAATGACAACAAAATATCTTGACATATTTTGTTTTTTAAGTAGTTTCTGAAATATGTCTTTAAAAATACAAAATAAATTAAAATCTTACAATGTAACAATCAGTCTCACGTGGTATACTAGAAATGCATGCCTGAGTTTATGGGATTTTCATTCATTGTGAGAGCACCTTCATTCACAAGTGTATGTAATAGAAATTTGCAACTTAATCTGCCAATTATATCTATGCTTTCACAGGAAAAGCTAGCCTGAAATTAGAAATGTCAAAAGTTGTAAATATACAGTACTTTCTAAGGGTTGAGCTTGCACTTCAATGGTAATCACATTCTGTCATGATGCCCTTTAGATTGTAAAGAGTTGGGCTAAATCAGGCTCGCAATGTTGAGAGTCAGTTCCCTCTCCCACCCCATCATCTACACAAACATTCAAAAATTTCCAATGTCGTTTTTGTTTAGTTTGCCAGCTTCTCAAACCACAAATGCATAAGTCTTCTAAGTCGTCAAGTTCCAAGTGCAAAATTCAGTTCATCCAGCTCTGTGACGTCAGTCAGTATATTGCTGTTTTCTGAAATGAAATGAAATGAAAATCGCTTGTCACAAGTAGGCTTCAAATGAAGTTACTGTGAAAAGCCCCTAGTCGCCACATTCCGGTGCCTGTTTGGGGAGGCTGGTACGGGAATTGAACCGTGCTGCTGGTCTGCCTTGGTCTGCTTTAAAAGCCAGCTCTTTAGCCCTGTGCTAAAACATTTGGTGGCCTTTGCCATTATTGTACCCAGTCAGATGTCTGTTTAAAGTCTTGGGCTGGAATTTTCCAGTCTTTTACATTGGCAGGATCTTCCGGTTTTGCTGATATGAATGGAGATTACAATGGCCCTCTGTCCTGTGGCGGTGCAGGGATGCAAAATTCCGGCCTTGGAAATTGTGAAACCAGCATCATCACTGCTCTGATAAAGCCAGGAGACGACTGTGAGCAGTGAATATGATACAACAATTAAGAAAAGGTTATTATCTCACACAGAAGATGTGTGACTCAAGATAGCCATGTGTAAGAAAGTGAGGTGTTTTGCATTTCATGTTTCTGGATGGGAAGGTGCGAGGGGATGAGAGACGTACAGGTGATATAACAATAAAGTACGATGTCATGGAGAGAATGATTTATCTTGGGAAATTGGCACAGCAATCCAGAAGGATCAGTGCGTTAACTCCATCCTTTGGTTTTTAAATACACCAAAGAAAGTATCCCATGGCCAATTAGTGCCCCCCCCCCCCCCCCCCCCCCCCCCCCCCCACCAGTGGGCCAGCCAACTAGGTGAGGGATAAGTGACTAACAAACACAATCAGGGCTCTAGAGCTGGATGTCTGTGGAGAGAGGAGTAGGAATGAACCAAAAGACAGTCATGGTTACATGTTCAAAGGCACCTTGGAACGGATTGGTGGCAGCTACAGCAGATGTATTCATCTGGAGACAGAAGTATGGACCAAATAGACTGTTAAATCCATTGAACTATTGGAGCAACAGCAGGTAAGAGCTTGTTTTTAACTGTTGGTCACTATTGTGCCAGGAGTGGATCTTTGCCAGTGAGGAAAGAACATCTGAACATATTTGTCCAATTCCCCATCTGAATAACATGTTCAGAAGAAAATTACAATTATATAATTTTAGTAAACTGCAGAGGGGATCAACACCAAGTTGTAGAAAAAAAGAAAGTTTTATTACAGTAACTATTATTTACATGGCACGAAAGCTCCCAGCCTGGTCTCTCCTCCACGTTGGTACCCAAACTAGACGACTTTACACAGAAGTTTAGCTATACACATAGAACATAGAACATAGAACAGTACAGGCCCTTCGGCCCTCAATGTTGTCCGAGCCATGATCACCCTACTCAAACCCACGTATCCACCCTATACCCGTAACCCAACAACCCCCCCTTAACCTTACTTTTTGTAGGACACTACAGGCAATTTAGCATGGCCAATCCACCTAACCCGCACATCTTTGGACTGTGGGAGGAAACCGGAGCACCCGGAGGAAACCCACGCACACAGGGGGAGGACGTGCAGACTCCACACAGACAGTGACCCAGCCGGGAATCGAACCTGGGACCCTGGAGCTGTGAAGCATTTATGCTAACCACCATGCTACCCTGCTGCCTTTAGTTCCCCGCCCCCTTTAACGTGGGAGCTTATATTCAGCGAGGCTCACAGGGAGTTTAATCATTGCCACTTCAATAGTCCCGTGTGTGTTATGACAATCCTTTACAGCTGTTTCTCTCTCTACAGAGGCTGCAAAGCCATGATATAGCTGGAAGAATGAGGGAAGGAGCTGTGGAGTTGCCCAACCCCGTATTATCCCAGTTTGATGCTAACTCTCTGTGTCCTCCTCCAGATTGTGAGTGATTGGCAGGTGGGCCTCATGCCTGCTGATGGGAAGAAGAAGCAGTTGATGTAGCTTATATGGATTCCAGCAAAGCTTTTGACAAGATCCCACATGGGAGACTGATAAAGAGGTTAAAGCACATGAAATCCAGGATAGCGTGGCAAGTTGGATCCAAAATTGGCTCAGCGATAGGAAACAGAGAGTGGTGGTAGAAGGCTGTTTGTGTGACTGGAGGCCGGTGTCCAGTGGCGTACCACAAGAATCAGTCTTGCGTCCCGTATTGTTTGTGATATATATAAACAATAGAGAAAAAAATGTGCGATGGTGATAAGTAAGTTTACAGATGTCACGAAGATTGGTCGGGTGGTTGACAGTGAAGAAGTAGGTCTTAGGTTACATAAGGATATAGACTGATTAGTCAGATGGAATTTAACCCTGAAAAGTGTGAGGTGATGCACTTTGGAAAGAGTAACATGACATGGGAGTATTCAATGAATGATGGCAGGACACTAGGAAGCTCAGAGGAACAAAGTGATCTTGGAGTGTTTGACCACAGATCCCTGGTGGTAGCAGGACAGGTTAATAGGATTGTTAAGAAGGCATACGGGACACTTGCCTTTATCTGTCATGCATAGATTATAAGAGCAGGGAGGTAATGTTGGAGCTGTACAGGACTTTGGTTAGGTCACAGTTGGAGTACTGTGTTCGGTTCTGGTCACTACAGTATAGGAAGGATGAGGTTGCTCTCAAGAAGGTGCAGAGGAGATTCACCAGGATGTTGCCTGGGATGGAGCATTTTAGCTATGAAGAGAGGCTGGATAAGCTCGGGTTGTTTTTTTTGGACCAGTGAAGGCTGAGGGAGGACCTGATTGAGGTGTATTTGGATTATGACGGCATGGACAGGGCGGAAAGAAAGCAGCTGTTCTCGTTAGTTGAAGGGTCAATAACACGTGGCATAATTTTAAGATGAAAGGCAGAGATTTAGAGGGAATTTGAGGGAAACATTTTTCACCCAGAGGGTGGTGGGACTCAGAAATGCACTGCCTGGGAGGGTAATTGAGGCAGGCAACCTCACAATCTTTAATAAATACTTGGATGAGCACTTGAAATGTCATAACATTCAAGACTGTGGGCCAAGTCTGGGAATTGGGGTCAGTGTAGTTTTTTTTTGTTGTACAAGCTTGATGGGCCAAAGGGCCTTATATATTGTATGATTCTATGAGACCTCCTAGCCCCTCCAAAGCAACCTGGGTGGAGGTCACAAAGGTAGTCAGCAACTGTGGGGTCATCCAAAAGAAACGGCTGCAGTGCTATAAGAGGTTCAATAACCTCTTTTGATTTGCCAGTGTGAGTGTGTCACCAATTCGCAGTCGGGCTTATGTAGAAGGATGTGAAGGTGTCAGGTGTTGGCTTGCCTAATGTCTTGGGCAAGTGCACAAGGTAGCATGAAGGAGAATTGCCACTTGCCATGGAAAAAGGGGATTCTGCGGGTGTGTGAGGCTGGGGCATGCCTCACACACCCGCAATAAATGCAAGCTGAGCCAGCGCTGCCCACATTCCATGTAAGAATATTTTTGAAAAACTGTTTCTTAGCAAGGATCTTTGAAAACTGTTAGCCTTCAACAAAAGGCAAGTTGGGAACGCAGTTGACAGCAAGAGTTTTCCACAGCAGATTCATTAACATATTCCATTTTATTTTCAGGAGAAAAAGGCATGTAATGCCTGAGAGAGGGCCAGAATGAGAGGTGGTCAAGCCAACTTGGCAATCTTCACTCCTCTGGAGAAGAAAATGATAGAGCATAGACAGCAAATCAATGGTGTCGCACCATTGGGCGAAGTGAGTTTGGAGGAATTCCCGGTGTGGTAAGATTGTAAAGAGCACATGGCACCCTCCTGTAAAGACCTCTTCAAAGCACTGATACAGTCATTCTCAGAAGCATCGACATTGCAATGTTATGATCCTTGGGAGACAACTAACCTGGAAATAGGTGCCTCACAGAAGGGTCAGGGATCATGCATATTACAAAAAGGCAAACCAATTGCATTGATTTCAAAATCTCTGTAACGCAATCCAACAACTCTGGCATCAAGCAGGAAACAAGCTTTAGTGTTTAGAATCATGCATTTTTATATCTATTTACTTTACAAAAGATTTGTAGTGGAGACCAACCACAAGTCTCAGGAGATGATTTGGTGAAAGCTATTGACGTATGCACTGCCAAAATTACAACATCACTTCATACAAATTCAAGGTTACGACTGTGAGATTCTGTACAAGTCAGGTAATTTGATGATCACACTGGATGCACTCAGCAAATTGTCTAACCCAGTACAAATAGCAGATATATACTTAGATCTACAAGTTGACTTCATTGACATCAAACATGATGATGTTCTCCAAATTGTTCTGGTACAATTTGTGCAGTGCAAATGTCAGCAGTTCGAAGAAGAAAAAGTGAAAGATTACACACCATGGAAACTGTGGAAAACTATCATCGAAGGGCAGGCCTTATTCAATTCAGCATGTCCACATACACATGTGACAATTTTAGCCGGATCAAGAGGAGCTAGATAGTAATTTCCCAGGGAGTCATTTTTAAAGGCAGGCATGTCATTATACTGGTATCATTGCGACCTGATATTCTTCAACAAATTCATCGCTCACACATGATCATTCAGAAAACTTGCAAGAGAGACAGTCTACAGAATTGTTATGTCTACAATTGGGTCAACAAAATCACATCCAGGATCTCAAGGAAGAAGATACATGGCAACCAGCCGAGGTGACAAGGATTTGTTCAGAACCAAGGTTCTATGAGGATATTATGCACACAAGGCAGAAAGGTGAGGGGTAACCAAGGACAAATCAGATCCAAACCAGCTGCTCAACCACTGTACAGTCCATTTGCATCTCGGAAAAGGTCCTAGCATGGTAGCGCAGTGGTTAGCACAGTTGCTTCACAGCTCCAGGATCACAGGTTCGATTCCCAGCATGGGTCACTGTCTGTGCGGAGTCTGCACATTCTCCTCGTGTCTGTGTGGGTTTCTCATTTGCCTGTCTTAATAAATGAACCCAGAACGTGTTTACCAAATCCCTTATGAATGACTAATGCCTTCTTTTTGAATAAATAAACCCAAGCTATGTCATCTTAATAACACGACTGCAGGCAGGTTGCCAATTTTGATGCCTGTCCGGCTTCTGTGTTATCAGAAACCAATGTGATGATATTGGGTTAGCGATCTGAAATCACACTGTATTTCATGTAATCATGAGTGGGGGCACCTTACCAATTTCTGTACATTCATTACCATGTCCTTGTGAAAAGAAGACAATACGAGCTGATGAATTCGAAATTGGCTGAGAGATTCAAAAAATTTTGGTATGTAGAATGGCGAAAACTAGACAAGGAGAAAGAAAAATATCAATGAAAGTGGAATTAGTTCAGTAGGGCAACAGCGGGCCAAAACTATTTGGTTATTGACCCAATCCTGTTTTGTGTATCCAGATAGAAGTGCCTGTTTGGCGTGCGAAAAGCTACGTGGTTGGAGAAACTGAGATGGAGGATTGATGCACCATCAATTGCACGCGAGGCGAGTGATTTACCAATGTCAGGCTTTAATTAACTAGAACACAGCCTGGCGACCGTCTACAGTGGAAAGGAACGATCGTCAGGCTTCTGAGCATTTATACCTCGTTGATAGAGGCGTGGTTAACTCAGCCTCTCGGCCAATCGGTCGAGAGGCACATGACCGACCAGGGCCAATGGTAAGCCGACGTTCTGGCCCAATGGCAGACGAGTATGCAGATCATATCATCACAAGGATGAGATAAAATTGGGCACATTCTGGAAAGTAATGGATTGATATTTGATATCTACAGTGGGAGAAGTGAAGAGTTGTTACAGAGTTGTCCTTTAGCCTCATCAACATACAGGCCCATTCAGCATAAAACAACGGCAGATTTGATGACAATTTCAGATAGACTGGAGTGAGTAATAGAAGTGGAAAAATTGAGACATTTGATATAATGCAGTAATCTCAATGAAAAGATTTAGACAAGACAAGAGGGAAGGCCAAAGCAGAACTGCTCACTCTCATTGTTTATAGAAACTTTGCTTAGCACTCACTGCGTGTGTTGAAAAAAATAGTTATATTTTCGTACCCAGAAAATTTTCGTCCACATTCTGCATTACCTATGGAAAACATTCTCTTTCAACAGAACTACTTTCTGAACTAGGATCTGAGTGCTCCACAAGCCACTTTACGTAGCATTCATGCCGGAAGACGCACAGCAGGAGGCTAAGGAAAGTAAGAATACATTGCATCAAAGGAGAGCCAAGCTATCTCAGCTCTACTTATCCAGCAGGATCTGACTGGGGCATTTTCTAAATCCTTTCCTGAGGGTTTGTCTCACAAGGCTACCCTTCAGTCAAGAAGCTTGAGGGTTTTTAGAGGGGCAGCATGGTAGCACAGTGATTAGCACTGTGGCTTCACAGCACCAGGAGCCCAGGTTCGATTCCCTGCTGGGTCATTGTCTGTGCGGAGAATGCATGTTCTCCCCGGGTCTGCGTGGGTTTCCTCCTGGTGCTCCGGTTTCCTCCCACAGTCCAAAGATGTGCAGGTTAGGTGGATTGGACATGCTAAATTGCCTTAGTGTCCAAAAAAGGTTAGGAGGGGTTATTGGGTTGCGGGGGTAGGGTGGAAGTGAGGGCTTAAAGTGGGTCGGTGCAGACTCGATGGGCCGAATGGTCTTCTTCTGCACTGTCTGTTCTGTGCTGCAAAAGCTAGATTAGCAACCATATTCTACAGCATGTGACACAGCAGGTGATTCCAGCTTACAATGTTTATCCCACAGTATCATAATAATAGTCTTTATTAGTGTCACAAGTAGGCTTACATTAACACTGCAATGAAGTTACTGTGAAAATCCCCTAGTCGCCACACTGCGGGGCCTGATCCGATACACTGAGGGAGAATTCAGAGTATCCAATTCACATAACAAGCACGTCTTTCAGGACTTGTGGGAGGAAACCAGAGCACCCGTAAGAAACCCATGCAGACATAGGAGAACATGCAGACTCCGCACAAACAGTGACCCAATTTGGGAATCGAATCCGGGTCCCTGGTGCTGTGAAGCAAGGGAGCTGTAGTGATCCTTACATGGGTATGTAGGGGCTGATGGGTAATGGAAAGACCACCAGGGGCAGCAATGACATGTATAAATGTGGGACGCAGACAGCCCTCCCCCTCTCTTTGCTGATGTGACTGTGAGGAGAACAGGAACAGAAATTTAGCTTAGGGCTGCTAGTGTGGTCAGGCCTAGTTGCAGAGCATAGAAAAGTTGTAACCTTTTTACTAGTGCAGTTCTTTAAGTAAGAGCTCATGCAGTTATTTAAGTTGTGTTGCTCAATAAACCTTCTATCAAACTTCTGGATGACTTTGAGCCTTCTTCCAGAGCGTCTACTGTAACTGAGTTGAGCAGCAAAGATTACCATCTCTGCAGGTAACGAAACATGGTACAGGAGTGGCTTTAATTGAACAGCACTAGATAGATTAGCTTAGAAACCAGAAAGAACCAAAGCAACCAGAAAAAGCAACAGGCCGGCCGCTCATCTGTGGAAGACTTTGCAGCATTTTGATTCCAAACAACTGACTGAAGCGATGGATCACATGCCACTTCCAGAGTTGCTGAAAACTACCAGTAATTTAAATAGTGACTGGAAAATGTATAAACTGTAGCTTCAGATATACATGGCAGCTACGCACCTAAATGCAGCCACCGACGAGCGAAAGGTTGGAATATTACACTCAACTGCAGGCCAGCAAGCTGTAGACATTTATAACTCGTTTACGTCTGGTGATACTGAAGATAAAACTAAATATCAAGTGTTAATAGCAAAATTTGATGAGCACTGTAAATCACAGTCAAATGAAATCATGGAACGATTTAACCTGCATAACAGATTCCAAAAAAATGGGGGGACTATCTCTAATTTTGTCACAGATCTCCGCTTGCTAGCACAGGGTTGGAACTATGCTGATGTAACAGACTCCATCATCAGGGAGCAATTAATCTATGGTCTTTCATACGAAAATTTAAGGGAATCATTAATGCAGCAAAATGATTTAACTTTAAAAACCACAATAGCAAAATGCTTACAGCAAGAGCAGAAAAAACAGCAGTACCTGGAGCTTCTTAAAAAAAACATGGAGAAAGTACTCCACGAGGAAGAAGATGTAAGAATGGTGGCCTCTCCTCATAGGCCTTCTTTTCCGCCGACTGGTGCCCATAACGGCATGTCTGCGCATGCGCGCAGTCAGCACAGACGCGATCCCGGAAGGACCCAGTATGCGCATGTGCAGCAGCATGCGCAAGAAGCTGCGCATGCGCAGTATGCAAAATACTGGCCCCAGCCCGATGAGCGAGTTGAGCATGCGCGATCACTGCCGGCGCGTGACTCATGGACGTCATGACGTGCTACCGCTGTGGCACCGCCCATTTAAAAGGGAAATGTCCTACACAAGGGAAAAGGTGTCTAAAATGCTTAAGATTAATCATTTTGCCTCCCAGTGTCAGTCCACAGCCAAATATTACTCTCCAATGCAAAGGCAAGGAAACTTCAAGGTTCGCACAGTAGATGCAATGAACACTCAGACACCCGAAGAAAAGTTTTCTGTCCACAAAGATTTCCACTCCTGGGAGAACACTTACGGCGTTGGAATCATAAACACCACAGAGGAACGGCATGAGCTGACCACACAGCCTCGATATGTGCATATTGTTGAATCCACAAGCGAATGGTGTGCCACGGTGCAAGTGAACAACTCCCCAATTACGTTCAAACTTGACACGGGAGCATCCGCAAACTTGATGACAAGTAAAGATCTCGCATCCATCCCAGGGACACACGAGATGATACCTGCTGCATGCAAGTTAACAGACTACAATGGGAACCAGATCACCTCGAGGGGATAAAGCCACCTACAAGTAGTTCATTAGAAAGTCACAAAAGGACTACGTTTTGATATTGTGGACGACAAAAGAACGTCACTGTTAGGTGCTCAAGCCTGCAAGGATTTGCGGCTGATACAAAGGATTTTCATGAACACGGTCATCACGACTGGCCGATGACATACAGCGGCTTCTTAGTGAATATCCCAATGTCTTTTCTGGCACGGGTATGTTACCCTACAAGTACAAAATCCTACTCAAAGACGATGCAACACCGGTCAGTCACGCACCAAGGAGGGTACCAGCTCCGTTGCGGGACGAGCTAAAAGCAGAACTCCAACACCTCCAATCTCAAGGCATCATCTCACAAGTCACACAGCCGACTGACTGGGTCAGCTTGTTGGTGTGTGTCAAGAAGCCATCGGGTGAACTTAGAATCTGTTTAGATCCCAAGGATTTGAACAAAAACATTCGCAGGGAACATTACCCTATTCCCAAGCGAGAGGAGATAACGATAATGGCGAAAGCTCGTATATTCACCAAACCTGATGCCTCACAAGGCTTCTGGCAAATGCAGCTCGGTGATTCCAGCCGACTGCTGTGTACCTTCAACATGCCGTTTGGACGTTATTGTTATAATCGAGTGCCTTTCAGGATTATATCTGCATCCGAAATATTTCACAGAATTATGGAGCAGATGACGGAGGGAATTGAAGGCGTCGTGTATATGTTGATGACATCATAATATGGTCAACAACAGAGGAAGACCACATTGCTCGGTTGAAACAAGTCTTCCAAAGAATCCACCAATTTTGGCTGAAACTCAACCATGCCAAGTGCATCTTTGCAAGTTCATCTCTGACCTTCCTGGGTGACACGATATCAGAGCACGGGGTGAAGCCGGACACTGAGAAGCTCGCAGAAATCCAGAGCATGCAGCGGCCACGTGACAAGAAAGGGGTGCTCAGGTTCCTGGGATTCATCAACTTCCTAGGCAAGTTCATATTGAACCTAGCAGCACGGACAACGGCATTACGGCAAGTGATAAGGAAGGACACGGATTTAATTGGACCCCACGTCACCAAGGTGAATGGGAGGATTTGAAGCACCAATTGATGGCAGCTCCAAAGCTGGCATTCTTTGACTCAGCAAAACCCACAAAGATCGGCAGCATGGTAGCATTGTGGTTAGCACAATTGCTTCACAGCTCCAGGGTCCCAGATTCGATTCCCGGCTTGGGTCACTGTGCGGAGTCTGCACATTCTCCCCATGTGTGCGTGGGTTTCCTCCGGGTGCTCCGTTTCCTCACACAGTCCAAAGATGTGAAGGTTAGGTGGATTGGCCATGCTAAATTGCCCTTTGTGTCCAAAATTGCCCTTAGTGTTGGGTGCAGTTGCTGGGTTATGGGGATAGGGGGGAGGTGCGGACCTTGGGTAGGGTGCTCTTTCTAGGAGCCAGTGCAGACTCGATGGGTCGAATTGCCTCCTTCTGCACTGTAAATTCTGTAAATTCTATGATCTCCACCAATGCCAGTCAACATGGAATTGGTGCGGTGCTACTTCAACAGAATGACTAATTGGACTGGGTCCCAGTGGCTTACGCTTCTCGAGCGATGACCACCACCGAGTGCAGGTGTGCACAGATCGAGAAGGAGTGCCAAGGATTGATTACGGATGTGACAAAATTCCACCACTATGTGTATGGACTTCCCACATTTCTCGTGGAGACTGATCATAGACCACATCATCAACAAAGGTCTCAATGACATGACGCCACGCCTACAACGCATGATGATAAAGTTGCGGAGGTACGACTTCACACTGGTCTACACACCTGGGAAGGATCTAATAATAGCTGACATCTTATCCCGAGCCATTGACCCTGACAATCCACCTCCGGCTTCCATTAATGATGTGGAAGCTCATGCACAATGGTGCAGGGAGACACTCCTGGCAACGGACGAGAGGCTGCAGCAAATTCGTCAGGCGACACGGGAAGATGCGACCCTGCTTGAAGTCATGCACGACCTTCAGCATGGCTGACCAAGAGGGCGGTGCCCACAGTTCCAAAACGTCCAAACTGAACTGTCCGTGGTGGATGGCATCATACCGCGGAATGACAGAATTCCGCAGGATTCACGAGGGGCACCTTGGTGCCGAAAAGTGCAAAAGGAGAGCACGGCAATCCGTGTATTGGCCTGGGATAAACAAAGACATAACAAACATGGTGCTCACATGTGGCACGTGTCAAAAACATTGACCGGCACAATGCAAGGAGCAACTAAAGCAGCATGAGATGGCTATGCTACCCTGGGACAAAGTTGGTATTGACTTGTTTCATTCCATGGGTCGACAATATGTCCTTCTCATCAATTATTACTCCAACTCTGCGGAAGTAATGAAACTCACATCAGCATCGGTTATCAAAGCCTTCTCGAGGCATGGCATCCCACAGACGGTCATGTCTGACAATGGTCCTTGCTTTGCCAGCTGAGAGTGGTTGGAATTCGCAAAACAGTACAACTTCAAGCATGTGACGTTGAGTCCACACTTTCCTCAATTGTGTGGCAGGGTGGAGAAAGGTGTCCACATTATTAAGCAACTGATCAGCAAGGCCGCTGACTCGAAGTCCGACATACACTTGGCCCAATTGTCATACCGCTCGTTGCCTTTGAGCTCTGGGTTGTCACCGGCTCAAATGCTCTTCAATCGAGAGGTGCAGACAACGCTACTGGCGTTACACTTCGCCAATCCAGATCACTCGCCAGTCCTGGACAAGATGCGTCACTAACGTCAGGGACAAAAGCAGCACTATGACCGGCAGGCAAAAGTGCTGCATCCGTTAGCGATCAACGACAGGGCCAGGTTGCGACACCCGGCTGGGGATTGGTCGAACATGGCAATAGTCCTCTGCCAAGTGTCCACACGATCTTACGTTGTGAAGTCTGATGATGGAATATTGTTTCAATGCAATCGGCGAGACATGCTGAAGGTTCCACCTCATCAACCTGTATTTCCGATGTTAGATCTGCAGGACTCTATCATGTGACATCCTGGGACTCCAGCAGTGGGTGTCCGAATGAACATATAAAACCTCTGGGTCTCCATGCCCACTCAGGAGGTCTACCTGAATCAGATGTGCACCAAACCGTCTGAAGTTGTGAACATGGATTGATACAATCATTGCTCTGTTCTGTATTTGTGCATAAAACTAACTGTGTTTGATTTTTGTTTTTAGTTGCAGCTCTGCAACTATGAAAACAAAAGTGAAAAAGGGGATGTAGTGATCCTTACATGGGTATGTACAGAAGGGGCTGATGGGTAATGGAAAGACCACCAGGGGGCAGCAATGCCGTGTATAAAAGTGGGACGCAGACAGCCCTCTCCCTCTCTTTGCTGATGTGACTGTGAGGAGAACAGAAACAGAGATTTAGCTCAGGGCTGCTAGTGTGGTCAGGCCTAGTTGCAGAGCATAGAAAAGTTGTAACCTTTTTACTAGTGCAGTTCTTTAAGTAAGAGCTCACGCAGTTATTTAAGTTATGTTGCTCAATAAACCTTCTATCAAACTTCTGGATGACTTTGAGCCTTTTCCAGAGCGTCTACTGTAACTGAGTTGAGCAGCAAAGATTACCATCTCTGCAGGTAACAAAACAGGAGCCATAGGGCCTTTTATCTGACCAGCCGATCGGCTGCGCTTGCAAGTCACCAATACCTTCTCGATGATCACTGGCTAGCAAATTCTTTATCTTTATCTGAAAACTGACGCAGAGATCGTGTAATAAACAAGAGAATTGCAAAAGCCATTACACTAACTGCCAGATCCTATCTTTGATGTGCGTAATGTACCTTTTCCAATTTCCAGTGTGGTTGAATACCTGTGTCATCATGTGCCATGCGAATCTTGTAGATCTTGCCAACATCTTTCACATTGATCTAAAAAAGATTACTTGACAAGTTTTAGCTGATAAAGGGCATGGCACTGCAGGAATTCCTTATCTAACATGTTTATCATTAGAAGGTTTTAAATGCATTTTGAGCATCACTTCAAGGGAATTAGTAACTACTTTAAGCAACTACAAGTAATGAGATATTTGGGCAAGAAACTGAAAAGAGTTATCCAGGTTACCTGAAATTCATCAGTTTGATTGGAGAGAAAGGGATTTGTATTGTTGCTTTTCTGAAGCCTCATTGGTCCTGCCAGACCTTTGGAACCATAAACCCAGATGGAAACATTGGCATCTGTGCCTGTATCTCCTGTCCATGTCACCACTTTCCATTTTTCAGAACTATAATTCAATTTTGGGACTCCTATCAGAAGGAACATTAAAAATAAACTACAAATTAAAACACAATTACATAATACAAATAATATGAATAAAAGCAATATCCCAATCAGTTACAGCAGTATGGTCACCAGGCTTGATTATTGGGGCAATTACCCAATCATCTTCATTCTGCGGAATAAAGTGTCGCTATCTGCAGCTGAAAAAGTGACCCTAAAAATCATTGGGTGGGCTCATTAACGGGGGTGGGGGGGTCCCTGTTACAGTGATTTTTCTTTTTTGGGTGAGGAAGGGATGTGGGGGGGGGGGGGGGGGGGGGGGGGATGGATTGTGGGTCGATCCAGCCTCAATAGACAATCATGCTATCCAGTTTCTGGCACTTATATTATGCCTGGAGTGTACCACAAAAATTGGATTATTCGTCTCATAATTTTCAATGACATTACTTTCTTTTGATTAATTAACATGATTGTGAGGCACTAAGACATTCTAAGAGATGGATCCAAATGTGGTTGATTCATAACTGCTCTTTTTAATGTCTCAGCCAAATTTAAGGACAATTAATGGGCAGCACGGTAGCATAGTGGTTAGCACAATTGCTTCCCAGCTCCAAGGTCCCGGGTTCAATTCCCGGTTTGGGTCACTGTCTGTGCGTACTCTGGGTGTTCTCCCGTATCTGTGTGGGTTTCCTCCGGGTGCTCCGGTTTCCTCCCACAGTCCAAAGATGTGCAGGTTAGGTAGATTGGCCATGATAAATTGCCCTCAGTGTCCAAAAAAGGTTAGGTGGGGTTACTGGGTTACGGCGATAGGTGGAGTTGTGGGCTTAAGTAGGGTGCTCTTTCTAAGAGCCGGTGCAGACTCGATGGGCCGAATAGCCTCCTTCTGCACTGTAACTTCTATGATAACGTTGGAGAACAAGCCTTACCCACATCCCATCGAAGAACTTTTAAAATTTACCTCAGTTTTTATAGTACTACATCATAACACAAATATTTCATGCTAGGGACCTGCCTCATGGCACTTGGCCTGAATGGTACTGATTAAAATGATGGACACAATTCAAGGTAGGTTATATGAAGAATATAGCATTGTTTTAATATCACATTTGCTGGGTTGTTGGGCTTTTGGTTCCCTTTTTTGTACAAGGCTTGTTTTTGGCCAAGTGGCACCTCCTTAACGGGACATTCATTAATATTGCACACATTTTAACACAGGTTTTCTGAATATCATGGGACAGATTCTGTCCGGGATTTTCCATTACGAGTGTGCCCCCCCCCCCATAGCTGCTAGAATTTGACACCCAGCCAAATCTCCCATTCACTGCAGCGGGATCGGAGAATCTTGCTGCTGTGAACGGACGGAGAATCCGTATTTTCTCATTTTTAATCTTCAAGCCTACTCAGAATTTCAGTGTTGTTGAGGTTAGAGGAAATCTGGAACCCCCCCCCCAGATCAAAACTGAGATCAATGGATTTAGTTCGGCAAGGCCAATGAGAGTTCTGGAAGCAAAGGAGGTAGATGAAGTAATGATATATCCAGCCATAATCAAATTGAATGCTAGAGCAGGCTTGAGCAGCTGAATATCCCATCATGTGCATTTGTTCCTGTAATCATAAAGTCCTTAAATCTCCATGTTGCTTTCATCATAATTCTTGAGTCATGGGCGGAATTCTCCACTCCCGGGAAAAATCGGGAGAGCCATCGTGAACTCGGCCGAGTTTCACGACGGCCTCGGAGGCCGCTCTTCGCCGCCTATTCTTCCCTCCCGGCGGGGCTAGGAGCAGCGCTCCGTAAATCTCGGCTGCGGGGGCGTTGCGCCGAGAATGACATGGCCGGCGCGCCTAATGACGTCAGCCGCGCATGCACAGGTTGGCCAGTTCCAACCCGCGCATGCGTGGCTGACGTCATGACGCTGATGGCACGAACCCACGCATGCGCGGTGGCCGTCTTTCCCCTCAGCCGCCCCGCAAGACGCTTGATCTTGCGGGGCGGCGGAGGGGAAATAGTGCGTCCGATTTGGATGCCGGCCCGACGATCGGTGGGCACCGATCGTGGGCCTGTCCCCTCCTGACCACAGTCGTGGTGCTCTTTCCTTCCTAGGCCACCTACAAGCCCCAAACGGGCTTCTCATTCCCGTTTCACGACGGCAGCAACCAGGTGTGTTTGCCGCCGTCGTGAAACGGCCGCGAACGGCAGGCCGCTCGGCCCATCCGGGTCGGAGAATCGCCGTTCGCCGTGAAAAACACTCTTTCCCCTTGGTTGCCACTACCACCTGGTTTCCCTGGGTTTCTGTGGCTATGACTCATCTTTCATTCTCACTCCACAGAATAAATATTTCCCACTTTCTCTGTCTGTTAGCTTTGACAAAGAGTCATCGGACTCGAAAAGTTAGCTCCTATCACTCCCTACAGATACTGCCAGACTTGTTGAGATTTTCCAGCATTTTCTCTTTCGAATAAAATAACCAACCCAGTCTACTGGCCACAGACTCAGAAAGCAAAGGTTTATATCAGGACAAACTGCAATGATTTTCAGAAGGGTCACAAGCAGAATTCAAGGGAGATGTCAAAGGATAAATCCCTTCAACTAACCCAGACCAAGGGTCTGAGCACTCTTGATGCTGAATTGTGCTTCCAGGATGAGGTTGTATAATTTTGTTAACTGGAAGAACTGTTGCGTTTGAATGCAAATAGATTTATATGGATTGTTTACATACTTTCTAGGGTCTTGGTTGATTTTTAATCTGTTTGGGCGAACGTAAGAAAAAGCCTTCTGAACCTGTCATGCTACAACAAAAGGAGGGCACTGGTGCCACTTTAAATGCTTGGAAGGTCAGAGATAGCAACAGGAGCCCAAAATTCCATGAACCCCACAGGTCAGGATAACTGATCAGTCTTGCCTGCTTGTCATCACTGCCATTGACCCCTGATAGGTATTCAGAGACATGGGATGGGTAATTAATTTGTTTAAATTTTTTAGGCAGGTACCCAAGCTATTGGGGAGAAAGTGGGAGATTTGGTAAAGGGTGCTATCTACAGAAACATCTCTCTCACTTTCCCTTCATATTCCCTGGTAAGGAATCACTTTGTACTTTGGGGGTCCAGGACACAACCTTAGCCGGAATCCCAGATAAACTGCAGTCTCACAGATGGCAGACTCGTACATGTATTCTCACTTTCTGTGAAGGTCATTAATTCTTCTGCCAAGAAAGGGGCACAAAGATATTGAGCAAAAGTGTCTACTCACTCAGCCATACCCTTCATGCTACAGTCCTTATTTGGGACAGGCAGTCTCTGTCCCTTGGTTATGTATTCTTTTATTTCAACTTTTTGATGTCTACCACCAGAAATATCTCTTTTGTTTGGCTATATCAAATGTGAATAATTATATTTTATATTGAATAAAACTGACTTCAACACACATACTTTCTTGTGGTAAAAGAAAACAGCTAACAGCTGCTGGTAACTGCATTGTGATCGAGACGATGACTAACCCCCATTTAGACAGAGGATTAAATTGTTAGAGACCTGGGGCGGGATTATCCCCTGCCCAGCGGGGCGGGGGGTCCCGGGGTAGCGGAGTGGCGCCAACCACTCCGGCGTCGGGCCTCCCCAAAGGTGCGGAATTCTCCGCACCTTTAGGGGCCAAGCCCTCACATCGAGGGGCTAGGCCCGCGCCGGAGTGGTTGGCACCACGCCGACTGGCGCCAAAACCAGCACAACAGGCTTTGATGCCCGCCGCCGGAGCTGGCCGAAAGGCCTTCGCCGGTTTGCGCATGCACCGGTGCGTCAGCTGCCGCTGACGTCACCACCGGCACATGCGCGCTGGGGGATTCTCTTCCGCCTCCGCCATGGTGGAGGCCGTGGCGGCGGCGGAAGAAAAAGAGTGCCACCATGGCACTGGCCCGCCCACCGATCGGTGGGCACCGATTGCGGGCCTCGCTACCGTGGGGGCATCCCCCGGGGTCCGATCACCCTGCGCTCCCCCAGGACCCTGGGGGCCTGCTCGTGCCATCGATCCTGCCGCCACCAGAGGTGGTTCAAACCACGGCGGCGGGAGAGGCCTCTCAGCGGCGGGACTTCGGCCCATCGCAGGCCGGAGAATCGCCACAGGGGGCTCGCCGATCGGGACGGAGGGCATGCCGATCGGGGGTGTGTGATTCCCACCCCCGCCAATTCCCGGGGGGCGGAGAATTCCGGCCACGGTGGGGGTGGGACTTTCGCCGGTCTCGGGCAATTCTCCGACCCTGCGGGGGGGTCGGAGAATTTCGCCCCTGATGGGAGAACCTGTTCGCAGCCTTTCAAACTAGCAATTCCCTTCACAGGTCTAGCTGCTGCCTGCATCCTTTTAAATAGTAGTACCTTCCACAGGTCTGGTTGGGAGCCTATTAAATCATCTGGTAGAGAGAAAGCTGAGAAAGAGAGCCTTGAAGCTACTTCAGGCATGAATCTTTCACAGAAGTGACAAAATGGGGGTTGCTTCTCCTGTTCCAGAAGTTTCTGAAAAGCTCTACAAATCCGAAACAAGAATCAGTCCCACACACGGATTTCAAATGAGCTGATTGGCTGCTTTCATCAGAATTATATCATGGGCTATGCCACAGAGCATGTAAATCTAAGGGATCTGCAGGATCAGTCCACATAGCACCTTGCAGTGGGGGTGGGTGCACTTCAGTTCAGAACCAAAAGTCTGTGATTTTAAAACCAGCCAGCAGGACAGGCATTAAACGAGAATCACGAAACAGACCAGGATTTAACCAATTCCTTACACTTACCCTAAGATCTTGGTAAATAGTTCTTAATGAAAGGTTTGAAGTTAAACTATCTCAAACCTCACCAAGGTTTGGTTTGACTAGAAACCATGGTATTAGTAAAACCTCACTAACCCTCGGCAATGACATCAAAAGACATCAAAACATTTACCCCCTCCACCAAGGCGCCCTGTGCAAAGTTCAGAAACCTTGGGGGCCATTGTCTCCCACTTGTGTCAATGCTCACCGTTTCTGAGGACAGATGAACTTTCTGTGGTACTGCCACCATCTGTAGCAGCCATCATGCCCCCTTTATGAAATGCAGTTTATTTTTAACATTGCTGAAAAGAGGGATGTGTTGCTGAAGCTTTTCATCTTGTACTCATCAGGCCAAAAGCAAGAATGCCAACTTTCAAATGAGCATATCAATTTAGACCACAGGAGAAAGAGGTTGGCAAGTCAATTCTGATTGGCTTAGATTTTCCCATGTTTGCTTCTTCAAACATAAGGAATATGTTTTAGCTCTGTATCTTTTTGAATTACTTAGTTGTTCAGGAAGCCTATAGTTTCCATTTTTGTCAGTGGAACTGCTGATTTTTCATTGTCTACTGTTGGTCCTTAAAACTTATAAACCTATCATACTTGATTGGATGGGACTTCTGGAGGCAGCCTAAAATTGACTGCTGCATCCAAAGTCTCCCTTGCTGTCCCGCCCGTGGGAATTTCTGGGTTCCCAGCCTGTGTTTCATCCTGCAATGATATATGTTCTATCCAACTCTTACCCTTCCTCCTCCAAGTCACTGTGTTATGATCTGGCAGGTGGTAAGTGCCAAACAAACTAAATCCCAAAGGGCAACTTGGCAAGCTATCACAACTCTTTTCTTTTTGTACTTTTACCACAAGAAAATATGTGTGCTGAAGTCAGAAGCTGCAAATTCAAGTAACAATTTTGGAGATATTAAATATTATATTAAACATTTATTGTCAAATACATTTATTAACAAAATAAAACTTAAACGCATAAAATTCCATTTACACAGTAAAAATTAGAGTTTCAGAGCATTCACTTCCAAAACATTTCCTATTTGGTTAGACTGACAAATAAACTCCCCTCGAGGCAAAACGTCCTCAGGGGTGTTTTGTCTATAAAATCCAGCAGAAATACCACCAAGGCAAATCTACTGTCACTTTAGTGAAACATACCACATGATGGGCGGGATTCTCCGGTCCCCCAGCTGCGTGTTTCTTGGCCACGCGCCATTCTCTGGCAGCTGGATTTTATCTTCCTACTGATTGTCAATGAGATTTCCTGTCGGAACCATGTCATGCCTTCGTAAAATCCACTGGCGGGACTACGTTACAATGGGAAAGTTGAATTGCAATGAGCAGAGAAATCCTGCCGATATCTCACTCTTCACTTCCACTCTGCTGTGGAACTTCAAACTTCAGACACCAGGGGCGGGATTCTCTGACCCCTCTGCCAGGTCGGAAAATTGCCGGGGGATGGCGTGAATCCTGCCCCCGTCGGCTGCCAAATTCTCTGGCGCCGGGGATTTGGCGGGGGCAGGAATCGCGCCGGCCGGGGGCCGTTGGCAGCGGGCCCCCCGGCAATTCTCCGGCCCGTGATGGGCCGAGTGGCCACCTGTTTGTGGCAGGTCCCGCCAGCATATGTTACGACAGGTATTTACCAGTGGGACCTGGCTCCGCGGGCGACCTCCAGGGTCCTTGGGCGCAGGGGGATCTTGCCCCGGCCTGGCCCGCGATCAAAGCCCACCGATTCGCGGGCGGGCCTGTGCCGTGGGGGCACTCTATTCCTCCGCACTGGCCGGTGTAACAGTCCGCGATGGCCGGCGTGGAGATGAACCCCCGCCTGCGCATGCGCTGGGATGAATCCAACACATGCTGGCGCTCCCGCACATGCGCCAACTCGTGCCATTCGGCGGAGGCCCTTAGGCGCACCTTCCGGGCGGCCCGAAGCCGGTGTGGTTCACGCCACTCCTCGGCGCCGGGACCGCCCGTCCCACTGGGTAGGAGGGAATCCCGCCCCAGATTGCATTGCAGCCCCAATCTTTTTCAGGCTTAACCAGGTAGCTGATTTTAAAATGCATTCTGGAAAACAGACTCTTTTTGGTTGGCTATAAACTGCCTCATTTTACTTATTTACAGATCCTTCCCACTAGAAGGTCTTCCATGGCTATTTCCCTAAGTTATCAGCATCTTTTCTGAAGTATATTTCTCCCTCTTTCATCTTGACTCAATTGGCCTTATTCCTCTTTGAAATTTACCTTTCCCAGAAAATAAAAATCTTTTATGGTTTCTTTATTGTCACCACTTTCAGGTCAAATAAAATTTAATAATCTTGCCCTATTAATTTATGAACTTATGCAATTTTCACATAGTTTGCACATTCCCCCTGTGTCTGCGTGGGTCTCATCCGCACAACCCAAAGGTGTGTAGGATAGGTGGATAGGCCATGCTAAATTACCACTTATTTGAAATAAAAAAAGAATTGGGTACTCTAAGTTTATTTTAAAAACTTCTTTATCTCCTAATTTTTATTTTGACCCATGGAAAATATGCAGAGAGAAGATTTAAATTGGCCATTTTTACTTCAAATACTTGCCTTTCATACCTGGACCCCTTTGATGTCCTCATCTCTGCAAACACCCAGCACTGAGCTTAATTAAACTATTCACACACGCAACACAGTCACAAACCTGCTTCTCAGAATAACACAATAAACAGCAAAAATATTATTAAAATATCCTCTTTCTTCACAACTGTCATAAAGGACTTCAATCTCCAACAGTGCTCTTGGCTCTCTTGGAGGACATTGCAAACATATGTGATTGCTTCTCTTTTTCCTGGAAGACAAACACATTGGCGGAGTGAGATAGCAACTGCGAACAGCTGCTGGTAATTGCGCTGTGATCTCGACAATGACTGAACTGCAAGAGTTGTAAAACACCTTCAATCAAAAACTGATGTAAGGGAGAAGTTTTCAGGACTTGGACAATTGCATTCTCTTGAATGGAAAGAGGACATTCTCTCTGGAATCTTCTGCATCCTCTTTGCACACTGGGGAAAGACCTGAGAAGGTGGAGTATTTTCAACTTTGATGAAGATTTTCACAGCTGTATCATTTAATGCTGCAATGATTGTGAACAAAGTATTCAATATCTGAGATTTGAATAACACTGGAAGGTGAGAAGAAGAGTGCAGAAGTTCCTATCGGCATTGCAAGGTATGAAGGAAGTATGACTTCCTGACTGCACTGTGGGTATTACTTGCTCTTACTGTGGGTAGTGGCAACATTTCTATGCTTGTTTCCATGTAAAACCGTTCCACTATAGGCAATGGTGTCAGCATAAGAAAGTAGGACTATGAAATCTGCCATGATGTGGAGATGCCGGCGTTGGACTAGGGTGAGCACAGTAAGAAGTCTTACAACACCTGAGGAAGTAGCAGTGCTCCGAAAGCTCGTGTTTGAAACAAACCTGTTGGACTTTAACCTGGTGTTGTAAGACTTCTTACTATGGAATCTGCAACAACAGAAACAATCTTCAGAACTGGCTTTAGATGAAATTCTTGGAAGGACTCTTCAGTTGTAGCAGCTCTGAAGTGAAGGATGATGTAAGCTTAAGCTTGACTTGCTGATCAGATTTATGTGTGGACTGCAGTTTACTTTCACACAAACAAGCTGGCTCTGAATTTCCTCTGGTCGTTCAGTTTAAAATCTAAAAATCAAGCATTCCTTTCTTCATGGATGGCTCACTGTGGTTTCTCATTTGTTGCTTTAGTGGGACAAAGATACAAATTCAGCTCTTCCTGAACTATCTTTTTTGTCTCCTCAAAAACGACTTTGTTAAGTCAATAAATGTGACGATCTCCAGGACCTCACCTTCCAATGGATCATCTGTTCCTGCAACAACTTCCCACTCATGGCCTTTGTCAGGAAGGAGCCAATCTAAGTCCAATAGCTCTTATACCAGACGGTCAACATTTTATCAATGCCTTCCATTTCCCAATTTTCTAGCCACCTAGATCTCCTCCTGTGGTCCAGTGGATGGTGCTTCTACAATAATTAAGGTCTCACTGCACAATGTATGATCTTCAAGTGCTGCTGCTGAGTTGAAGTCTGTCAGTTCTTCAACCAACAGGGGCAGCACAGTGGCACAGTGGACAGTGGTTAGCGCTGCTGCCTCACAATGGGTTGAATTCCGGCCTTGGGCATCTGTGTTTGCACTGTGTAGGTTTCCTCCGGGTCCTCTGGTTTCCCCCCACATTCCAAAGATGCGCAGGTTAGGTGGATTGGCCATGGTAAAATTGCACCATTTTGTCCAAACGTTAGGTGGGGTTCGGGGATAGGGTGAGGGAGTGGGCCTGGTAGGGTGCTCTTTCAGAGGGTCAGTGCAGACTCAATTGGCCAAAAGGCCTCCTTCAACACTGTAGGGATTTCATTCTATGATTCTATGAACTTTGTAAGTTCCTACTTGAATCTTAGTTCGCTGTCCTGAACTGAGACCTCATCGAGCTTCTGTACAAGACCAAGTCTTAAACACGGGTCTTGTGGAGGTTATAACACATCCAATAAACCCCAGTTGATTATTGAGTTCAACCCACGTACTCCAGCAGTTCTTTTCTTTTATTCTACAAGTACAATATACAGCAATTTGTGAACCTCATCTCGCCGCTGCTGATATCAACTGAACTGTGGGTAGGCCTGTCACCATGTGGTGTGCAGGACAAATAAAACTATGCAGGCTGCTTATGGTCTCCAGGTCCTTCCTTCAAAGCCACAGTGCCTGATCAAGGGAGCTGGCATTGAGAAAGGGTTAATTGGGGAAACATGCTGAAAGCCATCCCTACCCCTGTTTCTGAACCCCCTCAGTCACCCCTCGATCCTGGGCCTCCATTGGGTGTCATTCTTACAGCAGTCGCCACCTTGCTTATGACTACTGGTGAGCAAATTCTGCTTGCCTCTGTTTGGCTGGCAGCTTGATCTCAGGGAAGGCCCTCTGGTAGCCACCTTAGTGACTGAGAGGCACTTAATATCAGCGAGCCTACCCGCAGAATAAACCATGGGTCTCTTGCCAGTTCTTCAGCCGCCTGAGGCCTCCATAAAATCGTCCCCGCCAGGTTGTGAGCATATCGGTGAATGGGATTGTGGTTACACTACTATCACACTCAAATGAGTTTTTTCAGGATAGTCAGGACAGAATGGAGCTATCTTGGTCACTCCCCCTCCCCCCTTCTCTTCCTCTTCCTTCTTTTCCTCCTGCTCCTCAGCTACCTGCTGTATCACTGGCGGCAAGAGTTGTCCCCTCAAAATAGTGAGGTTTAGAACAGTACAGCACAGAACAGGCCCTTCGGCCCCCGATGTTGTGCCGAGCAATGATCACCCCACTCAAACTCACGTATCCACCCTATACCCGTAACCCAACAACTCCCCCTTAACCTTACTTTTTAGGACACTACGGGCAATTTAGCATGGCCAATCCACCTAACCCGCACATCTTTGGACTGTGGGAGGAAACCGGAGCACCCGGAGGAAACCCACGCACACACGGGGAGGACGTGCAGACTCCACACAGACAGTGACCCAGCCGGGAACCGAACCTGGGACCCTGGAGCTGTGAAGCATTGATGCTAACCACTATGCTACCGTGCTGCCCCTGCTACCGTGCTGCCCCTAATGGTTATTCACCATTCACTAGACCACCACAAATCTGGAAATCCACTTCAAGACAGCACAGAACATCGCTAGAGATGTCCAGTTACTGGAAGAGGGCTTCCAGTTCACCAATGGTCTGCTGTAGCACATTTCCCATGGCAGCATACATTCATTGTATGCAAGCTGAAAACATGAATGTGAGTTGTGCAAAGTCATCAGCCATGTTGTCAGTGGATGACCCTTATCATGCAATAGTCACCCTATGGTTTACTATGATTGTTCAAATGCAGTTTGCATAGCAGGTCGAATGAAGATAACTGTTGTCAGGAAACCAGGCATGGCTTGCATGTTATGCTGCCTACAATGCCACACCACCTGGACACTGAGACAGTGGAATCCCTTTTGGTTCCAGTTTGGGGTAGAGTTAACATACTGCATTCACAAAACAATGTGTGTGCACCAGAGGGAATCCTACAATGCTAACAATGATGTGTGCTTGCTCTACCTGCTGGTCTTTGGCAAGAGAAAATAAAATTAACTTAGTTCTCTTTAAATAGGGAACCTCAAGAACCTATCTTACACAACAGTGGGCAGAAAACTATAAGATGTTGCAACCCACTTTCGAACCAGTCTGGAAGAATCAGGGGCATAACACTTCATTGTTACTGTCACCAGCACAACCATGGCAGTGTTTCCCTAGCACTGCTCTGAGGTTGTATTTGGAGATGGAGCAGGTGGCAGATTTCATTGAGGACATCCTTATTGAAACACAGATGGTTCACACATTGTTCTGTTCAGATTCAGTTCAGAGAATTGTTCCCTGAGTACCCTGGGTAGGTATAGCATGCTGCTGAGATCCTTTTCCTCCTCTTCACCCGCCCCCTTCCAGCAGCTTGTCATGCTCTGTGTCACTTATGAACATTTTTTTGGTTAAGCTGTGGTCCAAGGTGGGTGCAAACTATTGCCCCCAGGTCTGGGATCAACTGGAAGAAGCATTAAAGTTAGAAAAAAATCCTTCAGTACCGGCCACACCACTCACTGTAGACATTTGAAACTTGAAAGAACTATGAAAAGCACCAAACATTTGTACAATCTTAGCAACAACCAAAGTTAATCAAGCATTAACTAACCTTTAAATAGCACTGGTGGGGGCTGGTACATCTTGCTGCTCAATGTGTGATCAGCAATGTCAGGTTAGGAAAGAGCATTTCCTGGAGTCCTGAGCTCCAAAATTGTACTGACAGCAGATGAGCATTGTACTCTGATTGAAGTCATGATTTGTCATCTCTACATTTATCTGGAAGACATTTGATGCGTGCACACAAATGCCCGCACATAATGCTGTCTGGCACAATTCACAGCAGAAATGCACATTGGATGCCATTTGAGTCTCCAATCGCCATTCACTGTGCCCAACAATGGGCACTACTATACTGAGCCTAATTTTGCCCTGACATTTTGTATTGCTCCATGTAAATCTAATTGATACTGAGCATTTCCAACATTTTCTGTTTTATGTAATACTTACTATTCCGAAAAGGTTTCTTTCTCTTTGGTTTTCTCTCAAATTGTTCGAATAGGTCTGGCAAACTTTTACTTTTCAAAAGATTCTTCTTTTTCACTGCATTAGACATACAATTTAATGTTAATTAATTACTTGAAACAATTACCGATTTGTAGCTCCAAAGCTATACTGTAATAATCATTAAAATGCCCTTTTTCACCAGATGGCTTATTAATCTGATGCTCAGTTTTTTAGACACATATATGTGCTCACACTTCAGGGCTCTAAAGATCTGCAGGTCTGTGATAGTAAGTGATGGGATTGGCCCAACAGGTGATTCTCCCAGTGTTAATTCTGGTATCAGTCAGGAAAAGGTTCCCTCATTTCATATCAATTCTCCTGTTCAGGCATTTTTCATTTCGTGCGAGGAGTTAAGGGTGATGAGAATCATAGCATGAGCTTCCAAATAGATTCAGACCTAATAGCTCCCTGAAAATCAGTTGTGAAAAACAGTATGATCCTTAAACTTTAATTTTTCCAGGCCAGTACACAGGTAAGTGACGTTCAGGAGTGTGCCCCTTGCATTGATCAGGAACCCATTATGACCGATTTCAAGGCTAAAAGTCCCTTCCCCTTACACGGCTCCACTCACATGGATAAGTATGTTTGGAAAGCGGAGGCTCTGTGGAAATTAGCAAGGAGGATCAGGATATATGTGTGCCATGTCCTAACTTAATTTTGTCCCTTCTGTTAGAATCCAGCCAGCAGGGCCTCAGAGTTTATACTCCCAGTTCTTGTTAACATTGGAGTAAAGAAGCAAAGGAGACCTATAGTCTCATAATTTGCACTTCATTTGCATTCAGTGCTCCACATGTTGGCTCGGCATAATTCCTTGCCAGGGTCAGCTTGTCAAGCAGAAAGTAGTGTTTTCAAGGACCAAACAAACATCAGTCCTTTTGATTGGTAAAGCTTTGTACTTAAAGGTTTTAATTTTGACAGAAAGTGCACAAGCCTTCAAATCTTAAATCTACCGTTGAGAGTATATATTCTCTGCTTTTCAATTATTTAAACAAATGAGAAAAGAGGCTAATTTGACAAAATAGGAGGAGAGTGAGACCCTCCCAGTCTGTGCAGACCTTGCAACCCATACTTACGAATGAATCAGGAGTTTTGTTTGAGGGGGCTGCACTTCAGCTTGCAAGTCCTGGTGCCACCTGCTAGAACCTGGGGCGGGATTCTCCAACACCCGCCGGGGGCCGGCGTCAACCCCGCTCCCGCCGTGTCCCGAATTTTCCGACCGGCAAAAAGTCGGCGAAGCGTCAATCCCGCCGCTCACCTGGGAGAATGACGGGGGCCGGCAGGAGGCTATGGGTCCCGGTGCTGCCCGTATTCTCCCGGCCGGATGGGCCGAAGTCCCGCCGACGTGACCACGGGTCACATCAGCGTAAATCACAACACCTATTTAACGGCGTCAACCAGTGCTGATAGTTGACAGCGTTCAGCGCGGAGGTAGGTCACCGGCGTGGGGGGTGGCCGCAGGACAAGAGATGGCGTAGACGCAGCCTGTGGGTGGGGGGTGATGGGACAGGGGGTGGGGGATTGGCGGGGGTGGTGAGAGTGAGAGCGAGTGCCGGGGGGGGCACGTTGGGAGGAGGTGGCGAGAGCGAGTGCCGGGGGGGGTGGCGAAAGCGTGTGCCGGGGGGGGTGAGAGCAAGTGCTGGAGGGGGGAAGGGGGTTGGGAGGGGTGGTGAGGTCGAGTGCCGGGGGGGGAGTTGGGAGGGGTGGTGAGAGCGAGTGCCGGGGGGGGCACGTTGGGAGGAGGTGGCGAGAGCGAATGCCGGGGGGGTGGCGAGAGCTTGTGCCGGGGGGGGTGGGGGGTGGTGAGAGCAAGTGCTGGGGGGGGGGAGAGGGTTGGGAGGGGTGGCGAGGGCGAGTGTCGGGGGGGGGGGGGGGGGGGTTGGGAGGGGTGGTGAGAGCGAGTGCCGGGGGGGTTTCCTCTGGTTTCCCGCGCTGCGGGGCGGGGGGTAGAGCTGGCGGTGGGGGCGTGGCCTCTACTGTTTTTTTCCCGCGCTGAGCGGTGCCAAGGAGGTGTGGCAGGAGGGGGGATGACCCCATGTCGGGAGGGGCCGGGTTTTGGCGGGAGTTGCCGGGGTCAGCAGAAGTCAGCTGACTCACGGAAGTACCATGGAGGGTGCGTCGCGGCTAGGACGGGTCCCAGCCTGCGGGGGGTGGGTGGGGCGGGGGGTGGGGGGGTGAATACTGGGTTGCTGCTGGAAGGGCCAGGAGAGAGCTGGTGTGGGCCGGGGGGGGGGGGGGGGGGGGTAGAGGGGGGGGGGTATCGTCATGGGGGACGGGTCGGGCAGGGTGTGCTGGCCTGGGGCGAGCAGTCGATGAGCTATGGCTAGTCGGCGGGGGAGGGGGGTGGGGTGCCCTCTGATCCGGCTGATCACCTGGAACGTGAGGGGGCTGAATGGGCCGGTTAAGCGGGCTCGGGTATTTTCTCATTTGAAGGACGTGGCTATGCTCCAGGAGACCCACTTGAAGGTGGCGGACCAGGTTCATCTGAGGAAGGGGTGGGTGGGGCAGGTTTTCCACTTGGGATTAGACGCGAAGAACCGGGGGGTGGCGATTCTGGTGGGGAAGAGGGTGGCATTCGAGGCGTCTGAGGTGGTGGCAGACAAGGAGGGCAGATATATTATGGTGAAGGGTAGCCTGCAGGGAGAGAAGGTGGTGCTGGTTAATGTGTATGTCCCGAATTGGGATGATGCTGGCTTTATGAGGCGCATGTTGGGTCGCATTCCGGACCAGGAGGCAGGGGACCTGATCATGGGGGGAGACTTTAACACGGTGCTAGATCCCCCACTGGACCGGTAAAGTTCAAGGACAGGTAGGAGGCAGGCGGCGGCCAATGTGCTGAGGGGGTTTATGGACCAGATGGGAGGGGTGGATCCCTGGAGGTTTGGGAGGCCGAGGGCGCGGGAGTATTCCTTTTTCTCCCATGTGCATAGGGTTTACTCCCGAATAGAATTCTTTGTCCTGAGCAGGGGATTGATCCCAAAGGTGCAGAATGCCGAGTACTCGGCCATAGCAATTTCAGACCATGCTCCACACTGGCTCGATCTGGAGATGGGGGAGGTGCGGGACCAGCGCCCGCTGTGGCGCCTGGATGTGGGGATGCTGGCTGATGAGGAGGTGTGTAGGATGGTCCAGGGATGTATTGAGGGGTATCTTGAGACCAACGACACGGGGGAGGTCCGGGTGGGGATGGTCTGGGAGGCTCTGAAAGCAGTGATCCGGGGGGAGCTGATTTCCATCCGGGCCAATAGGGAAAGGAGGGAGAGGAGGGAGAGGGAGAAACTGGTGGGGGAGCTCCTGTGGGAGGTGCTGGAGCGGTTCGGATTCGGGGAGGGGTTCATCAAGTGGGTGAGGTTGCTCTACGAGGCCCCGATGGCGAGTGTAGTTACCAATGGAAGGAGATCAGAGTACTTCAGGCTCTACCGTGGGACCAGGCAGGGGTGCCCCCTGTCCCCCTTGCTTTTTGCACTGGCGATAGAACCTTTGGTTTTGGCGCTGAGGGAGTTGGAGAGGTGGAGGGGCCTGGTGCGGGGTGGGGAGGGACATAGGTTATCGCTGTATGCGGACAACCTGCTGTTGTATGTGGCGGACCCAGAGGGGGGAATGCCGAGGGTGATGGAGCAGTTGGCTGAGTTTGGGAGCTTCTAGGGCTATAAGTTAAATCTGGGCAAGAGTGAGGTATTTGTAGTACACCCAGGTGATCAGGAGGAGGGAATTGGGAGGCTCCCGTTTAAGAGGGCAGTGAAGAGTTTCAGATACCTGGGGGTGCAGGTGGCCAGGAGTTGGGGGACTCTCCATGAGCTTAATTTTACCAGGCTTGTGGAGCAGATGGAGGAGGAATTCAAAAGGTGGGACATGGTGCCGCTATCGCTGGCGGGTAGAGTGCAGTCTGCCAAAATGATGGTTCTCCCGAGGTTCTTGTTCCTTTTTCAGTGTTTGCCCATCTTTATCCCTAGGGCCTTTTTTAGGAGGGTGACTAGCAGCATCATGAGCTTTGTTTGGGCGCATGGGACCCCGAGGGTGAAGAGGGTCTTCTTGGAGCGGGGTAGAGATGGTGGGGGGCTGGCGTTACCCAATCTCTCGGGGTATTATTGGGCGGCCAATGTGTCGATGGTGCAGAAGTGGGTGGTGGAGGGGGAGGGGGCAGCATGGAAACGGTTGGAGATGGCGTCCTGTGGAGCCACAAGCCTGGGGGACCTGGTAATGACGCCGTGGCCGCTCCCTTCTACGAGGTATACCATGAGTCTGGTGGTGGCGGCTACCCTCAAGATTTGGGGGCAGTGGAGGCGACATAGGGAGGAAGTGGGGGGCTCGATGGAGGCTCCGTTAAGGGGGAACCATCGGTTCGTCCCGGGGAACATTGATGGGGGGTTCCAGGGTTGGCACAGAGCGGGCATCAGACAGCTGAGGGACCTGTTCATTGATGGGAGGTTTGCGAGCCTGGGGGAGTTGGAGGAGAAATTTGGGCTCCCCTCGGGGAACATGTTCAGGTATCTGCAGGTAAAGGCTTTTGCTAGGCGGCAGGTGGAGGGATTCCCTTTGCTGCCCGCGAGGAGGGTGAGGGACAGGGTGCTTTCGGGGGTCTGGGTCGGGGATGGGAAGGTATCTGATATCTACAAGGTATTGCAGGAGGTGAGGAGGCGTCAGTAGAGGAACTAAAGGCTAAGTGGGAGGGGGAACTGGGGGAACAAATCGAAGATGGGACATGGGCTGCTGCCCTGAAGAGGGTTAACTCTTCCTCCTCATGTGTGCGGCTTAGCCTCATCCAATTCAAGGTGCTGCACCGGGCCCACATGTCCGGGTCTAGGATGAGTAGGTTCTTTAGGGGTGAAGATAGGGGTGTCAGGTGTTAGGGGAGTCCAGCGAACCATGCCCATATGTTCTGGGCATGCCCGGCACTGGAGGAGTTCTGGAAGGGGGAGGCGAGGACGGTGTCGAGGGTGGTAGGTTCCAGGGTCAAGCCAGGATGGGGACTCGCGGTTTTTGGGGTTAGGGTGAAGCCGGGAGTGCAGGAGGCGAAAGAGGCCGGTGTGCTGGCCTTTGCGTCCCTAGTAGCCCGGCGGAGGATCAAATTTGCCCTGAGAGGATCGGTACAAGGGTTCTTTAGGCGGTGGCAACCTTTCCTCGACTTTCTGGCTCAGAGATAGGGTACCGGGTCAGTAGCAGCAGCAAGCCAGGGGGGAGGGGGGGGGGGAAGTTGGGGGGGGGGGGTGGGGGGGGGGGAGTTGACTATGTTTGCTTATTTAATTTTAAAAGTTCTCTTGTTGTTTACTGGGTTGGGGGGGGGGGGGGGGGGGGGGGTGAGATACATGCGTTGATACGATCTTGGGGGTGTTACAGTTATTATGGTGTTTTATTGTTGCTTTTCATTGTTTGTTGTTATATTTTCTGTAAAAAATTTCAATAACAATTATTTAAAAAAAAAATTAATATTGATACTGCTCCCTGTGGGCGGAGCTAGCCGGCAGAGCTTACCGGAAAACCTGTAGTACAGGTACTGTCATACATCCCCTAATGCAAGGACACACATATATATACAGTGGTAGAGATCACCACAGGGGGGAAGAGTGCCGGGGAGGGCGGAGAGAGTGCCGGAGGGGGGGGGGGGGGGGGGGGAGGTCGTCCGCCTGGCCAGGTGCCATCCTCCCACAGTCACGCCCATGCAGCCCGTGGCATCTGGCTGCCCGGGGGAGGGGGGGATACGGGCAATGATGACATGTTGTCATTTCCCCCCACCTCGCAGGCAGTCATGTTTTCTAATCAGCCAGCGATGTTGGCCACCGTGGCGGCAGCCGCTATTCTACATGTTGCCATGGAGGAGGAGAAGCGTGGCAGAGAGGCGGCGCAGGCTGCCGCAGAGGGGCAGGTGGCAGGCGCCCAGGCTGGAGGGCCACACGCCCGACAGGATGAGGAGGAGGAGGAGGGGGAGGGGGAGCACGAAGAGGAGGAGTACGGGGAGAGGGTGGAGGACGTTGTGGCGTTACAGCGACGGCGACGCCCGAGGAGGCCCCCTGTGTACTGGCCCAGTTCGTCGTACCAGGACCTCACGGACCGGGAATGCAGGAGGAGACTCCCGATGACCCGGGAAACCATGGCACACATCTGTCACCTGCTGGCACACCTGGCACCGTGTGGCACTGAGGGAGGACACCCTCTCCCCGTGTCCGTCAAGGTTACGGTGGCCCTGAACTTTTATGCCACGGGGTCATTCTAGGCACCGAGTGGGGACCTGTCCGGCATCTCGCAGACATCGGTGCACCGGTGCATCCGGGCAGTGACAGACGTCCTTTATGCAATTGCGGACCGCTACATCCGGTTCCCTGTGGACCGGGTAAGCCAGGATGCCCGGGCCGTGGGCTTCTCTGCCATGGCCGGTTTACCCATGGTCCAGGGGGCGATCGATGGGATGCACGTCGCCGTGCGGCCACCTGCAGATAACAGGGCCGTGTTCACCAATCGGAAGGGCACGTATTCCATGAACATACAGGTGGTCTGCGCCCACCGCATGATGATCCTGCACGTTTGCGCCCGGTACTCGGGCAGTGTCCACGACTCATACATGTTGTCGCGGTCTTACATCTCCGGCATGTTCGAGGGACACCACCCCCGGCTGAGGGGCTGGTTTCTGGGCGACAGGGTTTACCCATTGCAGTTGTGGCTGATGACGCCTATACGGAGGCCACAGAGTGACGCGGAGAATCGCTACAACGATGCCCATGCAGCGACATGGGGTGTGATCGAGAGGTGCTTTGGGCTGCTGAAGATGCGTTTCAGGTGCCTGGACATCTCTGGGGTGGCCCTCCAGTACCCGCCAGATAGGGTCGGCCACATCATTGTGGTGTGCTGCGTCCTGTACAACATCGCCCAGCAGAGGGGCGATGTGCCGCAGAGAGGGGAGTGGAGGACCAAGAGGAAGAGGCGCAGACCTCCCCAGATGAGGGAGATGGGGGCAATGGTCAGGGCAGACAGGCTGGTCATGGGCGGGTGGCTGCCCACCGTTACCGGCTGGGCCAGCGGGCACGGGACAGGCTGATAGCCGCCTAGTTCACTGACTAGGGGGCGTGCGAATCGGCGAGTATGGCCACATACCGCACACCATGGCAACATCTGACCACCCTCACCCCCCCTCTCCCACCCAGCACCAACACCTTCATCCCCCCTCACCCACCCAGCACCAACACCCTAACACCCCCCCCCACCACCACCAACCACCCCCACCCCACCCGCATGCACAGCACCCCTCCATTGCCCATCCACCTGCGCTACAACAGGCCGGGTTCACACGGTTGCCGGTGGAAGCGTGTCTATTGCAGACCATGGAGGATGATGACGACCCGCTCTACGATGAGCTCCTGGCTCCTCATCATTGGACAATGTCTGACCCATGGCCACAGTACCACCATCCACCTGGACCATCCCTGCATGCGGCTGTGAGACTGCAGCACACGGTCCCATCCTCTGCCCGGGGGATGTGTGGTATTGTGTGAAGCAAATAATGGCATGATGGGAAAACTAGTCAAGTCTTCTTGGTACAATTGAACTTAACCTAAGACACAGATACAAAATACAAAATGTTCGTCATCAACCGAGAAGCAGTCTCAATAAATAACAAGCTGAACAACAGTCTCTGCCTGTATGTAAACAACTTCTTCCCTTTCTTAAAACAAAGACAAGATAATGATATGAGACTCCAGTCCCCTAAAGGTCAGAAGGTGACGCCATTGTAACGATTATTACTTATGTTTTACTTTCGATCAAATTCCTGACCAAGCTGTATTCATGTTATCTTGATCCTATAATGTATAAGAATCGCCTTCTTTTCCTGTACTATCGCAGACTTGGGACGGACTCCGCAGTTTGTAATTGACTGCCTTCCGACTTTCCAAGTATCAGCCAATTTCTGCTAACAGTTCTAATTAGTGAATAAAGTTCAGTTTTGCTTATCTAATGAATGCTGTTTGAATTTCTCTATCACAGTCAAGACGCGGGGAAAATATAAAATACAACAGATGGAGAGGGCGGCCCAGGTGGAGGGGAGACACACTCACCTGGGGCCAACGTAAGACCACCCCTCACACACACACACTGGCGCTCAACGTACATGACACCCCCGCACACTTCGGACAGAACACCAAGGCAGCATCTGTTGGTGTGAAAGTGATTTAAATTACAAACTGTCCATACATGTGCCCTCGTCCCTAAAACCTGTCTGTGCCCTGCACTCGTGCCAACTTACTCAGTGCCTAATTGTTTGGCCTTACGGGCCCTTTGACTACGCCTAGGTGATTCCCCAGACGGTACAGCAGAACTGGAGGTGGACTCCTGTGATTCCTGCCCTGTGACTCGGGATCCCTTTGGCAGCCGTTTCCTGGGGCGGCCTGGCCTAGATGGGCCAGGCTGCGGCTCGGACGATTGGGATGGCGAGCTGCCAGCCTGTCCTGCCCGCTGCCCACCAGATGCACCTGGGACAGAAGGAGGGGGGAGTCCGAGGTGCTGCGGTGTTCCGGGACCTCCCCTACAGGGGGACCCGGGACGGGCCCCAGCACCTCCTTCTTCCTCGGGGTGCCCGAAGGCCCCCGGGCCTCTACATGGGTCAGGGGTGCGAACGGACGAGCCATCCGACGCCCCCCCCCCACACCTGCCGCTGCCAGTCCTGGAGCCCCGTGCTGGTATCAACAAGGGTCTGCAGGTTTGCAGCCATGGAGCTCAGGAAGTTGGCCATCCCTGTCTGTGCCTGGGCGACGCCGGCCAGCACCTGGGCAATGGCGCCGATGCCCTCAGCCATGGGCTGCTGAGACTGCACCATGGCCTGCTGAGACTGGGCCATGGCCTGCAGAGACTGGCCCATGGCCTGCAGAGACTGGCCTATGGCCTGCTGAGACTGGCCCATGGCCTGCTGAGACTGGGCCATTGCCTGCTGAGACTGCTCCATGGCCTGCTGAGACTGTGCCATGGCCTGCTGAGACTGGGCCATTGCCTGCTGAGACTGGGCCATGGCCTGCTGAGACTGTGCCATGGCCTGCTGAGACTGGGCCATTGCCTGCTGAGACTGGGCCATGGCCTGCTGAGACTGGGCCATTGCCTGTAGAGACTGCGCCATGGCCTGCTGAGACTGGGCCATGGCCTGTAGAGACTGGGCCACTGCCTGCTGGGACTGCGCCATGGCCTGCTGAAACTGGGCCATGGCCTGCTGGGACTGCGCCATGGCCTGCTGAGACTGGGCCATGGCGTTGAGCGCCTCTGCCATCTGCCGCTGGCTCTGGCTCATGGCTTCCTGTGAGAGGGAAGCCAAGTTCTGGCCACGGACGCCGCCTGCACGGAAAGCCCCAGGCCTCGCATCCTGCTCCCCATGTCTGACACCGTCTCATCCATTGCCTCCACCGCGGACGCCACACGTGCGGTTTCGGCCTGGGTGGCACGCATGACCGACACCACTCCCAGCTCCTGGATGCGGGTGGACTCCTCCACCTGTGTCTGCAGCCGCCGCAAGCCAGCCATCACCCTCTTCCTACGTCCCAGGTTTGGTGGCTGCATCGGGTCTATGGGTGAGTGTGGTAACTCCAGGAACCCGGGATCAATGTGGGCGGCAGATGTTCGCTTGCGCCAGGATGCCCTCCGACCCCTCAGCTGCTCCTACCTCCACCTGCTGTACCGGTACAGCAGTGTTGTGCGCACCAGTGAGTATACCAGAAGCCTCATCACTAAAGTTCCCAACCGAGGTGAGTGTCTCTGCGATGGTGGAGGGTGGAGAAAGCAGTGGCGTTGTGGCGTGCGCATCGTCAGACTCCGAGTCCATGGTCCCCTGGGGTGGCGCCTCGTCTCCACCCGTCCGCTCTGCGTCACTGTCCTGTCGTCCAGTCTCATGTGTGGCAGTGTCCTGGGTAGGACTGTCCTGGGTAGGGCTATCTTGGGTAGGGGTGTCCTGGGTAGGGTTATCCTGGGTAGGAGTGTCCTGGGTTTGGGTGTCCTGGGTAGGGCTATCCTGAGTCGGGGTGTCCTGGGTACGGGTGTCCTGGGAAGGCCTGTCCTGGGTAGGCCTGTCCTGGGTTTGGGTGTCCTGGGTAGTGGTGTCCTGGGTACTGGTGTCCTGGGTTTGGGTGTCCTGGGTAGGCCTGTCCTGGGTAGGCCTGTCCTGGGTTTGGGTGTCCTGGGTTTGGGTGTCCTGGGTAGGCCTGTCCTGGGTTTGGGTGTCCTGGGTAGGCCTGTCCTGGGTTTGGGTGTCCTGGGTAGGCCTGTCCTGGGTTTGGGTGTCCTGGGTAGGGGTGTCCTGGGTACGTGTGTCCTGGCCCGGCTGCGACGGGGGGCCTGTGGCTGCTTCCCTCGTCGCTGGGTGTCACACGCCTGCGTCGCCACACCCGCATGAGACGCGGGCGTCATCTCCGTGGTGCTCCATGTCTATACCCTCTCCCGTAGCCATCCTGGGGAATCCTGCGGGCGTCGCACGCCAGAGGGGCTGGGTCTCTCCCTCTCTCGTGGCCACCCTGGGGCATCCTGCGGGCGGTCGGCATCCGTGGGGACAGGTGCCTCGATGTTTGGCCCTGCAGTACACAATACAGCAGCATGGTTAGACACGCGGGCGGGGATCGGGGGATAGGGGGGATATGGAGGAGGAGGGATATGGGGAGAGGAGTTATGGGGGATATGGGGAGGGGAGATATGGGGGAGCGGGAAGGGTCGTGGGTGGCTCACGTTCTGGCGGGCCCCCGACCTCTGCATCGGCAACCTCCCGGTCCTCAGGTCTGCCTGCCAGTTCCAGGGCCCTTTCCTCATGGACGGAGAGTGGCCTCTTATCAGCTGTGCCTCCTCCAGTCCTCTGACGCTCCCTGTTGTTGTGTGCACGCTTCTCCTGTGGGGGGCGGGCGGTTGCTGGCAGGGGTAAAGGGCAAAAGTGTTAGACAGGTATATGACTGCATGACAGCGGTTGCGCGTATATTGGCAGAGGTTGCAACACATTAGGGTTAGGGTTAGGGCCTGGGCCAGGGTCAGGGTTAGGTTCAGGGCCAGGGTCAGGGCCTGGGCAAGGGCCAGGTTTAGGGTTAGGGTCAGGGTTAGGGTTAGGGCCAGGGTCATGGGGGGGAGCAGGGGGGGACTCACCCTGGCTGCCCTGACGAGGTCGTTGACCTTCTTGTGCACTGGGTGCCTGTCCTCAGTGTTACAGCCACAGCGCTGGCGGCCTCTGCCACCTCCTGCCACAGGTGCTGGCTGAGGTGTGGGGCGACCATGCGGCCATGTCCGGGGTACAGGGCCTCCCTCCTCTCTTGTACAGCATCCAGGAGCGCCTCGATGTCGCGTTCCTGGAATCTCGGGGCTGCCCGGCGGCCGGCCATGTTTGCAGATCTTCCGGAGTGGGGGGGGGGGGGGGGGGGGGGGGGGGGGTCTTTCGTGCTGTGACGGCGAGCGGCGTTGATTACACCGCCCGGCGTCAAGTGACTCGCCGCGTCCACAGCAGATGACGCCGTCGCGAATGCCGTCACGCCGCTGCTAGCCCATTCGGGCCCAGAGACTTCGCGACATTTGGGGGGGGCCCCGACGCCGGAGTGATCTGCGCCGTTTTTGCCGCCGGGTCCCGGCCATCGCGCCGATTATCGGAGAATCCCACCCCAGACTTCCAGCTCACCTGCAATGTTTTGACCAGGCTGCATGACGATCAACGACATCACACTACCGAATTTCTTGAACATCAGCCAATCCAGAATGCCTACATATATCCAGTTGGTCTCATTTGTGTAGAAAGCAAGTGGATAAATTCTAGAATGTCTATCTGCCAGTAGCAGTTTCGTTTGACTAAAGGATTGGCTTTCCCACGGTATAGGGTGTTCCATTTGGTAGGCATTTAGCCAGTCATGTCCCTCACATTAATTCAATTCATTACATCGATAGGAAAGATTACCATTCTGCTAGGTGATCAATCATTTAGGATTCTGCATTTAAAAGCTTACTGTGCTGGCAGCTCACACAATGCTGTTATCATAAGGTACTCTACTGTGCCAACAATGTTTTCTCCAGACTGACAAGGTTGTTGGTGGCTAATCGGTGACAAAGCAAAACTACTGCTCCCATCACACCTCTGCAAATGCCTTTGATACTGCAATGTTCTGCTAAAATATTGCCCATGCTGCTAATAGAATCACCATTGAGCCTCTCTAATGGATGTTCAGAGTACATTTGGCTGTCTGACACAACACAGTTCAACTAGGACCTCCTGCATATTGGCTGTATGATGCATACTGTAACATTTTGTCCTACATATGGGCTTGGTTATAGAGAGTGTATCAGGGGGGCAGAGAATTGAGTCCTCATTATCCACCCTCCAATCACCATCAACAGGAAAACTAGGCTAACTGTCATTTCTTGCAGGCTATAAGAGGTGCACTTAAATAGATTACTAAGCAAGCCTGCTCCAGCAACTTGCAACTTTGTATGATGAAAAAGTGCTAAAAACATCTGTCCTCTTCCTTTCAACTGTACTCAAATGGAATAGATGCTACCTAATCTTCTGAGTGTCTCCAGGCATTTACTGTTTTTTTCTCAGAATACTGTGTTGTTTATTCCACAAATCAGGCATCACAGTTTCATTTTATTACATCTGAAATAGGTTAAAAATCAGAAAAGGACTTTCATATCAGCCACAACAACTTAATACGAAACAAGATATATATTTTCACCCACTATTCGCATTACAGTTCCTCTGCTTCCTATTGCCATGCTTCCCTTTCGTCACTGCATGACATTGAGTCCTGATTGGGTGGATCTTTCTGAAGGCTACCAAAAAGCAAGAGGCATGAGACTTGACTGGCTGCAAACTATGACAATGGCACTGGTAGCAGCAAAGAGGCCATCATGGTAGTTGAGTCCAATTACTTCCACAACTCAACTCAGACTCATTGCAAATTGAGCAAGTATAAAATGGACAGGAGTTAGGCTAAGTAAGAATGGACACAGATTATGCAAAATGAACATCCAAATTAGCTCTGATATCTTTAGCTTAGTTATAGTTCATTATACATTCAGAAATAAGCTGAATTACTAGTCATCATTAATCTCTAATGTTCTGGGGGTGGTTTGAATAAAGGAAATATAACATTTAGAAAGATGGTGTGTACATAAGAATGAAGTAAATTGTAGGATTCTTTCAGACAACCCAATTTTCGAAGAAGTTAATCAAATTTCTCCCTTCAGTGCTGTATTAGTTATTAGTTATGAAACATAGTAAAGGTATCCATTCCATTTCAACACTAGTTTGAGTAGAGTGGGTTAGATTTTCCACTGTAATTCCATGCAGAATCAGAAAACCAGTAAGGTTGAACTATGCTTTCTGCCTGTACCTGGATTTGCCACCCTCTGTACTTGCTGGTTTCTTCACCCTCGTCTGCCTCATTGAAGTGTCACCAGTGCTGCATGACTCAGCATTTCAGTTCATTTCCCTCCCAGCAATCAATCGTAATGTTTCTCTCCAGTGCACCCAAATGGACGTTAGTGTTGGGCCTGGGGTAATAGTAGAAACGTCTGATGGACAGCAAATGTCTAGCAGTGACCTTGGGCTGAAAATCTAGCAACAGTAAGAAGAAGGCACAACATATATCTGCTGACAGTTGTTGCGACAGGGCAACTCAATTCTTTGACTCAGTAAGAGGTACTTGGTAAGTTGGAGGAAAGAGGGGCATTTTCTTTATGAATATTTGTGTGGTTCACTGTGAGGTGGGGAATGGTCTTCGTTGAAGATTGCTTAACATGTTATTGCCAACTGCTCATAGACCTGCACCCCAGCCCACACCCCCACTCCTAGAAACTATCACCACATTCAGGAGCTTGGTTTATTCTGTCTCTTAGTTACTGTAATGTAATCTATTGACTGAATACCACAGAGTTTGCTTCTAAATTGCTATTATTACAATGATGTATTGTTACATTAAAAAACAGACACATTGATGGATGAACTGACAAATCCATTCAAAATCATTACACCCTCCTGCACGTCACTATGCAATAGGGTCTAACCATGGAGGAGCTTACAGGGACATTGGGCCCTGGATTTTATCTGACCATCGATGAGTCTGATAGTGTACCTGGAAATAGGAATCTGGCACGGGAAAGAATGCAAGTGGCTGAACCCGATCACCTGGCGGCAAGCTCATGAATAAGCACGACATGGAACACATGGCTGGGGCAGCTATAACATCGGTAGACATACATCGCCTGACCCCAATGCAAAGACAATGCCATATCATAAAGTCCCATTAGTAGCTGAAATTTTACCTTCAGTATTTCTGAGGAAGGATTGAAATTGAAATTGAACTGGTCAGCATTGTCAAATGTGCAAATATTGCAACAGAAAAACCTTGAAGGTTCAGGTAGAAGAAATCTCCAGCCTTGTAAAAAACATCAGTGGTATCAGTGGCTGCTGGGGTAGTGAGTAAAAAATGTATGATTCACTTCTTATGTTCACAGATTAACTGCACATGGAGGGAATAGAATAGAGGGAATAAATCTGGCTGGATGTCGGATGATGCCTTGATTACACCATGGGTGCAGCCTATAGGGCAGCACGGTGGTGCAGTGGTTAGCACTGCTGCCTCATGGTGCTGAGGTCCCAGGTTCGATCCCGGCTCTGGGTCACTGTCTGTGTGGAGTTTGCACATTCTCCCCGTGTCTGCCTGAGTGTCACCCCCACAACCCAAAGATGTGCAGGATAGGTGAATTGGACACACTAAAATGCCCCTTAATTGGGTGAAAAACATGAATTGGGTAGTTTAGATGTTAAAAAATATGTTTAGCTATTATACCATGAGCGTGTGGAATGGTGGCAATGGCTATGAATTGCATAGCCCATTCCACTTGGCTGTCCTCAACCATTTGAAATCTTCTGAATTCTCTAGCCCTTGTGTGCAGTGCATTTGTCACTTCCTAGAGGCAGAGGCGAGTGGCTGTTTGCCTTCCCATTAAGAACTCAGATATGTAGGGCGAGATCTTCCAGCTCTTCACGCCGGTGGAATCCTGGTCTTGCCGGCGGCTCACCCCCATTGCCGGTTTCCTGGCGAAGTGGGGTGGAATGAATGGGAAATTCCGTTGATGGTGGTAGGACCAGAACATCCCACTGCCAGCCAATGGCAGGGCCACATCCCGCCATCAAGAAACAAGCTGCGGGGAGGATAGAGAATTCCATCCATAATGCCACTTTAATGAATGATCCACTTTGTCCATCGGCTACGGTTCCTTTAATTTCTGTAAGAAACACTTTTGGCCGAGTCACTGCCTACCTCAGACTCCGCCCCTCAGAGTATCAGATTATCAAGTTTGAACACAAAGAAAAATCTGCAAAGACACTGCAGCTGTCTGAGACTCATTCTTCTGCAAGTCAAACAAGCTCTCTCAGTGAGTTAGGGAAAGCACATTTGAGTCATTTGTGTTCAATGGAGAGGTTATTGAAGGCAAGAAAGACTCATGTCAGTTTTATTTTGTCGGGGAGACTGCATTAAATCCCAGCAAGTTGCATATAAATTGCATGATAGTGGGTGAGTTTGAACATTTATGAAGGTCCTGTTGATAACAGACGAGTTTCCCACTTGCTTAGCCTCCCGCCACCAATATATTCAGTAGATATTTCACTGCCACCAGGGTTATGATGTATGGCCTCCTGTATGATTCTCAGAACCCACCCGTAATCTTGCTCGCTTCAGTGGGCTCCAAAACATTCAGCCTGCGATACCAATCAATTGTAGTAGCAACCCCAAGAAAGAGCTATTAGCTATAGTGACCAAAGTGAGCCACTAATTAACTGGCGTGATAATATAGTCTAGAAGTAATGACACTTTCGGCCAACTGCAGGAGTCAATTAACGCACATCAGTTCTTTTCCTGTGTGTCCAAAATAAACACTAAGTAAAGTGCTGACATTGTTGCCTCAACTTTATATTAGGACCTCTGTGTACAACAGCATTTCTCACCAGTTTATTAATTCGTTTTACGTCAGTAAACAGAACAATATCAATGTTGCAACATTTGGCGGATCCTAACAAGTTGTGGCAGAACCTGTATATCCCCAGGGCGCGATTCTCCGCTCCCCACGCCGGGTGGGAGAATCGCGAGAGGGCCCCCCAACTAATTTCACAACCCCCTGGCGCTCCTCGCGATTCTCCGAACCCCCGCTCGGAAGAATCGCCGCTTGCCGTTTTTCACGGCGACCGGTGATTCTCCGACCCGGATGGGCCGAGTGGCCTGCCGTTCGCGACCGTTTCACGACGGTGGCAACCACACCTGGTTGCTGCCAATGTGAAATCGCCGTGAGATGCCCGTTTTGGGGCTTGTAGGGGGCCTGGTGGGGAATGAGCACCACGACTGTGCTCGGGAGGGGACAGGCCCACGATCGGTGTCCACCGATCGTCGGGCCGGGGTCTCAATCGGACGCACTATTTCCCCTCCACCGCCCCGTAAGATCAAGCCGCCACGTCTTGCGGGGCAGCTGAGGGGAAAGACGGCCACCGCGCATGCGCGGGTTCGAGCTGTCAGCCGTCGTGACGTCAGCCGCGCATGCGCGGGTTGGAGTCGGCCAACCTGCGCATGCGCGGCTGATGTCACATAGGCGCTGCCGTCGTGCAAGCGTCAAGGCCCGGCGGCCGAGAATAACGGAGCGCCCCTCCTAGCCCCCCGGGTGGGGGTGAATTCGGGGAGAGGAGCGGGCTCCAAGGCCGTCGTGAAACCCGGCCGAGTTCACGACGGCCTTCACGATTTTTCCTGGGAGCGGAGAATCGCGCCCACAATGTATGGAGTATTCGCTGCCATTTTTCTCACTCTTTCCTTTGCAACACAAGTTTTAGAGCAAGAGGCAAAATCAAAAAATACTGGACAATATCAGCAGGTCTCACAGCATCTATGGAGAGAAGGGAGCTAACAAAGAAAAGTACAGCACAAGAACAGGCTCTTTGGCCCTCCAAGCCTGAAACGTTTCAAGTCTGGATGACTCTTTGTCAAAGCAACCCTTTCAGAAAGATTTATCCCTTCCAAACTTCTTGTGCATAAGTGTTGTTAGCTAAAATGTAAATTTATTACTGGCACTCATAGCAACTGATAGAATTCTCCTGCAGCAACTGTGGTTGGACCACATCATCAGCCTTTCATCTAGTGAACTTTCCCAGAAGGAAGGAAAGAAATATTACTTTAAGAAACAATACCTTATGATTGATATTTGCAGCTATAGGCAGTATTTTACACTTCCCCAAGGGGGGTTTTGAGGCGGGAGAAAAGCGTAAATTTGAATGGATGAGATTTTGTCCAGAAACCTGCCTGCCCAAAGCCAGATGCAATTTCACGCTTGGCCGGGCCGGGCACCCACCCATTCACCAATTAATGCCTTTATGTAACCACTTAATGGCCATTTAAAGGCATTGTCCTGCCTAGCTTCAATTTTTAGTCTGGCGGGAATGGGTGCGGGATGGGTGGGAAAGTGAATTTTTTTCCCCATCTCGGATGGGAAGGGGTGGGCACCTCACTCTGAAGGCTCCTCTGAATTGGGGCGCCCTGCCCTCCAGGATGCTGGAGCTCTGGGACCCCCTCCCCTCCTGCCCTACCCCCAACACCAGGATCACCCCCCTCCCAGCCCCTTACAGTTCGCACCTGGAACTTCTGGGACTTAGTCCCAGGTGGAGCACTGACTCGTGGGATGGCGAGCGATGATCACTCACCGTCCTCAAAATCCCACCCTATATCTTTGAGCTACTCACTGTTGATAACCTGCGGGTAGAACATCATATTGCTTTCTCCAGTATGTGCAAAAAGGTTTGTATGTCCATCTGAGAGAAGACCGAGATACATTCCTGAGCTTTCCATAGATTCCAGGCTTACAGTTGCATTTTCTAAATTTCTTTGCACCTTAAAGTGACAGTACTCATCTCCTGTGCCCTTTTCAGAAAAAAAGCTCAATTAACTACAGATCCTGTAATAATTTATATTTTCCTAGTGATAGGAATTCTTAACTCTCAGCTTAGTTAAAATTGGAATCAGTTTTTCAGAATCTTTGAGGAGGTAACAAGGAAGTAAGACAAAGGAGAACTAGCGGACGCAATTTATTTAGATTTCCAGAAGGCCTTTGACTAGGTGCTGCATAGGAGACTGTTCAGTAAGTTAAGAGCCCACAGTGTTAAGGGTAAGGTCCTGGCATGGATAGAGGATTGGCTGACTGTCCGAAGGCAGAGAGTGGGGATAAAGGGGTATTTTTCAAGATGGCAGCCGATGACTAGTAATGTCTCTCAGGGATCGGTGCTGGGACCACAACTTGTCACAATGTACTTTAATGATCTGGAAGAAGGAACTGAAGGCACTGTTGCTAAGTTTGCAGATGATACAAAGATCTGTGGAGGGACAGGTAGTATTGAGGAAGCAGGCGGGCTTCAAAAGGACTTGGACAGGCTAGGAGAGTGGGCAAAGAAATGGCAAATGGAATATAATGTGGAAAGGTGTGAGGTTGTGCACTTTGGAAGGAGGAATGGAGGCAGACTATTTTCTAAATGGGAAAATGCTTAGGAAATCAGAAGCACAAAGGGACTTGGGAGTCATTGTTCACGATTCTCTTCAGGTTAACGTGCAGGTTCAGTCGGCAATTAGGAAGACAAATGCAATTTTAGCGTTCATGTCAAGAGGGCTAGAATACAAGACCAGGGATGTACTTCTGAGGCTGTATGAGGCTTTGGTCAGACCCCATTTGGAGTATTGTGAGCAAATTTGGGTCCAGTATTGAAGGAAGGATGTGCTGGCCTTGGAAAGTGTCCGGAGGAGGTTCACAAGAATGATTCCTGGAACAAAGGGCTTGTCGTATGAGGAATGGTTGAGGACTCTAGGTCTGTACTCGTTGAAATTTGGAAGGGTGAGGGGGTATCTTATTGAAACCTACAGGATACTGCGAGGCCTGGATAGAGTGGACATGGAGAGGATGTTTCCACGTGAAGGAAAAACTAGAACTGGAGGACACAATCTCAGACTAAACGATCCTTCAAAACAGAGATGAGGAGAAATTTCTTAAGCCAGAGGGTGGTGAATCTGTGAAACTCTTTACTGCAGAAGGTTGTGGAGGCCAAATCACTGAGTGTCTTTGAGACAGAGATAGATAGGTTCTTGATTAATTAGGGGATCAGGGGTTATGGGGAGAAGGCAGGAGAATGGGGATGAGAAAAATATCAGCCATGATTGAACAGACTCGATGGGCCGAGTGGCCTAATTCTGCTCCTATGTCTTACGGCCTTATGATCTTATGGTCTGAGGCTGGCTTTCTTTTCATTTGTTTTACCAGTAAGTCTGCCGCCTGCCAGATGTCTACACAAAATGAAAAATACCTTTTTTGAGACATTTTGTAAACTAGTTCTGACCAAACAAATTGTACAATTACAACTAAAAACAAAGGTAATAATTATTCCTTGACAAAAAAGTTCACACATACATGACATCAATTCAATGGCACCACACAAGACATTTACATTAATTCATCATACTCAAGGGATGGAATTGGTTTTAGCTTGTTGTGTAAAATGGGTAACAGCGAATAAGTAGCTTGATTCACCCCACCTAACCTTCAAAAGCAATTTGACGATCTGAAAAGGGCCATTTTACATTCTCACATATGAGAACATGAGTGAACCAATGTGGCCATACCACTGGCGATTTTGAAATACAATATCTACTGAGAACAAACTATTTAATCCAAAGGGTGGAACATAATGGCCCCTCCTACCAGTGGCATTTTCCAGTCCCACTGGAGTCAATGAATTTTCAATGGCTCTCCACATATTCCAGCCCAGCTTCCACCACCACAGGGGCATAAAACTCGACCCAGATCTATTGTCTTCATTGAATATTTCCAACTCCTGGTGTGAGTTCCTGGCAGTGTTATAGAGAGTTTATAATTTAGGCTGGGTCTTAGGCATAGAGATAAAATCGCTACAGTGCAAAAGGGCACCATTTGGACTATCGAGTCTGCACAGAGCTTCTGAAAGGGCACCTTACCTGGGCTCATTCCCCTGCCGTATCCTTGTAATCTGACCTAACCTGCACAACTCTGGACACTAAGGGGCAATTTGAGCATGGCCAATCCACCTAACCTACACATCTTTTGACTATGGGAGGAAACCAGTGTACCCAGTAAAATCCCACACCTACACGGGGAGAATGTGCAATCTTCCCACAGTCACCCAAGGCTGGAATTGAACCCGGATCCCTGACGCTGTGAGGTAGCAGTGCTAACCACTCTGCCACCATGCCGCCCTGGGTCTTGGAAATCCCAGGACCTGGTTTGCACTCACTGACATAGGAATCCCTCTGCCCCTTTGGGTGGACTTGCGATACACCCAATACCATCCCTGTTTCTCCTTATGAGATGGGTAGTGTACTTCCACCATGGAATGTGCCTGCAATCCACAAGCCATATTAAACACTTTTACACCTTTCTAAGCCTGTAGATAAGGCAGGGCATCAACCTATTTCTGGGCTACTAATTCTGGGAGTTCTATTTAAGGTGACACATTATCAGTCTGTCCGAAGAAATGGTCCCTTGGTCAGAGGAGCCTGGTCAGGAGGAGGGAACCTCTACACTGGGAATTCTTTCAGGTTTGATCTCAATTCTGTCAGGCGGACAATGGAGAAAGCAGTTATTTTGGACTCACATTTGGCAGATGTAGGTTCCAGGCCTGATTTCTACCCTGGACTCCTGACACTGAATGGGTGAAACAGCCCTCTTAATAGGGTGGGTAATAGTTCCTTTGAAAAATTAGGCTGGAACTGCAGACACAGCAGTGAGTAGTGAGCAATGCTATTTTTCTCAAAGATGCACAGATGTGCCCATTGTGGCATGGACACCCATCAGCTTAATTTAAAATGAAGGAAGCTCCCCGCCCCCCTGACTCATTGGTGAGGGTTGCTGGTGAATACCAGCATTTAGGTTGGGCTGAAAGATCTACAATTGTTTGGACAGGCCTTTTTATTACTATTACAAAGACACTTTTAACCTTTACTCTTAATCTTTTTGACTTGACCCAATTAAATACTTTACAAATATTTTAGTTTAACTTATGTATTCTAAAGGATAGTTAAAAAAAATATGCTCACCAGTCCATCACATTTGCCATCTTTGATCTGTATGAACATTTGTGGATTCTGTACACTTTCAAACATGTAAATCTTTGGACTGACTTCATGGACCCGCAAATATGACATTTGAGATTGTTTCCCTGTTCCTAAGCAAGTTCCATCAGAAGTGATGCACAGACTCTGGTAAAGGCTGGTATTCAGCAAAACAACTGCATCATTTTGAAATGCATCCTTAACATAAAGAGAAGCGAGAACAATAAAAGTGGGACACGTTACTTGTGATTAACAGTTTAGCCAAAAGTAATAGCCATTAATAAATATCAAGATCAAAAGAATTTAGTTTTGTGGAGTTATATCCGGACAGATCCTGCTGTGATATTAACTATCAGACTAGCAGTGCTCACTCTTGTAAATAGGAATTTTGACAGCAACTTCAGTGACTTCTCACTGACAGTTCAACACAAAAATCAAGGAGTTGCTATCCAAAATGCCCTGCTCATCCTGAGGTTCCAGTGTATTGATAAAAAAACAAAGAACAAAGAAAAGTACAGCACAGGAACAGGCCCTTCGACCCACCAAGCCTGAGCCGACCATGCTGCCCATCTAAACTAAAATCTTCTACACTTCCGGGATCCATATCCCTCTATTCCCATCCTATTCATGTATTTGTCAAGATGCCCCTTAAATGTCATTAGAACATAGAACATAGAACAGTACAGCACAGAACAGGCCCCTCGGCCCTCGATGTTGTGCCGAGCAATGATCACCCTACTCAAACCCACGTATCCACCCTATACCCGTAACCCAACAACCCCCCCTAACCTTACTTTTTAGGACACTACGGGCAATTTAGCATGGCCAATCCACCTAACCCGCTCATCTTTGGACTGTGGGAGGAAACCGGAGCACCCGGAGGAAACCCACGCACACACGGGGAGGACGTGCAGACTCCGCACAGACAGTGACCCAGCCGGGAACCGAACCTGGGACACTGGAGCTGTGAAGCATTTATGCTAACCACCATGCTACCGTGCTGCCCCTGCGTCCCTGCTTCCACCACCTCCTCCGACAGCGAGTTCCAGGCACCCACTACCCCCTGTGTAAAAAACTTGCCTCGTACATCTCCTCTAAACCTTGTCCCTCGCTCCTTAAACCTATGCCCCCTAGTAATTAACCCCCCCTACTCTGGGAAAAAGTCTCTGACTATCCACTCTGTCTATGCCCCTGATAATTTTGTAGACCTCTATCAGGGCGCCCCTCAACTTCCTTCATTCCAGTGACAACAAACCAAGTTTATTCAACCGCTCGTCATAGCTAATGCCCTCCATACCAGGCAACATCCTGATAAATCTCTTCTGCACCCCCTCTAAAGCCTCCACATTCTTCTGGTAGTGTGGCGACCAGAATTGAACACTATACTCCAAGTGTGGCCTAACTAAGGTTCTATACAGCTGCAACATGACTTGCCAATTTTTATACTCAATGCCCGGCCAATGAAGGCAAGCATGCCAAATGCTTTATTGACTACCTTCTCCACCTGTGTTGCCCCTTTCAGTGACCTGTAGACCTGTACACCAAGATCTCTCTGACTGTTGATACTCTTGAGGGTTCTTCCATTCATGTATATTCCCTACCTGTATTAGACCTTCCAGAATATCACTGTATATTCCCTACCTGTATTAGACCTTCCAAAATCATCCAGTCTCATCATTCCAATATCATCATTAAAATGTTTGGAATAATATGAAGTTTCAGATACCTATTCGTTTTCCAGAATTAAGAAAAGTTTTAATGTTGTAAAATGAAATAATTAATGTCAAACATCTTGGGCTGGATTCTCCGCAGCCCCGTGTTGAAATCGTGCTTGGAGCGGGGGCGGAGAATCAATTTTCCCGAGCCCCGAATATGTGCGGGTCCGCGATTTACATCGTGTGGCCGAGTGGCCATTGCCAGAGACCCTCCCGCGATCCTCCGCTCCCGACCAGCCGAGTTCTCGATGACGTGGAACTAACATGGTATGGCCGGTCGGGTCTCTCGCGTGCCGGCTGCAGACTCAATCCGCGGCCGCACTGGTGGGGGGTTGGAGGGATCGGACTGGGGGTGTACCTTATAGGCGGCCAGGGAACAGATCGAGCCAGTCCGATGCAGGAGCGTGCGGCCGATCAGGGGGACCTACATTATGGAGCTGCCTCTGTGGTCCGAGTCCGCTATGGTGCTTGCCCTGCGCATGTGCGGACCCGGAATCAGATGTGCGGGGGCCCGTATGCACAGCCGAACTGTGTGAAGCACTTCGGGTCACTGCTAGCCCCCTGAAGGTAGGTTTGTTTCAGGAAACTCGGGAGTGCAACGCCTGAGGATTCACATGAGGAAGGAACTGCGCTCCGAAAGCTAGTGATTCAAAACAAACCTTACTGTGCCCACCCCAGTCCAATGCCGACATCTCCGCATCACAGATATTACTCATCACTGGAGCTTTACAAAATAAAAATGAGGAGAACATTTATTCTTTTTGTCTCCTTTATCTCTCAGTATTGTCTTTCTCTCTATTTTGCTTTCTGCATTTAATTGATATTGAATTAGACATCTAACTGATATTCCCAGTTTCAAACTTTTGTCCTGCTTATTAACAATTTACCAATCTGCTTGGCTAATGAGACATAGGTCAGGATTTAGGGGATGGTGGGGCGGGATTCTGCGACCCCCCCGCCCCCCGGGCCGGGTAGGAGAATCGCCGGGGGGGCTGCGTGAATCCCGCCCCCTGCCGAATTCTCTGGCGCCGGGGATTTGGCAGGGGCGGGAACCGCGCCACGCGGTCGGCGGCCGCTGACAACGCCCCCCCCCCCCCCCCCGGCGATCTCCGGCCCACGATGAGCCACGTGGCCATCTGTTTTCGGCCCGTCCCGCCAGCGTATATTACATCAGCTATTTGCTGGCGGGACCTGGCTGCGAGGGCGGCCTCCAGGGTCCTCGGGGGGGCTTGGGGGGATCTGGACCTGGGAGGTTCACCCACGATTGGGGTCCACCGATCCGCAGGTGGGCCTGTGCCATGGGGGCACTCTATTCTTCCGCGCTCGACCGCTGTGGTCCTCCGCGATGGGCGACACGGAGATGAAATCCCCTGCGCATGCGCTGGGATGACGCCAGGACACGCTAGTGCTCCCGCGTATGCGCCAACTTGTGCCAGCCGGCGGAGGCCCTTCGGCATTGGTTGGCGTGGTGCCAAGCCCCTTCCGCGCCAGCCGGTGCGGCGCAAACCATTCCGGTGCCAGCCTAGCTCCTGAGGTTGCGGAGGATTCCGCACCTTTGGGGCGGTCCAACGCTGGAGTGGTTCACGCCACTCCGTGCTGGAGTTGCCCGCCCCGCAGATTCCCACAGAATCTCGCCCGTGGCTTTTCCCTTCCGAGGAGACGGTGACAAACACATCCCCGCCGATTGGCTGTACTGTGTTGTATGCTTACTGGTCATCCTGTGTGTCAATCACTGCCTGTCTGCATCTCATTATATACATGAGTGGATATTATGACACGCGGGACATCCTCCCCTCAGTTGGAAAAATCACCTGAGGGAGTTGTTCGCCAAACTGATTAACCAACAACTTCCTGCAGTGTCAGAAGCTGCAGTAGACAGATAATGGGCAGCAAGCAGTCCTCAGAGTCTGTCCTTAGAGTCCAGAGTCAGATGGGTTTTGGGGGTCTCAGTGCAGGATGGGGGGTGAGCCCCACGATGGAATGGCCAGGGATTGGGGGGGGGGGCGGGTATTTTGGGGAAGTGCCAAATGCTATAGGTGGCTGCTGATGCAGATGCCCCACCATACCCCCAAACCTCTTGCCCCCCCACCTGAAACCTGAACACGGTTACATTTTGGGCTTTGTTGCTGTCCCTGAACTCCTCCTGCCAGCCTAAAAATTGAAGCTCGGCTGAAAGCGACCCTTAAGTGGCCAATAACTGGTCTAAGTCAATTTCCAGGAAAATGTCGTCCATTAAGCTTTCATCAGTTTGCTTCGTGTTCAACAAGAAAATAACCCGAATTGTTCTGCTCTTTTATTTTCAGCAATGGTCTTTATTTGTCATGTAGCTAAACTACGAGACAAATGTATGTTTTATTATTATTTGCTTGTAAAGTCTTTAGCATATTATACATTATCACACACTTAAAACTAAGAGGTTCCATGATACATGTGGTAGCCAGTTTCCATGCAGCATGTCATTAAACATGTATGGCAACACTCCACCATACAATCAATCCTGGCACAGGCTATGTTGGTTCTGCAGCCAAGTATCAGAATATGTCAGAATTCTCAGCCATCTGGTTAGTGGGAGTTTTCTTCCACTGATACTGAACTGAGTGAGACCCGTTATCTGAATTGGAAAAAGATGCAGTTTTTCATTCCTGTATGTAGTGAGCGCCCCCTGCTGTTGAGCATAAAACAATAATCAGAAAAATAAATATATTTAATGTGCTTTTCAATTTCAATGTGCAATTAGAAAAACTATCTCCCTTTTCCCTCTTTCTTTTCTGAGGTGATGGAGTCACTGAACTAGTAATCCAAAGACCCAAGTTCGAATGCCACCACAGTAGATGATGAAATTTGAATTCAATAAATATCTGGAATTGAAAGCCTAATGATGACCATTGTCGATCGTCATAAAAGCCCATCTGGTTCACTAATGACCTTTAGGGAAGGAAATCTGCCATCCTTACCTGGTCTGGCCTACATGTGACATCAGACCCACAGCAATGTGGTTGACTCTTTAATGGCCTCTGAGATGCCCCAGCAATTAGGACGATTAGGGATGGGCAATAATGCCGGCCCACCATCAGCGTCCACATCTCATGGATGAAAAAAACAAAATAATCCCTCCCTGGTCTTTTATTTTCCAGCTCAATGATTCATACAATTATAGGAACACAGAAAGAGGTGTGGAGAAATACACCACAAGATTGCAGATGTATAGATACATTTTCTTCTCCGCCTTCTATCCAGATTCAATGCAGGTGAATCAAATCAGAGGCACACAATACATGCCCTGATGTGACCCTGCCCATATTGGTGGCATAGGCCATTATAAATCAGCCCCCTGTGTCCCAGGCATTTGTCCATCCCCTGGCAATATTTGGCACCTGAAAACAGCTATGAGCACTATTGTAAATAGAACAAAATATAGCAATATTTAATCATCAGGAAGTCTGCAAAATAATTGCTGTTTCTATGAGACATTCTCATTTCTGCAACTTGTAAATCTGTATTCCTTTCAAGTTTCTAAGAGCATCCTTCACACTTCTAGCCACCAACGGTGCGATCCCTCAACATGTGAAAAGGTCACCATATCCATGCAGATGCCTCCTTGTGACAGATCATGGGGCCTTTGGAACCAGAGGCTTTCTGTGTCAAAGACGGGGCCATAGGCAGAAGAGGTTGCATCTATGGCACAAATGATGCACTTGGTGGGTTTGAGGGCTCTGCAGGCTTCACGCCTAATAATTTTAACTTTAAAGGGGTGTTTCCACACTCATTGAGAACAAAGAACAAAGAAAAGTACAGCACAGGAACTGGCCCTTCATCCCTCCAAGCCTGCGCCGACCATGCTGCCCGTCTAAACTAAAATCTGCTGCACTTCCGGGGTCTGTATCCCTCCATTCCCATCCTAGTCATGTATTTGTCAAGACGCCCCTTGAACGTCACTATCGTCCCTGCTTCCACCACCTCCTCCGGCAGTGAGTTCCAGGCACCCACTACCCTGTGTGTAAAAAACTTGCCTCGTACATCTCCTCTAAACCTTGCCCCTTGCTCCTTAAATCCATGCCCCCTAGTAATTGACCACTCTACCCTGGGAAAAAGCCTCTGACTATCCACTCTGTCTATGTCCCTCATAATTTTGTAGACCTCTATCAGGGTGCCCCTCAACTGCTGTCATTCCAGTGAGAACAAACCGAGTTTATTCAACCCGTCCTCATACCTAATGCTCTCCATACCAGGCAACATCCTGGTAAATCTCTTCTGCACCTTCTCTAAAGCCTCCACGCCCTTCTGGTAGTGTGGCGACCAGAATTGAACACTATACTCTGTGTGGCCTAAATACGGTTCTATACAGCTGCAACATGACTTGCCAAATTTTATACACAATGCCCCGGCCAATGAAGGCAAGCATGCCGTATGCCTTGTTGACTACCTTCTCCACCTGTATTGCCCCTTTCAGTGACCTGTGGATCTCTACACCTAGATCTCTCTGACTGTCAATACTCTTGAGGGTTCTACCATTCCCTGTATATTCCCTACCTGCATTAGACCTTCCAAAATGCATTACCTCACATTTGTCCGGATTAAACTCCATCTGCCAAGGGGCTGGTTTAGCTCACAGGGCTAATCACTGGCTTTTAAAGCAGACCAAGCAGGCCAGCAGCACGGTTCGATTCCTGTACCAGCCTCCCCGTACAGGCGCCGGAATGTGGCGACTAGGGGCTTTTCACAGTAACTTCATTGAAGCCTACTCGTGACAATAAGCGATTTTCATTTTTCATTTCATCTCTCAGCCCAAGTCTCCAAACGATCTAAATCCTGCTGTATCCTCTGACAGTCCTCATGGCTATCCACAATTCCACCAACCTTTGTGTCATCTGCAGTCTTATTAATCAGACTAGTTACATTTTCCTCCAAATCATTTATATATACTACAAACAGCAAAGGTCCAGCACTGATCTCTGCGGAACACCACTAGTCACAGCCTCCAATCAGAAAAGCACCCTTCCATTGCTACTCACTGCCTTCTATGACCTAGCCAGTTCTGTATCCATCTTGCCAGCTTACCCCTGATCCCGTGTGACTTCATCTTTTGTACCAGTCTGCCATGAGGGACCTTGTCAAAGGCCTTACTAAAGTCCACATAGACAACATCCATTGCCCTACCTGCAGCAATCATCTTTGTGACCTCCTCAAAAAATTCTATCAAGTTAGTGAGACACAACCTCCCCTTGACAAAACCGTGCTGCCTCTCGCTAATACGGGGTGCCCTCGCATTTTTTAACTTGCCTCAGCAGTTCCCAGCTCTGCCAGTGGCTGCTGCTGATTGGATCAATGGCATCAAGAGTCCACCCAACCACCTCAATCAGCTGATAAGCACAGTGGTAACCGATTAGGAGGCTACCTCATCCAGCAGTAACCAATTAGGAGGTTCCTCATCCAGCAGTAACCGATTAGGAGGCTCCTCATCCAGCAGTAACCAATTAGGAGGCTCCTCATTGAGCGGTAACCGATTAGGATGCTACCTCATCAAGCGGTAACCGATTAAGATGCTACCTCATCAAGCGGTAACCGATTAGGAGGCTACCTCATCCAGCAGTAACCGATTAGGAGGCTACCTCATCCAGCAGTAACCAATTAGGAGGCTACCTCATCCAGCAGTAACCGATTAGGAGGCTCCTCATCCAGCAGTAACCGATTAGGAGGCTTCTCATCCAGCAGTAACCGATTAGGATGCTACCTCATCCAGCAGTAACCGATTAGGAGGCTCCTCATCCAGCAGTAACCGATTAGGAGGCTTCTCATCCAGCAGTAACCGATTAGGATGCTACCTCATCCAGCAGTAACCGATTAGGAGGTTATCTTCATTAGGCGCACTGCCTGTAAATTCAGGATTGGGAATCTCCATTTGGTCCCAATGTTGGGACCCCAAAACCATGGAAAATCTAGTACCATATCAAGTCCTTCTTGGTTCTTAAAGATGTAATACAGATGTGATACAGATTGAGCAAGAACCTGAGATGCAGCACCAGGAAGCAAGAGCAAATAATAAAGGTACCAGCCAAGCATCTGGGATACATGCTCAAAATGTCAAAAGAAAGCAGACATATATCTCATTGTTGCAGTTCTGGAAATAATTATCAAATATCATGATGTTTGCCATACATTTTCACTATTATCATCTGTCTTGAAACATTTCAGCTAATTATCAGAATATCCATCAGGTTAGGCAGATTATTAAATTAAAATCTATTTGTTAATGTTCTGTCAATGAAATATATCTTTATTCTGTTTCCACTGTTATTAATGTAAATGGTGATACTTATCCATGTGCAGCATCAAAATTAAATTCAATCATCAAAGTGTAAAACTGTTAACAAAATGTAAAGAGTCATTCCTGCCTCGGTGTTGTAAGCAAATCCACTTAATTTCTGCAGTATCATTAATACTGTGGATTCTCCAACCTCATAATAAAAACACAAATTTAAAAGTCCAGTGTCAGTAATACTTGCTGGTTATAACTTTGGGTTAAGCGATTAATCTGATTTGCCAAGGAATGACCACATGTGAGCTACAGACAAGATTCTTCACTGAACGATGTTATCAGATAACACAGCAATGGATATTGGTACTGATGTCACATATCAATTTATGATTGCGGAATTTTTGAATGAATGGTGTAATTTATCAAACTAATGCAGTTGGACTGTCCGCTGGTGGGATTCGCCGTTGCGCCGGCAGCGCACCCAGACCCGTGGGTTTCCCAGTGGCTTGGGATGACCACAATGGGAAACCCCATTGGCCAGTGGTGAAAATAGAGAATCCCAATGCTGGTGAGGGCATGCCGCCGAGGAACACCCAAATCCCGCCCATGATTTTTCTGTTAATAAGTATAAGCTATCCACTGACGAAAGCAGAAATCCAGCACACTATTAACTTTACACATACTTCGACCCGTGGGGGCACAGGGAGCGAGAGACCGGGGAGGGGAGATGCAGGGACGGAGGGGCAAAAGAGACCAGAAAAGGAACAGGGCTACAAAGTGCCACAACCAAGGGCTCGAAACAAGGAACCGCTGCAAGCACCCACCCAGTACGGTCTGTGGGCGAAGGGAGCCCCCAGAGTGCAGGGGACTACCCGCATGGCGGGCACACAGTGCGGCCCCGACGCAAGGCAGCACGGTAGCATTGTGGATAGCCCAATTGCTTCACAGCTCCAGGGTCCTTGGTTCGATTCCGGCTTGGGTCACTGTCTGTGCGGAGTCTGCACATCCTCCCTGTGTGTGCGTGGGTTTCCTTCGGCTGCTCCGGTTTCCTCCCACAGTCCAAAGGTGTGCAGGTTAGGTGGATTGGCCATGCTAAAGTGCCCTTAGTGTCCAAAATTTCCCTTAGTGTTGGGTGGGGTTACTGGGTTATGGGGATAGGGTGGAGGTGTTGACCTTGGGTAGGGTGCTCTTTCCAAGAGTCGGTGCAGACTCGATGGGCCGAATGGCCTCCTTCTGCACTGTAAATTCTATGATAACATGGCGTAGGGCTACAGGGGCAGGTGTGGAAGAAATGAGGCCGCCAGCCCGAGAAGCCGGCTCGCCGATCGGTGGGCCCCGATTGCGGGCCAGGCCACAATGGAGGTCCCCCTCCCCTGGGGTTGTACCCTCCCTCCCTCCCCACAGGCCGCCCCGGACCCATCCACACCGAGGTCCCACCGGCTACGAGCAGGTTAGAACTACGCCGGTGGGAAGTCCAGTTTGACTACACACACCAAGCCTAACAGAAAGCATAGATTTTTATGCACTGTTGTTTTGTAGACTGGAAGAAAGCAACAATGTTCCACAAGGGTCAGATTATTCCCAGATTGGGCATTCAGGGCACAATTTCAAAATTTATTTGAAACTCATACATTTTGTGAACAATGAGAATAGTAGCAGACTTCAGATGATGTATAGGACGTGGGGATTCTCTGGTTCAGAGACTAAGGGTGGAATTCTCCGCTCCCGCGCGGCATCGGGAAGGCCGTCGTGAACTCAGCCTCAGAGGCCGCTCCTCGCACCCTATTCACCCCCCCCCCCAAGGGGGCTAGGAGCAGCATTCCGTAAATCTCGGCCGCCGTGCCTTGAAGCTTACGTCAAGTCGGCGCGCCGAGAATGACGCGACGGCGGCGCCTAAGTGACGTCAGCCGCGCATGCGCAGGTTGGTCGGCTCCAAACCGCGCATGCGTGGCTGATGTCACGACGCCTGCCAGCTCCAACCCGCGCATGTGCAGTTGCCGTCTTCCCCTCCGCTGCCCCGCAAGACTTGCCGGCTTGATCTTGCAGGGCGGCGGAGGGGAAAGAGTATGTCTCTTGGAGACGCCGGCCCGACGATCGGTGGGCACCGATCGCGGGCCAGTCCCATCCCGAGCACAGCTGTGGTGCTCACTCCGCTCTCCGCCGCCCACAAGCCACAAACAAAACTTTGCGCCATGTTCACGACGGCAGCGACCAGGTGTGGTTGCCGCCGTCGTGAACCGGTCGGGAACGTCAGGCTGCTCGGCCCATCCGGGCCGGAGAATCGCCGGTCGCCATGAAAAACGGCGACCGGCGATTCATCCGAGCGGGGAGTGGGGGAATCGTGGGGGGTGCCAGGGCGGCGTGTCGTGAGTCGTCCGGCCCTCCCACGATTCTCACACCCGGCGTGGGGAGCGGAGAATTCTGCCCTAAGGGCTGGATTGTCTGATTTGAGGCTATGTCTGGAGCATGTGTCTAGTTTTACAACCAAAAGGTGGGTGCCGCCCCCGCACTGATGCTTACCCCAGTGGGAGGCTGGCAGCCTCGCCATGAAAATCCCCCAGCTTCACCTGCAGATACAGATGGGGAATTGCCGGGTCCATGGATGCGCATGTGCATGGCAGCGATCTGCAACGGCCACGCTGTATAAAACGGCGCCGGCAGCGCGCGGACCCAGGCTGCCAGATAGTGTCCCTTTGTAACCTCCCTTGCCACCCCCGGACCATCCCCCACTAGTCCTCTCACCCTCCGCCAAAGCCCCCCCCCCCCCCCTCCCCCCGGCCAGCGAAACAGATCCTGCCCGACTGTGGTGGTGCTGGACACAGTGCGCAGCCACCACATGAGGTCCCCGAAAACTGTGAGAACACGCGACCGACGCCATCAGGAAGTTAGCCCATCGGGGCAGAGCATCGATGGAGGGCGTCATTCCATTGGCATGGGGCATACTCAGCGATTACACCATTTTTGAGGGGGCCCAGCATCCGAAAAATGGCGCTCCCCCGATTTCGACATAAAAACAGATTCTCCAGCCAATCGCCGAACGCGATTTCGGCGTCGGCAATCAGAGAATCCAGCCCTGAGTGATCCCACCAGCAGAGAACGAGAACATTTTTGCAATGCTGTTAGGAGCGCTGGGGAGGCATGATCCCATCCATGCAAATGGGCCAACACACAGACCACATGAATCATGCCCAAGTCCGGATTCCCCATGCGAGTCATTTGCTGGGGTCGGAAATCCCACTGTGAGCCTGACAAGATGGAGCAGCTGTTATGAGCTCCACTCATTCCAGACTCTCATTCCAGCCAAGAGGATGACTGCAAGAAGACCTTCCTTGGTGCGACATCCAAGGGATGTTGGATGTCGTTGAGGAGAGGAGGGACACCCTCTTCCCCAGGGTAGGGTGGAGACACCAGCCAGCTGCAATGAATTGAGCCTGGGATGAGATGGCAGATGCAGTGAATGCTGGCAGCCTCACCAAGAGGACCAGCATGCAATACAGAAAGAATGCAGGAAGAAGATGAATTACCTCCTTTCGCTGCTTGGTGAATAACCACCTGTCTGACCCTGGTATCATTCCTGTCCTTGACCCTTGACCTCTGCCCCCAAACTCTTATGTGCCAGTAACATTCCACTATCAGCTTGTACCCTCAGAACATACCCTCAGGAACTCCCAATACCCGCCCTGGCCTCTTTGGCCAGGCGCCTTGCCCAAAACTGCTACCAACTAGATACTGCTCCACCCACCCCTAAAACTGGTATGCCAGCATCTCAGGATGTCCTTTCTGTGTCCCCAAGAGTAAAGTGGGCCATAATCGAAGGGAGCATCTGAAGATGGGCGGGGCATGCCAGAGATACATATCCACACCCTTTTTGAAGAAAGGGCTGTAGAAATCATGGGAGAGGCCGAGGAGCAAGCAGTGGCTGACATGAAGGTCAGCATTCGGCAAAAAAGTCAGAGTCCAATTCAACATTATCCAGATGTCCTACCTCAAGTGAGCCTTTCATTTCCCACAGCCCTGAGCTTCCCAAGGGCTGACCCAATGTCCTTTGTCTTGCAGGATCCCCATCAGAGAAGGCTGGGCCATGCATAGTCACAGCCGCCCACCTCAGACCCTCAGAACACCCCAGAGTAGACCTCCAGCAAAGACACCGACTTCTCGGCACTCTTTCACCAGTGCCATCCACCAGCACAGAGACTATCACCTCGGTAGGATATGTTAGCAATCACGTTCCTGGGTTACCCTTTGGTGAGAACCACACACATACTGCAGCACATCAGATGGAGGCAAGAACCCCTGAGGGAGCAGCCAGTTGGAAGGATGCCTGATCCCAGGGAACAGCTGCCCCCCCCCAGGAGAGATGCCACATCTCTGGAAAAGGTTATTCCATCATGGTGCAGATGCAAGTACAGAGCCAGACTTTAGAGGACGGGGTGCAGTAACATTCTAGCACCTGCTTGTACAACTGGAGGAGTGTAATCGCCTTTAAGTGGAAGAGGTGGTGCCAATTGTGTGACTCCCAGGCCAACTCTGTGAGAAGGGTGGCGCCCGTGATGGAAGGCCTGGGGCAAGCTAGCAGCTAACATTCCCCAGACCAGGCAACATCCTGGTAAACCTTCTTTGCATTCTCTTCAAAGCATCCACAACCTTCTGGCAGTGTGGCAACCAGAACTGCACGTAATATTCTAAATGTGGCCTAACTGAAGTTTTATTCAACTGTAACATGAGCTACCAACTCTTGTACTCAATTCCTCGGCCGATGAAGGTAAGCATGCCATATGCTTTCTTGACGAATTTATCCACCTGTATTGCCACTTTCATGGAACCATGGACCTCAACGCCTAGATTCCTCTGTATGTCAATGCTTCTGCCATTTTTTGTATAATTCACACCTGAATTTGATCTTCCAAATTGGATCACCTCACATTTGTCCAGATTGAACTCCATCTGCCATTTCTCTGCCCAACTCTCCAATCTATCTATGTTTTGCTGTATTCTCTGACAGTCCCCTTCATATCTGCAACTATATCTCAGTGTCATCTGCAAACTTGCCAATCAGACCATCTACATTTTCCTCCAGGTCACTTAAATATATTACAAACAATAGTGGTCCCAGCACTGATCCCTGTGGAAAACCATCAGTTACAGATCTCCATTCTAAAAAACGCCCTTCCGCTGTTACTCTGTCTCCTGTTGTCAAGCCAGTTCTTTATCCATCTAGCCAGACCACCCCGAATCCCATGCAACTTTACCTTTGTACTAGTCTGCCATGAGGGACCTTGTCAAACACCTTACTAAAGTCCATTTGAACAACATCCACAGCCTTTCCCTCATCAATTAATTTTGTCACGACCTCAAAAAGCTCTATTAAGTTGGTAACACATGACCTTCCGCACACAAAACCAGGTTGCCTACTAACAAGTTCATTCACTTCCAAATGTGAATACATCCTGTCCCTCAGTATCCTCTCCAACAGCTTCCCCACCAATGACGTCAGGCTCACCGGCCTATAATTACCTATAATTGCCCACTTTGACAAATGAATCCTCCAAGATATCCTCCCTCATCGCAGCTGTGGTACGTTCCCTAACCAGTAAAGCAACTCCCCACCCTTTCTGCTACCCTCTCTGTCTAGTCTAAAACATCAATATCCCAGAATGTTAAGCTGCCAGTCCTATCCCTCCTTTAACCATGTATCCATAATAGCAATACAGTATCATAATTCCCCGCATTAATCCAAGCTCTAAGCTAATCCTTTTTACCTGTCATACTTCTTGTGTTGAAGCAAACACACTCCAGAACTCCAATAGTTTTAGCTAATCATTCACCCCATTGCTTACCTTCAGCATTCTTTATTCAGGATTCATATCCGACTTGCACATACTCCACACAACTTTACACGTTTAGATCTTAAGCAAGCCTCACACCTACATCTCACAGCTTGCGCACACACTACCAGTTATTCAGCCATGGCAATCTCCTTAGCCAAAGAGATTGCACAACACTTACCAATACAGTGCCCTCTCTCTTGCCCTCTCTCTTGCAGGGCCAGGTGATGCACAACCGGAGGGAGAAGCAGCTAGCTGGAGGGGGACAGGTGTGCCTGTATATCCTAAACTTCATGGAAGAGGTGTTGCCATCTGTGGCTGAGGCTTTAGCCAGTGGAGAGACCGAAGTTATTGAAGATGATAGCATCCTTATACCTAAGTCCTCATTTCAACATCCCACTACATTCTCTTCCGATTTCCAATCTGCAAGTGGTGCAAATAGGCACATTCTTTTTCTCTTCCCTCCCCACATCCTAACCCTTGTGCCTTTCTCCTTTCAATACCCAAACAGTGCAACACAAACTTGGTGCAGAGCTTGAAGCCCAGCATTTCCAGCATGAATATGGTTGCCAAATTCTTTAGCACACCGATGGATCCAATCAAGATGCACTGCCTTTTAATTGATGTCCCCCAGTTGTCTGGGTGCTGTATTCAAAGCTCAGGCTGAAGCCAGGCAAGGCCAACTTGTTGTCATGCAAGCCCAGACTGCTGTCATCAAGGCTGTGGGTTACAGTGTTTAAAGAGGCCAGCAATTTGTCATCCACAAATTGCTAAGATTGCTGAAGTGATGCACCTTGAGGAGTGGATATGGCTCCATACAGAATAACCCTTCTGTCTTTTTTCTGGATTAAAGCATTCGTTCTCCCACCACTGCCACTCTGGCAGTGCACTTAAAATTACCTATCAGCCAGCCAGCCCAGAGAGAGAGTTCTGTTCATGCTGAAATCCTGCAGTCCAAAGTTGAGCCTTCTCGGTTGAGTTGCTCAAGGTTGTCCTCCAAGATAATCTGGAATCACTTTCCACCAACTTTGCCGCTGCTACAAGGCTAGCCTACATAATGATACGAGGAAAGGTAAAGGTACATGGAGTACAGGAACTAGGGGACCATACAAGGGTATTTAGATAACTTTTGAATTAAATTTGGTTTGGAATGTTTATATTATGATGGTTTGTCTTGATAAACTTTGGCCAATTGGATGGCATATTGTTTAATGACAGAGGGCAAGGTGTGAGGTGAGGTTCCTGTTGTAGAATTATTCCTCAGTGGATACTCAGTGGATTCAGCTTCTTGCTGAGAGTCCTTCTACCTTTCCTTCTCCTTCTCCCTCTTCCAGCCGTTTATCCCGCTCCACCTGGCCTCTGATCGTTCCCAAGTCAGGTTGTGTTTTGAGAAGAATGTCTATTTGTGCACCCGTACCTTGGACCAACCAGTTTGGACAGAAGCTGTGAAGTCAGTTTCAGCATCTGTCACACACCCGATAAAGTTTTGCAACTTGAAATGTGAATAGAAATTGCCAAATGCTTGTGAAATTGAAACAAGAGGAGGAAGAATTAAATCAGCAATGAATGCAAAACTCATTTCAAATGATTTTATTTGCCAGAGGGTGTTCCTTCCTGCTGCTGAAATATGGTAAGGTGAATTACTGGAACACGCAGCTCCAAAACTGCAGTGATTTCATTTACTCAACACTCCTAGCGGTTGTTCATTACACATCTGATAACATCCCCCCAATGTGGCTTCTGACCCTGCTAACCCCCAAAGTGTACACACATGCCTCAAATGTCAATCTGGATCTAAAATGTACCCACAATACCAAAACAATAGATGATACCAATTTTAATTTTGCAACAAGCATGTTTCATAGTTCAGGTGTCTTAGGAAATCCCTGCTAACTGGAGAATAACCAAATGGACCCTGTTTCATTTTCTTGTTTACAGCCTATTAATTACTTATTTGGGCCTCATTTTTAATTAAGGCACCAAAAATACAATAAACTGTGCCTGAAATCGAACAGTTAAAATTAAATGAATTAAAATACACTTGAATTCATCAAAAAAAATCAATGAAAATTCCAATAGTTATGTTCTGACCATTCCTATTGAATAAATTAATCAATTAATTATGTAAATCATTAATGAGAAGTTAATGGAACTGCAAGCCATTTCCCTTCAAAACACCACATAGACTCTGCCGAATCACATCATGATTTTCCAAGTCCTGCCCTGGACCACTGCCTTAATAATGGATCCCAGCAATTACCTGACAACTGATATCAGGCTAAGTGGCCTGTAGTTCCCTGCTTTCTCACACCCTCTTTTATATACCGTGGTTGCAGAGATAGGGAGTGTGATTTACTGGCCGTGTCCCAACAGAAGCGGGACCTCTTCCAAGATTCCTGCCAGTCGTTATGCCTTGAGAAATCTAACAGGATCTTGCAAGACGTTGTGATCTGGATCCTGCCCACAATGAAAACGGGACCTAGACTTGCATTACTAAAAGAGCTTAAAAGCACACTTAGCTATGCTGATGCCGATCGAATGGCCACCTGGCATCGACTGGCCTCGCCAAGGAGAACACCAGCGGGCGCCGTTTAGCACTGGTCCCTACAAATGGGGACCCATGGAATGGCACTTGTGGGGGGGGGGGGGGGGGGGGGGGGGGGGGGTCACCCAGGCGATTGAAGGCCCCCGGATGGTTTAGCTCTGGTCAGGGTGGCGATCTGGCACTTTGCCACTGCCAGCCTGGGAACCCTGGAAATGCCACTTGGGCACTCTGGCAAGGGCTGGCATTTTGCCTGCGCTGGGAATCAGGACCTGGGGTGCCTGCCTGTATGTGGTGAGGTGCAGGGAGCCTCGAGGACCCCCGACAGGTGAGTTGGGGGGGAGGGTTTTGGGGGTTTGCATTGGGGAGTCAAGATGTAAAAAAATGGTGTGTGATATTTTCCTGCATGTGCAGGATATATGGTTAAGTGCTGCCTCGGCATGGCGTTTCCCGCCGGGGCCCCATAAAAACAGAGTGCCGTTAGATAATGGGGTCAGAGTGCCGGGAGTGACCCCTCGATTCCTGCCTAGAACAAAATCTGTATTTTTATTGGTTAAGTCACATCCTGTGGTTACTGATTGGGATCGTCCAAGATTTTAGAACATTCTAAGTGGATTGGAAGGCAGGAAATATATACCTCCAATTCAGGAAAGGAGGAAAAGGGAAATTGAAACTAACATCAAAGATCAGCCATGACTTTATAAAATGGTGGAGTAGGCTCGAGGGGTTATCTGCTTCTATTTATTTTGTTCAAATGTTCTAAACTGCCATTCACCTCGCTTTTTATGGTCCATTAACCTCTCACAACTCAAAATACGAATTATTGGTACAGTTCAAAAGTAAGTAAATCTGTTCAGTGATTATTTGCACATCAAAATTATCTTTTTTGCCAACAAAATTCAGGCATTTGCACAAAACTGTTCATGAAACCACTGATTCATCAGTGAATTCAAACTACTCTTGGGGTGAAAATGAACAAATGAAAATGAAAATCGTTATGTCACAAGTAGGCTTCAAATGAAAGTTACTGTGAAACTCCCCTAGTCATCACATTCCCGGCACCTGTTCGGGGAGGCTGGTACGGGAATTGAACCATGCAGCTGGCCTCTTTTGGTCTGCTTTCAAGCCAGCGATTTAGCCTGTGCTAAACAGCCCCTATAATAATCGCTTATTGTCGCAAGTAGGCTTCAAATGAAGTTACTGTGATGAAAAAGCCCCTAGTCGCCACATTCCCGGCGCCTGTTGGGGGAGGCTATTACAGGAATTGAACCCACGCTGCTGGCCTTGTGCATTATAAGCCAGCTGTTTAGCCCACTGTGCTAAACCAGCCCCTAAATGTGACATTCCTAGAACGTACTAGATTGGAGAATAAACGCATTTGTGGAAACATTCCTCACACAACGCGAGAACACTTGATGTTCCTGCCCGGTTCGAAGCGGGGACCTTCGCGTTGTTAGGCGAATGTGATAACCACTACAAATGAAATGATTTAATTATTCAAGTTAATGGGCGGGATTCTCCGACCCCCCGCCGGGCGGAAGAATCGCCGGGGGGCAGCGTGAATCCCTCCACGCCCCCCCCGGCTGCCGAATTCTCCGCCACCGGCGTTTTGGCGGGTGGGGGGAATTGCACCGCGCCGGTCGGCGGCCGCTAGCAGTGCCCCCCCCCCCGGCGATGCTCCGGTCCGCGATGGGCGAGCGGCCTCCGATTTAGGCCGATCCCCCACGGTGGTAAATTTAGCCCTGGTACTTACCGGCAGGGCCTGGCTCTGCGGGCGGCCTCCAGGGTCCTCGGGAGGCGCAGGGGGATCTGGCCCCGGGGGATGCCTCCACGGTGGGCCTGGCCCGCGATCAGGCCCACGATCCGTGGGTGGACCTGTGCCATGGGGGCACTCTTTCCCTCCGCCCCGGCTGCTGTTTACCTCCGCCATGGCTGGTGCGGAGGACAACTCCCCTGCGCATGCGCTGGGATGATGCCAGCACACGCTGGCGCTCCTGGCATACGGCAACTCGCGCTGGCCAGCGGAGACCCGTTGGCGCGGCGCCAAGCCCTCCGTGCCGATGGCCACGGCGCCAAACCGCCGCCGCCGGCCTAGCCCCTGAAGGTGTGGAGGATTTCCACACCTTCCGGCAGCTGACGCTGGGCGTGGTTCACCCCACTCCATGGAGTCAGGACCGTCCGCCCCGCCGGGTAGGGGCGAATCAGCGCCCAATATCTTTATTAATATCTTTATATACCCCCAATTGTAACTCAACATATTACCAAAACTTTCAGCTAACCAGTACCTTAACATGGACAATAAAATCTTTGATAATGTCTGAATCTTCCTTAGCTGCTGCATTACAGGTCTTCCTTCTAAGTGAATGCAACTATCTGTCCCGGAATTTGAACAGACTCTAGTATTACAGAGCGATGGTCTTAGGGTGAACCGTCAATCACAGAGAATTCGAGCTTTCCCCTGTATCAGACATATTTGTCAGAACATTCAATCAGTCAAATGAAATACATTAAAGTTTATACAATGTACAACATAAAACACATACAAAATGAATGCTACTCTTCTCAACCTCTGTTGACTATAAATTAGAGTAGTAGTAACATTTAGTAAGATAGTTTAAAGTATCTTATATTATTTTAATTTACACACAAATTCAATATAATTAATTTAGCTTGATGATATCCCATTTAAATGGTCAGCCAACCTAATGAGATTTATAGTTTCTGAGATAAAAGAAATATATTAGTAATTAAATCTGATATTTCAATTGTCCGCAAATATGGCACTAATTGGTTTTGAGTTATGAGACACAAAGTTAATACTATCCTAGTTTGCGTGAGCAAAACAGGTCAAATTCACATGGTCTAATCCGTTTACTGTGATTTCATAATAAATGCAAATTTGTAATATTAGGAATTGCACTTCATGAGTCATTATTCGCAGCCTTCTTAAAAACATTTCTCCAACCTCCTCTTCCCTCATCTCTCAACAAGCACAAAAAGATCAGGAAACCATTTGAGGCCATCTGTTCTACTGCCCCTGGTACTCCCTTCTCTTTCTGTTCCTGCTGGCAGCGCACCTAGGCCCACAGGTTTCCCAGCAATGGGGTGGCTTCAGTGGGAAATCCCATTGACAAGCGATGGAAGTAGAGAATTTTGCCACGAGTGAACGGTGTGTCGCCGACAAACATGTAGTTGGGGGGTGGGAGAATCCAGCCCATTGTTGCTTAAATGTAAGTAAGTAGGTCATGGGATTTGAGTGGAATAAAGATCATATAAGCAATGCGAGGAGCCAGGTCTGTAGTAGGCAGTGTTTTTAGTTTAATTTCGGAAGGTATGAGCTGAACAGCAGCTTTTGCAGAAGGCTGTCAGATTCAGCATTAATCTGACACACAGGGATCTGCAGGTTGTTAACTGAACATACCTCTCTCCTTTCGAAGCAGTCTTTCAAGAACTCCAGCCAGAGATTCGCAAGTCATCCTGTGTTAGGTAACTTTATTTAAAAGTGGGTTTTGATTTGTGATGGAATTTGCTGATTGGAGATAAAGTGGAATCAGTAAGAATCATAGAATCGTAGAATTTACAGTGCAGAAGGAGGCCATTCGGCCCAGTGAGTCTGCACCAGCCCTTGGAAAGAGCACCCTACTTAAGTCCACACCTCCATCCCATCCCCGGAACCCAGTAACCCCACCTAACCTTTTTGGAAACGAAGGGGCAATTTAGCACGGACAATCCACCTAATCTGCACATCTTTAGACTGTGGGAGGAAATCGGAGCACCTGGAGGAAACCACGCAGATGCGAGGAGAACGTGCATACTCCACACAGACAGTAACTCAAGCTGGGAATCGAACCTGGAACCCTGGAGCTGTGAAGCAACAATGCTAACCACTGTGCTACCGTGCCACCCACGGAGTTAGTATTTCATTTTATTGTTCAGCATTGTTTAACTGGTAATTCTAAGCTATATTTCTGTGATGTTAAGGTAATTTAATACTGTGTTAATAATAATGTTTGCTTTAATACATCAAATCCCCATTTCTGTATGGAATCACTCCTGTATCCTTTCCTCACAGTTTTACAAATGAAAAAAGAGTGATTGGGGTTCCTGTTTGGTATCATAGCAAATGTTGGGGTCTGGTCTGAGATCACAATATGCTGGAATAGTAATCGAGAGACCCAAGGTAATACTCTGGGGGTCTGGGTTCAAATCCCACCATGGCAGATGGTGAATTCAATTAAAATTTGGAATACAAAGTCTAATAATGATCATGGAACCATTGTCAATTGTCATAAAATCCCATCTGGTTCAGTAATGTCCTTTAGGGAAGGAACTCTGTCATCCTCACCTTGTCAGGTCAACATGTGACTCCAGATCCACAGCAATGTGATCAACTCTTAAATGCCCTCAGGGATGGGCATTAAATGCTGGCCCAGCCAACAACGGCCACATACCATGAACAAATGTTTTAAAATGTCGCCAGATGAGCAATTCAGGCCCAGAGGCCCGAGATAATGGTGTTCAAATCCTAATGAGGCAGATGGTGGGACTTAAATTCAAAACCGAATGAGGAAAAAGCTGGTCTCAGTAACAGTGACCATGAAACTATTGTCAATTGTCGTAAAAATCCATCAAGTTCATTAATGTCGTGAGGGAAGAAAATCTGCTAGATCCTGACCAGATGCAGAACAAACTTCCCTTTCAGGCCTCTGAAATAGCCGAGCTCAGTTCCAGGGCAATTAGGAAAGGGCAGCAAATGCTGGTCCAAATACCATGATCAAAGAAAAAAAAAGGAATATCCTTTAGGGAAGGAAATCTGCATTCCTTACCTTGGCCTACATGTGGGCCGCGATTCTCCGCAACCACGATGGGTGGGAGAATAGCGGGAGGTCCGCTCCCGCACCTCCCGCTATTCTCCCCCTCACCCCCAAAATGGCGTGTCCAGTTTTCTGACACGCGTTTTTCACGGCGGCCCGCGATTTTCTGACCCGGATGGGCCGAACGGCCTGCCGTTCCCGACGGCGGCAACCACACCTGGTCGCTGCCATCGTGAATATGGCGCGCCAGGTAAGTGTGGGGCCTAGGGGGGGCGGATCGGGGATCGAGCACCACGACCGTGCTCGGGAGGGGATCGGCCTGCGATCGGTGCCCACCGATCGTCGGGCCGGCGTCTCAAGGGGACGCACTCTTTCCCCTCCGCCGCCCCGCAAGATTAAGCTGCCACGTCTTGCGGGCGGCTGAGGGGAAAGAAGGCAACCGCGCATGCGCGGGTTTAAGCTGTCCAACCCGCGCATGTGCGGCTGACGTTATTAGGTGCTGCCGTGGCGTCATCCTTGGATCGCCGCGCCTTGAAGCCAGGGACAAGGCCCGGCCGTCGAGTTTCCCGGTACGGTCCGCCTATCCCCCCGGGTAGGGGAGAATAGGGGGCCGGGAGAGGCTTCCGACGCCGTCGTGAACCTCTCCAGGTTTCACGACGCGTTGGGCCTTGCGGAGAATTCCACCCGAGATTTCAGACCTCTGGCAATTTGGTTGATCATTAACCCTTCTCTGAAATGGTCTAGCAAGCCACTCAGTTGTATTAAGCCGCTAAAGAGAAGTCAAAAATGAATTAAACTGGACAGACCACTCGGACTGAGCATTGGAAACACAATGGCACACCCAGCCCTCTTTTACCTGCAAAGTCCTCTTTACTAATATCTGGGGGCTTGTGTCAAAATTGTGAGAGCTGTCTCACAGACTAGACAAGCAACAGCCTGACAAAGTCACACTCATGGAATCATACCATAAGGACAATCCCCAGCCACCAGTACCAGAGTGGGTATGTCCTGTCCCACAAGCAGGACAGGCCTACCAGAGGTGGATGCGCAGTGGTTTACATTCAAGAGGGAGTTGTACAGGACTCTCCGAGGGTGTCCTGCCATTCCAAATCTCCTCCGTCTGCAGGACTGGAGGATAGACAAAGTGGTATTATTATCCATGAATGGAGCAAGGGATAAAGCAGGGGCTTGATTCGCTGATCCCCGATGCCGAAATCGCGACCGCGACGGGGTGGAGAATCCCCGATGATGCCAAAATCAGGAGTGGTGCCGCTTTCACGATGCTCCGCCCCCTGAAAAGCGGCAGAGTACACTGCACACCGTATACACGGCCTCCATATGTTAGCTGAAGCATGCCCCGCGATGCTCCATCCCCGACGGGCCGAGTTCCCGATGTTGCAGGACACGTGTGGTCTCACCCATTGGGGATTTAGCGTGGCGGCTGCGGACTTAATCCAGCGCCGCCATAGTCGGGGAGGGTTGATCCGCGGGCAGGTGCAGACATATTCGGGGCTAGGGGTACTGTAGTGGGGCGGTCTAGCGCGCTCGAGCTAGCCGAAGGGGGGACTATTTCGCGGGCCGGGTCCGTTAGTGGCATCCGCCATGAATGATGGCGTGGCCACGGACCCGGCAATTCTCCAGGCCGTATCAACAGCTAGAGTCAGGTGCTCTACACTGTCTCCCTGCTAGCCCCTAGCAAAACGGGGAATTGGTGGGCATTTTGCGAAAGTTTTCCTGGCATTTCAAGCCGGTGTGGGGATGAGGCCGGGATTCTCCGACCCGGCGCTGGGTTGGAAAATACCCAGGGGAGCGGGAGAATGGCGCCCCGCTGCCCCGAAGCTGGCTTCACCATTCTCCGGCACCATTTTCCGGGCGCCCGCGGGATTTTCGCCGCGACAGTCGGGGGACGTTGACAACGGCCCCTCCGACGATTCTTCGAGTCCCGATGGGCTGAGTGGCCGACGAGTTTGACCGAGTCCCGCCGGCATGGATTACTCACCTCCCACACGGCGGGACCTGGAAGTTGAGTGTGCGGAGATCCGACATCGGTGGGGGGTGCCCCACGGTGGCCTGGCCCGCGATCGGGGCCTACCGATTGGTGGGCGGGCTGGTTCCATGGGGGCCTACTTTATTCCATGCCGAGCCCCTGTAGGGCTCCGCCAAATTGCCCGGGGACCAGCGCAGAGAAGGGAACCCCCGCGCATGCGTGGAAATACGCTGGCCGCTCTGCACACGTGTGGAAATATGCCGGCCGTTCCGTGCACGTGCGGACTCGCATGGGCCTTTCCGCGCCGGCTGGAGCTGCGGGGAAGACTCCGGTGGCAACCTAGCCCCCTTGAAAGGTGAGAATTCCTCACTTTCGGTGGCTGTTGACGCCGGAGTCATTGGCGCCAGTCTTTTCATGCCGGCGTGGGGACATAGCCCCATTATTACAGAATCCCGCCCATAGTCTCCAAATCAGAGAATCCAGCCCCAGGAAACTACAGGCCAATCAGACTAACCTCAGTCATAGCAAAACTATTGGAAACAATTCTGAGAGACAGAATCTATCTGCAATTGGAGTGTCAGGGATTAATCAAGAACAGTCAGCATGGTTTTGTTAAGGTGAGGTCATGGTCAAACAACTTAATTGAATTTTTCAAAGTGGTGACCAGGAGGGAAATGTATTTGACATAGACTACTTGGACTTCAGCAAGAGACCTGCATAAGCTACTTTCCGGGATCACAGATCAGCTGCATGTTGAGAGACTGGAAGCCTTTCCTACTTTGTGGCAGCTGCCATGGAGCTCGTAAGGCCACATGTGTGCAGTTGATGGCTCTCTGCACCTTTGGGAAGCTGGAAATCTTGCAAATCTCACTGCTCTGGCAGCCTGGCTGGCTTTATCCAGGGAGAACTGTACATAATTGTGTACTTTACTTAATAGGGCATCGGTGACCTCTTGTACGCAATTATGGGTGGAGGATTGCAATATTCCGCAGAAGTCCCCAGTGGAACCCTGGAACCAGTCATTTGCGAAAATGTTGAGTGCGGCATCATCTTTATAACGACTGGCAATGGATGGTCATCCAGTCCATGGAGCATCAGATTCTACCAATGGTGGCAAATGTGAGCCACTATATCCCTTGACAACTGAAAGAACCTGCGGCATACTGTCATTCATCTGCAAGTTTGTGAAGCATCTTCGGTACACTGGATTGAGCCAAATGCCTCTCTGAAATTGGAAATTATTAGGGTGCTCATTCAATTGGTCCAAAAATGCAAGAGTCGACTCCTCCCATAAGCCCTCAGAGCCCTTAGTCTTTTAGTGCGTCATTCCATCGGATGTTGTAACAGTGTTGGTTCACTTCTACTGTGAAACCAGCATCATAACACTCCTATCCCAAGTCCCTCCTATCATCCTGGAAGGGCATCATGTGGACCCTCCAAGCACTCTCCTGTGTGCCCCTTTAACCCTGGAGCCCATTGTTATTCCAGTTCGTATCCCTGTTATTCCCTCTGAAGTAATTTCTGTGGATGTCCATGCCCCATGTCAAATTCACCCCTCTCCATATTGAGACATCATGCAGTAACTACCAAGACCACCACACTATCACCACCATGAGATAATTGAATGCCCCACCCCTACTGACCAGTCCCACATTTACAGGCTCGAGATACCACCCCTGTCTGTGACTGTGCCATCTGCTGACCAGCGCCAAGCCAACAACCCCAGGACCCAAATATGTGAGGGACTGACCACACCCCACACACCATGCTATGTACGATCAACACAGCATGGAGAGGCCCTCCACCTACTGAACTGGGATCAAAATATACATGGCAGACACAACCTTGTACCATGTAATGGACTCCCAAAGACTGTCTTTGCTCTCTGGCCCTGACTACACGGTGCACAATGCCTTATAATTATTTCTCCTCTTCATTTAAACACCCCCGACCCAAAGTCGTGTGTCTCTGTCCACCCATTCCCTCCTGGGTTCCAATCATCCTGTTTTTAAACGTGTGCCTTCGACCCCTTGCCTTACTGCTGGTCTTGCCTGAACAACCTTAGCACAAGAGCATCGCAGTGAAATGAAGGCAAACGCTGAGTATACATTCCTCAAAAACACGAGGAAGTGCAGGTCGCCGGGTTGTAAATCTAGTTGTGACCAGTCTAAATATCCATTGGTGGGGCAATTGGATTCGGAGTGTGAATGTGATTCCAGCAAGCTGTGTTTTTAATAAGCATTCATGAGATGAAAAGGAATGCAAATAAGGTTTCCATGGTGCAACAGGAAATGTGATCTGCCATGAAAGTGGGTTGGGAAAATTTCTGCAGCGGAAAATTGACTTTGGCCATCACTCCATATTTTGTGGCCCCACTCAACATGAATCCTGCCACTGGCCTGTCTGGAAAGTCCCGTTCATCAAATGGCACTTACTCAGCAATAACCTGCTCACTGACGCTCAGTTTGAGTCATGTCAATGCCACTCAGCTCCTGACCCCATTACACCCTTGGTTGCAAAACGGACAAAAGAGCTGAACACAAGAGGTGAAGTGAGACTGCCTACCCTTGATATCAAGGCCACATTTTATTGGGTGTAGCATCAAGGAGCCCTCACAAAACTAGAGTCAATGGGAACTGGGGGAAAACTCTCCACTGGTTAGTGATGCCTCCTACCAGAAACGACGTTGGTTATGGTTGTTGGAAATCAATCAACCCAGTCCCAAGCCAATGCTGCTGTAGTTCATCAGGGTACTGTGATAAGGCCAATCATCTTCAGTTGTTTCATAATGACCTTGAACCAATCATAAGGTCAGAAGTGGGGTTGTTTGCTGATGACTGCACAATGTTCAGCACCTTTTACAACTCCTTAGATATTGACGCAGTTCTTGTCCATGTGCAGCAAGGCCTGGATAACATTCAAGCTTGTTCTAATAAGTGACACGTAATAATTGTGCCACCCAAGCACCAGGCAATGACCATCTCCAACAAGAGAGAACCTAACTATTTCCCCTTGGCATTCAATGGCTTTATCATAATTGAATCCCCCACAATCAGTATCCTGAGGGATACCATTGACTTGAAACTGAACTGGACCAACCAAATGAATACTGTTGCTACAAGAGCAGGTCAGGGCTTGGAATTCTGAGGCAAGAAACTCACCTCCTAACTCCCAAAAGCCTGGCCAACATCCATAAGGCACAGGTCAGGTGTGTGATGGAATACTCTCCACTTGCTTGGATGATTAAAGCCATTGAATACTCAAGAAGTTCAACACAATTGAGGTCAAAGCACCTTGTTTTACTGCCACACCATCCACCAAATTAGACGTTTACTCCCTCCACCACCGACGCTGGGTGGCAGCATTGTGTACAGCCACTGTAGCAATTCACCAAGGTTTCTTCCACAACACTTTCCAAACCCTAACCGCTACCACCAAGAAGGAGAAGGGCAACAGAAAGCTGGAAGTTCCCCTCCAAGTCACACACCATCCTGACTTGAATCTATATCGCAGCTCCTTTACTGTCGCTGGGTCAAAATCCCAGAACTCCCTTCCTAATAGCACTGTACGTGTACCCACGCGACATAGACAGTAGCGGTTCAGGAACGTGGCTCACCACCACCTTCTCAAGGGTGATACAAGTTGTTAATGAATACATGCAAATATTTGCCAGTTGCATTTTTGCAGAGCCCATAGGAATAGTTTAACAACACTTCAGACCTAATTTTAAATAATACAACTGCTATACACTCATTGCCTATACATCAGCACTAAATTGTACCAAAATAGATAAACAATTCAGTCAAGTGTACATCCTTAATTTTCTTCATGATCTATTTTTCAACTTTCTCTCCCTACACAAAATGATCTGCCCAAAAGATGCGAAACTAGATTACAATTTATTGTTTTCAACATTGCTAATCACTGATACAAAATAGCTAAAGGTATTAAATTTTCTTACCGACCCAATAACTTGATTCCGATCAATAGCAAGAGCTAGGTTTGGGCTATCCACACTGCTGAATACTTGAATGCCTTTCTTTTTGACAAAAACTTCAAAAAGAGCTTGAAAAGAAAAAAAATTAGCATGTTAATATAGTTCAACCTTGAAGATCAGTAAAGATTCAAAACACACTTCTATGAACAGTTTTCACGACTGACAGGAGTTGCAGAGGGGAGAAATCTGTTTGTGCAATCCAGGCTAGGCTGATTCCCCAGGGACATGCATACTTTTCAATGATAACCAAAGAAATTCTCACCCGTAGTCTCTTTGAGCCCAATGACGACCTATGGACTAAGTTCTAACAGTCCCGACTGATTTAATTGGGCTTTCAGCTTTTCAACAATTACACTCAGAATTGAATAAAATGGGAAGAAAAATGCTGAAGATGAAAAAAATGAGATGAAAAGATTAAAAGAGAAAAAAAAGTGGCAAGAAAATAGGCAGCAAAAAGGAATGTAAAAAAATAAATGCATCTTGCACATTTGACTTCAGTGAGTTTAAATCCATTGTTTATTCGTAAATAGCATATGAAGATTTAAACTAAATAGTGGAGGGAGAGTTCAATTGCATTGAAAATTAGAAAATCAAAGTTAAAGGTTAAGGAAGGAGTGCAGGTTACTGATGAGGCTAATTGTTACCAGAAAATAAAAGCAATGAACAGAATGTGTGAAGATCATATTGCACTGAGGAAACATACAAGAACATAGAACATAGAACATAGAACAGTACAGCACAGAACAGGCCCTTCGGCCCTCAATGTTGTGCAAGTTGGGAAAGTTGATAACAGAATAAATTTAAAGGCTTTGTGTCTTAATGCATGCAGCATTTGGAACAAAATTAATGAATTAACAGCGCAAATAGAGACAAAGGGGTATGATTTGGTAGTGATCATAGAATTTACAGTGCAGAAGTAGGCCATTCAGCCCATCGGGTCTGCACCGGCTCTTAGAAAGAGCACCCTGCCCAAACCCACACCTCCACCCTATCTCCATAACCCAGCAACCCAACCCAACACTAAGGGCAATTGTGGACACTAAGTGCAATTTAGCATGACCAATCCACCTAACCAGCACATCTTTGGACTGTGGGAGGAAACCGGAGAACCCAGAGGAAACACACACACACACGGGGAGAACGTGCAGACGCCGCACAGACAGTGACCCAAGCCGGGAATCGAACCTGGGACCCTGGATCTGTGAAGCAATTGTGCTAACCACTATGCTACCGCGCTGCCCACTGAGACATGGTTGCAAGGAGACCAGGGCCGGGATTCTCCGACCCAGCGCCAGGTCAAACAATCCCCGGGGGGACGTGAGAATCGTGCCCCGCTACCGGCTTCCGGATTCTCCAGTGTCGTATTTCGGGCGGCCGCAGGATCGTAACCACGCCAGTCGGGGGCCATTGACAGCGGCTCCCCGATGATTGTCCGGGCTCCGATGGGCCAGTGGCTGCCGAGTCTGGCTGAGTCGTGCCGGCATGGATTACTCACCTCCCACACGGTGGGACCTGGAAGGTGAGTGTGTGGGGACCGTCCTGGAGCGGGGGGGCGAGGCCATCCGGCCCCAGGGGGCCCCCACGGTGGCCTGACCCGTGATTGGGGCCTACCGATCGTGGGGAGGGCAGGTTCCATGGAGGCCTACTTTACTCCGAGCAGGCCCCTGTAGGGCTCAGCCATATTGCCTGCAGGGAGCCCCTGCGCTGGTGCGGCGGGACGGAGAATCCCGCTTGAGGGGTTTGTCTTATGAAGAGAAATTGAGCAGTTTAGGCCTGTAGGCCCTAGAGCTGAGAAGAATGAGAGGAGATATAATTGAGATATGTAAGATGATACAGGGTACTGACAAAGTAGACGTAGAACTTTGTGAAGCTTCTTAGAATGAGAGGTCATGGTTTTAGGGTAAGGAGTAGCAGATTTTAAACAGAGATAAGGAGAAAATACTTTTCTCAAAGGGTCATGAATCTGTGGAATTCGCTACCCCAGAGTTCCTTCAAAGCCAGGACATTGAGTAAATTTAAGGAGGAGAGCGACAGATTTTTAATCAGCAATGGGTTGAAGGGTTATCGAGAACAGGCTGGAAAGTGGCGATGAGATCACCCATGATCGTATTGAACGGTGGAGTGGGCTCGAGGGGATGAATTGCCATAACCCAGTAATTCCTAGTTCTTATGTTCAGAGGAAAAATCCATCACCTTTCTCCGACTATTAATCCCATCTACAGAACACCCCCACAGCACACCTAAACATTTAACATTTCCCTCACACATGATCCTTCTGGCCTTGTGGACTGAGGTTCCCATGAGTACATTCTTTACTTCCAACACATTGTGCCTTACAGCTAAATGACAATGCTACAGACAGGAGGAGGATTAATTTAAACACCCTGATTTCTCCACTTCATACTCAGCCGGAAGTACAAATATGTTTTTGATCTCCCCCTTTATAAGTAGTGGTATATCTTCCACTACCCTTACATTTGGAGTGTTCCAATCCTCCATGAATAACTCAAACAGCAGACTCAAAGTAAGATCAAATAAAGTGTGGTTTATTTCACACACACACAATACATGGAAAGGTTTTTTTCCCCTTTTTGCACTCATGCGTTAAAGGAGGAATAAGGGAAAGAAAAGGGCACAGGGACAGATCACAATAAAAGTACAAGTTCTAGTTTTACGTGAGTCCAGGATCCAGAATCAAAAGTCAAATGGCGGGAATTTCAGAGGATAGGCTGGCTGACTATCGCAGATTTATCCGTCTTTTCAGAAATGATATTTCCAAGAGGGGAGTAGGCACGTAGAATTGAATGAATCTTGTGGGCGACAGTTCCAGTAGTTCACCGTGTAGGTGAAGGCCAGGCGATTGTACCTAGACAGAGCTCCTTCTGCTGCTAACTGTTTGATGGTATGTTTCTAGATAGCGCAGGTTGCTGCCGGGAGTTACCACTCTCTTCGGAGGTCAAACAGCGAACTGAAATTAACTTCCAACTTATTCATTACATGGGTTCAGACAGCTCAAGTCTCGGTCATGTGGCAGCCTGGCTTTCGGCAACTAATGAGGCACTCTGGTTGAAACCCATTGTTTGGGATGAGGTAGCAGTTGGCCCATTAACTCCACCTTGGAATATTAGAAGTCACAAATAGCTGCCTTTGTCCATAGCTGGCAAGGAGAGACATACCATCGCCAGGGCATGGAAAACATGTGCATACATTTCTCTGGAATTTGAGAGTTAGAAATCACAGAGGGCATCAGCACCTCCTTAAAGATATTGAGGCCAAGACTTCCCGCTGCATCATGCGGGTTCGATGATGGGAATGGAAATGCCGCGAGAATTGCAAAGTTGCGTTTTACATCGGTGTAAATGTATGACGTAATTGTTCTCTCCCCCATGAGTGACAGGGCGCATTTCCTAGCATTCAACGTCTGGAACATCATTATAATAATTGAGCATATAATTATCAGGCCCCTATGTCAGAACCATTCCCCAACCGCACACCGCCAGAAAGTCCATCCACGGCGGCGTGGTGGCAGAATGGCGTGTATCACAACTGGTCTCCAAAGCAATGTACCTTGAGCAGGCCTCTCTGAGGGGCTCAGGTGAATGTAGCGCTCAGGGGGTGGAGGGTCATGCCTGGCACTGCCCGGCCATACCCGGGCCATGCCCAAGCACCCTGTGAAACCATCTGAAGCCTATCTGACCTACACTATTCCATTTTCCATCGTGGCAGTGCCCTGGTATATCCTGACACTGCCTGGAACCCCCTGGATACTCCCTGGCACTGCCAGATGGTTTCCAGTTAGTGCAAGGGGATGCCAGGTGGGTGTCGCGGAAGGGGTTTCCAGGGTTGACTGGTTTGCTCGCTGTGCACTGGGGCAGCATTTAGAAATGACACCCGATCCTCTTGTTTCTCAGTTGTTGGTGGCAGGGAGAATCAGAGGCTGCTCTGCCAGTGATACGACGTGGGGCCCGATCCGTGAAGTGTTTTTTCAAAGTGCTGCACCGTAAGGCGGAGAATACCATCACTGACATAGGCCTGACTCTCAAGATAGTTTGAAATTTCTCTGCTATGAGTCATCGCTAGTGAGGGAAAGCCTTGTCCATTTAAAAAATAAATAAAAGTGATAATTTTTGCAGAATAATCTGGATGACAGAAGTATGTACTAATTTTCCATCCTGTCTCAACCAGAATAACAGTGACAATCATCCATCCTGCGTCAGATTCAAACTTTAATTACAGTGGTAAGGACAGCAAGGTCAAGTTGTACCTCTTTCCCGGTGGAACGATTCTTTGCCAGTGGCAGTACATAGAACATAGAACATTACAGCGCAGTACGGGCCCTTCGGCCCTCGATGTTGCACCGACCTGTGAAACCATCTGAAGCCTATCTGACCTACACTATTCCATTTTCATCCATATGTCTATCCAGTGACCACTTAAATGCCCTTAAAGTTGGCGAGTCTACTACTGTTGCAGGCAGGGCGTTCCACACCCCTACTACTCTCTGAGTAAAGAAACTGCCTCTGACATCTGTCCTATATCTACCACCCCTCAATTTAAAGCTATGTCCCCTCGTGTTGGTCATCACCATCCGAGGAAAAAGACTCTCACTGTCCACCCTATCTAACCCTCTGACTATCTTAAAGGTCTCTATTAAGTCACCTCTCAGCCTTCTCCTCTCTAACGAAAACAACTTCAAGTCCCTGAGCCTTTCCTCGTAAGACCTTCCCTCCATACCAGGCAACATCCTAGTAAATCTCCTCTGAACCTTTTCCAAAGCTTCCACATCCTTCCTATAATGTGGTGACCAGAACTGCACGCAGTACTCCAGGTGCGGCCGCACCAGAGTTATATACAGCTGCAGCATGACCTTGTGGCTCCGAAACTCAATCCCCCTGCTGATAAAGGCTAGCACACCATATGCCTTCTTAACAGCCCTATTAACCTGGGTGGCAACTTTCAGGAATTTATGTACCTGGATGCCGAGATCTCTCTGTTCATCTACACTACCAAGAATCTTGCCATTAGCCCAGTACTCTGCATTCCTGTTACTCCTTCCAAAGTGAACCACCTCACACTTTTCCGCATTAAACTCCATCTGCCACCTCTCAGCCCAGCTCTGCAGCTTATCTATGTCCCTCTGTATCCTATAACATCCTTCAGCACTATCCACAACTCCACCGACCTTCGTGTCATCTGCAAATTTACTAACCCATCCTTCTACAGCCTCTTCCAGGTCATTTATAAAAATGACAAACAGCAGTGGCCCCAAAACAGATCCTTGCGGTACACCACTAGTAACTGAGCTCCAGGATGAACATTTGCCATCAACCACCACCCTCTGTCTTCTTTCAGCTAGCCAATTACTGATCCAAACCGCTAAATCACCTTCAATCCCATACTTCCTTATTTTCTGCAATAGCCTACCGTGGGGAACCTTATCAAATGCCTTACTGAAATTCATATACACCACATCAACCGCTTTACCCTCATCCACCTGTTTGGTCACCTTCTCAAAAAACTCAAGAAGGTTTGTGAGGCATGACCTACCCTTCACAAAACCGTGTTGACTATCGCTAATCAACTTGTTCTTTTCAAGATGATTATAAACCCTATCTCTTATAACCTTTTCCAACATTTTACCCACAACCGAAGTAAGGCTCACAGGTCTATAATTACCAGGGTTGTCTCTACTCCCCTTCTTGAACAAGGGGACAACATTTGCTATCCTCCAGTCTTCCGGCACTATTCCTGTCGACAAAGACGACATAAAGATCAAGGACAAAGGCTCTGCAATCTCCTCCCTGGCTTCCCAGAGAATCCTAGGATAAATCCCATCTGGCCCAGGGGACTTATCTATTTTGACATTTTCCAAAATTGCTAACACCACCTCCTTTTGAACCCCAATTCCATCTAGCCTGGTCGACTGAACCTGAGTATTCTCCTCGACAACATTGTCTTTCTCCAGTGTAAACACTGATGAAAAATATCCATTTAACGCTTCCCCTATCTCCTCTGATTCCACACACAACTTTCCACTACTATCCTTGATTGGCCCTAATCTTACTCTAGTCATTCTTTTGTTCCTGATATACCTATAGAAAGCCTTAGGGTTTTCCTTGATCCTATCCGCCAACGACTTTTCGTGTCCTCTCCTCGCTCTTCTTAATTCTCCCTTTAGGTCCTTCCTGGCTAACTTGTAACTCTCAAGTGCCCTAACTGAGCCTTCATGTCTCATCCTAACATAAGCCTTCTTCTTCCTCTTGACAAGTGCTTCAACTTCCTTAGTAAACCACGGTTCCCTTCCTCGACAACTTCCTCCCTGCCTGACAGGTACATACTTATCAAGGACATGCAGTAGCTGTTCCTTGAAAAAGCTCCACATTTCGATTGTACCCATCCCCTGCAGTTTCCTTCCCCATCCTATACATCCTAAATCATGCCGAATAGCATCATAATTGCCTTTCCCCCAGCTATAATTCTTGCCTTGCGGTATATACCTATCCCTGCCCATTGCTAAAGTAAACATAACCGAGTTGTGATCACTATCACCAAAGTGCTCACCTACATCTAAATCTAACACCTGGCCGGGTTCATTACCCAGTACCAAATCCAATGTGGCCTCGCCCCTTGTTGGCCTGTCTACATACTGTGTCAGAAAACCCTCCTGCACACACTGTACAAAAACTGACCCATCTATAGTACTCGAACTATAGTATTTCCAGTCAATATTTGGAAAGTTAAAGTCCCCCATAACAACTACCCTGTTACTCTCGCTCATGTCGAGAATCATCTTTGCAATCCTTTCCTCTACATCTCTGGAACTATTCGGAGGTCTATAGACAACTCCCAACAGGGTGACCTCTCCTCTCCTGTTCCTAACCTCGGCCCATACTACCTCAGTAGACAAATCCTCAAACGTCCTTTCTACCGCCGTAATACTTTCCTTGATTAACAATGCCACACCCCCTCCTCTTTTACCATCTTCTCTGTTCTTCCAGAAACATCTAAATCCTGGAACCTGCAACAACCATTCCTGTCCCTGCTCTACCCGTGTCTCCGAAATCGCCACAACATCAAGATCCCAGGTACCAACCCATGCTGCAAGCTCACCCACCTTATTCCGGATGCTCACATGTCACAACTTCAAGCTTGCCTAAAGTGGATAGGTTACCATGAATGTACCAACCTGATGCACAAAGAATTTACATTACATTTTTTAAGTATTATCTCCGACTGACAATTTATAATCCTACAATGGATCAGCTTGAATTCTTAATAAAATATGACATAAAAGTAATATAGAATATACAGTAATGCAGTTATGTATTTTATTTTTGGTCCATGGTCTATGGAGGTAATTACACTTATGCAGTTTATTTTATTTATCATATTCTAACCCTCTTAAGTGCACTCAACAGTTCATTTTAAACAATGGAAGAATTCCATTGATTTACTATGTACAGCTGCAGAGAAAAGATGGGGCAGTGCTGAATTGATTCTGTGGTTCATTAATGTCCGACATGGAAGGAAAATCTAGAGGGCCGACACATGACTCCAACCCCACATTATGGGTAGGATTCTCTGTTCCCCCAGCCACGTGTTTCTTAACGGCACGTCGTTTGCTGGTGGCGGCACAGTGGTTCGCACTGGTACCTCACAGCCCCAGGGACCCGGGTTCACTTCCGGCCTTGGTTGACTGCCTGTGTGGAGTTTGCACTTTCTCCCTGTGTCTGTGTGGGCTTCTTCCAGATGCTCCGGTTTCCTCCCACAGTCCAAAGATGTTCAGGTTGGGTGAATTGGCTACAGTGCAACCAGTGGCATCACCTTGGCTGAGATGGAGGTCAGCATGCATTAGAATTGTGCGAGTTTTACATGGCGCCGGTGCTAGCCCATGAATAGGACTGAATTGCTCCGGGACTGGCAACGCTTTTGTCAATGTAGAACATTCATGATTCAGTCCCGGGTTCAACAGTTGCTTTCTCAAATGGAGGATTTCACCCATTATATCCAATTGGCTCTTGAAATGTCTTTTTGATCTTTATCTGAATATAACCACCAAGCATTTCTATGCTAGTACCATGCTTCCAAACTGACTCTGGACTGTAGTTCAGACAAATGTTCTTCTATAACCTACAGATTTCTGTATTAACACTATGATAACCCTCACTAGGATCATGGGGAATAACTCATCGATATCCCCATGGGGCTTGTGGAGTACGAGTTCCCATGGTAATGTGTGGAGGCCGTCCACCGGGGACTCATTACCCAGCCCTTTAAATTCCGTCCCAGACCTGGACCAAGTGTTCTGTTAGTTCTTGGCTGGGTCACTTGAGTTGTGCGCCGTGGTGTGGCATTACTTTTGAGTTTAGAATAAATCTGTTTAAACCTCTGTATTTGTGTCTCCTAGATTACTAGAAACACCAAAGTATTTCCAATACTTTCAAGAGTTTGCAATATCCTCTGACCTAAAAGAGAAGCATTTAATATTGCATACTGAGACATCTCACTGGGTATATGCCGGAAGTAGGCTGAGAATTACACATTGGATATATAGCACCCTCCTGAGTTATACTCTCTTCATCTCTTTTATTTGCAATGTCCTTTATTGCAATCAGCGATCTCTTGCATCATTATGGACGTTAATCCCTTCATCGTTTAGAAACTCCAGAATTAATTAAATAGAAACTTCTGAAATCCATGACTCTTGTTCATATAAAGTGAAAGTATCCAACTACAATTAATCTTAGATTAGGTCCCACGTGGATTGTCCTGGAACTTTCTCTCTGACAGCACTGTAGGTGTACCTACACCAGATAGACTAAAATATTTTCAGAAGGCAGCTCAGCACCATTTTCTTGAGGATAGTTAGGGATGAGAAACAATGCTGGCTTTGTCTGTGATTCTCACATCCATGAATGAATAAAAAAAGGGGAAAACAGGAATTCAGAGATGGTGAAATTTCATTCAGTCCATCAAACTTTTTATTTTAACTCACCGGATAAACTTGACTTTGTACATGACTGTGACATGGCAATATCAAATCAGCTGCTCGTTTTATAGTTCTGCTGATTTTCATTTCCATTAACTTAAAATGTTGAAACACTTGGTCCATACAATGGTATAATATGTGTGTTTTTGATATGTAGACAAAATGTAATAAAATATAACAACCACGGATCAATAACAGCTCTGAGATTGCACAGACCTGGGGCTGGATTCTCCGCAGCCCCGCGCCAAAATCGCATTTGGTACGGAGGCGGAGAATCGATGTTTGCGCAGGAATCGTGCCCAGCGCCGCTCCTGAGACTGGAGAATTGCTTGCGCGCGGCCCATTAACAGAGGCACCCCAGCGATTCTCAGGACAAAACTGGCCAAGTTACCGATGGCGTGGTTCTAACCACGTATGACCCGTCGGGAACCTCGGGAGGCAGTTGCGGACTCAGTCCACGGCTGCCCTGGTGGGAGTGGGGGAGAACGGGGGGATAGCCGATTAGATCCGGCACCAGCATGGTTAGGTGGTTTCTTAAACATGCAGTTGCAGCCATCGAGGTTCCCATGGGAGGCCTCTCCTGGCATTTACTGGCCACGTCTCGCTCTGATACCTGTGGGACGTGTTGCTCTGTTTCGGTCCCAACAGCATCGCCAATACTGTGGGTATTTCTATTTATCTTAGTGAACCACAAGCCTTCCCTTATATCGATCAAATGACCACACAATCAGTTTTAGTTAGTTCAAAAGATGGTTTATTTATATACACAAGAGTTATCTCAACATGCAAACACAATATCTACTACGAATTAAACTACACCTATCAGCTACAATAACCTATACTTAACTTCAGGGTGACCGGCACTGTGCAAATGAATACGGTCGTTATCTGGATTTCACTTGGCTGGTTTGTAGAAAGTGGTTCTGTCTCTGCTGGGCTCATCCGTCAGATAGCAATCATTGGTCTTGAACTTAGCTGGCTGTTCCTGCTGCAATTGGGCTGGCACAGGCAAAATCCCAAAGAGACAGAACACATGGCTATGCCCTCTTTAATTGCTCTGGGACTTTGCGCTCTTTGGGGCGGTCCTTAACCTTGGACCAAATAGTTCGACAGGGCTCTGATCACTGTCTTCGATTTCGGCCAATAAAAGGGCAGGTGCCTTGGTGGCTGGGTGGATCCTTAGCGGTCATTGACCTTGGCAGTTGTGCTTTCTGAGTAAGGTGAGTGGTGCCAATCAGTCTGTGGCTGTACCGGTTGCTTGATTGGAGTTCTATTGTCCAGGGAAAATGGGCCATTAAAATACAAACGAGCGGGGGTTTTGATCTGGTCTGGTTCCCTGTGTTTTAGATACACATAGGCTGTGTATCTGTCTGAGTCCTGGGTTGGCCATAATTCCCATTGTCCTTTGAGGGTGGCCATCTTAGATGACTAAAGACATGGCCGGTAGAACGTGTCCTATGTTTTCAAGAAGGAGTTAGATATAGCTCTTGGGGATAAAGGGATCAAAGAATGGGGGAAAGTAGGAACAGGTTACTTAGTTTGATAATTAGCCATGATCCTGATCCTGTGCTGTATTGGTCTTTGTTTTTTCTGTGGGGTTTTGGCCAAGGTTGGTATCATGACCGGTACAGGCTTGGAGGGCTGAAGGGACTGTTCCCGTGCTTTAGTGTTCTTTGTTCATATTGAAGGGCAGAGCAGGCTCAAAGGGCTGAATGGCCTCCTTCTGCTACAATGTTGATGTTTCTATCCCTTCTGGGAACCTACTTCTATCAATGCGTGTCGGTGTCACTGGCAAGACCAACATTTATTGTCCATCCTAAATTGCTCTTGAAATGAAGGACGAGGCCACCGCAGAGGACAGTTCAGAGCTCACCATATTGCAATTCATCTGGAGTCACATGTAGGCCAAAGATGGGAGTTTCCATTCCCTAAAGGGCCTCAGTAACTTTTTTTAACAATGATCATTCTCGTGGGGCATATTGTATTCCAGACTTTTTAAAATTGATTTTAAATTCCACCAGCTGCTGCCATGTTGGGATTTGAACCCATATTCCCCAGAGCATGAGCCCGATCTCTGGATCACTGGTGCAGTGAAATTGCCACTTTGTCACTATTGCCAGTACTTGCGTGTTGGGTAGGTGGCCCCCTGATCTCTGTGGAGGCTCTATCAGGCTCCACCTCTTCAGAGTGGCAGCGGACCCAAGCCCCCAGAGTATCTGTTGAGAAACCCGGCTGTGCAGCTCGTGAACTACACGCCACACTCTGACAAATTATTGGAAGATTCCATCTATAGACTGAGATCCCCCCTCCCACCCGCCCACCTCCCCGGCAGGTTTTCCAGCGGCAGCTCATCATTGGCCACCAGCAGGATCTTTTGGTCCTGTCAAAGTTAATGGCCATTTGAGTTGCTTGCTGACTGCGCCGCCAGAGAACCTACCACGGAGTCGGGTGGCCTTCGGCGGACCTGGAAGATATCACTAGCGGGAAGAGACAGAGAATCTTGGCCACAGTGTATAAATCTGTGTGCAGCACCAATAGGAAATTAACTTGTCTCATTTACAAATGTTTAAAAACTTAGCCGTTAATATTTTATTGCAAGTAGTAATTTCCTTGCCAGATAGTTACTAAATACATAATTCTATTGTTGCACTTGTGGAAAATGTCATTTTGAAACTATTTTACCCTTGCTTTTCTGCATAAGGATTTTTTGAGGCGATAAGTAATAATTGAGCAACTTTGTTTTGAACAATATCTGTACATTTGCTCTAAGATTTGTAATACAGCATAATAATGAAATGAGTGTTGGGAACTTTAGACATCTTTTGGTAACTAACAGCAAGTCTTATAATTATTTTTTTAGCTCAAAATATAAATAAAATGTGATATCTCCTGCTTTGGCATTTTGATACTCTTCATTCCTAGAATTCCATGCAACTCAGATTACGGGAAAATTAATAAACTGTTCATCAGAAATCAGCAATCTCCATTACAAATGACTTAGCAAAGTTGGATTCTAAGTTTTCATACCATCGCGATCATCCTTCTCTGCAGTAGCATCCACTGTGCTATCTGGCATCAGACGTATGAATTTTCCTGTCAGCTTGCAGTAAAACTGCAAAATCCTCCCAGCCGTGAACTTCCACCTCTCAGCAGCCCACTGAATAGAGATAAAAAGTAGCACTAATTTTCAGGCTGATCAGGGAAGTGGGATTTAAGTCAACAAACACTGGCTTTTAAAAATACAATCGGCGTTTAACAGTTTGATGCTTCTACAAAATCTAATGGGCTTTCAACATGTTTACACAAAGTTAATTCATGAAAGGGAAGAGTTTCTTACAATTTCCTTTCTTCTGAATTCCAGCTCATGTTCTGTAAAGATAAAAATAATGACATCAGCTTCCCAAGCAGAATGCAGAAGCGTCTGTTGATAATGATAACAAAGTGCTTCTTATTCACAAGAGAAAACCATCTGGTGAAGTTGCCACCGGACTGGAGGCACTTACTTTCTGGAAAGGTGAAATTTTCTGCAACAAATAGTTCTCGTGCAATTTTGCCATCATCCTCTGCCTGATCCAGCCATCTGCCGAAAGAAAATTATACACTATGCACTATTTGCAATGGGTTGAAATCAATGTCTCGCACAAGAATACTCATGCAACATTTAGATTGTAATTGCTCGGGCTTTTGAAAATAATGTACCAAATATGTAACATGTGCGTTTTGCATTATTTGTTTTCTTCTGTTCCACAACTCAACCAGTATGACATGAATGAATAAAATAAAAATAAAAATAAAAAGGAGCAAAGTGTACATAAATTATACCCCTTCTCCTAAAAACTACTTTTAAAATTTTATATTTTATATTTGTCAATCCACTCTAGTTATTTTCCAGACATGATGGATAAAGTAGAAACAGATGAGTAAATGTGATAGTGATAATGCACAAACCAAAATACTCATGAAAGGCAGAAAATATTTCTTTTTAAAATGACAAACTTTATAAAATGCATAATTTTAAATTTAAAAGAATTTTTAAAACAAAGCAGTAATACATCAGAGGAAATTGCAAGTGTTTAAGTAATTGCCGATGAGATGACAATCAAATGTGTTTCAGCCAAGTCAAATTTGATTAATTTTGCCCCATCTTGTTAAGTAGGGAAATGTAATATTTGGGATAATCAAAATTTTCCAAGGAATTCACTGCACCGACGTAGCGGGATTGGGGGTGAAGTGCAGGCAATTTAGTGTTGAAGAGTAACTTGCTGGATAGCCAGCATGTTCCGACCTCTCAGTTTTTTGTGGAAGAAATCGGTTCAGAGGGGGTAACGCAAACTACACATTAAAAAGGCCTACTAAGGCCATTCTCCAGTCAGGATGGAGGTGTCACACTGGTGTCACACTGGAAGGCCATCACTCCATCATGTAGAGTCAGTATTCAGAAATTCTCCCAACGTTGTGGTACAAACCGAAACAAATGCAGCACCCCCAATTTTTAAACAAAACTTGTGTGACATCCAGAAAATCTCTAACCGGGCAAATTTCACATCTGCAGAGAAAAAGTCTTGAAAATAACCTTTACAATAACAATATGCAATAACAGCATCCACCGAATTCCTGCCACTTCTGTTTCTGTTGCCCCAAGTGTAATGTATCCTTGCATGAAATGGACAGAAGTTACTTGCCAGGACTGCATCTTGGTAGAAGTGTGTTCCATTAGATTTTGAATGGCCAGTTTCTTTGTACAATTGTTTGCAGTCTGATTGACTAGAATATGGATACCAGCTTTCTCTACAGGACCAATTTCTATCAGAAAGCTTCTTCATCCAACACTGTATCTTCTATAGAAAAATTCCCCTTACCACCCCAACTCTGAGTTCCCTGTCTGTATCACTACTGATATAGATGCTTACCACATGATCTAAAATCCCCATACCTCCAATTGAAATATGGCCTGCAGACAGAAGACTCGATCTGTCATGATTGCAGTTGCAGAATCATGGGTTTTGATACTGTCGTGTTTAATTACAGTTTTGGTAATTGACTTTTTTAAATTAACCTGGTTAATGGATAAAAGTTTTATAATTGATATTATCTGGCCAGAAATTCACAGGTAAAACTGAAATTGATGGAAATCAAAAGGAGACCCCTCCAATGGCTCAAGTGATACCGGACGCAAAGGTGGATACTTGTGGTTGCTACAGGTCAGTCATTTACAGCCTGGCACATCACTACTGGATCCTCAGCCACGCTTCCTCAGTCCAGTCAACTTTGCCTACTTCACAACCTTCCCCCCTTGATAAGGACAGAATTTACTAAAGATTCTGCAGCCTTCAGCTCAATTCAGAACTCCACCAATAATAAAACATCTGTGCCAACCGCATGCAGGACTTGAATTACATTCAAATTTGGACCAAAAGTGCAAGGTAACATTTGTGCCACATAAGTGATAGACAATAGCCATCTTCCCCAGGGGTAGAGTTTTACATGGGTGGGCATAACCGGAGAATTCTTTGGAGTGCCTTACCACTGGCTTCCTGCACACCCTGATCTCTCCGTAATTTGACCTAGTTGGGTGAGGCCGATACCTGCCTGCCTACCCTTGCCTCAATTGAGGCAATTATAGACCACTTCAGGGTTGTTTCCCACCCAGCCTCAATTTTCACACTGGTGGGAAGAGGTGAGGGGATGGAGGGAGCCTGAAATTAACCCTGTTCAAGCTAGGGTCAGAAGTTGGGGGTGGGGCGGGCTCTCCAGCAGTAGACTGCTTTTATCACCAGGTGCCTCCCAAAAGATTTTGCTCCTGTGGGGGCTCCCTCCCACCAACCCCTCCCACCAAAACCTGCCCTCCCCCACCCACTGACACCCCAACCCCCCTCTGTCCACTGCACCAGGTCATACCTATCTACCCCATCATAAGACCCCCAAAACGTACCTCATCCTGGATTCCCAGCACTTAAAATTGGCAACTGCTTGCAGTCCCAGGCCTCTCCACTGCAGCTCCGAGCACTGCAGGGACTACAAAGCTGCTGGCCAGGCAGGTTGGTTACCTGAGGTTGGACTTCACCCAGTCTTCATCCTTTATTTGCAGAACTTTGATAATCATTAGACTTTTAATTCCATATTTTCACCATGAAAACTTTGCCGATTGTCGAAAAAACTCATCTGATTCACTAATGTCCTTTAGGGAAATAAATCTGCCATTTTTACCTGGTCTGGCTGACATGTGACTCCAGACCCACAGCAATGTAGTTGACTCTGAACTGCCGCCTCAAGGGCATTAAGGACTGGGCAATAAATGCTGGCCCAGCTTGTGACACCATTTGTCCCATGAATGAATTTTAAAAAAATACTCTGGCCAAGTCAGATGGTTAGAAATCCCAGAGTTGACCAAATGAGAGACATTGCAGAAGTTTTGTTGCCCACTGCATTGAATACTTAAAGGAGATTAAGGTACAAAATGTCTTTTATGACTTTGACTTGAGCAGATTCATTATTGGGAGATGGGAATCAAGTACACGGGAGGATGCTTTCGGAGAGATAGGCATTGAGCTGGGAAAAATAAAGGGCGCCATTCTCCAAAAATATTAATAAGTGTCATCTATGGTGGGAAAAGCTGTCTGGGTCAGCAAAGATTGCAATTCTCCCCCCACCCCCCTGACTTCACCACCCCCACTGCCAACACAGGGAACACCCGCAACTCTAGTCCTTTAATAACCTTTTAAAACTGTAAAGTGTGTATATGTGATGCACTATCAATTACGACGAGACGAGAGTAGAATGTAATCAAGGCTTTATTACACAGAGATCTGTGGCCTCCTACAGAAGCTGACAAAATGGCTGCTGTATGGAGAGCACACACATTTATACTCCGCCTACTGGGCGGAACCAGCAGGCAGGGATCTACCACCCTGCCTGGGTACAGGGGCCTTACCGTAAAACCCATATATACAATAGAATACAACAGTGGTGATGACCACATTCACCCCCTGTTAAAAATGAGCCCAGCGGGGGTGGTGGAAAACTCTATACATACAGATTGCTTTTAAAATTACAGAAGGTTACTAATTTAGACGATCCGGTGCCTTGATCTGTCATCGAGAGCGCCGCAGTGCTGGTGGCAACTCAGGCGTCGGCTTGGTCTTCGGTGACTCCAGGAGCGTGTCGAAATCTTCTTCATCCCCGGGTGGGAGCAAGGGGAGGACGGATTGTCCTGGAGCGGAGGCTGCGGTGGGGTGTGCCGGGGGAAGGGAGGGTGGTGTGTGGGGAACCAGCTGGTGCCAGATGCCTGAGGGAGACTGTGTGTTGGCGGCCGTCGGGGCACTGCGGGTTGGTGTGGAGTAGCTGTACACTCTCAACCAACGGGTTCGCCTTGTGGAGTCACACTTGTTTACGGAGGAATATGGGTCCTGGAGCTGCCAGCCACGTTGGGAGCGAAACCCCGGAGGTGGACTTCCTGGGGAAGGCAAAGAGATGTTCATGGGAGGTTTCGTTAGTCGCGGTGCACAGGAGCGACCAAATGGAGTGAAGTGCGCGGGGAGGACCTCCTGCCAGCGGGAAGCCGGGAGAATTCTGGACTGTAGGGCAAGCTGGACGGCCCTCCAGACCGTCCCATTCTCCCGCTCCACCTGCTCGTTTCCCCTGGGGTTGTAGCTGGTCGTCCTGCTCGAGGCAATGCCCCTGTTGAGCAAGTACTGGCGCAGCTCATCGCTCATAAATGAGGATCCCCGGTCGCTATGGACGTAGGCGGGGAAACCGAACAGAGCGAAGATGGTGTTGAGCGCTTTGATGACAGTGGCAGACGTCATATCGGGCATGTGATGGCAAAGGGGAATCGGGAATATTCGTCGACTACACTGAGAAAGTACGTGTTTCGGTCGGTGGAGGGGAGGGGGCCTTTGAAGTCCACGCTGAGACGTTCAAAGGTGTAGTACCTTCAATAACGATACAAAAGAGTAGAACGGTAAAAGAAGGCTTTAATAAGCAGAGAACTAGCCTGTTGCCGAGACTTGTGCTTACTGAATGCCACCTACAGGGCGACCCCTTATATATGACTCCCTGGTGGGTGGAGCCGGAGGCGGAGTCCCCCAGGGTTCCAAGCCCGGTCTTAAAGGGGCATCACCTACATGATGATAAGGGTACTGTAACCGTTCATCACAAAAGGGGCGGGAGGCCTTCACCAGGCGTGCACGGTCTGGCCGGAAGATGCGCGGTTTACACTCCGCGCCGACCTGGCAGTCTCTGGTGATAGCCCTGACTTCCTCGATGGAGTAGGGCAGATTGCGGGCCTCAATGAAGTGTCAAAAACGGGTGGCTCCTGGGTGACAGAGATTGCCGTGCAGGATCTGGAGTTGGTCCACATGTGCGCTGGCACATGTACCTCGGGACAGAGCGTTGGGGGGCTCGTTGAGCTTACCTGGGCGATACAAAATCTGGTAAGCGTAGGTGGAGAGCTCGATCCTCCACCTCAAGATTTTATCATTTTTGACCTTGCCCCGCTGTGTGTTCTTAAACATGAAGGCAACCGACCATTGGTCACTGAGGAGAGTGAATCTCCTGCCGGCCAGGTAATGCTTCCAATGTCGCACAGCTTCAACAATCGCTTGGGCCTCCTTTTTGACGGAGGAATGTCGAATTTCGGAGGCATGGAGAGTGCGGGAAAAGAATGCCATGGGCCTGCCTGCCTGGTTGAGGTTGGCGGCCAGAGTGATGTCTGATGCATCGTTCTCGACTTGGAAGGGAGCGTCTCGTCGACCGTGTGCATCGCGGCCTTGGCGATGTCGGCCTTGATACGGTTGGAGGCCTGATAAACCTCGGCCGTCAGTGGGAAAGCGGTGGATTGAATGAGTGGGCGGGCCTTGTCCGCATAGTTTGGGACCTACTGGCTGTAATACGAAAAGAACCCCAGGCAGCGTTTGAGGGCCTTGGGGCAGTGGCCGGGGGGGTTCCATGAGGGGCACATGCGATCGGGGTCGGGCCCTAGAACTCCGTTCTGAACCACATAGCCGAGGATGGCTAATCGGTTCGTGCTGAACACACACTTCTCCTTGTTGTAAGTTAGGTTGAGGAGAGTGGCGGTGTGGAGAAATTTGGAATGGTTAGCGTCGTTGTCCAGCTGGTTGTGGCCGCAGATGATGACGTTGTCCAGGTGCGGGAAAGTGGCCCGCAGTCCATACCGGTCAACCATTCGGTCCATTTCCCGTTGGAAGACCGAGACCCCATTAGTGACGCCGAATGGAACCCTAAGGAAATGGTAAAGGCGGCCGTCCGCTTCAAATGCAGTGTATGGGCGGTCCGCCTTACGGATGGGGAGCTGGTGGTAGGCAGATTTCAGGTACACTGTCGAGAAGACCCGGTACTGTGGTGAGCTAACCACTGTAGTTATGTGTACTGCAGTAGGGGGATGTATGCCTGTACCTGTAATACAGGTTCCTCCGGTCAGCCCCTGCCGGCTAGCTCCGCCCACAGGGAGCTTGTGTATAAATATGTATGAGAGCTGCTCAGACCCTCAGTCTACAGTTGCGGATGGAGGGACAACATCGTACAGCAATAAAGCCTCTATTTGTACTAGTGTCTCGGCTTTGAGTATAATTGTTAGCGCCACAATTTATTGCTGTACGATTTCCCAGTCACCATGGACATCAGAGTCAAGCCTGACCGTCTGCAGCTGGATCCACATTCGCCTCACGCCAGAAAAGACTTTGATCACTGGCTCGCAGTCTTAGAGGCCTACATCTCTTCAGCACACCCTCCCCCGACGGCGGCTCAGAAAAAGCAACTCCTGTACTCCAGACTTAGCTCCAGCGTCTTTCCGCTCATTCGAGATGCGACCGACTACACCGCAGCTATGGAACTGCTCAAGGAGAATTATGCACCATCGACGAACACCCTGTTTGCGAGGCATCAACTTTCTACTCGCGTCCAGCAGCCGGGTGAGTCGATTGAGGACTTCTGGAGGGCCCTTATACCTCTGGTACGAGACTGCGACTGCCGGGCCCTCACAGCCACGGAACATTCTGATTTACTCATGCGGGATGCCTTTGTTACAGGCATTGCATCGGACCCCATCCGGCAACGACTGCTGGAAGGGGTCGCCCCCGACCTCGCGGCCGCAAAGGCCCTGGCGCTCTCCATGATGGCCACCTCCCGTAGTGCGCACACTTACTCCGCTAGCCACTCGGCCCACCCATCCTACCCCTCGTGGACCCCGCAAACGGCTCCCCAGGCCCATCCGTCCCACCCCTCGTGGACCCCGCAAACGGCCCCCCCAGCAGCCGCCCCCGCGCACTATGCCTGCGCTGCCCGCCGCACCGCACCCCCTGGGGGTCCCCACTGTTACTTCTGCGGCCAACAGAAGCACCCTCGCCAACGCTGCCCGGCCCGCACAGCGACCTGCAAAGCTTGTGGAAAGAAAGGCCACTTTGCAGCGGTGTGTCAGTCCCGGACGGTCGCCGCTATCGCGCCGCCGGTCCCCACGCCTCAGCCGCTCCCTCAATGGGCCCCGCCGTCCGCTTCCCCTGACCCCACGTGCGATCAGTGGGCGCCGCCATCTTTTGCCGCCCCCGCCATGTGCGCCCCATGGGCGCCGCCATCTTCATCCACCACAGCCATGTGCGTTCCATGGGCGCCGCCATTTTGTTCCGACCCCATAACGTGCGCGCCATAGACGCCGCCATTTTACCCACAGGTACTGCGGATGCCGCCATCTCGTCTCCAGGGGCCGCCATCACGGGACACGGGTCGCTACCGCTCCTCGTCGGACTCATCTGACTCAACCGCCCACCAACCACTGCTCGCCTCCGTTACGCTCGACCAGTCCCGTCCTCGCAACCTGGCACCCTCTTCCACATCGGTGCTGGTCAACGGCCATGTGACCTCCTGCCTCATCGACTCCGGGAGCACCGAGAGCTTCGTCCACCCGGACACGGTAAGGCGCTATTCCCTTGCGATCCATCCCGCCGACCGGCAGATCTCCCTTGCCTCCGGTTCCCACTCTGTCCCGATCCGGGGTTTCTGCCTGGTTAAACTCACTGTACAGGGTGTGGAATTCGACCGTTTCCGTCTGTACATTCTCCCCGACCTCTGCACTTCACTCCTACTAGGCCTGGATTTCCAGTGCAATCTCCAGAGCTTCACCCTCAAATTCGGTGGACCCCTACCTCCCCTCACCGTTTGCGGCCTCGCGACCCTCAAGGTCGAGCCCCCCTCCCTCTTTGCCAATCTGACTGTGGATTGCAAGCCCGTCGCCACCAGGAGCAGACGGTACAGCACCCAGGACAAGGCCTTCATCAGGTCCGAAGTCCAGCGGCTGCTTCGGGAGGGTATCATCGAGGCCAGCAACAGCCCTTGGAGAGCCCAGGTGGTAGTGGTTAAGACCGGGGAGAAGCACAGGATGGTCGTGGACTACAGCCAGACCATCAACCGGTACACGCAGCTCGACGCGTACCCCCTCCCCCGCATTTCTGATATGGTCAATCAGATTGCACAGTACCGGGTCTTCTCTACTATTGACCTGAAATCCGCCTACCACCAGCTCCCCATCCGTAAATCGGACCGTCCCTACACTGCCTTTGAGGCGGACGGTCGTCTGTACCAATTTCTGAGGGTTCCCTTCGGCGTCACGAATGGGGTCTCGGTCTTTCAGCGAGAAATGGACCGAATGGTTGACCGGTACGGTTTGCAGGCCACCTTCCCGTACCTCGACAATGTCACCATCTGCGGCCATGACCAGCAGGACCATGATGCCAACCTTTATAAATTCCTCCACACCGCATCTCTCCTTAATCTCACGTACAACAAGGAGAAATGCGTGTTCCGCACAGACCGCTTAGCCATCCTTGGCTACGTAGTCCAAAACGGACTACTGGGGCCCGATCCCGACCGCATGCGCCCCCTCATGGAGCTCCCAATTACCCACTGCCCCAAGGCCCTCAAACGCTGCCTTGGGTTTTTCTCTTATTACGCCCAGTGGGTCCCGCAATACGCAGACAAGGCCCGGCCACTTATCCAGTCCACACATTTTCCCCTCTCGGCCGAGGCACAACAGGCCTTCGCCTGCATTCGACCTGACATAGCCAGGGCGGGGATGCACGCCGTAGACGAGACTCTGCCTTTCCAAGTAGAGAGCGACGCTTCAGATGTCGCCCTTGCCGCCACGCTGAATCAGGCCGGCAGACCCGTGGCATTCTTTTCACGCACCCTCCACGCCTCCGAAATTCGGCATTCCTCTGTCGAAAAGGAAGCCCAGGCAATCGTTGAAGCGGTGCGGCACTGGAGGCATTACCTGGCCGGCAGGAGATTCACTCTCCTCACTGACCAACGGTCGGTAGCCTTCATGTTCAACAACACGCAGCGGGGCAAGATCAAGAATGACAAAATCTTGCGGTGGAGAATCGAGCTCTCCACCTTTAACTACGAGATCTTGTATCGCCCCGGCAAGCTCAACGAGCCCCCAGACGCCCTCTCCCGAGGTACATGTGCCAGTGCACAAGTGAACCAGCTCCGTGCCTTGCACGACAGCCTTTGCCATCCAGGGGTCACCCGCTTGTACCATCTGATCAAAGCCCGCAATCTGCCCTACTCCGTCGAGGAAGTACGGACAGTCACCAGAGACTGCCAGATCTGTGCGGAGTGCAAGCCGCACTTCTACCGGCCAGATCGTGCGCGCCTGGTGAAAGCATCCTGCCCCTTTGAACGCCTCAGCGTGGACTTCAAAGGGCCCCTTCCCTCTACCGACCGCAACACCTACATCCTTCGTGTGGTCGATGAATTTTCTAGGTTCCCCTTTGCCATCCCATGCCCAGATATGACGTCTGCCACCGTCATCAAGGCCCTGGATTCCATTTTCGCTCTGTTCGGTTTCCCCGACTATATCCACAGTGACAGGGGATCCTCATTCATGAGCGATGAGCTGCGTCAGTTCCTGCTCAGCAGGGGTATCGCCTCCAGCAGGACGACCAGCTACAACCCCCGGGGAAACGGGCAGGTAGAGAGGGAGAACGGGACGGTATGGAGGGCCGTCCAGCTGGCCCTACGGTCCAGGAACCTCCCAGCCGCTCGCTGGCAGCAGGTCCTCCCTGACGTGCTCCATTCCATTCGGTCGCTACTGTGCACCGCAACCAACAGTACACCCCATGAACGTGTTTTTGCCTTCCCTAGGAAGTCCACATCCGGAGTGTCGCTCCCGACTTGGCTCACGACTCCGGGCCCAGTCCTTCTCCGTAGGCATGTACGGCACCACAAGGCGGAACCCCTGGTGGACAAAGTACGCCTTCTCCACGCCAACCCTCAGTATGCCTACGTGGAGTTCCCCGACGGCCGCCAGGACAAAGTCTCGCTCCGGGACCTGGCTCCCTCAGGTGCCGATCCCATGCCCACACCCCTTCCTGCGCCAACCCCAGCGCCCCCCTATTCGTCCCCATCAGGTCCATCCCTTATCCCCCTGCCCACCCTGGAGGACATGGAAGATTTCGGCTTGCTCTCGGAGTCATTCCGCCAGCAGCCAGCACCAACACCGCCAGCACCTGCACCATCGGGGCCATCACCGCCTGTGCCGACGTCACCACCACAGCTACGCCGATCACAGCGGAACGTCCGACCATCGATTCGGCTCAACCTGTAACCTGCTAACCGGATGGACTCTTGATTTTCCTTGTTGGACCCTCTTGTAAATAGCATCCTTTGTATTAGAGTTACATGTCACCCCCGCCGGACTCATTTTTTACAGGGGGTGAATGTGGTGAGATAACCACTGTAGTTATGTGTACTGCAGTAGGGGGATGTATGCCTGTACCTGTAATACAGGTTCCTCCGGTCAGCCCCTGCCGGCTAGCTCCGCCCACAGGGAGCTTGTGTATAAATATGTATGAGAGCTGCTCAGACCCTCAGTCTACAGTTGCGGATGGAGGGACAACATCGTACAGCAATAAAGCCTCTATTGTACTAGTCTCTCGGCTTTGAGTATAATTGTTAGCGCCACAGGTACTGTGCAATCTGATTGACCATATCAGATATGCGTGGAAGGGGGTACGCGTCGAGCTGCGTGTACCGGTTGATGGTCTGATTGTAGTCAACGACCATCCTGTTTTTCTCCCCGGTTTTCACCATCACCACTTGGGTTCTCCAGGGGCTGTTGCTGGCCTCGATGATACCTTCCCGCAGCAGCCGCTGGACCTCAGACCTGACGAAGGTCCTGTCCTGGGCGATGTACCGTCTGCTCCTAGTGGTGACGGGTTTGAAATCCGGCATTAGGTTTTCAAAAAGGGAAGGTGGGTCGACCTCAAGGGTCACAAGGCCGCAAACAGTAAGGGGTGGTAAGCGCCCGACAAATTTCAGGGTTAGGCTCTGGAGGTTGCACTGAAAGTCCAGGCCAAGTAGCAAGGCAGCGTAGAGATTGGGGAGGACGTAGAGCTGGAAGCCGCTGAACTCTACGCCCTGGAAGGTGAGGGTGGCGATGCAGTACCCCCGGATTGCCACGGAGTGGGATCTGGAGGCCAGGGAGATTCTCTGGTGAGCAGGGTGTACCGCGAGGGAGCAGCGCCACACCATATTGGGGTGGATGAAGCTCTCAGTGCTCCCGGAGTCAAGAAGGCAGGATATCTCATGCCCGTCGACCTTCACCTTGTTGAAGCAGTCGCGAGGTTGTGCGGTCGAGGCTGGTCAATCGTGACTGAGGCGAGACGCAGCGGGTCGTCGGCGGTTGCAGGCGATGAGCAGTTTGATGAGGTGCCCGACGGGCAGGGGTCCTGAGGCGGGTAAGATGGCGGCGCCCAAGGACCGCACATGTCCTGGGACAGGCAAGCTGCCGGCATCCATTGGTTCTGAGGCAGGCAAGATGGCGGTGCCCACGGGCCGCACGTGTTGTGGCTAGAGCAAGATGGCGGCACCCACAGGCTGCACGTGGTCTGAGAAGAGGAAAATGGCTGCGCCCACTGGCCGCACGTGGGATGTGCTGGGAGAATAGCGGCAATTGAGCGGGCCTGGCACACTGCAGCGAAATGTCCCTTCTTGCCACAGGCCTTGCAGAGCGCGCTCCACGCCGGGCAGCGCTGCCGGGGGTGTTTTGTCTGTCCACAGAAGTAGCATGTGGGTCGCCCGGGGTTGGTTGGCTGGGGGCGGTCGCTCATGGGGTCCATGATGGGGTGGCCAGCGGACGGGTCCACGATGCACATGGGGGGTGGGCTGTGCGGTCAGGGGCATAAGCCTGTACGTTGCATGAGGCAACTGTAAGCGTGAGCGCTAGTTTCTTGGTCGCATCGAGGTCAAGCGTGGCCCCTTCTAAGAGGTGCTGGCAGATGTAGTCAGACCCTATGCCCGTAACGAACGCGTCTCTCATCAGTAGGTTCGAATGTTCAGTGGCTGAAACGGCCTGGCAGTCACAGTCTCTCATCAGGGCGAGCAGGGCATGCCAGAAATCTGTCACATACTCACCAGGAAGTTGGTGCCCCGTGGACAGGAGATGCCTGGCATTCATCTTGTTGGTCCGCTGAGCGTAATTCTCGTTCAGTAGCGCCATGGCTTCTGCGTAGGTCGGCACGTCCTGGACGAGGGGAAAAACATTGGAGCTCAGCCGTGTGTACAGAATCTGAAGCTTCTGTGCTTCTGGATTTGGGTCTGGCGCAGACCCGATGTATGCTTCAAAGCAAGCTAGCCAATGTTCAAAGTCTTTTTTGGCATTGTCTACTTGAGGATGCAGCTTCAGGTGATCCGGCTTGATGCCGATGTCCATCTCTGAAAAATCTCTGTGTAATAAATTGATGCACTATCAATTACGACGAGACGAGAGTAGAATGTAATCGAGGCTTTATTACACAGAGATGTGTGGCCTCCTACAGAAGCTGACGGAATGGCTGCTGTGCGGAGAGCACACACATTTATACTCCGCCTACTGGGCGGAGCCAGCAGGCAGGGATCTACCCCCGCACCTGTAGTACAGGGGCCTTACTGTAAAACCCATATATGCAATATCATGCAACAGTGGTGACTACCACATTATACATCCGTCGGCTGAGAAAAGTGAATTTGGGAGCTTTTGAAACTCACCTAAGCATTCATAATGGCTTAAATGTCTTTGGGCTCAACAGCTCCAATGAAGCCTATTGAAACTGAAATAACAGTGGACAATTTTTTATAAGTTACGCCAAATGGCCTGTCAAACAAAGCAGTCCATGTCGTGGTGGCTAATTATTTTCTCTATCGTAAAGGCTGCAGACCTATTTTCAAATTTGAAGTACTGTGGACATTTAAATCACCTCTGATCATGACATTGGAGTTTTCAAGCACTGCTTTCTTCAGTTTTAATACATAAGGATGGATTTTACCGTCACCAGCCAGTGAATTTGAAGGCAGAGAGCTTGTAAAATCCAGTGTGTGGCCTACCCATCTCATTTCCACTCACCCGACATTTCCCTGACCTGTCTCAGATGGTCCACCCACACTTGGCCCAATTGAGTTATTTACATGGCCAATTAATGATCACATAAGGACCTAACCCCTCCTCCACTACTATTAGTACAGCAATGAGATGCCCACAGCCTGTGCGAAGCCTGGCAGCTTTGGCTTCAGGGCCAGTTGTTGGGCAAGGGTGGGTTATCCTTTGCAGATCCACTGTGCTCATAGGAGCTACCCTACCCAAGATCTTTCTTCCCCTATTGCCTTCCCTGACAGCTTCTCAAATGTGTCCTCTCATTCCTCTCACCTCCCTTACTGGACCTCCAGCCTGGATCCGACAATTCCTCGGACTTACCTTATGTGTCGGCTCCTCTTTGTCGGCACTGCCTTTAATCCTAGAAGTTGCTATCACTTTTGCCTGGTGCTGCTGGGACTGCCAAAGTGCCTGCTATCCGATTGGCTGCCAGATCTCTAAGGAGGGACTACCTCATGTGATAGGAGTGGAATTCTCAACTTACAGCAATTAACACAGTTCCAGCATTAATTTACTGAGGGGCAGCAGTCAGTAGGATGGGTGGGCTTACCACTAACCTTCCAGCTGGGCGGTTAGCGAACATAGTGTCATGTAAAATCCAGCCCATAATAGCACTTTTTCAGCACTCACATATTGCTGTCCAATGTAATGGTCAACTTATATTTGCAGGACGGAGCTCTATAATCAATCACTATCGTAAAAGCATATCAAACTTACATAACAGCATCTAACTATTGAAACTGAAAGAACAGATTTATTTTTTGCATTGGGGCTGGGGTTCATGAACCATGTCTACCTGTGAATAGCCCACCCCCATAATGGAGGTCACACGAGCAGGAGTGATGTGTGCGGGCTAGCTGATTCCCATCCTTATCCCATGCCAATGAAAATCATCAGAAATGCGAAAGGAGGTGGGAAACCCAGGCTCAGGTAGCCCCGATACTTTTCATAGAATTTACAGTGCAGAAGGAGGCCATTCGGCCCATCGAGTCTGCACCTGCTCTTGGAAAGAGCACCCTACCCAAGGTCAACACCTCCACCCTATCCCCATAACCCAGTAACCCCACCCAACACTCAGGGCAATTTTGGGCATTAAGGGCAATTTATCATGGCCAATCCACCTAACCTGCACATCTTTGGACTGTGGGAGGAAACCGGAGCACCCGGAGGAAACCCACGCACACACGAGGAGGGTATGCAGACTCCGCACAGACAGTGACCCAAGCCGGAATTGAACCTAGGACCCTGGAGCTGTGAAGCAATTGTGCTAAAGCAAAAGGCTCCCAAGTTGGCCGAACCTGGCAAGAATCCGGGTTCATGATTACCAATACAGCCCTAAATTTAGCAAAATGCATTGCGCAGGGTTGGTGTTGTGTTATAGTCCCATAACTGCTAGCAATCCAAAGTAATTTTATTTAGCATCTTTAACCGTAGAGAGAGTTTTTTTTTCTCATCAATCTGAGATGGATACAAATCTAAATTGCAAAAGTACTACAGTAAAGCCATGGCACCACCCAGTCCCCAAAGTGTTTCTGATCTAAAACATTGACTGTGTGATACAGTCACTTACTTTACAGTTAACAAATAAAATAATGCAGTTTTATGTTTTAATTTGTCCCTCATTAATGTTGTAAAATTTGATAACAAAAAACTATATTTGCTCATAGGGAAGTTAAATCAAACCTGTGGCAAGGAAAAATAAATCCTTTACTGTCTTTTTCTGTGTCTGTTACTGTAACCTTTTCCAGAAACCAGCCATTTCCTGTGGAATAAAAGGAAGCTGTAAGGCTGAGGGTTATAATTATAGCAGCGCACTACAGCACTCCATTTTGTGTTAGTGTTAAAATTTACAAAATAACATTGAACAAAAGCAGAAATGGTTGAAGAGTGATGCCTGGTAAAACATGAACCTTCACTGTATTTTGTTGCTAAGTGTAATTGACCTTATGCCTTATATATCAGAAATAATAGCGTCAGCATTGCTAAAACCAATCTCCGTTTTTAGTTCATACATAAACTCTGCCACTACATAAAGCAGCACCAATCACCAGCCATATATGCAAGATAAAAAAAAATCTAATCAACTGACTAAAAAGGGACAAATGGATCAACTCAGCTCTAACCATTCAGAGACCAATTTGTATCCATCCAATAATCTAATTCAAGAACTTCAATTTAATATTGAACATAAAGCAAACCTAGTTACTTTCATTAAATATTTCCTCTCGCTTTTCCCAATTTAAACAAAGTAGGAGGAGATTAAATATTGATATTAGGTACCTTTTCACCAACAGCAAGTAGGAAACAACCATTCAATATACCATAATGTTATTTAAAGGATGATGCCAGGACAAAGAGGGCACAGCTATCTGGGAAGTTATTTTCTCCAGAAAAGACTCTGAGAGGGGATCTGATAGATGTCTTCAAAGTCATGAAGAGGTTTGAAGGAATGGTCGTGGAGCAGACGTTTTCACTTATGAAGGAGTGCAGAATTTGTGGTCATAAGTATAAGATAGTCACCAATAAATAAGGGATTCAAAATAAACTTATTAGAGAGCACTAACAATGGGGAATTTGCTGGCAAATGGAATGATTGAGGTGAATAGCATGGATGTGTTTAAAAAGGAAGCTCGATAAGTAAGGGGAGGAAAGAATAGGCGGGTACGTGAATAGGATGAAATTAAATAAGGCTGGACAACACTAGTGTACAGCATCAGCACCGGCCCTTTGAAGCCTCTTTCTATGCTGTTAAATTCCAATATATAGCTCCGTTGTTCTCAAGGGGTTAATGTTCCTATTCTTTTGGTATCCCTCACCCTTGTGATGCACCTTGATGGAACAGTACAAGAGGATAAATTGCAATAGAGAGATCCATCGAAAGGTAAATGATATGAGAAAAAAACCCTCTAAAAAGGTCTTGCAAATTGAAAATTAATTGTGGTAATGAGCATAACTGTTCCTATTGAAATCTTCAGAACAGTTTGATGTAACTGAGTTTCTTGCTAGGTCACTTCAAACTGTATTTAAGACGACCACATTAATGTGGAATTAGAGTCTTAACAATGCCAGGCTGGGTTCAGACAGTGGGATACTATCCCGACCAAGAATCAATAACCCTTGCAGGGTTTTCCAATAACTTTACGGCCACTTCTATGAAGAACATTTTTTTCTTTAGATTGTTTTAAACAGAACTTAAATTCCCAAACTACCCTGAGGGCATTAGTGCTCTTGCTGTCTGGATTATGAGTCCAGGCTTCAGTATTACCAGTCCACCAATACAACCAATGCACTATGAGTTACTCCTTACCTGTAAGTTATATTATTACCTGCCCTTTTTCCTACAAATAAATTATACTACATTTATCATTAATTACTTTATCCCACAACATTATGATTAAAAAAAAATGAAATGCTTCTCTGCTTTGAAGGTCAAATCTTGTAAGAACACCAGCCATCGTTCTGACCTCTCTGGGAAACAGCACTGGGGAAAAATACATCTGATAGAAATCCAGAGGTGTGTCGAAGTTAAAAAATAAAAACCAAGGAAAATTTCTGACCTGCACCAAGGCCATCATGGCCAATCACAAGCTTTTGTAAGTTGCCAAGGTGTACAGCTTTCAATGAGAAGATATCAGTCTGCAACAAATTATATGAAAATGTTATTTACACCCTCATAAGAAAAGTAAAAAATATTGATCATCTATCATTTAACATTTTAAAAGCAACACAAGCATACAAAACAACAACATAATTCTCTATTTTAATAAGTATTAATATGGGCTGGATTTTATCCTCCCATGCCATCAGGTTTGATGTGGAGATGCCGGCGTTGGACTGGGGTGAGCACAGTAAGAAGTCTTACAACACCAGGTTAAAGTCCAACAGGTTTGTTTCAAACACGAACTTTCGGAGCGCAGCTCCTTCCTCAGGTGAATGGCGAGGTTTGAAGGTGGGGTCATGTAAAATCCAGATGTCCCTCCGTTCATAACCTGTCTGAAACTTTAGGGGGTGTATTGGAAATTTCAGGTGATCTGTACAACCTTGGGCCTACTGAGGCTCTTAAGGGGCCAATTAACAATCACTTAAGGGCCTTGTTCCACCTACATGCACAATTTACCAGGCCATGAACGAAACCCAGAAGCTTTAGCTACATGAGCTCCTGCGGGCAAGGGTGTGGAGGGAACCTCTTTTGTGGATCTTCTGGGCCCATTGAAGGGACCCATTGTGCTCTCTCCCCCACCAGTTATTTTCCTCTTTAACCCTGCCCCCAGCCTTTTCAATCCGCCCCACCCCACACACTCTGCTGAGACCGACAACCCTAGACTTACCTGGGCTCCTTGGTGTGGTGGGACGGCTTACGGTCCCAGCAGTGGTCACCCCTCCCTGCTGCTGCGGGGGCTACAGTTTAGCTCAGTTCTTGAAGGCATGACTTCCTCCCAAGATTGGGGCGGGAATCTCATCTTAAAGTAATTAATGTTGCTCCCATCATTAAATTTCTGAGGAACGGTGATATTGCAGTCAGGCATGAACAGCGGCACCTGGCAGAATCAACTAACTTCACCCTGATTTTTTTTTAAATTGTCACAACATATGAATGCAAAATCAAGTATTTAAAGGAACATATATGTTCAATACAGCAATGTATGTCTGGTAATTCATTGCTTTCTTGTCACCTAAACATACTTCTCTCAGTATGTAAAGGTAGGACATTTTTATCTTCTTTGTTTGGTGCAGGATACCTCAGATTCCACCCCCCCCCCCTCTCCCCCTCCCCCCCCCTTCTCCCCTCCCCTCATTCCAAGACTCTCCAGCAGCTTTTTTTAACATAGAATTTACAGTGCAGAAGGAGGCCATTCGGCCCATCGAGTCTGCACCGGCTCTTGGAAAGAGCACCCTACCCCCTACCCAAGGTCAACACCTCCACCCTATCCCCATAACTCAGTAACCCCACCCAACACTAAGGGCAATTTTGGACACTAAGGGCAATTTATCATGGCCAATCCACCTAACTTGCACATCTTTGGACTGTGGGAGGGAACCGGAGCACCTGGAGGAAACCCACGCACACACGGGGAGGATGTGCAGACTCCGCATAGACAGTGACCCAAGCCGGAATTGGACCTGGGACCCTGGAGCTGTGAAGCGATTGTGCTATCCACAATGCTATCGTGCTGCTTTTGTGACACAAGGGTTTGCTGGATGCCATCTTGCCAGTTATCCAGTTGATGACCAGGACTGCTGATCCTAAGTCAAGTAGGAGATTGTAGACCCAAGTGCCTGGTGTTATCTCTGACAACAGCAGTACATGTGGCCTTCGCCTCTGTCATAATTCCAGGAGGGGAGGTGTGAAAGGTCAAACTGGTTTATTTTAAACTGAAAAAAAGCTGCAGCTGCGGCACATAAAACAAACATCCCAGCCCAGGATGATTGGGAACTGCTGAGTCCAGGCATTGGAGCTACATTTAAAGGTCCCGCTTCCCAGATGGGTGGGGCTCTGCCCACTCACCGTGGGAACTCGCATTCTACGCAGCCCACGGGGAGATCAATCAGCGATCCCATGTGGTGCTTGTGAGAGTCATCACATCCCTTCCCCCTCAAATCTAAATCATCCCCCTCACTCCCCTGGTGATGAGGCCTCTTTTGCTGCTTGGCACAAGGCCTCGACTAGGCAGCAGGTGGAGCCAAATCGGGGGGGGGGGGGGGGGGGGGCATGAAGCAGAATGAGGATCGCGCTTCTTTGTGGAGCACCGAAGGGCCACAAATGGCTCGTTTTTGGTGCTGACCTCGGTGGAGGATCAATCTCCTCAGTCTCCATTTTGCCCTCCGTATTTTGGTCGTCGGGGGTAACGACTCCCGGGTCCCCCATTTACTGAGTCCCCTTGCTGGAGGTAGTCGCAACTGGCATCAAGGATGCCGTCTCTGCTGAAATCATCTCTGCTGGGGTGGATTCCCTGCTTCTCAGATGGTCCAGGTGTTTTTACACTCCCTTCCTTTTGACTTTGATATTGTGAGAAACTAGGTCAGTTTCTCCAGCACGACACCTGGGACCTATCTCCAAAGTTCCGCACGTAGGCAGCATCTCCTGTTCTGAAGGTCCTTTTGGGTCTTCTGGTGTCGTAGTTGCTCTTTTGGGTCTCCTGCTTTGACTCCACCTTCCCCGTCCCCAAATTGGGAACAGTAGGCTGAGCCTGGTGTGCAGTCGTCATCCCGATAACAATTCGGCTGGTGCAACTCCCATTGTCGTGTGCAGCGTGTTTCTATAATCAAAGAGGAACCAGGTGAATTTTGTATCCAGGGAACCAGCAGGCTGTTCTTGATTCCAGTTTTGAACGTTTGAACTGCCCATTCGGCCAGACCATTAGACGATGGACGGTATGGCACTGTTCGGATGTGTTTACTGCCGCTCAACTTCATGAATGAATGAAATTCTCCACTGGTAAAGAAGGTAACAATATTGGATACAAGGACCTCTGGTCTACTGTGGGTACAGAAACTTTCCTGAAGTTTTTGGAGTTCACCTGACCCACAACTTTGAATAGATTGTGGTTATGGGGAACAAACCGGCTTACTCTGCAGGTGTAATACAACAGAAATCTACAGTACTTTTAAATTAAAACAATGTTTATTTATGAAACCAGTTAACACTTTATAAATCCCCAGTAAACATCTTAACAACTATCAACATCAATAAATCCCCAAAGAATACAGTAATTTATAGATAACCCTCAATAAATTCCCAAACAACATCCGGAAGACAAAAGACCCTTTTTAACAGAGATAGAGGGCAGGATTCACTGCGATCGGCGCGATGGCCCGACGCCGGCGTAAAAGACAGCGCGTACTATTCCGGCGTCGGGCCGACCGGAAGTAGCGGAATTCTCCGCACTTCTGGGGGCTAGGCTGGCGCCGGAGGGGTTGGCCCCTCCGAGTTAGCGCATGTGCTGAACCACCGGTGTGGTTCTCGGCATGCGCAGACCAGCGGGCATATTCTGCCACATGCGCAGGGGGTGTCTTCTCCGCGCCGGCCATGGTGGAGCCCTACAGGGTCCGGTGTGGAAGGAAGAAGTGCCCCCACGGCACAGGCCCGCCCGCAGATCAGTGGGCCCCAATCGCCGTGGGGCCCCCCCTGGGGTTAGATCGCCCCCCGAGAACCGCAGAGCCAACTTACCTACCAGGTTCCACCGTGTGGGACCATGTCCAATCCACGCCGGCGGGACTGGCCAAAAACGGGTGGCTGCTCTGCCCATTGGGGCCTGGAGAATTGCCGGGGGGGAGCCGCTGCTAACGGCCCCTGACCAGCGTGACATGAATCCCGCCCCCGCCCAAAAACTGGCACCGGAGAATACGGCAGCGGGGGGGTCGGAGAATCCCGCCCCAGGTTAAAATTCTCTACTGAGAGCAGTTATAACTCTGAATTTACCAGATGATCTAGAGTTGGTCTTTAGATGGCAGAGAGAATATTTGGCTGGCTGCAGCTCCAACACTAAAATGAAACTAAAAAACACAGACAAACCGAAGCTTTTCCTCAAAGCGAAAGTAAAAAGCAGAGCCAGAGTTCAGCTCCACCTACACTCTGACATCACTGCAGCTACTTAAGCAAACATTTCTTAAAGTGACAGTCCCGTGACACCTCCCCCCCCCCCCCCCCCCCCCAAGAAAAAAAAACCCCATCAACTTCAAGATGGTTTCATTTTTCACCTTTTCACTATCCATTAAGAAATGCAGACAGTAACTATACTTTTTCGGGTCAGAAACAACACATGCAAACATTTAATAATAACATAGTCCATTTGTGTTTTCCTTCCTCCAGTGAAATCCTTCTCGATTGACAGTATCTTTAAAAAAGGAGGTCTCTGCATGATCCATCCATTTCTCTAAGCCTCGGCATTTCTCTTTAAAGTCAGATCACAGAGTCCCTTGTAATTCTCAAACACAGGAGCATTGGTTATCACAGCTTTCAGGCCTTCAAATGCCTGTTGACACTCCACGTCCATCAGTGCAGCAACCACGCTGCAAAAATTTGGCACAAATGTTCCATCAAATCCACTCATCCCAAGAAATCGCATTATTTCCCTCTGTGTCGAAGGTATTGGAAACTCCTCAATAACTTTTGTTTTCACATCCTGTGTGACCATTCGATCCTGTCTGATTGTATTGCCAAGGAAAGTGACTTGGGCTTTACCAAATTCACTTTTGGCTAGGTTTATCACCAAACCCACCTCCTGAAGTCGATCAAATAACTCCATCAGATGCTTTAAATGTTCTTTCCATGTTTGGCTGAAAATTACCAGATCGTCGATGTATACCGCACAACTGGGTAATCCTGAAACAACTTTGTTAGTTAAACGTTGAAATGTGGCTGGGGCATTTTTCATGCCAAATGGCATAACTTTGAATTGGTATATACCATCTGAAGTCACAAAAGCTGAAATTTCCTTCGCCCTTTCGGATAAAGGTACCTGCCAGTAACCTTTAAGTAAATCCAGTTTGGAAATAAAAGCTGATTGTCCCACTTTCTCAATGCAATCCTCCAAACATGGGATAGGATAAGAGTCCGTTTTTGTAACTGCATTAACTTTTCTATTGTCCACACACAACCGTTGGGTACCGTCTGGTTTAGGTGCGATCACTATGGGTGAGCTCCATTGGCTGCAACCCACTTAAATTATGCCATTTTAAGTATACTCTCAATTTCTTTGTTAACCTGTGCCAACTTTAAGGGGTTGAGTCTGTATGTATGTTGTTTGATTGGAACAGCATTTCCCACATCTACATCATGTATAGCCATTTTAGTACTTCCCAACTTATCTCCACAAATATGCCCATGTGATATCAATAACTCTTTCAGGTCAGTCTGTTTTTCCTCTGGAAGGTAACTCAACAATTTATCCCAATTTTTAAGAACATCCTTGTTTTCCAATTTAATTTGAGACATGTCAAATTCAAAATCATCTGGATTTGGTTTGTCACTTTGAGTTAGAATCATTAAAACCCTCTCCTTTTCCTCCCCTTCCCTTTCAAAGTACCTTTTAGGCATATTCACATGACACACGCGCTGAGTTTTCCTACTATCTGGTGTTCTTACCACATAATTCACTTCACTTAATTTCCTTTCAATCTTATAAGGTCCGCAAAACTTGATTTTAAAGGTTCACCTACCAAAGATTTTATTTTATTTTTTTGAAAATTTAGAGTACCCAATTATATTTTCCAATTAAGGGGCAATTTAGGATGGCCAATCCATCTACCCTGCACATCTTTTGGGTTGTGGGGGTGAAACCCACGCAGACACGGGGAGAATGTGCAAACTCCACACAGACAGTGACCCAGGGCCGGGATTCGAACCCAGGTCCTCAGCGCCGTAGGCAGCAATGCTAACCACTGTGCCACCGTGCTGCCCCCACCTACCAAAGATAAGAATACTCAAACATTATCTCCACTGGCAAACTACAAACTTTGGATTTCTTGTCCGCTACCCATTTCATCACATTTTGTGCAACTTTTAAATGTTGTCTGGACAATTCCCCTGCTCCATTTAATCATTCCCTGAAATTTGACACATAATCCAATAATGAAAGTTCCGATTTCTCACTCACCAATTTTTCCTTTATCAATTTAAGTGGCCCTCTTACCTCATGACCAAAAATTAGTTCAAAAGGACTGAATTTGGTTGATTCATTAGGTGCATCCCTAATTATAAACAGTACAAATGGAATTCCTTTATCCCATCCTCAAGATAATCTTGACAATAAGCCCTCAACATTGTCTTTAATGTCTGATGCCACCTTTCTAACGCTCCCTGCGATTCTGGATGGTACGCAGTCGATTTAAATTGTTTTATTCCTCAGCTATCAATAACGTCTTTGAATAACCTTTCTTTTCATATAAAGTCTAGACTACCCAATTCATTTTTTCCAATTAAGGGGAAATTTAGTGTGTTCAATCCACCTACCTTGCACATCTTTGGGTTGTAGGGACGAAACCCACGCAAACACGGGGAGAATGTGCAAACTCCACACAGACAGTGACCCAGAGCCGGGATCGAACCTTTTCATATAAAGTCTAGACTACCCAATTCATTTTTTCCAATTAAGGGGAAATTTAGTGTGTTAAATCCACCTACCTTGCACATCTTTGGGTTGTAGGGACGAAACCCACGCAAACACGGGGAGAATGTGCAAACTCCACACGGACAGTGACCCAGAGCCGGGATCGAACCTGGCACCTCAGCACTGTGAGACTGCAGTGCTACCACTGCTCCACCATGCTGCCCTTCTTTGAATAACCTTGTGGTAAAATTTGATCCTTGATTTAAATGTATTTTTGTGGATAGTCCATATCTAGTAAAGAATTTAAGTAACTCCTCCACAATATTTTTAGGTGGCATATTACGTACTGGAATGGTCTCTGGAAGCCTCATAGATACATCCATTATAGTCAAAAGATATTGATTCCCACTTTTCGTTTTAGGAAGCGGTCCAGGCAATCAATTAAAACCTTTGTAAAAGGTTCCTCAAATGCTGGAATGGGTATTAAGGGCGCTGGTTTTATCACTGCTTGAGGTTTCCCTATCACTTGACATGTGTGACATGATCGACAAAATTTAGCTACATCTTTATGTAGTCTAGGCAAATAAAAATGATTTTGGATATTAGCTTGAGTTTTCCTTACTCCCAAATGACCTCCCACTGGTACCTAATGCGCAACTCGCAACACCTCCTTTTGATACCCTACCGGCAATACCACTTGATGAACTCCTGCCCACTTTTCATCCGCCTGCATATGTAAAGGTCTCCGTTTTTTCATCAAGGCATCACTTTTACGGTAATAACACTCTGGTATACACTCAGATTCCTCTTCCGTGTATGCCTTCTGATACATCTGGTTTATTTCTCCATCTTTCTGTTGTAACTCCGCCAATTATTCTGAACTAAAAATATCCGTCTCATCCTCTACCTGTTCTTTTCCAAGCTTCTGATTAAAAATCATTTCTGATAATGGCACTTCACCTTTATCTTCACTCTCTGATTTCTCCTCTTATCTTAACTTTTTACTTTGCGACCTTGTTACTACACAATCTGGAAAAAGCCCAGGATATTCAGTTGTCTGATTTTCCACTGCCTTATCAATCACAGAAAGCATTATTCCCACCTGCGATCCAGCTATATCATTACCCAAGATAATCTGTATTCCTGGACAAGATAGTTTATCTATTACTCCTACTACCACTTCACCACTCTTCACTGGACTTTCCAACCATACCTTAAATAATTGAACACTACTCTTCTCACCCTGAATTCCACATATTACCCCCTTTTCTGGCAACATTCTTCCCAAACTACATAACCTCTCATCTATACCGTTAAAGATTGACTAGCTCCCGTATCTCTTAAAATTTTGATTCCTTTACCTGCTCCTTCTGGTACACATGAGTAAACTTTACCCACACAAGTAAATTCTTTAAAGACATCTGGCACCTTCTTATCAATTACCTCTTGGTCAGACTGTACAATCTTTTGCACCTCCTTCACTTCACTTGGGCTTTCCTTTACCACTTTAACAACTCCCACTGTCTTATTCTGTTTTACCATATCAGCCTTCCCAGTGATTTTTTTTCTTCCACCACCAACACTGCGATTTTACACGGCCTAGTTTATTGCAGTGAAAACATTTGAAACTTTTCACATCTCTTCCACCCTCCTGGATTTCCTTTTTAGTCTGAGGTACACGCCCCTTATTATCTCCCATCAGATCTCTTTTACCTTTAGCACTTGAGTACTTCTCATGTCCCCAGTTTCTATTCCTTGCAGGCTGAAACTGATGTCATAAACCAAACTTTGATTTATGAACTAATTATAATCATCTGCCATTCCGTCTACGAACACGGAGACAAGGCTGGCTGCCTATTGGCACACCAGCTGAGAAAGCAGGCAGCCATGAGGGAAATAGCGCAGGTTAAGGATGGCAGAGGCAGACTGGTAACAGAGCCAAAGGAGGTCAATCAGGCATTCGAGACCTTCTACCAGAGACTGTACACCTCCGAGCCCCCCAACGGGGATGCAGAAATGAAAAGGTTCCGAGAGAGACTGGAACTACCAGTGGTGGGGGAAGACAGATGGTGGGAGCTGGAAGCACCAATAGACCTGGGAGAAATCATGGAGAGCATCAGCTCCATGCAGGCGGGGAAGGCACCGGGACCCGACGGGTTCCCAGCGGACTTCTACAAAGAATTCGCACCAGTCCTGGCCCCACATCTAAGGGGCATGTTCGCGGACTCACTGGTAGGGGGCACTCTGCCCCCCATGCTAGCGCAAGCCACAATCTCACAAATACCCAAAAAAGATAAAGACGTGATGGGATGTGGATCATACAGACCCATTTCACTGCTGAACGTGGACGAGAAAATACTCACAAAGGTCTTGGCCAAAACGCTGGAGTGCTGCGTACCAGAGGTGATCACAGAGGACCAAATGGGCTTTGCCAAGGGTAGGCAGCTCACTGTGAACATCAGGCGGCTGCTGCATGTGATAATGACACCGCCCCCCCCCCCCCCCCCCCCCCCCCCCCCCCCCCCGAGATGATTGTCTCCCTGGACGCAGAAAAGGCCTTTGACAGAGTCGAATGGAGCTACCTCCTCGAGGTACTGGAACGGTTTGAGCTAGGAGCGAGATTCACCGCCTGGGTGAGGCTCTTGTACAACGCTCCCAAAGTGAATGTCCGAAACACCACCAGCTCTGAAATATTTCCAGCTACAGAGAGGAACAAGACAGGGCTGCCCCCTGTCCCTACTCTTGCTCGCGCTAGTGATCGAACCCCTGGCGATAGCCCTGCGGGACGCAAAAAGCTGGAAGGGAATCCGGAAAAGAGACAGAGAGCACAGAGTTTCACTCTATGCAGATGACCTGCTCCTCTATGTCTCGAAGCCACAGGAGGGACTGAAGGCAATACTGCAAACACTGAAAGAGTTTGGAACCTTCTCGGGCTACAAACTTAACCTGGGCAAAAGCGAGACATTCCCAGTGAACCCAAAAGGGGTAGAGACAGAGCTGAAGGGACTCCCGTTCAAAACGGCCCAGAACAGGTTCTGTTACGTGGGGAACCAAATAGCCAGAGACTGGACACAGATCCACAAGTGAAACCTGATCAGCCTGGTGGAGGATGTAAGAAAGGACCTTGGGGTGAGGCTCACTCCCACTCTCCCTGGCGGGGAGAGTGCAGACAATCAAGATGAACGTACTGCCGAGGTTCCTCTTCCTGTTTAGATCCATCCCGATTTTCATCCCCAAGACCTTTTTCAAAACAAAGACAAGCTAATCATGGCATTTGTGTGTGTGTGTGTGTGTGGGGGGGGGGGGGGGGTGGGGGGGGGGCAAGAACCCGAGAATTCCCAAACTGACACTGCAAAGAAGAAAAATGAAAGGGGGCTTGGCCTTACCAAACCTACAATACTACCACTGGGCAGCAACGGCAGAAAAAGTGAGGGGATGGGTACAAGAACCCGACAGATTGGGTACAAATGGAGGGGGCATCCTGTAAAGGAACAACCCTCTGGGCCCTGGCCACAGCAGCACTCCCATCCTCCTCAATAAGATACACAACAAGCCCAGTGGTAGCGGCCACGCTGAAAACGTGGACCCAGTTCTGACAGCACCTTGGGATAACCAAAATGTTCCTTATGGCCCCAATCAGTGGCAATCACAGATTTCCCCTCAGACATGCTAGACACCACTTTCAAAAGATGGAGGCAGGACGGGGGCACACTGACGGTCGCGTACCTCTACGTAGGGCGCAGACTGGCGACACTGGATGAACTGACAAGGAAGTGGAAACTAGCAAGGGGACAGGAATTGAAGCACCTTCAAATAAAGCACTTCCTCCGCAAAGAGACAGTAGGGTACCCCGAGGCCCCAGAAAGCACACTGCTGAAGTATCTGATAGGCACAAGCAGTGAGAAGGGGGGGGGCTATGTGGGAAAATATACAGACAGCTACTGGACAGAGCTCGAACACCACTGGACAGGACCAGACAAAAATGGGAGGACAAACTGGGGACAGAGGTAGGATGGAGTCTCTGGAGCGAAGCACTGAGCAGGGCAAACTCCACCACCTCCTGCGCAAGGCTAAGCCTAATGCAGCTCAAAGTGGTGCACAGAGTGCACCTGACCAGAACCCGAATGAGCAGGTTCTTCCCGGACAAATGTGAATGGTGCCAGAGGGGCCCGGCCAACCACACCCACATGTTTTGGGCTTGTCCCAGGCTTGCTGGGTTCTGGACAGCCTTCTCCGAGGCAATGTCCAAGGTTGTGGGGGTGAGGGTAAAGCCATGCCCAATAGTGGCAATCTTCGGGGTATCGGAACAGCCAGAGTTACACATGGGGAAGGGGGCCAACGCCCTTGCTTTCGTTTCCCTAATCGCACGCCGGAGAATCCTGCTCAGCTGGCGATCGGCAGCACCACCCACAGCTGCAGACTGGCTCGCTGACCTCTCGGAATTTCTCTACCTGGAGAAGATTAAGTACGCCATCCGAGGGTCAGAGGAAGGCTTCCTGGAATATGGGGGCGGTTTGTCAGCCTGTTAAAAACCTGTTTGAGGCCAGCAACGCGGTGTAAGCCAGGGAAAAAAAAGATGAAGAACCAAAGGACTGCACAGCCCTGGGCGGGAGGGGGGGGGGGGGGGGGGGGGGGGGGGGGTGGGGAAACCACAAGAGAAGAGGAAGTGTGCTTAAACCAAGGGGGGGGAGGAAGCGGGGATATCATAGACCGATCCAGAGGGCAGCAGAATATACGCACAGTTAGTCACATGAAGGATAAAACAAACCTCTCAGTAAAAAAAGCAAATTAGCGCGGGCATGAAAAATTTAATGTATGTATGTAACAACTGTTTATAAATATGAGAAAAGCCAATAAAACTATTTTCAAAAAAAAAAAATCATCTGCCATTTCTGCAGCTAATCCCGCAGTTTTATCCCTCTGCTCTTCCACATGAGTTCTCACTACATCAGGAATTGAATTTTTAAACTCCTCCAAAAGTATAATTTCTCTGACAGCTTCATACGTTTGGTCTATTTTCAAAGTCCTTAACCGCCTAACAGAATTACTCTGTTTGATACTTTTAAACTCCAAATTCTTTCCTTAAATTTCTAAACCTTTGTCTATAAGCTTCAGGCACTAGTTCATATGCACCTAAGATGGGTTTTTTCACCTCCTCATATGACCCAGATACCTCCTCCGGTAGTGATGCAAACACTTCACCAGCTCTACCTACCAGTTTTGTTTGAATCAGTAATACCCACATGTCCTGTGGCCATTTCCTTTATTTTAGCTACCTTCTCAAATGAAATGAAAAAGGATTCCACCTCCTTCTCGTCAAACCTTGGCAATGCTTGGACATATTTAAATAGATCCCCACCAAGCCTTCGTCTATAATGCTCTTTCTCACTATCCTCATCACTCTCATCCAACTGTACGTTTCCCTTTACCTTCGCTAATTTTAACTGACTGCCATGTTTCATGGCCATTTTCTGACGTTCAAACTCTCTCTCTTTATCCTTTTCCCTGATCTGTATCTCCCTTTCTCTTTCTTTTTGTTCTGCTTGGGCTATTATTTCTGTTTTCCTTTCTTCTTTCTCTTTTTCCTCTCTAAATCTTTCGTATTCAAACTGCTTTAATTCTTTCTCATGTTCCATTTGTTTAATTTGTAACTGAATTTTTGCCATTTCCAATGAGTCAAACTGTATCTCAGGCAATGTTAAATGCTTAGCCATCGCCATAATTACCTCATCTTTTCGCATTTTGTCAGGTAATGTTAACTGCAATGTTTTTGCCAATTCTAAAAGCCTGTTTTTAGTCTCTGTCCGTAAGCTACTGCGTGTGACCGTCTCCACCCCCAAAAACATCAGAGCCTCTGAACGAGACATTGTCCACAACATGCTCCCTACTTAAACTGAAATACCACACCTGAAAAGCACGCACAATATGCTCACCCCTCACTGTCTTTAAGTTCACAAGCCAACCCAATAGATAAGACTTTTATCCCCCTCGAGACCCCAATTTGTTTTGGGCTAGGGTTTAGAAAGCCCCAAACTGTATCATGGAGTTCATCTGACCCACAACTCTGGATAGATTGTGGTTATGGGGAAACACATGGGCCTACTCTGCAGGTGTGATGCACCAGATATCGACAGTACTTTTAAATTAAAACAATGTTTATTTATGAAACCAGTTAACACTTTATAAACCCAGAGTAAACATCTTAACAACTATCAACACCAATAAATCCCCAAAAGGACACAGTACTCTATATATAACCCATAATAAATTCCCAAACAACATCTGGAAGACAAAAGACCCTTTTTAAAATAGAGATCTGGTTTAAATTCTCTACTGAGAACAGTTATCACTCTGAATTTACCAAATGATCGAGAGATAGTCTTTAGATGGCAGAGAGATCAAAATTACACCTGCTTTGGCTGGCTGCAGCTCCAACACTAAAACAAAACTAAAAAAAACAGACACATCCAAGCTTTTCCTCAAGGCAAAACTAAAAAGCAGGGCCAGAGCTCAGCTCCACCCACACTCTGACATCACTGCAGCCACTTGTGCAAACAAATATTTTTTAAAGTGACATTCCCATGACAGTGGGAATCGATCATAATGAGGAACATGAGTCGCAAGAATGAGCCAAAGTGCACCAAAATCTGTGGACATCATGATCATTCCCATGGCTGCAAAGAGGCCGAAGGTGGGAGATTCTGGTTCTTCTGTCACAAGGAGCACTGCTTCACCAGATTATCGATGTCTGTATCGTGCCCAGGCCACCAGACATACCTACGTGCAAGGACTTTCGGCTTGGATACCCCAGGGTGTCCTTTGTGTAATTCCGTCAGGTTTGGGTGCCGACCTGGGCAGGGGGCAACTATTCGGGCTCCGCACAAGATGATGCCATCTTCTACACTCAGCTCTTGTGGTTTCATGAGGAAGGGCTTCTTGTCATCCATGGTGTCCTCAGATTCCTCCACTGAGGATCATACGGTCCAATTTTGACACAGTGGGGTCCTTCTGGGTGCATGCTTGAACCTGCTTCACCGATACTGGCAAGGTATCCAGGACGTTCATGGTCATGATGATTTATTCCAATGTCAGCAGAGGGGCCAAGCTTGTGTGCAGCAGGAGACGACTTAGGACATCCGCTTTGGCAACCTGTGATCCCGGTACCTGAGGTGACTTTGGCTTCTAGATTGGGCAACACACGTACTGCTGATTCTGGCAGCCTTGCCTGGGCCGTGTCCTTTGGTGACACTTACTGCAGCCTTGCGGATGACACTTGTCATCCTTTGGGGCTTTTTTTGAAATAACGTTGAATGTACATTTATTTATTAACCATGGAGCTCATAGTCATACAGAAAAGGATGTCTCAATCAGTGTATTCTTATTCATTGAGGCAATGACAGTTCATACAGTTATGTCAGAGCAAACAGGATTGAATAATTAGTCTGTATTTGGTGGGTATTTGGGGCAATCTTTATCAGCAAGTGTAGGAATTGGTGCAAGTGCTATATTCTGTGGATGAAAGCAATTAGATGCCGGAGACTTCTAACAAGCCGCCGTCTGATAGTCCTGGCAAATTCAGGTAAAATACACATCTGAGTGGGCAGCATTCATGGATCCCTGGACCTTGCAGTTCAGTATCTTCTGGTGCAATGGCCTTCTTGCCAGGTATGTTCATAATAAGAGCAGGAGTAGACTGTGTGGCCTGTTAAGCCTCCTTCGCCATTCAATATGATCATGATTGATCTGCATCAAATCCACTTTCGTGCCAACTCCCATATCCCTTGATTCCCCGAGAGACCAAAAATCAGCCTTTCTCAGCCATAAATATATTCAACAGTAGAGAATCCACAACATTTTGGGGTAGAGAAATCCAAAGATTCACAATCCTTTGAGTAAAGACATTTCTTCACAGCTCAGACCTAACCCTGGGACTATGCCTCCATATTTAAATCCTCCAGCCAGTGGAATTCTCAGTGTTTATCTTGTTAAATCCATTCAAAATCTTTTATGTTTCATTCTTATAACCTCCAAAGAATATGGACCCAATTTACATGGCCTCTCATTATAAGACAACTCTCTCATTCCAGGGAACAAGCTAGTGGATCTTACCTGTATTGCCTTCAATGTACATGCATCTTTCCTTAAATATGGAGACCCAAACTGCACACGGTATTCCAGGTATGGTCTCATCAAAACGCCTTACAACTATGGCAAGACGCCTTCATTTTTGTGCTCCAATTCCTTGCAGTAAAGACAAATATGCCTTTTGTCTTCCGAATTGCTTGCTGTACTTTTTATACAAACTTATGCATTCTTTGAGCGCACCCGTGTGTCTCTGAATTTCAGCAGTTCAGGTTTCAGTTTTTCTTATAAATATTCTGCTTTTGCATTCTTACGACTAAAGTGAATAATCGCACACTTCCTCACAGCATATTCCATCCATCACCTTGTTGCCCACTGTGTCCTCCTCACAACTTACATTCCCACTTAGTTTGTATCTTCAGAAAGCTTAGATACATTACTCTCTGTCTCTTCATCTGAGTCATTAATATAGATTGTAAAAAGCTGAGGCTCGAGCTCTGACCCTTAGGGTACTCCAGTTGTCACAACCTGCCAAATTGAAAATGATCCATCTATCCCTGCTCTTTGCTTTCTGTCAGTTAACCAGGCTGACATTCAGTATCCATTGCTTTATATCGCAAATAATCTGACATTCAGCATGTGGAACCCACTCCTGCTGATGTGGGACAGTGACCTCCATTTGGAGCCACATCAGTCTAAAGGATAGCCCACTGACTGCTAGAGGAGCAATGTGAACCTGTTGAGCTGAATGGTTGCCTATCTTTGTTCTTCATAAATCAGGCCATTGTTCATGGTCACGCACTGTTTGCAAAATGACATTTATCACCTGTTGAATGCAGGGTCTTACGGCCCTCAGCTATTACACAGAACCTCCATTGCTGACTGGAAGGCTTTGGATTCAAAATGCCATGGTGACCTACATATTTAATGACCTGGTTGCAGTTGATCATAGCTTGAGATCATCTTTTACAATGACCCACAACTGGCCTATGGCTGCTTTAGGGAAGGACAGTCTACTGACTCAACAGGATTTGATTTTGCTGTCTGAAAATCCTCTGGTGTAGATGTGGGAGTAATAATGAGTGGGATGCTGTCTTCTGCCATGATGCCTCATTCTCATAATCTCTTGCCTTGGCGGTTCCTCTCCCTTCCCCTTAAAGTATAGCAGCATTATACAAACCAGGTGACGGCGGTCATGCTGTGTCTATTATATCCAGATGTAAATTTTATACCATTGTATTGGTGGTGTTAAAGCACCATCACTGCACCGCCAGATAGAGTGGAGGAACCATGGAAATGAGCAGTAGAGGATTTGAAGGGTGAGTGGTGGAAACTGCCAAAAAGAACAAGGGACCTCACATGCAATGATTTCCATATGTAAAAGCAATGGAAATCAATTACACATGAGTTTCCTTCAGAAATCAGCACTGCACACACATATGATATAGTTACAGCAAAAATACAAGGAAATTCCAGGCTATTGACTTCCACGGTCACTTGTGTTACCATCTTACTTCAGACATCAGATTGCATGTCTACAGCAGTGCTGACTGGCATTCTTTTAAATTAGCCCTATTCCTTGAATCCCAGTGAGAGTCTCCTCTTTGCTGCAGAGTATTGGGGGAGTGAAGGGTAAATCATAAGCACCGCAGTAGAGAAACCCATTTTGCTCACAACAACCAAATTGAAATCATAACAATACATTTATTCACTAACAGTAGGAAAATCTAGGTCACAGTATCTAGGTAGAAAGGTAGTGTGTACATTTTTATATTCAAAGTCCAAACCTGGCCTTTCCGAAACTTCAATGGATTATTTGATCTAATTAGCTGCCTTGAGCCTGTGTCACCTCTTTTGCCATATATGACAATGAAGATATTAGCCTCTGTTCCACCGTTCCAAAGATCTCCAGTTACAACAAGGATCTCATATTTGATCACTGAAAGTAAAATTTTAGATTAATGTCTTGCACATCAATTTTTTTCCCTAACTTATTTGCTGAATTAACACAAACTCTATTGTTCGTACAGAAAAGACATTATATATAATTTATCAATCATACTTTAGAGGTAGAGAGCAACTGAAACAGCAATAAATTGTATTTATCCAGCATCTTTAATGTGCAAGAAGATCAACACATCTTGCAGAGAAATAAGGAACAGTGCCATGAGGAGGTTGGAAGAAGTGACTGAAGGTTATGTCAAAACATGGGTTAAAGGAAGACAAAGAAACAAAGTAACAGAATTTAAGAAGGGATTGCCAGAGTATAACTGGTGATTCAAAAGATGACTCCCTGATCGTGGGGGTGAAAGGAGTGGACATTCACAAAAAGCCAGAAATTCTGAGCTGATGGGCAGCAGAGGGGAACCAAAGTTGGAAGAGGTCAGGAGGTGCTAAGCCACGGTGGTATTTATAGACATGGATAAGGATTTTTAATTGGATCAATTAGGTGATGGATATAACATAGAACATAGAACATACAGTGCAGAAGGAGGCCATTCGGCCAATCGAGTCTGCACTGACCCACGTAAGCCCTCACTTCCACCCTATCCCCATAACCCTATAGGCCCTCCTAACCTTTTTAGACACTAAGGGCAATTTAGCACGGCCAATCCACCGAACCTGCATGTCTTTGGCCTGTGGGAGGAAACCGGAGCACTCGGAGGAAACCCACACAGACACGGGGAGAACGTGCAGACCGGGCACAGACAGCGACCCAGTAACCCAGGGGGTATCGATGAGCAATTCCACAGGGTAATGAGTAAACAGCCTTAATGCGGTCAAGGTATGGACAGCCGTAGTTTGAATGAGTTGGAGCATCTGGAGGATGAGGCACCAGCAATGAAATATTGAAGCAATTGAGGACAGAGGTGGTAAAAAACATGGGTAAATATTTCCACAGTGGAACAGAAGCAGAAAATTCTGCAGAGTTGGCAGCAAACAGATTTGGTCATGTAGGGAATGTGAAGTACAAGTATAATTCTGAATGTCCATATGCGTTTTGCTTGAACAAGTGATCAGACTTGTGGATGGCATCAGTGGCAAGAGAGCATAGTTGATTTGATTTGATTTGATTTGATTTATTGTCACATGTACCGAAGTACAGTGAAAAGTATTTTCCTGCGGCCGAGGGAACGTACACAGTACGTACAGAATAGACAAAAACGAAAATCAACAGAGAACAGAGAATGATCATGAGTGGAATGGGGAGAAGATCAAGGGAATAGGAGGTCAGTTTAGAAAAAGTGAGAGGAATGAGAGTAAAAGCTAAAAAGTTCCAGAGGTTCAGATCTGGAACAGCAGGAGTGGAGGAAAGTTGGAGACTGAAATGAGGGGAAAGCAAAGAAAAGGAAAGGCTGTGTGGACAGTTTCAGTTTCAGCGATGGAGAAGTGCTTGAGCTACTTGGATTTCAAATTGGAGGTGAGGGACAAAGTAGCTGGAAAAAGGGATTTGAGGAAAGAACACAGACTAAAATTAGAAGAAAACAATGGCTTTATCACACCTTTTAAATGAAAATTTGTATTAATTTCAGTTTGTTAGGCGAGTGAGATGCAAACAATTGTAATGTATTAACACGTTTCAGGCACTGATTCGATAGCATTAATACCGATTTTTAACGCTATGTCAAAATCAAATTACTTCTGCAAAGAACAGAAATGTTCGAACAGGCCTCAGAGAATTGCACTAACATTATCAGGCCTTTGCCCTCCCTGTGTCTGCTTTTCAAACATCCAACAGGGCTTTACTTATCTGGGTTTAGATTTTTTTCTATTCATCACAGACTACCCAACACACACAAAGAATTTCGCCCTATGACCCCTTGATTTGGACAACAGACCGGGTCCTCATTATAGATGGTTTTGATCTGTATTAGAGATTAAGCTTGAGAAACTGGAGTAAACAAAGGTCCGGAGAAATTTCAATTCGATAGTCATTGTATTTATTTATGTTGTGTTTTCTGCTTTTTGTGAGAGTGGAGATGCTGGGACATCCAGTGAGACTACATTTTACAAATTTGTGCTCTTGGTACAGAACTTTGCCTGGTCAAAATACCAGGTACAGAGAAGAACACTGGAATCTACTAGATTCTGTTGGAACTGTTATATTACGCTTTGTGGTAATATGTTGTTACTCTTTGCCTCGTATTCCAGAATGGTATGATGGTGTGATGATCAAGAAACTACCAATCTTTAACTTGAAGCAAAACTAATTTATTAAATAACGATGAAATTAAATTGAGTTTGCACATTCTACTGAGCTGTAACTATTAATAACGTAAGACTGAGTCTGTTAAACTATATTCTATGATTAAGTATTAACTAATGAATGCTCTCTAACCTAAACTAGTCCTTGAGTTGTGAACTATCTCTCTCCTCTGCTAACACTACCCAAGATTCCCTGAGCTTTGATATTTATACTGGGAACTGGTGGTGCCCTCGAGTGTTTGTATTACACTGAGATGTAATAATTAACCCTTTAGTGTTATGCCTATATACACATCATTGCAGGAACCTGATCCATTTGGAGCTGAATTCTCTGTCCCACGATGCCGGAAGCACGTTCCCCGATCGAAGAAGAGTCGGGAATCGGGAAAAATCCGGATCGGCATCGGGCTCCAATCCGAACGCGGTGCTCTGTACTCCACTACCGATGGGATCGAGATTCACGACCATGTGCCAGCAAGTGGATGGAAATGGATACAAATGAGTCTTAATGACCGATTTGTGCGGCCCAGGATCCGGCCATTCTCCGGCCGTTTTCGGCATGGGAGGCAGGAATTTCAGTTCGCACCAGTGCTAGCCCCTCACCAATACCGGAATCGGTGAGGGGTTCGCGCCGATTTTTTTCATGTAAACCTCCCTCCGGCCCTTAGCCACAGGGACGGGAATCCCGCCCATTAACTTTGCCCAGCATTGCACCTAAGCTAGGTAAATAGGGGTCAATGCTGAGTTAGCTGATTTTGGCCAGGACAGGACCTACAATTCATCTCAATGCCCATGCTTCAGGGAGGAGAAAATCAACCTCTGCTCCTGTTTCTATTGTGCCTTTTATTCAAGGTGCTCTTAATGTGTATAACAGGCTCAAATAGATGCCCTCAACAGACTGCTGACACTCACTGCTTAATCAACGTACTGCAGAATGACTGCAGAAGCATAAGAGTCAACACCTTTAGGTAGGGAGAAAACAGAGAACATTATTACGGGGAGACAGATGAGGATTTAAAATCCTGAAACCAGAAAAGGTTGATTCCATGGTTTATTAATGAATCAAACCCAGATAATACAAAGCTACCTGTTTTAAATGAATTCCAACAAACTGTAACAAAGTTAAACCGAGGCTGTCCCCTTATGTACCAGTTACAATTGTTTAACTGTGACTCCAAGGGGCTACAATTCCCTACCCTAACTTCCTCTTTGTTTTGCAAGCAGCTTCCAACACAGACCCTTCACAATTCTCCTAATGTGAATCACCAATATGCCATTTGTGATGCATACATCAGAATTACCAATACAGTACACTAACATCACCTCAAGTATTGTTGCCATGGTTTACAAAGGAAATGGATGACACAGATATAGTAGTCCAGGGGGAACACTGTGAGAAATTGGATGGGATAATCATAAAGCGAGATGAAATACTCAAAGGGCTGGAATTCTTGAAAGTTGATAACTCGCCAGGGCCAGATGGATTGTTTCCAAGGCTCCTGAAGGAGGTCAGTGAGGAGATAGCAGGTGCTCTGAGGATGATTTTGCAATCCTCACTAGATACAGGGGAGGGACCGGAGGACTGAGAAATACAAAGATGGTTCCATTGTTTAAAAAACGATCAAAGGAAATGCCAAACAATTATAGGCCAGTTATTCTTACGTTGGTGGTGGGCAAATTAATAGAATCAATCCTAAGAGATAGGATTAACTGTCACATAGAAAGAAATGGAATAGTCAAGGATAGTCAGCAAGGATTTGTTAAAGGAAGGTCTTGCCTCACAAATTTGATTGAATTCATTGAGGAAGTGACAAGAAGGGTTAATGAAGACAGCACAGTCGATATTGTGTCCATGGAATTTAGCAAGGTGTTTAACAAAGTCCCACATGGCAGATTGGTCAAAAAAGTAAAAGCCCATGGAATACAGGGCAATGTGGCAAACTGGATAAAAGTTGGCTCATGGGTAATGGTCAATACCTGCCCTTGCAAATGGAAAGTTGCTTCAAGTGGTGTTCCACAGGGCTTGGTGTTGGGACCCCTACTGTTTGTTATACATTACCGATTTGGACATGACATGGGTGGCACGATTGGAAGTTTGCAGATGACACAAATATTGGCCGTGTGATGGACAGTGTATAGGATAGCTATAGGGCGGGATTCTCCGACCCCGTGCAGGTCGGAGAATCGCCGGGGGGGGGGGGGGGGGGGGGGGGGGTGACTCACGTGATGCGCTCCACTGATTCTGCGGCGATCGGAGAATCGGCGGCAATGGCGCCGGCGCGGTTGGGAGCCGCTCAACACGGCACCCCGACAATGTTTCCCGCACGATGGGCCGAGTGCCTGCCGAGTTTGGGCAAGTCCCGCTGGCATCTTTCTTGTGTGGTCCTACCCAGCGGGACCTCGGCGTTCTGGCTCCAGGAGGTGGCCTGGTGGGGGGAGGGGGGGATCTGACTCCGGCGCGGGCCTCCACGGTAGCCTGGCCCGCGATCGGGGCCTATCAATTCGCGGGCGGGCTTATCCCGGTGGGGGCCTATGTTTCTCCACGCCGGGGTCCTGTAGGTCTCCGCCATGTTGCTTCAGGGCCGGAGACAGCAACCCACGCACATGCACGAACCCGCACCGGCCGTGGCGCACATGCGCGCACTCACGCCGCCCGTGCTTGACGCCCGTATTGGCAGCTGGAGCAGCGTGAGGCTCTCCAGTGCCTTCTGTGCAGCGCAGTCTCGCTGATCCTAGGGGCCACATGATGCCGTCGTAAAATGCTCCGGCGTTTACAATGGCGTCAACACTTAGCCCCAGGATCGGAGATTCCCGATCAAAATCTCCAAAATGATACAGATGGGTTGGTGGAGTGGCCGATAAACTGGCAGATGGAATTTAACACAGAGAAGTGGATGTCATACATTTAGGGAGGTCAAACAGTTGTAAGGAGTACACAATAAATAGGAATACACTAAGATGGGTAGATAAAGTGAGAGATCTTGGCATACAAGTACACAGGTCCCTAAAGGCAGAGTTCAGGTAGATAAGGTTGTAAAGAAAGCTGTTGGAATGTTCTCCTTCATTGGCATAGGTATAGAATATAAAAGTAAGAATACAATGTTGGAATTGTATAAAATCCTGGTGAGGCCACAACTGGAGTATTGTGTGCAGTTCTAGTCACCGCATCACAGGAAGGATGTGTGGCTACAAGAAGAGATTGGATAGGTAGGGGTTATTTTCCTTGGAACAAAGAAGTCTAAGGGGTGACTTATTCAGGTGTATTAAATTATGAGGGAAAGAGATAGAGGAGACAGGTTAAAATTGGTTCCCTCGGTGGAGAATTCTAGAACCAGTGGAAATAGATTCAAGATAAACGATGGAAGATGTAGAGGGGTCATGAGAAAGAACCTTTTTACATACAGGGTAGGGGGAATCTGGAATTTTCTGCCTGAGTTGGTGGTGGAGACAGAGATACTAAACTCTTTTTAAAAATACCTTGATCTACACATTAAGTGCTGTACGCTAAAAGGCTATGGACCGGTTGCAGGAAAATAGGATTAGAAAGGGCTACTGAGTATCCTAGGGCTGGTATGGGGAAGATGGGCCGAGTACCAGTACCAGTTCCCGTACCAGCCTCCCCGAACAGGCGCTGGAATGTGGTGACTAGGGGCTTTTCACAGTAACTTCATTGAAGCCTACTTGTGACAATAAGCGATTTTCATTTCATTTAATTTCAGTAGCCTCCTCCTTGCTGCAACTTTTCTATGGTTCTATGGTGATACTACCATCCTTACCCAGTCTTGCCCATATGTGGCTCCAGTTCTACAGCAATGAGGTTGACTCTCAACGGTCCCTCTGAAATAAGTCATTCAGTTGTCTCAAGCGTAATTATTGAAGATCAATAAACAATGACCTTTTCAGTGGCACCCTCATTCCGTGAATTAATATAAAAAGAAAGGATTATGAAATCGTGGGAGGGATTTCTAGACTGAGATATTTATTTAGCTTTATCTTTAATGAGATTTTCAAGTCAATTCTTTGTTTGATTTGAGAGATATTCAACGATGAAATATAGAGGACTGGATTTTCAAGTTTAATTGTACAATTGACATTAATGTAAAGATCACACCACAACTTCAGAAATACACCTTAAGCAGGATGTCAGGAAGGGGTGAGGTGTCAGCCTGTGTATTGGGGAAAAGGGGTTAGGAAGTGAAGGGTAGAGGTGGGACTGATGCCAGGAGAAGAGAGGTGGTGACTTACCATTGTAGTTCGAAGGAGGTCATTTATCTTCTTCCTACATTGGACGGCAGTCCTCTGGGACATGCTGCCTGCACTACCACTGCCTCCCAGGCGGCATTTGTCAATGTGCTGCTGATTTTCCTACCACCTTGGGGGTAGAGGGTGCCCTGCTTCTTCTCCATGGCATCCAGAAGCCTGACCAGGTTGGCATCCCCAAATCGAGGAGAAGGTCTCCTGGTTTGACTGGGAGTGAATGCTGAGGAGCCGTTTAAATGATGTGCCCCCTTGTTAGCTGCGAGCTCAAAATGACACTTGGTTATTTTTCAGGTGAGTCGCACCCCATGAATCTGGCAGTCAAAAACCCAGAAAGTTGAAGGGGACAAAGTTAAGCAAAAAGACACTTTGGCAGTTTACTTTAAATGGTTTGAATTATTGAGAAATGCTCAAACTGCACATTCATCCTCAGCAACATATCCACCAACGGTTTTGGTGACTTGTCTGATGACTTCATCCTGCCGATTTCCGGAGACAACACATCACCTGAAAAATTTGATCAAGATGTGAATTCTGAAATGGGAAAGGAACTACAAGATGCTGCTCAAGCTCATTGTTCTGCTGCTGAAGTGAGGCAAGGTGCCTCTACCCTGAAGACATTGCCTCATGGACAAAACCTATTCCTCCAACTGTGATTGACTATTTCCTAATAAATAGACCAGAGAACATAGTAATATGGAAAATTTGAGAAAAGAGTTTCAGGTCTGAGGCCAAAGGTAGCTTTTGAAGTCTTCATGAGACCCATTTTATGACGGTGAAGAGAAATGGCACGATGGAAAGGAAAAATTAGTTGATTTTTTTGGAAACCTCTAAGGCAGTCTACTGTAATGTTTGAAAATTGTTCCCTGACCCGAGAAAAGGGAAACAATTATTTATTGCCGGATAATCTAACTGGAGAAATGTTGGAAGAGATATTGCTGATCGTGAAACTTCCAAAAGTCTTTTTAAGGCTATGTGTGCATTCGTTCAAAGTTGTGAATTATCTGGAAGAATTGATCATGTTGTCGGCTCAGTTTGAAAAGATGTGATATTACTGGAGGAAAGTGCTGAGACGCATTGTTGCCCCAGTCAAATTTTTGTCTTCGTTAGGACTACCTCTAAGAGGACATGATGCGTCATTGTCAAATTGAAGAGGTGATTTCTTTTAGCCTGCCTTGAATATCTCAGTGAATCTGACGAACTTCTCAAAGAGCATTTGAAATGTTAGCAACATTGTGGCTCAGGGAAGACCAACTTGATAATGCTCAGAACCTAGGTGACTTCATCGCTATAATGGCAGAGCGGCTCAGAAACAAATTCACTAATGAAGTAAAAGATGCCAAACACCATTCCATAATAGTTGAGACAACACTAGATGTGAGCCGTGTGGACCAATTGACATTCATTTTAACATATGTGACCAGCGATTTCTCTTGTTTTGTCCAGCTGCAATCCATCGCTTCTGAGTGCATGGAGACAACTATTTTGGAAATCATTGCAAATTTGGTACGGACTTCAGACATTGTTGCGGGCAGAGCTTCAAAAGTACCACTTATATGGCAGGAAAATATTCACGTATTCAAGCACGACTGAACATTGAAAGCCCATGTGCATTATTCATCTCGTTCCAGTCACTCCTTGAATTTAATCAACAACATATCAGCTGACTCGTGTGAGGTAGCCATAAATATTTTGACTTTTTAAAAAACGCTGGCCCACCCGGCGATTCTCCAGCCCGCGATGGGCCGAGTGGCCACCCGTTTTCGGCCAGTGCCGCCGGCGTAAATTAGAGTAGGTACTTACCGGCAGGACCTGCTTGCGCGGGCGGCATCCGAGGTCCTTGTGGGGGGGGGGGGGCAGGCCCCGGGAGGTGCCCCCACAGTGGCCTGGCCTGCAATCGGGGCCCACTGATCCACAGGCGGGCCTGTGCCGTGGGCGCACTCTATTCCTCCGCACCGGCAGCTGTACCGGTCCGCCATGGCCTTTGCGGAGACGAATCCCTCTGCGCATGCACTGGGATGACACCAGCACACGCTGGCGCTCCCGTGCATGTGCCAGCTCGCACCGGCTGGCGGAGGTCCTTCGGCGCCGGTTGGCATGGCACCAAGCCCTTCCACGCTGGACGGCGCAGCGCAAACCACTCCGGCGCCGGTCTAGCCCCTAAAGGTGCGGAGGATTCCTCTCCTGTGGGATGGCCCGACTCCGGAGTGGTTCACGACACTCCTCGGCGCCGGGATCCCCGCCCCACCGGGTAGGGGAGAATCCCGCCCTCTGGGAAATATGATGATTGAGGAACATTTGAGAAATACAGGAATACTGATGACTGAAAATGCATCCTTACAAGATTTTACTTATGATGTTATTCATGATTTTGAGAAGAAAAAGTTCAGAAGAAAAGCTATCTAAATTGTCATGGATTACAAACAACTGATGAAGCAAAAAAATCTAAACATTCTGTCCCCCTATCATGTTCTCCAGTCTAAATTATGTTCTTCAAAAGAGAACATAGACTGGTCTTATAATGGCAGGTGGTCACATGCAGACAGTTATAACCGGTGTGGAACCACCACCCCCATCACTTTTACAGGCCTTGAGAAAGTCTCTTCTCTTCTGGACAAAGAACAGAATCCTGCCAGCAAGTTGCCAGCAAAGCCACTAACATTGGACTTGGGCTGGACACTCCACTTCATTGAAGTATTTTCTCCTGCATTGGATGTTTTCTGGCTGATTCTGTCCTGTACTGGTCTGTGCTGTATTACAGTCATATCATCAGCTCATTTCTCCATTCTGTTGCACACCAGCCAGTTCATGTTTGCTCACCTCAAGACACAAATCACAATATTGACTCTCTCTACTGTCATGTTGACAACAGATAGGCTTGGATTTCAATTCATCAATTACAGGCTTGTTTTCATAAGTTAAAAAGCACTAAAGCAGTGATTTGTGTTCTTTTTTGGATTTTTGTGACTTGCATTGTGTGAGCCTGGGGCGGGTGTGGTGAGGTGGGCATTGATGTCATTAGGGGTGGAGTTTGAAATCATTTGGGGTGGGGGGGGGGGGGAATTGACATAATTGGGGACGGGGCTTGACATAATTTGAGGTGGGCTGCACATCACCAGAGGGCAAAGAGGGTCCCCAAAAGTGTCAGCCCACCTCTGACCATGACCTATATGTAAAAATTCCACGACAATAGCTGAGCTTTAAAAAAGACATACCTGGGAAGACCTCTTGACCATCTTCCATAACAGGCACTTCTCGACTGATTTCTCCATCATCTTGATTTTGATCCATCCAACTGTCAACAGCAAGGTGATACTCCTGACCTGAGTAAATATTCTTTAAATAGATCTGCAACATACCAACAGAAAGGTACAGTAAGATGATACACACATACACAAGATCGAAGCCTCCCCCTGTTTCTGCTTAAAGTACATGTGGACTAAGTTGGATAACAGGCAAAATTGAGTGTTGGGATTGTCATAATATCCACTCATGTATATAATGAGATGCAGACAGGCAGTGATTGACACATAGGATGACCAATGAACACACAACATAGAACAACCAATCACCAGACAAGACACCACCACTATAAAGCTCACAGGGCATTAAGACTCCCGCTCTTTTTGGGACCCAGACACTGAGACAGTCAGAGTGCACAAGTCAGTGGACATTATTGCCATGAAGTAGCTAGTAAGTCTGGTCGAACCAGTAAGAGGTCGTCAGTAGGATTAGTAGAGTGTCAACCCACAGCTGAACATGTACAGCCGTTCATAGTTTAAATAAAACCGTGTTGGATCATCTCCGGTGTTAGATGTTTGTTTCTAGCTTCCCTGCATCCAGTTCTAGTCAACGTCAACCCGACCCGCCTAACACATCAGGGATTGCATCCAAACATCATGCTGTTTGCTAATTATACTGATAGTGACATGAAGCCAAGTGACTCCGCGCTTCAGCAAGAAACCTGTGTGAGGCCAGCACCAATAAAAACTAACCTGCACCACTTAAAGCCAGACTGCATATCCTGAAGGCTAAATGCTTTCAGGTTGCAGAAAGGGCTAAAACTGCTTGAAGAAAAGTTGAACACCAGCAAGAGCCCATACAAATCAAGCAACAGACAATGTGCTTCAAGTTTCTCAGATGTTGCGCTGGAGGCCTTGATGTAGGAGGAGAGAGATAGGTCCTCTTCCTTCAGGGGATCTGGAGACCATCAAGACAGAAGTGTGTCTTTTGATAAGATTGTGGGAGCCGGTGATGGAAAATGTCAGCAGTTTATCCCAGAGAACCTGGATGCAGCGATGAAAGAAATTTACTGGCATCGCACCAGTTTTCAAGGTCAGTGAATGCATTTTTATTTACTATATCCTATCAACTGCAGCACTAAACTCCACTGCTCCATTCAGCGCTGTCTCTTCTTTCATTTACCATAAATTTCTATGGCTCATTCCTCACATTTACAGCCATTTTTCACCCTTGCACAAGCAACATACACACATCTCACAGCCTGCACACACTGACAGTTATTCAACTGTGACAGGCGCATCACCAAACACATGGCAGCACACCAACTGACGAACTTCCACCTCTCTCTCTTGCAAGACAAGGTAGCCCATAAAGTGGCAGGAGCAACAACGAGAAGGCAGGGGGCTACATCTTTCAGCAGGGGGCAGCAGAGCAGAGCTTCTGATTGGCTGTTCCGGGGAGATTTGCATACGTGCCGTGCGGTCAGCGTAAGTTGAAGGTGTACCTGTACAAGTGACCCGAGGAGTTCGACGGAAGGCAAGCATCCAGCAGGGGGCAGCAGAGCAGAGCTTCTGATTGGCTGTTCTGGGGAGATTTGCATACGTGCAGTGCGGTCAGCGTAAGTTGAAGGTGTACCTGCACAAGTGACCCGAGGAGTTCGACGGAAGGCAAGCATCCAGCAGGGGGCAGCAGAGCGGAGCTTCTGATTGGCTGTTCCGAAGAGATTTGCATACGTGCAGTGCGGTCAGCGTAAGTTGAAGGTGGTTTGTGAAGGGGCTGTTCTCGAGTGACAGCTTTACCCGAAACACTACTTACGTAGTGTCTCCCACCCATCCTCCTCCTCTAACCAAAAAAAAAATTCTGTTCGTCGGATTGCTAAACTAATAAGTTTTTAAAAAAGTTTTCAGTAGTTGGGAAGTTAGTTCAGTGGGAATGGAGGCTAGGGTAGTTGAATGTTCCTCCTGCAGAATGTGGGAGGAAAGAGTCACCTCTAGTGTCCCTGCTGACTACATCTGCGGGAAGTGCACCCAACTCCAGCTCCTCGAGAACCGCGTTAGGAACCTGGAGCTGGAGCTGGATGAACTTCGGATCATTCGGGAGGCAGAGGTGGTTATTGAGAGGAGTTATAGGGAGGTAGTCACACCTCAGGTAAAAGAAGAAGGTAGATGGGTTACCGTCAGGGGAGGGAGAGGGAACCGGCAGGCAGTGCAGGGATCCCCTGTGGTCGTTCCCCTCTATAACAAGTATACCGTTTTGGATACTGTTGCGGGGGACGACTTACCAGGGGTAAGCACAGGTCTCTGGCACAGAGTCTGTCCCTGTTGCTCAGAAGGGAAGGGAGAAGAGGAACAGAGCACTTGTCATTGGGGACTCCATAGTTAGAGGAACAGACAGGAGGTTCTGTGGGAACGAAAGAGACTCACGGTTGGTGTGTTGCCGCCCAGGTGCCAGGGTTCGTGATGTCTCTGATCGTGTTTTTGGGATCCTTAAGGGGGAGGGGGAGCAGCCCCAAGTCGTGGTCCACATAGGTACCAACGACATAGGTAGGAAGAGGGATGGGGATTTGAGACAGAAATTCAGGGAGCTAGGGTGGAAGCTGAGAGCTAGAACAAACAGAGTTGTTATCTCTGGGTTGTTACCCGTGCCACGTGCTAGCGAAGTGAGAAATAAGGAGAGAGAGGAGTTGAACACGTGGCTACAGGGATGGTGCAGGAGGGAGGGTTTTGGTTTCCTGGATAATTGGGGCTCATTCTGGGGTAGGTGGGACCTCTACAAACAGGATGGTCTTCACCTGAACCAGAGGGGTACCAATATCCTGGGGGGGGGGGGAGATTTGCTAGTGCTCTTCGGGGGGGTTTAAACTAATTCAGCAGGGGGATGGGAACCTAAATTGTAGTCCTAGTGTACAGGATGTTGAGAGTAGTGAGGTCAGGGATAGGGTCAAAAGTTCGAAAGAGGGCACCGGCAAGCAAGACGCTGGTTTGAAGTGTGTCTACTTCAACGCCAGGAGCATCCGGAATAAGGTGGGTGAGCTTGCAGCATAGGTTGGTACCTGGGATCTCGATGTTGTGGCGATTTCGGAGACATGGGTAGAGCAGGGACAGGAATGGTTGTTGCAGGTTCCAGGATTTAGATGTGGGGGCAGCACGGTAGCATGGTGGTTAGCATAAATGCTTCACAGCTCCAGGGTCCCAGGTTCGATTACCGGCTGGGTCACTGTCTGTGTGGAGTCTGCACGTCCTCCCCGTGTGTGCGTGGGTTTCCTCCGGGTGCTCCGGTTTCCTCCCACAGTCCAAAGATGTGCGGGTTAGGTGGATTGACCATGCTAAATTGCCCATGGTGTCCTAAAAAGTAAGGTTAAGGGGGGGGGGTTGTTGGGTTACGGGTATAGGGTGGATACGTGGGTTTGACTAGGGTGATCATTGCTCGGCACAACATCGAGGGCCGAAGGGCCTGTTCTGTGCTGTACTGTTCTATGTCCTATGTCCTAACAGAGAAGATGGTAAAAGAGGGGGGGGGGGGGGTGGCATTGTTAATCAAGGAAAGTATTACGGAGGTAGAAAGGACGTTTGAGGACTCGTCTACTGAGGTAGTATGGGCCGAGGTTAGGAACAGGAGAGGAGAGGTCACCCTGTTGGGAGTTGTCTATAGACCTCCGAATAGTTCCAGAGATGTAGAGGAAAGGATTGCAAAGATGATTCTCGACAGGAGCGAGAGTAACAGGGTAGTTGTAATGGGGGACTTTAACTTTCCAAATATTGACTGGAAATACTATAGTTCGAGTACTATAGATGGGTCAGTTTTCTGTGCAGTGTGTGCAGGAGGGTTTTCTGACACAGTATGTAGACAGGCCAACAAGGGGCGAGGCCACATTGGATTTGGAACTGGGTAATGAACCCGGCCAGGTGTTAGATTTAGATGTAGGTGAACACTTTGGTGATAGTGATCACAACTCGGTTATGTTTACTTTAGCAATGGGCAGGGATAGGTATATACCGCAAGGCAAGAATTATAGCTGGGGGAAAGGCAATTATGATGCTATTCGGCAAGATATAGGATGGGGAAGGAAACTGCAGGGGATGGGTACAATCGAAATGTGGAGCTTTTTCAAGGAACAGCTACTGCGTGTCCTTGATAAGTATGTACCTGTCAGGCAGGGAGGAAGTTGTCGAGCAAGGGAACCGTGGTTTACTAAGGAAGTTGAAGCACTTGTCAAGAGGAAGAAGAAGGCTTATGTTAGGATGAGACATGAAGGCTCAGTTAGGGCACTTGAGAGTTACAAGTTAGCCAGGAAGGACCTAAAGGGAGAGTTAAGAAGAGCGAGGAGAGGACACGAAAAGTTGTTGGCGGATAGGATCAAGGAAAACCCTAAGGCTTTCTATAGGTATATCAGGAACAAAAGAATGACTAGAGTAAAATTAGGGCCAATCAAGGATAGTAGTGGAAAGTTGTGTGTGGAATCAGAGGAGATAGGGGAAGCGTTAAATGGATATTTTTCATCAGTGTTTACACTGGAGAAAGACAATGTTGTCGAGGAGAATACTCAGGTTCAGTCGACCAGGCTAGATGGAATTGAGGTTCAAAAGGAGGAGGTGTTATCAATTTTGGAAAATGTCAAAATAGATAAGTCCCCTGTGCCAGATGGGATTTATCCTAGGATTCTCTGGGAAGCCAGGGAGGGGATTGCAGAGCCTTTGTCCTTGATCTTTATGTCGTCTTTGTCGACAGGAATAGTGCCGGAAGACTGGAGGATAGCAAATGTTGTCCCCTTGTTCAAGAAGGGGAGTAGAGACAACCCTGGTAATTATAGACCTGTGAGCCTCACTTCGGTTGTGGGTAAAATGTTGGAAAAGGTTATAAGAGATAGGGTTTATAATCACCTTGAAAAGAACAAGTTGATTAGCGATAGTCAACACGGTTTTGTGAAGGGTAGGTCATGCCTCACAAACCTTATTGAGTTTTTTGAGAAGGTGACCAAACAGGTGGATGAGGGTAAAGCGGTTGATGTGGTGTATATGGATTTCAGCAAGGCGTTTGATAAGGTTCCCCACGGTAGGCTAATGCAGAAAATAAGGAAGTATGGGATTGAAGGTGATTTAGCGGTTTGGATCAGTAATTGGCTAGCTGAAAGAAGACAGAGGGTGGTGGTTGATGGCAAATGTTCATCCTGGAGTTCAGTTACTAGTGGTGTACCGCAAGGATCTGTTTTGGGGCCACTGCTGTTTGTCATTTTTATAAATGACCTGGAAGAGGGTGTAGAAGGATGGGTTAGTAAATTTGCAGATGACACGAAGGTCGGTGGAGTTGTGGATAGTGCTGAAGGATGTTATAGGATACAGAGGGACATGGATAAGCTGCAGAGCTGGGCTGAGAGGTGGCAGATGGAGTTTAATGCGGAAAAGTGTGAGGTGGTTCACTTTGGAAGGAGTAACAGGAATGCAGAGTACTGGGCTAATGGCAAGATTCTTGGTAGTGTAGATGGACAGAGAGATCTCGGCATCCAGGTACATAAATCCCTGAAAGTTGCCACCCAGGTTAATAGGGCTGTTAAGAAGGCATATGGTGTGCTAGCCTTTATCAATAGGGGGATTGAGTTTCGGAGCCACAAGGTCATGCTGCAGCTGTACATAACTCTGGTGCGGCCGCTCCTGGAGTACTGCGTGCAGTTCTGGTCACCACATTATAGGAAGGATGTGGAAGCTTTGGAAAGGGTTCAGAGGAGATTTACTAGGGTGTTGCCTGGTATGGAGGGAAGGTCTTACGAGGAAAGGCTCAGGGACTTGAGGTTGTTTTCGTTAGAGAGGAGAAGGCTGAGAGGTGACTTAATAGAGACATATAAGATAGTCAGAGGGTTAGATAGGGTGGACAGTGAGAGTCTTTTTCCTCGGATGGTGATGACCAACACGAGGGGACATAGCTTTAAATTGAGGGGTGGTAGATATAGGACAGATGTCAGAGGCAGTTTCTTTACTCAGAGAGTAGTAGGGGTGTGGAACGCCCTGCCTGCAACAGTAGTAGACTCGCCAACTTTAAGGGCATTTAAGTGGTCACTGGATAGACACATGGATTAAAATGGAATAGTGTAGGTCAGATAGGCTTCAGATGGTTTCACAGGTTGGCGCAACATCGAGGGCCGAAGGGCCCGTACTGCGCTGTAGTGTTCTATGTTCTATGTTCTATCTTCTCATCCCCATGGGGGAGTCGGTCCAGCCATCATCAGGGAGCCCATCAGTGAGGCACCACCGAGCGGTGGAAATAAAGCCATTGTGGATGACAGCCTAATCCAGCTTCTCAAATCCAACTTCACCCTCAACCTGCAATCTTTTACAATTTAAATGCGCACTGTTTACTTTTTCTCCTTCCCCTACCCCAAAGCCTGCCCTTCTGCCCTAATGCTTTCAGATGTCTGGGAATTGTCACCTGGCCAACCTGTGGTGCAGGAGGCTGAAAGCTTAGATGAAGAAGGGATGGTTGTAGAAGAAACACCGTCACCCAATCTGACATTCTCTGCCAATAGCTGAAATACTGACACTACCTGTATTTGGAAGGTAGCTCTAAACCTGCACATGGTCACCGGAGTTTTGTCAGAGCAGAAAGAACCCGAACGATGGGTCGAAAAGCCGGGGGCAACACCACTTTAACTGCATCTCCACCCGGCAGCATTCTCCATTTATCTAGCAATTACCAGAAGTCTTGGTACCATCAGGAGTATTGTCCCTTTAAAAGAAATGAGCCTGCCTCATAGAGCTGCCCAGCATCAGAGGGGCAGTTGCCATTGCTGGGACTTCACCCATCTATGACGTCTGCATGGAAGGATGCTGCCCACCCAACTAGAAACTGGGTTTGGGAGTTGCCGGGACCAGAAAATGAGGGGGTGGCCATTGCCAACGGGAGGCCCCTCCATGGGACGCTGAGTGCCCAGTTGGGAGGGGCCTTCCTCTAATATTATGGGAAACTGCCGGCATTAACTAGCCGGTCTCCCCACACAGCACAGAGTCTCCCTTCAGCTGATAAATGCCAATGGCAGCAGGAAGCATCCTTAATTGGCCACTTAAGTAGTTCAATTGGCCTCTAATAAGAGGCCCCGACCTCAGAATGTAGGTGAAAAGGTGTTTAATAGTGACTATATACCTTATTGTGCCCTGACTCCCAACTCTAACCTGTGTGCTGCAGCTGTGCCAATTTAACTGGTGCCTAACTTCGTGAACTTACGTAGCCGACAGCTCCTTTTAGGTGTGACTCCAGGCAGCACATCAGACATGGAGGCGGCATGCTGCGTTTCTCGCCCTGTTATCTGAGGTGCCTTTGCCGGCATCCTCTGGAGGGCCTGGACCTGCAGCTTTCGGATGTCATGGGTGACCAGGTGCCACCCTCTCTGGCTGCTGCCCATCATAAGCAGCAGTATCAGGTGGGCGGGGGGGGGAATTCAGCTGCTGTGGGGTGTTCCAGCATTTCCCCTACAGGGGACACCAGCACGGGTCCCATCACTTCCTTCTCCCCCGGTGTGCTCGATGGCCCCCGGGCTACTTCTTGGAATGGAGGTGAGGCCGGAGTGAGCTCCAGGGGCTCCACCATTACATGGCACAGCCCGCTCTAGTCTCAACCAGGGTCTTGATGCCCTCAGCTATGGAGCACAGAGACTGGGCCACGTCCCTTTGAGACTGCGCCATATCCCTCTGTGCCTGGTCCAGGTCAGCCAGCACCTGGCCAATGTTCTCGATGCCCTCAGCAATGACCCTTTGTGACTAAGCCAAGCTTTGGAGCGGTCCATGTGGGCCTCATACGTGGCTGCTAGTGATTGGGCTCCCTGTCCTGAGCCTCAGCCATCAACCCCACAGTGTGCCTCAAGTCTTGGCCCATAGCTTTCTCACCCAAGATTTCCACCGCAGATGCCACATGTTCAATGTTGGCCTGAGTACCATGCATTGTCGCCACAATCTCCTGCACCTGAAGGCGGTTGAAATCCTCTAACTGCGCCTGCGGGGACTTGAATGTTGTTGACCCCCCCCCCACCCTCTGTAGATGCTGGCTCTGCTTCGGCATCCCCACCAGTGATGGGATCATTCATCCCAGAAACGCGATACCTGTTTGGACTGCAGCAAATTCCTGGGATTGGACAGCCCTCTGACAGCCCGTTCCCTCGGGAGTTCCTACCTCCACCTGATGTGCCACAGCATTTGTGAGTACCAGAAAGTGTCCCAGGAACCTCTTCACTAACATGACCCACTGAGCTGGTTGTCTTTGGAATCACAGAGATTGCAGTTGAATGCAGTGCCAAGAAATCAGTGTCATGCCCGGGCTGATCCTGCTGAGTTTGTGGCAGGGGCTGGGATATGCAAACGAGCAGGCCTCGACAGATTGTGGTCCTGCAAGACGAAAGATGGGATACATGGTCAGATGTCGGGTGGGAGTGGTGTGGAAGTGAGGGGTAGTTCGCTTGCTATGGGGACCTCACTATACCTTAGGGGCTCACTTGGTGGACCCATGCCGATCTCCGCCTTGATGATAGCCCTCTCTTCCACCTCACCGGCTAGCTCCATTGTCCTCTTCTTGGCAGCTCGGACCCGTAGGTCCGGCAGTCCCCCTCCGGTCATCTCCCAGCGGTTATGGGCCATCTTCTCCTGGCAGACAGATAATGGGCACTGTGAGACACTTGGACGTTTGTTACACAGGGGGAGGGGGGGGGGGGGGCTGTAGCTGGTGGCCTGTATGTGCAAGGTACCTGACCAAGGGGACAATACAGGTCTTGGGCTTTCGTGCAGGGTGGGAAATAACAGGGACACTAGCAGATGTTTTTTTATTGGCTTCCTGAGGGGTTGACGGATGAGAGTAATGCCAGGGACGCAGAGGTGGTGACTCACCTGGGCAGATCTAGAGAGGTTGTTGATCTTTTTGCGGCACTGAAGACCTGTTTGCCTGGTGAGGCCCAAAGCCTTCACTGCCTCTGCCACCTCCGCCCACACCAGGATGACATCTGCGGGTGATAGTCTCCTGCTCATCCTAGGATGTCTCACCTCTTCTCCACCATATCCAGCACCCTCTTGAGCTCTCTGTCCATGAGCTAGAGGGGAGGGGGGGGCAGCTCGTCTTGGGGCCATCTCCTTGGCTGGAATGAGAGTGTATGGAGAGTGCAGTGGAGTGCTTATAAGCAGCTCCAGCTTGAGACCTCTGCAGACCCCCTCCAGGCGCCCCTGTAATGGGAAATTCCCCCCAGGGACCCCCTTAATGAGGAGTCCACCACAAGAACTCCTGCAATAGGGTGCCCCCCCAAATTACCAGAACTAGGGTGCCACCACCCTGGGCCCTGGGCCTTGAATATCCTGACCCTTGGCCAATATCTTTACACCCAGGGCCTCCACCATGGATGCCACCTGTGGGGTGTTGGCCTAAGTGACACATATGAACGGCACCGCCTCCTGCTCTTGCAGGCAGTTGGACTCCTCCAACTGCACCTGCAGGGGCTGGATGGTTGCTGACACCCCCTCATGTTGCACCTGGCTCTGCGTCTGCATCTCCAACATTGATAGGACTGCCCTTTCCAGAAGCCCAAGACTCATCTGGATAGCAGCTAGCCCTTGGGGCCAGGTTGCCGTCTGACCATGACCCCCTCATGGGTTCCTACCTCGACCTAATGTGCCGCTGCATGTGGGTGGTGCGCACCAGATAGTGCCCCAGGAACCTCTTCACAAAAGTGCCCAACCGGGCTGTGTGTCTCTGGGATGGTGGAGGGTGTTGGTGACAGCAGTGAAGAGATGTCAGTGTCATCCGTGGACATGTGCTCCGGGGTGTCCTGGGGTTGTGGCGGGGGTGTCGGACGCCGGACGGTCCCACCTCGTTGCCGGGTGAGTCGCTGGGTTGAGACTGGGTGCAAGGAACACTGGCCGGTTCCTCAACATCTTTGTTGGTGACCCTGCAAGACATAAGACAAGACACATGATGCGATCGCGGGAAGACATGGTGTGGGAGGGTGGGGTCACTCATGTGCCATAGGGATGTCTCAATGCATTGACGGCTCCTTAATTGTGCCATGCAAACCTCTGCCTTTGCAACTGCCCACTCTCACACCCCGTAGACCAGGTCTACAGCCCTCTGCTTCACAATCGTGAGGGTTGCAGGTCTGGCGGGTCCCCTCCAGTCATTGGGCCGCCTTCTCCTAGGGGCACAGCTAATGCACAGTGTCAGACACTCGGACACAAACAGAGCTGAGATTCCGCAGCTGGTGGCCTGTGTGCGTGGGGCACCCGACCATGGCAAGTGGTAGAGGCTTGTGGTGCAAGGGGGCTGCCAGTGGGTTGAGGACCAGTCACCAGCATTGGGGGGGTGCGGTGAAGGGTGTGAGGTGAGGGTGTGTGGGACATTGGTGGTGCCAGGGGCACTGAGGTGGTAACTCACCATGTATGGACTTGGGGGGGATTGGCTAACCTAACCCAGCACTGCCTACTGGTTCACCTGGCGTGGGCCACATGAGGGTGTGGTGAGGGGTGAGGGGTGTGGGGCATGGGTGGTGCCAGGAGCACAGAGGCGGTGATTCACCCGGGTCACCCTGAGGAGGTCTTGCAGATATTTCTAGCAGTGTTGCCCGGTCCTTGCGATTTTCCCCAAGGTGCTGACAGCCTCTGCCACCTGTGCCCAGGCTCGGTTTGCATCAGTGGGTGGTTGCTGCCTTCCCACCCTGGAGGAGGGTGTCCTGCCTCTCCTCAGCGGCATCCAGCAATATCTCCAGCTCTACATCTGCAAATCTCAGGGCCGCTCTCTGGGGTGCCATCTTCACGGCTGGAACAGGAGTTTTTTGGGAGTGGTGTTCTGGGGCGAAATTCTCCGCGGACCGTCGTGACGCCGATTTCCGGCGAGCAAAAGTGGTGCAGATGAATCCGGCGTTGGGGCCTTCTTTTAGGCCGCTAATCTCCGTTCCCGGAGGGGCCAGCATCGGACCGACGCGATACGCGTCATTTTAATGCGCTGCAGAAGTGGCGCGTTGAGAGAGAGAGGACGGGTACCGGCGTGGGGAGAGGAGGAGGAAGGAAGGTGGGGGGGGGGGGGAGGAGGAGGAAGGAAGGTGGGGGGGGGGAGAGGAGGAGGAAGGAAGGAGGGGGGGAGGAGGAGGAAGGAAGGGGGGGAGGAGGAGGAAGGAGGGGGGGGAGGAGGAGGAAGGAAGGTGGGGGGGAGGAGGAGGAAGGAAGGTGGGGGGGGAGGAGGAGGAAGGAAGGTGGGGGGAGGAGGAGGAAGGAAGGTGGGGGGGAGAAGGAGGAAGGAAGGTGGGGGGGAGGAAGAGGAAGGAAGGAAGGTGGGGGGGAGGAGGAGGAAGGAAGGTGGGGGGGAGGAGGAGGAAGGAAGGTGGGGGGAGGAGGAGGAAGGAAGGTGGGGGGGGAGGAGGAGGAAGGAAGGTGGGGGGGGAGGAGGAGGGAGGAAGGAAGGTGGGGGGAGGAGGAGGAAGGAAGGTGGGGGGGAGGAGGAGGAAGGAAGGTGGGGGGGGAGGAGGAGGAAGGAAAGTGGGGGGGAGGAGGAGGAAGGAAGGGGGGAGGAGGAGGAAGGAAGGGGGGGAGGAGGAGGAAGGGGGGAGGAAGGAAGGGGGGGAGGAGGAGGAAGGAAGGGGGGGAGGAGGAGGAATGAAGGGGGGGAGGAGGAAGGAAGGGGGGGAGGAGGAGGAAGGAAGGGGGTGGGAGGAGGAGGAAGGAAAGGGGGGGGAGGAGGAAGGAAAGGGGGGGAGGTGGAAGGAAGGCGGGGAGGAGGAAGGAAGGGGGGAAGGAGGAAGGAAGGGGGGAGGAGGAAAGAAGGGGGGAGGAGGAAGGAAGGGGGGGAGGAGGAAGGAATGGGGGGAGGAGGAGGAAGGAAAGGGGGGGAGGAGGAAGGGAAAGGGGGGAGTGGAAGAAGGGGGGGGAGGAAGGAAGGGGGGGAGGATGGAAAAGACAGGGGGGAGGAGGGAAGGCAAGGGGGGAGGAGGAAGGAAGGGGGAGGAGGAAGAGAAGGGGGGAGGAGGAAGGAAGGGGAGGAGGAAGGGGGGGAGGAGGAATGGAAGGGGCGAGGAGGGAAGGAAGGGGGGAGGAGGAAGGATCAAGTGGGAGGGGAAGGACGGGGAGGGGGGGAGGAGGAACGGGAAGGGGGGGAGGAGGAAGGAAGGTGGGGGGGAGAGGGTAGAGGAGGAGGAAGGAAGGAGGGGGGCGGAGGAGAGGAAGGAAGGGTGGAGTAGGAAGGAAGTGGGGGAGGAGGAGGAAGGAAGGTGGGGGAGGAGGAGGAGGAAGGAAGGTGGGGGGAGGAGGAGGAAGGAACGGTGGGGGGGAGGAGGAGGAGGAAGGAAGGAAGGTGGGGGGGGAGGAGGAGGAAGGAAGGTGGGGGGGAGGAGGAGGAAGGAAGGTGGGGGGGGGAGGAGGAGGAAGGAAGGTGGGGGGGAGGAGGAGGAAGGAAGGTGGGGGGGAGGAGGAGGGAGGAAGGAAGGAGGGGGGGAGGAGGAGGAAGGAAGGTGGGGGGGAGGAGGAGGAAGGAAGGTGGGGGGGAGGAGGAGGAAGGAAAGTGGGGGGGAGGAGGAGGAAGGAAGGGGGGGAGGAGGAGGAAGGAAGGGGGGAGGAGGAGGAAGGAAGGGGGAGGAGGAGGAAGGAGGGGGGGAGGAAGGAAGGGGGGAGGAGGAGGAAGGAAGGGGGGGAGGAGGAGGAAGGAAGGGGGGAGGAGGAGGAAGGAGGGGGAGGAGGAGGAGGAAGGAAGGGGGGAGGAGGAGGAAGGAAGGGGGGAGGGGGAGGAAGGAAGGGGGGGGGGAGGAGGAGGAAGGAAGGGGGGAGAAGGAGGAAGGAAGGGGGGAGAGGAGGAGGAAGGAAGGGGGGGAGGAGGAGGAAGGAAGAGGGGGAGGAGGAGGACGGAAGGGGGGGAGGAGGAGGAAGGAAGGGGGGAGGAGGGAGGAAGGAAGGGGGAGGAGGAGGAAGGAGGGGGGGAGGAGAGGAGGGGAGGAGGGGGAAGGAAGGGGGGAGGAGGAGGGAAGGAATGGGGGGAGGAGGAGGAAGGAATGGGGGGGAGGAGGAGGAAGGAATGGGGGGGAGGAGGAAGGAAAGGTGGGGCGGTGGAAGGAAGGCGGGGAGAAGGAAGGAAGGGGGGGGAAGGAGGAAGAAAAGGGGGGGAGGTGGAAGAAGGGGGGAGGAGGAAGGAAGGTAGGAGGAGGAAAGGGGGAGGAGGAAGGAAGGGGGGAGGAGGAAGGAAGGGGGGAGGAGGAAGGAAGGGGGGAGGAGGAAGGAAGGGGGAGGAGGAAGGGGGAGGAGGAAGGAAGGGAGGAGGAAGGAAGGGGGGAGGAGGAAGGAAGGGGGGAGGAGGAAGGAAGGGGGAGGAGGAGGAAGGGGGAGGAGGGAAGGAAGGGGGAGGAGGAAGGGGGGGAGGAGGAAGGAAGGGGGAGGAGGAAGGAAGGGGGGGGAGGAGGAAGGAAGGGGGGAGGAGGAAGGAAGGGAAGGGGGGGAGGAGGAAGGGAAGGGGGGGAGGAGGAAGGAAGGTGGGGGGGGAGAGGAGGAGGAAGGAAGGAGGGGGGGAGGAGGAGGAAGGAAGGGGGGAGGAGGAGGAAGGAAGTGGGGGAGGGGAGGAAGGAAGGTGGGGGGGAGGAGGAGGAAGGAAGGTGGGGGGAGGAGGAGGAAGGAAGGTGGGGGGAGGAGGAGGAAGGAAGGAAGGTGGGGGGGGAGGAGGAGGAAGGAAGGTGGGGGGGAGGAGGAGGAAGGAAGGTGGGGGGAGGAGGAGGAAGGAAGGTGGGGGGGAGGAGGAGGAAGGAAGGTGGGGGGAGGAGGAGGGAGGAAGGAAGGAGGGGGGGAGGAGGAGGAAGGAAGGTGGGGGGAGGAGGAGGAAGGAAGGTGGGGGGGAGGAGGAGGAAGGAAAGTGGGGGGGAGGAGGAGGAAGGAAGGGGGGGAGGAGGAGGAAGGAAGGGGGGAGGAGGAGGAAGGAAGGGGAGGCGGAGGAAGGAAGGGGGGAGGAAGGAAGGGGGGAGGAGGAGGAAGGAAGGGGGGAGGAGGAGGAAGGAAGGGGGGAGGAGGAGGAAGGAGGGGGGAGGAGGAGGAAGGAAGGGGGAGGAGGAGGAAGGAAGGGGGGGGGGGGAGGAAGGAAGGGGGTGGGAGGAGGAGGAAGGAAGGAGGGAGAAGGAGGAAGGAAGGGGGAGAGGAGGAGGAAGGAAGGGGGGAGGAGGAGGAAGGAAGAGGGGGAGGAGGAGGACGGAAGGGGGAGGAGGAGGAAGGAAGGGGGGGAGGAGGAGGAAGGAAGGGGGAGGAGGAGGAAGGAGGGGGGGAGGAGAAGGAGGGGAGGAGGAGGAAGGAAGGGGGGAGGAGGAGGAAGGAAGGGGGGGAGGAGGAGGAAGGAATGGGGGGGAGGAGGAGGAAGGAATGGGGGGGAGGAGGAAGGAAAGGGGGGAGGTGGAAGGAAGGCGGGGAGAAGGAAGGAAGGGGGGAAGGAGGAAGAAAAGGGGGGGAGGTGGAAGAAGGGGGGGAGGAGGAAGGAAGGTAGGAGGAGGAAAGGGGGAGGAGGAAGGAAGGGGGGAGGAGGAAGGAAGGGGGGAGGAGGAAGGAAGGGGGAGGAGGAAGGAAGGGGGAGGAGGAAGGGGGAGGAGGAAGGAAGGGGGGAGGAGGAAGGAAGGGGGGGAGGAGGAAGGAAAGGGGGGGAGGTGGAAGAAGGGGGGGAGGAGGAAGGAAGGTAGGAGGAGGAAAGAAGGGGGAGGAGGAAGGAAGGGGGGAGGAGGAAGGAAGGGGGGAGGAGGAAGGAAGGGGGGAGGAGGAAGGAAGGGGGAGGAGGAAGGACGGGGGAGGAGGAAGGGGGGAGGAGGAAGGAAGGGGGGAGGAGGAAGGAAGGGGGGGAGGAGGAAGGAAGGGGGGAGGAGGAAGGAAGGGAAGGGGGGAGGAGGAAGGGAAGCGGGGGAGGAGGAAGGAAGGGGGGGAGGAGGAGAGGGGGGGGTGTGTGTACCGGCGTGGGAAGGGTGTGTGGGTACCGGCCTTCAGTGGGAGGGGGGGGTGTGTGGGTACCGGCCTTCAGAGGGAGGGAGGGGGTGTGGGTACCGGCCTTCAGAGGGAGGGGGTGTGGGTACCGGCCTTCAGAGTGAGGGGGGAGGTGTGGGTGCCGGCCTTCAGAGGGAGGGGGCGGGGGGTGTGGGTACCGGCCTTCAGAGTGAGGAGGGTGTGGGTACCGGCCTTCAGAGGGAGGGAGGGGGGTGTGGGTACCGGCCTTCAGAGGGAGGGGGGAGTGTGTGGGTGGTGGTGAGGGGGTTGTGGGTGGTGGTGAGGGGGGTAGGGGTGGTGAGTTGGGGGGGTAGGGGTGGTGAGTTGGGGGGGTAGGGGTGATGAGGAGGGGGGTAGGGGTGGTGAGTTGGGGGGGTAGGGGTGGTGAGTTGGGGGGGTAGGGGTGGTGAGTTTGGGGGGTAGGGGTGATGAGGAGGGGGGTAGGGGTGGGTGGGGTTGGGCAGCGGCGTGCAGAGGGGGGGCGACGGTGCGTTGACGCCGCCCCCCACCACCCCTACCCCCCTCCAACGCCACCCCCCCTCTCTCTCCACGCCGGGACCCGCCCCCCACGCCGGGACCCCCCCCACGCCGGGACCACCCCCCCCCCCACACCGGGACCCCCCCCACGCCAGGACCCCCCACACGCCAGGACACCCCCCCCACGCCGGGACCGCCCCCACGCCGGGACAGCCCCCCACGCCGGGACCGCCCCCCCCACGCCGGGACCCCCCCCAGGCCGGGACCCCCCCCCACGCCGGGACCCCCCCCCCCCACCGCCAGGACCCCCCCCCCCCCGCCGGGACCCCCCCCACGCCGGGACCCCACCCCCCCACGCCGGGTCCCCCCCCCCACGCCGGGACCCCCCCCCATGCCGGGACCCCCCCCACCAACGCCGGGACCCCCACCCAACGCCTGGACCCCCCCCCCAATGCCGGGACCCCCCCCCCAATGCCGGGACCCCCCCCCCAATGCCGGGACCCCCCCCAATGCCGGGACCCCCCCCCCCAACGCCGGGACCCCCCCTAACGCCGGGACCCCCCCTCAACGCCGGGACTCTCTCTCTCCCCCCCCACCCCACAAACGCCGGTACTCTCCCCCCACCACCCCACAAACGCCGGTACTGTCCTTCTCCGCCCCGCACTCGATGTTGGTAACTGAACGGCGTTAACCATCATCAATGGTTGACGCAGTTTTAAAGGTACTTTGTTTTTCCGTCGTCACGTCGGCGGGACTTCAGCCCATCCGGGCCGGAGATTTGGTGAAACTAAAATTATAATGAAATCCCGACGGCGCCAGCTGTTCTCAGAGGCTGCCGGCGGGATTTGCACAACGTTGGTTTTTGGCCGGTCGGAGATTTAAAAACCCGGCGGGAGCGGGAATAACGCCGCCGCCGGCCGATTCTCCGACCCTGCGTGGGGTCGGAGAATTTTGCCCCTGATATGCAGCTCCAGCTTGTCAGGTTCTCCAGTAGCAAACCCAACCTCAGTGAATCTGATGCCGGCAAGAATTGGAATTGCACTAGCTCCACAAGCCATGAGTACTGGCTCATCAGCATGCCCTGAATTGCTCCGGGACCGGTGATGCCATCAGGACCATGGAACACCCACCATTCAGTCCAAGAGTCAACACAGCCTCTCAAACAGAGAATCATGCCCATAGTCGCCAAACGGAGAATCTACACTTTAGTCTCTCAAACAGAGAATCCTCCCAAGACCCCTTGCTCAGAGCCCCTTTTCCCTTTCACCTCCTCTTCTCTCTGAGCAGCTTTCTACTTATTCGCTGCTTTTGCACCATCTTTCTCTCATGCTGCAACTCAGGAATATTGCATTTATTCCTTGATCGACTTGTTGCTTTTGCTGAATGGACCTATAGATTATTTTTCTGCTATCCAAAGACTAGAAGGCATTTGTATCAATCCATTAAGTTATTCTAGAAACAAGGCATTCTCCTCAACTCCGAAGCAACACAACCTGTCAGATACTCTTCATATTGGAATTTAATGCCCTCCCGAATGCAAGTTTGAAGACAGGTGCTTGAAGGCGTTGCGTTGCTGTCAACTGCACCACCACCCCCCCCCCCCCCCCCCCCCCCCCCCCACCCCCTTCCATGTGACCCCCCACTCCCCGGTGATCCCATTCTGCCATCACTGAACATTGACCTGAAGTCCCTCTGCAATCTTACATTTCTGGTGGGTACATGGCTGGTAGATGCCACTGGAGCTGCCTGCAATGCACAACTGCTAATCTCTGATCAGGAGAGTACGCCTGCCCCCCCAGATTCCTTCATCTAGGGGAAGTCTACTGATAGGCACTTAATTTGGCCAGCCTTCCCAAAAGTAGGCAAGGGCTGTTGCAGGCTCTCCAGCCTGTGTGCGTGACCCCTGTTGGCTGAATTAAAAACTGGCCATAAAATCACACACCATCCTGTGACATGCAAGGGTTCACCCTCAGGAATGATCTTTGATGTGTAGCACATAAGAAATGACTGAGTAAAGCTGATGAGTATCACAGTTCTGGTGTACTTTTTTTCAGCATTCATATGAGCCTGGGATAGAAAGAGTGAATCTGCAGAATTCTCTACTTTATATTCATTTTCATAATGCCAAGCAGAGGAAAATATGTCTTATATATTATAACTTGCATTTACACAATGTAAAGGTTAATTGATTCAATATGATTTTAATATTATTCTTTAAATAATTTAGTTAATGCATATAGTTCATTTCAAATTAATGACTCTTTGTTCTACTGCCGGAATCTGTACGATAAAAGAAAGAAGCTTGCTCATTCAATGTCCTTACCGATTCACAATGCCATCCTGGGAATTCACCCGCATTGTTGTGCCCAATACGAATTTTGTATAATTTGCCAATATTCTTTGCGTTTACCTAATGTGTAAATAAATAAATTCTTGTCAAGTTTCATTGTTTGCTTTGTTACAGAATGCAATGTAATTTCACATTGAACCTGAAAAAAGAAAGTGCAAAATTGCCCAGCTATGTCCAGTCCACAAAAAGCAGGACAAATTGAATCGAGTCAAATACCATTCCAATTTTAATCACAGATTATGTGATGGAAGGTATTATCAACTGCGTTAGAAAGCAGAATTTGCTCTCCAATAACCTGCTTTGTTGGGTTCCACCAGGAACACTTGACTCCAGACCTCATAACAACCTTGGTCCAAACATTGACAAAAGTGTTCATTTCCAGTGTGAAGGTGAGAGTGCCTGTCCTTAATGCCAAAGGCAGCATTTGAGCAAGTGTGCCCTCTAGAAACCTTACCAAAACTAAAGTTAAGAGATGGGAATTTCTGGCTCCAGAGTTGGCAGAGTTGACTTGAAATCGACCACCATTGGGATCTTCCAGCCCCGCCGATGTCTACACCATTTTGTGTGGCTGGCCTGTCCCACCACTGGGGAATCTGCTGCAGGGGGCCCCCTTCGGCGAGACCAGGAGATCCGCCTGTGAGAAGAGCCAGAAAGTCCTGCCCAATGGGAATCAGGAAAACTCTCCCCTGACAGGAGTCAGACCTAGCACAAAGGAAGATGGTTGGGGTTGTTGGCGCCAATCATTCTCGCCCGAAGACAGCACCAACAAGTTCCTCAGGGCAATGTCCTCAGCCCAACCATCTTCAACAATTTCATTAGTGGTTCAGCCTCCAGTATAAGTTCAGCAGTGGAGATGTTTACTGCCGATTATACAGCGTTCAGTTCCATTCACAACTCCTCGGGTAACAGAGCTATTTGTGTCCAGGTGCTGGCTTCAGCTGAAAAGTAACAAATAATGTTTGCATCACACTAGTACCAAGCAATAATCACCTTCCATTGACATTCAATGTCATTTGCATCTTTTAAAACCCCATCCTGTGGGTTATCATTGAGTGGAAACTTAAATAGAGCAGCCACACACAGTGGCTACAAGAGCAGGTTAGAGGTGGGGAATTCTAAAGCAAATGACTCACCCCTTGATTCCCCAGTGTCTCAATCACCTTTTTCATTGTAGGCAAAATTTAATGAAACCAGTTGGAAGGGCAGAATGGCAAATGGGCCAGTAGGATTGCGTGGAAGGCTTCATGTGCAACTCCCAGCGACAGGAAAGCTATCCCAGATTTAGTGAGCAGTGGAAAGGGCTGACATGGGAAACCTGCCCATGAGCAGCAGAAAGGCAATTTGGCTCACTCAAGAATCACTTAAAACCTGTTGTCCCAGAGTCCGGGATTTAATTGGTGGCTCAGGGATTACACTCTTTTCCTTTTTCTATACTTGTAAAAGTTTTTAATGTCTGTTGTTAGATTTCTTGCTAGTTTTTTCTCATGAAAAAATGAAAATGAAATGAAAATTGCTTATTGTCACGAGTAGGCTTCAATGAAGTTACTGTGAAAAGCCCCTAGTCGCCACATTCCGGGGAGGCTGGTACGGGAATTGAACCATGCTGCTTGATCTGCGTTAAAAGCCAGCGATTTAGCCGAGTGAGCTAAACCAGCCCCTAGTTCGTCATACTCCAAGTTCTTCCTCTTTGTTTTTATTACTCATCCTATGCTGGATTTAAAAGTTTCCCAAACCTATATTTTTTACCTTTTTAAAAAAATAAATTTAGAATACCCATTTTTTTTTCCAATTAAGGGGGAATTTAGTGTGGCCAAGTCACCTAACCTGCACATCTTTGGGTTGTGGGCGTGAAACCCACACAGACACAGGGGGAATGTGCAAACTCCAAACAGACAGTGGTCTGGGACCGGGATCAAACCCGGGTCCTCAGCGCCGTAGACAGCAGTGCTAACCACTGTGCCACCCATTCCCAAACTTTTAATCCTATCACTAATGATAGAATCTACAGCACGGAGACAGGCCCTTAGGTCCAAGCTGGTCCATGCCAGCCAAAAAGCCCATCTACGCTAATTCCATTTGCCTGCATTTGAGCCATATCCCTCTGAACCTTTCCTATCCATGTGTCTGTCCAAATATCATCAATGTCCCTGCCTCAACCACTTACTCCAGCAGCTCATACCACATACGCACCTTTGTGTTGTAAGTAGGCTTACATTAACACTGCAACAAAGTTACTGTGAAAAGCCCCTAGAGTACACATTCTGGCACCTGTTCAGGTACACAGAGGGAGAATTCAGAATTCTCAGCTGGTATGGGAATTAAACCTGTGCTGCTGGCCTTGTTCTGCATCACAAACCAGCTGTCTAGGCTACTGAGCTAAACCAGCCCTATAGTTGTAGCACTGTATTCAGTATGTTTCACCTGATGCCTATGTCTATGTTTTTACATTGTGCATCTATCGTATGTCCTTTATTTTTCACGTATAGAACGATCTGCCTGGACTGTACGCAGAACAATACTTTTCACTGTTTTTTGGGATGGGGGAAATTTGTAGTAGAGTTCCCCAGGGGTCACTGATGGGATCCTTGCTTTTCCTAACATATACTTATATCCTCAATTCCGTCCTTGGGTGACTATATGGAGTTTGCACTTTCTACCCGTGTTTGCGTGGGTTTCTTCCGGGTGCTCCAGTTTCCTCCCACAGTGCAAAGATGTACAGGTTGGTGGATTGACCATACTAAATTGCCCCTCAGTGTCCAAAGGTTAGGAGGGGTTCTGGGGTTATTGGGATAGAACGTGCCTAGTTAGGGTGCTCTTTCAGAGGGTCTGAATGGCCTGTTGTGGTTCAATGAATAAACTTAAGAACATAAGAACATAAGAACATAAGAACTAGGAGCAGGAGTAGGCCATCTGGCCCCTCGAGCCTGCTCCGCCATTCAATTAGATCATGGCTGATCTTTTGTGGACTCAGCTCCACTTTCCGGCCCGAACACCATAACCCTTAATCCCTTTATTCTTCAAAAAACTATCTATCTTTACCTTAAAAACATGTAATGAAGGAGCCTCAACTGCTTCACTGGGCAAGGAATTCCATAGATTCACAACCCTTTGGGTGAAGAAGTTCCTCCTAAACTCAGTCCTAAATCTACTTCCCCTTATTTTGAGGCTATGCCCCCTAGTTCTGCTGTCACCCGCCAGTGGAAACAACCTGCCCGCATCTATCCTATCTATTCCCTTCATAATTTTAAATGTTTCTATAAGATCCCCCCTCATCCTTCTAAATTCCAACGAGTACAGTCCCAGTCTACTCAACCTCTCCTCATAATCCAACCCCTTCAGCTCTGGGATTAACCTAGTGAATCTCCTCTGCACACCCTCCAGTGCCAGTACGTCCTTTCTCAAGTAAGGAGACCAAAACTGAACACAATACTCCAGGTGTGGCCGCACTAACACCTTATACAGTTGCAACATAACCTCCCTAGTCTTAAACTCCATCCCTCTAGCAATGAAGGACAAAATTCCATTTGCCTTCTTAATCACCTGTTGCACTTGTAAACCAACCTTCTGTGACTCATGCACTAGCACACCCAAGTCTCTCTGAACAGCGGCATGCTTTAATATTTTATCGTTTAAATAATAATCCCGTTTGCTGTTATTCCTACCAAAATGGATAACCTCACATTTGTCAACATTGTATTCCATAACAACATTGTATTAACATTGATGTAGAGGCATGATTTCAAACTTTGTGACGACATGAAATTGAAAGCAGTGTGAACTGTGAGGAGGACAGTGTACAAGTACAATAGGACATAGATAAGTTTGTGGAATGGACAAACTGGCGGCAGATGAAGTTCAGTGTGGAAAGATGTGAAATGATTCATTTTGGGAGGATGAACACAGAGATACAATATAAAATAAAGGGTATGATTCTAAAGGGGGTGCAGGAGCAGAGTAACCTGGATATATATGTGCATAAGTCATTCAAGGTGTCAGGACAGTTTGAGCGAATGGTTAATAATAGTCTTTATTAGGGCAGCACGGTAGCGCAGTGGTTAGCATTGCTGCCTCACGGCGCCGAGGTCCCAGGTTCAACCCCGGTTCTGGTTCACTGTCCGTGTGGAGTTTGCACATTCTCCCTGTCATTGTGTGGGCTTCGCCACCACAACCCAAAGATGGGAAGGGTAGTGGATTGGCCACGCTAAATTGGCCGTTAATTGGGAAAAATGAATTGGGTACTGTCAGTTAAAAAATATATAATAGTTTTTATTAACAGGGGTATAGAGCAGTGTTCTTCAAAGTCGGGGGCGCGACCCATGGGTGGGTCGCGGGCGGGTGGCGGGAGGGTCGCGGAGCCGTTGTCCGCGGCGCTCCCGATCGCGCAAACCCCCGCGCAGCAGCCGGCTTTTCATAACGCCGGCTGCAAGCGGCCGCGAGCATGTAAAAAAAATTTTTGCCCGCATTGCGCTTGTGCGCACGATGAACGGAGCGCATGCGCAATGCGGCCGCTATTTTTTTTAATGGTTGCAGGTTTTTGTTTCACAAGTTCTGAAGTGGTTTTTATTCATTTATTCATTTATTTTGTTCAATTAATTTTTATTTTTTTCATTTATTTTATTCATTTTTTTTACAAGTTCGGGGGGGGGGGGTTATTCATTTTTTTCATTTATTTTACTCATTTCATTTTTTATTTTTTTACAAATTCGGAGGGGGTTTATTTGATAACATTTTACAGGGAAAAAATTCAGAACTATGGACAGATGGAGACTCCATACTTTCCAACACCGGAAGGCTTGAACTTCATCCAACAGGTTCCATTGGAGGAGCGTGTACGAGGGCCAAAGGGAGCCAAAACCATTTCCTCCATTTTTGTCAGCAGCAAACAAGGTAAGAGAAAATGTTGGGTCGCGCAGGTCGGCCGGCGTGGGTCGCGAAGGTCGGCCGGGTTGGTAAAAATGGGTTCCCAGAAAAAAAGTTTGAAGAACACTGGTATAGAGTATAAGAGCAAGGTGGGTAGGTTTATCTTGCGTAAGGCACCCGTTCAGCCTCAGCTGAAATATATCGTGTACAGTTCTTGGCACTGCACTTTAGGAAGGATGTGAAGGCATTGGAGAAAGTGAAGAAAAGATTCTGGGTGTGAAAAGCTTCACTTGTGATGATAGATTGGAGAAGATTTCCTTGGAAAAAAGATAGTGGAGGAGAGATTTGATAGGGGTATTGAAGATCATGAAGGGTCTGAACAGAGTAGATAGGGAGAAAGTGTTCTCACTCATGAACGGCTCAAGAACAAGATGGCACACATTTAAGGTAATTGTGAAAAGAAGTAAAAATAATAGAAGCAAAAACATTTTCACGCCATCGCAGTTTAGAATGCACCACCAATGAGTGTGATGGAGGCACGTTCAATAAAAACATTCAAAAGGGAATTAGACTATTATCTGAAGGAAGAATGAGCAGGGTTACGGGAAGAAGAAAGGAGTTGCTCATTCAATGCAGGCAGGATGGATCGATTGGTATCGCACTGTGCTTTTAACAATTCTGTTATTCTATGAAAATAGTACACAGATCCATCCCTTGAACCACTTCTTCTAGGTAGTTAATCATTCTGTTCTTTCCCAGCTCTGTGCGAGTGTTTCCATTATTCCTTGATAAAATCCTTCCAATCCTGAATCAACCTTTCTTGCAGTGCCAAAACAGGGCTTCTAAAGTCAATGGTGAAGAAAATCAGATTGGATGTATTATTATTAAAGGGGGCACTGAAGTTACAAATAACACCCATAGGATTTCATGGGACAGAAGAAAGTAACTTTAGGCCATAGCACTGTGTTGGCTCTATGAAAGAGCCAACTGCCTCATCCCAATCTGCTGTCCTTTTCTTATTACCATTTCAATTTTCTTCTTTTTCAAATATTCACCTTCTTGAAAGTAATTATGGATTCTGGTTTTGCTAATGTTTCTAATTGCATGCCCCCAACTACTTGTAACAGAAGAGTTGTGTAGTGTTTAGACATATAAAATGTTGTCTTCATTGTTTTGAAAATGATTTTAAATTTATGCCCTCCAATTACCAATTCATCCAGCAGAATAAATGGATAACACAGTTCACTTCCCACCAGCTCAAGAACATTCATTAATTAACTGCCTACTTATGTTGACTGCCCTTGAGACAAATTGTTACATTCTCTACAAGACCATTTTCAAAATCATGAAAGCTTTTAATGGGTAAACAGAGAAAAAATATTTTCACTGCCCGCTGAATAAGTGACCAGAAGACTTAAGTTTAAAAATTTTCAGCAAAAGAACAATAGGAATCATAAGGAAATAATTCCTTAATGTTCCTGTTGGGACCACTGAACACGTCAATCAATACATATATATGAATGATCTGGATTTAAATGTTATAGAGGTGAAATGTTCTAGGTGGCGCAGTAGCACAGTAGTTAGCACTGTTGCTTCACAGCACCAGGCTCCCGGGTTCGATTCCCACTTGGGTCACTGTCTGTGGGGAGTCTGCATGGTCTCCCCACGTCTACGTGGGTTTCCTCCAGGTGCTCCGGTTTCCTCCCACAAGTCCCGAAAGACGTGCTTGTTAGGTGAATTGGACATTCTGAATTCTCCCTCTGTATGCCCGAACAGGTGCCGGAGTGTGGCAACAAGGGGATTTTCACAGTAAGCCTACTTGTTACAATAATAAAGAGTATTATTATATCAAAACTTGCAGATACATAAATAGTAATTAGGTGATAGCTCTTTTATTATGAAATGTATTTTAAGAGGCTTTGAAGGAAATTGACACATTGGCACAGATAAACATCATATGGAATTTAATGCAAAGTTCAAGATGAGACCTGTGAGGAAAAAAATGGCAAAACTTCAAAAGAGTGGTGATTTAACCTGAGGATCACCACATCTCAGGCAAGGGACAAGGTTGAGAAGGTGGGGCCTTCATGAATAACCTCAGCCAATACTGGAATTGAACCCGCGCTGTCCAGCCAACTGAGCTAAATCAGCCCCCATATGGTACATAAGTTAACAAAAGCAATATTAAATATGTTCAAATTATTGGTGAGGCTACATTAAAATATTGAAGTAAGTTTAGGCTCGAAGGAGATGCAGTGAACGGTCTCATAATTCCAGGAATCTATCTACCAACAGAAATCTGCATGAAATGCAGATTGCACTCATCAATGACAAAGACTTTGCAGAATTTAAGCTATTAATTGGAACAGGACAGAAAGGTTGTGCTTATGAAGGCACAGCAAAGGTGCCTGCCATATTCCACTGAGTGATGTTGACTCGGCTGGTTGGGCTTTGTCCTCAAAGTTTAAAAATAAGTTAAATTTATCTTCTGCTCCTATTGAAATAAAATTCTTAATAATTAGAGGTAATTAATGCTCACCAAGTCTGATTACCTTAATCTTGTGTTTTCACGGAGCCTTTCCTTAGAGAGTCAAATTAACTCATATCAGCTCTTAGGTTACAATGGTTTCATTCCGCCTTGGACATAATGGACCGAATTTCTGGCCGCTTCCCCTTAACAGATGCTGATCTTTGAATTCTGAACAGAGCGGGCATTGAAGTCAGCAGAGCGAATTTTCACCTGCCCGATGTCATTATCTGGAGTTCCAAACAAATTTTCAGTGTGCTCGTCACCTAAATGCCATAGGTTGGCACTGGACACTCCGCTACATCTAACAGTGATCGACACCAGTTGGCTTACATGCTGAGCCAACCAGCAGGCCTGGCCGAGAGATAAATATAATGCATAGACGGCGGGAGTACTTGCACAGGTTGGCAGTGTGTAAAGGTGTTTTGCAGACTCAGGAAGAGCATTCCTGTTCTTCCTAGTCCCTCAAAAATCAAAAGCAAATCTTTATTCAGCCATTTTTTGAATCGTCTCCAACCATCTCTGGTTAAATGATGAAAAGTCATCAATCTGAAATGTTAACTCTCTTTCTCTCTCCACTGATGCTGCCTGACATGTCGAATATTTCCAGCATTTTTGTTTTAATTTTTGATTTCCCGCATGTGCAGCATTTCGCTTTTGTGGGCTGTTCAATGCCTGGTACAAATGGCAAAGCATATGTAATACACATTCTGCTCATGTGTACCTGAAACATTGGGCACGGATCCCACAAGTGGCATCAAATGCTAATTTGCATATTTAAGCAGCTTTCTGTAAAAATAAAAATAGGCAAGTGATCTGCTCACCCATTTGCTGGCCCATCTAAAAATTGCATCAACCTAGCATTGGGTATCAATGGCTGGATGAAGTGCCCTGACCAAATTGTCAGCTATCGTTGTAGAGGTGAGAAATTGTTTCCTAGAGCCAAATAAGCCAGACATTAATCAATGGCAGATGCAAAATGTTCAACGAAGAATAACCATGTTTTCACTCATGAAAGAAATATCAAAGGAGACATAATTTAGCTCTTCAAAATGCTGAGAGGAAATGGATGTAGGTATAAGTGTGCTGCTTAATCAGGCATGGAAAACAGGACATAAATTTAAGATTAACAAATTTCAGGCGAGATTAGAATACTTTTGTCTCCCCACATGGTCATGGGTATGGGGAACAGACATCCAACAAAAGTTTTGGCACCTTTAAAGGGCGATTTCTTGGTGCTAGAAACCGCTATTTTACGGCACTTTACCATTTGTTTTGGCCTCGGGGAGGAACCATCAATACCACACTTTAGTCATTTCCTGCACTGGCAAGCTGGAGGACTACCGCGGATCGGGGTGCCATTTTTCAAGGCAGCTCTGATCTTTTGACCCCCTCAGCACCCCCACAACGGCCTCCAGACCCTTCCACTTGGTGCCAGGCTGGCAGTGCCACCTGGGCACCCTGGCAATGCCAGGGTGGGATTGCCGGGGTGTCTGGGTGGCACTGCCAAGTTGCCAGGCTGGCAGTGTCAAAGTGCACAGGTGCCATGGGAGTGCCAGAGAGCCACCCTGCCCTGTAACCAAAACCTGGGGGTCTCAAACAGCCTTGGAGACCCCCAGGTGCCGGCACAACTGGTCCACATTTGTGTGGGTTCATGACAACACCACTGTGCAACTGCTTCCTCTAATGCATCCAGATAGGGAACTTGAAACACACTCTGTCTGCCATGAAAGTGAAGGACAAATTCTGATTTGCTGTCCTGCTAAGGTGATTCTAGAATTTGGGGTGGGGTTTTCTGGTCCACCCAGAATGAGTTACAGAGGGAGGGAGCCTGTCTTCCCTTTCAGAAGGGTGGTGGACTGCTGAATAATGGGTGAGGGGGAGCCCAATTTCCTGGTACTTAGCCATCATGCGATGGATGACCTGGAGCTAGATCGTCTTGGCGGAGCTCGTTCTACTTGAAGTGGTGTCTCCTGTGGAACCGACCAACTTGCACTTCCTGCTGGCACTGCACTACCTGTGCCTCTCCTCCCACAGGTTGCTCCCAAGAGCACTGCCTGCGATCATCTGGCCTTCTCTCACTCTTTGCCTTTTCTTTCCATTCAGAAGAGGTCCCACCAGTTCTGATCAGAAATGCACGAGACACTTTTGCATGCATCTAAGGGTCCACCCGGACAAAGATGGCAAGAAAAAGTATTCCAAAAGAAAGCTGTCCACGCATGGAATGCACCAGAAATGACAGAGAAACCTTTCAAGTCGCATAAAATCACAACAAAAAACTCTAATCTAAAGAGACTGAGCCTTCGTTCATGCGGGTTTTTATCCTGCCTTTGGATGAGAACTTGAGGAAAATGCTTTGGCCGTCTGCCCGTGTTGCCTGTTGCGACGACTGCAAAATCACATCACATTGTAAAATTTCTTTTATTTAGTAAATTAATGGCTTGAACTGGCCCTTTAACTGTCGGCGGGCATGCTTCTAACTCATGAGCACCCACCAACTGTTGTATTGCCATTGTGCACAATGACATCGGGACAGTCACCCGAAATCTTCTCAAGCCATTTTATGTAAGATTGGGTCAGACATGCACCTGTTTTCATCACGTTAAATTCTGACCAAGGTTCTAGGAAAGAGATGCAGAAGTAATGGGCGGGATTCTCCCCTACCCGGAGGGGCGAGGGGTCCCGGTGTAGCGGAGTGGCGCAAACCACTCCGGCGTCGGGCATCCCCAAAGGGATTCTCCGCACCTTTAGGGGCCAAGCCCTCACATTGAGGGCCAGGCCCGTGCCAGAGTGGTTAGCACTACGCCGACTGGCGCCAAACCGGCGCCAACGGCCTTTGATGCCTGCCGCCCGCGCCGGGGCTGGCCGAATGGCCTTCGCCGGTTCGCGCATGCACCGGTGCGTCAGCTGCCGCTGACGTCACCACTGGCGCATGCGCGCTGGGGGATTCTCTTCTGCCTCCGCCATGGTGGAGGCCGTGGCGGCGGCGGAAGAAAAAGAGTGCCCCCACGGCACTGGCCCGCCGGCCGATCGGTGGGCCCCGATCGCGGGCCTGGCCACAGTGGGGGCACCCCCCGGGGTCCAATCGCCCCGTGCCCCCCCAGGATCCCGGGGGCCCACTTGCGCCGCCGATCCCGCCGCCACCAGAGGTGGTTCAAACCACGGCGGCGGGACTGGCCTCTCAGCGGCGGGACTTTGGCCCATCGCGGGCCGGAGAATCGCCGCAGGGGGCTCGCCTATTGGTGCAGAGGCACGCCGATCGGCGGTGCGTAATTCCTGCCCCTGCCAATTCCCGGGTGGCAGAGAATTTCTGCCATGGCGGGGGCGGGATTTGCGCCGGCCCCGAACGACTCTCCGACCCTGCGGGGGGCCGGAGAATTTCGCCCAATGTGAGGAAGAACCTTTTTTATGCAGCAAGTGGTATCCACCTGGAACTCACAGCTTACAAAGATGGTGGAAGCTGAGGTGATCATTGATTTTGAAAGGAAATTCTACGTGCAACTGAAGGAAACAAATCTCCAGGGAAGGGAGTGGGATTGACTGGATTGCTCAATGGACAGCTGGCATGGGATCTGATGAGCCGAAATATCACTTCCTGGACCATGAATGACTCAATGAATCTACAATTATATTTTTACTGAGGGAAACATTTAGAACAAGTTTCCCTCCAGGATATTAAAAAGAAAGTACACAGTTCATTTTGCAACAAAAGGCCAATTAATTCCTAAAATGAATTAGTCACTGTTAATCCACAGATTATGAGGTCAGAGAATCAATGAGCTTCTAAACTGTCACAAATATTCAATTTTATACAAGTAACTAAGTAACAGGTCTATGCATAGCTGGTAAATAAGCTATGAATTAATTGTGGTTTTGTGCATGTAGGACAAAAAAAAATTGAACATATAAGAACATAGGAATTAGGAACAGAAGTAGGCAATTCAGTCCTTTGTGCGTGCTCCACCATTCAATCAGATCATGGCTGATCTCTTCCTGGTCTCAAATCCATCTCCCTACCTGTTCCCCATATCCCTTTAACCCATTTTGTCAGAAATGTATCTTTCTCCTTCTTGAAACCATTTAATAACTCAGACTTTCCCATCTGCAACAACCATAGGTTCAAACCAGCACTGACCGACGCCACCTTCAAAAGGTGGAGGCAGGACGGGGGGACACTGACAGTCAGGGACCTATACACGGACGACAGGATCGCAACACTGGACGAACTGACAGAGAAATTTCAGCTAGCTGGGGGGAACGAGCTACGGTACCTGCAGCTCAAAAACTTCCTACGAAAGGAGACAAGGACGTACCCACAACCGCCACGACAGACACTACTGGAAGACCTACTGGACGCAAGTATCCTAGAGAAAGGGAACTGTAGTGACATGTATGACCGACTGGTAGATAGGGACGACACCGTACTGGACGCAACAAGGAGGAAATGGGAGGACGACCTGGGGATGGAGATCGGGTGGGGACTCTGGAGCGAAGCACTGCATAGGGTCAACTCCACCTCCACGTGCGCAAGGCTCAGCCTGACGCAACTAAAAGTGGTACATAGAGCCCACTTAACAAGAACCCGTATGAGTAGGTTCTTCCCGGAGGTGGAAGACAGATGTGAACGGTGCCAAAGAGGCCCGGCCAACCACGCCCACATGTTCTGGTCCTGCCCCAGACTCGTGGAGTACTGGACAGCCTTCTTCGAGGTAATGTCCAAAGTGGTGGGAGTGAGGGTGGAGCCATGCCCGATAGTGGCGGTCTTCGGGGTTTCAGAACAGCCAGATCTATTCCTGGGGAGGAGGGCGGATGCCCTTGCCTTTGCCTCCCTGATCGCCCGCCGTAGAATCCTGTTTGGCTGGCGGTCAGCAGCACCGCCCAGAGCTGCGGACTGGCTGTCCGACCTCTCGGAATCTCTCCAAATGGAGAAAATCAAATTTGCCATCCGAGGGTCGGACGACGGCTTCCACAGAACGTGGGAGCCATTCATGCGACTGTTCCGGGACCTATTTGTGGCCAATGTACAAGAGGAAGAATAGTCGGGGGAAGGTAGCGGGAGGGGGGGGGGGGGGCTACAGGTTCGTTACGGGGGTTCGATGGCTAGCTAAGGCCCAAAACCAAGCTAAATAAACATGTTGAGGGGGGGAGGGGGGGGGGGGGGGGGGGCGCAGTTACTACTACGAAGATGCTTACCTGTAAATATGTGTGTTAATTTTTGCGTGTTTGTTTTTGTTTGTTTTTTTTTTCTCCTAACAATTTGTAATTTGTTCAATATAAAATACGAAAACTGAATAAAAACATTTATAAAAAAAAAAAAATAACTCAGACTTCACCGCACTATACACCACCGTCTGTGAGAAGTCATTCCTCCTCATCTCAGTTCTAAATCTACCACCTCCCAACCTATATTTGCAACCTCTCGTTCTAGATTGACCCACAAGCGGGAACATTTGGTCTACGTTTACTTCATCAATCCATTTTAGTATTTTATATACCTCGATCAGATCCAGGCGAGAATAAGCCCAAACCGTTGAATCTCTCCTCATTTGACAGTCCTTTCATCCACAGAATCAATCTGGTAAACCTCCTGTGAACTGCTTCCAATGCCACCACATCCTTCCTCAAATCACGGCAGCACAGTAGTTGGCATTGTTGCTTCACAGCGTCAGGGACCTGGGTTCGATTCCTAGCTGGGGTCACTGTCTGTGTGGAATCTGCACGTTCTAACCGTGTCTGCGTGGGTTTCCTCCGGGTGCTCCAGTTTCCTCCCACAGCCCAAAGATGTGCAGGTTTGGTGGACTGGCCATGCTAAATTGCCCTTAGTGTCCAAAAAAGGTTAAGTGGGGTTACTAGATTACGGGGAGAGGGTGGTGGTGTGGGCTTAAGTAGGGTGCTCTTTCCAAGGGCTGGTGCAGATTCCATGGGCCGAATGGCCTCCTTCTGCACTGCAAATTCTATGATTCTATGAAATAACAACATCAAAACTAGACACAATTCTCCAGGTGTGGTTTCACCAACACCCTATACAGCTGCAACAGCACTTCTCTTCTTTTATACTCCAGTCCTTTTGCAATAAACGGCAACATTCCATTTGCCTTTTTAATTACATGCTGTACCTGCGTATCAACTTTCTGCGATTCATGAACAATGATATCCAGATCCCTTTGCCCAGACACATTTTGAATCTGCTTTCCATTTAGATAATAATTTGCCTTTATATGTTTTGGCCAAGGTGGATAACCTCACACTTCAAACTCCGTCCACCAAATTTTGGCCCAATCTCCTAGCCTATCGATGTCCACCTGTAAAATTGGTATCTGCTCTTCACTACCTGCTTTCCCACCTATTTTAGAATCATCCGCAAATTTTGCTATGTTACACTCTGACCCTACTTGAAGATCCCTCATATAAATTATATAGTTGAGGTCCGAGGACTGACCTCTGCGGCACCGCTCTAGTTACAGTTCACCAGTCAGAGAAGGACCCATTTATCCCGACCCTCTGCTTTCTTTCAGTCAGCCAATCCTCAATCCAATCTAGTATTCTACCCCAGCCCCTGCAGTCTCGACTTCTGGATCAGTCTTTTATGCGGCACCTTGTTAAATACCTTATGGAAGTTGAGATACATCACATCCACAGGTTCCCCATTATCCACCTTGCTGGTTATATCCTCAAAAAATTCAAGCAAGTTTGTCAAGCATGACTTACCCTTCATCAAACCATGTTCGCAATGGTGGATTGAGCTAGCTTTGTCTTTCCAAATGTTCAGTCATCTCATCCTTATCTGATTCCAGCAACTTCCCCACCACAGAACTCAAGCTATAGTTTCCTACTTTTTGCCTCTCTCCCTTTTTGAATAGGGATGTCACATAAACGTGTTTCAAATCCACTGGGGCTCTTCCAGAATCCAAGGAATTCTGAAATATCATAACCAATGCATCCACTATCGCTACTGCCACCTCCCTTAATACCCGAGGGTGCAGGCCATCAAGTCCCGGAGACTTATCTGCCTTTAATCCCAATGGTTTATTCAATATCATCTCCCTCGTAATGGTTATTACACCAATATATATGAACACATTTTCAACTATGTGCTCCGATCAGGTAGCAGTAAATCACAAGGATTATTTCAACAGTTTTCTGTCCATCAATTTGACTGTGATTAGTGTAATTTCATTATATGAGTTCCCAACAATCATGACTCCACCCCAGCAGGATGCATTAGCAAAATGTACCTGATGGTATCTGTTCGAACATGTCTAAAACAACGAAACTGAATTTAGCGTTTTTATATATGCATGAAGGTATTGTCATGTGCGAGTACCTTTAAGAACTGGGTGTTTAAGAAATGGACCTTTAAGAAATGGGTTATCAGTGATGTCAGAGTATGGGTGGAGCTGGGCTGTCTGTCAGTTTTTTACTTTCGTTTTAGGCTGTTTGCTGCAGGGTGTGTTTTAGTATCATTTTCAGAGTTGGATAGCTGCAGTCACAGCAGAAGGAGTATTAGTCTCTCTCTCTCTGTAATCTAAAAAACTGTAAAACGTTCCGTTGGTGATTTAAAACTAATAACTGCTCTCAGTAGTGAATTTAACCTGATGTGCTTCTGTTAAAGGTTTTGTTTTAAGTCTTACGGATGTTAAAAGAACAGTTTACGGATTACTTAGTGCTGAATTCTTTGGGGGTTGTATTTGAATTAATGGTTGCTAAGATGTTCACTGGTTTGTTTTAAAAAGGTTAACTTGAGTTAATAGAATAACTCAATTAAAAGTTGTGGGTCAGGTGAACTCCATGATACCCTTTGGGGTTCTCTAATCCCTGTCCCATAACAGTATGAATGAAATATATTAAAATTAACTTCTCACCAAAACATACAACACATTTGTAGTTTTCAGGGGTATGTTCCTTTGAAAATGAATTGAGAATAAATACTAATCTGATTTGAACATCAAAATGGTAATAATATGACAATTCTGCCCTAACATCCAGGAAGCATTTCATCTACAGAAGCTGAGGAATCTCAAAAAAAATATTAACATAGTAACCGTAAGATGAATTGTTAGCCTTTTTAAATATTTACTGTCTGCCATAAAATAATAGGTTGCAGTTGATCAGTACATACGGTGAAAATGTCCTTGTGCCCTCTCTGAAACATTTCTTCTGCATTTCCTTGAAGTGCAAGAGCTTTTGAGCTTCCCTCGTCACCATATAATGTGATGTACGCCTGAGCAGTTGTACCTGCAGATGGTAGGTCACTAGTGAAAATAGTGACCTTCCATTTACCTACTATGGTGAAAATAGGAACATAATTAATTCCAGAGGCATGTAAAACATGTGATGCTAAATTTTACTGTGCAAAATTAAACTGATATTGTGCTAAAACTAGTGTTTTTGATGTGACTATGGTTACTTTTAGCTTTGACATCAATTATTCAGAGCTATCAATTATTGCTATCAATGATAAAGCATTTTTATGTTGAGAAGTCAAGATGGTTACTGTGTTCTACCTACCAGATTTCACAAGACAGAACAACGTAGGACAGGGCAGCAAGTAATTCAATAAGAGTGATTGGGTACCGTCAATCTTGATCTGGAAAAGCCTCTTCTGCGCGATAGGTGGGACTGAGGTGATCAAATAAATAACCCACAGTTTTGTGTCCTTCACAGGAATGAGGCAGGCGAAAGATAGAGTGACCATCATTATAGCTGGTAACTTATCTCAAACGTACGAAGACCAAGAGAACGAAAATAACCATATACTCATCGAGTAGTGGTGAAATCATTCAGCCAGTCACATATATAATCATCTCTCCGAAGGAGCAACTCAGCCGGTCTCCCTCCTCAGCCTTTTCCTCACAACACTGCTAATTATTTCTCTTTATATAATTATCCAATTCCCTTTTGAAAGGAAAATTGAATCTGTTCACACCACACTCTCAGGCAATGAATTTCAAATCCTGTTGAATCACTGTGCAAAGTAACGTCTCCTCATGTCACCTTTGGGACTTTTATTATTCTTCTTAAATCAATATCCTCTTCTGCTCTTTTGCCAGTTAAGAGTTTCTCCCTATCTGCTCTGTCTAGGCCGCTCATGATTTTGAACAATCTCTGACAAATCTACTCTCAAACTTCTCCAGTGAGATCAGTCCCAGCTTCTAAGTGCCAATCCCGAATGGGCAAATCCCTCACCGTTTCTCATTGGAATTATTGTGTTCCAGCTGGTGCCGGTGTTAGCCCCTCAACAGTCGTTGAATTGGTCCATGTGTGGCGCCAATTTTGCTGTCGTAGAACCCCGCCAATCCTGCCCCAATGTCAACACTTAGTCTCAAGAACAGAGAATTCTGCCTGGTGTGTTTATGTGCATGTGTGTGGAAGAGTGAGAGGGAGAGAGATGGTGTGTGTGTACATGTGTGAGAGGGAAAGAGAGAGAGAAGGTGGGTGTGTGTGTGTGAGGGATGGAGAATGTATATGTGTGTAAGATAGAGAGAATCATAGAGTCATAGAATCATACGGCACAGAAAAGGTCCTTCGGCCTATCGCATCTGCGAAGGTCAAAAATGACCACCTCACCATTCTAATCCCATTTTCCAACACTTGGCCCATAGCCTTGCATGCCATGGGATCGCAAGTGCACATGTAAATATTTCTTAAATGTTATGAGGGTCTCTGCCTTCCCCACCCTTTCAGGCAGCGTATTCCAAACTCCCACAACCTTCTTGGTAAAAATGTTTATCCTCACATCCCCTCTAAACCTCCTGCCCCTTAACTTAAATCTATGCCCCCTGGTCATTGACCCCTCCAGCAAGGGAAAAGGATGGTGGGCTGAATTCTCTGCTCCCCCAGCCGCGTGTTTCTTGGCACCGTGCCATTCACTAGCAGTGGGATTCTCTCTTTCCGCCGTTTGTCAATGGGATTTTCAGTTAGATTCACCCCATGCCGTCAAGAAACCCATGGCATTCAGGGAAGACTGACCATATCATGATATAATTTTCATTGGCATAGAAAGTGAAGCAGTCCAATATGAAATTAGGGTCCTTAATCTAAGCAAAATAAACTGCAAAGGTAGGAGGGGATGGCTGATTAGGAAACTTAATTGAAAGGCATTATGGTGGATAGGCAATGGCTAATATTTCAGGAAAAAATGCATGCATTGCAACAACGTATATTGCTTTCTGGCACAACAGACAAAGTGACCGAACCATGGTCAATAAAAGAAGTTAAAGGGGCGGCACTGTGGCTCAGTGGTTAGCACTGCTGCCTACTGCGCTGAGGACCCAGGTTCGATCCTGGCCCCGGGTCACTGTCTGTGTGGAGTTTGAACATTTTCCCCATGTCTGCGTGGATCTCGCCCCCACAACCCAAAGATGTACTGGTTAGGTGGATTAGCCACATTAATTGCCCCTTAATTGGAAAAAAAAATAATTGGGTACTCTAAATTTATTTTTAAAAATTAAAAGAAGTTAAAGATAGTATTAGATTCAAAAAGGAGTTGTATCAAGTTGCCAGAAAAAGTAGCAACACTAAGGATTGGGAGAAGTTCAGTATTCTGCAAAGGAGGACCAAGAGACTGATTAAGGGGGGAAAATAGAGTATGAGAATAAATTTGGAAGTAATATAAAAGCAGACCGTAAAAGCTTCAAAAGCTTCTCTAGAATGTTAAAAGAAACATTAGTGAAGACAAATATAGGTCCCTTACAATCCGAAATGGGAGAATTGATAATAGAGAACAAGGAAATGGTGGAGCAATTAAACAGCTACTTTTGTTCTGTCTTCATAGAAGAAGAGATAAATAACTTACCAGAAATTCTAGAGAAACATGGGTCATAGAATTTACAGTGCAGCAGGAGGCCATTCAGCCCATCGAGTCTGCACTGGCTCTTGGAAAGAACACCCAAGGTCAATAACTCCACCCTATCCCCATAACCCAGTAACCCCACCCAACACTAAGGGCAATTTTGGACACTAAGGGCAATTTATCATGGCCAATCCACCTAACCTGCACATCTTTGGACTGTGGGAGGAAACCGGAGCACCCAGAGGAAACCCACGCACACACGGGGAGGATGTGCAGACTCCGCACAGACAGTGATCCAAGCCGGATTCGAACCTGGGACCCTGGAGCTGTGAAGCGATTGTGCTATCCACAATGCTACCGTGCTGCCCCTGTCATACTTGTGAGAAGGAGGAATTGAAGGAAAGTAGTATTACTAAAATAATTTTGGAGAAATTAATGGGACTGAAAGAAAATACCGTATATACTCGCATATCCTTCGATCTCGCGTATCATGCGACCCCTAAATTTTCGGCCCAAAAACATGCTTTTATAGCATACCTCATGTATCATACGAGTCACTTTTTTGACATGACAGCTGACGCTCAGGTAAGCTTTCCACCTAAAACTGCCGAATGAGAAACAGCTGTTTTGCTGTTTCTAATCACAGAACTAAACCCGATAATAAACAGTCACGGTACCTAACAGGTGACACAATCGACCCTTAGCAAAAATGGAGAAAAGATCAGCGAAGAAATATACAGCCAAATTGAAACTGCAAGTTGTTGCCGAAGCGGAACAAAGCAACAATGTTAAAGCTGGAAAACTGTTTGGTGTCGGAGAAAGCTGTGTCCGAAACTGGAGAAAGCAAAAAGAACAATTGATGGCAAGTCCTTCCTATAAATGCGCAAATCGCGGGTCGAAATGTCATTGGCCGCAGTTAGAAGGTGAAGTCTCAAAGTGGGTGTCCGAAAACCGTCAAATGGTTACATAATAACACGATCTAAAATAAGACTTTATGCTTTACGAGAAGCTAGAAACATGGGCATGCGTGAGTTTACTGCAAGTCCCGGATGGTGTACGCGGTTCATGAAAATACATGACTTTGTGTTAAGAAGAAAAACAAAAATTACACAGAGACTCCCAAAAGAATTAGAAGAAAAAGTGTTAAGTTTTCATAGATTTGTTATCAAACATCGCAAAGCTAACAGCTATAATTTATCGTGCATTGGAAACATGGATGAGACACCCGTGAATTTTGATATGCCATCAAACTCAACCGTTAATAAAGTCGGCGAAAAAAGTATCTTTATCAAAACTACAGGGCATGAAAAGACACATTTTACGGTTGTACTAACGTGTATGGCAGATGGGACGAAACTTCCTCCAATGGTCATCTTCAAACGGAAATTAATGCCCAAGCTAAAATTTCCAAGTGGTATCATTGTCCATGTCCATGAAAAAGGTTGGATGAACGATAATGGCTGCATGATTTGGCTGAAGAGAGTTTGGGAATCAAGAGCAGGTGGTTTACTACGCCAAAAAAGTTTACTTGTTTGGGATATGTTTAGGTCACATCGAGTGGATGCCGTTGTGAAAGCTGTTCGCGAAGCGAACACCAATATAGCGATCATTCCAGCTGGCTTGACTAGCGTCGTTCAGCCACTTGACGTATCCATCAATAAGCCATTTAAAGACAATCTCAGGAAGAAATGGAATAACTGGATGATGGAAGGAGAGAAATCATTTACGAAGGGAGGGAATATGAAGGCTCCGGATTTGGCTCTATTGTGTTTGTGAGTAAAAGAGGCATGGGCTGGGATAGATGGCGATTTGATCGTTAAAGCATTTAAAAAATGTGGAATAGCAAATGCTTTGGATGGAAGTGAAGATGATGCTTTATTCGAAGATGTAGGAGAAGAGGATGAAAATATTGAAGACCTGGAAGATGATCAGTATGACGACTGCCTCGATGAAGAAGAATTCCAAGCTTTATTTGACGATGACGATGACAATGAAAGCGAATTTGAAGGATTTTAGTTCACCTGCATTAGTTTGTTTTAATGATGTTTTTACATTTTAATAAATGTTAAATAACCAATGTTTTCCTGTTTCATATATCATTATGTTCAAAAATAAATACCTGTATAACAGTTTCATTAACTACTGGATGCTATGTGACTTACCTTGGCCAGCATTTCACACCCGCGATTTTTGTACCTCGCGTATCATGCGAGCCCCGAAATTTAGATTTCAAATTAGGTGCTCAAAAGTCGCATGTTACGTGAGTATATACGATAAATACCCAGGGTCACATAATCTCCATCCCAGTGTGTTAAGGAAGTGGCCATGGAAATAATGAATGCATAGGTTGTCATCTTCCAAATTTCTGTAGATTCTGGAACAGTCCCTGCAGATTGGAGAATCCCAAATGTAATTGTACTATTTAAGAAAGTAGGAGGGAGAAAACAGACCAGCTAACATAACTTTAGTGGTTGGGAAAATGCTAGAGCCTATTTTAAAGTATGTGATATCAGGACAAAATATAAACAGGATTAGGCAAAGCCAACATCAATTTATGAAAGGGAAATAATGTTTGGCAAACCTACTGGAGTTTTGCAAGGATGTAACTATTAGAATAGATAAGGGAAAATCAGTGGATGTGGTGTATTTGGATTTTCAGAAGGCTTTTGATAAAGTTCCACATAAGAGGTTAACGTGAAAAATTAAAGTGCACAGGTTTTGTGGTAATATATGGGCATGGACTGAAAATTGGTTCGCAGAGAGGAAACATGGAGTAGGAATAAATGGATCTTTTTTTGGATTGGCCAGCAGTGCACGGCACTTCCTGTTGATTCCCTTATTTCCTATTTCTTTTATTTTGTCATTATCATTTTTTTATCCATGGATCTTTAATGGACGTTTAGGTTGAGCAGAGGAAGTGAGGAACTCAAAAGTTTCAAAATAGTACACTGTGTTATAAAGTGTTATCTTTTGAACAGAAGGACGCAGATCTTCTGGCACCCAAGATGTCAAAGGGATTTGGTTTGACTGGTTCACTGGTACAGGTGGCCAATGGATTGGCTAAAGAAAATATTCTGCCTGGCAAAAGATGGTGTTTGGGTTCTGCCAGGTGGGGGTTTTGAGAGGATCCAGCAGAGAAAGCTCCTGGACGCTAAGAGGAGAGGTTGTGTGTTGCTCTCTCTCTCTCTTTCAAATGTTTCCTGCCTGCTGTTTCTGAGTCTGCAGAGAAGTCTCAAGAACCTGATAATCTACAGTGAAAACCATTCCAGAATAAAAGGAAATATATCCAGCTGGCGGCCTAGACTGAAGAAAGATGTAACTGAAAGACGTCCATCTGAAACAGAGACTCTTCCCTTTCACTTTTAGTAGTACTTTTACACCCCTCTTTCCCCTCTGTGTTTGTCTGTCTTGTGTATGTGTAGAGGGTGTGGGTGAGTTAAACAGGTGGGGTTATAAATTAGTTTGTAGTTAAACAGATGTATTTGTTGTCTATTTAATTATAGTTATTGTTATTAATAAAAATTAATTGAGTTTAAATTTACAAACCTGGGGCGAAATTCACCGACCCCACGCAGGGTCGGAGAATCGCCCGGGGCTGCCGAAAATCCCACCCCCGCAGTGGCAGAAATTCTCCGCCACCCGGGAATTGGCGGGGGTAGGAATCATCCCACGCCGATCGGCGAGCCCCCTGCGGTGATTCTCCAGCCCGCGATGGGCCGAAGTCCCGCCGCTGGGAGGCCTCTCCCGCCACTGAGGTTTGAACCACCTTTGGTGGCGGCGGGATCGGCGGCGCGCCTTCCCCCAGGACCCCGGGGGTGCCCCCATGATGGCCAGGCCCGCGATCGGGGCCCACCGATCGGCGGGTGGGCCAGTGCCGTGGGGGCACTCTTTTTCTTCCGCCGCAGCCACTGCCTCCACCATGGCGGAGGCGGAAGAGAATCTCCCAGCGCGCATGCGCCGGTAGTGACGTCAGCGGCCAGCCCCGGCGGCAGGCGTCAAAGGCCGCTGGTGGCGGCTTTGGCGCCAGTCGGCATGGTGCCAACCGCTCCAGCGCAGGCCTAGCCCCCAAAGGTGCGGAGAATTTCGCACCTTTGGGGAGGCCCGACGCTGGAGTGGTTGCCGCCACTCCCCTACGCCGGGACCCCCGCCCCGCCGGGTAGGGGAGAATCCCGCCCATGTGACTGTTATTACTGGGCAGCCAACGACTTCGGATATTTTTAAAATTAAAATTAAGGCTGAAATTGACATCACTGGCTCAGGGTGTCACAAGAACAGTGACTAATGGGGTATCACAGGATCAGTTCTTGGGCCCGAGCTATTTACAATATATATCAATGATTTAGATGAGGGAATGAAATATAACATTTCCAAGTTTGCTGATGACACAAAACTAGGTGGAATTGTGAATGGTGAGGAAGAAGTGAAGAGGCTTCAAGGTGACATAGACAAGTTGAATCAGTTAGGAAATGCATGGCAGATGCAGTATATTGTGGATAAGTGTGAAGTTGTCCACTTCAACCGGAGAATCAGAATGGTGTTATCAAAATGTTGACAGATGGGGAAATGTTGATTTGCAAAGCGACCTGGGTATCATTGAACACCAGTCATTCAATGCAAGCATGCAGGTACAACAAACAGTGAGGAAGGCAAATGGAGGTTGACAGTCATTGCAAGAGGATTTTAGTACAGTAGCAAGGACTGCAGTTGTACAGGGTCTTGGTGAGGCTGGAACTGGAGTATTGTATGCAGTTCGGGTCTCCTTACGAAAAGAAAATACATACTTGCCATGGAAGAAGTGCAGCAAAGGTACACCAGACTGATCCCTGGGGTGGCAGAGTTGTCATATGAGGAGAGATTGGATCGACCAGGCCTGTATTCACTGGAGTTTAGAAGAATGAGAGGGGGTCTCATTGAAATTCTGGACAGACTTGCTGCAGGGATGATGTTTCCCCTGGCTGCAGTCTAGAACAAGGGGTCATGGTCTCAGGATACAGGGCAGGCTATTTATCATAGAATTCCTAGTGCAGGAGGAGGCTATTCAGCCAATGGAGTCTGCACTAACCCTCCGAAAGAGCACCCTAACCAGGTCCACCCACCATCCACCCCACCCGATCCCCGTAACTTAACCTGCACACCCCTGAACACTAAGGGGCAATTTAGCCTGGCTAATCTACCTAACATGCACATCTTTGGGCTGTGGGAGGAAACCAAAGCACCCAGAGGACTGTGATGAGGAATTTTCCACCCCATTAGGCTCTGGAGGCCAAGCCATTGAATGCATTGAAGAAAGAGATTGATTTCTCGACACAAAATGCATCAAGGGGTATGGGAAAGAGCAGCAGTGTGGCATTGAGCTGGAGGATCAGCCATGATCAGAGTGAACGGTGGAGCATGCTCAATAGGCCAGATAGCCTACTCCTGTTCCTATTTTCTATGTTTTTATGTTTCATTATGCTTTTGACATGCCTCGCACCTCTTGACAATGACTTCAAAATCATTGTTCATACCAAGCTAACAGACTGTCGCTCTTATGAGCCTTCTCAGCCAATCTACGCCCATATGCGAGTAATGAAGTTGTTGAAGAATATCAGGTTACAAATAATCTGGTATGGTGATCTGTCTGCCTTTAAAAATAACTCCCCAGGAAATACCTAGATACGGCCAAAATGGGCTCGCTCACATGTTAGTGGCCATTGAATTGAATCAACCCATCCTTGGATGGTTTTCTACAGCCACTGTACTGTAGGATCTTTTGTCATTTCTTCTTGTGGCTGCTGGCATTTGTGTTGCCAAACATGTACCAGATTAGTTGTCGTACTGGCATTCTACTGCAAGCGTAATGTTGCATCGCCCTTGAAATTGCCAATTTTATCAAAACATTCTAGGTATTTTGATGTTAGCTCATGAATTGAAGTGATAGGAGGTATTCTGAGCTCGATCTGAAATATGAGGTCTGACCGATTTCCTGGATGCTCTGTAGTGCGAGGTCACAATATATCAATTTACCTCCAATCGCTGGGCCTTTAGTCTCCATGGTGTAGAACATCTATGATACCCAGAAGGATTGTACTTGCACTCTGTGACTATGGATCTTGCACCTGAAATTAGTGAACTATTGTATGCTGAAAGTTTCACAGTAGTAGATTTCACCTTAGTCTTCCATGTTTTTTTAAATCCTTAGAGGTAGGTTATTGGCACTTGCTGCTGTGTGAATGTTGTCCAATAAGGAATAGTTATCAACTTTCTAAGGGCATTTCGGATGGTATACCGATAACTATTTTTCCATCAGTTTGATGGTGTGAAACATGCTCCACATCGCCATTATTTTCTGGTTTGTCAATCACTTCACGTATATGCATCTGATGGGATACCAAATGGTCTGAGAATCATGGAATTCCTACAGTAAAGAAGGAGGCCATTTGACCCATTAGGTCGACCCATTAGGATCATCCCACCCAGGCCTCCCCCTATTATGGGCTGCCCTATTATGTATTTTCTTGCCCTATTATGTATTTTCTTGCCTTCTTATGTATTTTCTTTTATTTCCTTTTCTTTTCATGTATATAATGATCTGTTGAGCTGCTCGCAGAAAAATACTTTTCACTGTACCGCAGTACATGTGCCAATAAACAAATCCACCCAATCTAATCCAACCCCCCCCACCCAAAAAACTGTAACCCAACCTAACCTTTTCCCGTGGACACAAAGGGGCAATTAGCAAGGCCAATCCACCTAACATGCATATGTTTGGACTGTGGGAGGAAACTGGAGCAGCCGGAGGAAACCCAGACGTAGGGAGAACGTACAAACTCCATACAGTCACCTGAGGTTGGCATTAACTCAGGTCCCTGGTGCTGTGAGGCAGCAGTGCTAACCACTGTGCCACCGTGCCGCCCAAAATAAAATACTCTTGCTCGGTATATTTTTTAAGAACTGGACAATAGCTGCCCCTTCTCTCAGTTCTCGCCCATCTGTCATTTTGCGCACTCATCCAACTTGTATGTATCCCTCTCCAGTCTCTGTGTCCTCCCAACAACTTATCTTACCATCTAATTTGCGAACTTCAGCTAGGCTCCAGCGAGAATTGAACTTGTGACCCCTGGTTTACAAGACCACTCTAACCACTGAGGTATGGAACCAACAGTCATTCTTATTGTTTGGTGATACCAGTTGTGTATCTGTTTGAATCAGTACATGGCTCTTTGTAGCCGCATCAGTCATTGCTCTAGTGTATTGTCTCTGCCAATAGCCGTTTCTGTCACATGTTTACAGAATTGGTGGAAAGCTGGGTTTTTCCTTGGTACATGCAGAAGATTACAACCTCCACATGTCCTGTCGGGTTTGGATGTTCCAGTGATTGTGTCAGCAGTTGGAGTTGTACTTAGGTCCTATAAGCTTTGTCAACCTACAGGGAATCGCTTTGTACTTGCGTCCATCCTTGAGCAGCTCTTCAATGCTATTTGATTAGGTCTTGTCAAGCAGATCTTTCTGGAATGCTTCCATGGAAGTTGGTGTGGTCACAGGTCAATAATTTTGTCTGCTCACTCTGCATTTGAAAAATCAGAGTACTTACCCTTTTCTCTGCATCTGCTGACAAAATGGTCTAGGATACTGTAGACTGTTGTCAAAATGATATGAACTCAGGTCGATCAATAAGGAAGTTTAACCTGATTCTGAGCTGGTCTTCAAATGTAGTCCATATCTTTTAGGGATCCTTTCGCTCTTCTGCCTTTAGTCCAGATGTGTTCAACCTGTGTAGACCTTCATTCACAATGGCCACTTGATTTTTTTATGCCTTGCTTGCCTATTTCAGTTACACCTAAATCAAGAAACTAAGGGCGCGATTCTCTGCAAAGGCGGAGAGTCGTGAAGGCTGCCATGAAAACAGCCGTGTTTTACGGCAGCCTCCACGCCCCCTCCCGGGACCCGATTCTGCTCCCCGGTCGGGGCTAGCATCGCGGCCCCGTGAACTACGGCATCGCGGGCTTAACGAATTTGGCGCCCGCGCGCTAAAGTGCCAAAGATCGGTGCCCACCGATCGCGGGCCCATGCCACCGGCCGTGCCAATCGGTGGCATGGTTGTGCAGAACGGCACTTTGCCGCCGTTTTCACGAACGTGTATAGCAGGTGTATTAAAATTCGTGAAAACGGCCTGGAAAGGCCCATCGGCCAGGGGAGAATCGCTGCTCGCCGTAAAAAAAACGGCGAGCAGCGATTCGTGTCGGGGGCGAGCGTGGGGGGGGGGGGGGGGGGGGGAGAAGAGTGGGAGGGCGTCGGACCAGCGTCGCAGTAAGAATTTGCGCCACCCGCTATTCTCCGCCCCGTCGTGAGTGCGGAGAATCGCGCCCAAAGGCTCTGTATGCTCTTTAAATAGTTTGAATTTGGATAGGAGGTCTGTTCTGTCTGAATTCAAACTGGTTAATTATGTGGACATTTTGACAATGGGCTGTAACTTCTGTGAAGTGGCAATCATGGTCAGATTGCCACACTTATACTAAAAAGCAGCCATACCTTTCTCACCTGACCTCCCAAGTCGGAACATGAGAATAGTGCAGTGGAGCGGGTTCCTGAAACCTTTGGTTGAGTACAGGAAAGTCATAGAACCATATAATCATAGAATTTACAGTGCAGAAGGAGGACATTTGGCCCATCGCGTCTGCACAGGCCCTTCAAAAGAGCACCCTAATTTTTGTTTCAATTTTAGTGTACCTAATTCATTTTTTTCCAATTAAGGGGCAATTTAGCATGTTCAATCCATCTACCTTGCACATCTTTTGGGTTGTGGGGCGAAACCCAAACAAACGGGGAGAATGTGCAACTCCACACAGTGACCCAGAGCCGGGATCAAACCTGGGAGCTCAGCGCCGTGAGGCAGCAGGAAGAGCACCCTAATTAAGCCCACATCTCCACAGACTCAGCACAGACAGCGGCCAAGTCAGGAATCGAAACTGGGAACCTGGTTCTGTAAAGCAACAGAGCTAACTGTTGTGCTACCGAGCCACCAGGGAAAAGAAAAATGCCTTATTTTTTGCAGGACTAGTTGGGGGTGAGAGGAGAAGGGCAGGATGAGGGGGTCAGGGTGTGGGGGTAGGATGAGTCGGGAGGTTGGGTAACCAGTGGGGATGGTCAGTGAAGCAGAAGGAGTAATGATCAGTGGGGGTGTGGGTGGTGATCAGTGTGGTGGGGATTGGTTGCTGATGGTAGTCAGGGCAGTGGAAGGGTTGGAGATGGAGGACGTGGGTTTTTGGGAGGGTAGTGTAGTCAGGATGTCTGGTGGAGGGATTAGGGGAAGGGTAGTCGGATTTCTGTGGGGGATCAGGGTGAGTATGTGGTGAGGGCTGTATTTGGAGGTCCCGTGGAGGTTCAGGGGATAGTCAGGGGCTGGAGGTGTAGTTGGAGTGAGAGGAGGATAATGGGAGGAGGGGGGGGCTAGAAGTGAGTGTAATTCTTCTAACTTTTCCTGGGTCACTATTCCTTTAAGACAGTCAGAACCATTCAAAGGCTATGATTTGAATTGAAGTATCAGATGGTTCTCAGCACAGGGCAATTAAACTTCCTGGGCAATTGTCGTGCAATGATCTGCGCTGGAATGCTGTTTTGGGCTTAAGTTGGTGTTTGGTGACTGAGGGAGTTTGGTTAGGAGGGAACAAGGTGATCCTTTCATTTTCTGCCTTTCCTCAAGGAGGCGAGTGCGCAGCCTTGGATCTAAATGCTGTGGAGGCCGGGTCCTTGAACATTTTCAAGACTGAAATTGATAGGCTTTTACCTCCCGGGAACGGAGACCACTGGACCAGCGAGGGACACCCTGTACCGTGCAACGGGCAGAGTTTGAAACAGAAATCCAGGAGTAACGTCACAGGAAAATAGCAAGTTCATTAGTTAGTGAGGAGCTGCTGTCAGGGATTTCTCAGAGTGGCTACAGGACATTCTGGAGGGGGAGGGTGAACAGCCAATAGTCATGGTACACACCGATACAAACGACAGAGATAAAAAAAAGGGATGATCTCCTAAAAGCAGAATATATGGAGTTAGGTAGTCAGTTGAAAAGTAGGACCCCAAAGATTAGTGACCACAGTAATATTACCAGTGACACGTGCTGGAGTAGAAACTGCAGGATATATCAGACAAATATATGGCTGAAGAGGTGGTGTGCGGGGCAGGTGGAACCAATACAAGGGATACACTTAATCAGGACTAGGACTGATGTCCTAGGCAGAGTACTTGCTCGATTGGTTGGGGAGGATTTAAACTAAAATGGTTTAAACTAATGGGAGTCTATGAAAGGAGTCAAAGGAGGGGGAATCAAAGAAAGAACAAAAGACAGTAATGGAAATAAGAAGTGATAGGCAGAGAAATCAAGGGCCAGAATTAAAAGGGCCTCAGTGAAAAATGGTGGGAACAGAGCAAGTAATGGTAAAAAGACAAGCCTTAAGGCTTTGTGCATTAAGGCACGGAGCATTCGCAATAAAATGGATGAATTATTTGCGCAAATAAATGTAAACAGGTATGATGAAAAAATTAATGAAATGAAAATCGCTTATTGTCACGAGTAGGCTTCAATGAAGTTACTGTGAAAAGCCCCTAGCCCCTAGCCCCTTTGGGGATATAGTCGGTATTACGGAGACATGGCTGCAGACTGACGAGGGATGGGAACTGAACACCTGGGGGTATTCTGTATTTTGGAAAGACAGACAAAAAGGAAAAGCTGGTGAAGTTGCATTGCTAGTTAAAGAGAAAATTAACATAATAGTGAGGAAGCACATTCGCCTTGATGATGTGGAATCAGTATGGATAGACCTGCGAAACACTAACGGGCAAAAAACATTAGTGGGGGTTGTACATAGACCTCCAAACTGTAGTGGTTATGTTGGGAATGGCATTAAGAAGGAAATCAGAGAAGCATGCGACAAAGGAAAATCTGTATTTATGGGTGACTTTAATCTGCATATAGATTGGGAAAATCAAATTAGTAGCAATATTGAAGAGGAGGAATTCCTGGAGTGTATATGAGATGGTTTTCTGGACTAATACATTGAGGAACCAAATAGAGGACAGGATATCCTAGACTAGGTATTGTGTATTGAGGAAGGAATATATTGGCAATCTGGGTGTGCAAGCCGTCTGGAGGATGAGCGATCAAAATATGATAGTCTTTTCATCAAGATAGTGAGTACCAAAGTTGATTCTGAGACTAGGGGCCTGAATCGTAATAAAGGAAACTACGATGGTATGAGTCATGAGTTGGCGATTATGGATTGGGAAACATTACTTGAAAGGATGATGGTGTATAGGCAATGGTAAATATTCAAAAAGCGCATGGATCAACTCTAACAATTGTTTATTGCTGTCTGGTGCAAAGGTGAAATGGGAAGTTAACCAAACCCTAGCTTACAAGGGAAACTAGAGACAGTATTAGATCTATGGAAGAGGCATACAAATTGGCCCAGAAAAACAACAGACCTGAGGATTATGAGCAGTTTAAAATTCAGCAAAGGAGGACCAAGGAATTGATTAAGGGAAAAATAGAGTATGAGAGCAATCGGGCGGCACGGTGTGCAATGGTTAGTACTGCTGCCTCACGGCACCAAGGACACGGGTTCGATCCCACCCCCGGTCACTGTCCATGTGGAGTTTGCACATTCTCCCTGTGTCTGGGTGGGTCTCAACCCCACATACCCAAAGATGTGCCTGGTAGGTGAAATGGCCATGCTAAATTGCCCTTTAATTGGAAAAAAAGAATTAGGTACTCTAAATTTATAAAAAAGATTATAAAAAAGAGTATGAAAGCAAGCTTGCAGAGAACATAAAAACTAACTGTAAACGTTTCTATAGGTATGTGAAGACTAAAAGATTGGTGAAGACAAATGTAGGTCCCTTACAATCAGAATCAGGGGGGTTTTTAATGGGGAACAAAGAAATGGCTGACCAATTAAATACACACTTTGGTTCTGTCTTCTCAAAGGAGGACATAAATAACATGCCAGGAATATTGGGAATCACAGGGTTTAGTGAAAGAGTGGAGCTGAAGGAAACCAGTATTAGTGGAGAAATTATGTTGGGAAAATGGATGGGTTTGAAAGCTGATAAATCTCCAAGGCCGGTAACCAACATCCCAGGGAACTTAAAGAAGTGGCTCTAGAAATAGTGGTGCATTGATGTTCAGCTTCCAAGATTTTATAGACTCTGGAATAGGTCCTACAGATTGGAGGGTAGCTAATGTAACTCCACTATTTAAAAAGGATGATAGAGAAAATACAGGGAATTATAGGCCAGTCAGCCTGATGTCAGTAGTGGGAAACATTATCAAAGACTTAATAGCAGAGCACTTCAAAAACAATGGCAGAATCGGACAGAGGGAAATCATGATTGACAAAGCTACTGGAATTCTTCAAGGATGCAACCAGTAGAGTTAAGGAGGGGGAGCCAGTGGGTGTAGTTCTTTGGACTTTCAGAAGGCTTTTGACAAAGTCCCACATAAGAGATTAGCATGTAAAATTAAAGCGTTCAGAATTGGGGATAGTGTATTGAGATAGTTAGAAAACTGGTTGGCAGACAGAAAACAAAGAGTAGGAATAAAAGGTTATTTTTCTGTATGGCAGGCAGTGACTACAGGGATTAGTGCTGTGACCCCAGCTATTAACATTATATATTAATGATTTAGATGAGGGAACTAAATTGAATAGCTCCAAATTTGCAGATAACACAAATCTGGGTGAGAAGGTAAGCTGTGAGGAGGACACAGAAATACTTCAGTGTGATTTGGACAAATTGAGTGATTGGGCAAATGCATGGCAGATGCAGTATATTGTGGATAAATGTGACATTTTCCACTTTGGCAAAAACAGAAAGGCAGATTATTATCTGAATGGCTATAAATTAAGAGAGGAGATTGTGCAATGAAACCTGAGTGTCCTCGTCCACCAATTGCTGAAGATAAGCATGCAGGTGTAGCAAGTGGTGAAGAAGGCAAATGGTATATAGACCTTCATAGCGAGAGGATTCCAGTATAGAAGCAGGAATGTCTTGCTGCAATTATACATGGATTTGGTGATGCCACATCTGAATATTATGTGCATTTTCTCTCCCTGTCTGAGGAAGGGTGTACCTGCTCTAGAGGGACTACAGCAAAGGTTTACCGGACTGATTCCTGGGATGGTAGGATTGATCCATGAGGAGAGATTAAGTCGGTTTGAATTGCAGCTGAGAAGAATGAGAGGGGATCTCCTAGAAATCCATAAAATTCTCATAGAACTAGACATGGTAGATGCAGGAAAGATGTTCCCGATGGTGGGTTAGGCCACAGTCTAAGGATACGGAGTAGACTACTTAGGACTGTGATGAGAATCAATGTCCTCAATCAGAGAGTGGTCAGCCTGTGGAATTTGCAACCACAGTAAGTAGCTCCTTTCGTAGGGACTTCCAGGGGGTAACACAGCACAACACCACACCACCACCACCCCCACCACCCCATAAAACACCAGTGACTGGGGGTTATGGATCATTGTCTCTTTAAACTTCCTTTTCCGACTGTACCTAGGATATAATTTAGTCGCTTTATCAAACCTCTTTTATGTTATTATAGAAACCATCTCTGGCTTTGGCTCAATTTTGATGAGTGTTTTTGTTTATTTTTGTTTGATTCTACTTTTTTCGCTCTTGATCTGGCCACTCGCCTTTTGTGACTGAGCTAACCTGGTGCTGGTCCTCTCGATGCATTCACGGAACTGGCAGACTATGCATTGTATTCTCAACACAAGGATCTGTATGCTTACCATATCTTTACTTGAGCACTATCCCAGCCTCTATATTCAAAGGTTTGCTAGGAAATCATTACTCTGTATTTTCAATACTCTACGATTGCTGGTTGCAATCTAAGCAAAACATTGGGTATCATCTCATGCCATCTAGCATGATCGGGTTGTTCACTATGTTGTGCCTGTACCTAATCTTGCTACCACGCTGATTGGCCACCACTGTGCACCATGTTATGCTTTTATAATATAAAGGCACCAATCACTCATCAGGAATTGTGTAAACACATTGTGGGTTCATTTATTGAAACCAGAACATGTCAAAATGGACATCAGCAGCAGACACTAAACTAGACGAGCCATGTAAATATGATGGCTACAAGAACAGGTCAGAGGCTAGGAATTCTGTAGAGAGTAACTTGTCTCCAGACTCCTAAAAGTCTGTCCACTGGCTACAAGGCACAAGTCAGGATTGGGGTGGAATACTCTCCACTTGACTGAAGCTCCAAAAACACTCAAGAAGCTTGACGCCTTCCAGCTACAGCAGCTTGATTGACATCCATTCACAAACATTTACACTCTCCACCACCGGAGCGCAGTGGCAGAAATGTGTGCCATCTGCAATATGTATTGTAGGAACTGACCAAGGTACCTGAGACAGCACCTTCCAAACCCATGATCACTGTCACCTGGAAGGCCAAGATAACAGATGCAAGGGAACAGCACCAGCTGAAAGTTCCGCTCCAACCCACACGCCATCCTGACTTGGAAATATATTATCGTTCCTTCACTGTCGCTGGGTCAAAATCCTGGAACTCTCAGTAACAGCACTATGGGTGTACCTACTACACCACATGGGCTGCAGTGGTTCAAAGAGGTGACTCACCACCACTTTCCCAAGGGCAATTAGGGATGGGCAATAAATGCTGGTCTAGCCATCATCCCACAAATGAATATATAAAAAATTAGCTCATGGTTTTACAAAAACATTAAGGGATTAAGTCACAGTTGCAGCATTCAGGAACTTCATATAACTGCTTAATATATAATTTCACAAAGCAAGCCAGGTACATTCAGATACCAATTTTTTAAAAATCATGACATAAAAAGAAGCTTTGTATATTGTACACATTTAATTCACAATCCATATCAGAGGAATACAACTGTCCTGAGGATAACAATTGAAAGAAATAAAAATCAACTTTTATGCTTAATGTTGTGACAAACATAGTATAAACTCTTAATTTATGACATATGATAATGAAACAAACAATTCCAAAATATGAATTAAGAGATCAGTGCTTAAACATCACCTTGCATACTAAACTTGATGGTAAAACCAGGAACTGGCAAGAAGCATCAATTGCTTAAAAATCGCTATTGGCCTTCCCAACATGACAAAAGATAAAAATATATCGCTACAATAATAACAATAGCTTGCATTTTGCATAGCTCATTTAACAAAGTAAAAGATCCCTAGGCTATCACTCTTACTATTCAATGTGGGCAAGTATTCTGAATGTGGTTTGTACAGGTTAAAACACAACAATAAACCCAGGCTGAAAGTGAAATTCATTTACTGACTCAGCCACAATTACTTTGTCCTCGTTTTGTCGCTAAATGCATTAATATCAGATGTAACAGACCAAAACCAATCATGATGGTTCTCCACGTGTTAAAGTACACTGAAGGTGTGTTTATGAATGTTGGAAACTTGGGTTTTTAATGGAACTGTTTGGTGTTTAACGCAATGAACACATAGAACGCTGAAGTTTCCTTTCCCAGAGCATTATTTTTTTTTTCCCCCAGATAGCCAATATTACAGCTTGGTAGATGATATGTGGAAATGATTTTGTTGACTGAATGAATCCTTCATTTATGAAGGTGTGTTAACTGGAGATGGCAGAGTCTTGTTTGAAAAATCAGATTGTTCACAACTCACACACATTTGTTCTCAGTTGAATTTCCAATCCCATATCTTCCCCATTACCAACACCGCCTACTTCCACCTCCATAAGATCACCCTTATCTCAGCTTATCTGCTGCTAAGATCCTCAAATATGCCTTTATTATTTCTGGCCTGGGCTATTCCAATGCTCGTCAGGCAGCCTTGCAACCTTCCTTAATTTAAGCTCATCCAAAATGTTGTTGCCTACATCCTAACTCAAGTCGTGTTTATCCATCACCCTTCAACTCCAATCTACACTGACGCATGGTCATCAGAATGCTTTCACTTTTATTTTCAAACCCCTCTTGGCCTCACCCTCTGGACTTCTCTGTACTCATCTAGTCCAACTACCATTCAATATCCTGGCCTTTTCCACACACTCAACTTTCATCCTTCCACCATCTGTAGCTGTACCACCCCAGTGGGGGCAGAAAGTCTGCCACATACCAATTAATGGCCCAATGGCCTTTAAATGGCTGCAGAGTGAGCCAACAAAACAGGCACAGACACACACCTGATATTTACATGAGGGTGGGAATCCTGCCATTTCCCCATCCATGAGTAAAGCCCAGCCCCACATTTCTGCTGGCATTTGGAGTTTACACTGGATTAAATTAAGTTATCCAGATATTGTAGCATGATTGTCTGAATGCGTGCAATCCACACTTTGACAATGTATCTGAGCTTATTTTATGCCTGTAAGCGACTCTTTGATATTACGTCATCTTCAGCCAATTGGGGTTATGGCCTGCATCAATGCTTTATCTTGTTAACTTTATTTCTCAAACCATCCCAACATTAGGCCAGATAACATTTTTTAGCACTACAGAAACCCATATTGAAACATGATTTTGGATAATATGATTATGATTCTGGTTGAATATTTATTTCCCAGCAAAACCTGATCACCCTTTATTTCATCTAAAGGGAATAATTTTCAGATCAAAGATTTTGAAAATAGTTGTACAATCATTCAATTTTCAGGAGGTCAGTAATGAATTTAAGAAGTCAAGCAGGAAAGAAATATTGGTGCAGGTAGAATGCTGCTTGGAAGCCTTCAGCATGATTTATAAATGTACTTATGTAATAACGAGGGCTCAGGTTACACCTTATGACAGTGTCTCAATGATTTAACCAGTCATTTTTTGTTAATGGGCATCCCACTTGGATAACTCGCGCCTTTCCTCCAAGTGCCAAATTGAAAAGCAAAAATCTCATTGGATAGGTGAGAAAATAACCAGGTCTGCTACTACTGAACACAATGGATAAATCAAATAGAAATATTTAGTGAGATAAGAAATACAATCGCTCTACAAGTTGCAATTGGTCATACAATAAACAAACTCTAATCGTGTTTGTCAGTGCACTAGAACAAAGCAGGCTTACATATTTTGGAGGCTACAAACAAATATCACTGTTTAAATGATTCATTCTAATGTTAATAATTAGAAGCATTAAAAAAAAAATTAGAAGCATTACATTTTCAAAATACAAGTTTAAAGCACAACATTGTGTGGTGTTTTCAATAATGATATTTTCAACCTCAAATTTAATCTCAGAGGTACAACTTAAAACTCAAGAAAATAAATTTCCCAAACTGTCAAGTCCTAATAGCTTTTACAGTACAACTTGTGTTTAAGAGAAGTAGATTGTTTGTTATTTAGCAGACACTTGCTGATAGAAATATTTTCTTTCTTCTAATTTTGTTTTCCAAAGGCTGCACCCTGCTTTGGCATGATCAGATGGCATTATTATCTCAGCTGATTTCTTTCCTTTGCTTATTTTTCATTCATGGGGATGACAATATTTGTAACCACTGAGAAGAAATCCCTTCACTTTGCTCACAATGGTTTTCCTTTTATTTCTTGTGCTTTTCAAGCTTTTCCTTGTGTGTTTCACAAAATGGTTCTTTTTCAGAATTGACTGCTGCCTCGTTTGTACTAATATTCCCAGAAGACATGGTTTGGCCAATGACTCTGTTTTCCAATAAAGGAATAGTGACATAATTATTGGCTGTGTTTCCTCTTGTATGACGAATGTATGGATTAGTCTGCCTACCTGAACAATCTTCCCCTTTCGGGAATGATAAGCCATTTTCCCTTCCTTTGACTGCTTTGATTTTGTTTTCTACTGCATGTTTCATGAACCACTGTTCTACTATTCTTTTTATACATAATTTCTCAGCCTGAATATGAGAACAAAATGGCTTGTCTTTGTGCTTCAACTCTGTTTCTTCACTGTACACAGGAACTTTTGATGTTTCAAGATTAGCACCCAAATATTTTGCATCAAGACTTAATTTAATTCTTTTAATATCATTCTCAAAGCTTTGAGTTTTAAACTGATTAATTATGTCACTGATAGTGCCATCAATTGAATGTTTATTTAGTACAGAACAATTTTCTTTCCTTGTTGCTAAATCATTGAATTTCCCACTGTTAAAAATATCTGCTCCATTTTCTGAATGAAGTATCCATTGATTCTCCAGATCTGATTTTTTCTGATATACAAATCTTCTGCTCTCTTCATTGGTTTCTTCAATAACAGCTGTCAGAATTGGGCAGTGCTGGCCACATAGAAAATGAAGCTTATCTAGGGAGTCAGGATTTTGAAGAGTTCTGACAGTTTCTCTAGATGGTTGCTCCACCACAGTCCCTTGAGCTAATGGTTGGACCATGGGACTAACTTTGTTGTCAAACATATGAAATTCCGCTGACGTGAAAGATGAATCATTGTCATTTGCTTCAGAGTACATCCCTGCAGCCCCAACAGGAACTTGTGCTGATTGTTTATTGCTGTCATTCTTTTTGGTAAGATGGGAACCACTGCAAATATGGACATGGTTACTTTTTTCACTGATTAAATCTGGGAATGGTTCTGAATCACTGCCATGAGACATGTTAAAATAATTACACATAGGTTTTGATTTTGTCCCCTCAATATCTGATGATGACAATTCAGACAGTGGAGGTCCTGAATGCATTGCATTAACATGTGAATATGCAGAATCATCACTTGTGTTGTCAAATGCTGTATCAACTGACGTTGTATCCAGGTTTCCATACATTCCCATGTTTAGAGGTGGAGACTTTCTTACTAAGTGGTTTTCTTTTAGAAACCACCGCCCTTTTTCAATATACACACCATCATTTTCAGATTGTGCACTGTTCTCTTGAGAATTTTCAAACGTACGGCCCTTATCTAAGCTAGAATTATGTAACAATTCATTATTAACGCCCCAGGTTCCAGCTGGGTTTGATTTATCGCTACATGACGATATTTTACAAGATGTGTTGTCAGTGATCCTTCCCGTTTGGAAAAATGTTTTTGGCTCTACGCAGACATATGGGGGCTGTTCATATGCAAAGTGTTTCGATACAACATTTGACTTACCATACAGTTTCTCGGTAGCTTTTCTAACAAAATTTGCAGAGAAATGTTTTGTTTTTACAAAGACATCTTCCTCTCCCTCTGTCGTCATTTCGCTTGATGCTTGGGAATTGTAATCACTTGCAATCTCCTGATTCTCTTCGGACAAGTCAGATGTCTGCTGCCTTTCTAAACACTGTTTAACATTACGATTTGATGGTATGGATGGGTAAGTACAAGGCAAAAATGTCTTAATACCAGCTTCACCTTCAGAGAAAGGGTTCTCGCAGGTTTCTCTTGTTTGTGCCAGTTGTTTGTTGCCAGTCTTTTTTCCATTCTCAATATCATTGTCAGAAACCACAGAAGCAGTTACTGACAGTCTGCAAGCAGGTATTTCACAACTATTGCTTCTCCTTATACATTCCCTCTGGCAGAAAATGTTTATGTGCTTTGATTCACATATATCATTTGCCAAAGGTGACTTATGATGCATAACGTTTTGAAGATGTATTGTATCTGAAGCTGTTGACAATTCATCTGTTTTTTCTGTAGCATTAGCACATGTAAAGTGATTGTTAGTTTCATTGTCCCTCAGCTTTCCTGAGTGTCTATTTTTGTTACTATTTATGCAGTTGTTATAAAGGAATTCTTTATTTTTAGCAACATCTTCTCGTCTCATATCTTCAATATGTTGTAATGATGCAAACTCCTCTATCAAATCACAGCCGTTTGTACAGTTATCTCTCTCAACAGTTTCTTTCTCAACCCATTCCTTGCTCATCACTGTTGTTTCTTCAATTGGGTCTTCATTTTGAAACAAGCAGTTAGTCCTTATTTGGTCTTCTAAATGATCAGAAAAAATCGAATTGTCTTTAGAACTGAGTAGTTCAGGGTTAGCCGTTTCTTTGGTTTTGTCTTCTTTAATTGAAAGAATGTTCGCAACATATTTAACATCTTCCTTTAGTTCAGCTTCATCAACATGCTCCAGCCGTTCAATTACATTTTGTGTATAAAGGTACTTTTCATTTTCAATAGTATTGATTAATTGTGGAGCATCAAATGAAGCAATTTTTTCAACATCTGAAGTTCCAGTCTGTACGGGACATTCAGATTTAGGATCATTTTCAAAAGCACAGCTGTGTTCTTCTTTATGCTCATTTTGCCACACCTTTACAAACTGAGTGGCATATTTCTGTAGACTTGGAAAACATTGCTTTAAGTCATCAGTTTCTTGAAGCTTGATAACGTGTCTTATGGACTGCAAGAATGTTATTATATATGAACAATTACAATTATTCATCAATAGCTTTGCTCTGTCAGGTGAAGCTGGAACATTAACATTCAGGTTCATTATTGCTAACCAAGCAAGTAGGACCTTTGAAGACGTGCTCAATGTGGCGGCAAGATGTTCTGACATATTGGGTCTTTCATATGATTTTTCTAGACAAGTTTCAAATCTATGCTCAGAGTTACACTTGATCACATCAATAGCTGATTGCAGCTTGCACAACACCTGGCTTAGGTCATGTTCATCAATAGGGCCCTTCTCTTCAACCATTTCAGAATCTAGTCCAATGCCGTTTTGAATTGCAGTGTCAACTGTTTCTTTTGCAAAGTCAATCACATCAAGTTTGGCATCAGTCATTTTTGTACTAGTCCTGTACTGAATCTCATTTGGTATGGATGCAGGTTTAACCTCTCCTTTTGCAACACTTACTTGACTTTGCAATAAGCCATCATTGTTGCAATTATCTGGTACTTCATATACCCTATTCACGTCACTAACAGCTTTGGCTGATATTTGTACTAACCTGTGTTCAAATGGAACCTCCATTTCAGATCCAAACCTTTTGGTTTGATTAATAAAATCAGAGTCATCATCAGGCAATTTATTTGATTCTTTTATAATATTCCTACCCAAATCATCAACTGTCCGTTCCTCTTCAAATTCTGTTTGTGGGTAAGACCTAAGATTGAAGTCACAGCACACAATTTCAGAAGTTGCTGACATTCTTAGCCTGTTTTGCACAAATGTTTGTACTTGAGGAATATCAACATCATATATTTCCTGCTCTTTTTGTTGCACCAAAATAGAAAAAGGCTTTGAGCTCTCAGCATCATGTTTGAAATCTTGTTTCCCGGCTGTAGTTATATTAAGTATTTTGCCATTTTTCTTCGTCCCATTTTTCCACTTCTTCCTGCTAGGATTAGAAGAATTTTGTTGGATGTCACTTTCAATGGAACTACTGTTAACGCCTGTGATTTGTTTTACATTTCTACCTGAAGACGAATCAGAATCAATTTCTGCTTGTAGCGAGGAACTTTCGGGGAAATCAGAATTTTTCTCAGTTATAACTGCACTGCACTGCACGCCTTCTGCCTGGTACAGATTAAATTCTGTGCAGGCTATTAATAATGTGGTCTGTTTACCCTCTGAAAAATTATCTTGGCAAATATCCACCTCAGGTATATTTTCAGACTTGGAGGGTGTTGCAGAGCTGTTGCTGATGGTGGGAGTTTTTTGATCCTCCATCCTTTGTAACTTATTATCCAGTAATTCTGTATTGCTAGGTTCTTTTCTTGCTGGACAAACAATTGGTATCAGGGAAAGATCAGAGTTTGTTCCTTCTTTAGGAGGTATCAAGCCTGTTGAGTTATGAGATACAGAACCATCTCCACCACTTTCAACATGGAATGTCACATTGGTTTCATTAGGCATCTCAACAGGATTAAATTCAGTATTTTGATACTTGCCAGTGTCAACCATTTCTATTGCTTCTTGACTACTGCTGTGAGTAGTGCAATCATCACTCAAGATGTCAGTTTCTTCAAGCTGGTCTAGTAATTGAGGTTGTTGTGAATGATTGCTATATTCTGGAAAAAGCTTTGAATTCTCGCTTGTGTGGTCTCTGCAGTTTTGTTCATCCGTTCCTGAAGACAGAGCTAAGTCATTGTTAACAGGACTTGCCTCTTCAGAACTGCAAAAAGCTCTTTCATCTTCATTTGTAGATGCTGAGTTATTTGAACCTGTGTTAGTTGGCATTTCTACCTTATCAGACGTTTTAATGCAGTCCTGATTCCTCACTGTAGAACTTTGTGAACACTTTGAAACACTGTTTAAATCTTCCAAAAATAGAGACATTCTGGCTTCACAACTCTCAGAACTGTAAGTACAGTTAGTGTTTATATCCATTCTTTCTGTTGATGTGTGTGAACACCCCATTCTAGATGACAAGCTACTTTTTTCATTATGAATTGATGCATAAGATCTAGAATATTTGAATGAGGCACTCGTTGGTCTCTTTACATATTTTATTCCTCGTTTTGAATTGGAATATATTGCATCTGCAGAAGTAGGTCTCAAATTTAACTTTGCAACATTATTATCCGTGTCATCACATCCAATTTCTTCCCAATATCGTAAGAAAATATTTCTTGCATTTTCACTCCTGTTGTGGGAGTTGATCATTTTTAGTACAGTGTATTGGTCTTCATGGCATAGCTCTGAGTACTTTGAGGAAGTGGCTTTCCCAACAAAAGAGGTGTTTTTATCGAGGATCATTTCTTCTTCTGTGTGATTATTTACATTAACCTCTTTCCATGTTTGCAACTCTTCAGATACTGCATCACTTCTTCTTTCACAGGATTCTTTTGTATTTGATATCAAAAAATGTTCATTACAGTTCTCTATTATGCTCTCTCCAAGTCCTGGCTCCTCAAGGTTTGAAAGTTGAACTATATTTGCACCACTCTCTGTATCAGGATTGGCAGTCATGCTTTCCAAAGATACCTGGGCCTGTGTTACATTTCCATGACCAGGACTTCCCTTGCAACAATATAATGGTTTGAATTCAGCCCCCAGTTCAGGAAGATCTTCATTTGTGTTTAAAAAACTATTTTGCCAGATGTCATAATGTCCGCCTTTATCGTGTTCAATTTGTCCCGTGCAGTTTTGTGGTGTACAAAGATCATCAAAGTCTTGCTCATGGTCTAAGTTCTCAAAGTGCATTGTTTCAGAATTATAATGAGAGTGTACATTCGTCAGATCTGCTGATTCAACATTAGATTCCAGTTTAGCTTTGCAAGCATTACTTTTCCTGTTACACATACTAGAACGATTTATTGTAGTAGTCCATTGTATTGTCTCTTTCTCTTTTATTTGGAGGTGTACCCTCATTTCTACTGTTATGCTGCCATCCTCATTCACAAAGATGGATTTCTCAATGTCATCTTCTGATGGTATCACAATTTTTTCTTCCCTTGCAGAAATGTAATTCTTGTAAGCGTCTGTTTCATCTTCAGGTATATAGAAGCTGCTTCCTGAAAGTGTTTTATTGTCATTCATATCAAATTGATCAGAAGATGTGGAGTAACCCTGAGTCTTTGAGCTAGAAGGAGATACTGAGTTAATCAGCCATTGTCTTCTCCCTAACTTTATCCCATCTGTACACAAAGAAGATGAAAGACGATGGTGAGACAAAGATGAAGAACAATGCGAGGCAAAAAAAAGAACGGAAAAGATAGAAATAATTAGAAATGTCAGCAAAGAAACTATGAAAATAAAACAAAACATTGATGACACTATTTAATTTTTGGATGAAGAACAAACATAAAGTATCAGGAAAGATAGAATATCAAGGAATAGTGTTGTGCAATCCAATTTACAGAAAGTTTGAATCTGAGAAGAGTTCCACTATCAATCACCATTCTTTTGGTCTATATGACTTACCAGTGAAATTTTTTATTCTATTTTGAATTCTAAAGAAACTACTCCAGGATGCCAAATTGGTCACATACACCAGTTTTTTTAGCACGATTTTAAATCTTGTTCTATGTTTATAAAGAAACTAGCTGATCTCCATTAGGGTTGCAGGACATTTTCCATTCAAGCTCAATTGGAGGGCAGCAAGATACAGAGGAGATAAGGGAGTGAGGAGAAGAAGCGCAAAAGCAGATAGACTGTAGGGAAAAGAAGGGAGGAATTATATGTTCCCTCAGGAACATGTTGACAGGCAGACGGGAATGTAAAATTGGGCCATGGGTGTAGTGCCTTTCCCTGCCCTAGAACCCACTGCAATTTTACATACAGCAGTGAGGGGTCACCCACCTTTGTGCCAAAATTTAAAACCACTCACGGGTACCTTTTGCACCCCACCACAATTCTTCTCACGGTGGGCGGGTGGGGGATGGGGAACCAAATTTGAAGCTCACCAAGTCCCACTCCTCAGATTTCTGACAGGAAAAGAGGAGGGGGGGGGTTCCTCCCTTCTAAGCCCCCTGGCACCATCAGAAAATCCCCAAAGGTTAGCCCCATTCCTTGGTCTTCCATCCCTACTGACCTGTGCTCCATGGCCCCAACCCCTCAACCCATCATTGGGGCTTCCCATACTAGCCAGGCCAAAATGCTCAACCCCAACTTAGCTTCAGTGACAATTACCATCGGGTACTAAGCAATAACCATTGATTCTAGTGGCACTGCTGGAATCTGGAGCTGTCAGCTATTTAGGTGAGGACAGAAGCCTCACCTTGAGACATTTAACAGACGTCTGAGTGTTAAAGGTTACTGGGCAGTCAGCTGGAGCGGGGACTGGTTGGCTGAGGAGAGAGATAGAGAAGGACGAGAAGAGAAAGGAGTTAGGGACAGCAAAGGACTGAGAGGACAAAAGAGAGAAGTGGAGGAGAGAGGCCAGGAGAGGAGAAAGGAAAGGGACAAGAGGATGAAAAGGAAGTGAAAGGAAAGAAGAGTTGGGAGAGAAGTGAGGGGGGAAGCTGAATTTTTTCAGGGCAGTGGTGGCTCAGAGTGCGCCAGAAAGACATGGGCCCACCATTAGTAAAATGCAAGAAACAACAGCAAGAGTCTTTGATTGGCTGCTTAAGGACCTCAGGTAGCCTCACAGTGGAAAGGCCATTTCTGACCTTCCCCATCATTGAATTCCATGGTGTTGGGAAGGTGAAGGGCACACCACAATCCTCACTACTCCCCACCCGTAACCAACTGGCTCCTTGTTCTTGCATCTTGCTCCCGAGAAATTATTAAATTCTGCGCAATGAGTGGGATGGGAAGAAACGGGGAGTGGGAAAAGGAGGAGTGAGGGCAGGAGAGGATGAAGAGAAATTAAATAGAGAGAGGAAAGTGGTGTGGGAGGGGCAGGCATAGGAGGGGAAGGGAATAACAGGAGAGAAAAAGGACAAAGGAATGGAGGGAAGGGGAAAAGTGAAGAGAGTAAGAAGAACAGGAGATTCATGGGTTGGAAAAGGGGGAGAGGTTGGGAGAAGAGGAGAGGAGATAGAAGAGAGAGGATAGAAATAATGGGAGAAGACAGAGAGGATGAGAAAAAAGGCAAGGGTAGGGGAAAAGGGCAAGAAGATTGTGGCAAAGGAAAACGGGAAGGGAAGAAAGGAGTATGAACAGGAGAGATAGGGAGAGATGAAAGGGTTTGGCAGAAAGGAGAAGGTTGTAGGAAAAGCTGTGCAAAATGAATTGAAGAATGTAGAGTGAGGGAAAATAAGGATGGGGAGGGGAAAGGACAGGTGAACAGTGAAGGAGGAGATGAGGGAGTAGAAAAGGGGAGCAAAGCAAATAAGGGAATGGAAGGATCGGGGCTAGGGAACCAAAAGTGAAGCTTTTGGAGCAAAGGTGGGAGAGACGGAGGCAGAGGAGTGAGTGAGAGAAGGAGAAAGAAGAATGAGAAAGGCAAAGCTGAGGACTAATGAGGGAAGAGAGTTGACGAAGAAGTTTGGAGGGAAGAGTAGAAGAGGAGTGGGGAAGGGAAGAGGGAAAGGATAGATAAGCAAAAGAATTAGGAGCAGGTGAATGGGAAGAGGGCAACACATGGGATAGAGTGGACATGAGAGGAGAGAATGACTAGAAGAAAAAGAGGAGGCCATGAAGGAAGCATCGAAGGAGGGAAGAGAAAGGATGAGGCTGGAGAGAGCTGGAAGAAAAATGGAGATCAGGAGAAGAAGAGAGGGGGTGAGAAGAGGTTGGATAATGGTAGGTTTGTGTAAGTTTGTGTAATCCTTTCTTTCTCAAGCAGTGAAGTTTTGTTAACTGCCTCAAATGTGGGTCCAATAGCTAACTTCGTCCTCAAAACCTGGGCATTAATGTGATTTTTCTTCAGTGCAGCTGTTTTTTCCCCAGCATATTGAATACTTTGTCCACGGATAATGATTTTTTTGATCTGTCCTTTGATCTCCATGTCTTCAACATTTTGCAAATTAGTTTTCAGTACCAACCTCAGTTAAGCTTAGGTCCAGAGGGAGCTAATCATAATTAACTTCCATCTCATTCCATTTCAAATTTTAAGTCTTATTTCCAGTTTCTTTTTTCTCCTTTAAGCGGTCCCATCATATTTCATGAGATCATATATTGCTATGCTCACTGTATCACCTAAAGTGCAATATGTATAGAGTGTTACCGCCATTCAGTGTTGGTAATATATAATGGATCACTGCACCAAAATGGTAATTGTATTTGAGTAGTGCTCTGGGAGTAATTTTCTGAGTGTGCGCTGGCAGTGAATAAGCTGGACCATCAGCAGCATACATGTGCAGCTTGTGATTTTCCACTATGTGTTATTGGCAGATCGTTTCCCAACACCAAAGCAAATTTAGAAAAATCAATTATAAATGAGTTGGGTCACTTTTTTTTTTAAAAGATAAAATTTTTGGTGAAGGAAATCAGCAATACTATAAATTAGATCAGGCGTGATCTCATTGACTGGTGGAAAAGACACAAGGGGCTAAACGGCCTACTCCCATGTGTCTCAATATTCACATGAGGCCAGCAAAACAAGTTAAAAACAATAATTGTTAACATTCTCTGTTGCAGCACATTGATGCCTAAGCATATATTAAATTATTTTGTTGCCCTGAGTGTTATGCGCGAGCACAACAATGCTAGCTAGCATTTTCTTAGAATTTTCCCATCTTTAAAATGACAAATACATTGAAGGTGTTCTTCTGCAGATACCTACTCCGACCCACCTGATTTTCTGAAATTCTGACACACGGGTATATTTTCACAGTCAGCACCCAGGAAAATCTTTCTTTCGTCTTTCAAAACCATCATGTGGAATATAACAGCAGATCCACAAGGTTTTGAATTAGAATATATCGAGTGCGGGAATCTTTAATCCTTTTGTAAATTAAGGGGCAATTTCACGTGGCCAGTCCACCTACCCTGCACATCTTTGGGTTATGGAGGTGAGACCCACACTGACACGGGGAGAATTTGCAAACTCCACACGGACAGTGACCCTGGGCCGGGATCGAACCCGGGTCCTCGGCACTGTGAGGCAGCAGTGCTAACCACCGTGTCACTGTGCCGTCCCGAGTGCAGGCCAGATATTGTAAAGTTAGAGCTGCTAGTTATAAACTGTGATGAATGACTGGATCAACGCTTTCCATTATTCTTCCCCGAGACAGTCCACTTTGTCAGATCACATAGCAACAAAGATGATGCAAACCCTGCAGACAAGCTGAAAGGTAACACCAATATCAATTGTGGAGAAGTCTACTCACCTGATTGTAGAAATCGTCATTATAATGAGGGTGGAGAAAAAAATATGAATAGACTAAGATGTTTATTTGTAACACTAATATCATGCGTATTGATAAAAGAAAAGGAGACTTACAGTTTTTATTTTCTGTTTTGATGACATTTTTATGCTGAACACGATTTGGAATTTGCGGCGATTTTGAATCTGCATATTTTCTCAGCCTATAGCCCTCTTGACCAGCAGCAACCACAGCTTCAAATTTATACTTCACCGGGTAAAGAGCATCAATCTGAAACATTCAAAACAGAAACACTTTAACACACAGGCAAGAACTGTCAGGGTAACACCAAACCTTTATCTTTATATGTCCAGTACTGTTGAGAAAAAAAAAGATTGATCAAAGAAATATCTCTTTAACTCTGAATTATCATGCCAACCTCCACAACCCCCCCCCCACCCCTAACCTGGCCCCAACCCCGCATCGTTCCTTTTATTTTTACAGGTGCTGCAAATTTAAAACAGAAAATTCAGGAAATGCTTAGCTAGTCAGGCAGCCTCAGTGATTAGAGAAGCAGTTTTTTTTTGCAGCAAAGTCATGACTAGGCTCACAATGTGGTGAACACATCAGAGATCCACCCAACCATCTGATGATGCCTGTGCCAGTGAGAGGACTGGGAGGCCAGGACCATGCTGAGTATTAGGTAGACGACAGGCCTTTGGAGTCATCAACAAAACAGTAACTGCTCTCTCTCTCTCAAGAGACAGGCAGAATCAGACATTAGCACATCCTACCTGTTAACCCTTTATACTACAGAGTCCTCCATATGATTGCCCATGAGCTCAATGCAGCAATGGCCAGGGGATGAGATTCCTGGAGTCTCCAATAGGTCATTGGTCTTCTCCACTCAGCCAGGAGGTACAAATTGCTTGATAAGGGAAGAGGGACAGCTGCCTTCTTTATCTGAGGACTTCATTCAATATAGTTCTGTGTGTACAGTGGCTCTTCTGCCAGTGACACCAGCGCGAAGACAGAGAAGGGGCCTTCGAGGTCTCAAACAAACAGAGGACGGCCATCATTACTCAGATGAATTGCATGTGTAGATACTAAGCCTCACATTTGTTATGCTGATCAATAAAGAATTCATGTTGTGTTATTACTTCTCCATCAAGTTATTGCTGCCTATTGAAACCTCATGTACAGTCTGGTTCCCTCAATGGACTGGAAGCAATGGACTCGTGTTCAGTCAGCACCTCCACCTTGTTAATGTGCAATATGTACCTGCAGGAATGTATAAAGGCAAGGCTTTCTTGGAACGTTTATGAAAGTGCATATTGATCAGAGGAAATTGCTCTCTTTCAATGTGTCTCAGGCATCCCATGCATTTACCCCATTGTGCTGTGCCTGTGGTTCAACAGGTCTCTTGTCTTGCATTGCCTGGTCAGCAGCCTCTTTCACATCCTCATCGTCGGAGGAGGCATCACAATATATGATTTTCTTTATGTTCAATGTCTCCCTACACTGTAATGCCAGGTTATGCAGTGTACTGCAAACCACCATAATACTTAAGACCCTCACTGGGGCATACTGAAAGGCTCAACCAAGTCTGTCTGGACATCTGAATTGCATCTTCATAAGTCAATTAACTGCCTGATGGTTGCTCTGGTTGTCCCATGGCAGGTAGCTCTCCTCCCTATTTGTTTGAAGGATCATTAAAGGTGTGAGTAGTCATGTCTTTAGTAGATAATCCTTGTCTCCATTAATCCATTACTGAAGGCGCTGGATGGGTGGGGTTGGTATTATCGAAGTATGTATATGCCATGGTTGCTTCCCAGAAACTGTGCTGGTGAGATAATGGGAGCCTTGTTGGCCACATGCATCTTTTACCTGGGGGAATTCAGTGATGACCCTGAACTCAATGGGCCTGTCCCTCTGACTTTCCAGATCGGTGCAGTAGTGTGCATAATTAGCAATCCTTTTGAACAGGACTTTGGTCACTTCATTAATGTACCAATGGAGGGCGGTAGGTGGTGCACTGGATTGCATTGGGACTGCGGCGCTGAGGACCCGGGATCGAATTCTGGCTCTGGGTCACTGTCCGTGTGGAGTTTGCACATTCTTCCCACGTCTGCGTGGGTTTCACCCCCACAACCCAAAGATGCGCAGGTTAGGTGGATTGGCCATGCTAAATTGCCCCTTAATTGGAAATAAAAATAATTGGGTGCTCTAACTTTATTTATTTTTTAAATGAATGGACCAAGTACGGAAGGGAGGTCCCATACATGTCTCTCGTGAATTGCTGGAAAGAGGCAGAGAAGATATGAGTCACGCCATTCTTCAGCACCATGGATCGCAGCTCATCCTGAAAAATGGGACAAAGATCGGTGATTGACTCCCTGAAGTGATGCAGTCATCGTTGGTGTCGCTCAGATATCTATTGAGGATAGTCAGCTCTTCTGCTTGCAGCAGGCTCTCAGAATGCCCTTCTGCATCCTTCTCTGGTGTGCTCACCACAAGGCCTGATGGTTGCTTATGTGCTGCTCCTGCCTCGCTCTTCCTCCCCATAAACTTGCCACCATCAGTAAAATCAGGAAGTGCCATAAAGATGTTAGAGTGCAGCCAAAACGTATTCTGTTCACATTAGAGGTCGATTACTTTTCGCCAGAACTTCTCACAACACAGGTGCTGACCCATTGAGTATTCCCAGCATTTCCTTGTTTGCTGTTGAAACTCTAATCATCTCAAGGATGTATTTCTCCAAAGCCCTTTTTGAGGTGATTAAGGTACTTACCACCTACTGGATCACAATAGTATGTACCTTTTACACTTCTCAATTACTGTTGTAACCATTATGTAATGTGCGATCAGCAACATTCTGGCATTGATGTCCACAAGGTAATGAACGATTAATAATATAAATTGGCTTACATTTCAATAGCAAATATAAAATAAGGGAAGGAGAAACAGAGAGAAAGTGGAGGCAATGGATAGCAGGGAGAAAGAGGAGGTACAAAAAGGAGAGACAAGTGCAGAAGAGACTTGAGGAGCAGAAAGAAAGAGAGGGAGAGGAATAAAGGGATAGTGAGTGCTGTTGAGGAAGGTTTTAGAGTTGAGGAAGGTTTTAGAGATCAGGAGCACACAATGGGCAGAATTGTTTGGAGGCGACTGGGGTCTCAGCCACTGGCTGGCGAGCTGGCAAGACCAACGCATTGTCTCCTTCAAGGAACCCTGCCACACGTTATTTTACTCCAACACTTAACAGGTCACTGGCAAGCCTTCCACCGGAATCAAAGACTCCAGGGGCAGAAGCTCCACCCACCGAGAGTTGCTCTTTGAAGTGACAGAGACAACATGGTTTCACTGGGGTGTTTCTTGGTGTGAGGAATGCAAAATGAATAATATTTTGAAAGATATTGGATAGTTTAATTTTTTTTTAAAATAATTTTTATTGAAAAATTTTGTATTTATATAACAACGAACCGCAATAAAATACCAATAATAACAATAATGATAACAGTCATAAACATTCACCCATCCTCAATGAACAACAAAACATATTAACAACAACTTAAATTAACACAATATTAAGTCAAAAAACCATAGAAAAAAAATAGAAACAATAAAGTACACCCTCCCCCCCCCCCCCCCCCCCCGGGTTGCTGCTGCTATTGACCAAGATACCTATCTTTGAGCCAGAAAGTCCAGAAAAGGCTGCCACCGTTTATAGAACCCTTGTACTGATCCTCTCAGGGCAAATTTGACCACCTCCAATTTTATAGATTCCGCCATGTCACTGATCCAGGTCTCCACACTTGGGGGCCTCGCATCTTTCCACTGCATCAAGATCCTCCACCGGGCTACTAGGGACGCAAAGGCCAGAACACCGGCCTCTTTCGCCTATCATGAAGGGATGGAACAGAATTGATAGAAACAGGCTATTCCAAGTAATTGTTAGTGGGAGTCTTGAGGGAATTAAAGGGATATGAAAAATTTCCAGACTCATGTCAATCTTTAAGAATATCTTAGATAGGTAGTTGAGATAAAGTAGAATATGGGAACAGAGAGGGCACATGAAATTAGTATTTCAGTACTGGAGAGAGAGGATGCCCTAGGAAGGTCAAGGACAGAATCTATTTGATTACGGCTAAGAAACAGTAGGGGCATTTTGCACCCGGAGGAAACCCACGCACACACGGGGAGGACGTGCAGACTCCACACAGACAGTGACCCAGCCGGGAATCGACCCTGGAGCTGTGAAGCATTTATGCTAACTACCATGCTACCGTGCTGGTGGGAGATGACTACTTTCTGTGGTGAGAATAGAGCTGGCCCAGCTAAATTGGAATTAATGATTTACAGGCATAACTATGATGGATCAATGGACTGGTTCAGATCCAGACGAGATACGTACCCTTGAGGGGGAAAGGGAGGGCAAACAAGGCCAGAGGTTCTTGAATCACACAAATGACAATGAGTAAGGTGAAGATGAAGCAGAAAAGGGCACATATGTCAGCCCATGGAAAATCCTGCCCTTGGACTTTGAATCTTTCCAAGGAAAATGTTGCTGCGAAAGTCATAGTCAAAGAGAAAGTAGCTGAGACACTGGATGAGTTAATAAGCTGATAATGAGTAGACATTAGAAATGCTGGCTATACTTTAAGCTAATGAGTTATGAGAACTGGAGGATATAGGGAAACAAGGGTGAAAATTGTGTGAGCACCAGAGATCATTTTCCAATCCAGGCGCAGGAGTGATGCCAAAGGTCCGGAGACTGTTTGAAAACAGCATATAGGAGTGGCACGGTAGCACAGTGTATAGCCCTGTTGCTTCACAGCTCCAGGATCCCAGGTTCGATTCCCGGCTTGGGTCACTGTCTGTGTGGCGTCTGCACGTTCTCTCTGTGTCTGCGTCGGTTTCCTCCAAATGCTCTGGTTTCCTCCCACAAGTCCAGAAAGATGTGTTGTTAGGTAAATTGGACATTCAAAATTCTCCCTATGTATCGGAACAGGCACCGAAATGTGGTGACTCAGGGCTTTTCTCAGTAACTTCATTGCAGTGTTAATGTAAGCCTACTTGTGACAATAAAGATTATTATTATGATAAGGATAAGCCTCACAATCACAGGCCAGTTGGTTTTCCATCCACGGTAGAGGTAGGAATGCATTTAGCAACATAATCTGACAAATAAAACAGTCAAATGGACAAAGGTGGATTAATTAATAAAGCCAACCTGGAGTCGCTGAAGGAAACTCAACTAATTTGTTTTGATGAGATAACAGGAAGGTTTAATGTAATGTGGTTGATGTGCTTTACATGAGGTGGAATACTCCGACCCCCCCCCACAGGGTCGGGGAATCGCCCGGGGCCGGCGTAAATCCCGCCCCCGCCATGGCCTGAATTGTCCGCCACCCGGGAGCGGGAATCACGCCCCGCCGATCGGCGTGCCCCCTGCGCCGATCGGCGTGCCCCCACGGCGATTCTCTGGCCCGCGATGGGCCGAAGTCCCGCCGCTGACAGGTGAATCCCACCGACGTGGTATAAACCACCTCTGTGCTGGCGAAATTGGCAGCGCGTGCGAGCCCCTGGGGTCCTGGGGGGGGGGGCGCAGGGCGATCGGACTCCGGGGGGTGCCCCCATGGTGGCCTGGCCCGCAATCAGGGCCCACCAATCGACAGGCGGGCCAATGCCGTGGGGGTACTCTTTTTCTTCCGCCGCCGCCATGGCCTTCACCATTGCGGAGGCGGAAGAGGCCCCCTCCACCGCGAATGCGCCGGTGGTGACGTCAGCGGCCGCTAACGCTCCGGCACATGAAAAAATGCCTGTCAGCAAAGTCAAAACCCATAGAATAAAAGGGATAGTGCCAACATGGCCTACAAGTTGGCTGAGTGACAAGAATCAGAGAGTAACGGAAACAATTATTTTTCATACGAGAGGAATGTTTACAGCGGTATCGCCCACAGGCCAGGACTAATAAGCCAACTGCTTTCTTGATCTAATGACAGACTACAAGGGGATGTAGACAGACTGGTTTAATGGACGAACGTGTGACACACGAAATTTAAAGAGGAGAATGGTATAACGTTACATTTTAGACGGTGGCATGAGGATAAGCACTACAAAGAATTACATTTTAAAAGGGGTGCAGGAGCTGATCAACTTGGGAATGCATGCCCAAACTGGGTTAATGAGGCATACAGGCTTCTGCGTTTTATAAGCAGAGGTATAAAGTATTAAAACAAGGTAGTTATGCTGAACCTTTATAAGACAATGATTTGGCCTCAACTGCAATATTGTGTTCAATTCCGGGCACCACACTTTGGAAAGGATGCGAAAATATTAGGGATGCTGCAGCAAAGATTCACAAGAATGATTCTGGGGATGAGGGATTTCAGTTGAAGGAATTGATTGGAGAAGTTTGAGCATTTCTCCTCAGAGAAGTGGAGATTGAGGTGAGAGCTGATAGAGGTTTTCAAAAGCATTTGGGGTCTGGGCAGAGTAGACAGGGAGAAACTATTTGAGATTAAAGGCAAAAGAACCAAAAGAAACTTGAGGGTAACATTTTTATGCAGGGAGTGGTTACTATTGGGAGTGAGAGTGCCTGAGAGTGTGACTGAAGCAATTTCATTTGCGGATTTCAAAAGGAAACTGGATAATTAGCAGAAGAGAAAGAGAATTAAAGAGCTGTCAGGAAACGGGGAGACAGTGGGACTCAGTGAGTCACTCTTTCACAACCATGACAGTCAAATTATCTCATAGTGGCATGGTAGCACAGTGGTTAGCACTGTTGCCTCACAGCGCCAGGGTCCCAGGTTCGGTTCCCGGGTTGGGTCACTGTCTGCACAGTGGCCGATGGGCCGAGTGGCCGTCAAGTTTTGCCCAGTCCCCCGGAGCGGAGCGGCGTCTCCCCCCCCCCCCCCCCCCCCCAAGGCCCGGAGCGGAATCTCCACACACACACACACACACACACACACACACACCCCCCCCCCCCCCCAAAACCGGCAGCGACCACCACGTGGCAAGAACAAAGGACTGGACAACATCCTCTCTCTCGCTCTCCTGCGTGAGAGAGAAAGGGGGAAAGTAGGGGGGAAAAAAAGAAGAGGACTTTTATTTTAAAAAGAAAACTGTTAAAGAAAGGGGGAGGGATGTATGTATTATTTTCTCTCTTTCTACACCCACTCCCATCAAAGTAAGCCCACCTGAGAGGAGTTGCATAAAAGGGGGGGGGAGAAAATAATTAGTAGACAAATAAATAAAATAAAAATAGAGCGCGGAAAAAAGGGGGAAAAGAAAAACAAGGGGAGAAGAAAAGATGAAGGGAAGGGGGAGAAAAAAACGCCAGAAGGGAGCCAAGGGAAAGGGGGCACCATAAGCAGACGGGACAAAGGGCAAGCCAGCTCAGGCAAGCGGATTAGCACACGAAGCGGCGGGACGGATGTGTCGCCGCATCAAAAAGAGCCGGACAGACAGGTACCCTCTCCCCCGGGGCTAGAGGGGGGCTGGAATTGGAAGGAAGCCTTTACTGAGGTGGTGAGGGAACAGCTGCAGGCAATCAAGGCAGAGGTGAAAGCGGACGCAGAGGCTGCAGTGACCAGGGCCATGTCAGGGGTGCAGCAGGCTCTGACCAGATTGGAGGAGAAAGTGGATGCCCAAGGGAAGAAACTGGAAGCTCAAGGGGGGAAACTGGAAGCCCATGAGGCAACCATTAAGGAGCTGGAGAAAGCAGCGACAGACATGAGCGACCGGGTCACGGCCCTGGAGAGGGAAGTGGCGAGACTGGGCGTAACACAGGGGAGCCTGAAGGGCAGGGTAGAAGACCAGGAAAACAGCTCGAGAAGGCAAAATGTTAGGATAGTGGGCCTGCCAGAGGGGACCGAGGGTAAAAACCCCTCAGCATACGTGGCTGCAATGCTGGGCAACTTAGTGGGGAGGAAAGCTTTCCCCACCCCACCGGATTTGTACAGAGCACATCGGTCGCTGCGCCCGAAGCCCAAGGCAGGGGAACAACCGAGAGCAGTCGTAGCCAAACTGCACCGGTATCGGGATAGGGAGACAATCCTGCGCTGGGCCAAGGAAAATAGAGCCTGCAAATGGGAAAGGCACGCCATCCGAATTTATGAAGATCTTGGAAGAAACGGGCTGAGATTAACAGAGCGAAAGCAGCTCTCTACAGGAGCAAAGTGCGTTTTGGTATGCTGTACCCAGCGAAACTCTGGGTCACATACCAAAACAAGGAATATTTCTTTACAGCCCCTGCTGAGGCGAATAGGTTCGTCGAGGAGCACGGGCTGAAAGAACAGCAGGGGAGGTAGGGACGAGGGGCCCCTGGCAAGGAGCAACGGCACGCCAATGGGTAGGATGGGGGAAGAGCAGGCAGAAAACCATAGAGGCCAGGTAGAGGAGAAGCGAGACAACAACCTCCGAGAGGGGAGCCACCGTACTAGCAGGAAAGCTAGCGCCGGGGGCACGCAACAAAGCAGGGCCGCAGCGCACCCCCAACAGGGGGGAAGGCGCCAGGCAGGGGAGGGGGGAGATCACCCACCAAAGTCAGGAGAGCAAACGGGGAAAGGAATAGGGTATAGAGGGGCAAAGGAGGGGTATACAGGGGAGGAGGGTAGAGGGAGAGACCAGGGGGGGGGGCACACAGGGAGGGAGAGACCAGGGAGGGGAAAGGTAGGGACAAAGGGACAAAAGAGGCCAGAAAATGAACAGGGCTACAAAGTACCACAACCAAGGGCTCGGAACAAGGAACCGCTGCAAGCACCTACCCAGTACGGTCTGTGGGCAAAGGGGCCCCCCAGAGTGCAGGGGACTACCTGCGTGGCGGACACACAGTGGACGGCCATGGCGGGTGCCCCCAGGACAAGGGGAAACCCCGTAGCGCAGAGACCCGACCGCATGGGGAGAGCAGTGGTAGCAGCCATCCTGGATGGCGCCCTAACAAAGGGAAACCCCGGAGGGCAGGGGCTCGTCCACCAGACAAACATGGTTAATCCCACAGGAACGAGGGGGCAGAAGCCCCCCACCAGGATAATTACCTGGAACGTAAGGGAACTTAACGGCCCAGTGAAGAGATCTAGAATCCTCACCCACCTCAGAAACATGAGGGCCGACATAGTCTTCCTCCAAGAGACGCATCTGAGGGAGCAGGACCAACTGCGGGTAAGAAAGGGTTGGGTGGGACAAACCTACCATTCCTGCTATGGGACAAGGGCCAGGGGGGTGGCGATACTGATCGGCAAGAGGACAATGTTTAGGGCGACAAAGACGGTTACAGACCCAGGGGGGCGGTATGTCATGGTCAGCGGGGCCCCGGATGGGGCGCCGGTAGTCCTAGTCAACGTGTACGCGCCCAACTGGGACGACACGAGCTTCATCAAAAAGACCATGGCAGAAATCCCGGACATAGCGACGCATCGACTAATCATGGGGGGGGACTTCAACTGTGTACAGGACCCAAAGACGGACAGATCAAACCCCAAAACGGGGAAAACCTCAAACATGGCAAGGGAACTCGGTCACTTTATGGAGCAGATGGGAGCTGTGGACCCCTGTTGGTTTGCCCACCCGGGGGAGAAAGAATTCTCCTTCTTCTCCCCAGTACACAACGTGTTCACCAGAATTGACTTCTTTGTGGTGGGGAAAACGGTGCTTCCAGGGATAGACAAAGTGGAATACTCCGCAATTGTGATATCAGACCACGCCCCACACTACATGGACGTGCGGCTGGAGACGGGAAGGGCCCAGCGCCCCACATGGAGGTTGGACTGTGCCTTACTAGCTGACAAGGCCTTCAGCGAAAGGATAGCGCGGGCCATAGCGGAGTACACGGAGAACAACCAAAACGGGGAGGTATCATCCTCCACGTTCTGGGAAGCGCTTAAGGCCGTACTAAGAGGGGAAATCATTGCCTTCAAAGCGCAAAGAGATAGGGAGGAAAGGGTGGCTGGGCAGAAGCTGGTCGACTCCATACTGGAGGTAGACCGTAAATACTCCTAGGCTCCGACCGTAGAGCTCCTGGCGGAGAGAAAAGAACTACAAAGGAACTTTGACCTGCTCTCCACCAGGAAAGCAGTACACCAACTCCGCCAGGCCCGCGGGACCCTGTACGAACACGGAGACAAAGCCAGCCGCCTGTTGGCACACCAGCTGAGAAAGCAGGCAGCCACCAGAGAAATTGCGCAAATCAGGGGTACCGGAGGCACGTTGGAAACAGAACCAGAGAGGATTAACAAAACCTTCAAGGCCTTCTACCAAGAGCTGTACACCTCAGAGCTCCCAACGGGGAAGGCTGGGATGAACCGGTTCCTTGATGGACTGGACATACCAGTCGTGGGAGAGGGAAGGAAACGGGACCTGGAAGCACCACTAGCACTGGGAGATATCATGGACAGCATCAGCTCCATGCAGACGGGGAAGGCGCCGGGACCGAACGGATTCCCGGCGGACTTCTACAAAAAATGTGCGACAGCGCTGGCCCCGCACCTACGGGAGATGTTCACAGACTCGCTAGCTAGGGGCACACTGCCGCCCACGTTAGCACAGGCCTCAATCTCGCTGATACCTAAGAAAGACAAAGACCCAACGGAAGGTGGGTCATACAGACCCATATCTCTGCTGAACGCAGACGCCAAAATACTGGCCAAAATCCTAGCCAAAAGGCTAGAAGACTGTGTAACTGAGGTGGTCACAGAGGACCAGACGGGCTTCGTCAAAGGTAGACAGCTCACCTCGAACATCAGGCGCCTGCTGAACGTGATAATGACCCCCTCCGGGGAGAGAACACAAGAGGTGATCGTCTCCCTGGACGCAGAAAAGGCCTTCGACAGAGTCGAATGGAAATACCTCATAGAGGTACTGGAGCGGTTCGGGCTTGGAACAGGGTTCACCGCTTGGGTAAAGCTCCTATACAACGCTCCCATGGTGAGTGTACGGACCAACAATACCAACTCCCAATACTTCCAGCTGCACAGGGGCACCAGACAAGGATGCCCACTGTCCCCGCTGCTGTTCGCACTAGCAATCGAACCGCTAGCAATCGCGCTCAGGGCAGCAAAAAGTTGGAGGGGGATCCGAAGGGGAGGCAGAGAGCACAGAGTCTCACTCTATGCAGATGATCTGCTCCTCTACATCTCGGACCCACAAAGCAGCATGGACGGAATCATCGCGCTCCTGAAAGAGTTTGGAGCCTTCTTGGGCTACAAACTCAACATGAGCAAAAGCGAGATCTTCCCAGTACACCAGCAAGGGGGGGGGGGGGGGGGGGGGGGGGGGGGGGCAGCCGTTCAAACAAGCCCGACATAAATTCCGCTACCTGGGGATCCAAATAGCCCATGACTGGAAAGGGATCCACAAATGGAACCTCACCAGCCTGGCGGAGGAAGTAAAAAAGGACCTGCAACGATGGAACACACTCCCGCTCTCCCTCGCGGGGAGAGTCCAGACGATCAAAATAAACGCACTGCCCAGGTTCCTCTTCCTGTTTAGATCCATTCCGATCTACATCCCCAAGACCTTCTTCAAAGTGCTGGACAAACTTATCATGGTGTTCGTATGGGGGGGTAAAAATGCTAGGATCCCAAAGAAGGTCCTACAAAAAACAAAATCCAGGGGGGTCTAGCTCTCCCGAATCTACAATTCTACCACTGGGCGGCAACAGCCGAGCAAGTAAGGGGATGGATCCAGGAGCCAGAAGCCGAGTGGGTGCGTGCGGAGGAGGCCTCCTGCATGGGGACCTCCCTCCGGGCCCTCGCCATGGCAGCACTCCCACCCCACGCACAAAACACTCCAGCAGCCCAGTGGTGACAGCCACCCTCCAATCCTGGAACCAACTGCGGCAGCAATTTGGCCTCACCAAAATGTCGGACAAGGCTCCCATCTGCAACAACCATAGGTTCAAACCAGCACTGACCGACGCCACCTTCAAAAGGTGGAGACAGGACAGGGGGACACTGACAATCAGGGACCTATACACGGACGACAGGATCGCAACACTGGACGAACTGACAGAGAAGTTTCGGCTACTGGGGGGAACGAGCTGCGGTACCTCCAGCTCAAAAACTTCCTATGAAAGGAGACAAGGACGTACCCACAACCGCCACGACAGACACTACTGGAAGACCTACTGGACGCAAGTATCCTAGAGAAAGGGAACTGTAGCGACTTGTATGACCGACTGGTAGAAAGGGACGACACCGTACTGGACGCAACAAGGAGGAAATGGGAGGACGACCTGGGGATGGAGATACGGTGGGGACTCTGGAGCGAAGCACTACATAGGGTCAACTCCACCTCCACGTGCGCAAGGCTCAGCCTGACGCAACTAAAAGTGGTACATAGAGCCCACTTAACAAGAAACCGTATGAGCAGGTTCTTCCCGGAGGTGGAGGACAGATGCGAACGGTGCCAAAGAGGCCCGGCCAACCACGCCCACATGTTCTGGTCTTGCCCCAGACTGGTGGAGTACTGGACAGCCTTCTTTGAGGCTATGTCCAGAGTGGTGGGGGTGAGGATGGAGCTATGCCCGATAGTGGCGGTCTTCGGGGTTTCAGACCAGCCAGATCTATTCCTGTGGAAGAGGGCGGACGCCCTTGCCTTTGCCTCCCTGATCGCTCGCCGTAGAATCCTGTTTGGCTGGCGGTCAGCAGCACCACCCAGAGCTGCAGACTGGCTGTCCGACCTCTCGGAATCTCTCCAAATGGAGAAAATCAAATTCGCCATCCGAGGGTCGGACGACGGCTTCCACAGAACGTGGGAGTCATTCATGCAATTGTTCCGGGACCTGTTTGTGGCCAACGTACAAGAGGAAGAATAGTCGGGTGGCCAAGAATCAGGGGAAAATGGATGGGAATCGGGGGAAGGTAGCCGGGGGGGGGGGGGGGGGGGGGGGGGGGGGGGGGCGCTACGGGTTCGTTATGGGGGTTTGATGGCTAGCTAAGGCCCAAAACAAAACTGTAAATAAATGCCAATAAACATGTGCCTCGGCCATATTGGGGAATGTAAAATATGTATGCCGGCTAAAGGGGGGAGGCCACAGTTAGTATTACGAAGATGCTTACCTGTAAATATATATGTTAATTTTTGCGTGTTCTTTTTTTATTTATTTTATTTCTTTGTTTATTTTATTTTTTTTCTCTTCTCTCTCTCTAACAATTTGTGATTTGTTCAATATAAAACATGAAAACTATATAAAAAACATTTATAAAAAAAAAAGGTTTTGCCCAGTCCCACTGGCGTGAATTATTCACCTCACACATGGCGGGACCATGCAGGTAAGTGTGCGGGGACCTTCCTGGGGGGATCCGACCTCGGTGGGGGCCCCCACGGTGGACTAGCCCGCAATCGGGGCCTACCGATCTGCGGGCGGGCTGATTCCGTGTGGGCCTCTTTCCTCCGCGCCAGGCCCCTGTAGGGCTCCGCCATATTGCCCGGGGGCCGAGGCGGAGAAGGGAACCCCCGCGCATGCGCGGAAATACGCGGCCGGTCCACGCGTGTATGAGATCACACCGGCCATCAGTACTGTGGCTTTTCTTGTCCTCGCTGGCTGGAATTTTCCAACCCGGCCGCTGTAGTTTCCCCTGTGGCGCATGCGGCAAACCATTCAAATGCCCATTGACTTCAGCGAGACCAACAGATCCTACCAATGAAAGGGGCCGGAAAATTCCAGCTGTGATGTTTCTTGCAAAACATAGGAAAAGTTACCTAACACCCAATGCGAGCAGGAGCTTCTTTTTTTTAATAAAGTTAGAGTACCCAATTATTTTTTCCAATTAAGGGGCAATTTAGCGTGGCCAATCCACGTGGGGGTGAAACCCACGCAAACACGGGGAGAATGTGCAAACTCCACAAGGACAGTGACCCAGGGCCGGAATTCGAACTCGGGTCCTCAGTGCCATAGGCAGCAGTGCTAACCGCTGGGCCACCGTGCTGCCCCATGCCGGAGCTTCTTCACAGTAGCACAGGGAAAATCAGAGCCGAAATGCAAATTGGGTCTGTAAGACTCAGAGGGCGCGATTCTCCCCAAAGGCGGCGGGTCGTGAAGGCTGCCACGAAAACGGCCGTGTTTCACGGCAGCCTCCGAGCCCCCACCCGGGACCCGATTCTGCTCCCCGGTTGGGGCTAGCATCGCGGCCCCGTGAACTACGGCATCGCGGGCTTAACGAATTTCGTTAAGCCCGCGTGCCAAAGTTAGCGACGGCTGACGCATTGATGACGTCAGTCGCGCATGCGCGGATTGGACGACTCCAACCCGTGCATGCGCGGATGACGTCATCCGCGCATATGCGTTAGACCCGCGCATGCGCGGTCGGTAATGCCCCTCAGCCGCCCCGCAGACTGATCCAGCGGGGCGGCGGAGTAACACGAGTGCACGGGGTAAGTACCCGCTACCTGCGATCGGTGGGCACCGATCGCGGGCCCATGCCACCCTTAGCACGCCCGTGGTGCGGCCGTGCCAATCGGTGGCATGGTTGTGCAGAACGGCACTTTGGCTCCGTTTTCACGAACTTGTATAGCAGGTGCATTCAAATTCGTGAAAACCGCCGTAAAGGCCTTGGAAATCGGCCCATCGGCCGGGGAGGATCGCTGCTCGCCGTAAAAAAACGGCGAGCAGCGATTCGTGTTGGGGGGCGGGCGTGGGGGGGGGGGAGAATAGCGGGAGGGCGTCGGACCAGCGTCGCCGTAAAAATTTGCGCCGCCCGCTATTCTCCCCCCCGTCGTGAGTGCGGAGAATCGCGCCCATAATTTTACATTTTTGATTGCATATATAACTCAACGTGATGATTTACTGAGAAATACGGGCGGTATTCTCCCCCTCCACGCCGGGTGGGAGAATAGCCGGGGCGCCGCGCGAGTCGTGCCACGTTGCCCCAACACCCACACGTGATTCTCCCAACCCCCGAAACCAGTGCCGCGAGAATTGCGGCAGGCCGCTCGGAGAATTGCCGCAAACGGCTAGCAGCGATTCTTTGGCGCGGATGGGCCGAGCGGCCGCTCCAACACGACAGGTTCCTGCCGACGCCGTCCACCCCTGGTCGTTACTGGCGGGAACTGTGCAGGAACGCTGGGGGGGGGGCGGCCTGTGGGGGAGGGAGGGGGGCTCCTTCACCGGGGGGCGGCCTCCATTGGGGTCTGCCCCGCGATCAGGGCCCACCGATCGACGGGCCGTCCTCTCTCCCCCGGGCCTACCTCTTTCCGCGGCCGGCCCCAGAACACCGGCGCCATGTTGATGAGTGGCCGGCGTGCGTAAGTAGTTCCCCGCGCATGCGCAGGACGGCGCGGCCCAACTGAGCATGTACAGGATTGAGCTGCCCAACTGCGCATGCCGGGGGCCGGAGTCAATCCCGCCCCCATCGTGTCCCGAATTCTCTGTCGCTGGAGATTCGGCGGGGGCGGGAATTGCTCCGCGCCGGTCTGCGTGCCCTCCCCCGGCGGTTCACTGGCCCCCGATGGGCCGATGTCCCGCCGCTGTCATGCATCTCCCGCCAGCGTGGATCAAACCGCCTACCTTACCGGCGGGAGCAGGTGGTGCGGGCAAGCTCCGGGGTCCTGGGGGGGGGGGGCGCGGGGCGATCTGGTCCCAGGGGTGCCCCCATGGTGGCCTGGCTCGCGATTGGGTCCCACTGATCGGCGGGCGGGCCTGTGCTGTGGGGGCACACTTTTCCTTCTGCCTTCGCCATAGTCTTCACTCTGCGCATGCGCAGGGAGAACATCAGCAGCCACTGACGCTCCGGCGCATGCGCGGACTTCCGCCGGCTGGTGAAGTCCCTTCGGCCCCAGCTGGCATGGCGCCAAAGGTCTTCCACGCCAGCCGGCGGAGCGCCAACCACTCCTAGCCCCTCAATGTTAGGGCTTGGCCCCTAAAGGTGCGGACACTTCCGCACCTTTGGGGCGGCCCGACGCCGGAGTGGTTCACGCCACTCCATCAAGGCGGGACCCCCCGCGCCGGGTAGGGAGAATCCCAGCCCTTTTCTCCACAGTTCACCTCTATGCTCTCTCATGCTACACAGCTACCTGCCACATTATCGACATTGCATGGCCTTTATTTATCAGTTTCACCTTCCACACCGAGCCAGTCAAGCCGAGTGTACCAAAAGTTAGGAAGCAAATTCATGAAGGGATATGTATGGTAAAAGGCTGGCTTGTGACATTAGGTCACAGTTCATCCATGATTTCATTAGATGGTGGAACAAATACAAGTTGCTAAATGGTCTATTCTTTCTCAACTTGCGCTGCTCCGCTACTGGTAGTTTCTCTTTCACAAATGATGCTTCCATCCTCCCTCAGCTCCTCCATCTTGTGACCTCTCTTCTAAATTTCAATGGTTTCCTAAATTCTAACTTTTTTGACTAGGTTTTTATTTTACAATGTATTCTTCCTTTCCTCCCTCCCGCTTGGTGTATATTATTTGGTCTGTTCCCCTGAAAAGCAGTTTGTATATAAGTAGCAGTATAGCGGTGACCAAGCGGTATTGTCATTGGACTAGCGACCGAGGATAATGCTAGGGACCTGGGTTTGAATCTCACCAGGGCAGAAGGTGGAATTTTAATTCAATAAAAACCTATCGATGACCATGAAATCATTGTGAATTGTCGTAAAAATCCATCTGGTTCACTGATATCCTTTTGCGAAGGGAATCTGCCATCCTTACCCAGTCTGGCCGACATGTGACTCCAGATCCACAGCAATGTGGCTCTTAAATGCCCTCAGAGGAAGTCACTCTAGTCAAGGGCAGTTAGGATTGGGTAACAAAAGTTGACCTTGCCAAGGATGCCCACATCCCACGAAAGATTAAAAAATTTGATTCAATGTTCTTTATATTATGCACCACTACAATTCTGAAATCAACAATATTCTTATGTAATGCACTCCAAATGCATTTGGGTTTTTTTGTGGGAAAACAGAAGCCGTTCAGCTTCACTGTCTGATGTCAGACTGTGCAGGAGCACAACCATGCAGTTTTTTTCTAATTTATGACATATTCCTTCCTCTAAATTACCAACCCTTACACCATCTGCTGAGCCGAGTGGTTTGTTGCTTATGACATCCTGTTCACACACCTCATTAATCCTTTATACTTCTAAAGTACTACAAATATGCTGTATACCACATGAAATAACAGATGGCTGGGCAGAGCTTTGTTAACTGCAGATGATCCTAAGTTCATTTTGGGTTCGTTAATACAACTGTTTTGTAAATTGCAAACCAAAAAGTAACTGCAGCCATCATAATAATGCATCTTTGAATACAATAAAACTTTTAGACAACGGCAAAAACAGACATCTGCAAAATGAGGAGCACTTACGGCTGGATTGTTGCAGAGATGGATGACTCTGGGAACGTTTAAAAATGACAGGCAGGACCCAGATTCTGGGTTTCCCATCCCTATTCCCGGTGCAGATCCATGCAGGTTCGGCATCTTCTCACATACCACAATTTTCATAAGATTGGACCAGTTTCTCCATGACTCCTGATTCTTGGGCCCTCAGAAAAGTCATGAACCATTGTCTTGGTTTGGGAACCTTTTGAAAAGTAAGTCCTTTTAACAACCTCCTCTCCTATCTAGTTTTGTGTCATCAGTTACTTTAGCAACCGTACATTTGGTTCCTTCATCCAAGTTAATGATCTAAAATGTAAATAATTGAGGTCCCAGCGCAGACCCCTCTGACACTTCATTAGTTACAGCTTGCCAACCCAAAAATGGCCCATTAGTCCTCTTGATGTTTCTTGTTCATAATCAATCCAATACGCAAGTTAATATGTTACCCCTGCACCATGAACTCTTATTTTGTATAGAAACTTTGACGTAGCACCTTATCAAATGCCTTGAGAAATCCAAGTACACAGCATCTAGAATCATAGAATTCCTACAGTGCAGAAGGACGCCATTCAGCCCATGGGTCTGCACAGGCCCTCTGAAAGAGCATGCTACCTAGGCCCAATCCCCCGCTCCTATCCCCATGACTCCATCTAGGGACAATTTAGCATGGCCAATCCACTTAACCTGACATCAGACAGTGAAGCTGAGCGGCTTCTGTTTTCCCACAAAAAAACCCAAAAGCATTTGGAGTGCATTACATAAGAATGTTGCTGATTTCAGAATTGTAATGGAGCATAATATAAAGAACATATAAAGGAGAAAACAGGAGCACTTGGAGGACACCACTGCGGACACAGGGAGAATGTGTAAATTCCACACAGTCACCCGAAGTCAGAATCGAACCCGGATCCCTGCTGCTGTGAGGCAGTAGTGCTAATTACTGTTCTATCGTGTCGCTCCTTTAGATCTACCAAATCTTTAACTTGTTACTTCCTCAATGAATACTAATACATTAGTTTTTTTTTATAAATTTAGATTAGCCAATTATTTTTTCTAATTAAGGGGCAATTTAGCGTGGCCAATCCACCTACTCTGCACATTTTTGGGTTGTGGGGGCGAAACCCACGCAGACACGGGGAGAATGTGCAAACTCCACACGGACAGTGACCCAGAGCCGGGATCGAACCTGGGACCTCAGCGCCATGAGGCGGTTGTGCTAACCACTAGGCCACCGTGCTGCCCTCTAATACATTAGTTAAACATGATTTCCCTTTCGCAAAACCATATTGACTCTGTCTGATTACATTAAAATGTTCTCAGTGCCCTGCTACAATGTCCTAATTTTTCCTAAGACAGACGTGAGGCTAACTGACCTGTTGTTTCCTGTTTTGGTCTCCTTCCTTTCTTGAATAACTTAGCCTTGCGTATGTTCAATGACCCAATTAATTGGTAAAAAAAAAATTGGGTACTCTAAATTTATTTTTAAAAAGCTGGGCGCGATTCTCCGCAAATGCGGAGAGTCGTGAAGGCTGCCGTGAAACTGGCCTTGTTTCACGGCAGCCTCCGCGCCCCCTCCCGGGACCCGATTCTGCTCCCTGGTCGGGGCTAGCAGCGGGGCCCCGTGAACCTCGGCATCGCAGGCTTAGCGAACTTCGCTAAGCCCGCGCGCCAAGGGTAACGGCGGCTGACGCGCACGATGACGTCAGCCGCGCATGCGCGGATTGGACGGCTCCAACCCGCGCATGCGTGGGCCGTTATGCCCCTCAGCTGCCCCGTGGACTGATCCAGCGGGGCGGCGGAGGAACAAAGAGTGCGCGGGGTTCGGACTGGTGCGGCCGTGCCAATCAGTGCCATGGTTCTCGAGAACGGCACTTTGCGGCCGTTTTCACGAACTGTGAGAGCAGGTGTGCTGGAGTTCGTGAAAACTGCCGTCAAGGCCTGGGAATTCGGCCGATCGGATAGGGGTGAATTGCTGCTCGCCGTAAAAAAATGGCGAGCAGCGATTCGTGTCGTGGGGCAGCCGTGGGGGGTGGGGGGAGAATAGCGGGAGGTCAGGAATAATGTCGGGAAGGCCCTCCCGCTATTTTCCGACCCGTCGTGGGGGGCGGAGAATCGCGCCCAGGATGCATGCAACTAGGAGTCATAGGTTAAAAAAGAACACTCCATTTATGACTTAGACGAAGGCGAATTTCTACTCTCAGGATTTCATTAGTCTTTGGAATTCTCCCCGTGCCTGCATGGGTTTCACCCCCATAACCCAAAAATGTGCTGGTTTTGGGTTGGTTATAGGAGTGAAACCCATGCAAACTCCACACGGACAGTGACCCAGTGCCGGGATTCGAACCCGGGTCCTCAGCGCCATAGGCAGCAGTGCTAACCGCTGTGCCACCCCTGCATCCATCCTCTTAGTGATCACAATACAGTTAGATTCAGTATGATGGAAAAGGACAGAGAAAAAGCAGGAGCAAAAACGTTGAACTGGAGGAAGGCTGAGGTAGACTGGCCAGCATTGCTAGAGGATAAATCAGTGTCAAACCAGTGGGAAGAACCAAAAAGGAGAAATCCTAAAGGTAAAACACAGACATGACCCCTTCAAAATTAAGTGTGGTACTGCCAAATCTATACCCCCCCCCCCCCCCCCCCGTTGTCCAGAGGACTGCAGGGGGAAGATCAAACAGAAAAAGAAAGTATAATGTTTCTCGAAGGCTCACATGGCCTGACCATTGAGGAAGGCAGGAAACCTGATCTGGAATCTCCCTTAAGCCATCAGTCAGCTGCAATATGGCAAAACCCCCTGTCCTGGTGGATTCCCATCCGTATTTTATAAGGGGTTCTCTGAGCAACTAATATCTTTTTTTAAATTTTGGACATTTTCAATAATTCACAGTTTAGGGGATCACTACCCCTGTCCCTTGCACAAGCCACAATCTCGATGCTCCTTAAGAGGGTAAGGACCCAGTAGAGTGTGGTCTTCGACCCATTTCACTGCTTAATACTGATCAGCTAATTGTGTGCAGTTCTGGTCACCTCATTATAGGAAGGATGTGGAAGCATTGGAAAGGGTGCAAAGGAGATTTACCAGGATGCTGCCTGGTTTGCAGGATAGGTCTTATGAGGAAAGGTTGAGGGAGCTAGGGCTTTTCTCTTTGGAGCGGAGGAGGATGAGAGGCGACTTAATAGAGGTTTATAAGATGATGAGGGGGATACATAGAGTGGACGTTCAGAGACTATTTCCTCGGGTGGATGTAGCTGTTACAAGGTGGCATAACTATAAGATTCAGGGTGGGTGATATAGGAGGGATGTCCGAGGTAGGTTCTTTACTCAGAGTGGTTAGGGTGTGGAATGAACTGCCTGCTGTGATAGTGGAGTTGGACACTTTAGGAACTTTCAAGCAGTTATTGGATAGGTACATGGAGCACACCAGTATGACAGGGAGTGGGATAGCTTGATCTTGATTTCGGACAATGCTCGACGCAACATCGAGGGCCGAAGGGCCTGTTCTGTGCTGTACTGTTCTGTGTTCTATGATAAACACAAGGTACTAAGCGTTGCAGATAGCCTAGACACCAGAGGAAGTGCATGGACAAAGTCAAAAAGGAAATAAGGAGGGCTTCCGGTGGTGGCCATTGAGTGAACGGTCACACATTTAGTGACTCCCACTCCAAGGTGGATTTTTTTCAGTCTTTTCCCCAACCGAAGGGTGAAGCATTTGAGTGCAAGAGGTGCAGGTGTGCTTGGGGAAGGTTTTACTCCTTTGGTGTGGCTGGTGGATGGATCCACTGACTAGGAGTGGATGGAGTAAGAAGGAAAGAGCTGTTGGAGAAGGAAAGTTTTTGTGGTGCGCCACAGGATAAGATGGTGGAGGGCAAGCGGGCTGCTTTACCTGTCCCAATGGTCAATGGAGCAGTTAATAGAGTTCCTCAATGAAGCATTTTGCCAGCAGAGGAAAGAGGCCCAGGAAGACCTGACCAAGGAGTGGAGCCGATTAGGTTGGGGATCGAGAGAGTGGAGAGAGGCTGAAGTCCCAGGGCCAGACAATCCAGAAAGTGGAGGAAGCGGTGAGGGAGCATGAGGAGCAGTTGGCCTCATTGGTGGCTGAGGTGGGGGGGTGTGATGCTGAGGACCCAAAAGAGACTGAAGGAGAAGATGGAGGGTCTGGAGAATCGCTCCAGAAGTCAAAACCTGAGGATCATGGGGATGCCAGAAGGCATCGAAGGTGAGGAGGCCGGTATGTATGTGGCTAAGATGCTGGAGAGGCTGACAGCAGATGGACCCTTTGACCTGCAGTGGAGGTTGGATGTGGGGTTGCCACCAGATGAGGAGGTGTACGAGCGGGTGCGGGCTGCTATTCAGCTGCACATGGTGCTAAACGACATGAGGGAGGTCACGGCCACCACGCTGTGGGAGACACTCAAAGCGGTAGTCAGGGGGGAGTTTATCTCAATTCAGGCAAACAAGGAGAAAGTAGAGTGGGTGGAGATGGCAAGGCTGGTAGATGAGATTTTGAGCGTGGACAGGAGATATTTGGAGCCCCCGGCGATAGAGCTGTTGAAGGAGAGGCAGAGGCTCCTGATGGAGTCTGGGCTTGTTTCTATGGGGAAGGCAGTGGGGCAGTTATGGAGGGCCAGAGAGCCAGTATATGACTCTTTTGGAGATGGCGAGCAGGATGTTTGCCCATCAGTTGAGGAAGCAAGAGGCCGCGAGAGAGATTGGCAGTGTGAGGGGTGATCACGGTCAGGGCCCCGTGGCTAGGTCTATTCAAACTCTATCCCAGTCAGAATGGTAGTAGTGCCACACAGCACAATAATCTATTGATCTTTTTTATTATTGTCATAAGTACACCAGCACCCTAACTAAGCCCACTTTGTCCACAAAAGCCTTCACCTCCACCCTATCCCTGTAACCCAGCTATGCCACCCAATAGGGGGCAAATTAAACATGACCAATCCACTTACTGTCGGCTTACATTAACACCGCAATGAAGTTACTGTGAAAATCCCCGAGTCGCCACGCTACAGCGCCTGTTGGGGTACACTGAGGGAGAAGTCAGAACATCCAATTCACTTGTGGGAGGAAACCGGAGCATCTGGAGGAAACCCACACAGACACGGTGAGAAAGCCCAGACTCCGCACAGACAGTGACCCAAGCCGGGAATTGAACCTGGGTCCCTGGCGCTGTGAAGTCACTGTGCTAATGTCTGTGGAGGATATCCTCAATGCAAAGATGGGAATTTGTCTCCACAAGCCCTACTACCGATACTTTCATGAACAGATGCATCTGCGGCAGACGAGTTAGTGAGGATGAGGTATAGTATATTTTTCCTTCTTGTTGGTGCCCTCACCACCTGCCGCAGACCCAGTCGAGCAGCTTTGTCACTAAGGGTACCGGGCAACTTGGTCTGTGGTACTAGCGAGACACTCTTGATGATGGACTTTGAAGTCCCCCATCCAGAGTTTATGCTGCGCGCATTCCGCCCTCAGTGCTTCCTCCAAGTTGTGTTCAACCTGGAGGAGTACTGAATCATCAGCTGAGGGGGTCGGGTATGTGGTAACCAGCAGGAGGTTTCCTTGCCCTTGTCTGACCTGGTGCCATAAGACTTCCATCGGGAGTCGATAATGAGGACTTTCATTGCAACTCCATCCCAACTGTATACAACTGCACTGCCACCTTTGCTGGGTCTGTCCTGCCGGTGAAACAGTACATACCCAGGAATGGTGATAGTGGTATCCGGGACATTATTTGTAAGGTGTGATTCTGTGATATGACTATGTCAGGCTGCTGCTTGACTAGTCTGTGAGACAATCCTCCCAGTTTTGGCAGAAGCCCGCAGATGTTAGTAAGGACGACCTTACAAGATCGAAAGGGCTGCGGTTTCCCGTTGTTGTGACCGGTGCATAGGTCAATGCCGGGAGTCCATCCCGTTTCATTCTTCTTCTTTTCTTTGTAGCAGTTGGATACAATGGAGTGGCTTGCTACATTTCAGAGGGCATTTGAGAGTCAATCACACTGCTGCAATGTGGACAATTTGTGAACCAGATGAGTCTTGATGACAATCGACCAAGGTTTCATGGTTATCATTAGATTCCAGAGCTTTGAGTTGAATTAAAATTCCATCATCTGCAGTGATAGTATTCATAGAACCCTAGAATAAAATCATAGAATTTACAGTGCAGAAGGAGGCCATTCGGCCCATCGAGTCTGCACCAGCCCTTGGAAAATACCCAGGTGCCCAGAGCATTACCCTGGATCCCTAGTCCAGTGACAATACCACCGTGCCACCTCCTCCCATGGCCTCATGAATCCAAAATACTATATAAAATATTGCACATGCATTAATACTAAGGAGGACTGCATTAAAATAAAAGATGTTGATAGACTTGCAGAATGGGCAGGTAATTGGTTAAATAACTTGCAATATAGGTGGTGGATATTGAGTTGAAGAATATAATGAGGCTACTACTCCTTGAAAAATAAGAGTCTAAATGGGATTCAAGAGCAAAACAAATCAGGAATCGAGACTTACAAATCATTAAAAGAAGCAATAATGGTTAACAAAGCTATATAAAAATAAATGGCATTGGGGTTCATTTAAAAGGAACATAATTTAAAAGCAAGGGGGTCCAGTTAAACTTACATAGAATCTAAGTTACACAACAGTAACAGTACTGTGTTCAATCATAGATTCCTTATTAGAAAAAGGAAATAGAATTGTGGGAGAAAGTTCAAAAAGATTTACACAGACGATGCCAGAAATGAATGGATGCAACTATGAGGAAAGAGTGAATGTGATCCATTGCTTTCTCTAGCACTGAAAAGACTGAGCACTGACTCTCATCAGGGAATCGATGGGGGATATGTATAGGTGGCGTTTGACCTTGAGGCGAAATCAAAATCAAGTGGTCATAAATATAAGATTGTCTCTTACTAATCCAACAATAAATTCAGAGGAATATTCTTTATTCACGGTGCTGAGAATGTAGAACACACTACCATCGGAGTGGTTATGGCGAACAGCACAGGTACATTTAAAGGTCAGCTAACTGAGTCCATGGGGAGAAAGAAATGGAAGAATATGCTGATAGGGTGAAGTGAAACAATATGGAAGAATGCTTATGTCAACCGCAGAAACAGGCAGAGATGGGGTCAAATTACTTATTTCTGTGCTGATTGTTTCACAATCAATAAATCATTAAATAAACTCAAGGTTCTTACTAAGCAATTAAATAAAAGTGGCTTGGGAGAAATTAACAGGGCAAATCAGATAGACCTGATCATATAGATTCTGCAAAGGATGGAAATAAATTGCAGAGCTACAGAGGATGGGCAGGGGAATAGAATTAACTGAGTTGCTCTTGCGGAGAACCAGCACAGCCGTGACAGGCCCAATAGCCTCCTTCTGTTCTGTGAGTCTTTGTTCATTCTATGGTCCAGGTCTTGTGGTCGCTCTAATGGGAAAACTGTAGGTGTATCCAGCCATTATTCAGCAACATTGGGGCTACAATTTGGTGTCCTGACACAGGGAAAACTGACATTGGATGCAGAAAAAGGATCCAACTCCAGGATTTATGCCCCATCCTTGTCATGTGGCATCCTTGTGGCATTTTTAAGGGGTATGGGATAAGAGTGTGCGGCATGAGCTAGCAATCCTGACACCGGCAGCTCCATTTATGATGTGGTGATTTCAGATCTCCCACAACTTCCATTGAGTTGGGCCATTCATCTGCTGCACGACTTTAATGTATTCAGGTCTGGAAGGTATTATATCATTGTGGTGCAACAAAATCTTATTATGAGTGCTTATCTGAGCACCAAACTCCACAAATGTATTCAGCTGAGCAGAAGTTGTTGATGTAGCTATTGAGGAACTGGGAGATTTGTTTAGATTGACAGTTTTATGAGCTCCTAGGAGGATTATGTTTTTTGAAGTGACTTTTGAATGGCTGTTTATTTATTTTGACAGTTTCAGAAGCATCTGAAATAAATTTCGGTTTCATTATGGAGCTCATGAGTTCTGTCCTTGGTGGATAATTGGTGAGTGAGTGGCTGTGGAAGAGGACATGGGGAATATTGTGGTGTCAGGTCCCTCTGTGACTGGCTCAGGTCAATCAGCACCAGGCCAATACCACCAATGCCCTGCCCCAAGTTATGGAGCACTGCAGGAATATCCAGGTGGCCCTGGTACAGGTTGCCTGTGACGGGGCTGCAGGGGTGGGGGGGGGGGGGGGGGGGGGGGGAGGGGGGCTGCCACATGTGCCATCAGCACATCACAATCCATGAGGAGCTCACTTGCTTCCCCGATGCCAACGTCCGCCTGAGTGACTACCTGCTCTCCGGTCCACCAATCAGGTCCAATGCCCTCCGCTCAGTGGTGGTGATGGGCTACAGGTCCGCCAGGCCCTCTCTCCCCGGCTGTTCGCTCTCTCACTATGATTGTAGGCCGTCTTCTCATGGCGGACAAATAATGCACAGTGAGAGACACTCGGACGCAGGCAGCACAGGGGGTCCGCATCTGGTGGCCGAAGTGTGCAGGGCACCCAGCCATGGCAGGTGGTATGCTTCATGGCATGTGGTTCGGGTGGGGTGTGGGCGGTCTGCCGGCAGGTGGGGTTCGATCACCCTGTGAGTGGGGGGGAATCTACTGGTCTGTGGGACAGGGGTTGGTGCCAGGGGCACGATGGCGGAGGTGGCCCACCCTGGCTGGCCACCCTATTACATGGATCACTCAAAACCAGAATTAGAGGACACCGTCTCAGATTAAAGGGACGATCCTTTAAAACAGAGATGAGGTGGAATTTCTTCAGCCAGAGCGTGATGAATCTATGGAACTCTTTGCCGCAGAAGGCTGTGGAGGCAAAATCACTGAGTGTCTTTAAGACAGAGGTAGATAGGTTCTTGATTATTAAGGGGATCAGAGGTTATGGGGAGAAGGCAGGAGAATAGGGATGAGAAAATATCAGCCATGTTTGAATGGCGGAGCAGTCTCGATGGGCCAATTGGCCTAATTCTGCTCCTATGTCTTATGGTCTTATTCAGGGGATCCCCCTATTGCAGGGGTCCCTGTGGGGGTCTCCCTATCATGGACACTCCGAAGCGCAGCACCCCGGTTTCAACAATGCAGAGCTTGAGACCCTGCTGGATGCTGTGGAGGGGAGGCGGGACATCTTGTTCCCCATGTTTGGAAGGTAGCTGCCACTTACGGACATCAACCAGGCCTGGGTACAGGTGGCAGAGGCTATGAGCACCAAAGGCCTCACCACTAGGACCGGACAGCAGCGTTGCAAGAAGCTTCACGACCTCCTCAGGGTGGCCAAGGTGAGTAACCAGCCTTGTGCTCCTGGCACCAGCACCATCCCACCCCCCCCCCCCCACACCCACAAGCCATCCCCCCCCCACCTTCATGCAGCCCCCATCAGGCAATCTGGTAGGTAGCGCTGGGAGCGGGTGGGCAACCCGTGCAATAGGCGGACCCCCCACAGGGACCTATGAAATAGGGGGACTCTCCACAGGGATCCCTGTAATGGAGGAACCCCCACAGGTACCCTGGTAATTGGGAGATGCCCCACAGGGACTCATGTAATCAGGAGCGCCCAACCGGTACTCCTGTAATTGGGAGATGCCCCACAGGGATCCCTGTAACATGGGGATTCCCCACAGGGACACCTGTAATAGGGGGACCCTCCCCCAGAGACCTTAGAGGGACTCCCCCAGGGATCCCTGTAATGGGGCACCCCTCCAACAGGTACCTCTGTAATTGGGAGACACTCCTGGAGGGACCCATGTAATAGGGGGACTCCTCACAGGGAACCCTGTAATGGGGGAACCTCTAAGATACCCCTGTGATTGGGAGACGCCCTTTGGGACCCCTGTAATAGGGAACCTACTACGCCAGGAGAGGCCTCTGACTGGAAGCTGGAGAGCAGTGAGAAGAATTACAGCTGTAACACTTACAGTGCAGCTCTATGTGTCTATTCCTGAAAGGAGTGCAACTGTGACCTGTGTCTGGTTCTCACAAATCCATTAGCTGCCAGCCATTCATAGCTTTCTAGCAATGATCTATGATTGAAGCTTCTACAAACCATCAGCAGCTTTGCCTCAGTCATCTCCTTTCATGGTAAAAGCACAATGTTTCTAAACATTGACCACCTAAAAGGGAGGTAAGTGCAGTGACAACGCATGCTTGAGTGATTGGAATGCATAGTGGGGTTTCAACTATGATCCTATTGAATGCTGATGCAGGCTTGGGAGCCAAACAATCTATTTCTTATTGCCTTATTGGTGGAGACTTCACATTCCGCTTGACATTCAACGGTATCACCATTGCTGAATCCCCCATAATCGTCATCTTGGGTGTTTCCATTAACTCGAAACTGAAATCAACCAGCCATAAATACTGTGGTCATAGGTCATACGCTGGGAATTCTGTGGAGAGTAACTAACCTCATGACTCCCCTAAGCCTGTCCACTATCTACAAAACACAAATAAGGGGCGGGATTCTCCGACCCCACGCAGGGTCGGAGAATTGGCGGGAAGCGGCGTTATTTCCGCTCCCGCAGGTTTTCGAATTCTCCCGCCGGTAAAAAACCGGCGTTGTGCAAATCCCGCCGGCAGCCTGTGAAAACAGCTGGCGCCGGCGGGATTTCATTTATTTGCACTGACCTTAAATCTCCGGCCCGGATGGGCCGAAGTCCCGCCGACGTGGCCACGGGTCACGTCGGCGAAAATCACAGTTGATTTAAAACGGCGTCAACCATTGATGATGGTTGACGCCGTTCAGTGTCGGGGGTGGGTTGAGGCATGGGGGGGGGGGGGGGTTGAGGCATGGGGGGGGGGGTTGAGGCATGGGGGGGGGTTGAGGCATGGGGGGGGTTGAGGCATGGGGGGGGGGTTGAGGCATGGGGGGGGGGTTGAGGCATGGGGGTGGGGTTGAGGCATGGGGGGGTTGAGGCATGGGGGGGGGGTTGCGGCCATCGGGGGGGGGTGAGTTGCGGCCATCGGGGGGGGTGGGTTGCGGCCATCGGGGGGGGTGGGTTGCGGCCATCGGGGGGGGGGGGTGGGTTGCGGCCATCGGGGGGGTGGGTAGCGGCCATCGGGGGAGTGGGTTGCGGCCATCGGGGGAGTGGGGTTGCGGCCATCGGGGGAGTGGTTGCGGCCATCGGGGGGGTGGGTTGCGGCCATCAGGGGGGTGGGTTGCGGCCATCGGGGGGGTGGGTTGCGGCCATCGGGGGGGTGGGTTGCGGCCATACGGGGGGGTGGGTTGCGGCCATCGGGGGAGTGGGTTGCGGCAATCGGGGGAGTGGGTTGCGGCCATCGGG